>NC_141670.1:103546921-104780046 GCF_028749965.1 Puma concolor | reverse complement strand
GGCAGGGGGGAAGAGAGAGAGAGAGAGAGAGAAGGAGGGAGAATCCCAAGCAGGCTCCACCCTGTAGTGCAGAGCCCAATGTGGGGCTCCATCTCACAAACTCACAAACTGTGAGATCATGACCTAAGCCAAAATCAAGAGTCAAATGCTTAACAGACTGAGCCACTCAGGCGCCCCTCATTCCCTATCCTTTTGTCTGTATCACCATGGTGTCTTAGTTTTTTTCCTGCTTCAGAAGACACATTATCTTAGATTCTTTTGCTAGTTCTTTCTCCTCCCCAAATGTCGGTTTTCCTCAAGGTTTACATTTGGACACTCTTCTTTTCTTTTCCTCTGCTCTCCCTCCTCCTCCTCCTCCTCCTCCTCCTCTTCCTCCTTCTTCTCCCCCTCCCCCTCCTCCTCCTCCTCCTTCTTCTTCTTCTTCTTCTTCTTCTTCTTCTTCTTCTTTTCTCTTTCTCTTTCTCTCTCTCTGTCTTTCCCCCATATATATTCCCTTCATAGATGATCTCATTAAATCCTATGGTTTTAAAGACCAGTTCCCAAATTTATTAATTGTCTAGAATGTTTCTCCTCAAACATTTCTAATTGCCAGCATCTTCTCATCCTGCTAAACCTTAAAATCTCAGCTTACATTGCAGCAGCATCACTGACTGTTACAGGCTACACTGATCACCATCACTGAGAATTCCTTTTATTTGGTTTACTCACTTTGTTTTCACAACTCTGTCACTAGTCTATAAACTTTCCAAAGCAAGGGTCTTTTCTAATTTCATCACACTCTCTTCAGCCCTTTTTACAGGCCTGACATTTAGTAGACCTTCAAGGAATATTTATTTAAGGAATGATTAGTATCTGAGCAAGGCTCAAGGACATTCAACAGAGATATCTACAAGAAGGAGCTAATATATGTGCCAGGAGGAAAATTTAGAATATCCAGGTGGACTGGGGATGGTGAAGTAAAGGAAAATTTCCATTATGGGCAGAAGATATGGTGCATGCAAACATTTGTAGACAGTGTTCATAAAATGAAGGATAAGTGGGTGGCATGGTAGTTGGTAGGTGTCCATTTTGAACCAGACATTACAATATTTCAGTGCTTTAGCTGTATTTTTGGCTTAAGACCTTTTAAAGGACATGTATGTAATTGTTTATTACTTTTAATAATTACATGTTTGCTAAACCTTAATTTCTAATTAAAACTTAATCAGCAGTGTTTTAGCCCACTTTAGTTTTTACGTTCTTCTGTAAAGTATTCCATGATCTGTAAACAAACCCTTGAGAAACTTCTGTTTTAAGGAATCTATGATCACATTGTTAAAGGAAAAAATCTTTATGAATGTGAAAATTTGTAGTCTTCAGATTATTGTCTGACACAAGATGTTCAAGTATTGTTTGACATTTTGTTTAATAAAGCAGAAAGCTGTTCTGTGAAAAAATGGGACACTTCTATAGAAATATCTTTCACTCTCTACCTCCATAGTGGTTGCTGGCCCTGTTGTCAGAGTCCCTGGGTCCAGGGGAATAAGGAGAAACAAAAGAGGAAAGGTGAAAGGTGACAGAATAGAAATGAGATAAAGGGTTCTGAAAGCCACGTTAAGGACAAAGTCTTTGTGTTTTGTATCAACAGTTAGTAGCTACTGAATAATTTAAAGGTATTCAAAATACATTTAAAAATAATTACCAGCTACGGTATTAGTGTGTTGGGGCTACTATATATAACAGACTACTGTGGATTGGGTGATTTAAAAAATGGAGATGTATTTATTATGGTTCTGGAGGCTGGAAGTGAAAACCAAGGTGTTGGATGAGTTGGTTCCTTCTGAGGGCTGAGAAGGAAGGCTCTGTTCTAGTCTCTCTCCATGGTTTGTAGATGGCCATCTTCTCCCTGTGTCTCTTCATATCAATTCCCTCTATGCTGTATATGTATCTAATTCCCTTTTTATAAAGATATTGGTCACATTAGATTAAGACCTATCCTAATGACCTCCTTTAAACTTGATTACCTCTATAAAGACACTATGTCTGAATAAGGTCACATTCTGAGGTGCTGGATATTAGGACTTCAACATACAAGTTTGAGGGGACACAATTTAGCCTATAGCAGCTACCATGAAGTGAATGGACTATGGAGCAGATTTGGGTTGGAGTCAGGAAGAATAGTTTCAAAGGCAATGAGTAAAACAAGTGAGAAATACTGTGAATGGATCTTGGATCTTAGTTCTTGAACATAGCAGCATAGAAATGTAAGTGGATTTGAGAGATGTTGAGGAATGCAAATTTTCAAAAATTGGTGATTCTTTGAATAGATGGGTCAGGGAGAAGGAGGAATCAAGGATATTTCCATATGCTTCCAAAATAGATCACTGTGAATATTGATACTACTCACAATATGAAGAATTTAAGAATAGTTTGAAGATGATTTCTCTTTTGAATGTGACGATTTTAGGTGCCTGGAGACCATCCAAGTGAATAGGATCAGGAAAATTGGGTCAAAATCTGAGCTGAAAGCCATAGAGTTACATACTTAGCTTGTTTATTTCCTGTGTTTCTTCCCTATAATAAGCATATTTATTCCCTATCTTTCTTCTCTAAAATAAACATGTGGGCTATGATTGGTTTGATGAGTGTTGTTTTAGCTGCATACTATCAACTGTGATATTCAACAAATCCATACAGAGAACCTTCCTTCCAGAGGGCCTAAAGATGAGGGGAAGTTGGAAATATTAAATGGGTTTGTAATGGGATCTCAGAAAGAAGGAGAAACTTTAGGGAAGACTTGAAGACAGAAAAGCAATTCACCAAAGGTGTTTCTGGAAGAGTTCTAGACAAAGGGAAGAGCTAGAACAAAGTCCTAAGAGGAGTGCATGCCTGATGCATTCTAGGGCCAGCAAAGAGGCTGGAGTGGAGTGAGCAGCAGGGAGTAGCAAGATACTAGACTGAAAAGTTAGTGGAGGGGAAGACTAGCAGACCATCTCTAAGGCTTTTCTTCTAAATGAAATAAGAAGCCACTGCAGGGTGTTGACAAGCAGTGGCATGCTCCAGCTTGCCACATAAGGGATCGTGTCAGCTGCAGTGTTGAAAATAGACACAGTGGTACATGGATAGATCTGTTAGAAGGTAATATGACAGTAGATGGCTTACACCATGGCAACTGCAGTGCAGGTAGCTAGAACTAGTCTTATCTGAAATATATTTTAAAAAAAATTTTTAATGTCAATTTATTTTAGAAAGAGATACAGAGACAGAGCACAAGCAGGAGAGGGACAGAGAGAGAGAGGAAGACACAGAATCTGAACCAGGCTCCAGGCTCCGAGCTGTCAGCACAGAGCCCAATGTGGGGCTCAAACTCACAAACCGCGAGATCATGACCTGAGCCAAAGTCGGATGCTTAACTGACTGAACCACCCAGGCAACCCATGAGATATAATTTTTAATGGTAGAGTCCTCAGGATTGCCTCACAGATTGGATGTAGATTTAAAAGAAAGAGGAGACAAGAATGACTCTATGTCTTTTGGCCTAAGAAACTGAAGACAGGGAAGCCTATGGGTAGAGCAAGTCTGGTGGGGGAAATCAGGTGCTCACTTTTAGCCATGCTGTGTTTGAGATGTTTATTAATCATTCACGTGATTATGCATAGTGGGCAGTTGAATAACCAAATATATGGCATTCAGAATTAAGATCAGGAGAATTAAAAGTTAAATCTATGAGGATCGCCTGAGTGGCTCAGTTGGTTAAGTGACTGACTGTTGGTTTAGGCTCAAGTCATGATCTCATGGTTCTAGAGATCAAGCCCAGCATGGGGCTCTGCACTGACAGCATTGCAGAGTCTGCTTCGGATTCTCCCTCTCTTTCTGCCCCTCTCCTACTCTCTTACATGCATGCTCTCTCTCTTTCTCTCTCAGAATAAATAAATATTTAGAAACATATAAAATCAAATCTGTGAAACCCATTTGTATTGTGGTCAGAGAATGTAATCTTTGTTTTATTGAGATTTGAGGTTTATTGGCACACTTGCTTTATAGTCTAGTATATGATCATTTTATAAATGTTCCATTCATGCTAGAGAAGAATGCATATTCTCTATTGGATGTTCACCTTGATATCTTCACCAATTTTTAATCTACTTGAGTTATCAATAAATTAAATGTGTGTGTGTGTGTGTGTGTGTGTGTGTGTGTGTGTAGGCTAATAGAAATTAGAATATTTAATCTTGGATGGTTAAGACTAATTATTAGAAACAGAAATGAACTATTGTGGTTTTTTAAAATATTTTTTAAATTTCTTTTTCAGAGAGAGAGAGACACACAGCATGAGCAGGGAAGGGGCAGAGAGAGGGAGACACAGAATCTGAAGCAGGCATCAGGCTCTGAGCTGTCAGCTCAGGGCTGGATGTAGGCTCCAACTCATGAACTTCAAGATCGTGACCTGAGCTGAAGTTGGATGCTCAACCAACTGAACCATCCAGGCTCCCCTGTTTTTTTTTTAATCCATATTTGCTTTTATCTCTTTTCACTTCCTTATTTCCAGTTTTCCATTTTAGGTTGCTTTGAACACCTCTCTAATAAGAAGAATATATTAGATTTTTTTTCTGTTTGGTTTCTACTTACTCCAATGACCTCTGTATTTTATTATGAGTTTAATATCTTCATAATAGTTTTGTCTGGCATTGGCTTTTTGTTAAATTATAGCCAACATTCAGAAAACTACACAAATCATACATACGAACTCAATGAATTTTCACAAATTGAACACCCCTGTGAAACTATCATCAACCTCAAGAAACAAAATTCTTGGGGTGCCTGGGTGGCTTGGTCGGTTAAGCGTCCGACTTCGGCTCAGGTCATGATCTCACGGTCCGTGGGTTCGAGCCCCGCGTCCGGCTCTGTGCTGACAGCTCAGAGCCTAGAGCCTGTTTCAGATTCTGTGTCTTCCTCTCTCTCTGCTCCTCCCCTGTTCATGCTCTGTCTCTCTCTGTCTCAAAAATAATAAACGTTAAAAAAAATTAAAAAAAAAAAAAAAAAGAAACAAAATTCTGTTGTAGCCAGGAGCACGGGGATGCAAGGGCACAGGACTCCCAAACATCAGGTCTGGCCATTTGCCACCAACAAAATCCAAAGGCAGAGAGACCAGGGGTGGTGAACAAGAAAGAAATTTATTTCAGTGAGGCCAGCACCAGAAAGGCAGGGGACTAATGTCTCAAAGACGTTCTCCATAATGCTGAAAATATTTTCAGGTGTATATAAAGAAAATGTAGGGCAAAGGTTGGTAGCTACATGCAGGTAGGCAGTGAAGGTCAAATCAGTTACAGTCTTGGGGCCAGTCACTGGGTTCTTGCTGGCTCAGGGCAGTCCTTATTGCTTGAGAGGGTAGTTTGGGTTCTCATCAGGGGATGCTTTACCCACAGGGTCTTTTGCCTGAGTTAAAAGATAAGCTGGAAAGAAGACCTTAATCAATTAGAAAGTGTGAGGACAAAATGGAGGTAGTTGAAGTCCTCTTTCACTACCACTCCCAAAGTTCCCTCACAGCCCCTTCCAGTGACTCTTCTCCAGCTAGCATAGCTAGCATCCTGACTTCTAGTTTCATAATTAGCTTAACCTGCACTTTTGATATTTATGTAAATAGTGTCATACAGTATATATTCTTTTTTTTTGCCTGAGGGGGGTGGATATGTGGACAGAGATGTGATAAAACAAAACATAGCAAAATATTAATGATATAATCTCAGTAGTGAGTAATCTGGTGTTTACTGTAAAATTCTCTTAATTTTGCTGTATGTTTGAAAATTGCCATAATACAAAGTTAGAAAAATACTTTTTTATATTATCCTGACTTTCTAGAGAAAAGAAGTTAAAAGTGTAGGAATTTGCCAATTTTTATAGGGACTTTCTAGCTCAAGCTTTCTCAGCAGACCAGCAGTTTGATGGCTTTGCAAATATTTCTCTACAACTGAGAATGGCTCACTGGGATACTCACAGCTTGCTGACTTATTTTTAACTATCATCCTACACTCTTCATTCTGATTTTGCATTAATTGAATCATCTTCTGATTTTGTTTTTAAATTTCCTCAAAGGAAAGGAAGAGAATATAGTAATTTAGACCCCACGTTTGATAATTATCTTTCTCATTTGAATTGATTAATTATTTTTCTGTTAGGAATTTGGTTTCCTGAGCAGCTCAAGACAAACTGACCATCAAGATACAGGCTTCATGGTGTTCAGAGGGAGTCTCTGGGCCTAAGACAATCTCTTATGCAAAATAGCAAACCACAAAGTCCCAATTGCTTATCTTTATTAATATTGTGTACAAATAAAGGATGTTCCATTTCCATGAAATTGCTTTAAAACTACCTGGGATAAAAATAAATTTGTTTATATTTAATTTCTCTTTCAAACAGAAAGTATAATTCCCATATCAGTATATAGTGCCATTATAAGCATTTTGAATACAGAAATAGCCTTGTGATAAACTGACTATTATGGTGCTATTTATTAAAGTCAAACCCGATTATCTCTCATCCCCTTCAGATGGTAATAGATTACTTTAAAAAATATTATCATTATTTAAAAAAATAATTTAACAACGTACCTCAATTAGGGAAAAAAAAAGAAATTTACGCCTTCAGAGATATTGGGTATGTGTTTCTTTGCACTTAGTAATTCCTTATCAATTAAAATATAGTTTGCAAAAGCAATGGATACATGTTTTAGGGTACACTTAACCATCCCCAAAAACAAAACTTGAAAGTAAGTTGCTAATTTTAAGTATCTTCCATAAAATTCTGGAGGGAGCGATTGAGATTTTGCAGAGACAATGAGCATCCTTATGACTTTCTTTATTACAACTATTAAGATGCTCAACTGCAGTTAAACTGAATTAAATTGGCTTTCAATGGTCTTTTAATGGAAAAGCCACAGGGTGGCCATTCACTTCCATTGCAAAATTATGGGGTTTTTTCCCTTTAGCAGAATTTAAGAATATAATGTATACCACATTATCTCCTGAGCACTGGAAAAATGAAAATGCACCTAAGTAACAGACAGAATACATTTAGTTTAAGAAAAACAAAAATTCCTATCATAAGAACCATTTTTGCTGCACTTTCTGTTTCAGCTCTGTATTCATGGCTTGTTAAGTGAATGAGTGCTAATCTCAAGTAAAAGCAAATTAAATATACAAATGAATCAAATAAGAGTTACAGAAACATTATAGGAAATGAATTGGCAAGAGATGAATAGGTGAAATTTCACAACTAAGTAGGAGATTGGGATCGCACAGTAGAGAAGAGCTCTGATCTCAGAGTCTGGACACTTGTTCTTCTTCAGTTTTGATAAGGCACCACCCTTGGACAAATTTGTTTTTGTCACTTGAGCCTCATAAACTAACCATAAAATAAAATGGAGAAAGTTCATTTATGAGGATTAAATATAAGCATATAAACAGAAAGGCTGTATACATTGAATGATGCTGGTAAAATGACAATTCCTTTTCATGCTTAAATAATTTTCTGTCCCTCATCATACCTAAGGATGTTTATCCTACATATGTAAGAGAGAGTCTGACCTTGACAGTGTTCCAGCTTTGATTACTTAAGAAATGTGACTTGAGCAATGCTGCAAGTCCCCTTCTGCCCCAGAAATAGCTCTGAAATCAGCCTTCCATTGCCTGGAATTGTCACGATTATTATCATTTTGTATTTATATTTTTACATTATTTATTTGGGTTATGATTTTGTTCCTAAAAGACATGCATTTATTTTCTTTTCCTTTTTCCTTCTCTTTCTGAACAATTCAGTCCTAAAGCAATTAGGGGAGGCAGAACAAGTATGGGTTTCCTATCACTGCCTTAACAAATTACCATGCACATGGTGGCTTGAAAGAACACAAATTTATTACCTTACAATTCTGGAATTCAGAAGTCCAGAATGGGTCTCGCTGGGACTGCACTTCCTTCTGGAGGCTCTAAAGGAAAATCCATTTCTTTGCCATTTCTGGCTTCCAAGGGCTGCCTTTGCTCATTGCCTCTCAGTCCCCTCCCATCTTCAGACCCAGTCACAAGGGCTGGGTCCTTCTTAGGCTGCCATCTCTATAGTTCTCCCCTTTCTGCCTCCCTTAAAGATCTTTGTGATCGGATTGGACCCACCTGGATAATGTAGAATTATTTCCCCATCTCAAGAACACTTGGTTAGCAATCTTAATTTCCCTTGTCACGTTCCCTAACATATTAAGCAGTTACAGAGATTAGGATGTGGACAACTTTAGGGAACCATTATTCTCCCTGCCACTGTAGGTCACAGTGTAAGCAGTAAGTGGTGGCTGCAATGGCTCAGAGTGGGGTGTGACCCCCTCAGTAGAGTCCACATGATGGTCCCATAGACAAGAGGCATATGGAATGTTAGAACCTAAGCAGGGTGAGGGAGCCACCCCCATTGTAGGGCTGCCCATACTGGGTGTCAAGCCCCAAGTAGGGTGAGGAAGCATTCATATTTGGGAACAGGCCAGCATAGAATTAGAACTCAAGCAGTTGTAAGGTGGGCACTCATACCTGGGCACAACCTGCCCTGTGATGTTGGAGCCTATGTGGACAAGAAGGCTTTCAATATTTGGGAGTTTCCAACATCAGGTAACATAACCCAAGCAAGGTGTCCACACTTGCAGGACATCTTAGAGCCTGAGCTGGTTGAGGAGGGCATCTCCATGTGGGGTGACCCAGTGCAGGATGTCAGAACCATAGAAGGAAATCTTCTTCATGAGAGGACACCTGGACTAGGAAGTCAGAGCCATGCAGGTTGAGGAGGGCACATGGTAGGGCAGTTTGATGTGGATACTAGAGTGTGCAAGGTGCCCACATAGTTGGACAGAGCATATTGGTGTCAGAGCCCGAGCAGAATGAGGAGGAAGTCCACACAGAAGGGTAGCTTAGCTGTCTGAGAAGAATATCCCCACAGGGTGGGGGTCCACATGGGACACAAAGCCTGAGCTGTTCGAGAAGGGAATACACGCATAGGACAACCCAACATTGGGTATCAAAATTCGACAAAGGTAAGGGAACTGTTCACGTAAGCTGATGCGGAGTGATGGAGCCCAAAAGAGATGAAAAAGGCCTTCGTGAAGGGGAGCATCCAGCACGGGGAGAAACAGTGTGGAAAGGGCATTCCATGGGTAAGGTGGGGGCAATATATATGAGAGATTGGGGACATACAAGGAGATTGGTTAACAGAAGCCAAGCTCTTCTTACTGTCAGAGAAGTGAGTTAAGTATACAAAAGGGAGAAAACTAACATGGACCATGTAGGATTAGGTATTGTGTGATCATATATATATATATATATATATATATATATATATATACACACATATATATATATAATTGGTATTATCTTTCAATAAATAGATGATAGGTAGATGATAGATAGATAGATAGATAGATAGATGATAGAAAAGTAAATACAGATGTAAATATATGTATGTGGGAACACACATATATGCCTGTCCACTGATTGGGGCTGGGTACAGCAACACCCCAATAATAATAACAAGCACATCTAGTTCTCAGATATTGACTTCTAAATCCCACTCGCCAGTAAAAGAAACCAGAACTCTTAAGGGAAAATGGCTAATCCAGGGCCTCAGCAGCACACTTCAGCAAGATGAATCTAAAAAATCTTGTTCTTCCAGAAAGAAAATGCTCAAAAAATAATGGAACATGTCAGAAAGAAAGAGCAGGCAGCATGAACAGGTGTCCAATGGCCAAATCAGGAAAAATGTAAGCTTCAAAATAAATAGTAGCAGGTTATAACTCATTGAATGACAGAAATCTCAAGGCCTTACAGATAAAAATAACAACGAATAAATTGAAAGCTTTTTATGTAAAAGGATATTTACACATCTCACAGTATCTCTTCCACAAAATGCACTTTGCAAAGATAGAGAAACCTAGTGCTACAATACAGCCTTCCCAATCAGGATACTACATTTGAGTCTAAGGACACACATTTGGCAATCATTTTCTCAATTCTTCCAAGAATGGTACATGCTAAATTCATAAGAAATTCATAAGAAATAAATGAATTCATTATGTACAATGAGTATCTGAGAGCAGAGGTCAGCAAAATATAATCTGAAGGCCAAGTCCAGTCAGCTATCTTTTTTGTGTGTATATATCATGAACTATGAAGGAATTCTTATATTTTTAAATGGTTGAAAATAGTAAAAAGAGGAATAATTTGTGATACATGAGAATTACATGAAATTCACACCTTATTGTCCATAAAGTTTTATTGAAACCTTTGAGCCAGAGACCTTTGTTTACACATTTTCTATGGCTTCTTTCAAGCGACAATGGTGCCAGTTATTTGCTGTCTGGCCATTTACAGAAAAGTTTGCCAAGCCCAGCCTCAGAATACTTGGGCTTAATTCTCTCATAGAATGTTTGGTTGAGAAAAACTTAACCAAAGTGCACAGATTAGTAATGAAACAAATGAAATTGTGTGTCACCTACCAGGATGCATGAATTAGTGGATGTTGCATTATGCCAGATGTTTTTTCTTCATGTATAGAGATTTTTTTTCTCATTTTTAGTTATTAATATGGTGAATTATATTGACTGATTTCAAAATGAACTTTGAAATCAACTTTGCTACTACTACCTGGAATATACCCACTAGGTCATGATGTGTCATCCATTTTTTAAATATTGCTATAAAATATTTAATAATATTTTACTAAAGATGGTTGGGTCTATTTAATGAGGAATATTAGTCTTTAATTTTCTTGTATTTTTTTTTCTTTTTTTGGTGTCAGGCTAATTTGAGACTTGGAATGCTTGGGATATGTCTCCACCTCTTCTGTGTTTGGGAATTTATATAGTATTGGTGTTACCTTTTCCTTTAATATTTGATAGAATTTGCTAAGGAAGTCTTCTGACTTTGGAACCATCTGAACTCTAGGGATTATTCCAGCTCTTCTTTCTTGTGATTCTTTTCTCTGTCTCAGGTAGTTTCCTCCCATACATGTACATGTCATGACTGGGTCAAGGGCTTGAAAGGCCCATCTGCAGATTTTCAGAGTTTGCTCTGTACAACTCCCTTCTTCCTGATATTCAGCCCTGCTAGCCTGACTTAGTCTCCCCAAATTCGACTCTGTTACCTCAGAGCACTGAGACTTCTGGGCTCTGTTTGGTTCCCCCTCCCCCCCACCTCTTCACTATGGCCTAGAAACTCTCTCCAGCCTATAAACTGAGGACAATTATAAGAGTTGTACCACTTTTTCTTCTTCTGTTGGGGATGACTATGTGAGCTGCCTATTATCAAATTCTGAAAAATGTTGGTTCATATTATAGTCTACTTTTCTAGTTGATCTCAGATGCTAAGTAAGCTGGCTTCTTTTACATCCTCATAACCAAGAACACAGGTTAGTTAATACTGTTTTATATTTATATATCATCTTCCAAATTATAGACAAGATTCTGTTTTTAATTTGGCAACAAACATTTTTTTAAGTTTATTTATTTTTGAGAGAGAGAGAGAGAGAGAGAGCAGGGGAAGGGCAGAGAGACAGGGAGAGAGAGAATCCTAGGCAGAGTCTGTACCATTAGCATGGAGCCCCCTGTGGGGCTAGAACCCAGGAACTGTGAGATCCTGACCTAAGCCAAAACCAAGAGTCAGACACTCAACCAACTGAGGCACCCAGGTGCCCCTGGCAACAAACATTTTAAACGTACCTATTGAACAAATTTTTGAAGAAATACAAAATGCCCCACCTTTGACTCTTAGTTCAAGTTGGCATTCCAAATATCTTCTTTCTTAATCTTTAATGAAGGAGGAATAACTTTAAGTTTAAAAGTTTTTGAGATTGCATGTAAAAAGCAATACTTCAAAATTATTTAAAATGGAAGCAATTCATTGAATTGTTTCATATTTTGTTTTAATATGTGTGAAAAAAAATTACATTTTCAAATATATTCTAAAACAAAAATAGAATTTTAATTTACCACTTATTTTAAAGTGTAGAGCTTGTATTAAGAGATTCCATGTTATAAGAGATTAAGCAGAGAGAAATAATTAGTAGGCTCATTTTATTCTTATAGAGATATAATTTCTAGATACTGATGTGATTTCTCTATTCCCTCTAAAAGAAGCAAAATCCAGTTCTGAAGAGATGTAGACAATTATATGACCATTTAGTTTACAATGAAATCCAGTGATAAAAAGTAACTTTTGTTTCTGAATGATGCTTTCTTCCTAATAGGAACATTTACAATAGACAGCTAAGTTCATTTATGTTGAAATGCCTACCATCATCTCACAAATTGTTTGTTATCAAATTTATTAGATTAACAATCCTGTTCTCATTATACAATACTCAAGGCACATCCACAATCTATTGAGAGCTGTTCTATTATAATTATATTTAGAAGTAATGGCAGGAACAGGGGCTCAGAGAACCTCATGAATTGCAGTTTCCAATTATGTAACTTTCCAACTGAATTTAATGTTATAATCAAAGAGTTAGTAATTGATAACATCACAGAAACTTTTTCATTTAAAATTAAGAGCAATATTACTCAAAGTGTCATATTTACTATCCATAGTAAAGAATGAAAAAAACTAACTACCTTAAAAAGGAGCCACCTCTCTAACTAAGCCATATTCAGTACTAAACATGAGCAATATTTGATAATAAGAAAATTTTTTCTAAGAAATTCATAGTAAGAAAAATATAGCTACAATGTGAATGAAGAAAGAAGGGAAAATATAGAAAGACAAAAATATATATATTTTGGGGACGCCTGCGTGGCTCAGTCAGTTAAGCATTTGACTTCGGCTCAGGTCATGATCTCACAGCTTGTGAGTTTGAGCCCCACGTCGGGCTCCGTGCTGACAGCTCAGAGCCTGGAGCCTGCTTTTGACAAATGTTAACAAGCAGGAAATTTCACTAATAAACATATTAACTTGAAAATAAATGAGAAAATACAATGGATACTTTAGACAAGGGAAGAAAACAAATAACACTTTACTATTAAATACAAAGCATAAATATGATGGTGCTGATGGA
The DNA here is from genome assembly GCF_028749965.1 of Puma concolor. Taxonomy (NCBI): domain Eukaryota; kingdom Metazoa; phylum Chordata; class Mammalia; order Carnivora; family Felidae; genus Puma; species Puma concolor. The sequence continues at coordinate 104,766,993 of NC_141670.1, read as the reverse complement.
TAATTTTCCAGGACATAAATGGTAAATATACATATAATTTTATGAAGTAAATCACATTTTCTTCCTCTATTAAAGCATTAAATGACATTATGAATCTCTCCTCTTCGAAATGTTAAAATTTCTAAGAACCTTTAGAGTTGTGGGTCATTTAGACCCAACCTTAGACACAGGCAAAAGAGGGTTTTGCCTTGGGCTATATACTTTAGAGAACACGCATATCAGGAACAAAATGAAGGAACAAATACATTTGCTAAAGAATATATGGGCCGCTTCTCCCAGTGCTGACAGGATGTGACCTGGAACTCAAAACAGCCTCTCTCGTTTCTGAAACTGTTTGGACCCCCAAGAAAGATTTCTCATGTCTTAACCCATTTCTGAATGCCATGAAAATCTGTGGGCTGTCCATTTGCCAGTATCAGAAATGGGCAATGCTTTTTTGGATTGGAAAAGATTTGGGTGATAGCAGTACTTAGGTAAATAGAAAAGAAAAACAGGGTAATTAATTAAAAACTTCTTCCTCCTAGATAGTATGATTCTTTTTTTTTTTTTTTTTTTTTTAACGTTTATTTATTTTTTTGGGACAGAGAGAGACAGAGCATGAACGGGGGAGGGGCAGAGAGAGAGGGAGACACAGAATCAGAAACAGGCTCCAGGCTCTGAGCCATCAGCCCAGAGCCCGACGCGGGGCTCGAACTCACGGACCGCGAGATCGTGACCTGGCTGAAGTCGGACGCCCAACCGACTGCGCCACCCAGGCGCCCCGATAGTATGATTCTTGAATAATGAATACTAATGTCAAACATCCATGTTTTTCCTTCTTTTTGTGTTTTAATTTTTGGATCTGTGACTATACATGAATTAGTATAGTATTCACACCAATTGCAGATGGTGCCTGAAGAATAGTTTGCAATATTCCACAAATCATATTACTCTTAAATTTAAATACATGTGGAACTAGATGCAAAATACATGAAGCATGAAATACATTCTTTCACTGGTAATTAGACGAATGTTAAATGCTAGAACTGTGAATACTGTTACTTTAATCAAAATATTTAATAAAATTTAAATAATTTTTCAAAACAAATTCATGTATGTTATATTTTAATGATTTTGTTTTTTATCATTTACATAATTTTGCTTTTTTTTTTTTTTTTCAAGAGAGCACACATATGGAGGAGGCCAGAGGGAGACAGGAGAGATGGAGAGAGAGAATCTTAAGCAGGCTCCACACAAGGATCTCAAAGCAGGGCTCAATCTTATGGCTGTGAGATCATGACCTGAGCCAAAATCAAAAGTCAGACACTTGAGCACCTGGGTAGCTCAGTTGGTTAATTATCCAACTCTTGATTTTGGCTCAGGTCCTGATCTCACAAACCGTGAGATCAAGTCCCACGTCGGGCTCTGTGCTTGGGATCCTCTCTCCTCCTCTCTCTCTGTCCCTCCCCCACTCATGCTCTCTCTCAAAATAAATAAATAAACTTAAAAAAGGAAGTCAGATGCTTAACTGACTGAGCCACTCAGGCACCCCTAGATAATTTTACTTTTTAATAGTTTAAAAGAAAAATAGCTCTTAAAAGTATATAAATGCTATAGTGCTGCACTGAAACTCAATAAATATCCAGAAAGTACACATATCATAGCTCCATAAATTTTCATAACCTGTACACACCCAAGTAACCAGTACAGATCAAGAAAGAGAACATTGTCTGCACCTAGAAGTCGCATAATGCTTTCTTCCTGTCAATCTTCTCCCCAAGATTAATCATTATTACATCATTACATTCTCTTCATCTTTCCACATAACATATAATATCAATAATTGTGAGAGTAATATTCACTCATATTCACAGGTGCCACCAGACTCAAGTGGAGGGGTTATACAGGGCATATATGTTTGGGAGGAGACTCACAGGGAGCATCTTACAATTTTGCCTACCAGAGTAGGCTATCCATTTTCAGATGTTATTTTATAGAAATAAAGTAAATTCTTCAAGATTATATCCATAATGGATGATAAAGTTGAGACCAGAATGTAAGTATTCTAACACAAATCCAGTGATCTTTCTACTATACTAACGTAGGGTCACCCCACTCATTGTCTTCCATTTGTTTGTATATTAACACATTTTAAATATGGCAACTGGAAGTAACAATTTTAGGAGTATAAGGATTTCTTTTAAAAATAATTGTATAGGGGCGCCTGGGTGGCGCAGTCGGTTAAGCGTCCGACTTCAGCCAGGTCACGATCTCGCGGTCCGGGAGTTCGAGCCCCGCGTCGGGCTCTGGGCTGATGGCTCAGAGCCTGGAGCCTGTTTCCGATTCTGTGTCTCCCTCTCTCTCTGCCCCTCCCCCGTTCATGCTCTGTCTCTCTCTGTCCCCAAAATAAATAAACGTTGAAAAAAAAAAAATAATTGTATAGACCTTCCATGTTAGAAAACTGATATTTTCATTTAATCAGACTATAGTCAATAATCATTATGCATATTGAGTAAAAAATACTGTTAAATAACTCTGTATCTTCAATGGCTCTGAGACCCAGAAAACTCAAGTCAGGCACTGCTGTAAACGGCATGTGTCCAGTAGAGAGTAGAATGGGCTCACGTCTCTTGTTTTAGTCTGAATTCATATTACTTTCAGTGTTTGTCCCACACTTTAACCACCAAGTGAATTAAAGGACTTCATATGCTATGCCCCATCCCCAAAATAGCTTTTCAGCAATCATGACAAATAATCTTTTTTTATTTAAAAATGTTATAGGACAATTATTTAGGAAATTCTCAACAAGAAGCCTAGACTGACAGGTATGCATATCCCAAAGTGTGACTTCAGCAAGGTCCTACTAAATGCACATACAAAGTGCACGTCAGCTTTAAACATACATAAAATGAGTATCCTTTACTTTTTATTGGCACAATCTTTGCTCCACTTAAGAAAACATAAGCATCATATGGTAAACCCAGACTCGGGCTGAGGATACAAGGGCCGAATTTCTGCTTAATGTGGAGGGTAGAATCAGATCTCCCAAGTGGTACTTCCAGCCTCATCCTGAAAGAATCTACCCAAAGGAAGACTTGAGGCCGTGCCGAGACCGCTGGAACCAGCTCTTTCATCCCACAGAAGTTCTCAGTTGTTCTAGTTTGCCAAAATCAGAAGGTAATAATTGGGGCGGGAGACAGAGAGCCAGGCACAGAGAATTCATAACAAGTTCATTGTGCCAAGATGCAAAATGTGCCTAAATATCTCAGATGCTCCCTGAAGCGGCCTCGGAAAACACTATCCACTTGCCCTCATCTGGAAACCACAACTGCTTCTTATAGAATGTTCTGTGGCTGAAGCTGGCAGTGGTAAGTTTCCACACAGCAAACTGAGTAAATAAATGCTGTATTTGCTTTTTAAAAAAGTTAACTACCCTTGCTGATTTCCAACTGCTCTTAGAAACACACCATTGTCAAGCTTTCCCTGGTTCAGGAATCATCATTCTTCTATTTTATGAAATCTATGACATTAATCTGCTTCAAATTATTATAATCAACATATCTAAAGCATCAGTCTAGGCATAAAATGGGTCTTTTTTGAAAATAAGTAAAACATTATTGATACAGTGTGGCTCTTTCTCCCATTGATTTTCATTCTCTGCAGTAACCATAGACTTCTAGAGTTAAAAGGAGCCTTAGAGATCATTTAGGCCTCCTGTGGCCTTTTTTCTGGGCAGCAAAAAGAGATCCAGATATGTGAGATAACTTACTCAAATGTACAAAACTAGACGGTGGTAAATCCAGATCTAGGACTTGAGTCTCTTGATTCTTGTGTCAGTAAATCAGCATCAGGGTGTAGGCGCAGGGTCTCCCAAACAATGTCCAGCCCTCAGTTCAACCAAGGACTGCACATTGTACCCACGTGCATTTCTATACTGAATAACTAAAGGATATTTGAAGCTGTTAGTTTTCATCTGTGTCCCAAGCATACCTCCCTGTAATCTAAACCTCAGGTCCCCTCTTTCACTCTCTCAGTAGATCCCAAAGCCAAGGTGACAAATTCTGTCTTACATAGTGTGACCACAGCCCTGCTGATCCTGATTCTGATGTGGTCAGCAACTCCAGCATCCAGGGGAGCCTTTTAAGGGTCTGTCAAGAACCCTCAAGACCTGTCAAAATTGTATCTCCTTTAGGGTGAGTTCTGAAAATGTTCCAGTTCTTCTCAACAATTTTCCCAACTCTTTAATTCCCCATAAGATAACAAATCTTCCTAAGAATTTCTCTGCAGTTGTAATTAGCATTAAAACTTGCCATTATTGCTTTAATCCCATTGTTTTTATGTTTACACAAATCCTTTTGCTTCTTCTCATTATTATCTTATCTGTTTTGTTTTGTTTTCTTTTGTTTTGTTTTAGAGATTCCCACTAGGTTAACATAATGATCTTCTTCTTTTTCTGCTCTGAAACTCCTGTCCCATTGATCCCAGTGAGGGTGCTTAACCGGAGACTTCTGGGACCTAACAATGGTCAGAAATTATATTTTAAAAAAATAGTATTTGCTTTGATCTAAAGATTCAATTACAGCTTTAATCAGATTCTTGAAAGACTGGCATCGAAAATTTTTTAATGTTTATTTATTTTTGAGAGAGACAGAGAGAGAAAGAGAGAGAGAGAGAGAGGGAAAGAATATGAAACAGTTTCCAGGTTCTGAGCTTTTAGCACAGAGCCTGATGCGGGATTCAAATTCGTGAACTGTGAGATCACTACCTGAGCCGAAGTCAGATGCTTAAATGACTGAACCACCCAGGTGCTCCTGAAAGACTGGCATCTAGAAAAAGGTTGAGATTGATAGTTTCATAAAATTAGACCCACACAACTCACTCATTTTTGTCTCTGTGACTCTTTGTCCCTCCTTCCATTGGTTACAGTCCCTCCCATTGCGTGGTGCCCACACAGCTCAAGCACTCATCAGCCTACAGCATAGAATACCCATGGCCCTTATTGTTCTGTGGCATATGTAAGCATCCACAAGAATTATTGCTAGTTTAGACTGAAACTGTATACTGATGATTCAGTATAGGATGATTATGACTCAAAGGGACTATATGTCTAAACTTTGGTTGATAAGTATAGTCAGATCATGAATCATGGACTGAATGTATTCTGGGATGATCACTGTCTTGGTTGTTATGCATTATGCAAATAGTCAACATTAACTATTAGAGACCAGAAATAGCTCTGAAATATACATTCATGAGTGTATAACAATGCCCCAATTTAACCTTAAATTGGGGCAAGGGGTGCAGAGAGATGGAGAAGAAAGGTGGGTGGGTCTCTGAAGAAAGACTGGGTGACAGGCATAGGAGTACACTACCAAACTTAGACAATGAAATAAATATTCTGCTTTTTTTTGATAAAGTATTCCCCAGTCGTGTGCTGTTCTTAGGAACTGGTGTGCTGGGCATATTTTATATAGTTCTAATTAACTTTCAAAGCAATTTTCAGAAGGTAACAAACTGAGGAAAGGTTGTATATAAACTGGAAGTTTGCTTATTTATTACTTTGGTGAATTTAAGACAGCTACTATGTTTCCCCAGTAGAAATTATTATCAGCACTGTATCATTGTAATATCACATGACACCCCAACCAAAGGGCTTTTTTAAAATTTACTTCATAGTGCAAAAAAAGAACAGCATGAATAACTTGTTAATATATCAGTGACTGATTAGTTACCAGTCATGAATATCAGCCTCTGCTGTAACAAAATGTTTGTTTCAAATTTATTTCTTCCATACAAAACCAGTGTAATTAATCATATGCTTTACATGGACAAATGTCAGAAAATAAAGGTAGTTTCAATGCATTAGAACAAGCTCTCCACATGCTGAATGTTGCCAGTAGGTGAGAGACTTTGAATATTTAATGAGGTTCTAGGTCACCTTCCAACAATAGGTTATGACTGAGGTTCTGGAAATTTCTAGCTCTCCATGATGATGCACCAAAATAGCAGTTACAACGACTTTTTAATTATGTGCTGTCAAGTGCCAGACACTGGACCCTGCTATTAGAGGCAAAGGTAAGACCTCAGTAAGTTTTTAAGGGGAAGTCGGTATTCATTTTTTCATATTTAGGGTAGAAATTTAATTTTTGGTGTTTTTATCTCACTCTAGTCAGCAAAATTAATATGCAGTTGATTTATGAAGGTTTAAAAAAAAACCTTTAATTGGCATTGCATGATTTCGTTAAACAATAAACGGATTTGTATGCAGGCTAAATTTAGAGGGCATATTTTATATCGGTTCAACAGCTACAATTCCATGGTAGGCATAGAAAAGTCTATTTTGCTACTACAGACAGTGTGTACCCTGAGGTATTGGGTTACCGTGCAATGATGAATATTTCCAAGACTTTTCAGCTTTACTGAACATCTGCTTTTCACAACCACATTTTAAAGGGAAAATCTAAGAGACAGAAAAACATACAAAATCCCCAGGACAGGAAAATTTCCTTCTCATCTCTTCCATAAACCAGCACCAGATTTCAAATTGGAACCACTGATCACGTGAGGATATTTTCAATGATGTTTCTTTTTGCCAGTCTCTTTTGTGAAGCCTAATTTGGGGGTGAAGGTGAGTGTGGTTTGGGGAACACCCTCCAACAATCAGAGTTTCCAAAACAGAACAGAGGGAGGCCAAAGGGATCAGACACACAAAACTCCTCTCCCAGTCTCTTGCTATATAAGGTTATTAAAGAGTTGGAATCACCCAGACATAAAAACCTCCAGACAAAACACTGGCTGTCGATGGAGTGGGAGATGCCACAGCCAGCCTGCCCTTCCATGGGTGAAAAAAAAGATGCATGTCTGCCTTACCTAAAGTTGAGGGATTTGCCCCTTCTTTTCACAGATTGTGAAACGCTTTCCTGAAAAGTAGGGTACTCTGTCTACCTCATGTTGAGAGTGAGAAAATGAAAGTTTGTCCAGTGATCCCTGTGGACATGAGCTGGTCACACATCTCCCCTTCACAATACAGGAAAAATAACCCTGCCTGAGTTATAAGGCATAGCTCACTGAAAATATGTTTCCTTTAGATTCAGATTTCTTGAGTCACCTATTCTTAAAGGTCTATCATATTTTATATGTCCGAGAGAGATCATTGAGCAGAATAGTCTTATTTTTCATTATTTGAGATAAATACAGTCACCAATATACAGTCAGAGCAACATTCTATTATACGTTTGCTTCATTTTCTGTTAGGAATGCAATTATCTTTAAATACCAACATAATTTTAATAGTTATACAGTCCTATCAGTGTGGGGTAATGACCCAAAAAAACAAAACCATAGAGAATCATGGAATGGCAGAAATTTTTAAGCTAAAAATAGCTTGGTGATCTCTAATTTTAGACCATGCATTTTATAGAAGAGGGAAAAGACGTTTGCCAAAGGTTGCAGGGTTTTCTCCTATGTCACCCCTTTTTATTGGAACATTCCCAGGAATACACAAACGTGTTTTAGGGTCTAGTATTAAAAATAGCAATCCCCTCTATTTCCCCTTAAGTATCAGCATAGTCCTCTCTTACCCTCACAGCAGAACCTCCGGAAAGAGTTGTCTGTAGAGTTCGTTAGGACTTTCTCATCTCAGAATCTCTCCTCCACTCACATCATCTCCTACCACACTGGAGCCTGCTCTTGTCACGTCTTCAATGGTCTTTATGCTGTGACCAGCTAGTTTTTGATCTTCTTCTGTGATTTATGTAAGAGCAAAATGGTTATGTATTAAGAATTATTTTGTAAATACCTTTTTCATTGATGTACCTAGCCTGTTATTTATATGATAAAAATAGTTTTTAAAAATTTATTAAGCATTTACTATTTTGAACAGTGTTACAGACATCCAAAATAATTTTCCCCAAGTAAATTTTCTTTCTATCTAAAAAAATAGGGACACCTACTGGAATATAAGGGAAATTATCAGTTATATCCAAAAGAACAAAATGATTTAATGTGTGTGTGTGTGTGTGTGTGTGTGTGTGTGTGTGTGTGTGTGTCTATTCAAGCAAATTAGAATACAAGACTAAAGGGAAGCACAAAGGAGGCCAGTAAGCTCAGGACATGTTTCTGAAATAGGTGAATTTTGATCCAGGATTAGAGGGAAGTAGTCAAAGGGAAGAAAGTAAAAACTCCTTCTAACTAAAATCTGACATTAAATTCCCAATACTGTGCTCTTCCATTTTCATTCCATTAACTCTCATCGTCTCCTCAAGATTCAGCTTCAACAGCTGACATATCATCTGTCCCTCCTTCCCCTTCCCTGTACCCACCCATTCTCTATTGGTTCCCTATATATTGCACTACAGTCACCTCAAAACATTGTCTGCCACCCCACTGGACTGTGAACTCTTCTTCCTCTTTTACCCATACTGACAACTGAGCAGCAACAGACATTTAGTAGCCGTCCAACAAATGTCTGTTGTGTGACCCTTAATGCATATTAGTGTTAGTATTAATATTACAGAGGAGGACGGAGAATCCCTGAGGTTGAAGAGTTCTTAACTATTAAGAAGTAGGATGATGATTTTATGTCAACCCCACAACAAACCCAAGATTTTAGGACTCAAAGCCCAAGCCTATTCTACTATCCAATGTTGGCTTCACAGCAAGTATTGCTGGAAATAGCAGATACCTTATTCCAGGTGTATATGACTTTATTCCAGGGTTAAAGGCAGGAATTCATAAATAACACATGAGAGACAGAAATCAGAGTGATTTTTTTGAAGCACAGATACCCTATTAAAAGACAATGGGAACTGTTGCCCTTCATGTTTAGCCATAAACGGTATACTCTCTCACTCTTTGCTCTCTTTCTTGGTAACCTCATTGCCTCCCCCACCCCACCCAATTCAATTGTGATCTGTATACTGGTAACTTCAAAACATATATCTCTAGTCTAGATTGTTCTCATGAGGCTCTGAACCACATATCCATCTGCCTACTACACATCTCTCTGGATGCCTCTATAGGCCACTTAACCTGATGGGGACGCTTAAGAGTCTCCGTATATTTTTAAAGAAGATTGCATTTTAAGAGTTTCCCTGGATCACTGTGTTCTTGAGGAAATAATAGAGATGAATGACCCAAGTTACAGAAGTCAGATTTGCTTGTACGTAACGAGTGAGACACTTAATGCATCATTGAAACCCCACCCTAATTTTCCTTGCTTAATTTTCAGGATGTCACTTGTTCAGCTACGTGGTCTAATCCTATCCAGCTAGTTCCCTTCTCTGACTATACTTAAACTGTCCCATTCCAGTGTTCCCATCATGTTGTCTACCTAGATTATATATCTGTTCACACTCTGTCAGCCAGGGTCCAGCCAGGAAAATGAGAACCAAGTCACTAGGTATTACAATAAAGGGATTTAGCATAGAGATTGGTTTACACATGCCCTGAAGGCCTGGACAAGCACAAAGAAGACACTGAAGGAACCCTGACATATCTGCAGGAAACAGCTCTGCTGGGGCACAGAGAACAAAGTGATGGAGATGGGGAATGTCAGAAACCAGGAGCTTGTGGGAGAGGCCCAGGGGGTTGGAGGAAGGGATCCCACTTAACTGCTCCTGGAACTCCAGGACCTGAGAGGAGAGGCCGTGTGGAGCTAGACTCAGAATCCTGGGGAGCAGGTACAGCAGAGTTTCTGCTGCTACCTCCACAGGGGTAGGACGTGATGGGTGCTCCAGTCCTGTAAGATACACGAAGTTGGGACTCATGAATATGCGGCCTGGGTTTCACACCCAGGTCTGTCAGAAACCAGCGCCTGATGTTCAAACCTTACACAGTACCACCCCACCCAATCCCTGCTTCTCTCTTTTGCGTTCTATTCTATACACTGCTGTCAAAATGCTCTTCCTAATGCACAGCGCTAATCATGCCATACCCTTTCCAAAACCCTATCACCATTCCCTATTGACTGTTTTAAATACATACTCTTCTGTCTGGTGTTGAAGGCCTTCTATAATTTTCTCGTCTTTTTTTCACTGCTACTGTGGGTGCCCTTTATGTTCCCAGAGGGTCTCATCCTTGCTTAGAAATGCAGCAAGTTTTCTATATTCAACATCTGATATCTTCAAAGCTCAGCCACATCTTGTCCCTGAATTCATTTCCAAAAAAATAACATACATACATCAAAAATCACCTTGGCTTTCATTTCCAAGGGGTCAACACCACAGTGAATGAAGTCGCTGCTGCACACTTAAAACTTTGCATAGTTTAATTGAAAATAAGGGGCCTAATTTTATTCAATTAAAACTTAAGTGACAACTAAATGTGTAACTAAGGCTGAAAGAACTGAACTCTGTCAATGCAAAATTTTCACACCTTTTCTGATTTGCACATACATGGTAGACTAGTTAAGAGATAACTTCTAAATTTTCAGCAATTCAACAACTAAGATTCTGACTCAAGGCCACTTGCAGAAATAGTGGAATTAGAGTTCACTGCATGTGAGTTGTATCATTTCAGAAAATTCTAAAGCAACATTTTTTCCTTATTTACCCTTTGAGTTGCAAAACTAGCTCTCAACAGGAAAAGAAAATTTGCTACTTACATTGAAAGGTGTCTCGTTTATGTGTGAAAACACTAAGGTGAAAATGTCAAATATTTCACATTTCTTTGAGTCTTGTGAAATCTAAAAGGATGTGAGATTTTTTAAATTCAGATTATTCAGATTGGAGATATAGGAACACCTCCCTCCTATGTATATTTCCTGGTGCTGTCCTATCATTTTACTTTTTAAAAGGCAAATATTAAACATTTTGTTCTTCTTTTAAAGGGATACATTACTACTATTTCCCTTTATGTAGAAAAAGATAAGAATAATCCTGGAATTCTGAATTTGTGATTTAAAAAAGGCACACTTTGTATGACAATGAATTGCTCAGAGCACTTTAAAATCCAATTTCTTTGTACAAGTTCCAAATCAAGTTCTGAATAATGAGAATCTAAATACGAGTACTCTTTGTTTTTGCTAAGAATTTGCCTACATATCTAAATTATGTCAGTGTATAACTTATTCAACTTAAAGAGTAAGTTCATACATTCGTTTAGCCTACCTTGGGTGCCTACCTGCCTGCCACCTGCTCTGTATTAATGCATAATACCTTATGTCATTTCTGGAACTCTTCCAATATCTACAGGTCACAATGACAGTGCACCACTCCATTGGCTGAACGCTTGTTTGCAATGATGAGCTACACATGTTGGCTAATACTGCCAACAATTTAATGCTTCAGTTCCTCCAGTACCCTTGAGTAGATGGCATCTGGTCTGAATTTTGGCTCTCTTTGAGGATGCATGATAGGTAACTTTCATCTGGATAGCAGAGACACTTGACCAGCCAATTAAGTATTCTGAAATCCAGGAAGTTTATGTAGGTGAAGATAATTAGTCTTAAAAATAAACTCAGAATAAAAAGCCTCAGGAAGTGGAAACTAGCCAGGAACCCATCTAATAAAAATAAATTGAGTCGAATTTTAAATTTTTGGAGGTTTAAAAAAATCATTTACATAAAAGTTTCCTTGAGTTTGAGATTATATTTTAATAATGTCTGTAAAAGCAATGTGAACCTATCTATTGCAACTCCACTTTGAAGAAAATGGATACTTGATAGTTATTATTGAAAGAGAGAAAGCATTTCAAAATTTTACTTTTCCAACCTTATTCTTATCCCACATGTAATCGTTTTAACCTATTTTTGAACTATTTGAATAAAGCTAAATTAAAAAAACAGGAATGGAAATATATTTTCTAGCCTTTCTAAACAAGATTTTTGTGCATGAATTATAAGTCTGAGTAAATGTTTCAAGCTATACATTTTTATGTGTCTCACAGTGAGAATTTGTATAATGTAAAAAATAAATACTCCTAATGAGAACTATCAATGTTTTTCTTGAGTTGGACTTAGACATTTTGGTCACAGTATAGATGTTTGTTTTGTTTTATAACTTTACTCTGAAAGAACTTTTACTTTTAATGACAGAACTAATTTGGAAATATGCAACTTGTCTCAAAAACATGATGCCTACATCGACATCAGTATCACTTGCTTTGTAAGTGATAATTCTGAATTTTTTATGGAAAAAATGTTATAAAATAAGTTTCATAGTCAAAATCAAATGACATCAGACATTTTAGCAGAGTTAAAGGACTCTAGTATTACATAGCATAGTATAAAATGTCCACCATACAGAATAAACAATATAAACCCAGGAAGAGGAATATACTGAAAACTGGGACTATGAGAAGAAAAGAGCCACTGGGCTACTTTGTAATAAAAGATACAAAATTTTTACACCTGTAAATGATAACTATCATTAAGTGACTTATTTCACTTAACATAATACCCTCCACTTCCATGAACGTGGTTGTAAATGGAAAGTTTCATTCTTCTTCACTGCCAAGCAGTATTCCATAGTATATATAAACCACATCTCTTTATCTATTCATCAGTTGATGGACATTTGGGCTCTTTCCATAATTTGGCTATTGTTAATAGTGCTTCTATAAATATTGGAGTAAACGTGCCCCTATGAGTCAGCACTCCTGTATCCCTAGGATAAATTCCTAGCAGTGCTATTTTTGGGTCATAGGGTAATTCTATTTTTAATTTTTTGAGAAACCTCCACACTGGTTTCCAGAGCAGCTGAACCAGTTTGCATTCTCAGCAACAGTGCACGAGGGTTCCCCTTTCTCCACATCCTCACCAACATGTGTTGTTTCCTAAGTTATTAATTTTAGCCACCCTGACTGGTGTGAGATCATATCTCAATGTGGTTTTGATTTGTACTTCCCTGATGATGAGTGATGTTGAGCATCTCTTCATGTGTCTGTTAGCCATCTGGATGTCTTCATGAAAAGGTGTCTGTTCATGTCTTCTGCCCATTTCTTCACTGGATTATTTGTTTCTCAGGTGTTGAGTTTCGTAAGTTCTTTATAGATTTTGGATAATAACCCCTTATCTGATATGTCATTTGCAAATATCTCCTCCCATTCTGCCAGTTGCCTTTTGGTTTTGTTGATTGTTTCCTTTGCTGTGCAGAAGTTTTTTTTTGTTTTGTCTTTTTTTTGTTTTTGTTTTTTTTATCTTTGAGATCTCCATAGTTCATTTTTGCTTTTATTTCCCTTTCCATCAAAGACATGTTGAGTAAGAAGTTGCTGTGGCTAAGGTCAGGGTGCTTGTTGACTTTTTTCTCCTGTAGGATTTTGAAGGTTTTCTGTCTCACATTTAGGTCTTTCATTAATTTTGAGTTAATTTTTGTGTATCGTGTAAGAAAGTGGTCTAATTTAATCCTTCTGCATGTTTCTGTCCAGTTCTCCCAGAGAGAGAACCCAAATATAGAAAATCATGAGTGAAAGAGCAGAGGTCACAACCAACACCAGAGAAATACAATTATCAGAGAATACTATGAAAAATTATATGCTAACAAACTGGACAATCTGGAAGAAATGGGCAAATTCCTAGACACCCATACACTATCAAAACTTAAATGGGAAGAAATTGAAAATTTGAACAGACCCATATCCAATGAAGACAATGAATCAATTATCAAAACTCTCCCAGCAAATAAGAGTCCTGGGTCAGATGGTTTCCCAGGGGAATTCTACCAGATTTTTAAAGTAGATTTAATACTTATTCTTCTCATGCGTTCCAAAAAATGGAAATTGTAAGAAAAGCTTCCAGACTCATTCTATGAAGCCAGCATTACCTTAATTCCCGAACCAGACAAAGACGCCACTAAAAAGAACTACAGACCAATATCCCTGATGAACATGGATGCAAACATTCTCAACAAGATACTAGCAAATTGAATTCAATGGTATATTAAAAGAATTATTCACCATGATCAAGTGGAATTCATTCCTGGGCTGCAGGGCTGGTTCAATATCTGCAAATCAATCAATGTGACACATTAAATTAATAGAAGAAAGGATAAGAACCATATGATCCTGTTAATAGATCCAGAAAAAGCATTCAACAAAATACAGCATCCTTTCTTAATAAAAACCTCAAGAAAGTCGGGATATGTGGAACATAATTTAACATCATAAAAGCCATATATGAAAGGCCCACAGCTAATATCATCCACAATGGGGAAAAACTGAGAGCTTTCCCCCTAAGGTCAGGTACATAACAGGAATGTCCACTCTCACCACTGTTGTTTAACATAGTGTTGGAAGTCTTAGCCTCAGCAATCAGACAACAAAATGAAATAAAAATCATCCAAATTGGCAAAGAAGAAGTCAAACTTTCACTTTTCACAGATGACAGGATAGTCTAAATTGAAAATCCAAAGATTCCACCCAAAAACTGCTAGAACTGATACATTAATTCAGCAAACTGACCGGATATAAAATCAATGTACAGAAATCAGTTGCATTTCTGTATACCAATAATGAAGCAACAGAAAGAGATATCAAAGATTCAATACCATTTATAATTGCACCAAAAACCATAAAATTCCTAGGAATAAACCTAACCAAAGAGGTAAAAGATTTGTACACTGAGAACTATAGAATATTTATGAAAGAAATTGAAGAAGGCACAAAGAAATGGAAAAAAATTCCATGCTCATGGATTGGAAGAACAAATATTGTTAAAATGTCAATACTACCCAGAGCATTCTACACATCCAATGTAATCCCAATAAAAATAGTACTGGCATTCTTCTCAAAGTTAGAATAAACAATCCTAAAATTTGTATGGAACCACAAAAGACCCCGAATAGCCAAAGTAATGTTGAAAAAGAAAACCAAAGCTGGAGGCATCACAATTCCAGACTTTAGCTTATATTACAAAGCTGTAATCATCAAGACAGTATGGTACTGGCACAAACACAGACACTTACACCAATGGAACAGAGTAGAGAACCCAGAAATGGACTCACAAATGTATGGTCAACTAATCTTTGACAAAGCAGGAAAGAGTATCCAATGGAAAAAAAAGACAGTCTCTTTAGCAAATGGTGCATGAAAGCACAGTTTTAAATCACCAGCAGACAATATCCAATTGAATCTAAGACCTGTTTCTTCTCTTCTTTCAAAAGAAATAAATATTTGGAACAGAAAGGCAGACTCTGAAAAATATTTTCCTCCTGTTATTGACATATTTAAAGTTTTTACAGTCTGGCCTCATCAATGGGTAAAAGGAGTGCACCCAATTTCATTGGTGCCATGCTAGGTTGCAACAGGAAACCAGTTAAAATCTTGGCTCTTAGATTCAATAGCCATATTCTCATAATTATTCATAAATGTTAAACAGACATGTAAGGTAATAAATTGGGAGACAATTTGAAAAAGATTGATAATAATAACAATACCTAATAGAATGTTTATTAAGTTAGGCATAAGGGCATCACTTTAAGTACATTATTATATTTAATTCTATTGAATTAATATCAAATAGGGGAGATATTGTGACTATTTTTCAGACAAAGAAAATGGAATATCAATAACTATTCAATTTGGTGTATGACATATTATGATTAGATGGCTTTCAAACTAACATTGGACTTAGAAAACTTTATTCTGACTGTAGAAATTTGGATTTAGACCTAATCACAGTATATAATATAGATCTTTTCAATAATTAATGAGGAAGACACACTTCTGCTGGTAACCTCATAGAGCAAGTTTTTCTCTCTCATTTTGTCTGGAAAGCAGTTTCAAAACCATGGGGGTTTAAACATAAGATGCATCTGAGAAACCACCATCAAAAGCATGTTCTAGCTTTTCAATAATTTTATTAGCTAATATGCATTAGCAGAGCTTACTCTGTTCCAAGCACCTTTCCAAATATATATATATATATATATATATATATACACACACACACATATATATATAGGAAATATATATATAATATATAATATTGGAAATTATAAAAATATATATTGAAATATATATAATATATAAATATATACAATATATATTAATATAATAAATTTAATTTAATAAATGTATATATGTATATATTTAATATTTGCATATATTTAATGTATGTATATATTTAATAAACATATATATTTATTAAATGTTTATTTATTTTGAGAGACAGGGAGAAAAACAGTACAAGAGGGGCAGAGAGAGAGGGAGAGAAAGAATCCCAAGCAGGATCCACACTGTCAGCATGGAGCCTGGTATGACGTTTGATCTCATGAACTGTGAGATCATGACCTGAGCTGAAATCAAGAGTTGGACATTCAACTGCCTGAGCCATCCAGGTGCCCCTATATTAACTCTTCTACTATATGACCACCTTAAGAGGTAAGTATTTATCATCTCCACTATACTGACGGGGAAACAGAGATAAAGCCACACACTTGTTCCTATGGCTGGTCAGTGGCAGAGCCAAGATTCAAATCTAGGCATTGAGGTTCCAGAGTCTGCCTTCTTAATCATCATATAAGGCTTTTTTTCCTACTAACATTAATTTCATCAAAGTAATAATATTTCCGGATACCCTACTACTAAAAGAGATCTGTGTTTGACAATGTAGAACACATGTGCATGCACATCACACACGCACACAATTAATGGAAATAACACTTATTTAAGCACCTACACTATGTGCTAGGCCCAATGACAGATTACATAGGTTTAAGTCAAATTTCTAAGTCATAGTGTAAAACTATCCTTTCTAAAAGTCAAATGATTTTAAAAGCCATCATAATCACAAGCTATCACACAATATCCTTTATTTACATAAAGTTCAGTGCCTTGATCAAAGTCAACATCTCAGTGTGAATCAGATGCCAGGTCTCTCCAACTCCAAAGCTGATGGTTTCTTCATTATACTTTGCAAGAAGTGTCAGAAATATTACTATTTAAAAATTATTCTAGGAAATAAAATAAAATCTTTAAATATAGATTCAAGGCAACAGTGAAAGTTATACAACATTACATTCTATGAAAGCACAATGGCTAACTCCCTGTACATCTTCAAAAAAAGCTAAATATATACATGTACACACATACGTAGGTATATTTAATAGGGGAGAAATGTGCTGTTTCTCTATTCTTCTAGTTTATTTTCCTACAATTTTCCTTCATGTATCTTCTACTTCATGTGATATCAAACATTATTTCCTAAATAACTTATGTACTTGAAATTATTTGGAATGCCCTTACATTCTTTGGAATATCCTTCCCATCATGAAGTACTATTCATCCATCAAGACAGTTTACATGTTATCTTCTTGGGTAGTGCTACACCAATATCTCTAAAATATTAGTTTGACAATTGTTATATGGCGAGCATCATATTAGATCATATACATATTGTTTTATATATTTGTCTCTTAGTAGACAGATTGTCCCTTTATGCACAAACCATGCTCCTTTTTTATTTTTTTTATTATTTTTTTTTCCAACGTTTTTATTTTATTTTTGGGACAGAGAGAGACAGAGCATGAACGGGGGAGGGGCAGAGAGAGAGGGAGACACAGAATCGGAAACAGGCTCCAGGCTCTGAGCCATCAGCCCAGAGCCTGACACGGGGCTCGAACTCACGGACCGCGAGATCGTGACCTGGCTGAAGTCGGACGCTTAACCGACTGCGCCACCCAGGCACCCCGCTCCTTTTTTATTTTAAAATATTTTTTATGTTGACACGTCTTTGGTTTATCTTCTTCTGGAATTAATAAATTTACATCATATTTGAATTATCATAAGTGTAATTTTAAGTTCTCTAATACTATTTTAACATATATTTTAGGGAATTTTGCTCATTTGCTTATTTTTCTGCCTTTGTTTTGTGTTTTGTTCATTCCTTTAAATAACAATTCCAGGTTTTCATCTTTCCTTGCTGCAGATTTATTTGTTTCTACATTTAGTTCCCTAGAACTATTTCTCTCATCCATTTGACTTTTAATCTAATTCATCGTTCAACAGTATTTATTGATGAAGATTATGGAAACAGAAGTACTGAATCAATGAGACTTGCTTTCATAAAGTTTATATTTTTATTCTGTGATTATGTGCATGGCTTTGTGTTCCATATCTTCTGTTATCCTATTAGGTATGCTAAATGGTTTGTAGCATTTTTTCTGGTTCTTATTTTGAAATGTTTTCAGAGATAGGAATTTTTTATGAAAGTTCAAAGAAATACTCTATTTCCTTCCTGTAGATTAATGTGCATAGCTCCTAGCTAGTTTACTGGTGTCTACCATCTTTTCAACTATCATGGCTCTTCTGCCCTGATCAAAATCTGCTCCTTCTCCTACTGCCTAATTGTTGACACTACATAGAAACCAGTATCTGATAACAAATTCACTAGTCTAAACTCCTACAAGGACACCTCTTAGATCTGCTCCACATTTCAAACACACAAAGCATTACTTCCAGGCCCTCCTCTATTTCATTACTCACCACCTCCCAACCCCTACACAAACCTGTCCAGCAATTTCTTTGGATATAGGAAGAAAGTAAGGTAGAATGAAGGAAGCAGCACTCTGGCTCTCTTGAGAAAACACCATCCACACATTAAAGGGATGATTTTCACTCTTCTGCTTGGCATAATCTTTGTATTTCTGAGCCACTCTACAGACATTGAGAGAACTATGGGTTTCCTGAAAATCCTTAAGTCAAATTCTTAGTTTTCTGGAAGGATGGTCTCCATATGGGATACACATTGCCCTGTGCGATCTACTTTGAATAAATATGTTAATGAACATTTTCAAATTCTAGGAATGGGTTTATTTTTACTTCTAGTATTTATTATGAATGTTTTCTTCATTATGTATGTCTTCATAATAAGTTTATTGAGAAGTTAAGAGAAACAGCATTAGAATCTGCAAGAGATACACCATTTTAAAACTGAAGTCTAACTATTTAATTTTAAAGCTGACACATTCAAATTATCTGATTCTCATCGTAACAATTAGGCTTTGAAACCCAATAATAAAGTGGATTAAATTATGGGAATACAATTTTGCTATATATGACATAGAGAAACAATGGACTAGAGAGGTGTAAGTGCCAAGAACTGTGAAGGGTCTGTGAAGAGTTTTACGTTAATTAGAAGGTAACCAATTAGCCTACCAGCATTTATATGCATGATGGCAGGAAACATGAGAATCTTGGGTCAGAGAAGAGGAAAGCTTATTACCCATAACATCAGTAGCCAGAGTCATTATCACTTTTGCACCAGTTTCCTGAGCTTCTGTTTCTACAAGGCAATGTAACCAGAGCCAGATGGATGTATCAATGGTATATTCAGTAAGTCATGGTACAAAAGAGGAACCCCAAGCTTGGAAATACTAGTAATTTATTATCGGCTAAAAGCAAGCCTGCCCAGACTTTTCTCCAGGAGATATTATCTTTATCATAGTAGATAGTAAATATGCCTTTCCTTTGCAATGAAAGGAAATACTATAACTTCTAAGACTGCATTCTATACACATCCTTGAAAAGATAATCCAGGAGAACTTGCTGTTCTGCAGAACTGATCCTTGGTAAATTTCCCAAAGTTGGCATTGGTTGTGCTTACAACATGTGCAGAAACACAAGAACCCATGGAGAATTGTCTCAACATTAGAGAAGAGGATAAAAATTAACATTTTAAAGCAATTATTATAGTCCAGGTGCAGCAATAGATATTTTATATGCATTATTTTATTAAATCTTCACATTCTATTAAGTATGCTTTATAATATTCATTTTACAAAATCTCAGTGACATTAAGTAATTTTCCCAAGTCACTGGTCTCCTAAATGATATAGCCAAGGCTTGAGCCAAAATTTATGTATCTCACTCTACTACTCTAAAGTAGAATGTCTTCTACCTTAAGATTTAATTTCAGAATATAGAGAAATTAAAGAAAACATATGCTATCACATTTTCAATAAAGAAGTGACCCAAATTAAAAGATTACTCATGGAAGGATATTTTTTTAAGTTTATTTTGAAAAGTTTGCAAAAAAAAATCGCTTAGCTCATATTTCTATAGGCTTCCACTCCAGAGAGAGGATAAAGCCGAGTGACTTAGGCAGTCTCATTACTTGACTGACAAGGAGCAGCTGGAGGTTGCCTCTACTAGAAATTATCATGAGCTCAGTACCTTGGACATCTCCCCAAAGTGTTGTTTGTAGCTTAAGCCACTAAGCATGTTGACATTGTTCTAGGGAATGAAAAATTCTATTCCTTTCCATTCTTGTACTGGAAAAACAGGGTATTACCCCATCACCTGAAATTATCTTTTCAATATCTGAAGTGATAACTTTGAAATGTCTCTTAAATAACTCTATATTTGGGGTAAAGGATAAGTGTCCAGAGATATACTTCATTCACTCTATTTAAAATAACAGGTCCCCCTTTCTAATCAGCACTTTTTAACACATATCCATTATTTTTGTCTTCCATGGAATTTATCACTAACATATCAAATATTTTATTTGATAGCTTTTCTACCTTCCATAATTAAAACATAAGCTACATGAAGACAGGTGTCTTTCATCAGGTGTCTAGGATATGCCTACAATATCCTCTATGCCTAGAATAGGCCTATCACCAAAACTCAGCACATATAGTTTTAATGAGCAAATATAGATGGATGGTTCTTGTGCAGTTGTTTAGACATCATATAAATTATATTTTATTTAATCTACAATCATATTCCAAATAGTATCATTAGTAAATATGCCCCAAATGGGATTTTTCTGGTTAATTAATTCATATTTTATATGTGTAATATGTTTATATTTGTGTTTTGTGAATTTCCACTAATTACAAGTTAACTGAAGCAATGAATACATAATTTTTAAAAAATCTGATGGTGTTAAAGTGGAAACAAAATAAATGATGTGGCTGTCAATTCTTTCATAAAGCAATGGCATTGGTTCTCTTCTCATTTGTTCTTGAATCAGGAACAGATTGTGAAATGTGAAAAAGACTTGATAGTCCCCAACTTGCAAAAATAAATGTGAAGAAGTAGAAACCCACAGGCTGTTTTAATATTGATTATGTACAACCAGCTGCAATTCTTGCATCTCCTCTTGAGACTGACCTAGTTGTCCCAAGGTGTTGCTCTGCTGAGGAAAGAGGACCCATCTCGTAGATCGGGCTGTTACATAGTGGAAATAATCACCAACAGATGGTGATAATCTGTTACCAGTCTAATGGAGATCCCTGAAGATATGCTGGGAAATGAAGTTTTCGCTAAAGGACACTTGCTACTAAAGTACAAAGTGAATAAACAGAATATCCGGTACAGCTGGAAGGGAAGCTGCTTCTGATTAGAGAAAAGGAATACACAGCCAGTTTAAGTTCCAGTGGCAAAAATCACTCTACATCAATTTCTGTATCTACGCTTGACTTTTAGCCTTGTTGACTATTCAACCACTTACCCTGCTGTTTCCTGAGTATTGGATGTACTTAGTGACAGCTGTTGGGTCAAAGGTACCTAACTCATGTGGACACATACACCTAGGCCTGTCTGAGAGAATTCGTGCTCTGTACTTTTGGAGCAAGGGTCAAGACTGCTCAGGATTTATTTCTTTGCTCATCCTTATGGTAAGACATATAACCTGGATGTTATTAAGGTATGGGAGACTTTTAAAGAGGCTTTTTTATTTGTGAGGTTGGACTTGGCTACTGCCTGTTATGGACAATAGTAAATGGCACTTAATTAAAAACATCATGAACTAGAAATGCTGCATATAAACTTGCTACTCAAAGTGTAGTCCATAGGCAAGCATTATCAGCATCATCTGAGAACTCATAAAAATTCAGAATTTCAGCCCACTTCTGGCTAACAAATTTGAAATCTGCCTATTTTCAAGATCTGGAGTCACACCTATCCACATTGAAATTTGAGAAGCATTCCTCTGACTCTACAATATTTTCACATGGCATTACAAATTACAAAGAGAATTCTAAAATGTAAGGTTTGTATGGTGAAATGATTAATCGAAATATGCCACTATGATGGGATGATGTTGCTGTTCCACAGAATTGACCATTGGCAAATTTCCCAATCAATTTACATCAGAGTGATATTAATTCCAATGACCAAAATCCATACATTTAATCAGCATGTTGGCTCAAAGACTTCTATCTATCCATGTACTTTCTGTGAAGTCGAACCTCAGTGTATGAAAAATGAACTTGTTATTCTTGCGCCCCTCCCCCCCCCATTTTTCTCCACCATGTCCTCTATCTTGGTGAATAGCTTTACAACTAATAGCACCTGAGCAAGAAAAGTTAACATGTATGGGTTCTTTCTTCTCCTTATCTTACATATCTGATAATTTACTATATCTCATTCATTGCACTTTCAAAGTTTCTCTTGAATCTCCCTCTACTCCAATTTTAGTTTAGGTCTCCATTGTTTCTCAGCTGACATATTCCTATAAAATTCAACTAGTCAACCTCTCTTCCATCTTGCCTCCCTCTGGTGAAATTTCTAGAACTTAAGTCTGATTACATCATGTGATTCAGCCATTAAAAATAAAACCTTATGACTGCCCATTTCTTATAAGATTAGCCCCCTTAAAAATTGGCCGCAAACTACCTTTCTAAATTTATCTTTGGCCCCTGTAATCCTTGGACTCTTCACCCAACTTGTGGAACTGCCTGGCATTCCTTGCACGTGAGAGGCCTTTTAGCAGTTTAGTACCTTGAAAAAGCTTTTCCATCTACTCAAATGATCTTCCTCCTTTCTGCATGACAAACTCCAGTTCATACTTCAAGACTCAACTCAAATGCCTTAATGAAGATAAAGAACAAAATAAGAGATTTTGCTCAACTAGATATTTGGTAGATAAATTGCCATCTACTATATTTCTTCACCTTTTGCAATATGACTTTGCAGATTCTTTCAACAAGAAGTAGAGTCTATGTTTCCAGTCCTTTAATCTGGACTGAATTTCTGAACATATTTGTAGAATGCAGTGAAAGTGACAATGGGTTAGTTCTGAGCCTAGGCTTCAAGACACTTGGCATGGTTTGATCTCTGCTAAGAGCTGCCCTGGGAATAAGATCAGGCTACCCTGAAGGAGACCGAGACTAACTGTGTCACCTGTAGACTTTCAAAACGACCTAATATCAACTGACACCTAAACATGTGACAGAAACCAACCAAAATCACCAGAGCTGCCTGTCCAATCCACAGAGGAACCTACCTTCTTACCTACAGGTTCATGAGAAAAAAATAAATGTTTATTGTTTTAATCAACTGTGTTTTTATGGCGATGACTAACTGACACAGATACAAAAATTTAAAATAAACCTTTAGCAGTGTTCAGAGAACTTCGGCTACAGGCCAAATCTGATCCATAGTCTGTTTTAGTATATAGTATAGCCCTTGAACTAAGAATGCTTTTTTACATTTTAAAGGGTTGTTAAAGAAAAAAGAAGACAGAGACTATATGGGTCCTATGAAGCCTAAAAGAAATACTATCTAAACTTTATGGAATAAAGTTCACCAATCCCTGAACCATAGTAATGAGTAATTTGTGGGATTAGCAGAGGGATAGAAAAGTAGGCCAATTGACAGAATGGAGATCCCAGGATGAATCCAAAATTATATGGACTCCTGTTATCTGACAGAGTCAGTATTACAGATCTGTGAAGAAAAGATCATTTTTCAATAAATAGCCCCTAGATAATTGTTTAGCTCTCTGAAAAAAAGAAGGAAAGAAAAGGGAAAAAAATAGGATCACTTAAAAATAATTTGAGAATAAACTATAAGGACTTAGAAGATAATATAGGAGAATATCCTTATAATCTTGAATAAAGAAAGATTTCTTAAATAAGACACAAAAGCATCAACAAAAAGATAGATAAAATTATTACAATAAGATGTAAAATTTCAAAGTAATTAATGTATATAAAGTAAATTAAAAAACTAACCACAGAGAGGGAGAAGACATTTGTAATACATGTAACTAATAAAGACTACTGCTCAGAATAAATAAAGAATTCCTACAAAGCAATAGGAAAAGACAAGCCCAATGGAAAACTACAGAAGAGGATTGAGTGTCACTTGACAAAAGATACATCCAAATGGCCAATATATTAAAACTTACTCAGCTTCATTAACGACTAAAGTAAAACTCAAATCACAGTAAGAAACTATTACAAACCCACCATATAAGCAAAAAAAAAAAAAAAAAAAAAAAAAAGCAGCAGACAAAGCAGTCTTAAGATGGCTATGGGATTGCACATTCTCTTCTGATGGAATAGAAATTAGTCTAGCCACTTTGGAAAACTGGGATAATTTCATAAGACTGATGATACTTCTCTCCTATAACCTAGCAATTCTAATCTTTGTTTATACACACTGGATCAGAGGTTCGGGTGTGGCCTCTGGGACCTCTAGCATCAACATCACCAGGGAACTTGTTAAAAATGCAAATGGTTCGGATGCTAAAATTTGAAAAACACCGTTCTAGACACTTACATCCCCAGATTCATGCTCAAAACTGGTCATGACATTATCATTCAAGGCTCGAACTAGAAACAATACAAATGTCATCAATAGTCAGGTTATAAACCATGGCATAATATCACTTACAAAGAATAAATGAACTTTAGCTTCATGCAAAACATGGATATATCTCACAAACACAAATTTGAGAAAAGATACAAAAAAAACACTGCAGTATGATTCTATTAATATGAAGTTCAAAATTCGGCAAACTAAGCATGATGGGGGAACGTACGTATAGATGGTATTTTAAAAAGCAAAGGAATTATCATCATTAATCTCTGGGGGGAATATCCATAATAAGAGATACCAATGACAATGGTAATGTTCTACTTCTTGTCATAGATAGTAACTGTACGGGTGTTCATTTCACAACTATTACTAAAATGTAAACCCATTTTTCACATACCCTAAAAGATACATTCTGGGGGGCCTGGGTGACTCTGTTGATTAAATGTCCAACTTCGCCTCAGGTCATGATCTCGTGGTTGGTGAGTTCAAGACCTGCGTCAGGCTCTGTGCTGACAGCTCAGAGCCTGGAGCCTGCTTTACATTCTGTGTCTCCCTCTCTTTCTGCCCCTTCCCTGCTCATGCTCTTTCTCTCTCAAAAATAAATAAATATTAAAAAAAATTTAAGATACATGCTATATCACACAGGAAAACACACATGAAATATATTTATAAATAAGATTCTGAGGATGCTGCAAACTTCATTCCAGAAATAATTCATATAAAGTTCTCAATAACATGGTTATGTATATGAAGTGCTCTGTAAATGTTACCTGTTATCATTTTATATTAAAATAATTAATTGAATAGATTGTTCTATTGCATTGCATATAAATTCTGAAGTAATTTTCCTTCTGCCTCAAAATATTTTCAAATTGCCCTTTACATTAAAAAAATCACCTAGGGGCGCCTGGGTGGCGCAGTCGGTTAAGTGTCCAACTTCAGCCAGGTCACGATCTCACGGTCCGTGAGTTCGAGCCCCGCGTCAGGCTCTGGGCTGATGGCTCGGAGCCTGGAGCCTGTTTCCGATTCTGCGTCTCCCTCTCTCTCTGCCCCTCCCCCGTTCATGCTCTGTCTCTGTCTGTCCCATAAATAAATAAAAACGTTGAAAAAAAAATTAAAAAAAAAATTAAAAAATCACCTAGAACTCTGAGTGAAAAGAGGAGTAAAGGTATCCATGTTGAAAATATGGGATTTTGCTGAACAATTTGTTAGCTGTCCCTTTTGTGAACTTATTTTATAAGTCATTAAGGAATAACCATGTTGTAGTTGCATGCCAGAGAAATGAGTCCAGTTTCCAGCCTAGCTCTTATATAGTAGTAGACGATAATTAATTTACAGGTGGTGTCCTATTATAAAGAGTAGAAGGTAAAGGAAAGTGAAATTTTGACACTGGATTAGAAGTTTCACCAAGTAAGGCCTGATATTGAAGGAGTAACACCAGCGTCTGAAAATCTCCATCAGCTTATGTACCAGTAAGTATTCAGTCTCCTTAGTGGAGCAGATTCACTAGAACCTTTAAATGAAGTAATGGAAACTTTGATAGATTTTTCCAAACACTCTGCCATTTCCTTCAGCAACAATATTACTCTAAAGACTGGTGAGTCATAGGCTGACCCAAAGCTAACAAACAGAGGTTGTGTGTGAGTGTGTGGGAGTCTGGACACAGGGCCAGACATCAGAGAGGTCAAATAGCAAATTAACAAGTTTCTACCTTCAGCCAATTCTAGTGTTACCTACAGGCAACACGTGAATCATTAGGTAATCAGGCTCCCCTCTACGGTCTTTGAAAACAGTAGAAGTACAGTGTTAAGTTCCACTATAGAAAAGATTACATAACATTTGGTATTAAAAAATAGCATAAAACCACCAAGCAAAATATGACATAATGCACTCCCACATCGTCTCCCTACTCATGACTTTAATACCGTAAAAGTAATTTGCTCTACATTCTCTATTTTCTAGAACAGGAAACACTAGAGCTCTGGATTGACGCCTTTGCCCCAAATAGACACTGGGTATGTACACTGATGGAGAGATGGAAGGCTCAACTGTGAATTAATTTTTAAATATAATATATAGTTGCTATAGGTTCAATGTTTGTGCCTCCCCCCAGATTCATATGTTGAAGACTTAACCCACAATGTGATGGTACTTGGAGATGAGGCCTTTGGGAGGTAATTAAATTTAGATGAGGTCATGATGGGGGCCCCATAATGGAGTTAGTGTCCTTATAAGAAGAGACCAGAACTCTCTCTCTCTCTCTCTTTCAATTATACACAGAAATAGCAAGACAGTGAACATTTTGTAAGCCAAGAGAGCGCTCACCAGAAACTGATCATGATGGCATCTTTATCTCTGACTTCAGCCTTCAGAACTGTGAGAAATAAATGTTTGTGTTTTAATCTATCTAGTCTATGTCATTTTACTATGGTATCCTGAGCTAAGTTAATAGTATAAATTCAGAATATATGCCCTTTCATGTGTATATACACATATATACACATATACATATATGTGTAAATTAATCTGGTATCTAATTTCCAATTTAATACACTTCATAAGTGGCAAGCCAGCTTACTATTATTAGGTAGCTACTAAAGATCGTTTACCATGTTATTTCTTGAGAACACATTTCTTCTCCTTTTCTAACAAAAAAGCATTATAGATAGCCAAGACAGAGACTATGTCCACAATGTGGAGACATTTTCTATCCATATATTTGCTCTGATATTGGTGATCTCTCAGTACCTGCATCTCTGACAAGGAAAGAGACACTAGTTTGTGTTTCTTCAGTGGTTAGTCTCAAGTCCTCCTCTTTCCATCTCTTTTCATCACTGACTGACAACAATGAATTTGTTTAAAATATTGCAAAAGTGTAATATGCTATTGTGGCTTAGGAAGTGATTACAAAAAAAATTATTTATGTATTTATAAAATAGTTGAGACAAAACTTGGTTTCTTTGCTGACAATTTTTTTTACTTATTTTCCAACTTGAATTCTCTGTATTACTCTTGTGTCTATGTCCAGTATGGTTTTTTTTTATATTTTATTTTTAAGTAATCTCTACACTCAATGTGGGGCTCAAACTTACAACCCTGCAATCAAGAGTCACATGTTCCACTGACTGAGCCAGCCAGGTGCTTCCAGTGTGGTTTTTAAACACATAACAACAATGGTGAACAACGTTACATAAGACAAATGAAATTTGATTATCCTTATTAATACCAATATTCTAATTAATATCATATTTTTCTAGAATAAGTAAATAATAATAATAATAATAATAATAGTAATAATAATAATGACACCTTAGAATATACTTTATAAGACATCCCAAAATATCAAATGATTTAATCCTAACAAAATTCATGTCTGTGTGTAACATTGTTATCATCCTGGGTTTTTTTGCTAAAGCCCAGAAAAGCTAATATTTGCAACAAATTCTATTATCCATTTTATAATTTTGTGATGTAATGATGCTTTTAGTATCCACCTAACATTAACATATGCTAACAACAGAAAGTTTTGGCAAAGCTATTTGGAGATTTTTAGAAGTGGCCCAAGGAATTCAAAAGAAGAAACTATCAAGAACAGAGAATTTGTTTCTTTTTAAAATTTTTTTTAATATTTATTTATTTCTGAGACAGAGAGAGACAGAGCATGAGTGGGGAGGGGCAGAGAGAAAGGGGGACACAGAATCCGAAGCAGGCTCCAGGCTCTGAGCTGTCAGCACAGAGCCCAACGCGGGGCTCGAACTCACAGACTGCGAGATCATGGCCTGAGCTGAAGCTGGACGCTCAACTGACTGAGCCACCCAGGTGCCCCGATAATTTGTTTCTTTATTCTCCCTTCCAAAGTTCAAAAGGAAGCTTGAAAAATATTCTTTTCAAACTAAGATGATATCATGAGAAGCAAACTAAGATGATATCTGTGCTTCAAAAAGGAAGAGAAAACTTTAACATTGACACTGTCTGTCTCTACCTATTCTTAATTTTTTTTAAATTTCAAAAGCAATGCTAATAAGGAACATAACTTTTATTTGAGATAAATGTGACTTTGTCTGTAGGAAACATAGCAGAGAAAGAGAAATAAATGAGTTGTACATTCTCAGTATGTTCAAACCAACTGCACAAGACTAATTGATATAATTATTCTGGTATACAAGTAGTACTATAAAATATTAACCTCAAAGTATTTACCTACATCTACAATTTTAATAATATTAACTGCCAAGTATTTAACTATACTTACAATTTTTACAGTGTTCAATATTTAATGCTGTAAACATTCAATGTTATAGCATAGCATTCAATGGCAAAATTAATGGGTCATTATATTTTTACAGATACTCAACAGTGTATTATTTCATCTCCCTGCAGTTTTTAATTATTCTCTTACATGGGTATGGAAATAGTTGATTTAAAAAATTCTTTGGTTTGACCTTCTGAGTTTATTTTCCATGTAATAACTATTGCTATGTAAAAACAAAACAAAACAAAAACAAAAGAAAAAAAAAAGAAACCTCCAAATTTACTGGTCCATGGATTGTGTGGGACAGCAATTTCAGCAATTTAGACAAGACACATTGAGTCTGGCTTTTGTCTCTCCCAGGATACCTAAGGCTTAGCTAGGAAGACTTGAAGGTTGGGGGTTACTTGATGGATAGAATCATGTGGAAGTGTCTTCATGCCCATGTTGGGTGGTTAATGCTGACTGTCAGCTGGGACTCAAGTTAGGCTGTCCAAAACACCTACACATGACCTCTTCATATGATCTTTCCATGTAGTTTGGTTTGGGCTACTTCACACAAGTGGCAATAGAGTTCCAACTCTATTCTCATTCTTGGTTTTGGCTCAGGTCATGATCTCATGGTTTGTGAGATGGAGCCTCTGTGCTCTAGCACAGAGCCTGCTTGGGATTCTCTCTCTCTCTCTCTCTCTCTTTCTGTCTGTACTCTCCTCAAAATAAATAATTTTTTTAAAAATTAAAAAAATATTAATAACAAAAATGTCAATAACACCATGAATAGCATGTACCTTACTCTATCAACATGATTATTCTTGAATCTAGTCTAAGCACTTATTTTTTTCTTTTTACAGAGACCATATTTTTTGGATTAGTGGTTTTTAAATGTTTTTGGAGGGGCACCCAGGTGGGACAGTCAGTTAAGCGCCTGAGTCTTGACTTCAACTCATGTCATGACCTCACAGTTCATGACTTTGAGCCCCACATCAGGCTCTGTGCTGACAGTATGGAGCCTGCTTGGGATTCTCTCTCTCTCCCTCTGCCTCTCCTTGCTCACTCTCTCCTCTCAAAATAAAAAATAAAATAAACTTAAAAATTTAAATGTTTTTGCAAACAGAATACCTGTAAGTCTGCATAATTTTTACAGAAAATAAAACAGCAAGTTACTTAACTTTCTCTAAATGTCAGTTTTCTCAACTGTAAAATGTATATAATAATTAGTAACTCAGTTTTATTGTGCAAAAGAAAGAGACTATTCCTAAGAGAGGGTTAGTATAAAACTGATAAGAAATAGGTTTCCAGAGGAGAAATGGGGGCTACAAGTGATACATGGAAATTAAAGATAATGACTTCCTCTTACCTGGGGCAAACATCATGGGGAGTTGTAATGGAATTCATACTGGTAACAAGGAGGACACTTGGCAGTCAATTAGAAGATTCTGTAGTTCTGAAGTTCTGATGTTCCTGTAGAATAGCTTCTAAAACACTCTTCCTTCCATCAGCATGAAGCAGCATAACTGAGACACTGACTCAGCCTGAGACACTCTGCATCCTTTGCTTCACCTTAGCTGAGTCCTCTCAGTTTCTTGTCCCATTGTTTTCCTCCTCTTACATTTCACCTCAGGTCTTCACTCTCAAGGTTATACCCTGGACTGTAATCAAACCACTTCTATTAAAAATCTTTTGGGGAGGGGTGCCTGGGTGGCTCAGTCGGTTAAGTGTCCCACTTTGGCTTGGGTCATGATCTCACCATTTGTGAGTTCTAGCTCCACATCAGACTGCACTGACAGTGCCACGCCTGCTTGAGATTCTCTCTCTCCCTCTCTCTGCCCCTCCTCCATTCTCTCTCTCTCTCTCTCAAAATAAACATTAAAAAAATTCTTTCAATCCAATTTCTCATTGTTTGCTCATAACCTGTATCAAGTTAACTCACTCAGATTACCCTATTATGACCATTCTTTAAGTCAGCCTAAACTCCAACCCATAGATCCTACCATTTTTTTTACACTGGGCATCAACTGCCTCATGATTTCACTCCATTTTTGTCCAGAACAGAGTCTATGGCTATTTGCTATAATCAGTCCATTGCAAACACTCACATATTTCTTGCCCATCTCTCCCTACACAGGATTAGATTGCCAACATCCCAACTCTGAAAATAGTCAGTTCTCAACCTTTATGTGCCAAGTACTTCCAATTTTATTTCTCTAGCCCAAACATGTCTTCGAAATATAAGATCCATGTATCAAACTAAAAATCTGAATACATATAAAATATAACATGTGCCAAGCCTCAGGTTTGACCTCTACTTGATTCCACATCTGTTCTCTCAGTCTTTCCCATTTTGGTAAGCAATCTCACAGCTGTCCAAGCCAGGTTTCTTGGTATCATGTTTGATTCTCTCTCTCTCTCTCTCTCTCCTTTACTCACATAAGAATCAGAGCCCTAGATAAGTATCTGTGTATACGTGATTTATTTAAAGAATATTATCAATAGAAATGGAATGAGAGAAACAGAACAACACAGGGCAACAAACTAGCAAGGGTGTGCTCTCAGGTGGAATCTACCGGCACTCAAATCCCACAGGGAGCCCTGGAACATATCTTGCACTCCATATTTATGCTCCCTTCTTTAGTCAAGGGGCTGATTTACTTCAGCACAAATTACTTATTGGTTTGAGGGTTCCCCATGAAGGGATGTAAGGGGCACATAACCTCTCAGGCAAAGCAGCAACCTTATGGCAGAAGACAATTCTCTGGCAAAAGAGGCAACTGTGAGTTTTACCTCATGACTGTGTCTTCCACAGTCTACTTTGCACAACGCATATCTACTTGCTTCTATCCATTTGCAGAACTTCTCTAGGATTTGGGTTTATCATAAGTTCCAACTACAGTTCTTGCACTTGGCATGGAAATTTAACTGCTACTTATCATCTCCATCCTCATCACTACCACTCAGTCTAGTTTTCCTTCCCTCCTGACTAGCCCTTCTGCTGATCTAGGTGGTTACTCTAGAAGGGAAATCTAGACCTTCATTGCTATAGAGTCTGAGGCCCAGGTCACTATGTCCTTATTAGTCTGTGGTCTCTCTACTTGTGTTTTTACAGTTAAAACCGCACAGTAAATGCAAAAGGCAAAAATACACTTCCATAGATACATAGGTTTGCAGGTCTCTCCCAGACTTCCTAATCTGCAATATTCCAATCTTGGTTCATCCAGACCATTGACCAACCAGCTAAGCCAACTGAAACTGCCTATGAGTTGGTATTTACGTCTATTATTCAAACGTTTGTCTCACAAAACGAAGTGGCTGAGTAGCAGCATTGCTCAAAACACTGCCAATTTAGGAGACTTCCCTTTACCCAAGTCTTTCCTTGACCAGTCTGTACAGCATTCCACTTTTCATTTGCCTCCATATGTTATATATTATACATTTTCATCATTGGTCAACCCATCTCGTGCTTTTCCTTCCATCTTCAACCAGTCATATGGACATGCCCTGAGCCACCCAAATGAGATGAGGTAGAGTTGTTGGTGCAGCATTATGGGTGAAATGGGGTGAAACGGGGGTCTCCACCACCCTGTGCAGCTTATGGCATGTTTTGCACCCAAACCAGCACAATTTGGGTTTTTCTGCTTCCATTTTAAAACAGATTGCTGCCAAGCTCACCTGACTGTGAAAAATGTCCTCCATTCCTTGGATTCAGTGAATACTAATAATACACTTAAAATTTATTTCTACAAGGCATAATGAGGAATAATTTCTTGTTATGCTAAAAACTACTAACCAAAAAAATCCAAAATAATCTGATAATTTAGAATAATAATATCAGATAATATCAGAATAACTGATACTTCAGCTACTGTTTCTTCACAAAGATAAAAAAATTACATAGATTGTAGTGTCTGATCCAGTATGGAAGGAATTTAGAAGTTGCCACTCCAGCCTAACAACAAAGAAAAAGCTGGAAAAAATGAAAAATCAACAACTCTTTGTAGATCCATCAGAAAATGAGGTCACAGGACCAGTCATGCCCCCAAAATTGGAAAGACAGACTGGCAGACATAGGAAATCACAATTTATCAGAACATAAATCCATGAGTTGAAACCTGTACAGGAAACAGTGCCCAGGTAGGGAAACCTGAACTGTAACTAATAAGTTTCTAGTGGCTCAGCATGAGCAAGTCTGAGAACTTGAGGGGGACCCAGTCATAGAAGGGCCCGTATTTTATGAATTTTACCCTTCCATGGCTCTACCAAGTCTTCATATTGAGTATCAAAGGAAAACCTCTGTATGCTTCTGGCACATGTGATAGGGACGATTTAACCCAAATTCTTTAGCCAGGCAGGTTGAAAGAAAACAGCAAATATTATGAGGATGGTTTTTCATTCATTTAATGTGAATGCCCAATGTTATTCTGGAATTCATAGAATTATCTCATCTCTCTTGCACCTACCAGTCAGGTTTTGTTGTTGTAGTTTTACTTCTAAAAGAACATAAGATACCTAAACATGGCCATTCAGGCTTTACTTATCTTGGATTGGTTATTGGATTTCCAGCAGATCAAACTGGAGTAACTTCTCTCTACAGAAAGCCAAACCATCATTTTCCAACTACCATTTAATTAACATGGAATTTAGTTTGAAATGAGAAATAATGCTTTGTGACCTGCAAGAGTAAAACAGAAGAATACATATGTTTCTCATTCATGGATTGTCCATTCAGAGATAAACATATTAACACGTTACTCTTGGTGCTTGTGATGGCTATAATAGCAATATGTTTCTCATTTTCTCACATAACTCATTATACCACTCAGGCATCATGAATCACACTACTCCATCAACCCACATCACATCAAGGAGACTTCCAGCTGGAAACTGACATCCAAGAGTTTACATCAGTTTCTAAACTAGCCCTGGTATATGTATCAGAAAATAAACTATAAGTGAAAATAAAGAGAACAGAAAACAGTTTATTCCCTATTTTAAGGCAATTAAAAAAAAACCTTTAAATACAATATTTTATTTTGTAAGACTTCTACATGTTAACCATTTTTGTTTGTAGTTATTCATAACTAAGATAACTAATGCATCTTAAGTGCTTGCTATATGCCAGGTTTTGGCACTTACATATCATCTTATTTATTCCTTAAAGAAATTCCTAAGGTAGTTTGAATGTCCTAAGTAACCTTCTTGTGGCCACATAGTTGAGTGGCAAATCCTGGATGACATCCCTCAGACTTTGTAGCCTGAGCTGTAGGGCACTAGGCTATATTGCCCATTGTCTTTGTATATCATTTCAAAAACAATCAAAATAGACTTTATTATTAAATGAGACCTTAAGCAAGTAGAAAAAAAGTGCTTATGTCTTCATTATTCATTTTTGTTTGAGATTCTTTAAAAAATAGGTATGAACTGGCAGGTCGCACAGGCCATATCCAACCCATGGATATAGTTGTTTGACCCAAAAAGTGCTGTAAAATCTTTAAACAGGTAGGTAATATTTTAAAATAAGAATACAAATATATATGAAATCTGGACTTCTAAATTTCCCTGAAAAATCATATCTAACCTTTAATCTGGGAAATTATCTCTTGGAACATATTGGTGTTTTTCAACTACATCTAGGGATGAGAGGGAAAATATGCAGAATATTTAATAATCTGTTTACTCTTTTGAAGTTGGAGGATGCCTATGGTCTGCCACTCTGCATTCTTTCTGTCCGAACATGCAGAGCCAGCATGCATTGATCAGAAGGCTGAATGTAAGTTTTAGAAGTGACCCTGTGAACTGAGATATCCAGATCCCAAATGATTAGTAACATTTGCTTTGAATTTAAAAAAAAAAAAAAACTTTATTCACCTAATGGTTGGGTCATTAAAAAGTACCTCTGAAAAATACTTTGCCTTCACTTTCTATGAATAAAAACTTCCATCAGGTGGCCATCTGTTACATCAGAAATCAATACATTCTGTCTAATTTGTCTCTGTTATTTCCAGGGTCAGTTTCCTTCACCTTCAATTATTAGTCTTACTGTGACATATAACAGAGTCAAGTGTTATAACCATTACCCAGAAAGTCTGTTTCTTAAGCAGTAATACAGGGCACATAATATCCTTAAATATGCCCCAGACTTCCCCAACTAAGCTATTTAAAGTTTCTGAAATATTTAAGATTCAGAATACTAGATTTCAACCTTCTCAAAAAAGTGTATCAAATCTTTGAGTGTATTTGTCATAACATCACTTTTATGGTAAATGGTAAAATATTTCAGGTACTTGGTAGAAGAACTAAAAATTTTAAGTTGAAATGTTTTAATGGGTTAAAAACTATGTCTTTCAACAACTCACTATACACACACATACATAAATATACTTGAGGAGTGAAGGTCAGGGAGATCACTCTTTGCAGGTTCAAAACCACAGAGATCATAGGGATGTCACCAAAATGACCTTAATTTCCTGTAACATCAAAGTGGGCAATTCTTAGGAAGCACACAAATGCCATGTACCTACCTAGCCCACATGCCCAAGTCCTGCACCTGACTATAGCAGCCACCTGGAGAGGCATACTTCAGCCTTCTTCTCTGCTCTACAAACCTCTGTGAGTGCCTCTCATTGTCAGAAACTTATAGAACCTGATTGCAAGGCAGTCTGGGAAATGTAGTTTCAGGGCTATATATCCTTTTCAGTATGAGGAGGATCTTAAAAGATGATGATGTATCAACACAAAATATTTCATCTAGTGTCACTTCTTTTTTTAAATTATTAAACAACAGAAATGTATTGCTTTAATATGTATTGCATATTAAACATCAGAAATTTAATACCGGAAGTCAAAAGTCTGAAATCAAGGTGTCTGAAATCGGTAGGTAGAGTTACTTCCTTCTGAGAACTGTGAGAGAGAATCTGTTGCATGATTCTCACCTAGCATCTCATGGTTTGCTGGAAATCTTTGGTGTTCTTTGACTTGTAAAAACAGCACCTTAACCTTTGTCTTCACGCACACATGCATTCTCCATGTAAACATGTTTGTGTCCAAATTTCCTTATTATAAGGAAATCAATCTTATTGGACTAAGACCTACTCTAATGACCTAATTTTAACTTTACTGCCTCTGTAAAGACCTATCTCCAAATACAGTCACAATTTGAGGTACAGGGTTAGAACTTTGACCTATGAAATCAGGAAGGATACGATTCAACCATAACAATCATCTACTATTATTTAACAAATTACTCTAAAACTTAATGCCTTGAATAAATTCCATATCATCTCATATGGTCTCTGTGAGTCAGAAATTTGGGATCAACCTGGATGGATGGTTTGGTTTGAAATTTCTCTTTAGTTTGCAGTCAGATATCAGGCAGGGCTACAGTCATCTGAAGGCTTGATTGGGGCTGCAGGATCCACTTTCAGAATGAATTACCCACATGGCTACTGGCAGCAGACCTCAGTTCCTCTCTTCCTCTCTCCCCTGACCTGTCCACAGGGTTGCTTGGGTGTCCTGAAATACGGTGGCTTATTATCTCCAGAGCTAAGGATCCAAGAGACCAAAATGGAAGTTAAAATGCTCTTGTTGCTGGCATCCTTTCTTGGGATTACACTGACCTGAGTGTTCTAGTTTCAACTGGTCTCTACAGTTCTCACAAACATATTCTGGTCTGTATATTATTATCATCTCAGTGTTTCTGTGGAATAATAAGGACCTGAAGCTTCCTAGTAGTCTAACATCTTGCTTCCAGTATCACTTCTGTAACTTCTCTAACCACAAAAATTTTCTATGAAAGTATTTATTAAATTTAATTTAATTTCCTTGGTAGTTTATGCCTTAAAAACACTTATAGAGAAGTATATAAAGAAATTTCATAGTGGAATCAAAATACTTATGTTAAATGAACTCACCTAATATTGATATAAAAGGCAATATGAGCTCTAGCAGTGGTGGTAGGGCATAACTTGCCATTATGTATAGATGATTTAAACTTGGTGTTGTTTTTGCTGAACATTCTGTGTGATGGGTCTCAGCATTAAGGGCAAGAAAGTAGAGATAATTTTCATGTTTTACTTGATAAAAATACAATTACATCCAAATTATTACCTAGTTAAGTATGCTCCATGTTCAAGGAAATATCATGCACAACCAGTGCAAGGTCTCCCCACAATGGCATAAATGTTCAGCATTTATGTGTTCAGCATTTATGCTAAATAGTGAAACCTAGGCCAAGGATATTTCTTCATGACTTTCGGCTTTGGAGAGATTTGCATTTTAACCCAAGGAGCTATTGTTGATTTGTTTGTTCCTACAAACAGATGTTCTTATTTTTCAAAACCACTAATAGAATATGAAAATTAAAATGCTCAACTTTGCAACATATTTTTAACTTGTCCTAGGCAAAATTTAAATCCATAGTCTGTTGAGTCAACATATTATTACCAAGGATAATTGGAATTAATAGACAAATGGATAATATAACACCATAGTTAATACTTCTACTTTATATCATAAAACGTAAATATGAGGTTTTGGATTCTTAACTAATTCTTTGCCCTAAAAGAATTAATAAATAAAAAGAGAGGTAAAAAGGGAAGAAATGAGGAATTAAGACAGAGAATGGAGTAGAGAGAAGAAAGAGAGAGAAAGATCAACCTTGAGAAATATTGAAGAGTGAATGAATAAATAAATAAGGAAATAAGGAGGAAGAAAGGAAGAGAGTGATGCAAAATGATGTAGGGATATCATGAAGATTTAGTTATATTGCCAACAACAAAAATTTCAGGAAGTTTAGATAAATGTCCTATACTATGTTGGGTTACATATAGCACAAGTCCGATAGATGGTAGATAGTAGTAGAATATTAAGCATTATTCTGGATGCTCATTTATTGATTGTTTTTTGAGCATAGACTTAGTGCAAGGCATTGAAATATGTATGGATACATAATAGAGAAAATATATAGAGAAAATATTTCCTATTTTGATTCATCTGTAATAATTTTGGGTGAAAAATGTGTCAATAAATTTGATAATAGACATTTTAAATATATCATCAGATATGATTATTGAAAAAATATTAATATTATAAAATAGATAGTTATTAATTTCTTTTACTTTATATTTTACCATCATAATTTGACAAAAAAATGAATTAAATGTCATAATATTTAGATTAAAATGATGGAATACATTATCATGCACATGACATATGTAGGATATTGTACTTTTGTTAATGGGAACCATCTTCCAAATAAGCCTTGCCCTGACACATTTGAATCACATTTTTTTTATTAATGCATCTTTAGAAAACATGTGCAAAAAGCTGTATTTAAACATATTTTTTCCACATGGGGATTTAGAATAAAATACAAAGAATAGTAATTGTGCAGACAAAGCCAAATTCTTGACACTAAAGACTGCATGGGACCACGCAAGAAGAGTTTACAAACTCCATTCACCCAATGAAGAGCCAGAACTGGCTCTGTGTTCGAAGAGACAAGAAGGGCCTGTGCTGATGAAATAAACCACATTACTTAACACTGTTTAGTTTATACTGTAAATGTGGGTAGATAATGTAGGCTAGAAACATTATTCATCCATGGGGCATATGGTAATTATATCCACATTAAAGCACTTCTGCTAATCACACACACACACACATCTTTGCTGCTGATGGGGTACAGCTGACACCAAGGGATACCTCACGG
Source organism: Puma concolor (assembly GCF_028749965.1). Lineage (NCBI taxonomy): Eukaryota > Metazoa > Chordata > Mammalia > Carnivora > Felidae > Puma > Puma concolor. The sequence continues at coordinate 104,728,573 of NC_141670.1, read as the reverse complement.
ATTTAGGTTCATCATCACATTTTTCTCTGTGTGTATCTCCTACCTAAGGGGCTGCTGCAGCTCTTCTCAAGTGACGCCTCCTCCCCCCTACTCACTACACAGAAGATTACAACATAAACACAGCATTTGAACAGAAGTTTATAGTTTCAGGAGAGGAAGCGAGTCTGGCAGTTTTGATCAACTATTGTTTTCCCTGAGCTTAGTCTGAAGCTGGCAAACTGCACAGTTAGCTGGATGGCCCATGACATAAAATCCTATAGCTCCACAGAATTAGTGGCCCAGACTCAAACAAAAGGGAGGCCTTGGGTGATGGGCTGCCTCACAAGGCTATCTTGAGTATCTCCTATGTGTTACATTCTATATTGTTTTAGTGCACTTAAAAAAATCTCCAAACAGTCCTATATGAATAAATAATTATCTGTGCTTATAAATGAGAAAAGTGAGGTTCATAAAGGATATGTAACTTACCTAGAAGCAAGATTCAAACCCTGAACAATTCAGATCTTATGCTCTTTCCATTGACTCTGGGTCATAATTAGAGACCATAAGAATTGAAAGAAAAATTATGCCCTACAACACCCAACTACCACAAAAACATCTAATTAAGAGTAAAATAGTATTTTTAAAAACATCACAAGAGTACACTGTAAGCTGAAATTAAAAATACTTTTATTCTGGATCTGTGTTTGTAAAGTCCTAGATAAATTCATTGAACCCAGACTGTTCAAACTTTATTTCCATTTAGGCCTCTGTTTGCTGATGCCTTAAGAGAATTCATGGCAACCTGATGGGTAGTGTGGCATTGACTCTCCCATGTTGCTGCCTTAGAGGAAGATGTCTTAATATGCCATTTATAAGACAAACAATCCGAATCTCATATGCTCTCACTGGTGTTTTAGGCTCTTCTGCCTAAGGAGTCAATGGAAGTCACATTTGGTGTGCTTATTTTGATGTTCGCCCAGATCCCTGTGGGGCTTAAATAGATTAAGTCCTTGTGATAGCCAGATTGTTAGTATTTAATGCTCCATTACTCACCCTTCTGTGGGGCCCCAGAAGGCAGATTGGCAGAGCAGTTCTCAGGCAGCAAGTGATGCAGACACAAGTCTAGTTGAGATGGTCTCTAGGACCAAATGTGTCAGAGTGACCCCTGAATAGGAAACATGTGCTTTCCAGGAAATATGATGGGAAAAGTCCATACGTTCAACATGTCTTAATGTTGTGTTTGGCTATTATGGGATCAAAGGCCAGATGATTTTCACAAACGCTGTGCCATGTGCCCGTTTTCAAGCCAAATGCTGACAATAAATATTTCTGGTGGTGTTAGGAGACAATTCTCCATGAGTTTCCTGCATTTCTGCATGTCTTAGAAACAGGCACTAACTCCCTTTGTTTAGGAGTATCTTTTCAAGGGTGTTAGCTTAGCAAACAGCCTTGCAAGAGAGAAATCATGTTGCCTCCAGAAAAAAGGGCAGGTTTGATTACTATCCAGTATAATAAAATCAGTGTCTCCCTCTGGAGTTAAAGCAGGCAGACTTACCGTCCATTTTAAAAGACTTGGTTATCTAAGCTCAAAGTTCCTTTTTTATACTCAAATTGGTGCATATGCAGGTATTACCTGGTCTTCTTCACAATGTCCCATATGACGTGGGGGAATTGGTGCAAACATGATGATACTCTTGCTATTGCTATGAGTAACAGACTGTCTTGTCTCTGACCCAGGAATCTCGGGTCTTCTGTCAGCAATTCTGAAACCAGTAGGCTAATTTGTTATCTTGTAAGTAGAGTAAAATTTCAGGCCATTCAAAGTTCTTAAAAGATAGTTTTCAATCATTATTATTTGATAAAGGCATATATGTCATGTTTCAATGTGTGTGCATACATATTATCTATCTCTCTGTATTCATTATGTATAATAAATCCATATTGTTATGTATAAATGTGCCTACAAAAAACTGGTTTAATTATTTGTAATATGACAACCACATCTTCATCACCTGAAAAAGTGCCTACATTTGCACGAGCTTATTGTAATGATACAACTCAGAATCACATTTAATCCCTTGAAAAATTTATTTACCTTCTATAGATACAAATATTCCCAATTTACCAATTTCATGGCAGTAACTAGTTCCTCAAAAAGAAAGAAACAATTGACCTTTTCCTCAAAATTATATAGCAAATAAACGTCCCTTTAAATTGTACATTAGCAAAGACATAATAATTTAAAGTCTTACCCTTTTGGGCTTGTCTTAAAAATGATGACTGGTGTCAGTGAAGATAATAATAAGCATAATAATAGTAAACACAATACCCCTTGACCTCAGAAAACTTAAAACATCAGGAAATGTTTCATGGGATAAAATCATGGATCATAGAGTGAAGACAATGAAAGAAAACATACTCTCAAGCCCTATCCAACATCTGAATCCCTCTCTGTAAAATCACTGAATATAAATTACCCAACCACTCCATCATTATCTCCAGAAAGAAAGAAGCAATCCCCTAGAGGCACCCCATTCCAATATTTGACAGACCAAATTCTTCTAAACTCTTTATCATATTTAAGAAAGATTTGTGTCTCTGAATTTCATGTTCAGAGAATATGCTCCTGATTCTCATAGAACCAAATTTCTGGTATGGATTCCGTTATCAGAGCTTACATTTGTCAGCTCAGTAATTTGTGAAATTGATTTAACACTTTAAACCTCAGCTTTCCTATCTGTAAAAGGTGTATAAAGTGGTCACTTCATCATCTGATGTGAGGGTAAAATGAACTTCAGCACATATAAAGTACCCAGGAGAGAGAGGTTACAGTGATTACTCACCATCATTTCATGGCCTGCTTGCAGGTGACAGCATTGTCATTTCTTAGTGATGATGGTAGGGTAATGATTTCATCCAATGTGTACCACTCAGCAATGTTTATCAGTCCATTCTTAGATTTAGTCACCCAAGTGCACAATAGAAAAAGTCTTGGCTTTAATATTCAGTTGATATAATTTTTGGTTTGATTTTGGTTTGAAGATAGTATGAGGTTTCTGCATGGAACTTGGGAGTTTCTCTCTAATTTGAAACAAATTATTAAGTTAATGTTTAGACCCACTGCCTGTGAATATACCTTTTTGAATTTTATTAAGGCTCTTATTGGCTATTTATATAGCCTTTTAGGTTTTCAAGATGGAAAAAAAAGAAAACACATGTGATTACTGAAGTTAAGTTTGAATTGTTATTGAAATAAATATAAGTTTAGAGCTAAATACTTCGAATACTTAAAATCTCACCAATCCTTCATACTTGAATACACTTTATTTATTTGGAATACTAAAAAAAATGCTTATATTTGAATATGCAGTTGATCTCTAAAATTTTGGAATACATATCCTCAATAAATATACATTCCTTCACCAAAAACGTGCATATCCTACTATATTATTAAATACCTTATAAAATATATACAACTATGAATCTTAAAGAGTTAAATTTGAAATGCAGTATCTGAGCTTTAATCTATTAACTATAATTAATGATAAGAGATGAAAAAAATCTGATTTCAAGTAGTCTCCTTGACAATTTCAAATTACTTTGACTATTATCTCAGAAGATCTAATTAGATAATCATTGTTTTTATCTTGTAATGTGGTCTGCAAAGAGATGATAGTAGGCACAGTTATCAGTATTACTAGCTCCTTCTTGGTTGCTTCTACTTGCATTATTGGTATTATTGGTAAACCACGATTTACTTAAAGAGATTTTTTTTAAAGCATCTGTTTATTTTGTGAAGTACAGTGATCATAACAAGATGACAATCCATCATTCTGTTTAACTGCAATGCCTGGTGAGCTGCTGAATGCACTGAGTGAATGAGAATATCATAATCAGTCTTTCCGCATTGTGGAACTCTCACCTCATTTGCTTTGTGTGACATGTGACCTTCTAGTATATGGACTCAGTAAGGAGACGAGTGTCTATGTTTATATTGCAAAATAACGAGGCTTTTTCTTTTTTCTAGTTAAGAATCAACTATGAATAAAAATCATAATATATTCTTACAACTCCAGTGGTTCCAGTTTTTTACATTTGTGCTTGCTCTGGAGATCTGTATCACACTGTCTTATTCAGGCGTGCAACTTGGAAGTATTGCCATTGTGTAAGCTCCCATCTTTTATAAGGAGAAAAATGCCTGGTCAAATAGTTACATCATCTTTTGAGGGGAAGTCACTTACACTGAAGCTACATGTAAAAGATTGGGCGGTACACATCCTATAGCTGCAGAGCCAGTAAAGGGCATGCATATAGCATTGCATTTTACCAAACAGACAACTAGTTTAGACATTTCAAGCTAACAACATATAACCCTCCTAGGAATCAAAGTGAGTTATGGAGACTACCTACATTGGCAAAACACACTGCAGATAAATTGGTACTCTCATCTTTTATCTGTGGACTGTGCTTGTTACAGTAGGTGACACAACACTGAGTGGTGAGAAGCCAGAAGAAAAATGAATGATTTCTGGGATGCCTCATGGTGTGGAATTTGTTCCAGAAACTCTGACTTTATGAAGTGCCCCTCTGAGTAGCAATTTGTAACACACATTAATTCAGTAGTAGCTGAGCAAAGCTGAACAAGATTTCCCATGGTGCTGAAGTTCCAGATTGTTTCTCAAAGGGTTACATCAATTATTGTCACCTTTTTGTCAGCTGTGAACCATGATTAATTGGAGAGATCCAAATTTCTGCATGTCTTATGTCACATACTTCTTTACTTCTCCATCTGTTTTGTCCAACGTTTTGACCAACAAGTTCCACTTCTTGTATTTCATTAAAGCTAGAGTAAATGTCTCACTCTAGGTTGGAAAGAAACACTGAAGACAGTAGAGAAAATGACATAAATGAGTAGCAAAGACAATTGATTTAGTAAAAGGACAAGCTGCAACCATATAAAAGGGAGACCTAATTACATTCTATGCTCTTCAGCAATGTGTAAAATGCAAAGATCTATTAGCTCAAACTTATTTGCATGTAACATTGAGTCCAGTACCCATCAGAATCAGAAACATGTAGCTTTCTTTACCTCTAAAAAATTCTGACAGCTAATTGACCAAATAATATAAAAACATTAGTGGAAATTAAAAACTGATACATGAAGGAGAAAAATGGAAGTTTTTCTCTAATGTGAAACCTTTTAGAATGCAACCTTTTTTTATTTTTATCTTTTATTTTTTTTTTTAATTTTTTTTTTCAACGTTTATTTATTTTTGGGACAGAGAGAGACAGAGCATGAACGGGGGAGGGGCAGAGAGAGAGGGAGACACAGAATCGGAAACAGGCTCCAGGCTCTGAGCCATCAGCCCAGAGCCCGACGCGGGGCTCGAACTCACGGACAGCGAGATCGTGACCTGGCTGAAGTCGGACGCTTAACCGACTGCGCCACCCAGGCGCCCCTATTTTTATCTTTTAGAAACAGGAAAAATCCCATGTTACCCAGCAGATGATGCATGGGGAATAATTGTCTACTCCGGGATTTTTGAGACTTCCAGTCACTTAATACTCTTAACTCACTTCCATCAAACATTTTCACAAATAAAATCCCTTGTAAGTCACCTTGTTGGAAAATGGAAGGTTTATAAAAAATAAATAAATATATTATGCTTCAGCTGATAGTTTGCAGAACAAAACTAATGGGCCTGTTCAATCAGGGAACTTGGGATGCAGGTCAGTTTGAATTAAGAAAACAAAGAGCTTTGTTGGCTTTAGAGCTGCTTTTCCTTCTATGATGAGGCAGGGAAACTAATTTGTAGCCCTGTTCATCACTGAATACAGCCTTCAACCTGTCCAATCGGGAACCCTAACCTGAGCACAAAGGAAGCTTCACAGCCCGTAGAGCATAGCCCAAGGTTTCTCCCATCTGCAGAACAAAATTGGTGGTCTCACTTGACCAGGGAATTCAGTAAACATTTTGGCCTGATTCAAGTCCCCAAATAATGAGCTGTACAGGCCATGGGTCCTATCCTGTTCCCTGCCTGGAAAAGGAATCTAATGAATGGCTCCATGCACTACTGAATATAGTAACCCAGTCCTGACCATCCAGTAAACCTGATCAGAAAATCCAGGCAACCATGGAGACCACCCTATAGCCTCACTTAGGAAAAACAAACCAGCCAGTAAACCCTGTAAAACTCTTGTCAAAAAAAATGGCACATACCTTACCCTCCTGCCCCCCATTCCTATCCTCAGAGTTTGAACAGCTCCTTGCCCCAAAATAGAGCATAAAAACATAGACTGAGAGTAAAGGAATGGAAAAAGACATTTCAAGCAAATCGTAATAACAATAATAACAAAAAACAGCAGGGGTAGCTATACTGAAACAAAATAGACTTTAAAAATGATAAAAAGAGACAAAGATGGTCACTATATAATGATAAAATTGTCAGTACATCAAAAAGATATAGCAATTGAAATATTTATGTGCCCAACATTGGAGGAGCTAAATATATATAGCAAAAACTAACAGAGTTAAAAAAAAAAAAAACAGTAACACAATAGTTGGGGACATTAATACTCCATTCTCAAAAATGGATAGGTCATCTAGGCAGAGAATCCATGAGAAAAAAACAGATTTGAACAACATTATGAACCAAATGGACCTAACAAGTATATATAAAACATTCTATCCAACAAAAGTAGAATACACATTGTTCTAAGTACACATGGAACATTATCTAGGACAGACCATATGTTAAGACACAAAAAAAGTCTTAAAAAATTCAAAAAGATTGATATCATACTAAATATTTTTTCTGGTCACAATGGCATAAACTAGAAATTAATAAAAAGAGGAAAACTGGAGAATCCCAAACACATGGAAGTTAAACAACACTCTCCTGAACAACCAATAGATCAAAGAAGAAATTAAAGGTGAAATGAAATATAAATAAATAAATACATACATACATACATACATACATACATAAAGAAATAAGAAATTGTAAAAGTTTGAGTAAGCAAAAATGGAAACACAACATACCAGAACTTGCAAGATGCCATAAAAACAGTTCTAAGAGGGAAGTTCATAGCAATTTAAGAAACAAGAAAGAGCCCAAATAAAACACCTGACTCTAAACCTTAATGAACTAGAAAAAAAAAAAAAAAAAAAGGAACAAACTAAGCCCATAGTTACAAAAAAGAAAATAATAAATATTAGGGCATAAATAAATGAAATAAAGAATGAAAAAAACAACACAAAAGATTAACAAAACTAACAATTGGTTCTTTGAAAAGATAAACAAAAGTGAAAAATCCTTAGCTAGACTAATCAAGGAAAAAACAGCAAGGATGAAAATTAGCAGAATTATATGAGAAAGGAGACATTACAACGGATACCACAGAAATATAAAGTATCATAAGAGGCTATTATGAACAATTATATGCAAAAAAATGGAACAACTTAAAAGAAACTGAAAAATTCTTAGAAACATACAACCTATCAAGACTTAATAAGGAAGCAATAAAAATTATGAATAGACCAATTACTAGTAAGGAGATTAAATCAGTAATAAAAAATCTCTTGACAAAGAAAAGCCCAGGACCAAATGGCTTCACGGATGAATTTTCCCAACATTTAAAAATTTAACACCAATCTTTCTCATACTCTTCCAAAAAATCTCAGAGGAGGGAACACTCCCAAAATCATATTACATGGCTACTGTTATCCTGATACTAAAACCGAAACAAAACACTACTAGAAAAGAAAAGAAAACTATAGGCCAATATTCCGAGAGAGGATAAAAAGTATTAAAAAGTTCAATAGAATACTAGCCAACTGAATTCAGCAGTACATTAAGGGGCTCCTACTTCATGATTAAGTTGTTTTGGGGGTGCAAGCATGGTTCAATATATACGAGTAAATCAGTGTAATACATCACATTAATAGAATTAAAGAAAATAATTATATAATCATCTCAATAGACGCAGAAAAAACATTTGATAAAATTCAACATCCATTCATGCTAAAAACTTTTAACAAATTAGGCACAGAAGGAACATGTCTCAGCATAATAAAAGCCATGTATGACAACCTCACAGATAATATAATACTCAAAGGTAAAAGTTTGAAATCTTTCCCTCTCAGATCAGGAATAAGACAAGGTTGCCCATTCTCACCACTCCTATTCAACATGGGACTGGAAGTCCCAGCTAGAACAATTAGGGAAAAAAATAAAAAAGAAAGAAAGAAAGGTATCAGAATTGGAAAGAAAAAGTAAAATTGTCTCTATTTTCATATGACATAATTTTATACAAAGAAAATCCTAAAGACTCAACCAAAAACTGTTAGGTCTAATCAATAAATTCAGTGATGTTGCCGGATACAAAATTAACATGCAAAATCAGTACTGTCTCTATACACTGACAACGAAATTTCTGAAAAAGAAGTGAAGAAGTTGATCCCCTTTACAAGAGCATCAAAAACAAAAGAATACTTAGAAATAAATTTAGTTACGTAGATGAACGTTGTCTACTCTGAAAACTGCAAGACATTGATGAAAGAAATTGACAAAGACATGAATAAATAGAAAGGTATGCCATGTTAATGGATTGGAAGAATTACTGTTGTTAAAATGTCAATATTACCAAAAGTCATCTATATATTCAATAAAATCCCTATCAGGATTTCAATGGCATATTTTACAGAAGTAGAAAAAACCCTCCCAAAATTTGTATGGAACCACAAAAGAACCCAAATAACCAAAGAAATCCTGAGAAAAAAGAACAGAGCAAGACGTATCATATTTTCTGATTTCAAGCTATACTATAAAGTTGAAGTCATCAAAACAGTGTAGTACTGGCATAAAAACAGACACATTGAGAAAAGAATCAAGAGCCCAGGTGAGCATCTATGGTCAACTAATATTTGACAAGGGAGCTAAGAGTACTCAATGGAGGAAAAAGAGTCTTCAATAAATGGTGTGGGGCTAATTGGAAAAGGATGTAAAAGAATGTAAAGAATGTAAAAGAATGAAACTGGACCCTTATCTTGCACCACTCACAAAAATTCACTCAACATAGATTAAAGACTTAAATGTAAAACCTGAAATCATTAAACTCCTAGAAGAAAACATAGGAATAAAAAAAAACTCCTTGACATAGGTCTTAGTAATGATTGTTTGGATACCTAAATCACAAGAAACAAAATAAAAAATAAACAAGTGGGACTGCAGCAAACTAAAAACTTTTTCACAGCAAAAGAAACCCTCAACAAAGTAAAAAGACAACCCATGGAATGGGAAAAAAAAAAAATATTTGCAAACTATACATCTAATAAGAGGTTAATACCCAAGATCTATAAAGAACTCATACACCTCAATAGCAGAAAAAGAAAAGGAGAATAAAGAAAAGATAGAAGAAAAGAAAACCAATTAATCCCATTAAAATGCAGGCAAAGGATATGAATAGATATTTCTCCAAAGAAGATACAGAAAAGGCCAATACGTTCATGAAAAGATGCTCAACATCATCAGTAATATGGGAAATGCAAATTAAAGCCACATTGAGATATCACTTCACACCTGTTAGAATGGCCATCATGAAAAAGACAAGAGATAACAAATGCTGGCATGCATGGAGAAAAAGAAACCCTTGGGCACAGCTGGTGGGATTGTAAATTGGTACAGCCATATGGAAAACAGTAAGGATAATCCTCAAAAAGTTAAAAACAGAACTACCATATGATCCAGCCAATTCCTCTTCTGGGAATGCATCCAAAGAAAATGAAAACACTAACTGAAAAAGATATCTGCACCCCTATGTTCATAACAGCATTAATCACAATAGATAAGAGACAGAAGCAACTTAAGTGCCCATCAATGGATGAATGAACAAAGAAGATGTGGTATATATCTTAGAATACAATATATAATATAAGAATAGAGTAGAATAGAATAGAATAGGATAGAACAGAATAGAATAGAATATCATTCACCTATAAAAAAAATTTAGTAAATCCTATCATTTGTGAAACATGGATGGAACTTGAAGACATTATGCTAAATGAAATAAATCACACAGAGAAAGACAAATACTGTATGTTTTCACATGTGGACTCTAAAAGAAAAAAAATTCATACTAATAATAGAAAAAGATATCAGACTTGTGGTTATCTGGGGTGGACCATGTGGGGTGGGGAAATCGGAGAAAGGTGATCTGTAGGTACAAATTTCCAGTTATAAGATAAATAAGTACAACATGATGACTATACTTAACACTGCTGTATCATATATAGGAAAGTTAAGAGAGTAAATTCAAGGAGTTTTGACTACAAGGAGAAAAGGGTTTTTTTTTTTTTCCTTTTTTCTTTAGTTTCTTTTCATTTATTTCTATGAGAAGATGATGCTAGCTGAACCTATTGTGATAATCATTTCAAACCATCAAGCTGTATGTCTTAAACTTACACGGTGATATTTGTCAATTATTCCTAAATAAAATTGGGGAAAAAAAAAGAAAAAAATTGTTGTGTTTTGTAACCTTGTATCAATGTTGGATCTTGTGGAAAAATGCATCCAGAACACATGCACCACTCCACAGCCTGGGTGTGGATTAGTTACTTCATGTTGTGGGGAGTTTCCAGGTTTCACTGGGTGCTTGTGGTAGTTTCAGAATTGGTGGTACCCCCTTAAGATGCAATTGCTCAACAATAAAATTTATTTTTCTGGATTTTTGTGCATTTTGTTTGATCAAATTTGGCAGTTGTACTGAAATAGTAAAGAAATAGTGAAATTAGTCTTCAAACATGTTTCAGGATGGGGACTAAGGTAATCAAAATCACTATAGCTAATATGAAAGTTGAAACAGTTGATATTCAAGGGCAAATTTTGTCTGCGACACAGTGAGATTTGTTAATGATTCTGGCTTACTTCCTGCAGTAGGTCTCTGAACAACTTGCCACTGACCATGGCCTATAGTAGGAAAAGGCTGAGGGCACTCTGGACAACATGTTAATAAAATAATTATAGTGAAAAATAATAAATCAAATTTAATAAAGCTCTACATCTTACTGTTAAGAAGGTTTCCTATTATTTTGAAATGTACTGTCTTTAAATGGAAGGGAGAAATGGTGTTTCTCCGCAGGGTAAAGGGCAGATTTTTCTGCAGGAAGATTAATCCAAAGCTATGGCTCAGGATCGGCAATCACTCACCTACAGTTTATATACTGTAGGAAAGATAAGTCTGAAGAACTGAATTTCCCAGAGTAAAATATATCTCTAAATAAATGAATGTGATTTGAAACATCTCACAATTATCCTTCACAGTTTTTGATAAAGTTTCAAGTGGAAGGGGTGTCTCAAGAAGTTAAAGTCAGAAAGCAGACTTTCTTCAATTTGTTCAATAACTTTTATTGAATGTACATTATGCACTAGCCACTATTCTAATTATCTGAGCCTAATTTCATCTTATATATAAACATAAATCATTTTGCATAGTTTTAATATATACTAAATTTTCCAGGAACATAACTAGCATTTGCTATACGACTGCTTTGTTTTGTTTTGCTCTTGATTTGTTTGGAAGTTTCCCAAGAGTTGTTCATGATTTCTCAAAATCATGTTGAAGATGGCAATGCTGCTCATGGCCTTTCATTCCCCCAGAGAGTACACATGTATCAGTCTGCATTTGAGCTGTTTTACTTCCATGATTCTATATGTACTCCTAATTGTCCCAGCATCACATGGTGAAAAGACAACACTCTCTCTACTGACTCTCCTTTGCACCTTTATTGAAAGTCAATCACTATATTTGTGTGGGTCTATTTCTGGACTTTCTCTTTTGTTCTGTTGATTTATTTGTCTAATACTTATGTCAATACCGTATTTTATGATTACTTTGGCTTGAAATTAAGTACTGTAAGTCTCCATTTTCTTTTTCTTTTTCAAAACTGTTTTGGCTATTCTTGATTATTTGCATTTCTATATGAATTTTAGAATCACTTTATTGATTTATAAGAAAAGGCCTACTGAAATTTTTGTCTGGATTGTGTTGAATCTATAGATCACTTTGGGAGGAATTGTCATTTTAGTAATATTGAGTCTTCCAATCCATGAACAAAGCATATCTCTTCATTTATTTCAGTCTTTTAAAATTTCTCTCAGCAATATTTTGTAGTTTTCAGATCTTACACATCTTTTATTAGATTTATCCCAAGGTATTTTGTATTTTTAATGCTATTTTCAATTTCATTTTTAATTTCAATTTCTGATTATTCCTAGTATATGGAAGTAGAATCGACTTTTCTATTATGATATTGTATCCTACAAACTTGCTGAACACACTTATTAGTGAATTGCTTTTTGTAGATTCCATCAGGTTTCCTGTATAGATGATCCTGATGTCTATGAATAACACTGACTAGAACCTTCAACACAATGCCTGATAGAACTGATAAGTGCAGACATCCTATCTTATTGCTGATCTCAGGGGAAAGCATTAAGTCTCTCACCATGAAGTATGATGCTGGCTATTGATTTTTTCTTGTGGTCCATACCAGGTTGAGAAAAGCTCATTCTACTCCTAGTTTGCCAAGAATTTTATGATATTGTTGTTGAATTTTTGTTAAATTCATTTTCTGCATCTATTGAGATGATTGTTTCATTTTTATTTTTTACTTTGATAACATAGTGAATTACATTGATTTTCAAATGCTAAACCAGCCTTGTATTCCTTGGCACCAATCCCATATATTAACTCTGAGTTCTGTCAGACATGAGAGAAAAAGTACCCACCACCTCAACGCATGCATCGGCCAAGCTGGAAAATCAAGCATAAGATCAGAAAAAACCTGAAAGCTATAGGAGAGCTTACTTAAACAGAGAGACAGTTTCAGAGATATAGGAGAAGGGTTAGGGTGGCATAGGGCCTCGGGGTGGCTGATGGTGAATGGTGTGGGCTACATTAGGAACAAGATGATTCAGAGCATTACAGGGATGAAAATATGCTAGAGTATTTAGACAGGTGGGAAACTTACACAATGAACATTGACTGAAAATGTGTGAGTTAGATGGATGCTCCGAGAGTCCAGGAACTAACAGAACCATATTCTGTATGAAATCAGTTGCTGCAACTGTAAATATCAGCAATATGTGACTGCTGCATGTTCTGAACAACAGTTCAGACACTGTGAACTCCATATGTGCAGGTTTTTAGGATGAAACATGTCCCAGAGACTGTGGTTATCTGGTTGGCTTAAGCTACAGAGACTCAAACTTGGGATGGCATCTATTGAATCTGATATACTACATGGTATCTGCCCCATTTTAGCAAGGCAATGCCTATAGAAGTTCCAGCCAATCTTTGCTACCTTAGCTGCTGACATCTCACGCCTGAACCTTAACTCAGCATCTGAGGACCTGCTCCTGGCCAGCACAATTCCATGAAACCAATTGTTTTCTAATCTGTTCCTGGACACCTGTCGCTGGGTTATGCCTTTCTGCAGAGTATTAATGCTACTAATGCTGCTTCCAACCTATACCACAATATGAGTGGCCTAAGCATTTATTGCTAGACCCTCAGAATGGTATAGTATACCTTTTGGAAAGTTCTCCATATCATCCTCCTCTCCACCTTTCCTATTACTGACCTCTATACTTTAGTGGTTTGTTCTAGCCCTTTCCATTCCCACTGAAGTCAACTGTGCTATATCTAGTTGTGTCCAAAGACAGAAATCACATAGCAAAATGTAAAGGTCATTTGAAATATTATATTTTGGAATACTCTGCCACTGTTCTCTCCCATTGCTGAGTTAACACTGTATAGCTATAGGATCAATCATATTATACTTATGTTCATTTGCACTTAAAGATATAGTAATACTTGGGGCGCCTGGGTGGCGCAGTCGGTTAAGCATCCGACTTCAGCCAGGTCACGATCTCGCGGTCCGTGAGTTCGAGCCCCGCGTCAGGCTCTGCGCTGATGGCTCAGAGCCTGGAGCCTGTTTCCGATTCTGTGTCTCCCTCTCTCTCTGCCCCTCCCCCGTTCATGCTCTGTCTCTCTCTGTCCCAAAAATAAATAAACATTAAAAAAAAAAGATATAGTAATATTTGAAGAGTTAATATGCTAGACCAGAATAAAATGAACTAGTTTAACTTCCATTTTGTTTATAGCCATGTCCTTGGCATATAGTGGTCAGTAGAAGAGAAGTATGATAAGGTCTCATGAGTATAGTCCATTTCACTTTCACAACTAAATGCCACCTACAGATGGGAAGCAAGTGGAGCACCACACATCATAGCTCTATTGCAATAGGCAAAACCTCCAAGGCTAACAGACTCTTCTGGGTTCCTTGACTTCTACAAAGTACAGATTTATCTCCAAACTGTCAGTCATGTCTGCAAATATCTTTTAGATTAGTTGGCACTAATTAAGTCACTATTGTTTAAAAACCATAAAAATTTTCAAGTGGGGCACCTGGGTGGCTCAGTCAGTTAAGTGTCTGATTCTTGACCTCGGCTCAGGCCATGATCTCATGGTTCATGAGCTCCAGCCCTGCATAGGGCTCTTTGCTGACAGCACAGAGTCTGCTTGGGATTCTCTCTCTCTCTTTCTCTCTCTCTCTGCCCCTCCCCTGCACCCTCTCTCTCTCTCTCTCATCTCTCTCTCAAAAAAATAAACTTTAAAAAAGTTATCAAGTGGAATATCACAGAAGTTTGCAGTATGTGTATATTCAAGCTCATGATTCAGTAGGAAATCTTGGACAAGTATGTGCTGAAGGCTGCCTTCTGGAAATAGGGCTACAAACAGCCACAATCGCTCAAAACGCTGGCAAGATTAGTTCTAGTAATGCTAGTTGCTCTAGAACTTAGTATGTTTTGTTTCCTATGGAATCTCAATATTAGAAGCCATTGACTCTTTGAGCATCTTTCTTTTTACTAATTAAATGCTAAGTGAAGTAAAAAAAAAATGACTTTAGTAATTGCAATTTTCTCAGTGAAAAACAGTGAAGGACTTCCCCATTTGAAGTTTGCAAGGCAAATTCTCTTTAGCAAATTATCACAAGATGTAAAATCTCCTGTCATATAGCACATGGAAAGGATATTAAAAATTTTTGTCAACCGCTTTATACTGGATCTTGTCAGTTTTAAAAGATAATCTTAAATCCTTGGTTCTCTGAAATAAAGTAAATAAAATTCATTTTGAGGCCATTATAATTTTTTCATGGGTAAAACCCTAAGAAAATGATTAGAATTTCTCTAAACTCTCTTAGGATATTTCTGTATAAAGCTTTCCGTGTACATGAATGTGCACATGCGCGCGCGCACACACACACACACACACACACACACACACACACACACATACTGCACAACTAGAAGACATTACCTCCAGAATGTATCCAGCTGTGGATTCACCTTTGCAAATTTTAAGTCCTTAAAATAAAATAAATATATAAAGTATATATCCTTTTGGTCTGTTTCTCTGAAGAATGCTGACTATGGGGGACTACACTAGGGAGTGGATACTGAGAGACATGATACATCAGGTAACAATCATGCTACATCAAGTAACAATCAATTTATCCTTGGGTCCTGTGTTATTTTCTGTCTTCAGATAAGCAATTTCCAAGATGGGATTAGACAGACATTAGATTTATTAGAGAAAATGTCTGTGAAAGATAGAGTGGGAGATACACAGAGAAAGCATGGAGCACCTTCAGACTGTGATTCAGGTCACCCCTTCCTCTGTGAGAGAAGTAAGAAAGAGGATTCAGTAGGAGGAGGTTGAGACTCGAGGTAGTTCTAAGAAAGTTTCATCTAGGCCAATGGGGAGCTTTGAGCCAAAGTTGCACATCAGAGGTATCTTGAGGCTGTCTGGAATGGGCCTCCATTACTACTCCTGAAGTCAGCATGAGAAGTGTGGCCTCAGCATGAAAGCAGTGGAGGATCCAAAAAGGCAATACCTAGAGCCATCATTTAACTATGCTTCCCATAGTAGAAGCTCTGAGTAGTATATATTCATGACTATTGCAGCCTCCAGAGACCCATGTCCCTTACATAGTCAAAATACATTTACTCTCTATCAAGACTCCAAAGTCTTATCCAGTCATTGCATTGGGCTTAGAGTCCAGAATTTCATCATATGTTTCTGTTATAGGTGTGACTGAGGATCCCCACATGCCACTCTTCTTTATTGAGACATCTGAACAAAAAGACAAGTTATTTGCTTCCATTAGCTCAATGTGTAATAGTGAGATAGGGATGACTGCAATAAACACTTCCCTTCAAAGAGAGGAATGGAGTTCTTTTTCTGGAAAAAGTGAAATGGGAGTGTCTCTCTCACTGAATATAACTATTAAACCTGGGCAGATTGTGTGGAACAGCTATTTGAGAAATCTGAAATGTAAATGATAGCAAGTGGATTAGGGAAGATGATCAGAATTCAAGTATGAATAAATCAAATGGTGGTTATACCATTACACCCCAACTCAGTTTCCCTGAACAAATGAAGTAGACATTAGAGAGCAAATAGAAGCCCACTAGTTCTAGTACAAAAAGCAGGAAAAAGAAGCATGTAAGACTCAGAGAGAGATGGAAATCTCGCCTTTTCTATTTTTTTCTTCTGTTCTCTCACACTCCATCCCCTAAGTAATTCCATGGTGATGAGACACAACCAGAAACAGGGAACTGCAGGAGCTAAAACATTGAGGGAATAAAAATGTGCTCCCTATTCAGTGGATGCTTCCATGACAAGAGGGGAGCCCCATCTTCACCACTTTTTCCTCTGTCCTGGGAACTGACTCTGGTTGCACATAAAGTTGCAGAAGTATACAGCAGAGCAGGGTAATACGGAGTTGGAGGACCAACATTAGGAGCTCTAGGGAACCAGAAAGACCAGAAAGATTATGGAGAGGGAAGAACTCAGAAAAGCAACCTCATAAATTATGAACTCTTGGGCCCACCGTTAAACTATGAATATGATCTGATTCTACTTCACATGTCAAAAATTTTAGGAGCTGAAATAATGATATGCTACTACTCAGGTCCAAGATTGACAAATATGTGAGTGGCACACATATTAGATAGATCCAAATAGCACTGCAAAAAAGCACTGCAAAGAATTCAAAAACTGGATTAGAACTGACACTGGAACTAAAGTCTACAGAGGGAAGATTGGGAATTGTGACCTGAACTCAACCAATTCAACTACTTGCTTTAAAAAAATACCAACATTCTCCACAGGATTTAAATAAGACCCAAACTCTCATAATACTAAAAATGCTCAGAATACAATGCAAAATTAGAAAACAAATAACCAGGAAAATCTCAACTCATATGGGAAAAGAAAATGAACCGATGGTAATACCAACATGATCAGAGATGTTGGAATTATCTTACAGCAAGCAATTGTGAGAAGTCCTGTAAACAACAAGAAAATAGAAATGTTCAGCAAAGAAACAGAATCTTGTATTAATTGGGGTTCTCCAGAGAAACAGAATCTCTGGAGAGAGATTATTTTTTTACAAAAAATTTGTTACAAAAAATTAAACAACATTATTAACCAAAGAATTTAACTATAGACTGTATAGAACTTACTCTGCCCAATAATAGCATGCATCCTTTTCTTTATTATTTAAATCCAGGTTAGTTAACATATGATGCAATAATGATTTCAGGAATAGAATTTAGTGATTCATCACTTACTTCTGACACCCAGTGATTATTCCAACAAATGTCCTCCTTAATGCCCTTTGCCCATTTATCCCACCCCTCACCCAACACCCCCAGCAACCCTCAGTTTGTTCTCCCTATTTAAGAGTCTCTTATGGTTTGTCCCCCTCTCTGTTTGTATATTATTTTTGCTTCCCTTCCCTTGTGTTCATCTGTTTTGTATCTTAAATTCCATATATGAGTGAAATCATATATTTGTCTTTCTCTCATGGACTTATTTTGCTTAGCATAATATACTCTAGTTCCATCCACTTGTTGCAAATGGCAAGATTTCATTCTTTTTGATTACTGAGTAATATTCTACTGTAAGTATATGTGTGTGTGTGTGTGTGTGTGTGTGTGTGTGTGTGTGTGTGTGTGTGTATTACATATTGGGCTAATGGACTACCCTTTATCCATTAGCCCAATATGTATGTATGTGTATGTATACAATATGTATGTATGTAGACATTTGGGCTCTTTCCATCCTTTGGCTATTATCCATAGTACTGCTATAAACATTGGGGCACATGTGCCCCTTTGAATCAGCACTCCTGTATCTTTTGGATAAATGCCTAGTAGTGCAATTGCTGGGTTATAGGGTAGTTCTATTGTTAATTTTTTGAGGAACCTCCATACGGTTTTCCAAAGTGGCTGCACCAGCTTGCATTCCCACCAGCAATGCAAAAGAGATCCTCTTTCTCCACATCCTATCCAACATCTGTTGTTGCCTGAGTTGTTAATTTTAGCCATTCTGACAGGTGTCAGGTGTTATCTCATTGTGGCTTTGATTTGTATTTCCTGATGATGAGTGATGTTGAGCATTTTTTCATGTTTCTGTTAGCCCACTGGATGTCTCCTTTGGAAATGTGTCTATGTATGTCTTTTGCCCATTACTACATTGGATTATTTGTGTTTATGGTGTTGAGTTTGATTAAGTTCTTTATAAATTTTGGACACTAATCCTTTATCTGATATGTCATTTGCAAATATCTTCTCCTATTCCATCAATTACCTTTTACACTTGCTGATTATTACCTTCACTGTGCAGAAGGTTTTTATTTTGAGAGGTCCCAATAGTTCATTTTTGCTTTGGTTTCCCTTCCCTCTGGAGACATGTCAAGAAAGAAGTTGATGTGGCCAAGGTCAAAGAGATTGTTACCTGTTTTCTCCTCTAGGATTTTGATGGCTTCCTGTCTTATGTATAGGTCTCTCATCCATTTTGAATTTATTTTTGTGTATGGTGTAAGAAAATGGTCCAGGTTCATTTTTCTGCATGTCGCTGTCCAGTTTTCCCAACACCATTTGTTGAAGAGACTGTCTTTTTTCCATTGGATATTCTTTACTGCTCTGTCAAAAATCAGTTGGCTATATGTTTGTGAGTCCATATCTGGGTTGTATATTCTGTTCCATTGATCTATATGTCTCTTCTTGTGCCAGTACCATACTGTCTTGATGATTACAGCTTTGTAATACAGCTTGAAGTCCGGAATTGTGATGCGTCCAGCTTTGATTTCCTTTTTCAACATTATTTGGCTATTCAGGGTTTTTTGTGGTTCCATACAAATTTTAGGATTGCTTGTTCTAGCTTTGTGAAGAACGCTGGTACTATTTTGTTAGAGATTGCATTAAATATGTAGATTACTGGGGCGCCTGGGTGGCTCAGTCGGTTAAGCGTCCGACTTCAGCCAGGTCACGATCTCGCGGTCCGTGAGTTCGAGCCCCGCGTCGGGCTCTGGGCTGATGGCTCAGAGCCTGGAGCCTGCTTCCGATTCTGTGTCTCCCTCTCTCTCTGCCCCTCCCCCGTTCATGCTCTGTCTCTCTCTGTCTCAAAAATAAATAAAACATCAAAAAAAACTTTAAAAAAAATATGTAGATTACTTTGGATAGTATCAACATTTTAACAATATTTGTTCTTCCAATTCATGAGCATGGAATGTTTTTTCCATTTTTTTGTGTCTTCTTCAATTTCTTTCATAAGGTTTCTATATTTTCAGCATACAGATTTTTTACTTCTTTGGTTAGGTTTATTCCTAGGTATTTTATGTTTTTTGGTACAAATGTAAATGGGATTGATTCCTGGATTTCTCTTTCTGCTGCTTCATTATTGGTATATAGAAATGCAACCAATTTCTATATATTGATTTTATATCCTGTGACTTTGCTGAATTCATGGATCAGTTCTAGCAGTTTTTGGTGGAGCCTTTTGATTTGTCCACATAGAGTATCATGTCATCTATGAAGAGTGAAAGTTTGATTCCCTCCTTGCCAATTTGGATGCCTTTTATTTCTTTGTGTTATCTGATTGCTGAGACTAGGATTTCCAACACCACGCTGAATAACAGCGGTGAGGGTGGACATCTGTGTCATGTTCCTGACCTTGGGGGAAAGCTCTAAGTTTTTCCCCCTTGAGGATGATATTAGCAGTGGGACTTCTGTATATGGCCTTTATGATCTTGAAGTATGATCCTCCTATCCCTATTTTCTTGAGAGTTTTATCAAGAAATGATGCTATATTTTGTCAAATGCCTTTTCTGCATCTATCAAAAGGATAATGTGATTCTCATCCTTTATTTTTTTCTATTTTTAAAACAATTTTTAATGGTTTTATTTGTTTTTGAGACAGAGTGAGACACAGCATGAGCAGGGGAGGGGCAGAGAGAGAAGGAGACACAGAATCCAAAGCAGGGTCCAGACTCTGAGCTGTCAGCACAGAGCCCGACATGGGGCCCGAACTCACGGACTGTGAGATCATGACTTGAGCCGAAGTCGGACGCCCAACCAACTGAGCCACCCAGGTGCCCCATCATCCTTTTTTTATTAATGTGATGTATCACATTGATTGATTTGCAGATACTGAGCCAGCCTGGCATCACAGGGATAAACCCCACTTGATTGTGGTGAATAATTCTTTTGACAAACTGTTGGATCTAGTTTGCTAGTATCTTGTTGAGAATTTTTGCATCCATGTGAATCAGGGAAATTGGTCTGTAGTTCTCCTTTTTAGTGGGGGTCTTTGTCTGGTTTTAGAATCAAGGAAATGCTGGCCTCCCATAAGGAGTTTGAAGGTTTTCCTTCCTTTTCTATTTTTCGTGCAGTGGTGCAGCAGCAGAAGTTAAGAGATTATGGCAAATCACAAACATAGCTGGCACCAGGTTTCACTTTACCCTGGCATCTTTGTCCCAATACCAGGAAACGTGGCTATTCTCCAGAGTCCACTGGGACCTTTACCTGTGAGGAGGCTGTATGGTTTCTACTAAATGCTCTCCAAACAGGGGAACCAACTATCATCGTGTGGCACATGGTCGCCTCAGACCACGCTGACTGCTCCTGGGGATTTGCCTTACTTCCTCACCAGAGCACTGCTGGGCACTGGGTTCCGGAACTTCACACTCTGGCCTCCACTGTTTATAGAATCCTGATGGTACTGAAACCCTCTCCTTTCTTCCTGTCAGTGGTTTTGGGGAACAGATTTCTTGTTCAGTCCCCTAAGAGTGTTATCACTCTTTCTCTCTCTCTCCAACTACTTTCAGGGGAGATTTTTCCTGCAGTCTCCTGATTAGTCACTGTTCCCCTTTCTCTGTCCTTCCTCTGCAAAAACAGCTCCCTACCCTCCGTGGCTTTTGTCTCCTCCAGTTCACCCCTCTGCACCACGTACCTTCCCAGTTCTGTGGCCCAAGATATGCAAATTGTTGTGTTAATCCTCAGATCAATTTCCTAGGTGTGCAAAATAGTTTGGTGCTTATCTAGCTGCGTTTCAGGGACGAGACAAACTGAGGGTGTCCATGCTACTCTGCCATCTTGATTGCAATTTAATAGCTTACATCTTTTAAGTGCACATGGAAAATTCTTCAAGATATATAGTATCTTAGATCATAAAATAAGTGTTACAAATTTTTGAAAATTGAAATCATGCAAAGCATTTTTCTGGCCAGAAAGGAATTAAACAAGAAATCAACAATAGAAAGGTAACAGGAAAGTCTTCAAGTACTTGGAAATTAATCAATTTACTTCTAAATAACCCATGAGCCAAAAAGTAATTTTCAAGGGAAATTAGGAAATAGTTTGAACTGAGTAAATATATAACGTAAAAAAATTTGTGGCATGCAAAGGGAAATTGCAGCATTAAATCCTTCTTTAGGAAAAAAAAGTCTCAAATTAGTAATTTAAGCTCGTACCAGAAGCAACTAGAAAAAGAAGAGCAAAGTTATTCCAGAGTAAGCCAAAGGAAGAAAACAATAAGGTGAAGAGCAGAAATCAATAAAAGAGGATACAGGAAATCAATAGTGAAAATCAGTAAAACCAAAAGCTGGTTCTTTGAAAAGAATCAATATGATTGATAACCTTCTAAGCAAGACTGATTAAAAAAAAAGAAAAAAAATAAGCTAATTATCAATATCAACAATGAAAAAGATATCATTACCACCTCAAGATATTAAAACAACTATAAAAGAATGCTCTCAGCAACTATGCACATAAATTTGACAATTTAGATAATATTGCCCAGTTGACCAATTATTCAAAACCCACAAATTACCAAAACTCACCCAAGATGAAATAGATAACTTGAATAGTCTTAGAAGGAAATAAAATTGTCCCTATTTACAGATGACAAATAGAGGAGCAATGAGAGGCACAAAGCAAGTTCAGGTCCATGAAAATTCTAAAATCCAGCTGTGGACACATGTTGTGAGAGCTTCCATTCAGAGCCCGGTACTTTCCTTGATTAGAGCCTAGGTCTGTTCTACAGGAGTGGTTCTCATCAAACCTTCTCCTCCTTGGTTCTCTCCTCAGGGAGGTCTTTCCTTTTCCATAGGAAATGGCCTATGTTTGAAATTTTTTGAATAGCTGAATAGTTTTTCCAGTCGGCTTCCTTTCCATAGAATGTTTGTGTCCAGATGCTTTTTTCATTTTGAACTAACTCAGTCCCTTTTAATCTAAGCTGATTCTCTTTGGGTATTCTATGAATCTAAATGAAACTTACTCCATGTCCCTAATGCCACATCAATAATTCTTTTTCAGACAGATGTTTCTCTTCTTTGCATGGAATGACAAAGTGCCATGGAACAACACCCTTAACATTCCTAGAAACAGTTTTTTGTCTAGTTGTACTGAGAGCCCACTGGGCACCACCTTCAGTCTTTCTGAGGTCTTAATGAAGAGTTTTGCAGACAACATCTCTGATATGACTTTCTCCCAAAGGCTATTTCTTTCTTTGAGAATCTGTTGGCTAAAAAAATAACCCTGGCTGGAGATATTGGAAATGTAAAACCTTTCTATTTTCCTCTACACAGGAAGACTTGAATACACATTTTTTCTGAATTCCATTTGCAAACTGAACTATCCTTTCTAAGTTTGTCTCTTATCATATCTTATTACACACAAAGAAGTCAACTGCCGTTTCATCATTCTGTTGGAACTACAGGGACAGTCATGCAATTGTTTTATGATGAAAAAAAAAAAAAACACAGATCACTGTTTTTCACACTTCCAATAGCAGTTTCCACAACGTTTTTATCAGCAGCCACTAAAATTTGTCTGCCATTCCTCCAGCTTCTGCCAGCAGCTTACCTGCCACTTATTCCAGCCATATATCCCTAGCCATATCCATATATGCCTAGTCTCAAAGCTTATGTCATACATTGTAGGTTTTTCTTGAAGTAGAAACCGTTTTCTATCTACTAATTTCTGTATGTGTTATCTGTTAGTTTACAACAACCCACCCTAAAACTTAAAAATTTAAGCGGTACCTGGGTGGCTCAGTTGGTTGAGCATCTGACTTCAGCTTGGGTCACGATCTTGTGGTTGGTGAGTTTGAGTCCCGCATCAGGCTCGCTGATGTCAATGTGAAGCCTGCTTTGGATCCTCTGTCCTTCCCCCATCTCTCTGCCCCTCCCCTGATCACGCTGTCTCTCTTTTGAAATAAATAAATAAATAAATAAATAAATAAATAAATAAATACAATAATAATGTATTATTTTTCATAGTTCAGGAGGTTTGGTAAGAGGTTCTTCTACTGGTCTTGACTATGCTCATTCACGTGACTCAGTCAAATTAGGTTGAGTAAGAACTGGCTTAGATAGAATGGCTAGGTCTCTCTCTTCATGTGTTCTCTCATCCTTAAAACATGCTGACCTTTCTTTACATGATAAGAGGTTGGCAACATTCCCAAGATGTGAGCCATAGCTTTTTGATCATGTTTGCATATGTTCCATCAGCCAAAGTATGACAGGCCAAGCCAAAGTCTGTGTAGGAAGAGACTTGACAAGGGCACAGATGCCAAACGTCATGATTTACTGGACTTATTAATGTAACAATCGACCACAGGGACTTATGTGGAGAAAGAGCAATTAATACTTGATGTTTGGGTCTAGAAAATTCCTTCTGAAAACACACTGTAACAATTAACAACAAAAACATTAGGTCCTGTAAGCCTCATCATTTAGCAGACCCTTTTATATCAAAGGTTCCAAAGTACTCAATATTTCCATTCATAGAAGATATTTTAATTGATGAAACATCCCCTGTAAGATAATGACACCCTTGTCAGCAAGAGATAAGGGTATATTCTGACCAGTTCCATGAGCATATCTAATTTACAAAGTATGAGACCCAAACAAATGATGAGGAAAGCAAAACCATTGCTTCTGGAGTCTCTAATGACAGTAATGCCAAAGAGAAGGTGAAAAACCAGTTTGTTTTTTCCAGATACACTAAGCTATTGTAAGATTCAGAGCTTGAGGAGGCTATCACATGCTAATTTGAAAGTTATGGAAAAGTCACATCTTTAAGATTTTATGTTCCTTAATATTTCTAGCTGTCCAGCCTCCCTTCATCAGCCACAGTAAGGCATTTGTCCTTCAAGATTCACTGTTGATGTTTGTCTAATTTACAACAGTATTCATGTCTAACATACTGTTCAATTAAATACTTGAAGTATTAATTATATTGGTGGCATAAGTTTCCAAAAACATGTGGAGAAAGTCAAAAGAGTATAAGCATTTTGTCTTTTATCAATCTATTTCAGAGTCTCTATTTGCCATAATTCCCCTATAAACTCTATTGATTCTCTATAATAAGATAGCCTTAATTCTAGGATATTTCACTACTGTTCGTTTGCTTAAGCAAATCTATTCAAACATTATCTCAGAATCTTTACATGAATAAAGGGTCATTATATGAATAACAAGACCTGTTTATACCATTTTTCAAAATATGACTTTGTTTTTCACCTCATGGTATATACTTTTACCTTAATTTTTACAAAGTACTAGCTGAACTTAGCAATAATAAATGAATCACTCATTTCTGTTTTTTTTTAATCTCATAAAATTCTTCCCTTATCTTTCAATGTGTTTAAAGAGTAAAGATGTATTTACGTTCACTTGTGTATACTTGATTTAATTCATGAGTTTTGATGCATTTAAATTATTTTTAAGAGCCAGTTTTTGTTTTTGTTAGCAGAGTTTCATTTGAGCTATGTCATTTATTTATTTATTTTTAATTTTTTTTAACGTTTATTTATTTTTGAGACAGAGAGAGACAGAGCATGAACGGGGGAGGGCCAGAGAGAGGGAGACACAGAATCTGAAACAGGCTCCAGGCTCTGAGCTGTCAGCATAGAGCCTGACGCGGGGCTCGAACTCATGGACCGCAAGATCATTACCTGAGCCAAAGTCGGCCGCTCAACCGACTGAGCCACCCAGGCGTCCCGAGCTATGTAATTTAAAATATGAATAATATAATAAGGTTGTTGTTACCTATTTGAACATTTGGGTACTACTACTTTGTTAATAAAGAGGTAGGTAGCTCAAGTTTTATAAAATCAAAATTATTGTTTAGATTATTAGATAAGAGCAAGATGTGGTCTCAGCACAATAAAAAAAAACCTGATAATCTTGGCATTAATAAAAATAGCTTATTTATATACTCGAGTCAAAAGGATGGGTAACTTTTATAATATGCTAAATTGATACAGTATACAAGAATTTTCAACAACATTCCCAAGTGAAATGCTTCTATCATTGTGAATATGTCGATGATATACAATATAAATCTTATCTAATTTGACTTGTGACAGATTTTCTTCAAGATATGAGCTAGAATGTTGCAGAGTCGTGGAAGTTTCTGACAGCATATACAAGATGATAAGGGAATTACCTGGAGGAACACTAGGGCAATATTATTTCTTGAACCCTAGTTAAGTGCGAGGCATCCTTTGCAGAATTATATGCATTTTCTGATTTATTTCTCACAACAAAGCCAACGAGTAGATGCTATTAAATCCATTTCACTGTTAAGGAAATTAACATATGTCAAATTCAGACTCAGAATTGGTATTGTGTAAGTGTGATGTGACTGATCTTCAGTAAGAGAAGAGAGAAAGAGAAGTCAGGCGATGAGGGTTTAATCTCAATGCTATATAACATAAAAGTCTTAAGAAAGACATATGAATTCTTAAATTGCAAAACCCTTACCTGAACTTTTAATTCCAATGTATCCGGTTTTAGAAGAGTATTATATTCCTGTCTATAGGACATACATTTTGAATTCCTCTTTAAATCCCCATGACTTTGTACCACCCTCTCAGGATCTGTATTAAGCCATAAGCTCCATGCCCTTTACTGAATTGGCATGATTAGGGGTATGAAATAGTTTTTATCGGTATAAAGCCAATTGGCTCAACTCACAAATTAGTCTAATAATACTCTAATCAAGTAAATTCATCTGTCCCAATTTCATATTTTATAGTCAGAGCAGAAAGGATACAACTTAATATCCTAAATATCATAATTTGAGTCCGGGAACAACACCAACTTGTCACTCTCAACTCTCTGAGCTCAGCTGAAGGTAAAACTGGAAACTACACTGAAGTAATGCAGCAGCTGAACAGCACAGGAAATGAATTCCACGTGGAAAGAGCAAGAAAGGCTCAAGGTGACACTCAGTGTGTTGCACTTGACACTGCTTTACTCTATTTCATGTTCTGAAGGATGCTGTGTACTGTAATACGCCAGGCAGAATTTGAGCTGCAAATGGTGATTTCACTAGTGTGGCAAATCTGATTATCCAAAATGTGAGGTCAGGAGAGGATTTCTTACATTTCAATAATAAAACTAGACTTCAGGCAGTCAAAAGTAGTGACTGCTTATTTTCCACAAAATTTAATTTTTCACAAGTCCTCTTTACTATATGTAGTATTCCATACAGGATTCCTCAGTTTACGAACTTAAAAATAAGTCTTAGAATCAACCAAATGTGGTATCACTCCCTATCTCCATACTTTTATGTTCCTACTTAGCATAGGAACTACATATTTTGCTTCAATTTCATAGATGTTAATTTCAGGCCCCTTTTTCATCAAAGGCAATTTCAGCTTTCCAGATGCTGGCTAATACTTTAGAAAGAAAAAAAACTTGCAAGACTTGGAAGCCAATGCACTTCCATTTTTTTATGGGTTGCTTTGTCAAATATTAAAGGACAAACAGAGGATATACCGTTTCAACAACTAAATCCTGATAATGGTGGTGTATTTGTTCAGATTTCAACAGTTATACTTGCATCCATGCTATCAAAGGCCCTGGAATATTTTTTAAGGAATACCTTTTGCCTAAAGCTGTGCATCAGTAGCTTCCTTGGGTCAGCGAGATCCATACAAAGGAGGGTCTTGGATTATGTCTACAATGTCAGGCTTTTATCAGATTTACACGTTGGCGATGATGAATTTCACATGTTGGTGTAAAGAGCCTATTTCTCCCTGAATACGGACTCCAATATCAGGCCAGTCAGTCATCCAGATGGAGGCTACATGAGATCCTGGGTAAGGGAGGGCAAATTCATCACCACAGACTGAAAAGCACACAGCTTCGTCGCATAGGATAAAAATGTGAAATCTTACCACAGGTTGTTTATTAGAAACACATCTAAAATTTACATATAGTCACAGAACGGTTTTCAACAGAAGAATGGGGAGGCAGAGTATACCAGTCAAATACTATGCAAAAGATGTCAGACAAAATTAACTTTGAAGAAAAGGGCATTATTTGATATTCTCCAAGAAGGCAAAACTTAAAAATGAAGTAATGGAATGTTTCAAGTGTCTCCTGTGAGCTAGGATTCTTTTCATCTTTATACTATTTTGTACAGGCAAATGGATTTGTGTTTGTGTGCTTTCCACGTGGAATTAATTCCTAATAAGTTTATAGTCTTTCTTGTTAGAAACAGTGATATTTCAGATGAACTCCTTTACATTAATTTAATCAAGTTTCAGTGGTCCCACGTCCTTTCTCAGTTCTCAGCATATAAATTATCAACATTATTTAAAGTCTTAGTTTCCTCCTGCCATGTAATATGCCACAGCGGCATGAGCCCAAGGAATAAAATCTTATTCTCACTGCCTAAAGTTTTGCAGGATTGGAAGTTAAATACACCATCAAATATTTAAATATACTGTTTTGTAACAAATATAAACATTTGCATGGGGGAGGGGAAGGAAAAAAAAAGGTTAGAGAGGGAGGGAGCCAAAACATAACAGACTCTTAAAAACTGAGAACAAACTGAGGGTTGATGGGATGTGGGAGGGAGGAGAGGGTGGGTGATGGGTATTGAGGAGGGCACTTGTTGGGATGAGCACTGGGTGTTGTATGGAAACCAATTTGACAAGAAATTTCATATTAAAAAAACCAAATATAATCATTTGTTTTACAGTACTGTGCTAAGCATTTTTTTAAGAGGAAGAAAATAAACTTGGACATTATTTTAGTTTAAGATAGTTTTTGCACTTTGTACTATTTCATGAGCCTAGGAAACTTAGAATATTCTGACATGGCCCACACTGAGGGCTCCTGAGTTAGTTTTCTATTTTGTCACACAACAAATTAACAACCTGGTGGGATAACACAGTTTTGAGCCCAAGGTAGTCAAAGCTATGAGAGTCAGCTTCAAAGAACTCATGCCTTAGCGGATTCTGAGAAATCAAAGTTATATGAATGCATCATCTCCACATCCACTTGTTGGACACTTGATGATGATGATGATGATGATGATGATGATGATGATGGTTTTTGATTCTTGGAGACCTCACAAGATTGGGGCAACACCGAGATGATAAAACACTGCTTTTGAGAAAAGGAATACCTAAAACATTAGCTGTAACTTTTATCATGCTTATATTATAAGCGAACTTCAGGATATTTTTGTGAACTTCAGGATATTTTTGCTCAGAGATGCTACTATAAATCAGATTTCTTTTGTTTTTAATGATGTTCCTTTTTACATGTTGTGTGTGTATGACCAACAGTGAGATGAGATGTAAGGAAATGGTTTTTTCTTATTGTCCTGAGACCAACTCGGCTTAACTTCAGACATATTTGCCAGATCTAGAAACGCTTAGAATTAAACCATAAAAGCATGAAGCCTGGGAGTAAGAGCAATTATGTTTTCTTCTTTCATAAAAAACAAATTTAAAATGTTCACTTGGATTTTACTATAGAACTGTGCTAGTATAGTTTTATAGTAAAATACAATGCTCACACCAACTGTGACAGTGATTTATACAGATTCCTAAAAAAATGCTACTGAAGTTCTGCTACATTTACAATGCTACATTTGTATACACAATATGTATACAATGTGAATGATACAATGATGAAATCTTACAGTTTCAAAAAGGCACATTTCCACCTACCCACCCATCTCCATATATTCACAACCACAAGATGAGCTTTAATAAGGAAAATTTAGGTTAGTGAAGGAAAAAATGAATATTTCCAGTACCTATCTTTTTCCTTCCTTCCTTTCCAGCTTTGAGAGATATAGCAGTACATAAAATTTAACGCACAAATTAAGGTTGGAAGACCTGTAATCTATGTTCACACCCATTGAGTTGGCTGCAAAAGATCAGAAGAACTAAGCAAAGTAATTGCTGTAAAGCACTGAATAAAAGTGATCTTCTGCAGACTCACAGACACACACAATGTAAGAAATATGTTTCTTAAAAGTAGCATTTTAACTATCCTGTATATTAACCCCAATAATGAATCACTAATGAACACTTTTACACTGCAACTGTTGAGCATGATTAATCAATCAAGTTTCCCATATAGCCAAAAAAAAAAAAAAAAAAAAAGAAAGAAAAAGAAAAAAGAAAAAAAGAAAAAGAAAGAAATGAGAAGGAACATCCTATAAGCCAGTGATTGTGAAACAAGAAGGAATTCAGGGGCACCTGGGTGGCTCAGTTGGTAAAGCATCCGAATCCTGATTTCGGCTCAGGTCATGATCTCACAGTTTGAGAGTTCGAGCCCCGCACTGGGCTCCATGCTATACCGGTGGAGATCCTGCTTAGGATTCTCTCTCTCTTCCCCACCCCCACCCCACCCGCTACTCCCACATGCTCTCTCTCCCCCTCTCAAAATAAATAAATAAACTTAAAGAAAAAGTTTCAAAAAATTTTAAAAAGAAGGAATTCAAGATATGTAAATATTGTAAATGTTAATACACAAGTATAATGATTTTAAGAGGATGTCTGAACCCACCGATGTTATTGAATACCTCTTAAAATTATGTAGCCTTGACTTCATGGGCACCTGATAGCTTGGCCTGTTCCCAAGAAAGCACTTGAGCCATAATCTTTTACAGCAGAAAAGCAGAGAAAGACGCTTCCAAGTGGGTACCTGTACTCCCATTTGCCAACAGGACTTTTCCTCTGTGACTATTTATGTTCTTAATTTCTCAATGAAACCTGAAAAAAAATCAGTTCTCATCTTTTTGCTATTACTGAGTGATTCAAAAGTTGCACGACACGAATGCTAATATATTTGAAATGCTTATAAGTAATAATATTTCGGTAAATGTAACAGCACACAAAGAGTTTTCTAAGAACTTCTTTTGATTTCAGTGCTTTGAAAAGACAAGACTGGGGACCAGTAGGTTTTTCTACATTATCTTCCAGAGTTTCCTTGACTACGAACCTTCAGCCTGATAAGGTCCAGCACCTCTTTCTCATCAGTTTATTATGCAACATGGCAACAACATGGTTTTAAGGGTAATTTCCAATTAGAGCAGATCTGTAAACTGTGAGTCACTGAGATTACACAAAATTGGTATTTGGCTTCCTTTCAAGTTTCAGATTCATCACACAACGGTGTGATTACCATACAGAGGAGGTAGCATCAAAAGAAATGAGCAGAATGTGTTTAAATAATACACACTACCAAATTTTACAGCTGGCCTTTTATATTCAAATGATATTAAGCACACTGTCATGTTCAATTGAAAACATTTTAGATCTAAAAATATACTGTTGAAACAAATGACATAGTGAGAAACAAGACCAAAATCTATTTTTATAAAATACAGTCTATAATTTTCAGATATAAAAATGCTACATATAACCATACTTAGATATTTTCTAAATTATAATCTGAGATTTATATTTTTAAACATTATCTCTGGTGAGTTTCAAATTTAGTATTTTTACAGAGTTTAAATCTCTATATTGAATCTTTATGCTTCTTTTTAAAACTGGAACTGAGCAAAAACATAATTCTAAAACAAGATTCCTGACTTCAAAGAACTGTGTCTTCAGATAACCTTTCTTCTTAAGTTGGAACCAATTTCCTTAAAGTTATACTTCCTCTCCTTTGAGCTCTAAGTAGAAAAATTCATGATTTGGACTTCATTTTGACTTTCTTCTGGTTTTTGGATTCCTTTATGCTATTCTGACATCACTAATGCATCTTATCATATCTTCCCCCAAAGCAAGTTGCTCATTGTATGTTGCTCTCAAGTATTTTATTGAAATATAACCCAACAGAAGAAATTACACTTCTTGCTTCAATTTCCCTTAATCAGTGATAATTCCAATCATAACAATAGCTGGATTTGTATTTTTTATTCTGGATTCCTAATTACACGGAACAATTGAGGGTAATTCAAAAGCGTTTCAGAATCACCTACTGCCTGGATTCTGGAAAACGTCTTTTGTGAAACAGAATGTTAATGCTCTGAGGACTCTATTATAGCTGTGCCAACATGTTCTGTGCACTTTGATGGAATGAGAAGATAAAAGGCGAGGTTCACCATAACTAATATTGCAATGCCACTATGTGCTGACACTCCTGTCAGTCAACAAATATTGAGAACCTATTTCGTTTTAATTTTTAGTTGTATGCATTTGTATATTGTTAACTTCTAAAGATGACTGGTATAAACTTAGGAGAATCAGCTTGATATATACTTAAGGTATATGGTCATTTTTATGAAGATCTTATGAAAGTACTATAGACCATGAATGTCTGCATCTAAGTGATTAGAGGAGATAATGTTTCGAAGAATTATCTAAAATGAGCAATATTTCAGTAGATGCTTTAGTTCTTAAATACTTCCTTATTTTAAACTGACCTGTTGTAGAGAGCTATAAATAACATCAACTTTTGGTCTGTTTCACAAAATAGCAAGTTTTATCCTATATCATGCTTGATACTTTAAAAACCCTTGACCTTATCCTCATCTGTATGAAATATTTTGGTATATTAATTTCTTTCTGGATAAATCAGTAATAACCAGTATGTGCGTGCATGCACACACACAGATAACAATAAAATAAAAAGGCCTAATAAAGAGTATGTTAGTAAACTTCTTTACAGAGAGGTAGCCAACATGGAAAGCCATGACTCCTTTTTCCATTTTATAAAACAGAGCATAAGTAGTATTTTGCAAGGCTACAAAGTTGTTTTTTTTTTCTATTTGTACCATTTTTTGGTAAAAGTAGGAATTTCTTTCTTTCCTTTTTTTTTTTTTTTTTTTTTTTTGCATATGCATCTATGAACTCTAAAGGTAGGCAAATAAGAACTATGAGACCAGTGAATTACTTTTGTCTACTTCTGCTATGCTAATCAGGTGAGAGAAATCTGGGTTTCATATTAGGAGCCCTTCTGAACGGTTTAATTCCTTTACAGCTACCATTAGCTGTCAGCTTCGCCATGGATATTGTCCATGTGCACTTTGAGGTAGTCATTCCTTGTAAACTTCTTATGGCAAAACTGGCATTCTGCCAGGGGACGATTGGGATTGTGAGTCATCTTGTGTCGGATCAGCATTTTCTTCAGGCTAAAAGCCAAGTCACAAACCTAGAAAAGACCCAAAGACACCAATTGTATTATGCTGAAAAACCTGAAGATATGCCAACTTATCACGTACACAACATACATTATGCATCTTCCTACTGTTAAGTATGCACTGACGGGCATAAGAACAAAAATTCCTAGAAATAAATGGAATTTAACATCCCAACTAAAGGGTAAAGAAAAATAATTACAGTTCCCAAGAGCTGTTTGCACCTAGTGTGTGTCCTCTATACCCTAACCACCCTCCCTTCCTCTCTACTGCTATATTTAAACATGTCTAGATAAACAACTCCCTGGGAACAATATCTTTCTCCCCATGATGGAGTGTATTGACATTTTCATATTAAACCCTTTAAACAAAATGCCTAATGGCCCAGAGGGCATCTCCCTGTTTGACATAAATAGCACAAGACTTGTCTCTCCAGTGATCCCTTCCATTTAGCCCCATTTGAGAAGTGAAAGGTTAATGCTGCTTTAAGCATCCTAAGTGGAAGTTTACTACCCTCAATTCTGATTCTTTATTTCTTATCATATACACTCATTTAACTAGGGAATCTAACATGTTAACTTCATATAAGCTCTGCCACATTGCCACCTGGCCCAACAAATATGAACAGTCCAATAATTAAAATATTAAATTAACACAGAAGATGTAAGGTCCTCCTGCCTCAGTACTTTCCCACTTCTCTTTATGTAGCTTCCTCTTACTCATTCTTCAGGGAAGCCTGTATGATCTGTGGGCCAGAAGTCCTCTGTTAAGTGCTTTCATGGTAGCCTTTACTTTTCCTTTATAATACCTGCTTTAAATATAATTAGTTACTAGATAATTCCTTTAAATGTCTGTTTCCTTGCAAGTCTAAGAAACATGATAGTAAGAGTAAGAATTCTGTAAATATTTGTTGACTTAAAGAAAGAAAGGTAGATACATGTTTGATATATAGGTAAAACCCCTAAGAGCAATATAAGTATGTCAAAAACTATCGAATAATTCTAGAAAAATCAAGCACGGTGACTATGGAGATTATTTTCAAGTGAAACTCTAAACTTCTAAATTGTTTTTTTATAAAATTTGTTAAAATAGATTATCATAAATAGCACAGAATTAAAATGTATCCCTTATTTTCCATTTCTCTGGCTCCTTCTCTAAAACCCATGTAATGAACAATAGATACCAAATTTTTCATTGGCTTCCCACCGAAATTAGATTCAAAATAAATTTCTTAGCATGCTTGAAAGGCTCATCAATTTGCTCTCCAACTTCACTTGTACCCTTTCTTTCTCACTATGCTTCAGCTCCACCTGCCTTTTTACCTCCCCTAATACCCAGGCTCATTCTCACCTACAGGCCTTGATTTGTACCGTTCCTTGAGCCTGGAATGTTCTCTTCCCCATGGCTGACTCCTTCTCCTCTTTTAGGTTACTTAGAGTTACTTTCTCAGAGACTTCTTCCTTAAGTATTCCTTTATCTCTTTTTAAATTGTTTCCAGTCTTTATCATAAAATGCAATTAGGTATTTATTTAGGTTTAGTTGTTCAATGTCAATACCCCACAGGAATGTTGAGTTCTGTGAGCACGGGGACCTGATATCTTGTTCACTATTTCATTTCAGTGTCTGGCCCAGGGACTAGGTTGAAGGGCTAACATCAGCTTTCATTATGTGCCAGGAAGCACTCTGTGCAACTTATAAAAAATTCACTTGTGCAATCCTCACCTCACCCTTTTAGGCAGATACTAATACTATAAACTCCATTCTATAGAAGGAAACTGACAGTCACTTCAGTGTCTCAAGCAGGTTACCCAAGGTCATAGAACTAGGAAGTGGTTTCTGGGGTTTAAACCCAAGCAGTCAGGGTTCAGAGTTTTTGTAACCCCAAGGACCAACTATTATTAAAAGCTCAAACTTCAAACAAAGATATGTAAGCTGACTGTACTTTTTCCACTTGTCTGGCTGATACCATTTTTAAGAAATAAAAACCTCTTTGGAAAAATACAGGAGGTTCTCAGTTCAGCTCACCAGTGTATTGTGAGAGACACAAAGTTCAAGTTCATTTACACGGTCACCATGGGAAAATTACAGCAGCAGCAAGCTAGAGAAATGGAAGGGAAGTAAAACAAGATGCTAAAGTCACTGACAATGGCTCTCAATTAGGGAGTCCTAGAAGCTCCATATAGGAGATGGGATGGGAACAACCAAACAGATTTTGAATGAGGGCCAGGTAGAGGATTCAATGTCAGTAGAGAGCAGGTGATGTCACAGTTGTGAAAGTGACTACCTAGACATTAAAAGCTATGTTTTTATGAACTTAAATGTAGTCACTAAGAGACTTCAAACTGATGTTCTGTATAAATTAGCCAACTGTAAGGACATTCATGGTCATTTTAATATTAGGGGAAAGCAAGGAATAATTCAAATAGTGTAACAGGGATGCTTCCTCTTCTTCCTTTCCACCTGAGATTCTTATCCAATCCTTCAACCTACTCCAAATTAGTATTAATTCACAAGCAAAAGAATAGGAAAATATTTAGTCTTTTTCTAGGCTAGAGGTAAACTGAGTTTGTTTTAAAATGAAGTAAAACAACACATTTAATAGAACATACCTTGAGAGATAATACTAGAACATGATACAAACATCTTACAGTAACAAATATTTATCACATACAATGTGCCTGCCACTTCAGTTAGAAACAGAATGACAAAGAGTCTTGTCCTGTTCTGTGAAGTCCAGAGTCCTAAGGAGAAATATTTTCATGTCATGAACATAATTCTAGAAGAAGGAATAGGAGAGCACAATTAAGTCTTCCTGGATGCATGAGGGTTGTCATGTCATAAGGTGGGAAATGATATTCTGGGGGGAGGGAAGAGAAGGTGCAAAGGCACAGAGCTGTAAAGAGCAAGGCTCATGTGGGGAAGTAAAAACAGTTCCCTAAGGCTGAAGAAACAGAATATTAGAGAAATAAATTGAAATCAATCAATCAATCAATAAAAGAATCAACTTGAAAAAGAAGTTAGTGTTAAAGTCTGGACAACGCCCTACTTCAGTTCAGGTCACAATCTTGCAATTTGTGAGTTCGAGCCCCACATCAGTCTCTGTGCTGACGGCTAAGAGCCTGGAGCCTGCTTCGGATTCTGTGTCTCCCTCTCTGCGCCTCCCCCACTTGCACGCTCTCTTTCTCTCTCTCTCTCAAAAGTAAATAAACATTAAAAAAAGTTGGAGGCTAGAGCCAAACCCTGGTAATCATAATAAGAAACTGGAAGTATATTCTGCAAGTGGTGGGGATTTATTAAAGGATTCTAAATAGAGACTAACACCCAAATATCATTTAGTCAGCAAGCTTGAGAGTATGAAACTGGGGGCAGCAAGGCCAATGTTATTATTACACTTCAAGCCAGAAATGATTTGGATATGAACTAAAGACAGCAATCATTGATTCCTTTATTCATTCTTTCAAAAACCTTCATTAAGTGCCTCCTATATGCCAGGCATAGTTCTTGGCCTGGGGATCCAGCAGTGAACAATAAAGAAGAAGAAGAAGAAGAAGAAGAAGAAGAAGAAGAAGAAGAAGAAGAAGAAGAAGAAACAACACCTCTGTTGTCATTAAGCTTAAAATACATGATAAATAATTAAACAAACAAATATGTAATATATCAAGTGGATATAAGTGCCGTGAAGGAGAAGAAGAATATGGGGTGAAGGTTAAGAAAGTAACAGAAATAAGAGAGTAATTTGAGCACAGAACTAAGTACAGGAGAAGGCCATAAAGTTCTCTGAGAAGGGTGTCCCAGATCAGGGAAGCAGGAAATACAAAGACCTATTCATTGGAATATGCTTTGTTTGTCTGAAAAATGGCAATGAAGTGATGTGGTCAGAGTGAGGTGAAGGTGGTAGTGAGGTCAGTGCTTGGGGCAGGAGGGTTGGGGGTGCAGGTCTGTAAGGACTTTCAGATCATGGTAAACTTTGGTTTTCACTCTAAATGGGATAGACCGCCATTGGAAGGCTTGAGCAAATGAGTAAATATATAGTCTACATATATAATATATAAAACCTGACAAAGGTTCTAAAAAGGACACTCTGGGTGGTAAGCTTAAGACTCTGTCAGGAGCAAAGACAGGAGAAGAAAGATAAATTAAGAAACTGTTTCAATATTCAAGGAGACTAAGCTGGTAGCTGGGCAGATGTGAAAAGTGTTCAGATTCTCCATTTATTTTAAATATGGAGCCAACTGAATTTGCTACTGGACTGGATATCAGGAGTGAGAAAAAGAGAGGAGTGAAGGTGGCAGTGGAAATTTAGAGGAAGAAAGATTTTCAGGAATTACTGTGTCTGAATGGCAGGTACATGAGCTTGAACCCTCGAATCCTGACTCGGCCAATTAGAAGTGGAAGGAAAGAGACAAGTTACGCACTTCAGTGAGCCTCAGTTGTTTCATATAGGTGGAAATAACACCTAGATATTTCTGGGTTGTAGTGAAGATCAGAGAGAATATATATAAACTGGATCACTGTGTCTTCCCCACAATAGAAGCTTGACTAGTTGATGCTATTGGTCATGGCTTAAGGAAAAAAAAAGCATCTGGCATGAGAATCAGAGCTTTGGTTTTGGTTATTTGGAGATGGTGAAGCCCTCAGAAAGACGTATAGGTTTTTTTTTAAGTTTATTTATTTGAGAGAGAGAAAGAGAGAGGAAGGAGGAAAAAGAGAGAGGGGGGAGAGAGAGAGAGAGAGAGAGAGAGAGAGAGAGAGAGAGAGAGGATGCCAAGGAGACTCCACGCTGTCAGCATGGACCCAGATGTGGGGTTTGATCTTACAAACTGTGATATCATGACATGAACAGAAATCAAGAGTCCAAAGCTTAACCAACTGAACCATTCAGGAGACCCAGAGAGATGTATAGTTAAAGGGAATATGTTGAGCAACTAAGCTGGCTGGGGAAATATTGATTTCAGTAAGGAATATAGGAGAGAAGTCTCTTAAAATTTTTTTAAATGTGTATTTATTTTTGAGAGAGAGAGAGAGAGAGTGAGTGAGAGTGAGAACAAGCTGGGGAGGAGCAGAGAGAGGGAGACACAGAATCCGAAGCAGGCTCCAGGCTCTGAGATGTCAGCACAGTGCCTGAGACAGGGCTTGAATGCACAAGCCATGAGATCATGACCTGAGCTGAAGTTGGACACTAAACTGAGTAAGTTACCCAGGTGCCCCAGGGGAAATGTCTTACAGACGGCTCAAAATATCTGCCTAGAGTTCAAAAGGGAGATCGAGGCAGGAGAAAGAGAGATTTGGAAGTCATCACCATAGGGATAGTAGCAAAGATACTTACAGTTCAATAGCTATGGCATGCTCAGGGAGCTGTACACATGGAATGACTGTGCCTAAGGGGCTAGTGTTGATGAGTGAAAGCGGTATTTGAGAAAAATTGTAAAGAACTGAGATCAATATGTATCAGTTTCTTCTTTACAATTTTGCTCAAATGCCATTCAAGTACCACTCAAATGTCATATGTCTGTGTGTGTGTGTGTGTAAATGCCAGGCAGCGGGTACAAGAGATGGGGAGGACGTTCCAGGCAGAGGAAGTAGTGCATGAAGCTACAAGGAACAAGAAACAGAAATGCAAAATGGCATCGCTGCTTCAGGAAACTTTAAGTGTCAGTACAAACAAAATGCAAAGTACTGACAGATAAGAAATTATTAACATATTAATAATAACAGTTGACAAAACCCAGAATAATTTTTTCCGTCAAGCGGCAAGGTGGATTTTACCCTACAGTTTGTGAGATACTGTCATAGAGAAGCACCTGATTTGGTTTATACTGAAACAATCACATTGAGAAATTATTATTGACCCCAGAGAAATAAAAAGGATTATAAGAGAATACTATGAACTGTATGCCAACAAATCAGATAACTTAGATGAAATGGACAAGTTCCTAGAAACACATAAATAACGAAAACTGATTCAAAAAGAAATAGAGTAACTCCAGAGACCAATAATAAATAAAGAGATTGTATCAAATAAAAAACCTCCCAGGGCGCCTGGGTGGCTCAGTCAGTTAAGCGTCTGACTTCGGCTCAGGTCATGATCTCACAGTTCGTGAGTTCGAGCCCCG
Organism: Puma concolor; assembly: GCF_028749965.1. NCBI lineage: Eukaryota > Metazoa > Chordata > Mammalia > Carnivora > Felidae > Puma > Puma concolor. Next base: position 104,689,659 of record NC_141670.1, on the reverse strand, counting down.
CATCGGGCTCTGTGCTGACAGCTCAGAGCCTGGAGCCTGCTTCAGATTCTGTGTCTCCTCCTCTCTCTGACCTTCCCCTGTTCATGCTCTGTCTCTCTCTGTCTCTCAATAATAAATAAGCGTTAAAAAATTTTTTTAAATAATAAAAAAAAACCCTCCCAACAAAGGAAAGTCTGGAATCAGATAGTTTCATGGATAAATTGCACCAAACATTTAAAGACTTAATACTAATCCTTTCAAACTCTCCCAAAAATAGAAGTGGACAGAACACTTTCTAATTCATTCTGTGATGCCAGCATTAACTTAATACCAAAGCTAGACAACGATATCACAAGAAAAGAAAACTAAAAGCCAATATCCCTTTTGAATATAGATGCAAAAATCCTCAAACGAATGAAAAACAAAAATTCCAACAAGCCAAATTCAAAAGTATATTAAAAGGATTGCCAACAAAAAAAAAGAAAGAAAGAAAGAAAGAAAAGAATAAAGAAAAAAAAGGCAGGGCATGGATGGCTCAGTCGATTAAGCATCTGATTTCAGCTCAGGTCATGATCTCATGATTTGTGAGCTCAACACCAGCATGGAGCCTGCTTGGGATTCTCTCATTCCCTCTCTCTCTCTGTCCCTACTCTGCTCGTGAGCTCTCTCTCTTTTTTGTCTCTCAAAAACAAAAAAAACAAAAAGCAAAAAACAAAAACAAAAAAACCAAAAAGCAAAAAAACAAAAACATCACAAGTCACGACCAAACGGGATTTATTCAGACTGCAATGGTAGTTTCACATAAAATCAAACAATGTAATAAACCATGTTAATAAACAAAAGACTAAAAAATGATCATCTCAACTGATGAAGGAAAGCCACTGACAAAATCCAACAACCTGTATTGATAAAAATACTTAGAAAACTAGGATAGAAGGTTGCTTCCTCAACATAATAAAGGGCATTTATGAAAAACTCATAGCTAACATCATATGGAATGGTGAAAAACTGCAAAATAATGCAAAAGAATAGACCCCTACTTCATACCATATACAAAAAAATTAACTTAAAACAGATCAAAGACCTAACTGTAAGAGCTAAAACTATCACACTCTTAGAAAAAAAAACATGACAGTAAATCTTCATGGCCCTGAAATTGGCAATTCTTATATCTGACAACAACACCATGCTGAGAAAAAGAAAAAAAAAAACATAAATTGGATTTCAACATTTAAAAGTTTCATGAATCAAAGGTATTATTACTAAGTGAAAAGATAACTTAGAAGATACTTGTATATCATATATCTGATAAGAGCCTAGTATCTAGAATATACAAAGAACTCTTATACTCAACAACAAAAAGACAAAATTTTAAAATGGGAAGAGGACTTGAACAGACATTTCTCCAGAGAAAAATACAAACTCCAACAAACAAGCATATAGAAAGATGCTCAGTATTGTTAATCCTTTTGGAAATTTAAATCCAAACCACAATAAGATATCACTTCATATGCCCCATGGTGACTATAATTTTACAAAACAGAAAATAACAAGCATTGACAAAGATGTGGAAAAAATTGGTATTCTTGTGCATTGCTGGTGGGAATATAAAAATGGTGCAGTTTCCATGAAAAACAGTATAGCAGTTCCCCAAAAAGTCAAATATAGAATCACCATATGACACAGTAATTCTACTCCTAGGTATATACCCAAAATAATTTGCTTTTAAGACAGAGAGACAGGGGCGCCTGGGTGGCTCAGTCGGTTAAGCATCCGACTTCGACTCAGGTCATGATCTTGCGGTTCGTGAGTTCAAGCCCTGCGTCAGGCTCTGTGCTGATGGCTCAGAGCCTGGAGCCTGTTTCAGATTCTGTGTCTCCCTCTCTCTCGGACCCTCCCCCGTTCATGCTCTGTCTCTCTCTGTCTCAAAAATAAATAAACATCAAAAAAATTTAAAAAAAGAGAGAGAGAAACAGAGAGACAGAGAGACAGAGACAGAGAAAATGCATATGAGTGAGTGGGGGAGGGGCGAAGGGAGAGGGGAAGAGAGACTCTTAAGCAGGCTCCACTCCCAGCACATAGTCCAATGTAGGGCTTGATCTCAGAATGGTGAGCTCATGACCTGAGCCGAAATCAAGAGTAAGATGCTCAACTGACTGAGACACCCAAGTTCCCCCACCCCTGCAAAGAATGCAAAACAGGTACTTAAATACTTTTATGCATATGTTCCTCACAGAGCAATACACAATAGCCAAAAGGCAGAAACAACGTAATGTTCATCAGTGATGGAGAGATAAACAAACTGTGGTATACACAATGGAATATCATTCGGCCATAAAAAGGAATGATGTACAGACACATGCTACAATGTAGATGAACCTTGAAAACATTATGCTAAGTAAAAGAAGCCAGTCACAAAGGTCACACATGGTATGATTCATTTACATGAAATATCCAGAATAGGTAAATCTGTAGAAATGAAAGGAGATTGGTAGCTGTCAGGGTCTGGAGAGAGAGGGGATTAACTGCTGAATGGGTATGGAGTTTTATTTTGGGACATTAATGTTTTAGAAGGAGATAGAGGTGATGGTTGCACAACATTGTTAATGCACCCAATGACAATGAATTGTTCACTTTAAAATGGTTGATTTTACATTCTGTGAATTTCGTCTCAATTAAAAAAAAAGACATTACCCTGGCAGGGTAAAGAACACACACATTGGAGATTGAATGTAATAAAACACAGGGAGGAGCCAGGCTATGCACTGCTAGTGGGAAAAGAAACTGAGAGGAAGTAATAGATTTGAGAGTTATTCAGGAAAGAGGAAGATTGGGAATGAGAGAGAAAGGATGACTTCTATTCAGAATGAGTGGGTTAAGAGGATAAGATTTTGGAACAAAGACAGCCAGTCCTTTACAAAGCAGGATGCATTTCAAGGAGGTCTGGGAGGCAGTAAACTTGGATCGATAGTCAATGGACTAGTTTGGGCCACAGATCATGATCAGAGAGTTTTGAAAATATGATAGAAGTAGATGGAATAGAAGGAAAAAAATCATGTTTGTAAAATTATAGGTTTTTAAAAAAATAACATCGTGGTCCAGTTTAACTTAGAAAGTACTCAACAAAAATATCTAGCATAAATGAAAGTTGAATTGAATGTGATGGTAGGCAGATGTCTGTACACAGTCAATATTTAATTTCTATCTCCCATCAGCTATTTGTGCAGTTGTACAATTAAGTAATCTAAAGAGGTTGTGCCTATATGGAAATGTTTCCAATAAAAGCATTGACGAATTAAGCCAACTGAAATTATTAAGCAGGAGCTGTACCTCCAGTTCAGGATCGAGTTCTACATGTGCACATTTCTTTCTCTACGATACTTCTTGCCTTAAAGAAGTTCACTGTTCATAAAGGTACTTTTATGAGTAAGCCCACTGGGAGTACATTGTTGCCTTAACCTTACCACCAAAGTTTCATGGAAGGACAAGGAAAACATCTTGTGTTTGTGAGCTTCCTTTCATGTGGACTGCTTACCCTACACTTATCCGTTGGGATATGCCAATGGGACTAAGTACTCGAGTTTCCCTCCACATTTAAAGAGCATTCTGTACTGTGCAATTTTACACACTACAACTTTAATGTTTCTTCTTACATTGAGCTACATTAATACTCTTTTTGCTATTTTTGTATAAGAAATAAGCATCCAAGTGTTTTCCCTAAAGCCTGTGTCAATCTTCTATCAACTGTCAATCTTACACAGAATGGTGACACTGTTCACTGAAAAACCATTTTTTTCCTAGATTAATTAACATTCAGATTAATTTTATTGAGTGTGGTAGTATTTTTCCTTTCATAAATACTGTAAACAACTAAGTTGATAATTTTCAATTCAAATGTCATACACAGAAAATCTAAACAATTAGCAACATTATTTAAATAAAGGAGTTCATTCATGTTTTAGAAACTCATTGTTTGGCTGTAGCAAAATAAGTAATATCTATGGCCTGGTAAATCTCTGGTTTAACTGCCACTAACCTGTCAAAGATTTGGAAAGACATATGAAAGCTGCCTGGAATCATCATGAGTTTATACCTTGAAAGAACAACTCAATTGCATTAAAACTTTGGGTTTTAATGTGCCTTAAAGAAAATCGGTTAATCTGCTGCTAGTAAACTAGGATGAACAAAATTATGACAAAGTGGTTATATGGATTACATCAAAAGATGCAGGCAGCACAAGGCATTAACAGAAAGACCAGCACTGCAAAACAACACACACCCATCCATACACACCCAGGTGCGCAGATGCCTTACTCGCACACATGTACACAACACACGCATCTGTCACCGGAGGACACTGACGGAAGAAAAGAGGAACCAAACTCACATCACACTGAAAAGGCTTTTCTCCGGTGTGCGTCCTCTTGTGCTCATCCAGGCCTCGCTTCTGGCTGAAGGCTTTGCTGCAGTCTGAGCACTTGTAAGGTTTCTCCTGCAGTCAGCGACAAGAGATCGCCATGAATTTAAGGGAACATAAAGCCCTCCTTATAAAGGTGTATGTGGTGTGTGTGTGTGGGGGGGTATTTTATCTAGTTTCGTCGGGTGCTGCAGCAAATCCATGGGGTTCCAGAAGTTATTTTCAGGGGAAACAGCACTACTCGACATCTGCTGGACAAACTGAACTACTAGCTCATGGCAGTTCACAGCCCCAACATTAGACTGCACCACTTTTCTTTGGGAAGCAAGGTCCTGAATGATTGCCATGATCTAACTACTCAAAGAAGTGAACTCTTAAGTTTTCTTTTGGTCTTTGGGGTCACAAAAATTTACTGAGATATTCGAGACCCTTGATCTAGATGGTGCAACTTGTTTACTATCTTGGAGGAATTCCTGGGAATGAAAACTTCAGAACAAAATTTTCATCAGATATGGGGTAAGTTTAAAAAGCTACAGCTCGGGGCGCCTGGGTGGCGCAGTCGGTTCAGTGTCCGACTTCAGCCAGGTCACGATCTCGCGGTCCGTGAGTTCGAGCCCCGCGTCAGGCTCTGGGCTGATGGCTCAGAGCCTGGAGCCTGTTTCCGATTCTGTCTCCCTCTCTCTATGCCCCTCCCCCGTTCATGCTCTGTCTCTCTCTGTCCCAAAAATAAATAAACGTTGAAAAAGCTACAGCTCAACTGTGGTTTAAGTATTTTCATTTTTATTGCCCAATCTTTCTTCTTACGTAGGATGTTCTTTTGTAACATCTAAATTATGTTTTTAAATGAGGTATTTTTTAATTGTTTGTCATAGGCTCTTAAGGAAAAAAAATGTCTTCACAGGAGAAGAAAAAGTGTTCACATTCCTCAGCCAACTTTGATACCAAGAATTTGTTATCACCAGCCTTTTTGCTTAGAATATAGATTAACATTGTTCCATTAAAACAGCCAGTCATTATCAAGCAGTGCATAAATAAAAAGGTTTGAGGGAAAAAAGTAAGATTTCTTTAAAGTAAACTTGCAATGAGATTTTTTTCAAATACATCTTCAAAAATGTTATAAAGTTTTTAAAATTGAGGTAGTGTGTGTGTGTGTGTGTGTGTGTGTGTGTGTGTGTGTGTTCGTATTTAATTTCATGTTATGTAGACAAGCTCCATACACATTTTCTCCTTAGTATTTAAAAGAATATTATAAAAATTGTCAGGCCTAAAAAAATGGTATGTAAAGAATGAAACAGATATATGTGTGTGTCCACTGGCTAGGTCTTACAAAATCAAACATTACTAGTGCAGGTGTCCCTCTCAACTCCCTCCCCCAACCCCTCCACTCCCTAACTGCAGCACCTGCCCACTTCCTCAGAGGTGACCACAGTGCTGGATGGTGAACTTATCAGTCCTTTGCTTTTCTCTCTGTTTTTACTGCACGTGTATGGAAGGATCTCTAAACAAGACTTAGCATTATTTTGCTTTTTAAACGTATTTAAATAGCATCACACTGCATATAAACTTTGTGAGTTCTTTTGAAAGTTACTTAGTTTTGCTCAACATAATCTTTATGGGCTTCTAGTCCTCAATTTTATTTTGTGAACATATGTAGTTCCTACTCATTCATTTTTAGTATCATATAGTATTACATTCAATGGCTACACCACAATTTGCTTATATACATTATCTAGTGATGGGCAGTTCATTTTTTACCAATTTTTCACTCTTACTTTGCTCTGAATTTTTTTGTATGTGTATACTTGAATGCAGAGAAGTGTAATTCCCTGTGGTGTGTGTATCTAGAAGTGGGTTGCACCTTCAACTGTTTTAGGAATGTCCAAAGTCTACAAAGTGGATAAACCATTTTATACTCCAAAATGCAGTATAAATGTATCAAATCAATATGTTGTACCCTTTAAACTTATATAATGTGATAGGTCAATTATACCTTAGTTTAAAAGAAGGAGGCAAAAAATAATACAGTATTAGTGTTTGCTTGGTATATCCATTTTTTTACTTTCAAACAGTCTATATCCTTAGATATGAGGAATGTCTCCATAAATAGCATCCAACTGGATTTTTTTTCAAACCATACTTGTATCACTTTTGTTAAGATAACAAGTTTTGCTTCTTAATCTTCATTAATATGTATTATCATTTATTATTATAATTATCATTATAATATATAATTAATGTATCTATATATTAATATGTGTTATTACTCATGTATTTGAATATATTTCTTTGTTTTAAATATATCTGAATATATTTCTAACATTTTATTTTGTGCATTGATTTTATCTTGCTTGTTTTCAAAGTTCTTTTCCCCCTATAATATCTTGTATGTTTTGGATTGATAACTTTCCCCCTGTATTATCATAGAAGTTATGAACACTATTTCTATCTTCTTAGTGGTTATCCTTAACAGTTCTACCATGTACATTGAACACAGCTTAAAGATTATCTATGTTTTCCCTTCTACTGAATAACAAGTCCTGTAGAATGCTCCTGTCTTAGAGGTTATGTGTAATAGTGTTTTATTTGTATCTTTATTTTTAATGCCCAATATGGAATCATTATTACTTTACACAATCAGTATGGTTTAGTTTCACACATGCTTAAAAATTTCTTTACTTTTCATGCTTTCTTGCCTATCTGACCTTCGCAGGATCTGATGATGGTAAATTCCATTTTTATTTGATTGAAAATGACTTTATTTCTTATTTGTTATTGAAAGTCAACAAATCCAACTATATGTATAACAGACCCTATTTCTCATGTCTCTTAACCTCCCTTTACCATTTCTATTGTTTTGTATTGTACTGTATGCAAGTTCTTTAGAATCAGTTGATCAATTATCTTCAGGTATGAATAAATTGTTAATAGAATCATTTGATTTTTAATTTGTATTATATTTTAATTTTTTTAAAGTTTTTCTTTGGTTCTTTTCAATTATGCTTCATTGTGGATAAAATCTTTTTTACTCATGTTCTTATGTGTATTTAAACAAATATTCTAGGCATTTATATAATTTACTTCATCTGATAAATCATTATCTTAAGCTTTTTGGATATCTAATTCTGCTATTTGTGGTTTCTCCTGTCTCCTGTTCATGGCTCTTGTTTCCTTGGGTGTTTCTGGAATTTGGAATCATGGGCTCATGTTTGGTGGTCTTTATCTGTTAAAATGCTGTGACCCCAAAGTTGAGGGTAAGTCCCTTCAGACAGCATTGTGTTTGCTTCTGCCAGGCATTCTGGGATGCTATCAATCAAAGACCATTTTAAGTTTATTTCTTGCCTTAGGGTTTTCTGGTCAGGGAAGTATTTTAAGTCTGAACTCTAAACACACTTGAGGCAAAGACTGTGGTTATAAACTCTAAGGAGAACTCTTTTCTCTAGCCAGCAATTACTGAGACAGTTAGATGTCCCAAACACCTCTGTTTGCCAAAGGTAGATGATTTCCAGTCCCTGACTTCATTTTGAGTGTGGTTTTTCTAGGGTCTCAGCACTGTGGTGGGATGTGGTTCCATCTTGCCCCTATAATCTAAGCCCAGAACTTGCCTCCCTTTCCATCACCATTCAAAACCAAAGCTTGAATTTACAGATACTGACAAACACCTTGTAAGGTGCTACATTCTCAATGTGATCATTCTGGCACTCAGCTTCAGTTTTGTTTGTTGGATTCTGGGGATTACTGTTACCTTTTTCTTTTTTAAGTTCAGGTATTTGCTATTTGCTTTACTATATCCAGCATGGATAGAGTTTTGTATAAGGTCTCTGTGTTTTATTTTTTAAGTTTTATTTATTTATTTTGAGAGAGAGAGAGAGAGCATGTGTCTGCGTGAGCAGAGGAGGGGCAGAAAGAGGGAGAGAGAGGGAATCCCAAGCAGGCTCTTCACTGTCAGCGCAGAGCTCAATGCGGGGCTCAAACCCACAAACTGTGAGATCATGACCTGGGCCAAAACCAAGAGCCAGACACTTAACCGACTGAACCACAAAGCCCCCCAACTTTCTTAAAGTTTTATTTATTTATTTTGGGGGGGGGGAACTCTGTATTTTAAATGACTGTTCAAAGTTAACAGAAAAAAATGCATTTTCTTGGCAGTCCAAAAAATATATTTTTTTCATTTAGTCTAGATCAACACAATCTCTTTTCACATATTGCATAACCTTTGGTGCCTATTATTTCTTGAAATATTGACCAGTATAAAAAAAAAAAAAAACACACACACACACACACACACAACTTGAAAATGTAGTTGTTAAGTATTTAAATTAGAAATTTCTTAGGGTTGCTGGGATTTATTATATCTAAATGTTTTACTTACCTAATATTTTAAAAACATATAAGGAGATACTCATATGATGTATATGAGAAGAAAAACAGGAAAGCTTTTCGCTCTACAATTTATCTAGAAAACAAGATCTTATGAAGAAGTGAGAGGCACATCACTGCAGCGGCTGCAAGGACAGGTGAGTGTCTGGCAGAGAACAACCCAAGACCAATTATCTGGATGACGTCCTAAGAGGGTAATAGGAGGTTTCCGGGAAGAAAAGCCGTGAAAAACAACATCTCAGCATCATTGATTAAGAACATCCTTCTCACTCATTCCCAAATCTCCTCTCAGGAAGTACTTAACTGTCTAGGTGAGTACCCTGCAGTGCCCCACGGATACTGAGAAAGGTTCTGAGCCAGTGTATGGAGATTCTAGTGAAGCGCTCTTGCGGTTATCATGCGAGTTTTCAAAAAACCCAAATGTGTGTTATGCATTGCCTTGCAGTGAATAAATAATGTTTTACACACACACGTATATCCACCCACTCATATACTGGCATTTTTCAATGGTTTATTAACACTATTGGTGATTATTTCAATACGCTTTATTTACAAATGTCACAGAAATTGTATTACCTTCACCTATGTGTTTTCTCCCATAAAAGACGCTGAAAGTACAATAACTATCACGTGTTTCTGTGCGTGTGTTGGCAGGAAAGCTGGGGCTGAAACTTATAATGTTAGAGAGGTTCCTCCAATTCAAACAATTTGAGAATTACAGTTGGAGGAGGGACCCATTTAATGAAGCAGTTCTGCATCTGCCTGGACTCCCTCTTTTCTACCAAGAACCGTTTGAAGCTAAGGATTCCCCGGGGTTTTGTCCTAAGTATTTAAGTATTTGTCCTAAGTATTAAGTATTATTATTAAGTCCCAAGATTATTAGCTCACAAAGGCTCTACAATTACATTTCAATGTCCGTCTAGAAAGAAAGGTTCTCCGAGTCCTTAGGCCACAGCAAAGTATAATAATAAGAAGCCCTGTTTGCCCTTCATATGTCTGTCCATTTCTTCTATCCCTGTATCTTAAACAATATCCAATTTTCCTGAAGATGTTGCAGGGAGGGATATAATTCCTGACAGATTTGGTCAAAACGTCTTACAGGGCTCCTTGGAAAGACTTTAATGCCCACCCTTGAAAAGATCCCACTCTACAGTGAATGGTTCCAAAGTGTTAGGAAATTCCTGCTCCAGTAAACAGCTTTTATACCAGAGGCAGAGCCAGAAGGTCAGAGATCACTCACCTCAGATTTAAGAAAACCAAATGAACTGAAACAGAAAGAAAAAAGTGCATTTTCTTTTTCAGAAAAAAAAAAATTCCTTTTCCCCCTTTCTTACTAATTTCTTCCCAACTAACCCTAATCAGTCACGTGAAAGAAATACCACCTCACATGGTAACCATAGTTGGGCACAGAGAGTAAGCTGAGTGGTACAAAGATACCTATACCTGTTCCCCCTCTCTTTCTCTCTGAAAACCGTGAAGAAAATCATATAGCCTCTAGAGCTTTCCTAAGTATGCCTAGTCCTAAGTTCCCAGTCCAGAAGAATCCATGCTTGGAAGTAAGAGAACTTCAATTTCTAATTGCGGCTGCCTGCCCTTACCATAGCTTCTTTGAGGATGACAATAGTTAGGTAATTACATAGTGACTGACACAGCAAGAGACCATGTGACACAGAAAACTTAGGGAATCTCTGAGTTATTGTCAGGTTAGGCAGCAGAGCTGGGGCTCAACTCTCTGCTACATCCCCAAGTATACACTGGAAAGCAACCTGCAGGCTGGTGTGGCTGAACGGTTCAAGCTAGTTTGGATGCCACTGGACTTCCAAAGGTCGCAACACTCCTCCCCCACAAAGAACTCATATACTATCACCACTTAACATTAATCATATCATAGCTCCATTACTTCTCTTCCTCTATCTTTTCCTCCATTTCAAAATCTTTAATATGGGCACAAAATCGGATTCAGTAAAGTATTACAGAAATTGTAGCACTGTTTCAGAGTGGAATATGTAGTATAAATTACACATTTGAAGTCATTAGCTGGGTTTAACTGAAGACAGAATGATTAGGCCCTTGATTAGTTCTGTTTCTCAATGATTACACAGTTTAACTGACAAATAGCTTGTCCTTTGTCATCGTAACTGGGGAATCGTTACTAAATGGAGGCAATCTATTTGTCAGTTAAACTATGTAATCTGTCAAAAGTAGAATTAATCAGTAGTCTAATCAGTCCACCTTAATTAAACAGCATTTGGCAGAATTCATTCAGAAGGTAGGATTTATAGAGTTCTACACCCTGCACCTTGTTATGTAGCTAATAAAAAGTCCTATTTTTGTGCTGTTAATGCCTATCTATCTATCTATCTATCTATCTATCTATCTATCTATCTATCTAAAACTTCAGAAGTTGTATTTTTTTCCAACAAGAACTGAGTTAAAAAATTTAAAAATCTGGGGCGCCTGGGTGGCGCAGTCGGTTAAGCATCTGACTTCAGCCAGGTCACGATCTCGCTGTCCGTGAGTTCGAGCCCCGCGTCGGGCTCTGGGCTGATGGCTCAGAGCCTGGAGCCTGTTTCTGATTCTCTGTCTCCCTCTCTCTCTGCCCCTCCCCCGTTCATGCTCTGTCTCTCTCTGTCCCAAAAATAAAAAATAAAAAAAAAGTTGAAAAAAAAATTTTTTTTAAAAATTTAAAAATCATTTTAGAAACAAAGTCACATTTAAAAAAAATCTTGGAGGTATCTCCAAATTTCTCTAAATAGAAATTTGTTGGAGGTTTCCTCTTAGTTTAGCCAAGGATTGCTTGCCAGGAGGTAAAGAGTCATGCCCTCCACTACACAGACTAGCAAAGACAAGGATGGATGGTGGGCAGATTACCTGCATGCCACAGGTACACATTCTGAATATTACCCATGGTTGTTTTTATGTCAGGCCCAATCAAAGAGAAATAGAAAATATAGCAAATGAGCTTTTTCCTTTGTAGTCAGAGGCCAAAGTATATGGTATAAGGAAGTCATAGAATGATGGTTCATAAATGTTCTCTCATGACAGTGGTAGCCTGACTCCAATAAAATTGAGAAATACAAATGAGTAAGCAATTATAAGAAAACAGGCAGACTACTGAGGATGGTGAGGAGTATCAGAGCCTATAGTATTGTGAACATATATAAACACAGTTGCCTTATGACAGGGTTCAACCTATAAGCAAAAAACATCGGCTCCTTGGTTGTTATACAGTGTGTGAAGACACTTGATGGACAAATCTTTCCTCTACTTGTCTTGCTCAAAGCTGTAACAAGGCCAGAGTGTCCGTGCTGTTAATGAAATAACTTCCATGTGAGCAACTTGGACACCAAATACAATCTGAGAGAAGAAACTCACTGAAGAGGAATCAAATGTGGAAATAAGTCTCATTCTCTCTCTCTCTCTCTCTCTCTCTCTCACACACACACACACACACACACACACACACACACACACACATGAAGTGTGTTAGGATATAAAAGTTATCTTTTGTTCCAAATCAATTTCACTGGATTACTTTTTCTAGAGTAGATATTTCTAGCTATTAATATTTATCCTATTAAAGTTCAGAAAAATGACTTTTGTCAGATGATAATTTCCTATTTCTAAGTTTAAAAGAAAATCCTAAAAACCTCATGAAACAGAGATTCGATGTGAATTTCTTAAATATGAAATTTCTAAATAAAAATAAATTGTGTACATTTCTAGTTTCCCATTTTCTCAGTTACTGCAGCAGTGGTTGACTTTCTACTCTGGCAGAGATGAAATGGGCAACTTGTGGCTAAATATAAAAGCATCATATATTTTTTTATGTTTATTTTTGAGAGAGCAAGAGAGATGGAGGCAGAGTGTGAGTGGAGGAGGGGCAGAGAGAGAGGGAGACACAGAATCTGAAGCAGGCTCCAGGCTCTGAGCTGTCAGCACACAGCCAGACACGGGGCTCAAACTCATGAACTGAGAGATCATGACCTGAGCCGAAGTCGGATGCTTAACTGACTAAGCCACTCAGGTACCCCCAAATCATCTTATTTTTAAAGCATTTGGGACAAAGTCATTTAACCCTCAGACTTTTCCATCTGCAAAATGTCTCACTAATCTCCAAAGCAGAATGTGGAGCTTCTTGTGTAAGGAAAGATCACATACAAACAGCCTTGAACTCTTGCCAGGCTGCACCCTGATAAGACCCATTTGCCAGACCTTCCTGAGACAAGGCACAGGGGGCCTAAACCATCCACTGTGGTCTGGCACAAGGTTTCTCAACCTCAGTATCATTGATATTTAGGGCCAGATAATGCTTTGTTTTAGGAAGCTGTCCTGTGTACCCACTAGATGTCAGTAGCACATACCTCTCCCCTCCAAGTTTATTCCCAAATTGTAATGACTCAAAATATCTCCAGACATTGTCAAACATCCCCTGGGGGTCAAAATCACAGAATTACCATACAGTAAAGTACTTTCCGAACTATCCGCTGTCAAAGACTGTGTTTTTCCCAGTGTGTTGCTGACCACTACTTTTGTGAAACAGGTTGAAGTTTGAAATTACTTAGATGCCCAGCAATGTCAAAAAGCTGCAAAAGTCCTAAGTACTTTGTCACAATTTCTGTACCTATGTCATCACAGACCAGAAACAAAGTGGGCTGGTACTGGTCTTCAAGCCACACTTTGAATAGCACTGGTATAGAATAAAAATATCTTTGATTACAAATGCCCATGATTTAGTTGTATCATCATTTAAGTGAACAAGTTATATAATACATCTTACATAAAGCATAACTACCAACAGAATTACACGTAAACCTTGAATTAAATATCCTTTTAATATTACATATAAAAATTCCAAATTTTTATGGTTGGGGGTAGCAGAAAGGTTATAAATGGAAAAAAAATGCATATTTGTTGAAACTGGGTGGGGTTACATGGAGATTTCATTACCCTATTCTCTTTGCTTCTGTGGGCTTAAATTTTTCCTTATAAAAAGTTAAAGGATTTTTAAAAAAACTGTTTTCATTTTATTCTAAAACTTAAAACATCATTCTCCTTCTGCTTCAAGGATCTTGGCCTTGTTTTAGGGAAACCGTTTCTGGTATCGCAAAGGTGGATCCCGTAAACATTAAGTCCTCTCAGAAGTCAGAAATGCCTGCTCAGAGACGACCTGGTGCTAACATTGACTGGTCCCACGGCCAGCCACACAAACTCAGCCTGGTGGGTAGATTCCCCACACTCAGCCTCTTCCCCCCCCCAGCCCAGCATGCTCAGGTTGTTCACTCAGAGGTGTGTTCAGAGCAGGGGGTCTCTTGTGCTCTCGTATATAATAGGATCGTTTGTCTGATTGGGTCAACATCATACGTCACGTGGCATTTCGCATGCTAGATCCTCTGAGAATAAATGAGAGCTCCAGGCCGCATCCTGCAGTGGCCCTGACACTGACCAGAGGTCAGGCTTGACGTGTCCCTTCAGGGTGGCAGAAACTGTGAAGCTCATGCTGAGATTTCCAGATTTTTCCACTGTCCTAGGAGCCAGCTAATTCTCTCGGTAAGACTGGCTCTGTGACCAAAAGATGACTACCCAGTTCTATAAAACATCCGGTTGGCAACAGAGTTGCAGGTGGAATTTAGAGAAGGCTTTGGGAGTGTGGCCCCACGGGCTGCTGTTACACACAGCTGAGGGGACAGATCTACGGCCCACAGTGCGGCATGCCATATATCTAACAGCTCCTCTTAATGGCCCTGTTTCTGAACACGCATGTGCCACCAGCTGCACACAATCAAAATGCACCGAGTTTCCCTCTAACGAGCAGCCTTGCCTAGAAAACCTCTTTTACAGATGTTTATAGCTTTTGTGGCTTTTTATTCACCATCTTATTTTTATAGCTGGTGTGATCTTTCAACATATGACAAAACATACCCATGGCCTAGTAAACAATGCACCTAAAAATTATAACTCTTAGAGAAGCTTACAGAAAGCTAGGAGAATATTTAAAGCAGGTTTCTACATAACACATCCGTAATTGGTTTTGCATTGTGGCTAATGGAAAACACACTTTCTAAAAACTAGGAAAATGAATTGCACAATTCACATATAGAAAACTAAAAATAAGCGCAGTAAACAGAATATAATTCTTATATTAAACTGTTGTATACAAACTTTAAATAGAAACAAGAAGGCACTCCGTCCCTTTTTAATCCACTCTTGAAGCCCAAAGAATGATGTGTGTAAATGAAATGGCTAGAATAAAGTCTGGTCACTTGCAGAGAGGGGATAGAAGAGGTTTTCTGGTATAAAGCGAGCAAAGAATTATCCGAACCAGCTCAAAAACCTTGTTTCCCTGGGGCTACATAGGTGACTGGGACCGGGACTCATCTGGAATGGTGAGGCAAACTGACCTGACTACACTTTTCCCTTATATTCTCCCAGTCTCTAACCTATGGATTGCATTCTTGCCTGCACTGAATCACCGAGGGAATCTTTTTTTTAAAAATATCAATACCTGGGCTCCATTCTAAGAGAGCCTGATTTAGCTGGTCTGGGTGTGGCCAGGCACTGGCATTTTTTAAAGCTCGCAAGGTGCTTCTAATGTGCAACCCAGAAGTGAGAACTTCTAACCTGGTCCATCATCTTCTCGAGTAATAACTGTACTACTACTAATAAATATAACAACAGCAACAATAACTTTTTTTTTTTTTAGAGAGAGAGTGAGAGAGAGAGAGAGTGAGTGGGGGACATGGGCAGAGGAAGAGAGAGAGACTCTCAAGCAGGCTCCATGTTCAGTGGGGAGCCCAAAGTAGGGCTGGATCCCACGACCCTGGGATCATGAGCTTTGCCAAAATCAAGAGTCACACACTCAACCAACTAAGCCACTCAGGTGCCACATAACTTCTATTTCTCCATGTCTTCCTATGATTCTCTCCTACCAAGGCACTATTATGCATGTTAACAGAATGTCTAGTTCATGTTGGCTGGTAAAGTGCTAGAAACTTTTAAGGATTTTTTTTTTTTCCATTTCATTGTTAATTTGGAATGGCTATTCTCTCTTGCAGGTGAAGCTGTATTAGTTTTAAAACATGACCAAGGTTACACCATAGGGTAGAGAGGACACAACTCAAAATACGGCACGCTTACTTCACAGCCAGTGTCTGTAGTGACCTTGTGTTGTGGCTTCCTAACCACCCAAACCCCTTCCGCCTGGTCAAACACAGTGGAAGAGGAGACTACCTGGTCCAGCCAAGAGACAGACTGTTGATTAGGCTAAGCTGCCTGCACACGGAATCACCTGGCAGCTTCAAAAAATGCTGATGCCTGTGACCCAACCCCCAGAGAGTGTGATTTCATTGCTCTGGGGTGAGGCCTGAGATTTGGCATTTTTTTTTTTTTCAACGTTTATTTATTTTTGGGACAGAGAGAGACAGAGCATGAACGGGGGAGGGGCAGAAAGAGAGGGAGACACAGAATCGGAAACAGGCTCCAGGCTCTGAGCCATCAGCCCAGAGCCTGACGCGGGGCTCGAACTCACGGACCGCGAGATCGTGACCTGGCTGAAGTCGGACGCTTAACCGACTGCGCCACCCAGGCGCCCCTGGCATTTTTAAAGACTGTAGGTGATTCTAACATGGACACACATTTGAGAACCACTGGGCTAAGCCAATCATGGCAATTCCACTTCCTTTTCAGTGATGGGTTTAGATGTCACATGTCACATGACTGTGGTTATTAAGCAGAGTAAGGTCTGTGGGGAATTCCGAGAAAGGCTTTTCCTGACTGTCAAGGCCGACATGTACAGAGGTGATGCCTGGGTTGCTGCAGGCAGCATGTAAGGAGTTGTGGTAGCATGTGAGGAGTTGACCGAGGAAAGCAAGAGAGATGAGAGGAACCACTCAGAGGAGCCACTGAAGACCTTGTGGAGCCATTGCATTGACCAACCAGGAGACATCCCTACCTCTGAATTCTTGTTATGTGACTTAATGAATATCTTTATCATTTAAGGTCCTTTCAGTGGGGCTTCTGATTACTAAGGAACGGAAGTATTCTACTGTCTTTACCTTCCCAATCATCGCACCATATTCCACCGACCCTATGCTAGTGACAGAGAATACTTCTAGCAGATTGAAGCATAATGCTACAACAATAAGTCAAAAACTAAGAGTCAGTGGCTGGCTATTAAAAATGACAAGGTACATAACATCCCAGTCTAAGAGCCTCAGCTCTAAAAATGGATTGAGTGTTCTTTTGGACAGCAGCATTTTTCTTATACATATGAAGAAAGTTAGAAAGGAGCTGAAAATAGGGGCGCCTGGGTGGTTCAGTTGGTTAAGCGTCTGACTTCGGCTCAGGTCATGATCTCATGGGTTCGAGTCCCACCTCAGGATCTGTGCTGACAGCTCAGAGCCTGCAGCCTGCTTCAGATTCTGTGTCTCCCTCTCTGTCTGCCCCTCCCCCACTCATGCTCTGTCTCTGTCTCTCTCAAAAATAAACATTAAAAAAATTTTTTTAAGTAAAAGAAAGGAGCTGAAAATATATTTGCTGATAAGAATTCTGAGAACAATGTGAGAGTTGTGCATTGTAAAGAATGTTCTTTGTAATCCTTGAAAGAAAAGGAATGCTGGTTAAGTGAAAGTGCGTTATTATTTAAATTATCAAAAGGGAAACTACTTCTTTGCCTGCATAATGACAAATTGTTTAGACTTTTTTTCCTCAAAAATCTTACAAAAGAAGACTAATCGTATAAAGAGGACATTTTTTCATAATAAGGAAAAAGTGATTCTCACCAACTTACAAGATTATAAATCAAACTTTGAAACAGAAATTCAAATTGTAACAAAAATATGAGGAAATATAAGGGAAAAAAGTAGAAGGGAGTAGAAGGAAAATAAATATGGTAAAAAATATAAAGGATATATGGAAAAGATAAATGTATGTATACATATATACATAAAGATAGATATAGATACAGATATAGATAGTGTCAAAAATATTGTTTCACTTAACAATCAGAAATGAGGCCAATCATGGAAACAAACTGCTGGAGCTGTGAGAACACAGAACAGTAATGTGACTGACTTATTCTTTTGTCACATACTGTCTTCAACATTTCTGTTTGTTGTATACTAAAAATTTGCTAATGAAAATCAAAGTAGGTCTTGTAAGTTTAAAGCAGCCTCAATTTTTGTGCATGTTCTAAGTTGTTTTATCTACCTAAGGAATATTTCTGCAAAAATTAGTTCAAGACACAGTAATACACCACCAAAAACAAACTTAGGAAGAAAAATATTAACTACTTCCTCTAAAAAGGTACTTTTCTATATGTGAATTAGTCAAGCTTACTTATCAGTTAATTTCAACGTTTCAAGTTCTATTTACAAGTGATCTGACAGCAGTCAAGATAATCCCCATGATTAGACGATGGCGTAATTAAGGGTAAATTCATCAGCAAAAGTCTCCATTGTGTATTGAGCCAGACACCTTGTGGAAGACATGAGGTTTGAGACATGGTCCTTATCCTCAAGAAGAATCCAACGAATTTGAAAAAAAGACAGGGTAGATGGAGTAGATGGAGTTGAGATTTACTTGTCCATCAACCTTCAGTTTGTGTGGCTACACAATATGAAATACAATATGCAGCAAATACCAATATCCCTGTCAATTTAGGGGTCATAATACAGTGGCACACATTACAAAGAATAATATGAAATGAGAACACAATGCATTTAAGAAGCAGATTCAATCAATCCACAGAGAACTGATTTAATTCAACTTGCCTACTTCCAAAAATAACAAGCATGCTTTCTGACATATGTGATGGTGGCAAGTGTAATCCATCTTTGAATAAAACTATAAGGTTTATTCAGAGGTCTGTAGGAGAAAGGAATTATGTAAATGCAAAGCCTTAGAAAAGGGATATCTAATTCTGAAGAAATAACATACTTATCCCATTACATAACTTTGAAAATAATAAGCAGAAAGGTGCTATCACACATGCAACTAATTCGCCCATGGCCAACAGAGCATTCATTTTAGCCAAGTTCATGTCAACAAGTGAAACACAACCATCAAGGCACAGGCAGAAGTCAGAGGAAATCATATCATCAATATAAATTACATCTCTGACTCAACAGACTCCACAGATGGCAACAAGCTAGTAGCATAGACCTGCCCCCTTCAAACCTCAAAAATGCTGAAAAAACCAGCCTGTCTATTTGCACAGGTGAGGATTCCACAGTTGTCCTGGCAGAGACCTTGCTAGATTTGAATGCGCTCAAGTCATACAATGTTTTCACAAAAAGTTAGCTTAAAAATTGAAGGAAAGAAGGAAAGAAAGAAAGAGAGAGAAAAGGAAGGAAGGAAGGAAGGAAGGAAGGAAGGAAGGAAGGAAGGAAGGAAGGAAGGAAGGAAGGAAGGGAAAGAAAGAAAGAAAGAAAGAAAGAAAGAAAGAAAGAAAGAAAGAAAGAAAGAAAAGGAAGGAAGGGAGAGAGAGAGAGAAAGAAAGAAAGAAAGAAAGAAAGAAAGAAAGAAAGAAAGAAAGAAAGAAAGAAAGAGGAAGAAAGAAAGAAAGAAAGAAAGAAAGAAAGAAAGAAAGAAAGAAAAAGAAAGAAAGAAAGGGAAAAGAACACAACAGCATTATTGGAATAAGTGAGAAAAGTTTTGTTTTCCAAATTTGAATATCCATAAACATTTTTACCCCAAAAGCAACAGCAGAACATTATTTTTATTCATAAAGTTAGCATCTTCACTCTTTACCCTTTTCATCTGAACTGTTTTGTTCTGCAAGTAAATTTGAGCTCAATCTTCTTTTGCAAATGGGTGAGTTTTTGTGAAAACTTTTTGTAATCTCTGGTGGCACTACAAAGCAGGCTGATAAATACTTCCTACCATGTGCAAAATACCATTCCTCCCCCCCAAAAAAATGACCTAATGTCATCAGCAGCAATCAGTAACAAATCAGATTTTGCCTTTTCTTTTTCTTTTTACATAATGGTGACTTCATTCACTAGCTTCTGATTGTTTGGGGTTCAGTATGTTCCTTGAGAAGAGACTTCTCATTAATTTATTTTAAGAACTATGACTAGTATGACCAACTGTCCCCATTTACCTGGGACTAGCCCAGTTTCAGGCCTTAAAGTCCCACATCCCAGGAATCTCCTCACTGTGGGCAAAGAGCAAGGTGATGCCAAGTTGGCGTCTATGTTAAACAGGCCACCTGAATTGGGGAATACCAGCCTGTTGTAATGTCCCATTTACACACCATCTAGGGAACTACAGGCATCATCCGTATAAAGTCACTCAGCTGTCACCTGATAGCACAATATGCTAAACACAAGGCCTGCCTATACTACTCCTTGCCCTCTCTCCCGCTCTCTCACCCTAGGTACACACAGAGTCTTCTGCCTCCCTAGAAGGATGGACTCAGCTCCTCGGGACAAGCAGTGACTGTCACTGCTGAAAAGAGCAGCTTCCTGTCCCTGCTGGCATTAAGTTAAGATGCTGGAGGATGAAGGACGAAGGATGAAGAATGGCTGAGGGGTAAGAAGAGTAATACTTCAGGGTGAAGTGCCAAGGTTTTGCTTGACCCAAGCAAAATGCTTTTTGACTCAAAAAGGTGATTATTGTTTTGTTGTTTTGCTTAAAGGAAGAACATTTGCAGAGAGCTACTTATGAGCTATCAGAGCGACTCAGAAATCATTCAACTCATTCTCTCCAAATACATTAAGTAAAAGAAAAGACTTTGAATTGAGGGAATTTCCTTGTGGTCCCTATTTTCCAAGACACAGCAAGTCTAATAGAATTGCAGACCTCAATTCTGAACCATTTCTTTGCATACTGGGATGATCTTATTTAATGTTTTCCTTCTTCACATTTGTTCCTCGATTTACATGTACCATCCCTTCAGAGTATGCTAACACGTTGGAAAAGAATTGCTAGTGCAATCTCTTAGAGATTTGTTTTCTCTTTTTACACCTGCAGGGGCAATAGTTTTTCTCCTAGTAGCCAGATATTCTCCAAATCATTGTAAGTAATACATTTGGTGGAAGATTCAGCTAACAGAATTCTTACTCTGCACACCAAGGAACGAAGCCACAATGAGGCCCAAATTCTCAGAGAGAGTTCAGTGAGTGTACTTCTTTCCTATCAAATAAAGTACAGAACTAATCTCCAAGGACCGCTGTCCAGACAGGGGGGGAAAGAGCACACATTGGTCATCTCAAGACACAAAACCGAGGGTGTGGATGGGCGACAAGGCAGGTCTCTGGGGCTGTAAACTCAGTATTGCATGAAAAGGAACAGACATTTGGCATGCGGCGGCCGTAGCACCCGCAACAGCTCTTAACAGGACAGATGTTGGAGAACTCACTCATGTCCTGCCAATGGGGAAATATAAACAGAATTTAATATTTTAAAAATTCAAAATTTAGCCATTGAGTCATATATTACTTGGTGCTAAACTGTCCCGCATGTTAAAGACTATATTGTAGATGGAATGTCATTTTTTTGGCAACTGCTTGGTATACTGCTTACATGTCTAGAAACACATGTTAATTTTTGTTCCTTCACTTCTGTTGCCTCTACCAAGCCAAATATATATAATAGACTGAAAGCAGTCGTGTACATCACATTCTGGCAAAATGTTGATTTTAACTTATACTGGAAGAGTGAACCAAATACATTCATTCACTGAATAGGAGTTGCTGAAATGGCAAGCCACATATATAAGGGAGGTGTATGTATATATTTACATACATGATATGTACACATATAGACACGGTGGATGTGATAATGACAAAGGCTTGAGTTTAACAGAATTAATTCAAATTAATTCAGTGTAACACATATTGAGACCAGTCCTAGGAAAGCCACCAGAACTGTCCCTACTGATGTGCTGAGGTTTGGCACTGGGATCCAGCCGGTATCTGGCACGAATGCTCTGGGATGTTTGAGACCTGGAACAAGCCCAGGCTTTAGGGCTTTAGGGCTTTAGGGCTTTAGGGCTTTAGGGCTTTAGGCCTGGGCAGCTAGGCAGTCAGAGAATCTCAAGGGTAGACCTAAAGCTGCTCAAGGAGATTTTCAAGTGTCTGTCACTTTTTACTAAAGCGGAAAGCACTTTACACTCTGAAAGCACCACTGAAGAACTCAGACCATCCGTTTTCTGCCACGGTAAGAATTAGCCCTTGGATGAGTGGCTTCTGTCACTCACAGCTTTATCCTAGCCCAACCACTAACCCTGGAGTGAGGGGCTTCAGGTATGATTA
This sequence comes from Puma concolor, assembly GCF_028749965.1. Classification (NCBI taxonomy): domain Eukaryota; kingdom Metazoa; phylum Chordata; class Mammalia; order Carnivora; family Felidae; genus Puma; species Puma concolor. Next base: position 104,667,630 of record NC_141670.1, on the reverse strand, counting down.
CCAGCCTCCTGCGTCTGTTGCCCATTTCTTCTTCCTCATGATTTCCAGAACACCAAATCTCAATTCAGTAATCTGCCCTAGGCATCTGTTACAATCTAGCAACAAAAAATCACAAGCAATCAGCACCATCATAATCCCTGTAAAGCACAGAGTTACGAAGCAAAGAAAAACTTTAGAAAAACAAGGTATGTGTTTGATAGGTCTTTAAAGTACAAAAAAAATTGTAAAAATAAAGTACAAATAAATAACATTTCATGACTAAAATTCATTGAGAAACTGCTGTCAATTTTGGTTCCTATTATTTCTATCCTATTATTTCTATCTTGATCATATAATGATATAGGAAACTAAGTTGAAAAAAATACCAAATATATTTATATTGTATATGTGTATTTATAAAGTTAAAAAGTCTATATTTTTGTATATTTATAAAATTATAAACACTAGATATACATTTATATACTTATTTTACATATTTTTTACAAATAAATTATAAATTACAGTTATATATTCTGATTCTGACTCCATGCAATGATAACTTCAGAGAACACTTAGTTACACTAGTACTATCCAAATATTCATAAAAATAAAAAGACCTGGGGTGCCTGGGTGTTTCAGTCAGCTAAGCCTCTGACTCTTGGTTTTGGCTCAGGTCATGATCTCATGGGTTTGTGAGATCGAGTCCCACGCTGGGCTTTGTGCTGACAGTGCTTGGGAGACTGCTTGGGATTCTCTCTCTTTCCCTCTCTCTCTGCCCCTCTGCCATGAGCATTCTCTCTCAAAATAAAGAAACTTAAAAAAAGAGACCAATTGGTTTGTTCTTTAATTGAATTCTGTTTTTGTTTTGTAAGCACATGATATCATAGAACTTGCTATACTCATTTCTTTTGTAGAAACTCTTATCTTTCACTTTCTCAACAACAATACCCAGCCCACATGAGTATTCTGCCTTGTGTGGCATTTGACCGATGGTATTAAACTTTTAATATTCATACTTAAATACTCTCTGGAAAGAACTAAAGTCATAAGGAAGGATAATAGCTGCATTACAGATTTCCTACAATGAGCAGACAAACTATTAAATAGAGAATATATGCAACAAATATGATTTCACTGGAAAATACCCAAGTCTGTGACCCCCAAAAAGATAATTTACAATTGAGAACTGAAGTTGAGATGAGAACTGAAGGAAAATTGGATTTTATAAGCAGCAGGAATATAAGTTTAAATATTCTTCAGGGGCAGTGGGACAAAAGCCTCCCTAGCAGCTATGACTCTAGGACCCCAGAAGGAGGCAATCTTCTCTCCACTGAATCATGACTGATACAGGGCATGAGGATTTAGTCTTAAGCACTGAGTGAAGAGAGAGTCAGAGCCTTAATGTTTCTTAGGGAGAGCAGATTTTTGGGTCAGTCAAATTGTAATGATATTCATGTTCTTAGAACCACTAACTGCCTCATATATTATAGTGAAAAATAAAGAAACCAAAGAATAAAGCCTCTTTTATGGAGAAAAAAAGGTATATCCATAACTATAATTTAAACTGAAACCAAAATAAATGACCTTGATCCTATAGGCCCTTTGCTTCCTTCATGAATTTAAGAATACATTTCACTCTAATATCTAGAGTTACTGAAATCAAAGCATTTAAAAAACATTCATGACCTCCTTAAGAGGAAGGCAGTATGGCTAAGAGGCCCAATAGGTCCATCAAAACCATTATTCACTCAATCTGACTACTGGGCTTGATATCAACTTTCTGTGTGGCCTACTAGGAGTCATTACTGGCCTAGATGTATCTTTCTGGAAAAATATTATACCTAAAATAGCCTAAAATATTATACCTAAAATAGATCTTCAAAGATTTGAAAGGTTCTTACATTGAAAATGCTGTTTTAATTTCCAATAATGCAGAGAAACTGCAAATGAGGAATTTACATAATGTATGAGGACTAAATTTCACCACATTGGAATTGCACTTATTAAAATGGATTACAAGGGACATGAAATAGCCCTCCTTGACGGTTTTCAAAATATTAATAATATTTTAGCAAAAATAGCTTAAAAAGTGCAAGTGAAGGGAAAATGCCTGTAGAGGTCATACTGGTACTGTTGAATAATTTTTGATGAGGGGTGTCTTTGTGACAGCCATCTTGGGACATTCTCCAGCAAGAGACACTTTATAGCATGAATACTGGAGACCCTGAAATGTGGGACGGGGGAGTGCAGTGGATTTAAAAGGTACTATAGCAGCAACAAGTTGTTTTTGAACTGAATAAAAAATCAGCACCAGTTTTCTTAGAGTATTTGTAAAAGACTGGTTCATATAATATGGAAGGTAAACCTTTAAAACATCTCGATGACTATATAGTCATAATAAAGAATAAAGACTGTAGTGATAAAGATATCTAATTTCCAATCTCTGTGCTGCCCACTAGTCGTATGACTGGACAAGCTACTTAACCTCTCTAAACCTTACTTCTCTCATTTGTAACATGAGATTTTACCCCTATGTCATAAGATTTTGCTTATCATAATGCTTGGCTTATCATAATAATAATTCAATAAGGGTATTTTATATATTATATTCACTTGCTTTCTTCCATGTATTATCAAAATATGCACATAAATAATGTAATTCAAAATTGAAAAAGATACACAAATTATTAAAATATAATTGGGGTGATTTTATGAAGAAAGGGAATTATGTATGAGCCTCAATATAGCATTGTTCTTGAAATCCATTAATGGAACCTTCATATAAATAGATAGTCCTTTATTTCAAGATTCCTATGATACTTTAGTAATTAAAGTCCCTGAATAGAATGCAAGATGAATATAAAATCCTGTTTCAGAGAGCAAATAGTATGGAAAAATGTATTACTTTTCTAAGAATAATGGTCCCATTTCTTTTAAAAATTAATTGTATATTGCCTATCTTAAAAACAAAGAAAAATTCTCTTTATACATTTCACACAGCATGTACTTTTCTTTAAATCCCGAAGTATATTATTAAGGTCTAAAGATAATACAGTGGTAGCGAAGCAGCAATCATCATTTAGCTTAAATGCTAAATATTTATAGAGTTTTATTTTAGCTAAATCTGCAAACTGCTGAACATAGACTCTTTGTGGATACAGCACGTTCAGGTTCTGATACCACTCTGCCCCATCTCTTACAGGAACGGGTTCAATTGGATACAGCAACCCCAAGACAGTACATCAAGTTTCCACTGAGGATACCATGGGAAATGAAGAGACAGTTGTGTCCTAAATTTTGTCCTCACAGTAGTAACAGTAATAGCTACAGCCTTAGCAATTGAGGTATAATTTCATTAGTCTTAACCTGAAAGACAGTTTTTGTAATATAAAAAAAAAATGATATAAAAGATGTAAAAAATGTTAGTTTAGGGTATAGAATTGCTTGGAATGAACACTTGTCTTTACATCACAGTTGTGCATTTCTAAGCAGAAAGCACCTAGGATCCTTGCTTATCTTCTTCCTTCATTCCCTCGCTGGGAAACAAAAGTCTGTGTTGACTCATTACTACCCACAGCATCAATCAATCATATCTTCTTGTCCCAGCACAGAAATCTCCATGTGGTCTTGTGGAACTTGCCTCGTCCCCCACCTTATGCTGCAGTTCTCTCCAACACACACTGCGGGCTCTACCCAACTCACAAAGCTTCTTGCCAACTCACAAAGCACAACTTCATAACTTGGTACACAGTGCTCAGTTGATTTGGCATGCCCTGCCCCCAATTCTGCTCTTTTCCCTAGAAAGCTCATACCTATGCTTTCTGACCCAATTCAAACTTCTTCAGTGAACTCTACCTGGTCTCCCTCGGGTAAAGTTAGCTGTTATATTTTCCACGTTCCAATGTTCCTGTCACACACTGATCCTCTCTCTGAAACAGTAAGCATTTTATTAATGTAAGTTGTCTGTCTCCCCTCTGGGTATGCAGAAAACTCCTGATGGCTGAGAACAAGTCTTAGAAATTGTGAACTTTCGGGGCGCCTGGGTGGCGCAGTCGGTTAAGCGTCCGACTTCAGCCAGGTCACGATCTCGCGGTCCGTGGGTTCGAGCCCCGCGTCGGGCTCTGGGCTGATGGCTCAGAGCCTGGGGCCTGTTTCCGATTCTGTGTCTCCCTCTCTCTCTGCCCCTCCCCTGTTCATGCTCTGTCTCTCTCTGTCCCAAAAATAAATAAAAAACGTTGAAAAAAATTAAAAAAAAAAAAAGAAATTGTGTCCTTTCAACATCAATGAAGATCTATTTAGGAAGTCCATTTTTACAGAAAAGATATATAAATACCAGTAGGCTTATGTATGACATTATAAGACATAAAATTATATTGCAGAATGATTGAATGAACAAATGAAATAAGCTCTAAGGAAAAGAACAGAGAAAAGGAAAACTGTAATATACAACTGAAAAGAATGAATGAATATAGTATAAATAATGCCATCAGTCAGATATGTCCGTGGCAAAAGTGGCTGCGAAGCCTGGATAGAAAGTGATGCCTGGGATGCTTAGATGGTTCAGTTAGTGAAGCGTCCGACTTCAGTCCAACTTCAGCTCAGGTCATGATCTTGTGGTTCATGAGTTCCAGCCCTCCATTGGGCTCTGTGCTGACAGCTTGGAGCCTGGAGCTTGCTTCAGATTCTGTCTCCCTCTCTCTCTGCCCCCCCTCCCCTCTTTCTCTCTCTCTCAAAAATAAATAAACATTTAATAAACCACAAAAAACAGAAAGTGACACCTGACCAGGAGCTTTAAGAAGACCTAAGATCTCCTCAGGGAAAAGTTAGAGTGGGGAGAAGATAAAAGAGGCCAGAACACAAGGATTATTTTATTTGTACCATCAAGAAATACTGAAGCAGATGCATAAAAACACAGTGAATTTGGGAGAAAGACCCATGGTCCAGACTGGCCAAAGCCCAGGATGTATCTGTGTTCTCAAGAAGAGAAGGGCTGGACGGTGGAGTGGCAAGTGGTATGACCAGTAGGACACAGGGCACCTCTGGCTACACTATCTGGGCGTCAGTGAGAGCCACCCTGGGGTTGCTTCTGTTTATTTTGTTTTCTTTAGTGACTGAGACACATGATAAAATCTGAGTCATAAGTATTACTGTGGCAGTCATACATGGGATAGAGTATACCAGTGTTTCTTTTAAAAAAATTGTTTATTTGGGGCGCCTGGGTGGCGCAGTCGGTTAAGCATCCGACTTCAGCCAGGTCACGGTCTCGCGGTCCGTGAGTTCGAGCCCCGCGTCAGGCTCGCGTCAGGCTCTGGGCTGATGGCTCAGAGCCTGGAGCCTGTTTCTGATTCTGTGTCTCCCTCTCTCTCTTCCCCTCCCCCGTTCATGCTCTGTCTCTCTCTGTCCCAAAAATAAATAAACGTTGAAAAAAAAATTTTTTTTTTAAATTAACGTTTATTTATTTTTGAGAGACAGAGTGCGAGCAGGAGGGAGGCAGAGAGAGAGGAAAACACAGAATCTGAAGCAGGCTCTAGGCTCTGAGCTGTCAGCACAGAGCCCCCACACGGGACTCGAACTAATGAACTGTGAGATCATGACCTCAGTCAAAGTTGGACGCCTCACTGACTGAGCCACTCAGGTGCCCCAAGACCAGTGTTTCTTAAATTGTTTTGTAGAATGCTAGTCCCAGGGAGATGTAGTAGAACATATACACACGTCTCCACTCACTCACTCACTCACTCACTCACTAACTCTGCTCAAATTACCATGGCAAACTCTAGGTCAAACAAACTATAAGAGATGTCTTTACTGCTGAACTTTTCAGAACCTGTGATATGCTTGTGGAGATCACACAATTCCGACGAAGACTGCACATATGGTTTTTCTACGTAATACTACAAATTCCTCTCCTTTGGCTTTGATGCCACCTCTTTTCTCCGGGTTCTCCTTCAGCTTCTTTGACTGCTTTTCCTCAGTTTTCTTTTGGAGGATGTTCTGCTACTCAATCATTTTCTCTTCATTCCATGGAGACTTCATGAATGAGCTTTCTACTCCCTCAGACTAAACTCCCATGTTTTTCCTGACACCTTCTCTGCCTGCACTCTTCTCCTATAGTGAGGCAGGTACCCCTCCTATGTGGGTTCACAGCACCCTTGGGATACTTCTATCATGGTCCCTGCCATGCTCTGATTATCTCCTCCAGATGCTCCATTCAGAATCTTTAAAGACTAGAACTTTTCCTTAACTCTTCCTTGAATACACAGCACATAAGACAGACGCTAACTCAGCAAAAGTTAGCTGGCCAACTGAAACCAAACACATGCTTTCCTAAGTCTTAAAAAGTTGCAATTAGAAACACACCACATTGGTCAAAAAAGTTTCTTTAATCAGGAGTTCTCTATATATGCAACAAATATTTAAAGTCGTTGGTAAGCAAAGTTAAATAGAAACTGTCACAGAAACCTCTATGATAAATTCTTTTGTTTTTAATGTTGAGGGCTTTATGTGAGATGATCAAGAAAAGCCATATGTCATCCCCAGTATTCGCAACTTAGGACACAGGGATCCGATTTTATTCCCATCATTCAGGATAACAGTAATATCAATCAGCTAACCAAATACTTCATAAGTAATCCCTTCAAATGAAAATCTGTCTGAATTTTACATTACTCATAAGCTCAAACCTTCTCCAATACCTCAGTTAAAATATCCCAGCTGTGGGAATAGTCCGACTGAAGGTTACGTGACAGATAACAAAAAAGTCACTTGCATGATATCTGTCTCATGTACCCTATTGGGGAAGGAAAGAGTTGCTCATTTAAATGCTGAAAAGAGCTCTCCTGTCAGGTCTGGAAGGAGGATGGGAAATATGGCCTTTTGATTTTAGGCACAGATACCTTATTCCTTGCTGTAGAGCAGTGGAAAAAAGAAGGGAGACCAAATGGATACTAGGAAAAAGTCTCTAGGAAAGGATTTACTGTTTCTCCAGGGATGGTGAGCCTGGGAGTATTTTCCTGAAACGTTACCTTATCCCTACCCAAAGCTCCCAGGACGGAATAATCAAAACTTCGGCAAGCTCAGTTGAGTCTGAGGTATCACTGAATCAGAGAACAAAGAAATCTCTAAGATTTAAGAACAAAGTAATTTGGTAATTAGAATGGGTCTGGTTCTGGCCACTAAGCAGCTAGAAACAAAGTATTCAGCAGTGTCTGACAAAGCCAAAATTCTGAGACTACTGACCTTTCAATGTTGAGGGCGTCTCAACTGCCTGCATCATCTGTCCTCTACTTACTCTGTAAGCCTTCTTTCTATCATTATTATTTATTATTATACCCTCTGTATGCTCCAGGAGCCACCACATAAAATTACCTGAAACTCCCAGGCACCTTGTACTAGAGATTCAACCATGTATCCCTAGTACCTAGCACAACTCTGGCACAAGGTATGCATAAAAAAATATTTGCAGAAGAAATAAGTTCTCCTATATTCTGGAATCTAAGAGAGATAACGTTTACATCCATGGTCACAACCTCAATTCCTTGGAACAGTGATATATCTGTGTAAATTGATTTCCCATTATTAACAAAGTACTAAACTTTGCAAATAATCTGCAACCTTTTCTACAAATGAGATGGGTTTTAATGCTTTCCCTAATAACATTAAATGAGAGCATAATTGTTCTCATTCATCTCCATCCCAATGCTGTCTCAAATGAGCAACAAGCAGCGGGAGATAAGGCTAAAGCTTGAAGAATTTTACATGGTCTATGCTGTAGCCCAAGGTGCATGGCCCACCTGAACTTCATCTGTCAGGACAGCTAAACAGAGCAGTATGGCTCCATCAGAGGACCACAGACTTCTAGCTTCCCTCTTTCTTCCCTCTGAGAATAAAGTCTTTAGAGACTGATAATAAGAAAGGCCCAAGAGGGCAGTGAGGTATATGTCAACATGGTACATTAAGCACAGAGCAACAGGGGGATAATCACCTATTGTTGCCTAGAAAGAAAGAACTGCCTCCCATTCACTGTAACCTAGGGAAACACAGACATGCAGACGTTAATAGGAGACACCAACATTCCAAAGAAGTACCACTGTGACACAGGAGAGGGTCATGACAAAGGCACTTCAGGACTTGGCTTGGGATCCAGCACTTCCCCACTCCATCACTTTGCGCCCTTGTTATTTTTTATGACTTAAAATAACGTCCTTATTGTTCGCCTTTCCTAATGGACACGAGGCAGGGCCTGTAACACTATGGTTTCTGGCACATAGTGGGCACATGACAGATATCTGCTAAATGCACATGCTCTTGTCTTCTCATACCTTTTGAGTATGAGAAGGAATTGTTGATTAAGCAAGAATTACACTTATTATCATAACCAGACTCCAAACTCACTGAGGGTGAGGATAATGTCTGATCTGTTTATTGCTGTATTCTCAGTTTGTAGCACGCTGTACTCCTTAAACAAATGTTTGTTTGAAGAAATGAAGAATGAGTGAATTCATATACCTTATCTAGCTATATATTTGTTGGTAAATTTGAAATAGTTCACTTCTGATATAATTTTACTTCATTCATTCAAATCAGTGGTCTGATAACCACTAGGAGCCAGGCACACAGATGCTGAGAAAAAGGAGCTGTAATATTTCTGTCCACACGGAAGTCAAGGTCTAAATAAGAGAAAGATATAAACAAATTGTAACAGTAAGTTTGTTAAATTCAAAAAGAGAGGTTTGTGTATTTCAAACAGCTTCAATCAGAAAGTGTCCTAATCAGGAGGAAAGTCCTAACCAAGGAACATCCCAACTAACCTGTCTTTTCATGATCATTACATTTGAGCAGAGACCACCCATAATTGTGTTTGCCAGACCACCATCCCCAAAGGCAAGAATTACACACCAGAGGCCCCCAAACAGGTAGCATTCCTGATCTAAATACTGCCAGAAAACCCAGTTTCAGACTCTTTGGTTGTCATTTAACTTTCTAAAAATTACTGAAAAGAAAATGTTATGATGGTGATGAGCCTGTTCACTTCAGCCATCCCAATATCACACCAATTACAAAGCCTACTATTTAAAATTTTTTTAATGTTTATTTTTATTTTTGAGAACAGAGAGACAGAGCATGAACAGGGGAGGGTCAGAGAGAGAGGGAGACACAGAATCCGAAGCAGGCTCCAGGCTCTGAGCTGTCAGCACAGAGCCCAACGCGGGGCTCGAACTCATGGACCATGAGATCATGACCTGAGCCAAAGTCAGACGCTTAACCAACTGAGCCACCCAGGCACCCCTACAGGCTACTATTTAAAAGAAAGCCCTTCGTTTAGCCAATTTATACAATTTTTAGTATTACATAAGCAGATGTGCCATTAGACTTTGAATTCGTGAATTAAATTGTATATAAGTATCATGAGAGCCTTTAAAGTTCACACATTTCTGGGTCTCTCAAATCCTTTTTAGAACAGCAAATGCCTTTACAAACAATTGTCTGTACTATTTGTTAAACTACATATGTATTATTTATTTATTTATTTATTTATTTATTTATTTTTATAGATTTTTATTTTTATTTTTTTTTAATTTACATTCAAATTAGCATATAGTACAACAATGATTTCAGGAGTAGATTCCTTAGTGCCTCTTACCCATTCAGGCCATCCCCCTCCCACAACCCCTCTTGTAACCCTCAGTTTGTTCTCCATATTTATGAGTCTCTTCTGTTTTGTCCCCCTCCCTGTTTTTGTATTAGTTTTGTTTCCCTTCCCTTATGTTCATCTGTTTTGTCTCTTAAAGTCCTCATATGAGTGAAGTCATATGATATTTGTCTTTCTCTGACTGACTAATTTCGCTTAGCATAATACCCTCCAGTTCCATCCACATAGTTGCAAGTGGCAAGATTTCATTCCTTTTGATTGCCGAGTAATACTCCATTGTGTATATATACCACATCTTCTTTATCCATTCATCCATCAATGGACATTTGGGCTCTTTCCATACTTTGGCTATTGTTGATAGTGCTGCTATAAACATGGGGGTACATGTGTCCCTTCGAAACAGCACACCTGTATCCCTTGGATAAATGCCTAGTAGTGCAATTGCTGGGTCGTAGGGTAGTTCTATTTTTAGTTTTTTGAGGAACCTCCATACTGTCTTCCAGAGTGGCTGCACCAGATTGCAATCTCAACATATGTATTTTTTTTTTAATTTTTTTTTTTCAACGTTTATTTATTTTTGGGACAGAGAGAGACAGAGCATGAACAGGGGAGGGGCAGAGAGAGAGGGAGACACAGAATCGGAAACAGGCTCCAGGCTCTGAGCCATCAGCCCAGAGCCCGATGTGGGGCTCGAACTCACGGACCGCGAGATCGTGACCTGGCTGAAGTCGGACGCTTAACCGACTGCGCCACCCAGGCGCCCCTCAACATATGTATTTTTTAAAGTTTATTTATTTTGAGAGAGACAGAGACGGTGCAAGTGGGGGAGGGGCAGAGAGAAAGAGGAAGGGAGAGAATCCCAAGCAGGCTCCATGCCCAGCACAGAGGCTGACACAGGGTTCTAATTCACGAAACTCTGAGATCATGACCCGAGCTGAAACCAAGAGTCTGTCACTTAACCTCTACTGAGCCACCCAGGTGCCCCTAAACTATATTTTTAAAATCATATTTTCCAGGGGGCACCTGGGTGGCTCAGTAGATTGAGCATCTGACTTCAGCTCAGGTCATGATCTCATGGTTGATCTCCTCATGATCTCTGGGGCCTGCTTTGGATTCTGTGTCTACCTATCTCTCTGCCCCTCCCCTACTCACTCTTTTTCTCTCAAAAATGAATAAACGTTAAAAAAATTTTTTTAATTATATTTTCCCAATTACAAAATATAGCTTCATTGCTAATGATATCACGATCCAATAGCTAATTCTGTTAAGGAACATACTGTAAGTGCTTACTTTAGTACTTTGTCCAGAAATGTCAACCACTTTAAAATGCATAAGTGTATCATAAAATTAAAATCGTATGTATTCAGCATTGGACAATATTTACCACTTGTTCTATTTACCTACCACTGTGTAATAAGCCATCTCCAAACCTAGTGACCTAAAATAAGTAGTTATTTGTGGACTGGATCTGTGGATTCAATGTGTACTGACATAGTTGTGTGGGCTGGGTTTGTGGGCTGAATGGGGACTGACATGGTTTGTGGGCTGTTAACAGAGACATCAGTTCTCTGTCTCAGTCTCTCCTGTAATTGCAGGAGATGGTTGCAGCCATGTGAAGGTTCAAATAGGCTAGGTGTTCAAAATGGCTTACTCTCATGACTGGCAGTTCATGTTGGCTGTTGTGTGGAGTGCCTATCTCCAAATGATGTGTGATCTTCCCAGCATGGGTCCAAGAGATACAAACAAAAGCTACAAAGTTTCTTATGACCTACCCTCTGAGCTTCTAGAATATTACCTCCGCTGTATTCTATTATTGATTGGTCAAGCAAGTCACTGTAGCCAGGCCAGATTCAAAGGAAGGGAAGGTAGACTCTACTTGTGGATGTAAAAAGCAGCATGTGCATACAAGAAGGGAAAAAACTAATGGCAGCCATATTGAAAACATTACGACACCAATATTCTAACTAACACATGTTACATTTTAGATGAATGATTCTAGGTTTGTTCGTTTTGTTCCAAAATATCAAGTTAGGCATGGAAATACTCAATGATAATGTAAGTACTATTAAAAAAATTCTGCAGAAAAATCACACTTCATGCCTGGGACCAGTTCAATCCATCACATCAATGTAACTCTACCCTTATAATCCTAAATACAGTGGAAGAGAATTTAACTCCACAAAATACTTTTGTCCATTTTCCTATAGGATAATTTACCTATCCAATACATTTGTCAAAAGTATGAAATCCAATTTATTTTACGTTTTTGTCTCTTACTCTCAAATCCTAAGGAAATTCAGGGAACCAATCATCATGTTCTAGAATGCCTGAACCATAAGTCCTATTTTAAAATTAGGAACATCATTTGATATGCCAGTAAAAGTATTCCTAACCAGAGAACTGAAAACTTCCTTTGCTAATAATTTTAAGAATGCTGACTAACTCATGAGCGTAGTTGCACAGAGGATTAAAAAAGGAGGCACTCGGCCAAACGGGTTGATGACCATCAAAAATAATTTTCACAGAAAAGAAAAAGAGAAAAAGAAAGGGAGAAAATGCTGTCAGTCCCTGAAAGGGAAGTTATTTTTCAAATGGTCTGATTTTCCCTTTTACAAAGGGAAAATCTATCTTATTGTGATAGAATAAGAATGTTTAATTTCATGAAGGTGTATTTTCTGAGCCAAATAAAATATAATAGTCTCAAAGCCATTTATCTTAAATGATTTGCAAGGCATATAAAATTCCAAGAAATATGTGTAGAAACAATAAAAGATTTACTAATTCCAAAACCAAATTAAAGATGTTTTCAAATAGTGGCAATGAGCCATACCCTTTAGTCCCCATAAGCACAAAAGCTGGTGAGATTTCGAAAAATAAAAAATAAAAGCAAATTACAATGTTTTCTCTAAAGCCGTAATAAAGTTTTAAAATGTTATTAAATTTATTTTTAATCTCTTTCTCTTTTCTAGATATAAAACTACTCTAGGGATGCCTGGGTGGCTCAGTCGGTTAACCATCTGACTTTTGGTTTCGGCTCAGGTCATGATCTCATGGTTGCGTGAGTTTGAGCCTGGCATCAGTCCCCTCGCTGACAGCGCAGAGCCTGCTTGGGATTCTCTCTCTCCCTCTCTCTTTGGCCCTCCCCTGTTCACATGGCCTCGGTCTCTCTAAAATGAATGAATAAATAAATAAATAAATAAATAAATAAATAAATAAACAAACAAACTACTTTAAATCTCTAAATCTACTAGCTACTCTTCCTGTCTCCATGTGGAACATCACCATATTCTGAAGTGCCCCTTCCAAGCATCCCAGGTTCATCTGGGACTCCTCCCTATTCTTCATCACCTACAGGCAGGACGTGTCTAAACCGTTTCAATACCATTTCAAAGGTGTCTTTCACCTATGTTCCTACTTTCAAGTCCAGTGGCCACCCAGTGTGAGCTCCCTGTCTAGCACAGCTGACTCCAGCATGCCTCCTGACTGGGTCTCCCTGCCTCCAGTACTGCCTCCTTTCATTCACCTTTGAGTGTATCTTCAGAGCAGCCTTTTCAATAGAGAGCTGATCATGTCACCCCTACTCAAAATAAAACACATCACACAAAACAACATGCTTCCAGGATTCCTACCAAATCAGTCCCAGCCTGTTGCCACTGCAGCCAGACTTCAACGTGCATCCTCAGACTTAGTCATGGCAGACAGGCCACCTTACAGGATCCTTAGCTACTATCTCTCTCACTCTGCCCCTGCGGTTACATCTGCCTAGCATGCCCTCCTCCATAATTCTCAAAGATCAACTGAAATACCACCCTCTCTCTCTCTGGCATTTCCTGGAATGAGCTTACCCACCCCCTTCCTGATTCAGCAGATTTGCTTCTGCATCTGTCTCTAGGTTTTTTGTGAATGCCTCATAATGTGTTCATGAGGACTGCAAGCCAATTCTTGCCCTTAAAAGACCCCTTTCTGTTCTCAACCAAGGCTACAAAAATCCTATACAATGTTCCTGTAGCTGGGGAAATTCTTCTTGCCTCTTCCTCCTCTTAGTACCCACTTCTCACTCCTCCTCTTCACCCGTAATGAATTAACTCTTCCTTTTCCTTCAACATCAAGCTTACGCTGCATCCACATGATGCACCAGCTGGGTGCTCTGGTGATATTTTTATACAGTTTTCAAATAGCTACATTGGTATACCATCCCCAAAGCCTCCAGATAAATTCAGCAGTGCCTGATGCCCATGGACTCAGAGACATCCCACTCCAGTCTGGCCTTAGAGACCCAGGGTCTCACGGCATGGTGGCAAAAGAAAGTGCAAAGTGCATGAGTTTGCTAAACCCACCAAAAAACCTGAACTACCGGAGGATCTGGGATAGGAAGATTCATGAAGAAAATTAACAAAATATAAACAACATAAAAGACTTGCTGTTACTTTTAACCACTGGCAATTACTTGCATTTTCATATTTGTAAGAACTAATCTGGCTATTCCCACAAACAAGACTAGAGAGACAGCTGTGATCTTGAAAGTTATGTAAGCTAATTGGGTTTCTAAGTGGTGTTCAAAAGGCAGACTTTCTGGAATAACTTTCTAATTTGTCCAGGTGCTTTCCGTGTTGAACATCACAAATGATGAAGTAAGATGTGAAACCTTCAGTAGTAAATAATTATAAAAATAATTCCTTTTGAACCTAATGTTGACAAAATGGATATTTATGAGAATGTGCCCTATCTCAGTGAGTGTTTTGGCTCTATGTGTCTAAGACAATAAAAACCCAAGGTCCATAATTGCAGATGATTTTTGTTCCTAAGTGTACTGTACTAACTTGCACTTGAGACATTACACATAAAGATATCTACTTCAGATATAGTTTAGGGTGGTCAAGAAGACCTTTTAGAAAAAGGACTATAGCGATAAGGAGGGGAGAGGTCTGCCAGTGTGCCTAGAGCATCTCTAAGCCTAAAACCCCTGGGAAAATGAATACTTCCTTTTGAGCTTGTTTCAACAAGCCTTGGTTTGAAGCCAAATTCAGGAATCCCTCCCACGCCCACACAAAAGAAGTCTTGCTCCCCATAAGAGGTGGTCTCCTCCAACACCCAAGCAGAGGAAAAAGTCCAGGAACGGTAGGAGAGAAGGGAGATAAGGAGAGATACTTGGACAAGTGATGAGAAATGACTCCCAATGCACTGCCCTGTGGGAGGCCTGCCAAGCCCTTGCCCCGAGGCAGACTGACCTCTCCATAGCCTGGGAAACAGAACTGCTTTGTACAAACCTAACACAGTGGTCTATGCCACATGAGCCTGTAAATAGGGATGCTTCCCTAACTAAATGGAGGTGTTAACTAAGGGAGTGTAAAATTTTCTGCTTTTATCAGCTTCCAGGCAGATAATTAATCTAGAGATATTACATACAAGAAGTTATCCCAACAGACCCAGACAGCTATGATAAATTATTGCTTTTAAAATGTTTAAAAACACAAAGAACATCACTCCTGCCCTAACAAGAAAAATAAAAAGAGCTGGATAATCTACATCATTGTTTTGAACCCAAGGTCATGGGACATTTTGTGAGCTTAGGTCACCAGACAAGCAGGTGAACTAAATGCCACAGAAGTGGAAGATAAGAACTGCTTCCCCTTTGCCTCAGCACAGAGGAAGTGACAGCTGTCACCTAAGTGAGTAGGAAGAAAACAAGTACAATGTTAAAGTGTTCTTAAAGGCCCATTGTGTGTTCTGGGGATAGCTCCGATTAGAATCATGGGGACCCAAGTACCCTAGAAGTCCACACCAATCACAGCTTCTTTTCCATTGGCTCCACCATGTGCTCATGAGAAAGATTAGGGGCAGGCCAGGACTTATCTGTGTTCTGGTCCTTGCATGATTACAAGGTGGTGATGGGCCACCGCCAGGGAATAAGCACAACACCACCATGGCCACAGTCCCTTCTGATGCAGGAAACAAATGCCTCTTCTCTGCCATGTTTTGTATCTTATCTCTGTCAGGAGGCAAAGCCATCTGCTGCTGGGACTGAGGCAGGAAACCCTGGTACACCCTGGTCTCAGGAAAGGGCTCTGTCTCTGGGGAAGAACAGAACCTTGCCCACACCCTGCACCCTGCACTGGCTTAAAGGGGAGGTACTCTTGGACTTGCTTTTACCCAAGGTCCGCAATGAGGTGCACAAGAGGTCTGCTGCTGTCGGAAGAGGAGCAGAAACCTCACTTATGCCCCAAACTTTCCATTGACACAAGGCCAAGTTCAGCCACCAGACCTTCTAGACCTGTGCTGTAAAAAATAACTTTCTGCAATGACAGAATTATTTTATAGCTCTGCTGTTCAATAGAGTAGCCACAAGCCACACGTCCTATTAATCACCTTTAATTTTAATTAAACTACAATTCATTGTAGTTACAATTAATTGCAATTACATTTTATTTTTTATTTTAGAAACAGAGAGAGAGTGAGAGTGAGCAAGCATCAGTTGGGGAGGGGCAGAGGGAGAGAGAGAATCTTAAGCAGGCTCCTCACTCAGTGCAGAGCCCGACATGGGGCTCGATCCCACAACCCCGGAATCATGACCTGAGCCAAAATCAAGAGTTGGATGCTCCACTGACTGATCCACCCAGGTGTCCCTACAATTACATTTTAAATAGCCAATGTAGCTAGTGCCCAGGTCACTGCAGCTCTAGACCTGAACTAAGGCAGAAGCAGAAGTTGCCCACCACTCGGTAAGAGCAGGAATGCTGAGAAAGCTCTATCTCAGAAGCTCAGGTGCATAGCACCTGCCTCATCCTAAAGCTAGAGGAAGAGAGGCAAGAGTCCTCTGCCCCACTCACATCTCATGCTGAGTAACAAGCACCAGCAGATTACAACCAGTAGAGGTGCAAAGGCGGAGAGGAAGAGAGGGAGAGACAGGGAGAGAAGGTGACCTCTTCTGTGGCAAAGGCATACAGGGTCTGTCAGCAGAGTAGAATTACTGCAGAAAACTCCTGACCATCCAGACCATCCACCAAGAACATGGAAACAGCAGCCCACCATGGGAGGAGCTTAAAAGCTATGGTAACTATAGCAACAAGAGACCCAAAATTAGTTCAACTACTAGATTAGCTCAACCTCTCACATTAATGATCTGTCTGAAAAAGAGGTGTGCCTATTCCCAGGTATAAATAATATTTACATTGGTCTCTACTAGTCTTTTACACACAGTAATAGGCACTGAATCAAAATTTTGTGTGACACACAAAAAGCAACCCCCCTAAACCCATTATCAACAGACAGAATAGGCAACACAACAAGACTCAAAGATGGTCCAGATGGTGAACTGATCAAATAATTTAAAATAACTATAATTAATATTTTAAGAATCCAGTGAAAAGGTGGACAACATGTACAAACAAATGGGCAACTTTAACAGAGACATGGAAATGACTTTTTAAAAGCCAAATGGAAATATTAGAAGTGAAAAACATGATATCAACGATTAACTCCTTTGGGGCACCTTGGTTAAGCTTCTGACTTTGGCTCAGGTCATGATCTCATGGTTTGCGGGTTCAAGCCCTGCACTGGGCTCTGTACTGACAGCTCAGAGCCTGGAGTCTGCTTAAGATTCTGTGTCTCCCTCTCTTTGCCCCTCTCCCGCTCATGCTCTGTCTCTCTCTGTCTCTCAAAAAGAAATAAACATTAAAAAGTAAACAAAAGATGAACTCCTTCAATAGGCAGACTGGGGACAACAGAGGAAAGATTCAGTGGAACTGAAAATATCTGAACGGAAAATAGAAACACAAAGACAAGAAGAAAAACACTGTGATCTGTGATCAAAAAGCAAAAAGCAAACCTAGCAAAACAAAAACAGAAGAGAACTACCAAGAGCTATGAGACAACATCAAACAATCTAACATATATACTTGACATCCCTTAAGAAAAAGAAAGAAAGGGACCAAAGAAATAATAATAATAAAAAAATAGCTGAGAATTTTTCCAAAATGTAACTATTAATAACAAATATAGATACAAGCAGGATGGATACATCTAGCACAACAGAGTGTAAGTGCTGAAAACCAAAAATAAGGAGAATATACAATATATTGGAGGAAATGGATAAAAAGAAATCAAAAAAGGAAATTAAGTCTTGGACTTAAGCTGTGGCCTCTCCATAGGAGACCAATGAGTGTTTAGCCTTTTAGTAAAATGTGGATTGTAGCAAAGCTGTCTCCCACACTTGCAGCCCTTACTAGACCATATAAACAATACTCGAGTGAAAGGATTTTGTGTTCCTTCACAAAGGCATCCATGCAGTAACCACAGAATGTAAATCTGAGGATGCAGGCATGGCATGGCATTTTGTGCAGACTCACCAAAACTTCTCAAAGACGTAGCTTGCTGAATAATATAGTTTTTGTTGTAGCGGAATTAAAATTATCTTTTGAAATAAGTCAAAAATGCCCGGAATTAGAGCTATCTGAATACCAAACGCAATGGGAGTACAAAACTGAAACTGAAATGTGTTATGGACCAAATGTAATGATATCATCTTTGCATTTGTTCCTATAAAACCCCAATAAGACCGGGAAAATAAAAACTTGCACAGCTTGCTCCTCTACAACTGTTTTTAAAAGTATCTTTTGGTTTTTGATATTAATTAGATTGCCTCAGTGGATAATCTTAGCTTTTGGAAAGTTGTGCTAATATGCAGAGGATATCTGTATCTATTTAATGCTTAGGAGATACAATTTCAAAACTAAAGCTGCCTGTTATAAAACACAAATAATGCACGAAAAAGAATTTAAAGAAGAGTTTGAGGCAAAACCTGAAAGGCTCGTATCTATTTAGCCTGTTCTTTGGGGTACTCTATTATTTGTAGGGAATACTGTCTAAAATCCTGGGTGCTTCTGTTTGAGGCACTGTCAGATGTTCCCTTAATCAAAGGGTCGGATTTGTTTTCTTTTTCTGCAGTTCGTGCTTGAGAGCTGCTAAAAGGTACCACCTGCACCTGGACACCTTGAGGCAGTTTCAGGATCCTAGAGTCAAGGCTCAAATATTCAAATGAACATGAGGCTTTTAAGTTTGGGGTCATTACTGCAGTTTGTTTAGTTTAAAAATATATGGAAAGTACACTAGTCAGTAGAATGAAAATATTTAAGTAAATAAAAAGCAAATGTGTGTAGTAGGTAAGGGGGTGGTCTCTGTAGCCAATCTGTTTACGTTCCCATCTCAGCTCTGATACTTACTTGCTTGTGCCTCAGTTTCTCATTTTTTAAAAAGGAATCATAATAATACCTACCTTAAAAAGCCCTAAATTTTTTTTTAAATTTACTAACAAATTGTTATGAGCTCTTAATAAACAAATTGTTATGAGGCTTCTTAAATGAATTAATGTGAAGGCCCAGACTAGTACCTGGCATGTGATTGGTGGTCTTTGTATTTATTATAATTATTTCTATTAGTGTCATTAATAAACTTGATATTAAAACAAAGTAAAAATGGATTAGCTGAATTGGAAATATCATATTTTCTTGAGAGAACCCAAAAGACTTTTTTTTTTCCTTCTGTGACTTAAACAGACTCTTCTGTGGTATAATCGTGTTTATTGTGGGTCATCATGTGGAATAATATAATATGTTCCCATAATGCCCAGAATTGGTTAACGTCACTAGTTTTGATGAGAGGGACCAGGATTCCTTTGCTGGTATACCGGCATCTTTAAAACACATTATTAACACTACTATAAAAACTGTACACATATAAGATAATTTCCTAAACTGAACTAAAAACAACTTAAATATCTTTAATAGTACTAATTGTAAAAAAAAAAATATTTTGACTATGCACATTTAAGTCATATTATGAGCAGTCATATTTGCCTCATCCTTTATTGTTTACGAAGTAATTGTATATTCCATAAGTACTCCAATTACTAATATTCATATAATATAAATATGATGTTATAAACCAGAACAAGAAACCCGCTATGGATTTGCTTTAATGAGTAGAGAAACTGCCCGTGTCCTCCACCAGAAAGACAAGAAGAGTTATTTTCTTAATAGGACCTCAGAGGGTATCTTTTATGGCCTACAGAACTGGAATGGAAGGCTAGAATATTATTATACTGGAAAGGATTTTATTATTATGTGTTTTCTCTAAAGTTTTTATTTTATAGTTAAGGTAAAAAGTGAAATCCAGGAAAGGCCTAAATTAGAATTGCTCTTAGGGGATTAAGCATGTTCTTAAAAGCTGGAAAAATATGTCATTTATATACAAACCATAAGCACTCTTAAAATTTTTTTTTTTTTTTCAACGTTTATTTTATTTTTTGGGACAGAGAGAGACAGAGCATGAACGGGGGAGGGGCAGAGAGAGAGGGAGACACAGCATCGGAAACAGGCTCCAGGCTCTGAGCCATCAGCCCAGAGCCCGACGCGGGGCTCGAACTCACGGAGCGCGAGATCGTGACCTGGCTGAAGTCGGACGCTTAACCGACTGCGCCACCCAGGCGCCCCCCATAAGCACTCTTAAAAGGCCAGACCAAAAAAGAACATCATGAGAAATAATGCAGTGACAAGACAGGTACAGCAAAATCCAGAACTATTTAAAACATCAAATTTCCAAGTGGAAAGTTCATAGAAAGTATCTATCTGTGCCCTAAACAGAATAGTGAGCTAAGAAATGTAGCTGGATACAGGGTGAGCTGTTCATGGTCTTTAATATGGCAGGTGACTTAGATGCTTGAGTTTGGGGAAGCCATATGTAACAGAATGAACAGTCCAGAGAAAGGTGTTGACAAGCAAAGGAACACAGGGCACCCTTGGAAAAGATTGGAAGGCAGCACCAGGCACACCCTGTGAAGCAGTGAGTTGTCCTTTCCAGTTTTCAGCCCCTACCAATAACTCACATTATTTTCAACATCTTTCTTGCAAATGTACTTGCTCATATGTATTAATTAGTGGTCACAGACTTACACACAAGCCTCTAATTCAAGAATGTTCCTGTTACTGGCAAATGCTCTGCAAGATAGCATCTTTTATACTTTTTAGTATTAAAATGTTGCTATCTATTTATTTGGCACTTTGCAAATTATAACTCCTATTCCTCCTAAACACATTCACAACTCAAAGAATGGGGAAACTTTTGGAGTTTGGACTTTTGTTTCTTTCATTGTTTTTTCTTTTAAAAAAAGTGTATCCCCAAATGTCCATCATAAATATAAACATATAATTTCAGATACATCACTTTTATTTTTTTATGTAAAGTTAAATAACTTTTTTAAATTAAAAAAAATTTTTTTGAGAGAGAGAGAGAGACAGAGAGTGGGGGAAGGACAGAGGAAGAGGGAGACACAGAATCTGAAGCAGGCTCCAGGCTCTGAGCTGTCAGCACAGAGCCCGCCCGATGTGGGGCTCAAACTCACAAACTGTGAGATCATGACCTGAGCTGAAGTTGGAGGCTTAACTGACTGAGCCACCCACGCATCACTAAATATCTTCCTTTTTAAAAACAAGTATAGGGGGCGCCTGGGTGGCTCTGTTGGTTGAGCGTTAGACTTCGGCTCAGGTCATGATCTCGCAGTTTATGAGTTCAAGCCCCACGTCGGACTCTATGCTGACCGCTCATAGCCTGGAGCCTGCTTCGGATTCTGTGTCTCCCTCTCTCTCTGCCCCTTCCCTATTCACACTCTGTCTCTCTCTGTCTCTCAAAAATGAATAAATGTTAAAAAAATTAAAAAAATAAAAACAAGTATAGATTTTTATACTAAGTATTAATGAGTTGAAATATAATCTTACCCTGGTATGGGTACGAATATGCATCTTCAGTCCATCATTTTTACTGAATCCTTTTTCACAGTAAGGACATTGATAGGGCCGCTCACCTGCAAACAGAGGAAGTCTCCAGGTCAGAAAAAAAGTAAGGTAGCAAAGCACTGTGCCATTTGGTAGGCCCTGCACTACCAGAAAGAGGCTCCACATGCAGCTGAGCCAACACACGGTGGCAGTTCAGGGCAATGGACTGTGTCTTCCCCTTGTGCACGGAGGGACTGAGCCCAGAGCACTTCAGTATTTAAACATTTGCCAACATCAGGCTTGTGTCATGTTCCTTTTAATACGTGAGCCCGAGTTAAATCTCCTGATTTTCTGCTGGGCTCAATCTCATGAACTGTGAGATCATAACTGGAGCCAAAATCCAGAGTCAGACAGTTAACCCACTGAGCCACCCAGGTGCCCTGATTCTTTGCTTAAAAAAATTTTTTTTAATGTTTATTTATTTTTGAGAGAGACAGAGCACAAGCAGGGGGAGGAGAGGGAGAGGAGGACACAGAATCTGAATCTGAGCTGTCAGCACAGAGTCCAACGTGGGGCTCAAACCCACAAACCACAAGATCATGACCTGAACCGAAGTCGGAGCTTAACCAACTGAGCCACCCAGGAGCCCCTTGATTCTTTGGTTTTAAAAAGAGATTTCATATTCTATATCAGTTGGGGGTGATGAGTTTCAAAAGAATTTCACAAATTGGTAATATGTTAAGTAGAACCACTGGTAGTCCAATAACTGATCCATACTCGCTCAGATTACTGAGTACCTTCCATCTAGAGGTTATTTAGAAAACAGGCAAACCATTTTTAAAAAAACAAGTGAACATACACAACACATTAAAAGAAATTTTACTATGAGATGACAAAATGTGACAAAATTTAGTCTCCAGGACAAATCTGAAGCTACCCTCTAGTCAAAGCCTAATTATTTAGAAAGAACAGTAACTCAGAATCACTATTTATTCTTTATTCTCTCATTTAACAATGCACTTACTTAGGGGGCGCCTGGGTGGCGCAGTCGGTTAAGCGTCCGACTTCAGCCAGGTCACGATCTCGCGTTCCATTAGTTCGAGCCCTGCGTCAGGCTCTGGGCTGATGGCTCAGAGCCTGGAGCCTGTTTCCGATTCTGTGTCTCCCTCTCTCTCTGCCCCTCCCCCGTTCATGCTCTGTCTCTCTCTGTCCCAAAAATAAATAAATGTTAAAAAAAAAAAATTAAAAAAAAAAAAAAAAAGAGAAAAAAAAAAAAACAAAAAAACAATGCACTTACATGGCAGGATGCCAGACCCTGCAATCAAAGAAGGACACACTAAAATGTTTGCCTTCAGCATATGTAAAACTTCCATGTCTTCCCTTTCCCTCAGAGACAGGTCTTTCCTTTCATAAGCAGCATATGTTAGTCCTTTACTTGCTCATGTCCCATTTGAGTCTCACTCTGGTTCAATCTGGGTATCACTCGCATTATTCCAGCAAACTCCCCTGTGAGGTCAACAATGAACTCCTTGTTGCTCCAATGGTCACTTTTCATCACAGTCTTTCTGACCTTCCCATTGTGTCTGACACTGCTTCATGAGATGGCAGCAACAATGTTGAGTTGCAAGGCCCCTGTGACACATGGGGCCTTGCTCCGCCTAAGTACTGTGTGTTTTCAGCAGTAACATCACGTAGACGTGAATGTAGCAGAGCCCCCAGTGAAGCCTCATTTTCCCAGCCTCCCACCGGGAAGGAGCACCCAGGACTCTCCCTTTGAATTGGGCACTATAACATGATGGCAACCTCCCAAAATGGAAAAAAAAAAAAAAAAAAAGGTAAATAAAAGTAACAATGGCCGTACAAACAGAAACAGTACTCTTTAAAGAACTATCCAGACTTGTCAACTTCTTTTGTGAGACAAAAATCAACCTTTGCACTAGGGAAGTGGACCTGGAATTTTTGACCTTATTATAATCATGACCCCTAGGAAGGTGTGGCTTCCTAGAAGAATAAAGGCATAGAGTCCAATTTATTTGAAAAACTATGAAAATAGAATCTTATTTTAACACTAAACTTATAACACATATTTATCTTAATTCAGATCTCTCTGTGGAGCCCCAGTCTTGAGAGAGTCATACATCAACCAGGTATCCTTATTTGGATATGCCACAAATAACTCCAATTTGGCATTCTGAATTCATGTCTTCAACTTCTAATCCTATGTGCTCTGCATCTCCTGCCCTGATTAGTGATACCACACTCATCCAGTTACCAAATAGGAAGCTTAGCCCTCCAACGTACTTCCTTTTATTCACTGTCCCCTATATCCAGTACCTAAGTCATAATGATTGTACTTCTCTGATATTTCTGTAATGCTTCTCCTTGATGATGATGACAAAAATGAAAATGAATTAATAATAGTAGCAGTAGTAACAGCATCAGCAGTAGTGGAAGGAGTGGTAGCTACAACTGCCATTTATTGATTTCTTGACCATTTAACCTTTACCATGCATACCCCTCCCCCCCTTGCAAAAAAAGAACTGAAGAATACAGAATAACACAGCAAAATGCTAATGCTGACAGTGGTAACTCCTGCATCATAGAATTCCAGATAATTTTTTTTTATTTCCTTCTTATAAAGTATGAAAAGCAAAGCAGTCTTTTAGATTTTTCAAAGTTTGTTTTACTTTAGTGATAGACAATGAAGAATGCTAAAATGTTTCTTATTTATTAACAAATCAACCAACAAATCAAATCTAGATTACAAATAAAGCATGATAAAAACAGTAAGTGGTTTACACTTTGAAAAAGTCATTTCAAAATTCTTCTCACAAGCCTAAAATAATTTAATATTCATAGTATTCTCTTTGTTTAGCTTTAGGTGTCTTCTCACTCTCTAAATACCAACAGAATATCCAGCAAACAAAAATCAAAGACTTGTAGTCATCAGGTAAATTAAATGTTAATTAAGCCTAATGTAACATACCACATTACTATTTTCTTTCTTAATAGCTAAAATTGATTAAGCAAAAAAAGAGATAAAGAAATTCTAGAGAATGGAGCAAAACAAATCCATTCTTTACATTACCTAGAGTCATCATATAGAAATTTCCTCTATAGACATGAAAATGTTAACTTCTGTTAGGATAGATTTTCTCCTTTTTTTAGAATCTGATTGTCCTGAATTTGAATAATACTTGTCCTCTTTCTATATAACTCTGGGGAGGTTATTCAACCTCACTGAACCTCTGAAAAATGGGATAAATTGTATCTATCTCATAGGGACAGTGACCATGTATTCAGGTTTGCCTAAGGCAATTTCAGTCTATGCTGCTTATCCCAGATTAATGATTAACACTACTCCCTTCACTTTCACCAGTGTCCCAATTAGGACAATAAAAATACATGGTTACCTATTACAGATTGAACTGTGCCTCCCCTCCAATTCATATGTTGAAGTTTTAACCCCCATTACCTCAAAATGTGTCCTTGCAAATGTCTTTTGAGTAGCGTAGATCCCTAATCTAATATACAAGAAGATGGTCACGCAAAGACACACACAAGGAGTACTCCCTGTGAAGAGTCCAGTGATGTGGCCACAAGACAAAGAACTACCAGGAGCCAAGAGAAAGATCTCAAACAGGTCCTTTCTTAGTGCCAGAGGGAGCTGGCCCTGATGACACCTTGATCTTAGACTTCTAGCCTTCAGAACTGTGCAACAACAAATTGTTTAAACTACTCAGTTTGTGGTACTTTGTTACAGCAGTCCTAGCAAACGAATACAGTCACTGGACTCATAAGGTTAGCAAATTTTTATAATTTTTTAAAAAGTTTATTTATTTTTGAGAGACAGCATGAGCAAGGGAGGGGCAGAGACAGAAGGAGAGAGAATCCCAAACAGGCTCTGCTCTGACAGTACAGAGCCTGATGTGGAGTTCAACTCACAAAACCACAAGGTCATGACCTGAGCTGAAACTGAGACTCTGACACTTAACCAACTGAGCCACTCAGGCACCCCATTAACATTTTTTTAATGTTTATTTATTTTTTAGAGAGAGAGAAAGCAGGGGAGGGCAGAAAGAGAAGGAGACACAAAATTCGAAGCAGGCTCCAGGCTCCGTGCTGTCAGCACAGAGCCCAATATAGGGCTTGAACTCATGAGCCATGAGATCATGACCTCAGCTGAAGTTGGACGCTTAACCAACTGAGCCAACCAGGTGCCTAATTTTGGCAATTACTATCTTTACTGATGTCTCTCTGTGCTGCACATGAGGCATATGTAAACTGCCCAGAAGAAGAGAAACTGGTACCTCCAGAGGACTGAATTTCTGCTCCGTTCCTACTCCAACCCTGAGATCCAGTGATAATGAGCTGATATGTTTGGGAAATTTGGGTAAGTCCAATTCCACTCATTCATTGTAATATCCCTGAACAGAACTCTAATCTTAAAGGATGTCACTGGGTAAATGGCTTTGATGAATAGAATTCATTTGAAATCTAGCCTGCGTGATTTGCAAATCAGCTTACACTCTACATTAAACTGCTACCCTCTCTATGCATTTGTTTGGAGCATCTTTAAGGCAATCAAGCCCGTAAGACTCTGAAGACAAAGCCATCTGTGGTCCCACACAATCTGCAGCTGAAGGTGACCTGTACAAGTGAACATGCTAATAACTATTAAAGTCATTTGCCTAATTTTCATTTTTAAAGGAAGCTGTTATTCTTAGTTGTTTTTTTACATTATGCATATGATACATTCCTTCATTATTTCAAATTATTGTGATGCATATGTCTCTAGGAAATATTTTTATCTACACATTAGATTATTCTGGAGTAAACAGGACCTAATCTTCAATTTGAGTTAACCCTGAGAATATAAATCTTTCTTTTTTATTTGAGAGAGAGAGAGAGAGAGAGAGAGAGAAAGCCTGTGTATGTGAGCTGGGGAGGAGGGCAGAGGGAAAAAGAGAGAGAGAGAACTTTTTTTAAT
This sequence comes from Puma concolor, assembly GCF_028749965.1. NCBI lineage: Eukaryota > Metazoa > Chordata > Mammalia > Carnivora > Felidae > Puma > Puma concolor. The sequence goes on along the minus strand of NC_141670.1, from coordinate 104,641,247 downwards.
ATTTATTTATTTTTGGGTGAGCTCAAGTGGGGGACAGGGACAGAGAGAAAGGGACAGAGGACCTGAAGTGGGCTCTGCACTGACAGGCTGACTGCAGTGAGCCTGATGCGGGGCTTGAACTCATGAACTGCAGGATCATGACCTGAGCCAAAGTCGGAGGCTCAACCGACTGAGCCGTTACATATGCCATTACGTATCATAATGTGGCTAGTATTTTGTGTTAATTAGGGTTAACTCTGCTCCTTGCAATAGCAGTTAGCATTAACCAGATTTTTCTGACTGGTAAATTCAAGCAGTCTTTTAGTTATCAAAGCTCATCAGGAAAAAGTAGAGGGCAAGTCAGGAATGTGTGTTATGTCTCAAAGCAGGTCCCAAATTAATGCAAATACTAACATAATATTAAGCTGCATACTGAGAACCACCTTCAACATTCAGAAGGGAAATACAATACTGGAAAATATCTATGAGATTTAGCTACCAACAGCCAAATTTAATGACCACAGCAGCACAAATAATATTGACATGTACATAAAGGCAAAATATTTTTCACTTAACTAAGGAAAATAGATAAATTCTTTGCATTTGCTTCTCTCTTTAAATTATATTCTGACACTATAGTCTTAAAATCCACCTGTGTTTTCTTCAAACATATCAAGGAACAAACAGAAGCATGGTGGCAATTGTAAACGGTTGATTTCAAGTTGATTTTCAAAATGCCACAAAGTGGATACTGAATGAAGCTAATTTAGTCATGCATTAAATATTTCTTGAGCACATAACATCTTCTAGTTACTATCCTGGGCTTTGGAAATGCAACTGTAAATAGTCACAAAGTCACTGCCTTTTCAATTAATTTTACTAATGTACCGAAAAGACAAGAAAAAGTAAAGAAAAAACAAAATAATTTCAGATATTGATAAATTATATGAAGAAAATAGGTTTCAAAAAACAGAGACAGGTTTTAAGAAGACCTCTGTGGGAATGGGGAGAAGGACTGAGCCAACTTTGTTACAAAAGGCAAAAGAAGTGAATGAATGCCAATGCCAATCCTTGATGCCAATTTCACATGATTGAAGCACACTATTTTTTTAACTCTTCATATTTGAATTAGAACTATTTAAGGGGGGCCTGGGTGGCTCAGTTGGTTGGGCACTGGGCTTCGGCTCAGGTCATGATTTCGCAAGTTCGAGCCCCATGTCGGGCTCTGTGCTGGCAGCTCAGAGCCTGGAGCTGCTTGGGATTCTGTGTCTGCCTCTCTCTCTGCCCCTCCCCCACTCATGCTCTGTCTGTCTGTCTGTCTCTCCCTCTCTCTCTCCAAAGTAAATAAACATTAAAAAAACTTGAAAAAGAAGTATTTAAGTTTACTGAACTTGAAGTAAGTAAGTGCCTCCAAATTCTCATAGCTGGCCCACTTAAGATTGAAATAGCTTAAGTATTTGAAATGTGCAGGGAGGAGGGTAGAGGATGTTCAGAAAAGAGCTGCAGAAAATTGGAGAGGGCTTTCTTTTTTTTAATGTTTTATTTATTTTTGAGATAGAGAGAGACAGAGCATGAGCAGGGGAGGGGCAGAGAGAGAGGGAGACATAGAATCTGAAGCAGGCTCCAGGCTCTGAGCTGTCAGCACAGAGCCCGACGCGGGGCTCGAACTTACGGACCACAAGATCATGACCTGAGCCGAAGTCAGATGCTCAACTGACTGAGCCACCCAGACACCCCGGAGAGGGCCTTCTTGATGCAGCTAGTGGTAACAAGAGGGGACAGCTGGATGCCACATGGAGCACCTTATCAGAGACTAGCCTAGTCCTCAAACAAGTTACCTTGAGTCTTTGAAGAAGAAAATGCACAATGACCACAACCATCCTCTGGCAAAAATAGCTAAAAACAGGAAAAATCAGATTCTGGTTTAATATATGCCATTAGGATTATAATTTATTGTCGTTACCGTTATTTCATGGAATGTAATTTTAATTAAAGACATCAGAACTCTAGACCTCACCAAAGGATTAACATATTAATATTAAAACAGAATCCTAAAATGTGTGAAGGTAGTGCAGGTTAGCATGTATCTTCATGACAAAAGGACCCTAAAGCCACAACATCACTGACCATCCATCTATTGTTCCACAACCAGCCTCAAAGTCCAACGTCTTAGAAACCTTGATATTCTCAAATTAGCCCCTGGATTTAAGAAATAAATTTGGCCACTCTATAAAAGGGATCTGCGATCAAATTTTATTTCAAGCTACTAAACACACTGCCACACATTTAGCAATAATGACTGCGACCAACCTTGAAGATTAAAAAGTGTTAAAATGATAACTTTCATGTTCCGTATATTTTACCACAATTTTAAAACAGAAATGTAAAGCCAATGAGCCCTATGCTGTGGAAGATTTTAAGCAAGCAGAAAAGCTTAATATATAATGCATACATTTTAAGAGATTTTGATTAAAATAAAAGCAGATTATTTTCTGAAAATATTTTAATAATTTTAACTTTTATTTTGTCAATATAATTAAAACCTATGAGATTTCAGAGACCTCTCATAAGTTTCTAAAGAGATGAAAAGATGAATACACACAGATAACATAATTTAAGATAAAATAAAGTTAAACTCCCACTTTCAATGAATTCAAATGAAATAATGTTTAAATAATTGGATTAAATAACACAACAATTTGGGGGCCATAGTTTTACTTTTCACTTTGAGTTTTCCAACAAACAATCAATTTTGGAGAGGGAAAATTTCAACTGAAAAAGCAAAACTTAAAAGTGTATGTTCATGAAAAATACTCTAAGATTATTCCATGTGGCTGAGCTTCAAAATATAAGTTCTATATGGGAATACTTTAGAGCTTTAAATTTGTTCTCCACAAATATCATGAGACTATCTTGTTTTGCTTTTGTGGACTAAGGGCATTGTTATAAGACATCAAAGTGACTCATTCTAAATAAAAATTAAATAAAAAATTTAATTGCACAAGCAACACCCAATCACTTTTCCAATTCCACCATTCCAACCCTCTCAATTTATGGAGCATCTAATAAACTAACAGTACACCACAGAGAGAAGTGAAATGTTACCCTGACAGATGGGAGTAACTGAAGTTCATTCTTGGCACTTTTCTATTAATTGAAATACTTCTTTTTTTTTCCTGCAGCAGAAAGAGCCATGAAACCCCACTGACCTCACTGAACCCCACGTTGTTACTCTTGGAATGCTCCTATTAATCAGATCCCAAAATCTCACTTGATCTGAAGAAGTTAAGCCCAAGGACACCCTCTCTGAAAGAAAGACATCAAAAATCTGAACTTGACATCTTCTCCTTGAGTACTTCAACTTTTATTTATTTTATTTTTGGAATATTTATTCCCAACCAGAGAGAGCACTGTGGGTTTTTTTTTTTTTTTTAATGTTTATTTATTTTTGAGAAAGAGAGAGAGAGAGCAAGCAGGGGAGGGGCAGAGAGAGAGAGGGAGACACAGAATCCGAAGCAGGCTCCAGGCTCCGAGCTGTCAGCACAGAGCCTGATGTGGGCTCAAACTCACAAACCGCAAGATCATGACCTGAGCCAAAGTCAGAGGCTGAACCAACGGAGCCATCCACGCACCTTGTATTTCAACTTTTAAAAGTTTGAATAGTTTACTATTAGAAGGAAATTTCTTCTAATTTACTAATTAGAAGAAATTAGTAACTTCTAATAGTTACTATTAGAAGGGCAATAAAATATAAAAATCAAAATTAATGAATGAGGAAACATTCATTAACTGAATGAATCAAAATTCAAAATTTTTGTCATCTGAATCAAAACAAACCAATTTTTAATGCAATTTCTACGAATGGAGCTAAGAAAAAGCAAAAGATACATTCTTTTCCTGAATATAGTTACAGTGTCCATCCCTCATTTCTAAAGAGATGCCAAATCAAATGAGGTGAGGTTCATAGAGGAACAGAAAGATAGGAGAGCCATGTGCTCACTAATTTTCTAATCTCAAATAAAAAGCCACAACTATTTATGGGTTGAAGGCAATATAAAAACTGCGTTTTACAGATGCAAACAAAATAGAACATGAGAGGCAGAATAAAAAAAAGACAAGTTCATGAATATGTAGCTAGGAAAAGAAAGTAAAAGACTCCCTAGTGAAGATGCTCTGACTTCAGCCAACCAGGTGTATACATGACATGATCACATGTGATTTGTCTGAAGGGAGCGCGACACCTTCACAAAGTCCTTCACGTGAGCACCGACAGAAGCAAATGCAAATGTCGCACAAACAGGAGAAATATCTGAACAATCCAGACACGGGCAAAGTTTTAAAAACTCTGACCAAGAAAGAACAATTCCTACACGAGTTCTCCCCACTACTGTATGAAGGGACATTTTAAGGTAGGTAAGTAGACAAAGGGAAGGTAATTACTGATTTGGTTTTGTTCGTAGGGAGTCAGACTTCGGTGGGAAAACTAAGAATTTCACCCAGCAGTTTCCCATATTTAGGAATCTCCACCGGAAATGTTATTTAGCCCAGTATTTACGAGCATAGTTTGTGAACAGAGGTCCTGGAGTGATGAAGTAGTCAAACCTCAGGAGCCTGCACACAGAGGGTCTACCTACTAATAGTGCCAGCAAGCAAGAGTCAAGAGTATATAACTCTGAGCAGCAAGAAACTGTGAAAATGATTCTCCTTACCCGCAAACCAGAAAAGGAATAAAACCTTCCCCAGCCCCAAGGCACACTTCAGAGTTGCAGGAAAACAACACACAGAGAAGCTGTTCTCGGGGGAGAAAGTGGTAGCAATGGTAGAAGAAAGTGTATATCAGAGGAAAAAAATCTCTTATAGTTTTCCTAAACTAAAGGAAAAAGTTGGTGCCCCAAATTGGACACAGGTCGCTACTCATATTATGTAGAAATGTACTAACAGATAAAGCTGTTGAGATACAGTTGATGAAAACTGTTGTCTGGGTCACTTCCATTATATCAAATAATACAATCAAAAGATCCAAGTATACCAAAAAAAATGAAGAGATGATAAAAAGAGAGGTACCAAACAATGGTACATTTTAAAAAGTTTACTTATTTATTTATTGAGAGAGAAAGAGACAGCATGAGCAGGTGAGGGGCAGAGAGAAAGGGACAGAGGATCCCAAGCAGGCTCTGTGATGTCAGCACAGAGCCCAACATGGGGCTCGAACATATGAACTGTGAGATCATGACCTGAGCTGAAAGAGTCAGATCAGGGAGCCTGGGTGGCTCAGTCGGTTAGACGTCCGACTTTGGCTCAGGTCATGTTCTCAAGGTTTGTGGTTTGAGCCCAGCATCGGTCTCTGTGCTGACAGCTGGGAGCCTGGAACCTGCTTTAGATTCTGTGTCTCCCTCTCTCGCTGTCTCTCCCCCACTCACACTCTGTCTCTGTGTCTCTCAAAAAAAAATTAAAAAAAAAAAAAAAGGCAGATGTTTGACTGGGCCACCCAGGTGCCTCAACAGTGGTATATTTCAAATCATCCCTATAATTGGAGTCATTGTGACTACATTACTAATCCAGTTGATGACTGTTCATGATGCCACACTCCAAGACCAGTGTTACACCCTCATTCATCCCTCCGTGCCTCATATCCACCCGATGACAAACCCTGACATAAGCACTATATTTTTTGCATTAGAAACTAGGGACTTTGGGGCGCCTGGGTGGCGCAGTCGGTTAAGCGTCCGACTTCAGCCAGGTCACGATCTCGCGGTCCGTGAGTTCGAGCCCCGCGTCGGGCTCTGGGCTGATGGCTCAGAGCCTGGAGCCTGTTTCCGATTCTGCGTCTCCCTCTCTCTCTGCCCCTCCCCCGTTCATGCTCTGTCTCTCTCTGTCCCAAAAATAAATAAACGTTGAAAAAAAAAATTAAAAAAAAAAAAGAAACTAGGGACTTTGAAATGTTTGAAAAAATTTTTAAAAAAGATTATAATACTACCAATGAAAATGAAAATGAATATTTCTCCCTTTCTTTTAAGCTGTTATATATGCTTATCACTAACTCAAAAATCACGTGGGAGGAGTGAAGTACAGAAAGAGTAAAAAATAGGGAAAAAATATTAACATTCGACTGATGTGGTCAGTGTTCAAAAACGATCTGAAGTGTCAAAAACGCAGAGAAAACAAAAATCATGTAGTTTAAGACTTTACCCAGGAATGACTTCTTAAGGAAAATGTAAGGCTCTGGAATTGTGATACTCAGAACATCATTCATTTGTATGCAGATACTGCACTCAGCTGTTTTGTTAACTCTTAGATTATCTGCAGGTAAGAGGACATTCAATTTGGCCTAATATTAGTAATTAACCACCTAGAAAATAAACATAGCAAAATAAGCTTCCTCTCAACATAGAAGGTAATCTAATTCTTGTAAAAATGTGGAAAACATGCCTTTAATGTTCATCTGTGTTTATAATTACTTTGCTAATCGCCTATTTTTATTTACTCATAATTATCATACTGTCTTAATACAGTTTATAATCATTTATAGCTACTTTTTTATAACTTTGAATATTCTAAAAAGAATAAATGAATTCCTTTAGAAAAAGAATGAGAAAACAGCGGCTAAAACCCAAGTACAATCAAATTATGATATACTGATCCTTTATTTCTAAGCTGATCACAGGTATTTACTAAAAACATTAACTGTTTCCTAAGACAGTGATTTATTACTACATTCAAATGACAATGTGCAAGCAAGCCTAAACAGAAGGGCCAACACAGCCGGTATCTATTAACACAAAAAGTTGGTTGGAACTGTAGGCAAGTAATTAACCTTCTGGCCCAGAGCTTTAAAACCCCAAAAGCAGTTCCTAGAATTTCTTCCATAATTTATGAACAACTGATGGAATTCATGTCACAGTCCATGGATTCCCTTGCAGAATTGACCCCAGCTCTCACTGACCCTAAGAAGCTATAAACCAACAGGAGAATGTGCTCCACCATTTCGGCTGACCCGCAGAGTGCCATCCCTGTCTCTGTAGCTTAGGAAACGGGATGATAAATTACAGAGTTGCCTGCCAGGCACAGACCTAAACATTCACCTTCACTGATGGTGACGGCGACACACAGAACATGCACCCTCACTCACCCCAAGGCATCCCTGTTTGACAGCAAACCCTCCTCTATGTTGTACAGATGATCTATATTCTGCTGCTAAAGGTTATAAAAAGATGATGATGATGACACTGGGAACAGAGGGGCGGGCCGTATAACAAGGGAGGTGGCGTAACTGGTTAAATTCAGGCAGGAATACCGAAGACAAAGCACACAGCAACCGTGGCGGCGGCAGCTCACACTACTGCATGCGCGCACTGGGCTAGGGGCGGTGCAAGGATCCTGACGTAGACCTTCACTTGTTCCTCAAAGCAATGCCATGAAGTGAGCACTATGCTTATCCTTGTTCTTTAGATGAGGAACTAAGCTTTGAAGAAGTTAAGCAACTTACTGTAAAGCTCACACTGGGAGGAAATAAATAAAATGGAGTGAGTGCCTATCATCTGACTCCAGGATCCAGATTTAGGATATGATCGAGGTATTAAATAACAAGGAAGTAGAGACAGCTGACTTTATGGTGAGAAAGTTTCTCCATAACTGGAATTAAGTAACAAACTACAGACCCTCAAGCTTCTAAATTGAGACTATCATCCTCAACTGGTTGATATATCACCAAACATTATGGAAGGAATGTATGTAATTCTATAGTTAGTTCAAGAGTAACAGTAAAAATTAGAATAAGAACTAAAAGTACCAGCAATGTGTACACTGAAAAAAGTTTAAGCCTTTAGCTCCAGAGGAACAACAGTAGCATAACCTTAGCAAATCACTGAATTTTGCAGGGCATGGGTGCCATTAAGAGGCTTAAACTAGAAAATTTATGAAATTCACTTCTATTCTAAAAGTGAAGACTATTATACTTTATGTTTTTATTATTTTTTAAATTTTTAAATTTTATTGAAATCCAAGTTAGTTAACATATAGTGTAATGATTTCAGGAATAGAATGTGGTAATTCATCACTTATATAACACCCAATGTTCATCCCAACAAGTGCCCTCCTTAATGCCCATCACCCATTTAGCCCATCCTCCCACTCAATACCTCCTTCAGCAACCCTCTTCTCTGTATTTAAGAGTCTCTTATGGTTTGCCTCCCTCTCTCTTTTCATCTTATTTTTCCTTCCTTCCTCTATGTTCATTTGTTTTGTTTCTTACATTCCACATATGAATGAAATCATATATTTATCTTTCTCTGACTTATTTCACTTAGCCTAATACACCCTAGTTCCATCCACATTGCAAATGACAAGATTTCATTCTTTTTGATGGCTGAGTAATATTCCATTGGGTGTGTGTACATGTGTGTATGTGTATGTGTGTATACCACATCTTCTTTATCCATTCATCAGTCAATGGACATTTGGGCTCTTTCCATAATTTGGCTATTGTTGATAATGTTACTATAAATATTGGGGTGCATGTGTCCCTTCAAATCTGTATAAAAGCAACTGCCTTGTACATACCTGCCATGTATGATCCTTTTCTAATCACCTAATTATGAAGGATGAATGGACTTTACAAGGTGGATACAAGGTTTGTAAAAATAACATTTTCAAAGTTAATGGGAAAAAAAAACACGAAGTTTTGTCAGACTTCATCCATGCAGTACAGAATGGTGGTAATGGGTAGAGGAGAAGAGAGGGGAGGGAAAACAAGGTGAAGCAAGGACACGACTGTTGGCTATTTAAGATAGTAAAGGATAATACCAATCAAAATGTGAATAAGGGGAGTTTTTAAATGTTTTTTAAGCACCAGTGACATAAACACTAAGACTCCTCCTGGAACTAACAGGTAGTAATCTAATAGCTAAGTTATCATTGTCTTACAGAATGACCCCATTAATCATGGACAAATAAAATAAGACCCGTTCTAAGAAAATTAATATGAAGGAAACTGCCTTTAATATTACACAAAGCATCACTGTCACTATACTGATAGAAAATGATGAAAGATACCAATTGGGAAACTGGAAGGAAGAAACACAAACAGGAGTCCTGTTTTCCTTCATAAAACTTAATGTTATTTGATGTTATAAAAAAGGAGATTTGGTTTCCCCAAATATTGGTGGACAGTTTCAATATTACAAAAAAAAAAATGAAATTGACTCCTTCAACATAATGGGGAAAAAATAAAGACTATCAGCTCTATAAAAATCTTACTGTACATCCATTTCACTAAAAGGCCCAACTATCAATTAATAATCATTTCCTAGAGATAAAAAAGTAATCTGTTCAACTACATGGCATTCTGAAAAATGTCAAACTATGTATATGTCAAGTATTTTTCCAGAAAACAAAACTATGGAGACAGGAAAAAAGATCAGTGGTTGCCAGTCATCAAGGGTTGGGGGATAAAGAGGTAAAGCACAGAGGATTTTAAGGTAGTGCAAGTGCCTTAAAATAGGATATTTTATGCAATATGCTGTAGGACAGCATACTGATGAACTCATATCATTATACATGTGTCCAAACCCAAAGAATGCACAACATCAAGAGTGAATCCTAATGTGAGCTACAGACTTTGGGTGATTATAATGTGTCAATGTAGGTTCACCAGTTGTTACACACATACCACTCTGGTTGTGGATGTTGATAACAGGAGAAGGTATATATGTGGCGGGGGAGGGAACAGATGGGGAAATCTCTATACCTTCCCTTCATTTCACTGTGAACCTAAAACTGCTCTAAAATAATAAAGGGAAAAAAAATCTGGGAAAATAAATTTAATCATCATTTTCTATGTTATTGCCTGTCATAAAGGTGACTCAGGAGAAAATGAACAGATGCATATGAATGCTAAATGCCCATGCTCACGCACACGCACACACACACACACACACACACACACACACACACACATACACACACACACACACACATACACACCCCTTCCATTTGACTCTAAAAGATAAAACTCTCAGGTGAGCCTGGGTGGTTCAGTCAGTTAGGCATCTGACTCTTAATTTCGGCTCAGGTCATGATCTCACAGTTGGTGAGCTGGAGCCCAGGGCAGGTCTCTGCACTGACAGTGTGGATGCAGAGTCTAGCCTATATGATATTCTCTCTCCTTCTCTCTCTGCCCCTCCCCCCGCAAGTGTGTGCTCTCTCAAAAATAAACATTTAAAAAATTATTATAAAGGATAAAACTTTCATACTATTAAAATAATATGTGACTTGTAGAATTTCATTCCTCATCTTTTTTACTGGAGAACTTCATGAATTTGTGTAATTCTTGTGTAATTATAATAACTGGGTAGCAGCCATGTAGCTTTTGTAGTAAAAAAGAAGAGATAACACCAAAATAAAATAGAACTTAAAGTCATAAGATTTGGATCTTACTACCTTGACTGGATAGGTCATTTGCTTCTCTGAATCTCTGCCTCATCTAGAAAGTAAGAATGGTCTTAGAAACCCAGGACACTAGCCATGGAAGGATTAACTCAGATAATATTTGAAAGAGCTTCTCTCCTTCAATAAACTTGATTAAAAACCTGAGCCTGATCTGGCCCTAACCTTTAGTTCAGAATCTAGTCATGGAACAAATATGGAAGGTAAGGATAATATCATAATTGAAAAAAGACATTTATATATAGTAAATAATGGGGGTGCCAGGATGGCTCAGTCAGTGAGCGTCCGACTTCGCCTCAGGTCATGATCTCACAGTTTGTGGGTTCGAGTCCTGTGTCAGGCTTTGGGCTGACAGCTCAGAACCCACTTGGGATTCTCTCTCTCCCTCTCTCTTTGCCTTTCCTCCACTTGCACTCTGGTCTCTCTCTTTCAAAAATAAATAAACATTTAAAAAAGCATATAGTAAACAATGAGAACCCCAAATCTCCACTAGATGAGAGGCTACAAAGAGCAACAGACTATAATATACTACACAATTGTTTGTCATGATTCCGGTTCCTGTAGAGTGAACCTTGTCAAACAAAATGGATAGGGCATTTGTCAGGATCAATTTCCTTTACCTTTTCTAATAAGAATTTTCAAAACTAGGCAATTCCAAGTTAAAAGGAGTCATAGTAAGTTTTTAGTGTTGGTTGGCCAAATATGGTTCTTTATTTCTTCATTTAAGCACTGTAATTTTTTATATATTGGTGAGCTAAATCTTAAACTATGTTGTTAACTATTATTTGTTGTACAATTGTTTCCAACCAATTACATGATGAAGCCATGAGGTAAAGAATGGAAAGGAGAGCAAAGGGCCCAACTTTATATTGAGGTGGGACTGGCTAATAGATTAGGGAATTTAGCGATTAATTCTTTGATTCTAGCATTTCCTGAGGTGACTGCCACAATTTTTATGACATTTTATGAAAAAGTGATTTTATAGTCAGTTAAATTTAGATTCAAATCCAGGATTTTTTTCAACATGAAGGCAACATGCTTTCCACTATCCCACAGGAACTGCAATCTATTTGTAGATTCCTTTATTCAAGAGGCATTCACTAAGTTCTTTCTCTATGCCAGGCAGTTCTTTGAATAGTAAACAAATAAGTTATCAGATATGAGCACAGCTCTAAGGGAACAGAGAATCTACAGATGGCTGAAGAAGTATGAGTATTTGGAAGCATGCGGTGTTGAGAGCAGTATAAGATAGAGCATGCCAACCTATCTTGGAGGGTAGGGGATGGTCAGGTAATATATCACAGAGAAAGTTACATTTCATTGCAAAGCAAATGAAGCCCAATAAGGGAGCCCGGGATGTCAAATGGGAAAAGAACTGGTAGTTGATGAGTTCCATGAAATAAGGGGCAGTCAGTTTGCACAAAGCAAGGGGAAACCACTACAATAACTGGGTAAGCCTCACCATCTCTTTAAGCCTTCTTTGGAAAAGAATACATGTATTTTCCACTGTATTGTTTTTTAAAGCTTCTAAAAGCCCTGTATGCAAATAGCAAATTTCATGGAATTCCTTTTTCAAGATGACTAGGCATGAAGTGATAAAACTCTGCTTTTTCAGAAGAATCTGAGTTTTCTCTGAGCAGCACTACTATAAGTAACAAAACAGGGGCGCCTGGGTGGCGCAGTCGGTTAAGCGTCCGACTTCAGCCAGGTCACGATCTCGCGGTCCGTGAGTTCGAGCCCCGCGTCAGGCTCTGGGCTGATGGCTCAGAGCCTGGAGCCTGTTTCTGATTCTGTGTCTCCCTCTCTCTCTGCCCCTCCCCCGTTCATGCTCTGTCTCTCTCTATCCCAAAAATAAATAAAAAAACGTTGAAAAAAAAAAATTTAAGTAACAAAACAAAACAACAGAAAGTCTGTTTATATTTAAAGACTAGAAGTCTTCCTGTTGAAGGAACTAGGCTCTGAGGGAGATGTGAACAAGATGTAAGCTATGAAGCTGGATGTTCTGAGCCGCCATCTGTATCCACTCAGTTGTTCTCATTGGAATAAGACACTCCCACTTTTAACTATGAAAATTTTGAAACATGAGGAAAATGGAAAAATCATATAGTAGGCACTATAGCCCTCACTTAGGTTTTCATGTCACCATATTTGCTTTCTCATTTTTTCCTTTTTAAAACATACAGTTTTTACACTTTTTGCTGGCCCTTTTGAGAATAAGATGCAGAAACCTGTCACACCTTAATAATTTAGCATGAATCTAATAATAGTTGTTACCTGCATAATCATAATGTTAATATACTTTAAATATTTTATTATATAAGAAGCTTAGTATATAAAAATTAGAAAACACAGAAAATCATGAAGAAAATTCAAACTGCCCATGTGTGCAACACAAAGAAATAACCACAGCTAATAATTTAGTATTTAACTCTAGTACCTTTATATAGAAATGTATTATCCTTACAAAAATATATCATTTTGGTTTTGTAACTTATATTGCTTATTTTTTTCATGTTAACAAATAATATAATATGTAATATTTTTTTATTCCTTACAGAATATTCCAATTTATAGATGTATCATAATTTATTTAACCAATCTCTTCAATGTTGGATATGAAAGCTCTATTTCCATTTATTTTGCTACTATCAACAGCTCTTTAAGGAACGGGACAATATTCTTTTTTTTAACAAAATTTACTGCCTATAATCTCTTTTTTAGACTTAGAAATCAAGCATACTTTGGGTGTATGCCCAACAAGGAAGATAATAATAATTTAAAAAGCCAAGGACAAGTTTTGATAAAGGTATATTAAATTTTGAAAGGTTATCTTGGAGCCCATTATGGTTTAATTTCAAGAAAGAAATTAATGAAACACTAATAGTTCAGAATTCAAAACACCACCAAAAATAATTTTTCCAACCAAGTTCTCCATTAAACATTTATTAAAAAGAAAGGCCAGGTTAATCAGAAACAGAGGGACCTAAACACGTTTTTTCCCATTGAAAATGCATTTTTCCAAAGGTAATACATTAAGAAAATCCCATGATTATTTATGCCAGACTGCATGATAGTAAATTAGCTCCTTATCAATAGTCAATCAAGATTATGTTTATAAATTATTAAAGCTTCAGCATATTCAATGATTTAGGATCTTGAAAAACTTGACAGGAAAGGAAAAGCTACTGAACATAAAATTCTCATGATATCCTGTAAGAAGGAAACCTAAGAAAAGGAGAAAATTATACGAAATTATATCAATCACTTGCTTTTTCTGTACAATCAGGACATGGTGCTAAGTCTCTGGCATAATTTTAAGTCCACCTGCCTTCAGTGTGATTCTCTGCTCCTGTCTTTTGCTTCTCTCTTCTTTTCTTTTTGCTGTTCTCTGCTTCTGGTTTGTCCCCAAAACTTCACTTTCCCTAGATACTTCTAAGCAAGAAGACCTCCTCTCTTTAGGGCACCTATTATTCATAGCCATTATGTATACTGTTTGATATGTTCTTGGTTATGGTTTCATTTAATAGTATTTAAGAGGGTACTCTAGGGGCGCCTGGGTGGCTCAGTCGGTTGAGCATCCAACTTTGGCTCAGGTCATGATCTCACAGCTCGCGAGTTCGAGCCCCACGTCGGGCTCTGTGCTGACAGCTCAGAGCCTGGAGCCTGCTTCTGCTTCTGTGTCTCCCTCTCTCTCTGCCCCTAACCCACTCGCATTCTGTCTCTGTCTCTGTCAAAAATAAATAAACATTAAAAAAATTAAAAATAAAAAAAGAGGGTACTCTAAGATAACAAATACTACTTTGATATTCTGTGTTTTAGCTTTAGCCAAATAATTTCCAGAATAAGAAATTATGTTCCACTGCTATTCTTTCCTCCACCCATGTATAATAATTGTACTATTGATTCTTTAGCCTATGTAAACTAACATTTCCTCATCCACAAGACAGTTACTGAGATAGACACTGCACCAGGTGCTGGGAATACACTGATAAAGTCAAATACTATGGTTCTTGAATAGGAATCTTCAGCAATGTAATCTAGCTAAATAGTTTACCACATACAGTCTAACTACTGAAAACCATTAAGATTCATGTACAAGAGTCTGGCTATCAATATTAAGAGTATTTTTTTTCAAGTCTTTTCAAGTACTTCTCTACTTAAGAGAGAAAATCCAGACAAGGTTCTTTCAAGAATATTTAATTGTTTAAAGATATTTGCAAATGATATATCCAGTAAGGGAATATACAGAACTCATACAACTAAGACCCAAAGAATAAATAATCCACTAAAAGAAATGTGCAGAGGACCTGAATAGACACTTTTCCAAAGAAGACATACAGATGGCCAACAGACACATGACTTCATGCTGAACATCATTAAGCATTAGGGAAATGTAAATCAAAAACACAAAGAGATAACATCTCACATCATTAAGAATGGCTAGTAACAAAAAAACTAGAAATAACAAATAGTGGTGAGAATGTGGACAAAGGGGGGCCCTAGGACACTGTTGGTGAAAATGTAAATTGAGGAAGCCACTCTTGAAAACCGTATGGAGGTTCCTCAAAAAATTAAAAATACAAGTAACATACAATCCAGTAATTCCACTTCTAGGTATTTACCCAAAGAAAATAAAAACACTAACTCAAAAAGATGTATGCCCCTCTACATTTATTGCAGCTTTATTTATAGGAGCCAAGACATGAAGGCAATATAAGTATCTATTGATAGATAAATGGGATAAAGAAAACATAGTATAAATACACGATGGAATATTACTTAGCCATAAAAAAGAATGACATCTTGCCATTCACAACAACATGGATGGATCTAGAGGATATTATGCTAAGTGAAGTAAATTAGAAAAAGACAAATACCATATTATTTGACTTATTTGTGGGATCTGAAAAACAAAACAAATGAACAAACAAATAAACAAATACTAACAATAGCAATAAAAAGAGAAACAGGCTTACAAATATAGAGAACAAACTAGTGGTTGCCAGAGGAGAAAGCAGTGGGGGGGTGGGAGGGTGAAATAGGTAAAGAAGATTAAGGGGTACAAACTTTCAGTTATAAAATAAGTCATGGGGATGAAAAGTACAGCATAGGGAATATAGTCAATAATATTGTAATAACTTTGTATGGTGACAGATGGTAACTAGACTTATCCTATACTTATGGTGAGCTTTTTGTGATGTGTATAATTATCAAATCACTATGTTATATACATGAAACTAATATTATATGTCAACTATACTTCATTTAAAAATATAAAAAATAATATTTAGTTGTTTATACAGCCTTCACTAGGGCATAACCCTCCTCCATGGGAGAAATTGCACAAAAAGTCATAAGAAATGAAGACAACTCTTTAGGAAGCAATCCATGACATAATGGATATTATGGTTGCCTCACCTTTTTTCAATAAAATCTTACAGCATTCAAACAATATTCCAAGGACTTTTTGAATTTAAAAAGGCCACATCTGAAGTCAGTTATAGGAAGGAATTTTAAGAGGAGGCCCTGAGCCTTCTATAAAACGTAAAACTGCTATTCCCTATCCCATCCATTAGAATAGAATATAAAGTAAATCACAATTACATCACAACCAAACATTAGCTAAAGTATTTCTATTTCAGATATTTAACTTAGTTTGGGAAAGTAAACTTATTAAAAAAACTTTTTTTTAATGTTTATTTATTTTTGACAGAGAGAGAGACAGATCATGAGTGGGGGGGGTGCGGGCAGAGAGAGAGGGAGACACAGAATCCGAAGCAGGCTCCAGGCTCTAAGCTGTCAGCACAGAGCCCAACGCAGGGCTCGAACTCACAGGCTGCAAGATCATGACCTGAGCCGAGTCGGATGCTCAACCAACTGAGCCACCCAGGTGCCCCGGGAAAGTAAACTTATTTAAAATTTTCCGAGAGTAAGGAACTGGATTCTATAAAATTTTAAAGCAGAGAAAACAGCTAAGATTAGTTATTAATCGGGGATATAATATTACAATATTCCTTGTCTTAAAAGAATTGTATTTCTTTAAGCTGTTTTTATTACCAATTATAATCTACATACCTGTGTGGCTACGGATATGAACTCTCAGTGTACCACTGCTGGCAAATTTCTGGCCACAATATGGGCAGATTTTCTCCTTTTCTCCAGTATGGGTCTAAAGCGAAAGGAATAAAAAGAGTTAAGGATAAATATAAAGAATTAGGTAAAAATGATGAAATGCCTCTGACAATGGTAAATCCTTTTTTTCCAGGATTACGTTTCATTAAAATGATTTAATATCACAATGAGATTTTAAACAATTTATCATGGGTGTTCCCACTGCTTCAAAAAAAAAAAAAAAAAACCAAACTTTAGAATCATGCATTAGTGCTAATTTGAAAATAATTCTACAGTTTACTTTTTAAGCCTTCACGGAGCCCCCAAGTAAAAATGATTAAGTTATACAAAACCAGTATATGCTGGTAAAACCACATAATCAAAATGGGGTTACGGCTGCCCTTGACTGCTGCCAAGAAATACTTCCTTAGAAGCATTTTTCACATTCTTTGTGTGTATTTAGCTCTTGAGGACAAAATTAATCTCAATAAAGTAATCTGTTACTTGCATTATGCTTGTCTGACTGGATTCATTTTACTGCAAAGCAAAAAGAAATATAAATCTGGTTTGATCTTTAAATCAGCAGGTGTTAATTGAGCAGTTTGAAAGAACATCCTGGCTCTCAACATACCTTTAATCTTGGCATAAAAACAATCATACAAAGAAAGATGAATATGTATCATCAAAAGTGAATTTTGACAGAATGTTAGAGAGTTCAAAGAAAAGAGTGACCTCTCCAAAAAGAGGAGGCAGATGGAGCTTTTAAAACTTGTCTCACAATCTCATCAGGATACCAGCTATTCTACCAACATCAAAAAGATTGTTCCAATAATTGAGGGGTCAGAGCTATTTTCAAGTCCCATTATTTTTTAAACTTAGAAGAAGGGACAAAGAAGGGAGAAGGAGGAAATTACTTCGGATATCTGCACATTCTCAATGAAACTATTTTTTTTTATTTCAATGATGACCTACAAATCAATAAAAGCAGACAGTGGATGACCTGGGTTACCACCATAAAACAGAGTTTCCAGGACTTGTGTTTGTATTAGTTTTTGTGCAAATTACTGGCACGTATTATTATTATTATTTGAATTGCCATGGGCTAATATAAAAAGAATAGGAGAGGTTTTTGAAAAATGGGGGCATCTTTGGGGTTCCTGAGTAGCTCAGTTGGTTAAATGTCCAACTTAGGCTCAGGTCATGATCTCACAGCTCATGAATTCAAGCCCCATATTGGGCTCTGTGCTGACAGCTCAGAGCCTAGAGCCTGCTTCGGATTCTGTGTTTCTGTCTCTCTCTGCCCCTCCCCTGCTCACACTCTTTCTCTCTCTCTTTCAAAAATAAACAAACATTGAAATTTTTTTTTTAAAATGGGGGTGTCTGAGTGGCTCAGTCAGTTAAGGTGTCTGACTTCAGCTCAGGTCATGATCTCTCAGTTCACGGGTTCAAGCCCCACAGCAGGCTCTGTGCTGATACCTCAGAGCCTGGAGCCTGCTTCAGATTCTGTGTCTCTCTCTCTCTCTCTCTCTCTCTCTCTCTCTCTCTCTGTTTCTTCCCCAGTTGTGCTCTATCCCTCTCTCAAAAATAAATAAACATTAAAAATATATTTTTTAATGATGTGTTACCAGAAGGGACACACTGCCTGGGATAGAAAAAGGGGTAGGGCAGTTACCTCATCACCTGATAATCTCAAAAAAGCACCAATGTAGCAACACATTCTCATCTTCCATATTAAATTAATTGTTCACTTTAATATAATTAGTTTCAGAGCCTTATTGATATGTAATTTGAAAATTTTCATATTTGAATTATAATCTATACTTGTATATCAACTATTGTATATGTAATTTTTTAAAGAGCTATAAACTAAATACCTTAGTCAACATCAGTGTCTTTTTAATATTTTTCCACTGAAAATTATTTATATTATAATCAAGTTTGAGAAATACAGTCTAACCAACTGCCATACTAGCCAATGACACCAGCTACCACAGACATCTCCTTGATTCTGCACTTGGCAGGCACTTAACTTTCCATTTTCACTACAACTTCTTACACAAAACAGTTATACATTCTTCAGAGTAAGAGCTGTTACTCCCATGGTTCACATTATGGCTCATTTTAAAGGAAATGGTATAACATTTTAACATATAGCAGACCTATATTCTTCTCGTTCCCTGACAGAGGAGCAAACTACAACAATTTTTTCTTGATTAGTGTAAGGTTGTTTAGATATTGTATACATCTATTATTACAACATTGGATTATTCCAAGCAGGCAACTACCAATTTATTTATAGTATCTTATAAAATCCACGGAACTTCTCTTGCTGCTACATAAGTATTTCATTGTTCATTTATATAACCTAAGTTACTTGTCAATGGTATAAGTTTCAAACTAAACAACATTAAGTCAATATTAATGAAAAGAACTAAAATGTTCCTTTGGTTTAATTCAAAAATATATCTTATTAGGAACAGAATTTTGTTAAATCGTTTAATTTTTTTTTAATTTTTTAAACATTTATTTATTATTGAGAAACAGAGAGAGACAGAGCATGAGCATGGGAGGGGAAGAAAGAGGGGGAGACACAGAATCCAAAGCAGGCTCCAGGCTCTGAGCTGTCAGCACAGAGCCTGATGCGGGGCTCGAACCCAAGAAGTGTGAGATCATGATCTGAGCCGAAGTTGGATGCTTAACTGACTGAGCCACTCAGGTGCCCTTAAATTTTTTTTAATATTTATTTTTGAGAGAGAGAGAGAGAGACAGAGCATGAGTGGGGAAGGGCAAAGAGTGAGGGAGACACAATATCCAAAGCAGGCTCCAGGCTCTGAGCACAGACACTGATGTGGGGCTCAAACTCTCAGACCATGAGATCATGACCTGAGTCGAAGTAAGATGCTTAATCGACTGAGCCACCCACGTGCCAGTGGTTAGCTGGTTTTAAAAGACATTTAAGGTACAATACTAAAATATGTTAAATACAGATAAAAAGGCATGGAAACAGGTCACTATGTGAACAATACTGGATGAATGTACGAGACAAAAATGAACAATGCTCTGCAAAATGTACTGTACGACCATCTGTGATCACAAACTATATCTCTCTTGAAAACTATTTTTTCCCACATTTATTAAAACACAATACAAATTTATTAAATTCATGCACAAAAGTAATTCAAGCAAAGATAGTTAAAAGATTATCTTATTCAGAAATTAAAAAAAGAGGACAATATCATTATTACTGAATATTAAAGAAACAGGAAAAGAAAATTCCTCAAGTAAGTCCTTTTGAAACAGCTATATTGAGGATAGGTACCAAAATAAAAGTCACACTGAAGCATGAGTCACTTCCTCACATTCACTCAGAGTACACGCTAAATAGCAGAACCTGGGGCGCCTGGGTGGCGCAGTCGGTTAAGCGTCCGACTTCAGCCAGGTCACAATCTCGCGGTCCGTGAGTTCGAGCCCCGCGTCAGGCTCTGGGCTGATGGCTCAGAGCCTGGAGCCTGTTTCCGATTCTGTGTCTCCCTCTCTCTCTGCCCCTCCCCCGTTCATGCTCTGTCTCTCTCTGTCCCAAAAATAAATAAACGTTGAAAAAAAAAATTAAAAAAAAAAAAAATCATGCATCCCTTATGTGTCATTTTGAGTCATATATTGATTAATTAATATTAAATTGATTATCACATGATAATGAGCATACATGCCCATATAGCTTAAATATGTAATCCATTCAACTCAGGGAAGGCTTCTACTTACTTTCTTGTGACTTCTAAGCACTGAGGGTGTAACAAATGCCTTATTACATAGCTCACATCTGTATTTCTTGTGTCTTTCATGGACCACCTGGACATGAACATTTAAAGTATCCTTCCTTTTAAAGGTAGCATCACAGTGATGGCATTTGAAAGTCCTCTCACCTTAGAAACGAAACAGTCAAATAAGAGAAACATCAGATGAGCAGGGTGTTGTTAACTGCCCCTCAGAGGTACCAGATTTAGTGTTGTTTTCTTCAAAAACTTAGCTGTATTACTAACAATTTATCATAACCAGAAAAGGTAGTTTTTTATGAAATATTTTGATTCCATATATGCTAATTCACTGTGTGACCAGTGGGAAGTCCTTTAACTTTCTTAGGTTCTCAGTCTCTTTAATTGGAAAATGTGGAGACTGAAATAGCGAATTTTCTAAAGGTACCATGAACTTTCTTTAAAGGTAGGTATTTCTAGAGCAGGGGCTCAGGTTTGAGGCAAGTAGGTTCTTGTGGTGACAAAAGGCTTCTGTCAAGCTAAAGAGATAAGGTGCCTTTGTCCCTCACTCCCACCACAACCCTTGTGGCCTTTTTAGGGGACAGGGCACAGGTCAAACAGGGTCATGGGTAGCAAGCTGGGGCGGGACGCCCCTGAGGGCACACAGAAATGGGTCAGAGCCAGCCCCCTTCTAGGACAGGAGAGGGCTACAACACCCTTTCCTTTCTCAGCACTGTCCCAGGAACCTGGACTACAGTCTCCCTAACACGGGTCCTTGGTCTGCTGTGAAACACCTGGGGAAAGGTTTCAACTCCCAGATTCTCAGACAGTTTGGGGGGCTGCCTCTCAGACAGCCAGTTGGAATGGAGCAACTCTCCTTTTCTAGAGCCCCTGGGTACCTGTGAGTGTTTTCACCTTCTTCTTATTCTGGAGCCTAGGCCGGCAGGGAATGCAACTCCAGAAACTATGTTTAGGGGCATATGGTATTTTTAAAACTTTCATATAATGCTCTCTATCCTTGTAGGTATTCATAACAAACACGTCAAACTCTAGTGGCCTACTTTAAGTACATTTTCAGTGATCTATGTGCACAATTAGAAGACAGTTTTATCTCTCAGAAAGTTACAAAATTTGAATAGCACATAGTTATACAAATAAGACAGACTAGAAGTTGAATATATTTTCCCTTTGTAGAGAACAACTGTATTAGCACAGAGTCACATATTATGTTCAACTATGAGACAAAATATACAGGTAACTTACTACATCGAAATAAGAGATTACCTCAATTTGAACTAAACTCTGATATAAAACTTCCCTCCATTATAACTAGCATAAATTTAGAAATGTGAAGATCCTATTATTTCTTCATACCAAATTTAAGGAAGGAGGGACAAAAAGAAGGAAAAGAGAAAAAAAATAAAAAGACAAATTATCCTTTTCAAACAGAATTATAGCTCTTTATGTTAAAATCTCTGATAGTCTTGTTAAAATCTAATGCTTGGTACAGTCACATCCAAACCATGCATGAATTGTGTAGATTCTTAAAGCTCTGTTTATGTTACCTTTGTGAATTTTTGTTGCTAGGTGCTATTATTGTAACCTAGTTTGTCTTTATATATCTTCTATATTAAATTTATTTAAATACTTCATTTATAACCAGTGAGAGTAAAAGAAAATATCAATTGACATAAGATTATAAATAATAGCAAATCAACTCAGGAATAAAAAGAAATTTTAAAAAAACATACCAAAAAAAACAAAACAAAGCAATCCTCCAAGATTTCTCCTTCAAAGCATATCTATTAAACTATCACATGAAACAAAATATTGATTCCAGAGTGCCTGGGTGGCTCAGTCAGTTAAGCGTCTGACTTGGGCTGAAGTCATGATCTGGTGGTTCGTGAGTTTGAGCCACACATTGGCCTTTGTGCTGACAGCTCAGAGCCTGGCACCTGCTTCAGATTCTGTGTCTTCCTCTCTGTCTCTGCCCCTCCTCCTACTTGTGTTCTCTATCTCATCTACTCTCTCAAAAAATAATAAAAAAAAATGTTAATGTAAAATTAAAAAATACATATATTGATTCCTATGCCAAAACCTCATCAAGCTATACCAAGGGAGCTCTTACCTTTCTCCTTTCACATTTTAATTCCAGATTTTTTTGTTATAAACTTATCAGAATTTTAAAAATTCTGATGAGATTTTATCTGATGTTATCAGATTTCTTTGCCTTAAAGAAATAAAGCTATGATTAAAGATAGGATTTAAACCAAGAAGGTAGCTATCAAGCTGTTTTTTGCTTTTCAGTGCGTTAGAAAATAGCAATAATTTCCAAAATAATAATTACAAGTTATTCTTTACATTTTGAGCCAGAAGGCTGATATAAGTTTCTTTAAAAAAATTTTTTTTAATGTTTATCTATTTTTGAGAGAGAGAGAGAGAGACAGCATGAGCAGGGGAGAGGCAGAGAGAGAAGGAGACACAGAATCTAAAGCAAGGACCCAGGCTCTGAGCTCTGAGCACAGAGCCCAACATGGGGCTCGAACTCACAAACTGTGAGATCATGACCTGAGCCAAAGTCGGATGCTTAACCAACTGAGCCACCCAGGTGCCCCTGCTGATATAAGTTTCTATGGTGATCTTCATGTTTTGAGTTAAACAGGTTTTAATTTTCATATTGTGCAAGATTACCTTTCATATTTTGTCCCATTTTGCCCACTTCTGGTTTTCTCCATCCTCACTGGTCTTATCTGATATTTAACTTTACCTGCAATAGCCTACTTACACAATTACAAAACTGATTTCCCAGTCTTGGTACAGCATCATAAAGCCTTTGATTAATGTGCTGATCAACATTATATTAAATACAGAATGTGCAAGCACAGTCTACACTTGCCACTTCAATCCCATGTCTCAGGTTTATGAGAACCGATCAGCTGAAATCGAAAGTAATAGATGCCTTATATTAAAAACTCCTTGCTGTTATTGAAAATTTTATTTACCCAAGGAAAAATTTCCTGAGCATAAGGATAAATTTGACCACAGAAGTGTTTTTTTTAATGTTTATTTATTTTTGAAAGAGAGAGAGAGAGAGAGAGAGAGAGAGAGAGCAGGGGAAGGGCAGAGAGAAAGGGAGACACAAAATTCAAACCAGGCTCCAGGCTCTGAGCTGTCAGCACAGAGCCCGACATGGAGCTCAAACTCACAAGCCGAGAGATCATGACCTGAGCCGAAGTCAGAGGCTTAACTGACTGAACCACCCAGGCGCCCCCCACAGAAGTCTTAATAGTATGAATGAGGTTCCCTTGTTTCAATCCCTACTTTACTTTAAATCCATTCACCTCAGGGGCGCCTGGGTGGCTCAGTCAGTGAAGCATCTGACTCTTGAATTCGGTTCAGGTCATGATCTCACATTGTCTGAGATGAAGCCCCATGTCAGGCTCTGTGCAGGGAGCCTGCTTGGGATTCTCTCTCTCTCTCTACCCCTCACCCACTCGTATGCAGTCACTCTCTCCATCAAAACAAACAAACAAACAAACAAACAAACAAACATTTAAAAACTAAAACTAAACTAAACTAAAATAAAATAAAATCCATTCACTTCACAATGATTGTTTTTCTTAGTCAAATGACAGTGAAATGGAATGAAAATATGCTACATGACAAATTTCATTCCTTAAATGCATGGCTGTCCTTAGTAAGAAAATAAAAAGTGGTGTTAACAAATTCTCCAGAACTGTAACGTAAAATGCAGAATGGCACAAGACCACAACACTCTTTTCTGTAGGAAAAGATGTATTTTATCATAATCATTACCGCTCAGTATTTTAAAAAACTTTAATATCTTTGTTATTTTGAATTTTAGATACATCTACTCAATCAGATAAAATGTCTTCCAAGATACTATCTTATCTCTAATGTTGTCATAACTGATTAATTGTTTTGCTTTCCTCAGACATATTAAAAATTTAATCAGCAGTAGTAACTTTATTTCAGAAGATGTTCTACTGATTAAACAACTCAAAAGCAATAAATACAAATATTACTTATGTTATGCCATTTTTCTTTAATTTTAGATACAGTAACATAGCAAATGTCTAGTTACTTCAATATCTGAACACAGAACCCACTTTAAAACTCAACTTAGCAATAACATTTTCTCTGAAATAAAGTGCTGTAATAAAGTGTCCTTCAGCGATGTGAGTATAAAAGGTTTAGTATTCTAAAAATAGCTCTGAGTGGAACTGCCTTACCAGTTTGCATGGTATGCATGTGTATAACTTAACCCCAAGGAAAAGCAGTGCTCCTGCTAAAAGAAGTAAGAAATCAGAGGCAGTGTAGAGAGAAGTAGGAAAAGCACGTGACTATTGGAACCCATATGCGACCTCCAGATGCATTTGTCACCGTGTTTCTCTGAGTCTCATTTTTCTCTGCTCCCCAACAATCAACAGGTTACATTAGATTTGTATTTTGGTCCTTTCCAACTTTAAAAGAGTCCATGAGCTAATAAAATCATGCCAGACATTCGCATGTTTTAAAGGGTCAGACACGTTTCCTTAATCATTATATTTGAAAGGGAACAAGAATGTCTATTTCAGAACAAATTTCAAAGATACCTTGCCGAACATAAGAAACGATTTTATATACAAACTTTATATAGTGGTAAGAAATGACACAAATAAAATGTCTCATAAAATGATTTAATGTGGAAAAATAAAGCAAGGATAAAGGAAGGAGCGCTGAAAGGCAGAATTACCAGCCTTTTAAACTACACATGGGTCCACTTCTGTGATGCCTACATTCTCAAAAGTTGTAAGGGCAAAGTTTGAGAGAATTCATTTTGTCCTCAACTGCTTGTATTTTGACTTACTGTTATGTATGAGAAGGTGTCTCTGCAAAGAAAATGGGGTCCGGAACAAAGCTTTACATTCCTCACACTGGAATGGTCTCTCTTCAGAATGGGTCTGCACATGAAAGAAACTGTGAGTTAGGAGGATCTAGAATCATCTAGTCATGACAATAACTGTGAGCCTATATCCATGGTATGAAAGAGGAAAGGGTAGGTAGACAATATCTTGTTTCTTCTGGTGATGTTCTTTCAACATAAAATTGTAAACACAAATTTGCTACATGCATGGTAAAAAAACAACTGTATATTTAAATTCTCACATTAATTATCAATTTGATAAATAATAAGGGAAATTGGGGCACCTGGGTGACTCAGTCAGTCAAGGTCTGACGCGGTTTTGGCTCAGATCATGACCCCAGAATCATGGGATTGAGTCCTCATTTGGCTGTGCTCTGCGCATGGAGCCTGCTTGGGATTCTCTCTCTTTCTCTCTCTCTCTCTCCCTCCCTCTGTCCCTCTCCCCTTGCTTGCAGGGAAATTTCATCCATCATTTATTTTGTGCCCAGTCTATGCTATGCACTTCATGTTGCTATGGGACAGTCCTACTTTACACACTGGGGATACAGCAGTAAAAACAAAAGATGAAGTCCCTGCTATCATGGAGCTCTTACACTAGCTGGGAGAGGACAATTAACAAATGATAAAATATGAAATACATATTATAGAGAGAAAGAAAGAGAGAAAGAAAGAAAGAAAGAAAGAAAGAAAGAAAGAAAGAAAGAAAAGAAAGAAAGAGGACAGCAAAAGTTTCAAAGAATGGGGTAGCAATTTTGAACAGTGGTCAAAGAAATTACAGCCAAGAAGGCGACTTGAGAGAAGACCTAATGGAAGTGAGGGAGCAAGAGCAAGCCTCCCTCTGAGTGATCTGGGCAGAAAACACCATGGAGGCCAGTGTGGTTGGAACAGGTGGAAAAGGCATGGAAAGGGAGATGGGGTCAGAAAAAATGGGGAAATAATGGGAAAGAGAAGCAAATCATGTTGGGCCTGGTTGGCCACTGCAGGAGTTTTGTCTTTTACTGAGAGAGAGAAAAAAAATCTCAAATGAGTTTTGAGCAGATGAGTGGCATGATTCACCTGACATTTAATAGGATGCTAAGGTGGCTGTGTCGAGAAGGGGATATATAGGAGGACAAGGAAAAGCAGAGAAACCAGAGAAGAAAGAGCAATCAACCAAGCAAGAAATAATTAAGACCTATGTCATGGTGGTAGCCACCAATGTAAAGAGAAGCAGTAGGCTTCTGGATGTATTATAAAAGTTAACAGGTTTTGTGGAGAGACTTGGATTGGAAGCATGAGACACAGAAAAGAAGAATCAAATGTGCCTCCAAGATTGTGACCAAAGCAATGGTAGGATGAATCAGCCATTTACTAATATGTGAGACGGCAAGCCAAGAAACAAGTTTGGGTTAAAGATAAGAGGTTCAGTTTGGGGTAAGTTCAAAGGACTATTAAAAGATGTCTAGTAGATAGTGGAATATTTCAAGTCTGGATTATAGTGTATAAAATTTGGGGATGTCAGGTTATATAGTGTTAATATTTAAAGCCTCATGAATACAATGAGAGAATAAAAATTTTAAAAAAACATCATCTGTAGTATATCAGATTGGCAAAGGTGAAGAAAATGGATATTACTCATTGTTGACTAAAAGGTAAGAACAAGCGCCCTCATGTCTTGTAACTGGAAATATCAATTTTCTGAGTGGCAATGTGGCGCTATTTACCAAAACGGCAAATGCACGTACTCTGACTAACCAACTGCCTTTCCAGAAATATATGACAAATTTTTACATAAACAAAAACTTTTTAAAAAGCCTCCTAAATGGCCACTGACATTCGGTCAACTAATTCTGTGTGGCTATTATATGTTTATTTTGATATGGAAACCCCCACTAACATATTTTGATGTCAAAAGCACAATGCAAAACATTATACGTAGAATATCATACATTGTGAATACACGCACACGTAGAATGGGGGTAGAAAATGTCCTACAAAATACTGAGGAGGGTTCTCATAGTAGAGAGTGGTATTTGACAGAGTTTTCGTTGTCTTCTTTATACCTTTCTTTGATATTTTAATTTTCTACAAAGAGTAAATAATATTGTTACAAAAAGACTCCTTTGTTTTTAGAGCATACATATTGGAACAAAGGGTTGCTTTACTCTTCCAAAAATATGGCATTCCACCCTAAGCAATTCTCTCTCTTTTTCTAAATCTAGGACAAAACAACATGTGTGTGGACAGGATTTAGTGACTTGATTATGAAATAATGGGACAGCATAATGCCTTATACCTGTATTAACCAAACCAAAGCCACAACATCTAAATATGGCCTGAAGCCGAGAGCTATTTTAAGCAGTAAGCTGTTAGTGCATAGCCAGGTGAACAAATATTTCTGTCAAAAAGATATCGATACCACCAGCTGAGTTGTTACGGCATGACTTGTCAAAGTCTCAGCAGAGAACCCATGCATTCAAACTCATTTAAGTAAGGCGGCAGTGAAATGCTTGCCTGTTGTGAATAGACAACCTCTGTCTCCAAGACATAAAATACTTTACAAGTACTAAATAAAATCAAGCTTCTTAAACGGTGTCTTGTCCTTCAATTTTTCATCTCTAAAGGGTGTCAAACTTTTCACTGACTTATTAATTGTATTATCTTTCAGCTGTAGAATATTCCCCCACTTAAATGCCAAGTCACCGATGACACCAGTATCTGCTGATACAATAAATGAACTAGTCCATGAACTAGTATTACAAAATACACTTTTATGCACCAAGTCTGATTATTGTTACAGATGGAGAAAATACGTTAAGAAAATGCATTGCACTATTTATAGCGCCTAATGTCTCAAAAATGCTTCAGGTTTTTAACATAATTTTTATACAATAATCACCAAATTAGCACATTTCTAGCTACTGAAATGAAAAATTAATTTCATGAGAACAGAATAAAATTTTCATCGGGTCCATTCACAATTAAAAATCGTAACTGACTATCACCAATATATATTGCTTTGTAGTAATGGTATTATTGGAAATGGTATTTCTTCTTTGGGTCATGTGCAAAGCAACAAAATGATCATAAAATTCAGAGGAAATAACTAGAGATAAAATAAATTTGGAGAAAATATTCCTGAGATATATGTGTTGGAACTATTCTTTTTTCTAAAAAAAAGGGTTTTGTTATTGAAGTCTCAAGTCTGCATATCATAAGCATATTACTATCCCACTGGGCCATATAATAAACCTAAAGCTGCATAAAATGTGTGTCATCTGGCTGTTTACAAGGTCTGTGGATTAAATTTTTACTGTCAGCTTTATAACTGGATTCCTTAAAGGGCCTCCTCCTCACAAAAATGAATGGAAACTAGAGAGATATCAAAGAAATTGGCTCAGCACAGGAAAAAGTAGCTCATTTCACACAGATAAGTTAAGATTATAAAATTGAGGTTATGTTCTTACAGAAGTATAGCCTTTTGTGGCTAAGCCCAACCTTTTCACTGCTTGAACGCCACAATTCCATTAGTACAAAGCCATAACCTCATGGCTACCCCATGGAGCCAACCACCGATGCCTTATGTTTATACCCTGATCAGGGCAAAGGGAATTTGTTCAAAGAGGGAATAATCATAGACTTGCAGAAGTCCTCCCTGGAGGGCAGCAATTCAGACTCACTCTCAGGGAGTTCTCCCCCCTACAGTACTGCTAAAACATGGTATCTCATATTTCTATCCAAGGATGCTTCTAACAAATACTGCTTCAAACATATGACCCTTCAGCCTAGCTGATGTGACCATTAATTTAAAAGTTCTGCCTCTACAATGTCCACCATTTATTACATCTAGCCTATAGCCATACACAACAAATTTACTCTCCCTTCCACAACAAAGCCCTTTGAATATATGGAAACAGCAACCATGTCCCCTCACAAACTGTCAAGATAACAGACATTTGTAGTTTCACTCATGAAAATATGGCTTTCAGACACATCACAAGAATTGTAAAGCAGAATTTTCTGAATAAAAATAGGCATCCTAATTTTTATTAGGATGGAACAACTCATAGCAACTATACCAGCTTCTCTACTGAATAACTTGTTTGCTGTGCAAGATGGCTAAATAAATTGGTAATTCTGCATTGAACTTTATGGGCCATCTAAAAATAAACAAGTGCAGATACCTAAACTACAAATGGACAAATAAACAATAATGGACCAATTCTAATCCTACAAAAAATTACGTTCTCTAAAAATTAATACCAGTTGTTGAATAAGAAATAGTTTTCTTAAAATATAAGTCCCTAGAAATTAACAGATTATAGGATAATAACGATAATAGGATAAAAACTAATAGGTAATAAGAAAATAATGGGATTCAAAATATTTGGCTAGACAAGATAGATAGATAGATAGATACACAGACAGAAAAATGTTTGCGTGTGTGTGTGTGTGTGTGTGTGTGTGCGTGCTGTGTATGAGTTTAAGCCACCATCCAATTATCTAAGTGTCAACATCACCAGAGGACATATTCTCATGAAACATCATAAAAACTTTATTTTTCAACATAATACAGATGCAAACTAAACTCAAAAGATCAGAGTTTGGGGTCAGTTTCTAATTTTAAATATAAAACATCCAAGATGGGATATTAGGTTCAAAACCTATTTTCTGCTGAAAAGACTACACTTTATCATAGTTTAATTATAATATATAGTTCTCATTTGCAAATTTTTAGTTTTCATTGATTCAGGTTTACGGAATTTGCTGGTATAATACAAATTGTTCACTTGTTTTGTTTTTCAGATTCTGCATGTAAGTGAAATCATATGGTATTTGTCTTTCTGCCTGACTTCTTTCCCTTAGCATTATACCTTCTAGGTCCATCCATGTTGTTGCAAATGGAAAGATCTTATTCTTTTTTATAGAGTAATATTCCATTGTATGTATATACCTCATCTTCTTTACCTATTCATCTATCAGTGGACACTTGGATTGCTTCCTTACCTTGGGCTATTGTAAATAATCTGTAATAAACAGAAGGACACATACATCTTTTCAAATTAGTGCTTTTGTATTCTTCAGGTAAATAGTAGTAGAATTACTGAATCATATGATATTTCCATTTTTAATTTTTGAAAACCTCCATACTGTTTTCCACAGTGGTTGCACCACTTTACATTCCCACCAACAGTGCACAAGGGTTCCCTTTTCTCCACATCCTCACCAACACTTGTTATTTCTTACCTTTTTGATATTAGCCATTCTGATAGGTATAAAGTGGTATTTCATTGTGGTTTTGATTTGTGGTACAAATTGTTCTATGAGAAGAGTATCTATTTTTCAAAAATATAACTTTCTTTTTTCATTTAGTTTAGCTTCCAAATTTGTATTACCCATCCACTAAGATTATTGACATCATTCAAAATTCATTACCCTCTGCATTGAAGGTTCATATAGGCATACTTCTTGCTCTCTGTATACTCTGCTCTAAAAGTCACAGAGTTTACTTTTCAAAGTTTTTGTCTTCTTTTGCTGTAACAAGCTATCACCACATCTTCCAGCTATCGTTAACCTGTTTTGTTTTGTTTTTTTGTTTTGTTTTGTTTTGTTTTGTTTTGTTGGTAACTCCTCCTTCACTTAATCTTCTAATATGTCCTTTGGGTTGGGAAATAAGTCAATGGAACTTGGTAGGATTTCAGGCAGAGTAAAAGTGAAAATTATAAAGAAAGGATATCCATGCTATGACTAAATAACAGCTTTTAAAACATGAAATTTAGCAGTAGTAGAGAATTAATGTGTAATTATACAGGAAAATGAGCTATGTTTTTGTTTGCTGTTCTTTCTACCAAGGAGGGGAAGAATAAAACATTCTGCTCCAAATCATCCACAAAAACAAATGTATATACGAAGACTTTCTGTGAAGAGGAGCTGTTTTTTAATATATGATATTGATCTCCAAGAAGATGAAAGGGAAGCAGTGTAAAGAAATCTGCTTGGTAACATTAATCTTCCCAAAACACCATGTAAAAGAATTATGTAAAAGAAAAACTAAAATGAGCTTTTGTTCAATAGATATTAAAGCACACTATAAAGTACAATTATTAAAGTACTACGATACTGCAAGACAACAGACATTAAATGGAAAAGAGTGACATGCAAACATAGTTTTACATGGAGGCATTCAACAGTATGATTGATAGGAGTGATCATAAATCAGGATCTCACTGCATACCTCAAAACAAATTCTTCATTGATTAAAGTACTAACAAGAAGAAGTTAATATAACTTTTACAGGCATTGATAAATGTTTGCACAGTGTTGGAATAACAAAGTTTTCTAAGTAAGTCCTAAAACTCAGAAGCTGTGTATACTCAGAAGCCATAAAACTCATAATCTGTGTCATACTTCAAAACATAAAAAAGCAAAACTTCTTTATTCAAAAGATGCAAGTTGATATATGGGGACAAATAGTAGAAAGACAACTAGTGAAGGATTAGTGTCTGTAATATCTACAGAGTTCCCAGAAACCAATGAGAACACAGCCAAACAGTCCAATAGAAAAGTGGATAAAGAGTACGTACAAGCATCTCTCAAAAGTACTGTAAATGGGACACAAGCTTATAAAAAGAACACAATTTCACTAACCATTGCTTAAATGCAATGAAATATCACTCTTCAAGTCTCAGACTGAAAAAAAAAAAAAAAAAAGACTGACGAAATCAAATGTTGATGGTACAGACAAAAGGACACTTGAATCACTGCTAGGTGAAAGTAGAGCTTTTTCTGAAGGCAGTTGGGCAAGAGCAATCAAAACTTAAAGAAAACTTACTATTTGAGCCATAAATTTCATAATTAAGATCTATTTTAGACAATACTATTGGCATAATCATACAGTTTAATGTAAAAGGATGTTAACTGAAGTATTCTTCAAAACAGGAATGGTTACAAAAAATGAGCAGGTGTATATGAACACATGTGAAAAACTCTCCAAGTCATAAAGTTAGACCAAAGAAGTAAGTTCCAGAATGACATCTTATGTCATAAAACCATTTACATTTAAATATACTTATCTCCCAGATGGGCAGCTAAAACCTTGTGCTTTTCTCCAAGCTTCACCCAAAAGAACATCTTACAGAAAATCATCAGTGGGAAATGTGGAAGTTGCTAAAGATTTGATTAGGGAGATGAAGGAGATGGCTGGTATGCACTTCACCTGAAAAATTCCCATCTGACCTAACACATGGGAATCTCTTCCCCAGCCAATGGTCACCTTTCCCAGTTCCTAAGCCCCATCTTTCCAATTCTGCCACCCAAACACAAACAACTCTCACCTTCTCATTTCTAATCTTCCATACTCCAACCCATAATAGTATGTCAAAGGCATTATACTGAGAATAAAATTGTATTTTACTCAGTGTAAAAAATATCCTCCAATTATTAGGATCACTAGCCTTTGAATATAGTAGAAGATGTGGTCATAATTAACAAATAAGTTGTACAAATAATGTGTGCAGTCTTTAACATACTTGAGAAAGCCCTAAAAAGTATCCACTGGGGAGAGAACTAGAATTGTGGGGGACTGGAGAAGGTAGGTGATGTCAAGGATTATAACCTAAATTGCGTAACTGATTACCCATGCATCCATGTATGACTTTAAGGTTTTATTTTCTTAAGATATCTACTACACAAAAGGAGCAGAAAATTTTTTTAATTTTTTAATGTTTATTCATTTTTGAAAGAGAGAGAGCACAAGCAGCAGTGGAGTGGAGAGAGAGGGGAACACAGAATCTGAAGCAGGCTCCAGGCTCTGAGTTGCCAGCACAGAGCCGGACGCGGGGCTCGAACTCACGAACCGCGAGATTATGACCTGAGCCACCCAGGCGCCCCAAAAGGGCAAACATTTTTAATCAAATTAAAAAACGGGCACTTGAGTGGCTCAGTCAGTTAAGTGTCTGACTCTGGATTTCGGGTCAGGTCATGATCTCACGGTTCATGGGATCAAGCCCTGCATTAGGATCTGTACTGGGAGCAGCACAGAGCCTGCGTGGAATTCTTTCTCTCTTTTCTCTGCACCCCGCCTCCCCGCTTGCTCATGTACTCTCTCTCTGTCTGTCTCTCTCTCAAAATAAATAAACATTTAAAAAATGTCACCTTCCTCTCTTTCAATATTTCCTACTTTGTGGTTTTAAGAGAGTCAGGGATATGCACTTTATTGGGCAGGTCAAGGGAAGGAAGTTCAAATCCCTGGACTGGGTTGGGCTGGGCTGGTCAAGAGCAGAGCAGGGAGCAAAGCTGATATCCCAGGGTGAGCTCAGGAAATAAGCATGAGTCTGAAGCTTTAAGGCAGAGACAAGAGTCAGAGGCCAGAGGTTTGGGAGGCAAGGCCCTGTGGCCAAAGGAGCAGGGGTGAAGGAAGCTCTAAAGGGCAATCTTTAGCTGATGGCTCCTATGTTCACATCTGGGGATGGGGAAGGCAGAGGGAGTAGAATAAAGCTGGGAGGGAGGTTTTTCTATTAAAGTCTGAGCATAAAGGGGGAAATCACTGATTTGGTAATAAATGAACTCCAAGTCAATCATTTACTTCAGAGCCAGAGAAGGGTTCAGAATGACAACAGTTCAAACTAAGGGTTTAAAGAGTACTTAGGTAGCTCAGACTGGGTAAACTCAGTTAGTACAGAATGAATATAATAAAGATTTCTCAGTGTGTTACTAGACCGCTAATACCCTCATAAGTCAAGAAAGGAAGAATGTTCAGAAAAGCAACCCTGCAAATGTGGCAAAATGTACTGCAAATATACATTTTTTAAAAAACCACTTCTCATATTACAACTACGATTTAAGCACATTAAATCTTCTACATTTGGGATAATCTCTTCATGGATTTTATTTATTCAGAAAACATGTGCCACATTCAAAGAACAATGTGTTCAATAAGTGCTATGAGTACAGCATCTATCTTCAAACCGTAAACTGTAATATGGAAAATCAAGTGGTTTTGTTAGAGATTATATAGTGTCAGAGCACCTGGGAGGCTCAGTCGGTTGAGTAACTCTGCCTCAAGTCATGATCTTGCGGTTTGTGAGTTCCAGCCCCACACTGGGCTCACTGCTATGAGACTTGTCAGTACAGAGCCCGCTTCGGATCCTCTGTCTCCCTCTCAGTGCCCCTTCCCCTCTTGCTTAAAATAAATAAATATTACAAAAAGAAATTATATAGTGACATCTCATCATCAACTTCAGAAAAATAATTTAAATAGGATATGTGATTTGCCATTAGCTGAATAAGCTTCAGACAAACCTCTATCTCTTGTTTCCCTCTGTCAGGTTCAATTCCTGCATGCGTCTCATTGTGCTCATCTCATCATTGTGAATGTGCTTCTAGAACACAAAAATAGGTAATTTTGTACAACACAGCACCGTAAATGAACCACCCACTACTTCACCTACAGCACACCTGAAGAAGAGAAACCTGGTACAAAGTTGAAGGAAAAAGCAACTGTGATTAAATTATGGAGTGATTTGTTCAGTCTATAATGTGACACACTTCTTAGAGATTTTCAGAGATTTTTTTATTATATATAATATATATAATATGTAATAAAAAATCTCTGAAAATACATAATATATTACATATAGCAATATACAGCAATATAATATATATATATATAATATAATATATATATTATATATATGGTGTAAAACTTACACCATATATAGTTTTAGAATATAATTCATGATCTATTTAGGAAGAGATTTATTCTTTCCTTTAAAACAGCTTTAATAAAATTTTAAATGAGCAAAGTCTGGTCTGCAATATCTGTCAAACAGACCACGGCCAAAAAAATACTTTTTCTACTGAAACTCAACACACATACACATATGCACAAATACATATGTATCATTTCATTAAATGGCCCTTACCCTTATATTTTCAATCATATTTTTAATGGCTATTCTTGACCCAATAAATTGATCTTAAGATATACAAACTGGTCACGGCCCAGAGTTTGGAAATCCCTGGATGAGATATTAGTATAGGCGGCCTCGTGGAATTATCCCAAGAGACAGTAGGACCAGAGTTGTTCATAGGCTCAAAAGTTCATCTCTGAAAGGATATAGAAAGGGTCAGTGTGGGGGCTAGAGTTCTTCATAGGCTTGAAAGTTCATCTCTGGAAAGATATGCAAAGGGTCAGGAAAAGGTCTTTTATTTGACTAGACATACCTCTGTCCCCAGAAGCTTGTTTACAACTTCATCAGGACAAAACCTCCCTGTATTCATTTCCATCATCAAGCACATAGTGTCAGCTTCCTGATCCAGGTGACTGAGTCCATCTAGACGTCCTGCCTACAGCAGGAGGAGGGAAGCCCTATATACCTTATCTTGGTTTTGCTCCGCAATAAATTTGATAAGGAACAAAATGGAGGGTGAAGACTAACTGACTAGCTTCTGCCACCTCTAGTTCTGAAATGTCTGTGCAGTTGTTATTTAGAGATATAGTTAGATCCAAATAAACAATAATTAAGTAGATTCAAAAAATTCAACTAGTAATCACGCCAAATAATTGTCAGAATGGATTAGCGACAGGAATAACCAATTTTGACCTACTGAGACTATATAATTGGCAAAATGATAAAAACAACTAATTAAGTTTTAGAAATAGAAATCACCCCTTCACAGTTTGTCATTGCCATAATCACACTGAAAGATAATATTTCCTTTTCAAGCAAATCCAAACGATAAGAGAAGAATTGACCCCAAATGAATGAAGTCAGTATAATAAAAATGAATAAGTTACATAACCAAAGAAACCAAAAAATAATTTATTTAAAATAATAATCCTTGGTCATGCTATAGGATGAAGATCAGTTTGACTCAAATGTTTTTTTTTTTTTTCTAATTTCCTTGCATATCCTTATTTTTCAGTTTCTTAACTGGCTATTAATGAATAATGATGGAAGAAAAAGTTTATTGCTTTTTCACATAACTCTTGGAGAATATTTCAGACTTTTTCACTTAACCATAACAAATGCTAGGATCTAACAGTAAGAAGCACATATAGCAGAAGGATTGAATGTGCTTTCCACTTTAGAAATTACAGACATCATTGTTTCTATCCTACCCAAGACAACATTATTACTTTAATATGATTTATGGCTGACTGTATGAGATGGTGCAAAGATCCTGTGCTAAATTCCCATATGGCATATAACATAAGCCAAACTGAAAAACTCGTAAATGTGGGTAGATCAGTTTCATCAAAGAATGGAGCAAGACAGTTCCAGAAACTGAGCAGGAAACTAGCCAGATAATTTTTTATAGTCATGTAATTCCAAAGCAGCAGTAATGAATGTGATCCTGCCCCTGATCATTTAACGCTTGAGTAAAACCTAAAGGCAGTCAGCAAGAAATTAGGCAGAGATGATTTGGGACACTATCAATCAACTCTTTTTATTCTTTGGTAAATCTAACTTTTTTTCCGTTTAGGCTAAAGCTGAAAAGATATCATAACTTCTTAGATGATTTAAAAGAGAAAGAATGAATCTTTGAAGTCTCAATAAATGCTGAAGTAACTATAGCTCCAATGGAATAGTCCAAGAGAAAAAAAAGTAACAAGTTATTTTAAAAGATATCATATATATATACATATATTTATTTGCATATATATATGCATATACATATACATATATGTATATGTGTGTGTGTGTGTGTGTGTGTGTGTGTGTGTGTATATATATATATATGTATTTAACAGCATGCTAAAATATATCAACCAATATCAATGAATAAGTAGTGTCACAACAAGCAGGGCAAGCACTCTGAGCCCCAAGCTTCAGCAGCAGTCCACCACAGTCAGGGAGCACACACAATCTATACAGAGAACACTTCTTGAGTGTCTGGGCAGGAGGGGAATTCATGACTGGGGGGGATCCCACTTCTGGGCCCACGAGTTATAGCAATACAGGCCTATCTCAAGAAGCAAGAAAAATCCCAAATAAACTAACTAATCTTACACCTAAAGGAGCTAGAAAAAGAACAAGCAAAGCCCAAAGTCAGTAGAAGGAAGAAAATAATAAATATTGGAGGAGAAAGAAATAAAATAAAGAATTAAAAAAGCAATAGAACAGATCAATGAAACCAGGAGCTAGTTCTTTGAACAAATTAACAGAATTGATAAACTTTTAGCCAGACTAAAAAAAAAAAAAAAGGAGACACAAAGCAAAATAAAAAATGAAAACAAGGTAATGATTGTAAAGCTTCTCACTGAACTCAGAAGAATAGATAAAAACTTTACAAAGGAAATAGAAAAATATAAGAAAGTACCAAACAGAAGCCATAGAACTTAAAAACATAATAACTGAACTGAAAAATACACGAGAGGGGCTCAACAGCAGATTGGATGAAGCAGAAGAACAGATCAGCAAGCTAGATGTAAATAATGGAACTCACCCTGACAGAGCAGGAAAAAAAAAAAAAAGGAAAAAGAAAATGACAAAACATTTCAAAGAAATAATGACTGAAAATTTTGCTCACCTGGGAAAGGAAACAACCATGTAGGTCTAGGAAGTCCACTAAGTTCAAAAGATATCCACACCAACACACATTCTAATTTAAATGTCAAAAGTTAAAGAGAGAATCTTAAAAACAGCAACAGAAAAATAATGTGTTATATGTAAAGGAAATCCCATAAAGCTATCAGCAAAATTTTCAGCAGAAACTTTCCAGGTGATAAAGGGAGTGGCATGAAGTATTCAAAGTGCTGAAGGGAGAAACCTTCCAACCAAGAATACTCTACTGGCAAAGTTATCATTCAGAACAGAAGGAGAGACAAGTTTCCCAGATAAACAAAATTAAATAAGTTCATCACCACTAAACCGTCCTAAAAGAAATATTAAAGGGACTTCTTTAAGCTGAAAAGAAAAGGCACTAATTAATAACAAGAAAACATATTAAAGTGAAAATCTCTCTGAAAAAGGTAAAATATATAGTGAAAATAGTGGAGTAATCATTTATAAAGCTAGTATGAAGGGTCAAAAGTAATTAAGATTAAATAATTAAGGGATACATAAAATAAAAGATGTGAAATGTGACATCAAAAACAAACTGTGGGAGAGGGGAATAAAAATGTAGTTTTGGAATGTGTTCAAATTTAAGTGGCTATCAATTTAAAATAAATTGTTATACACATAGGGTGATATATGTGAACTATTTCAAAGTAACCAAAAATAATATATCATAGCAAATACACAAAGGAAAATGAAAAAGGAATCTAAACATAACACTAAAGAAGTTATCAAAACAGAAGATAAATGGGGCACCTGCATAGCCAGTTAAGCATCTGACTTTGGCTCAGGTCATGATCTTACAATTTATAGGTTAGAGCCCAGCCTTGAGCTCTATGCTGACAGCTCAGAGTCTGGAGCCTGCATCAGATTCTGTACCTCCCTCTCTCTCTGCTCCTCCCTCTCTCATGCTCGTTCTCTCTCTCTCTCTCTCTCTCAAAAATAAATAAATATTAAAACAAAAACAAAAACAGAAGGTAAGAGAGAAAAAGAAAATAACAAGAAAACTGTGAAAACATCCAGAGAAAAGGTAACAAAATGGGAATAAGTCCACAATTTTCAATGATTACTTTACATGTAAATGGACTAAATTCTATAATCAAAAGATATACAGTGGCTGAATGAATAAAAAAAAAGACTTAGCTATATGTTTCCTGTAAGAGTCTCACTTCAGAAGGACACACAGATTAAAAGTGAAGTGACAGAAAAATGTATCACATGTAAATGGAAATGAAAAGAAAGCTGGTATGGCTATACTCAATATCAGACAAAATAGACTTAAAATGACTGTAATAAAATGCAAGAAAAGGCATTACATAATCATAAGGGAATCAACCCAGCAGGAAGATATAACATTTATAAATATGTATGCACCCAAACAGAAGCACCAAAATACACAAACAAATATTAACAGGCCTAAAGGCAGAACTTTATAGCAATACAATAATAGTAGGGGATTTTTAACACCCCTACTTATATCAATGGATAAATAATCCAGACAGAAAGTCAATAAGGAAACATAGGTTTACACAACACATTATACCAGATGTACTTAATAGATAAATATAGAACTTTCCATCCAAAAGGAGTTGAGGGGCAACTGGGTGGCTCAGTCAGTTAAGTATCTGACTTCGGCTCAGTCATAATCTCACAATTCAGGGAGTTCGAGCCCTACATCAGGCTCTCTGTGGACAGCTCAGAGCCCAGAACCTGCTTCAGATCCTGTGTCTCCCTCTCTCTCTGCCTTCCCCTGCTCGTGCTCTCTCTCTCTCTCTCAAAAATAAATAAACATTGAAAAAATTCAAAAGGAGATGAATACATATTCTTCTCAGGTGCACATGAAACATTCTCCATGATAGATCACATGTGAGGCCATAAAGCAAGTCTTAATAAAAAGACTAAAATCATATCGAGCATCTTTTCCAAGCACTAAGAAAAAAAAAGAAAAAAAAAGAACAAATAAAACCTAAAGTTAGAAGAAGGAAGGAAATAATAAGAATAGAGTGGAAATCAGTGAAATAGAGACTAAAAAGACAATAGAAAATATGAATGAAACTAAGAGCTGGTTCTTTGAAAAGATAAACAAAACTGACAAACCTTTGGCTGGACTCACTCACTAATATATTTATTTTATAAATATAACATCAGAAAGAGGTAAAGATAAAACTGATATCACAAAAACACAAATCATCATACAACTACAAAAAAATTCTATGCCAAGAAATTGGACAATCTAGAAGAACTAGATAAATTCCCAGAAATAATATTTCAAGACAGAATCATGAAGAAATAAAAAGTCTGAATAGACCAATTACAGTAAGAAGATGAATTAGTAATCAACACCTCCCAACAAACAAAAGTCCAGGGCAATATAGCATCACTGATGAATTCTACCAAACATTCAAAGATTTAATACCTACCATGCTCAAACTCTTCCAAAAAACTGAAAAGGAGGGAATGCTTCCAAACCTATTTACAAAAACAATATTACCCTGAT
Organism: Puma concolor; assembly: GCF_028749965.1. NCBI lineage: Eukaryota > Metazoa > Chordata > Mammalia > Carnivora > Felidae > Puma > Puma concolor. Next base: position 104,600,999 of record NC_141670.1, on the reverse strand, counting down.
ACCCAAACTAGACAAGGACACCACAAAAAAAAGAAAGAAAAAGAAAAAAGAAAAGAAAAGAAAAGCAAAAAAGAAAAGAGAAAGAAAAAGAAAAAAAAGTGAAGGAGAAGAAGATGAGGGGGAAGTGGGGGGAAGAAAAAAACTTACAGGCAAATATACCTTTTAAACATAGATGCAAAAATCCTCAATAAAATATTAGCACACTGAATTTAATAACACATTAAGAAGATCATACACCATGATCAAGTGGGATTTATTCCACAGATGCAAGGATGGTTCAATATCCACAGACCAATCAACATGATGAACCACATTAACAAAATGAAAGATAAAAATCGTATAATCATCTCAAATAGATAAAGAAAAAGCATTTGGCAAAATTTAACATCCACTTATTATAAAAACTCTCAACTAAGTGTGGAGGGAACATAGTTCCACATAATAAAGCCCATATATAACAAGTCCATAGCTAATATCAAACTAAATGATAAAAAGTTGAAAGTTTTCCTTTAAAATCAGGTACAAGACCAGGATGCCCACTCTCCCCGCTTTTATGCAACATAATATTGGAAGGCCTAGCCAGAGTAATTAACAAGAAAAAGAAATAAAAGACATCTAAATTAAAAGAAAGAAGTAATTAAAACTGTCACTACTTGCAAATGACATGATACTATATATAGAAGACCCCAAAGACTTCACCAAAAGAACTGCTGGAACTAATAAATGAATTCAATTATGTTTCAAGATACAAAATTAATATGCAAAAATCCATTGCATTTTCACACACTAATAAGAAACTATCAGAAAGAGAAATCAAGAAAACAATCCTATTTATAAGTGCATCAAAAACAATGAAATGTCTAGGACTAAATTGAACCAAAGAAGTGGAAAACCTGTACCCGGAAAATGATAACACACTGATGAAACAAATGGAAGACACAAATAAATAGAAAGATATTCCATGTTCATGGATTAGAATAATTAATACTGTTAAAATGTCCATACTACCCAAAGCAATCTATAGATTTAATGCAATCCCTATCAAAATTCCAATAGCATTTTTCACAAAAGTAGAACAAATAATTGAAAAATTTGTACAGAATCACAGTAAATCTCAAATAGCCAAAGCAATCTGGATAAAGAAGAACAAAGAGGCATCATATTCCCAAATTTAAAACTATACTACAAAGCTATATAATCAAAACAGTATGTTACAGATAGAAAAATATAGACACACAGATCAATGGAACAGAATAGATAGCCCAGAAATAAACTCATGCAATTAATTTATGACAAAGGAGGCAAGAATACAGAATGGGAAAGAAGAGTCTCTTCAATGAATAGTGATGAGAGACGTGAACAGCCACATGCAAAAGAATGAACCTGGACCACTATCTTACACAATATACAAAAATAAATTTAAAATGTATTAAAAGACTTGAATGTAAGACCTGAAACCATAAAACTCCTAAAAGAAAACATATTAATCTCCCTGACATGAGTCTTAGCAATGCTTTGTAGATCTGGCTCCAAAGACAAGGACAACAAAAGCAAAAATAAACAAATGGGACTACATCAAACTAAAAAACATCTGCAGAGCAAAGGAAACTATCAACAAAATGAAAAGACAACCTAGTGAATGGGGGAAGATATTTGCAAATGATATATCTGATAAAAGGTTAATACCCAATATATATAAAGAACACATACAACCCAATAACAAAAAAACAAACAATACCATTTTCTGAATTCAATTGAAACATTATTTATTATCTACACAAAGTAGATAAGATAAAACTAATACATTCTGAAACAAGAACTAGAATAAAGGTAGTATGTAGGAAATGTAAACAAAAATTAATACACAAAACTAAGAGATTATAATTGAAGAAAGTCCTAACAGAAAAGAGGAAGGGTGGGGCACCTGGCTGCCTCAGTCAGTAGAGCAGGTGACTCTTGATCTCAAGGTCATGAATTCAAACACCATGTTGGGTATAGAGTTTAAATAAAAACAAAATTAAATTAAAAATTAAAAAAAAAGAAAAGAGGAAGGGGAAGTTAGGTCATGCTGACTGAAGACAAATGTCAAGTTGTCTTAGGTATGCAGAGAAAAGAATAAACATCTGGAAAAGTTGAGGTCATGGGAGAGGGCAAGGTGCATTATAACTTACACAGGCATCGGAAATCTACTCATAATATTAGAGTACAAGAGTGGTATGTCAGAGTTGCATTATGAGACAATTTATTTAGGACGATGGAAAGGTGGGAAGTGATAAGTAATAAGAATCTAATTAGATGGGTATTAAAGCAATGAAAATGAGCAATAATTGTGATGTTGGGATGGTAAAGGAACAAATGACTGAAGGTGACTAGACAAGGTAGAGGGTAGATTCTTTAAGAATCAGCATTTTTGTTTTTGTTTTTGTTTTTTTTAATGCTTTATTTATTTATTTTGAGAGAGAGAGAAAGAGAGAGAGAGAGGGAGAATGAGCAGGGAAGGGACAGAGAGAGAGGGAGACACAGAATCCGAAGCAGGCTCCAGGCTCTGAGCTGTCAGCACAGAGCCCAACATGGGGCTTGAACCCACAAACCACGAGATCATGACCTGAGCCAAAGTCTCATGCTTAACCAACTGGGCCACCCAGGTGCCCCAAGAATCAGTGTTTTAAAAAGGGTCTAAGACTAAAGAAACAGACAGGAGTAAGCATATGCTTTTGTCATTAACAGAAAGAAGAAACTCCAAAAGAGAGGTTATCTGGGACATAAAGAATGAAAAAGTCATTCTGGGACATGCTAAATTCATTAGGTCAAAAAGATATCCAGTTATGTTTCAAATAAAAAAATTAATATAGTTTTGAAGACTGGGTTAAATAAATAAGTCATTTGGCATGTGTTGGTATAGAGTTGATAGCAGAAGTCATGGATGTAGCTGATGCAGAGAACACAGAAGAGGCCCACAGCCAATGCATCCAGCCAACCTCCTCAGGGAGGGGAGATGGAAGTGTTCAGAGAAATTGGTAGAACACCTAGCAAAGTATACACCAAACATGAACAGAATTTCAAAACAGGTAACGTGAACAAGAGTGTCAAACGTTACAGAAAAAAAAGGGAGAGAATAAAGACTTTGCAGTTAGTACACCACTGGGAAACAGTGGATGGCCCTCTGGGTGTGAGAACAGTTTCAACAGACGATGGAAGACAGAAACCAGGCCACAAGGGGTTGTGGCCTGAGTGAGGGGGTAGAAAGTAAAAGCAAGATCTTCTGTAATTATTCCACATGCACAAGCACGTCCAGATATACACAAATCTCTTATAAAATAATTAGAAGTCAAATCAGCGAATATTATAATAATAATAATAATAATAATAATAATGATATTTATACGCTTTTACCTTCTTGTGATTCTTGTAAACATTTCTGTGGGCAAATCCCTTTCCACAAAGCTTGCATTTATAAGGTTTATCTTCACTGTGTATTACTTTGTGGGCGCCCACTTGATCAAGCCTCTTGAAAGATTTATTACAAATCTCACAATTATAGGGTCGCTTTTCTGTGAAAAATGAGTGGAGACAATCTCACATCTATATAAAGGTAAAGGATAAAAAGGGAAACAGCCTTACCTTATATTACTTCTAATGGACTAGTCAACTGAAACATGATTCAAACAACTGAAAAAAATCTACTTACCAATCCATTTCTGTTAGACATGTGACCCTATTCACAAAAGAAATATGAACTTGTTCTTTCAGAGACTTATTTTTGTAAACTAAATGTGTAAAGTAGCTTAGATGTAAGAATGAAGCTCAAATTCAAGGAAAAAAAAATCCTATTTCCAGATGAAAAATGTGCTGATAGTATGAGTTTAAACCAAGGTCACAACTTCAAACGCTAAGAGTGTTCTGACAGTGATAAAAGTAAATGACAGACCTGCCTCCTACTTGAACAAGTGGAACTCATATAGGCAAAGCTTCAATTCTCAACAGAAAGCTTCAATTCTCTACATACCTAGGTTGTTGTATAGAACCCATATATATGCAACGTTAACGTAATGTTGACCACTAGATGCAAAAAATACTATTTGTTTCAAACAAAGCATATCTGAAGGCCACCAGTTTTTGATCTCCTATTTTCATTTGCCAAAATATATATAGCCATCACCAAACAAAGTGGATATGTAAAAACATTCTAACCTCAATGGCCTTAAATTATAGACGTTCCAAACTCTAGAAGGAGACTTCATAAAGCAAAATTTATTTTCAGACCTTACTCTTTTTAATCTGTATAACAGACCTATTACTCAAACTTGCTTAAAATGAAACTACAGCTTTAAAAACTTATATTCTCAAAATGTATTTATAAAATTCTCATTAACATTTATTAGTACCTTAGTGAGAATGTGAAAGTATCTAGAAAAGCAGAAACTATAATTGTTGAATCCCTCCTAAAAGTCAGACCCCCTGCTAGCACAGTACATAATGATCTCATTTAACCTTCACAGCAATTCTGAAAGGTAGGGCCCTTTTCACAGATAAAGAACAGAATCTCAGGCTCCAGGAGGAGTAGACAATAAATTAAATGGTGATTCTGAAGAGCTTCGATATCACTTAGTCCAATCACCTTGGCTTTATAAATAAACTGAGGTCTAGAGAGGCTAAGTAACTTGTTCAAAATCACACGGCTAGTTACTGGCCAACCTAGAACTAAAAGCCAGGTCTCCTGATTACTATTCTCGGAGATCCTGAAAAGGACAAAGTGAATCTTTTGTAGTGATTTCAATATAAATGAACAAATATGTATTTTACCTGAGTGAGTGATCATATGACGTTTTAGCTGATTAGCTGAAATAAATTTCTTCATACATTCTTGACAATCAAATATCTCATGAATCTGCAAAAGGTTAAGTTGACAGTTAGGTCAACTGTCAAAGCCAAATAAATTATATAGAGCTCAAGTAAAGTATAAATATGTGGATAGCTGCTATTGCAATATCTATGTATATTGTAATTCAGCTCTGCTTTATTCACACTATCTTATATAAATTGAAAATGCAGTGAACCTGGTACCTAATAAAAACAAACAATTAAAAGAAAATACAAGATTGCAGCACACTTGAAATATGTGGTATAGCTGACCTATTTAGTGCATATTAAATTTCTACACTCTGTAAAAAGTTATACCTAACTGACACGAACTCTTTTTGTTATGCACAAATTTAGATTTGGAAATACAGAACCTGTATGTGATAATATTCCCTTTACAGTAGTGAAACTATTTTAAATTTAAATGTATATAGTACAGAAAAAAACATGAATTATCATGAAAGACAAGAAGATATATGATTCCGAAAAACATTTAGCTCAAAGTAAAATTCTTACACGATAGGAAGACCACAATAAAAAGAAAAGATCAAAAACTATAATAAGTAGGGAACATGACTTTATCAAACAGCTGGCTAATAAGTATTACAACTGAATATTAACTTTAGCTCTTTCCCTCTGAGACACTAAACAGAGAAATTGTATAGGTGGTATGATAAGTAGAAGCCCAGTTTATTATCAGAAACAATGCACAAAGTTCTAAGAGGAATGTATTGCAAGAAGCCTCATATTAGAAATGTTGATCACCCCCAATGAACAAGAGCATCACACTGTTTTGCTGAAGATTCTAAAATAGTTCTGGTGAAGTTATATTTGCTTCAACCTCACTAAAGGTAAAGCCCACAATAGTAAACACCAGAGAAGCAAAGGCCCTTGTGCACAAAGACAAGGTGCTGTGATTACCCCTGCAGAATAACGAGGGCTACTGCAGAGTGAAGTCAAGGCAGAGGGCCAAGAACTGAGTGAGTCATGAGTAGAAGACTGGGTTGTATCCTGGTAATTGGCTCCCTTGATCTAAGTGGCCATGGAAGAACTCAAAACAGAGAGACTGAAAAGAGGGGACAAGGCAGGGAAACAAAAGCTAGGGAAAATTACCAGGTCCCACGTCTGAGTCTGGGACTTCATTCGATGCCCAACCTCATGGCAGGTCTGAGGCTGCCAATCCACCTTCTGCCTTTGTCAGATCTGATTCTTGGTGAGTCAGAAAACTCAGTTGGGAAAAGCACAGGAAATGTAGATAAACAAGGCAGAAGCAGAATGATGTTATTCCACTAGAGTCTGACTTACACCTCTGCTTATATGCAGGGTCATCTATTCTCAATTAGTGAATATATGGAGTCCAAAGCATTCTAGGATTCCTCAGGCAAAAAATGTGGGACCCACACAAGTACTCACAAAGCAAGTACTACACAGTTAGAAGTAAAACTTTCAGCCTCAGCCATTTTAAAGACAGTCTGTTCAATCATCAAAGACCTTCACATGGTTTTGGTTCAACACCTATGCTTAAGGAGCAATATTATGTGTATTGTTTATTTAAAGACAGTAAGAACAGATTTATATTCCTAAACTCTATGTTTCTGTAATATATGTCTTTTATAATAACAATATCTCCTAAAAAAGATTATGTGCTTTCTGAGCCATACATCAATGAAAATATATTTAGTGTATTTTCATTTTAATATAAAACTTATATTAATACATAAATTTTTTTTAAATTATTTATCCATATATAAAGTGTTAAATGTTAAATAAAATACTGCAGAATAGTACCCATGTTTTTTCACTTCTTAACTCTCACGGCTCCTGAAACATGAAACACTTTTTAAAGGTTCAGTTGAATTAATTTTCCATAATTATAAAACAGAATATTCACTGTATATGAAAGCACTTTTGCATTGACTATATTATTTATAGTGGAAAATTCAGGCCACAGCTATCTTCAAAAATCCTAAAAAAGCTTAATAAAACAACCAAATTTGGTAATACTATTTATTTACACCTAATGATAAATAAAGCACAATTTTCAAAATGTTCAGCTTACTAGTTGATATGGAGCATATTAAATTACAATTTTGAAGTCCCTAAATAAACAATTTTCAAGAAGGGTTATAATATGTCTTATTGTAACATAAAATAGTATATAGTAATGTAAGATACTATTCCAGACTATTATGTAATTTGGCATATTCATACAGCACCCTCTACTGGCAAGGTTAAATACTGCAACCAAACTCTATTAGACATTCAACATACCCAACTATTAAGAACAGAGTCAGAAACGGAAGTCAAAAGCTGTCTATGGATTCAGAAAGGCTAAATTAGATGAGCCATGCTGTAATGAAGGAAGTGCTGCATTCAGCTAATAAGTTATTAACATTTTGCAGAGATAATTTGGGTGCTGTGTTCTACCATCACCAAGTAGTATTTGGCTCTACCAAGACATTCCTTGGGGAAAAAGTTCTTATATTATGAAGAAAATAAATGGAAAAGAGAACACTTTCAGAAATAGGCCCCACAAGTAACTTTGTTGAAACACTCTGTTTAGTACAATCTTTAATCTGGTAAACTATCTTAAATTTCAACTTCTTAAGATGTAAATAGACAAGGGAAAGAAATCATAGAATTATACAAGTAAGAAGATATTTAGAAAATATCTACTAAATTGGATTTCATCTTTTTGCCTCAGACTAAGATTCTGCTTCGGAAGCCATAGGGATGAAGTGAGCAGTGCAAATACTAAAATTAGAATGTTACAGTGAAGATTAGCATGGCCGGTGCACAAGAATTATATGCAAATTCTTGATGTGTTCTACATGTTTAAACAATCCTATTAGAAAACCATTTAGAAACAAACAAACAAAACAGCTCATGGCACTTGGAGAAAAAATTAAAAAGCATGGACCCATTCCAAGTCACATTAATAAAAGAGAGAACAGAGGCCCAATGTTACATGGAGTGTTAGGGACAGAAGATGACACCCACTGTCCTCACTCTCAGTCCACCGCTTGTTCCATTATTTCTCCCTGAGGATCAAAATCACCCAACATATAAAATACAATCTTGGACATCTTTTAAATCTAACTATCTTGTGTGTTTATAGATTAAACCCACAGCACATAGTTAGAACTATCAGATTGAATATCATGAATTTTAAAGCCATTCAGGTTACTTTGGAATATATCTATATACAATAAAGAGATAAATTCATTTTGTAAACCATAAGAAAAGTAAAATTTTATATTCACTAGTATTATATACTCTCTTCAATATTAAATCACTAAAAGAAAATATTATACGCTCCTAGATATTCTGAAAAGTGATGTGAAATTAAAAAATAATCATTTATCTGATAATATAAGAGTTCTTCTAGCATTTGTCACAATAAGAACAAAAATCTAAATTTTATTTTAGCTCTATTCTATTGTAAATTCTATTAAATAGTGCTAATGTTGTTAAGGTTAATAACCCCGGTATATTTTTCAGGTTAACCTTTCACATTAAATTTGTAAGTTAGTAATAAGTTTTATGTTTATTACAAAATACATTAAATTTATTTTCTTCTAATATAATCATTTGTTTCTGCTAACAACACTTTGACATACTTGCACATTATTTTTAGTTCTTCAAAATAAGGAGCTCTTGTCTTTGTTTTGTCGGACTTTACTATAAGATGCATGCATTTTAATAGCTAAATGCCATTGCAGGGCATATTATAAATCCACAAAACTTATATGTTTCCATCAAATACATAGTATTTCCTGAGCAAAAGGCAAATAAAAAAGCTTGAAACTCAAAATATACTTTTACAAGAGCTCACTTTTCTGCATATCAGTCTTGCATTTTAGAATACGCTAGTGTATAAATTGATGACAAAGCTCTGCCTTTATAAAAAAATCAATTAAAAATTTTCATGGCAGGCTCTATAAATGACTAAAAGGTCTTACACTCTGATGAGCATTAATCTTCATCTTACTGACCTTTCTATGTTCCTGTAGGCTTGATGCTGAAGAACACTTTTTATTGCACACTGAACATATGAGCTTTTTCTTAGGATCGCCTAAAATGCAAATAAAATATCATCATGATTTAAATGAGAATATGAAGAGCATCAGATACAATGTTTCTAGGTGATATATAATTTCTAAACAGGTATTCCATCTTAACAAGATGTTATACAAGTTATTCTAAGTTATTCTAAGTTATTCTAAGTTAACAACTTAGAATTCCAAAATGTTCAATGTTATAGTTATAGCCATTAAACTGGATTTAAACTCTTTCTTTTTAAATTTGAAAAATATTCAGCATGATATACCACTTTCTACATATATAAAATAGGCATTTCACCTTTCCATAAACTAATGTAGAATTAAAAGAGAAAAAGCACACTTACATGAAAAATTGTAATTTAAATTAATCAAATGTGTTTATAAAAGAAAAAAATGGTTTTATTAATTCATAAGTTGATTTTGCTACTTGCTTTAAATTTTAAGAGAATATTTCATTTAATCCTCTGTGTTTTTTAAGATGGAATTTATAGATTATTCTTTCCAGCACTAGATTCCTACAAAATCTATGAGCATATACTTTCTCATATTAATGTCAAAAACCAGAATAAACCAAAATCAAGTACATCAAAACATTATATCAACATTTGTATTATTATACAAATCAAAACAAGACCAATTTTGTCTTCTTACACAGTGATTACAGTAGCTCATTTCATATTTCAAATTTCACAGTGGTTATAGAAATGAAGACTCAATAAAACATTTTTTTTCAAATATGATGTAATATCATCTGCACTACCACAAATAATCACAGAGTGGTTTCTTCAACTTTTAATTAATTTCAAATACACAAATTTGTATATTTGAAGTAATCAAATAATATGACGAACCACCATGTACCCACACCTGGCCCCAACAATGACAAATCCATGGCTATTCTTGCCTCAACCTCAACCTCAACCCCATCTACTTCCCCATTTCTCTATTATTTTGAAAAAACTCCAAGACATTAAAAAAAATATTACAAGATGATTTTATTTTATTATAGGACTGTGATTATACACTTTTAGAAAAATAAAGTATGAATTTGTTATTATTTAAGTTACTTGTTTCATATAATGCACTATTTTTAGCATGCTGAATGTTACAGCCAAGAAAATTTTTCATAGTGATTGACAAAAAATATGGCTACTAAAGGAGAAAATTCTCCCCAGCAAAATGAGTATCTCTATACATATAGATTACATACACGGCAGGGGAGAGGGGCACAGAAGAGGAATATTCCTTCTTTTCTAGCTTGCACTAGCTGGCATTTCCCGCTTTCAATTCATAATCTTTTGTTGCTCTGTCTTATCCCTCATACCGGCTGTTCTTTAAGACTAGACCCTATCCTTTCCCTGAGGGAGAGAAGAGAGATAGAACTGAGACATTCCCAACCACACCTCTTACTTTATCCTCATGTTTCTGCTACTGTCCCTACAGCTGGAATCACAGGCAATGCACCATACCCCCATCCCTAATCTCCAAACTTTTCCCTCCTCCTGTCGTCTTCTATTCTTCATCCTAGAATTGGAATCCAAGCTCTTTTGAGAAAAAAACTTTTTTTTTTTTTTTGAGAGAGTGAGAGAGTGAGCACATGCAAGCAAGGGAGGGACAGAAGGAAGGACAGAGGAAGAGGAAGGGACAGAATGTCAAGCAGGCTCCATGCTCTGCAGGGCTCTATCTCACAACCATGAGATCATGACCTGAGCCGAAATCAAGAGCTATATGCCTAACCAACTATGACACCCTGGAGCCCGAAGAAAAAAAAATATTTTAAAAATTTATAACAATTCGTCCGAGAGTGCAGACAAATGTTATCTCCCACAAATACAAAATTTCTTGGTTTTAGCATCCATAGACTCTAAACAAAAGAAAAAAATGGAAGTGGGTTAAGGAAGTCAGGCCCTTCATTCTCTGTTTCCTCTTGGGTAACTATGAAGGTCGTCATCACTCTACCAGCTTCCCTAGGTTGAAGGACAACAGTATCTACAAAGCCATAACTAGACTTTATACTATTTTAGTTTTGCTATATTCAGGTAAGTCTGATTTTTTTTTTTTTTTTTTTACTTTCAGATTCAACTTTCAAAACTATTCAGGAACACATTATTTACAATAGTAGGAGATGTATGAAAAATTAACACAACCCTACTGAATACACAGTCACCCAAGTACCACAAGTTTCAGTACAATGTGGGTTAAGTGTGCATTCAGGTATAGAAGATTCTACAATCATATGTGTGAACACTGCTTTGCTTGCTGTTCTGATGTGGAATATTCTTTCTCCAAATGTCTATGTATCTCATAGAAGAAAAGGGAGAGACAAAAGAGGGGCTATGAATGAAAGACAGATTGTATACCAATCTCAACAAAAATTGTGCATAGTGACCTTTGGCTAATATTCTACATTCCATATTTTGTATGTTTCCACAACACAGAAAAATAAAAAAAAAAAAAACTTCCTTTTATAAATTATTTCCTACAAAGTCAACATGAGTTTCCAGAATCAGTAATATTATAATATCCAAGGCCAATTACAAGAAGCCTCACAGAAATTATGCTTATAGCACAGCCTGAAGACCACATGCCCAAATAAAAAGAATGCAAGTTTCCAGAGTTTCAGTATGCATCTGGTTTTTTACTTAGTTCAGCAAAGTTAACTTTAAAAATGACATGAAAGATTTGTTATAATACATTGCAGACAAAGATGGAGAAAATTAAGAACAGCATTTTAAACAGAACAGCTTAAAAAAAAAAACTATGAAGACAGGTCTATCAAAAAGTTATGCTTGCCTTTTGTAAGCATAGTGAAGGCCCAAGTTTAATGAATTCAGGAAAATGCCATCCTCCCTAAATCAGCCATATATTCTTCAAAAGGAAAGAAAGAAATCAGAACAATGTAAAGTCCTATTGATAATCATCCTGAAGCTGTATTTTGCATGGCCATACTTTCTACCACCCAGAACTTTCATAGACAGCTTACCCTAAATATGTAGTCCAAGCAATGATGCAAAATAGGAGGCAGTAGACACACTCATATTAGCTGCTATAACTTTAACAGTAAAGGAGATACTTTTTGGACAATGAACAAACATAGGATACAGAAGCTGAGTACTGATTATCCTGTTCTGAATGTGGGAATAAACAAGATGGGAGAAGAGAAATCCACTTTCCTCATGTCCAGAAAGACATCTTTCCACACATTTCCCAGAAGCGAAGCGCAAATGTAAACATGTGCGAAAAGCATAGGCACAGAAGCATATGAGGAGTTCCATGAGCCTCAGCCTCTCTTAAGGAAAAGACACTGAGGAAGTGAAAAGTTAACTCTGACGATACAGCCATCTGTTCAACTCCGTGTAACAGATTCGATCCCTAAACCAAAATACATTTACCATGTGCTAAACAGATAAAATCTAAGTGACAGTCAAATTTTATATGGGTTTTATTGTTTAGCTGGCCATTAGAAGGAATTCAAATAATATCTGCTTTATTAATCCCGATACATTAAATTCCCATGTCAAAATGCAGTAATTTTCTCCAATATGGGAGAAATATAAATTTAAAAAATAGATTTTTACTACAAAACTTTAAGGCACAAGAGCATCATTTAATAGTTTTAAAACGTATCTACTAAAAGAGAAATTTCATATTTCACACTTAAATTGTTATTTAAAAACATTAACTTTTAATACGCCTGACTACCAAGCTCAAGTAGATTCTAGCTTAGGTTTCCAGTTATGATTAATTCAGATATCCGAAAAATGAAAAATACTGCTGAAATCAACTTAAAAAAGAAATGGTGCTCAGAGAAAGAAAAAAGTCCACTGCAAGAGCTCCACATCTGTGTGAGCATAATGTCAAAGCAAGCTCTCTCCTCAAGAGCAAGAATTAAAAACAGATCACAGCAGCCTGGGGAGAGGAAGCCCCTTTAAAAATGACCCTCCAGTGATTTCTCACCAGCATGGACATTTTCCTGGTGTCTTCTGAGGGCATCCTTGCTCTTCAGCCTCTTTCCACAGCTGTCGGCCTTGCACACAAACCTGGCATCTCCCCGGCAAGTCTCCTGGTGCTGCTCAAAACTACAAAACAACCAGGAGAGGGGAACAGGGAGAAGAAATGGTGAAGACATATCTTATGAAGTCTAACAGCACAGCAGGCTTTTGCAATGCATGCTCTCTAGTAGAGTTTCTGGGTCATTTCATGCATTACCTGGGCAGGTAAAAAGGAAAGCACTTATCTTGTAGCCATGTGATAATCACTAAGAAGCATAAAAAGCATGCCTGCCAAAAATGACCCACAATTATATAACAGCCATGTGATAACTCAGACACAAAACCTCGATGCTGAATTGAAGGAAGAATTGCAAACAGAGCACTGAAAACTTCGTGAAGAATCCTTCAGACTGCTTTTTGCTGTGCACTGAAGAACGCTGAGGGGGAAATAGAAAAAAAACAAAAAGAAATAAAAACTGGATGTGTAAGACAAAAACTTATGAAAAATATCTCTACTTTAAATAAAATCCTGTTGGTGATCTCTGTTTTCATTTTGTTTTTTGTCCCTTTAATTTTTGGTAGTACCTAATTTAACTATAAGACCCGGCTAAGCAAAAGTATCTTTGGTGTAGACTCAATAAAAGCTGACTAGAATGCAGTTTTAACATCTAGTCTCTAAAAAGTATATAGCCCTGGCTTGTTTTTTTTTTCAAGAGCCTATAACAAAATTTCCAAATGCTTAATCTCTTGCTATTATAATTTTTTTAAGTTTTGAGCAGAAATTTTTCATTTCAAATTTCATATGCAAAAGTAGATGCATATATTAAAATAGTAAACATGAAAGCTTTCTTGCTCATATACAAGGTGACATTCTTAAAATAAAAAATATACGTATCTAATTTCTCACTTTTAATAATTAATAATCCTGTAAAATATTTAAGTAAAAAGATAAATTTATATGCTGTTAATATAAAGAGTCAAAATAATAAAGGGTACCGAGCAATGTGTGGGATCATTTAATTCATCTTCATGTGACAGCCTATATCTATTCATCTTTAAATTATTCCTCCTAAGTTGCTAAGAAATAAACAGTGCTTCCCCAAGTGTCCCCGTATTCTTTATTCTCTAAACTCTCTTCATTTCTTAAAACTCTTCTTTCACTGATTCCAGAGGGAATATCAAATGCAGACAACTGAAACTTGATCTGTGATCTCAGAGCACTAAATTATGCATAAATGAATTTCTGAATAGTAAATCAATGGGCTTGATTTGATATTTAATGGCAAGTAAATAAATGGACAAAGACTTATTAGCATAAATAATGTTTACTTGTTGGAAGTTCATAATCAGAATGTTTCAAAAATCACCATGTTATACTAAGAAAAGATAAGTTAATGACAATGACAATATAGAATGCTTACTTTCTTCCTCCCCACCCCGTCTCCATCACTGATACCCACACACACACACACCCACACACACACACGTATAAAACAAATCAAATAGAATAGTTAAAAACAAAAGTGTTAGCTTATAATTTTAAAGATATTCTTTGCTGTACGCACTGTCTTTGCAAAGCCTGCTTAACTGGGAATTTCTTCCCACAGTTCTTGCACTTAAATTCTTTCTCCTCTGTAGGTTTCTGGTGCAATGTCTGAAGGTGCTCAGCAAGAATTTCCTCACTGGTAAAACTCGAGTCACACTGGGGACAAGCATAGTCCTCTTTACAGCCAAGGCAATCTGTACATTTACAAGGAAGCAAATTTATAAGACAAAAATTAAGAGCCAAGAACTGTTCAGTTTTATCCTCATTTTAAAATCAAAATTGTGTTTAATAGTATCAGAAGAATAAATTCGTATTATCTCTCTGAGTATTATTAATGTTGTCCATGAAAAATAATAGGAAGTGTTACTAGAAGTACCTTATCTTTTAATTCACTTCATTGGTGTTTCAGCAAATTAATACAAAATCAAAATCAATTTTTAATTTACCCTATAATGCTAACTTTTCACATGAAAGAGTTATTGCAAATGTGGAATGAGAAAGCAAAACTTTTCCCTGAAACAGGTCATCTTGAGTTCACTGAGTTCACAAAGAGAAAAAATCCAACCAAGGCAAAACTATGTGGAATTACTAAGGGGAATCTCACGTACATGTGAAAGAGACTGAGGCCATAAAGACAGAACTCATTACAGCAGGTGTCATGAGATTCCATGGTCTCTCTGGCTTGTCAGTCCCTAAGGACTGTCATGGATCCACCGAAATTTCTCAAAGTGCACTATTTACATCACATTTTTTTTCTGATTATTAAATAAGATTAGATTTAGAAAATTCAGGGAATATGAAGAAAATAAAAATTACCAATAATCCCACAATGAAGAGACAACCACTTAATATATTCTCAAGCCTGATTTGCCTTTTGTCCATTCATATTTTATAGTCTAAGAATAACTACATTTATGATCATACTTTGTATTCAATTTCATCTGTTGCTCTTTTTTTCCATTTAACATTTTCCCAAGTCAAATAAAAAAAACATAATTATTTACTAAGCTCTCCATTGTTTGACATTGGAGTGGATTATTTGTTTTTTTTTTTTTGCTGGTGGTTTGGTTGCTCTGTTTGTGTTCTGGCCTTTTTTGGGGGAAGGGGTGCTTTTATTAAATAACAACTGATTTCTAAAATAAAAATAGCAATAATGTATGTACCTGATTCATATGTTTTCAAAATCTGTTTAAGTTTCTATTGGTTATTTTTACAAAAGTAAAAACAATTTGCAATTTGATATTTGTTAACTAAAGAAAAATCAGGGTGATAATAAATAAGCAGGAGACCCATTTTTAAGCTAAAATAGTGGACACAGTAATAATATGCCCTGGAGGTGGGGGGAGGGACCTTAAAAAATAAATACAAAAAGTATAGCATAGGGAATGTAGTCAATAATATTGTAATTCACATAAATAAATATTCCCCAAAAAGAAAATACAGAATAATACAAAAATAATACCTATTACCCAAAGTCTGAAATTTGAAACAGCAAAATACATATTTGAAAGAACAGAAAGCCTGTCCTCATCTTTCCCTTAAATAATCCAACTGAAATAAAGAAACAGAAGCATAAGCTAGCAATGCTAGGAATGCTTATACTTTCTCAGCCAGTGACATATAGTTGGAGTAGAAAATTCATATGAAAGATATTACTACCATGGTGACTAAAGAAATCAGTGTCACTTCTTGAAGCAGATTTGCTAAAGAAAATGAAAAAAATACTCTATGGTAAATTTCAATCTATTACAAAACATGAATACCTTTAACATCATTCATATTTCCTTCAAATCCCATCAGGAGTAAAACACAATAAAATAGAAACAAGCCCCAATAATAATTGATTATTCCCCAGTAGATGGCAAACAAGCGACATCTCCTGGATTACAGGATTGATCTAAGCAGATCAGACCTCCCGTCAACACACATTTTTGGTTACCCAACTAGAACAACCTAACAATCCTACAGGCTTCTATGCTCAGAACAGAAAAAGATTTCCAGAAGCTCCAGATTCTCAAAGGATCTCAAACAAGAGGGAGGCCCAGGAAGAGTCCATTAGGGTCCAGCAGTACCCTCTGCACACCTCTGCACTTGCCTTTCCCCATGTGCAGATGAGAAAGTAAAGTCTCAAAGAGTTAGTGACTTGCCCGGTACAAGACTGATGAGTGGCAGACGCGGGGCTGGAGCACAAAACTCCTCATTCCTAGCCAACCCACTGTACCAGTGAGAGCAGTGAGAGTCAGGAGCTGGTGCTGACCTTGGCAGCTCTACAGGGCACATGGATCACCCACACCCAGCGTTCTCCTTCTGCTAGAAGAAAGATGTGCTTACAGCTGGCTACTCTCTGAGAGTAGTTTTCACAAAAGCTAACTTTATTTTGAGAACACCTTATTATAACACAACTATAAGTCAACTGCAGTTCAAACTATATTTCTTCTACAACTTCTATGGTCTCAGATCACCAATTAGAGGCAATACCTTTTCTGCCAGCTGTTGATTGTCCTTTAGAATTTTTAACTTCCCCTTCTTTGATCATTGTTATAATTTGCTGTTCTTCCTCATCAGCCTCCATGTCACTGTCCAGGTAGCCAATCAGAAGTTCTGTATCTGTTTCTATGTCTTCAATTGCCAAATAGAAAATGTTTTCTCCTTCCTGAGACAAAATTAAAAAATATGCTATTGTATTACAAATATATCTCAATAATTTAAAAAATGTTGAACCATTTAATAATTAAGAAATAATTTTAAGATACACTGAGTACCAGGTTCCCATTAAAAATTACTATTCTTTTTTTTTTATATCTCCAACAGATCCAGATACTGAAAAAGGAAACTGACAGTATTCAGTCACCCAGAAAATAAAGTACAAATATATATTACAGATAGTGACATTTATATATATCAAATGAAAGCATACTTAAATTACTAAAAGTGAATTTCACATTGTTAATTTGCCTAATGTCATAACATTTTGGGGATGCCTGTAAATGCAGCAGAAAGAAGTCTGTTAAGTAATGGTGTTATTTCTGCACAGAGAGCAATGAGATATCAATGATCTAACTATGATTAATATTAAATCCAAAACTGGAAGAAAAAAAAAAACTTTCAAGTTATAAGCCATAGGAACTGCAAACAAACCCTGAAAAAACTTCCAAAACCCTAGACCAGAAATAGAAAAAAAAAGACCAGGTGGGGCACCTGGGTGGCTCAGTCAGTTAAATGTCCAACTCTTGATTTCAACTCAGGTCATGATCTCATGATTCACGGATCCGAGCCCTGAGTCAGTCTCTGCGCTGACAGTGCAGAGCCTGTTTGGGATTCTCTCTCTCTCTCTCTCTCTCTCTCTCTCTCTGTCCTTGCCCCACTCATGCTCTCTCCCTCTCAAAATAAATAAATAAACGTAAAAAAAGAAAAGATAAAAAAAAGAAAAAACAACCAGGCACCTGGGAAGTTCAAAGTATTAACTGAATCATCATGTGTACCTAAATCCCACTAAAATGACAGAAGAGAGAAGAAAAGAAAACAAGTTCCACTAACAACACAAAAAAATTCTGCAGAAAATTCTAGGAGATTAGAAATCAGGTTTGAAATGATAGATAATTACTGCAGAAGAAATCTCAACCCATAACAGACACAAGAAAAATACTACAAAGAAGAACCTACTTCCCAAGGAAACCCCAGAGGAACTTCACACTTGGAATGAACTGGTACAAAAAGCCCCTCTGGGCCTTCGGCCAATCACCAGGGAAGCCAGAACTGGGGCTGCTTAGCTCGCTGTCCCCAAGAGAAACACCCAGAATTGCTCTTACATAGCTGAGGATTTGTTCTGGGACGGCTCCTACTTTGGCTGCTGAGGATAAAGAGAAGCAAAACATAGTCTGAATTTATTGAACCTTGATGGTAGGCAAGGGGAGAAGAGGACAAGGACAGTGAGCTCCACCAAGGAGTGAAATTTAGTAAGGGAGAGAACATAGAACAAAGCCTTCTCTCTGGCATTATCACCACAGCACTTGCGTTAAGCCGGAGGAGACAGAGGAGGAGGGGGAAGGGAGAAGGTGAGCTGGAGAAGGGAAACTGGAGGACGAGGAATGTGTAACATCTGTATGTGTGTATGTGTATATTATGTACACACAAGCAGAACCCCTGTGAAAAGCTGGGAAAAGATGCAGCAAACTATTATACAGTTATCATTTGGAGGCTGGGAGAAAGAGTAGTTTATAGTCCACTGTTTCAGGTTTTGTTTTGTTTTGTTTTGTTTTTTACAACAAACAGAATCTTTGTAATCTTTAAAATGGTGTATATATATATATATATATATATATATATATATATATATATATATTAGAAAATTCCATGGAAAAGACAAAAATGATTAAATTCGTCGTTATTGGGCAAGAAAGGTTTGATTCAAAAGTTCAAAGCACTGAAGCAAATCTAACCATCAGCTACAGTTAATTAAAGGAAGTTTCTATATTTACAGCATCCTTGCAATTTTTGTAACTTCAAACCTCCAGAAACCTAAAGTGATTTCTAATTAAGAACACAATTAACTTCTGTTCAATTGTTACTCTTTGTGCAATAAAATAAACAAACCAACCAACAAAAACTATGCAGACATTCAGCAAAAGAGAGGTCTCTTTTTAAATGAACTCAGAAGTGGTAATTTCCAGGGTTTGGAAACCACTTGTTAATAGTTTCCAAAAGCAACAAAGGACTCACCTAATGAAGATTTCAGAACACAATCATAAATCTTAGTGCTTATCTGATCAATATCCAAGAAATTTAATTGAAGCATCTTTCCAGAATATTAATAATCAATTTTGTGATGGCCTTCATAGCACCAAGAAAAAGTCATTTTTAATTTTAAAACATGATAACATTAACTTAAACTTCAGTCATAAGACACAGCATGCCATTCAGGGGCTCCATAAGAAAAGAAAATTTTAATATACCAGTTAAAACCTTGACTTAATAAAAGCAATAGCATTATACCCAACAAGGACCAACTACATGTTTTGTCTATATGCCAAAAATATGGTAAAAGGAATGTCATGGTATTACTCCAATCTACTTATTTAATTCTAGATAGCTTTATTATATAATTCTTACCAGTGCCTAGCCAATTTGCTACCACAATAGTTTTAAGAAGTATCCTCTTAAATTGTTCCTTGCCTACACTTCACTAAGTCAATCACAACTTTTCATTATATTATTCTCTTCAAAACTTCCCATTGGCAGACCCTGCCAGATTCCTAATCTCTGGAGTTCTCTTGAACTCCAATATTCCTTACCTGTAGGCTCACCCCAGCCCCAATTGCCTGCCCTTTGGCAAGAAGGACTTAAAGGGTATTGACTCAAAGTCCTGGGATTCTAACCTTGTGCTCCAGCTTTGATGACTGTTTTAATATTTTGATCCTGAATTTTACTTCTTATTACAGCTCTTATTTCCCATCTTCAGGTTTGTGGCTTTTTCCCCTGAATACAGTTCCTTCTGTAAGAGAGTAACTCCTTACATTTTAGGGGTTAGTGCCTTCCCTGACTCTGCCTGGGTTCTGGGGTCCTGCTTATGGTTCCTGTTATGGGCTCCAGGTGATTTTGCTGAAAACCTGTTAGCTGCAAGAAGGCTGTTCAACATGATGATCTGTTCAAAAGCAAATATTCCTCAGCCAGTGGTTTTCATTGTGTTGGGATACAACATAGAGTGAGTGGTTTTACAATTATTATTCAGCTCTTGAATTTTTGTTTTTTAGTCTTGTTTCATTTTGCTTTATTTATTTGTATATTATTTTCAGCTAATTCTTATTTTAAAGTTTATTTATCTATCTATCTATCTATCTATCTATCTAATCTATCTATTTAGAGATACAGTTGAGGAGGGGCAGAGAGAGAGGGAGACAGAGAATCCCAAGTGGTCTCTGCACAGGGCTTGAACTCACAAACTGTGAGAGCATGACCTGAGCCAAAATCAAAAGTTGAACTCTCAAAAGACTGAGCCATCCAGATGCCCCTCAGCTAATTATTTCTACTGTAAGCTGTTTATACCATCAAAATGTTGCAGCCTACATGTCCAATAATATAAATTGGAAAAAAATAAATGCCTAATAATTGGTTTCAAAATTTACCAAATGTAATTTCTATAAAATAACATGTCATATATGTATCAATATAGTTAGATAAATATATAGATAGATAGGTAGATAGATAATGTGCCCCAAAAAGAAAAATATATCAACAAACATGTTTCACAGAACTTGTTTCTAAGTAGAGGTAATTCTAAGTATTTTGCAGAATCTCTTCTGCTAGTCCATAGAATCAGTAAGTGTTACTTTTGTAGTAAAATAAAATAATAAATAATAAACAAACCTGGTTCCTTGATAACAGAAAGCAGTGCTGCATAATGACTAAGAGCACAGGCTTTTTTGGGCTGGCCAGGGTTCAAAGTCTCTTTCTATGATTAATTAATTAGCTGTATGACTGTGCAAAAAAGCTTAATTTCTAGAATCACCAGTTTCTTCATTTGTAAAATGGAGAAAATAATTCCTAAGTCATAGGTTAATTGTAAGGATAAAAGTGAAAATATTTGTAAAACCTAGTAAGGTGCCTGGCATAAATGATAAGCATTTATGAATGGTAGCAGATATTATTATCATTACTATTATAACTATGCAAAACTTGAAAGCCAGTGGTTAAAATATTTTTTTTTCAAAATTTATTTCAACCCACTGCCACATAACGTTGCTTTGACATTGCTGTTTTTGACCAAATTCCATGTGGCCAAACTGCCCTCAGCCAAAATATAATTAAATTCCACTGCCTGCCTACCAGAGCTCTGAACTGCTTTGGATTTCTGATTGTCACACTCTGTTCACTTGTTAACATACTAAACTATATCTGAACTATACCTAAAAGTGACAAGCCATCTGCTTTGTCTGTGACTTGGGTTTCCCAAGACATGAGGCTTTCAAAGCTCAAGCTGAAAGAGTCGGGGGCAAGCTAGGACAGTTGGTCACCCTAACTACACTCATCATGCTCTCCAAATTCTAAACTCTAAATTCTAAATCTCACAGTCTCCAGCCCCAGCTCAGGATTCTCAACATACAGAACCAGTCACATCCTCAAGTACAGCTCCAAAGGTTTATCAAATAGACTCCCATAATCTGAACCCACTTTGTCCTCTCATCCTCAACTGTCCTTCAAATGAACCTGCCTCCTGTTCTTCAGTCCAACCGGTATACTTGCTCTCAGAAAATACTGAATTTATTCCTGTGTTAGTACAATTGCAAAGATGCCACCTAGCCTCCTTGCTACAACTCCTCAGTGTCATCTGAGGCACACCTCATTTTCATCCTTCTCCATGAAACTCTCTAATCTACTGAATTAGGTTCCAGGAGTTTTCTCCATATATAATGCCTTAAGTTTATTGGGCACTTGCAATTTATTTCTGTGTTTTTTGTCATTTAATTCATATGACCAGTAAAATTCTAATACATGTTGATCTTATCTCTCCAAAGATAATTTCCTCAAGGCAGCAAACAAGAATTACCAGGTATCCCCCACAGTGTAAGCTTTACTCATAACACCTGCTCACCATTTTACAAATAATGAATAGTGAAAAAAAATAATAAAAAGAATATTAAAAGGCCATGTCTACAGAAGAAAAGTACTTATTAGTAAAAAGTTTACTGATATTTTCCTTTATTTACTTTTTGTGGTAGGCTATTACCATAATCCAGATAGTGGTGATTTAGGAGGATACATGTGGACAACGTAAGAAGAAGTCATGATTGTGACATTGGCAAAGGCACAATTCATTGTATTGAAAAGGTAGTAAGTAGTGAAAATTCAGATTATCCAGCCAAGCAACTAATGACCAATCAACACGATAGGAAATCATCTTCAAAATGCTTGAGGTTACAAACTGAAATTATACCAATGTGGAGGAAAAAAAGTTTGGACTCCTATTCGATTATCAACAGAAGTAGGAGACAAGTGGTAAAGATGGAGAAAAGAAAATGTAATGAAATAGGAAGAATTCCATATTTAATATCTTCTCAATTAATTCTTCTTTACAAAAACCCTGATTCAGTCTTAACCTGTGTATCAACATCATTTCTGTAGAGCTCAATATACAAAGCTGAAAAATATAAAAAAATAATCATTTCCATAGTGAAATTCACAAAGCATATCTATTAATAGTGATCTAATAATAAAAATAAAAACATTTAAAATGAGACATAACTGGGCCACCTGAGTGGCTCCATTGATTAAGCATCTGACTCTTGATTTAGGCTCAGGTCATGATCTCATGGTTCAAGAGATTGAGCCCCACATCAGGCTCTGTGCTAACATGGAGCCTGCTTGGGAGTCTCTCTCTCCCTCTTTCTCTGCCCCTCCCCCACTCACATTCTTTCTCTCTCTCTCTCTCTCTCTCTCTCTCTCTCTCTCTCTCTCTCAAAATAAATAAACATTTAAAAAATACAAAAATACTTTATTAAAAATAAATAAAATGAGACATAACTATAATAGAACATTGCATTCCTATTTATTTACTCCCCTCTGAAGAGGGGGCTGCACCCCTGTGATGTGGCTCAGAGTGGCATCTGTGGGAGGCGTGTACTGTATCAGGTTTGACAAGGTGACTTGTACTGATCCATGAAATGTGACTGGAAGCGAAGTGAACCATGTCCAAGAGAAAGCTTTAAGAGTCGTCACATGTTTGGGCCACTGCTCTTTCCCTTCTGCCAGAAAAACGCATGTCTCTGGTCAGTGCTGTTACTTTAGATACCATGGTTCACCACGTGGAACCGAATGGTGGAAAGAGTCACAGTCTCCAGTAGCCCATACCTGCATGGACAATAACTAAATCCTTGTTGCTATAAACCACTAAGACTTTAAGGCTCGTAGGACAGTCTTCTTGGCAAAAGTTGACTGATACAATGATTTAAGCAAAATAATACTTTTAAAATTATTTTCTTGGTGAGTAAGAAGAAAACATCAAGGAGAATGGTGTGAAGCCGGAAAATGACAGGTATATTTAAAAGAGTGAATGGTGCAAAATAAGTTAATTTCATGTTTACAGTGCATTAGTCAAGCCCTATTAAAAAAATGGAAGTTTCAAACAAATGTAAATAAAATAATTTCTTTTCTAATCACAGCTGATAATCAGCCACACATCAAGGAAATTGTTTGATATGATTCCTAGGAATGAGTACTATATTAGACAAAAAACCAAGTCCATAAACAAAATACGATAATTAGAGATCACTAACATATATGCTATCTTTCTCTGAGGGGCTCAAGCAAAGATAGTAATCTTTGAGGCATCTTACAAAACAAATCTGACACCATGGAGAAATGAGTCAACAGAAAAGATGAGGAGAATAAAAAGAAAAATTTGTTACATAGAAAACACATGATGTGATCCTAAGAAACAGTGGCTCTTCACAAACAAACAAATATTAAAAAAAAAAAAAAACTATACCTCAGCTATTTTACTTAGATATAAGTTATAAGTCAATACTGACAGGCCAAGCAATCTTAGAGTAAGATTATGCTATGGAGAACAGAGCGGCTATTTTACATAGATGCAATTAGAGGAAATACTGTGTTCTCACAGCATATCTGCTCTATTTAACATCAGAAACTCTTTTAAGTGGCCTCCACTTAACTCATTCCCAGATTTACCTGACACTCTACATCAAGTCTGCTGACTGATGCCCAGAGAAGTCTTCTCAGCAGCCTACCCTCTGCTTTCCCTCATTCCTCTGTCCTCACCACTTAACTTGTGTGCTTCTGTCCCAACTGTCTGTTGTGCATGCTCCCACACCTGTTTAATGTCACTTGTACAAGTCGTTTTAATTAGTAACTTGCCTCAATATTACATAAACCAAAGATATATGAGGAAGAAAATATTCAACCGTTTCAAAGAAAATCAGTTGTACATTTTGAAGACTCAAAGGTGAGTCTAAAAAGATTGTCAAATTACAGAAGGCAAAGCAATTACAAAATATGAGGGGAATCATAAATCTGGAAGGATTCTACACTCAGGCTGCTTTGCAGGAAAGAAACTTTACTCATATTACTTTAAAAATAGCAAAACTGAATACTATAAGGAGTGGTTATGAAAAAATATGGTAGCAAACTCTAGTGAGAATACCTATACTCAGTATCAAGAAGGCTGTGGTCATAAATCAAAAAAAAAATAAAAATAAAAATAAAAAATAAAGAATCAATGTATATTTATAAAACAAGTTAAAATAAAATGGTTGAAATACCAATTCTATGATCCCTACTAGAACAAACTTTTTCTATTACTTGACCAAGTACTGGTCCCTATCACATTGGAAAAAAGAATTCCCACCAAATTATTATATTAACAGGTCTGAACAACAGGTTCCCCACACATGCCTCCCTAACTGTCTATGCTGTCCCCATCAAAGTATTTACCACCCTGATCTGCATTTATTTAGCTGCATCCCCCAAATGGGCTGGAAACTCCATGAGGAAAGGGATTATATCCTCAAATTATATATAAACTATCATTCCCAAAATATTCATTATTCTAAATGGCATGAGAATTAGCTAAACACAGGTCTCTCCTTCCCCTTGCCTCTTCCTTTCTCCAAAGATTGCTTGTTCCCTGAGGGCAGGCACTACATCATATCCAACTATGTGTAAATCTCAATACCTGACTCAACACCTTGTTCACTGAAGGCTATCCACAAAGGACCCACTGAATTGAACTAAGTAAGAGAAAAATAATTGTCATTTCCTTTTGAATTAATAAGACTATAAAAGCAACAGAGTCACTCAGGAAAGTGGAATTTGCTACAAAAAGGGTTGGGGAATCAATTTCCCATTCCCAACAAATTCTTAAGAATTCAAAAGTTAGCCAACAATTGAGAGTGTTTCAACCAACTGGAAATAAGAGAACAGATTAGACAAGCAGATGTGCTTCCTGGAAAGAGAACTGCACTCAACATACCAAAAGTCAATTCAAAAACACATGAGAGAAACTGAATGTCCATTGAATGCATTTATTGCCATATATAATGTGCACGGCACTGCAGAACATCCACACTCACAAGAATACCCATACCGTTTTCTGCTCTGCAGACCTTTACATACTCTTGGTGGAAACAGAACAAACCGGTTAAATTACAAAATGGAGCAACAAGGGCCAAGACAATTGTACAGACAGCAGCAGCTATGGAATTTTTAGAGACGGTTTCACAACAGCCTTTGAAATTCACTCCGAACCCTATAGGCTGGATAAGTTTTAGACAAGATAGTTAAGATTGAGGGGTGCCTTGGTGGCTCAGTTGGCTGGACGTCTGACTTCAGCTCAGGTCATGATCTCAGTTTGTGGGTTCAAGCCCCGCATCAGGCTCTGTGCTGACAACTCAGAGTCTGGAGCCTGCTTCGGATTCTGTGTCTCCCTCTCTCTCTGCCCTTCCCCTGCTCACACTCTGTCTCATCTCTCAAAAGAGAATAAATGTTACAATTTTTTTTAAAAAAAAAAGATAGTAAGATTGAAAGGGAGTGGGCTTTTTAAAATAGGGAACACAACATCAGCAAATTGACAGTGCTGCAAAGGGTAGATTAGGTTATGGAAAGCAAACCGAGCTGTAACACTGGGTATTACAGAAAAACTGTAGAAAAGTAGACTGACAAAGCCACTTTAATACGTGGAGTGACTGAGAAGTCAGGCACAGATGAAACGTGCCCTGTGAATTGCAGTGTTTGTAAGGCAACCACCTCAGACTAATGAGACAGAAAAAAAAAAAAAAAAAGACTGAAAAGTAGAAACATGTAAGAAATTTTGTTCATGTGATCAATATGATGGTATATTTTACGTATCAACTTGACTGGAGCACAGGGTGTCCAGATATCTGGTCAAACATTATTCTGGGTGTATCTGTGAGAGTGTTTTTAAATAAGATTAACATGTCAGTTCATAGGCTGACTATAAGAGCCTGCTCTCCACAACATGGGTGGGCCTCATCCAATCAGTTGAAGCCCAGAACAGAATGAGACTGACCCTCCACTGAGTACGAGAATTCCTCCTGCCTGACTTCCTCCATACTGGTACAACAGCTTTTTCCTGCCTTTGAACTTGAGATAAAACACATGCTGTGTCTCAAGCCTGAGGGCCTTCGAACTTAAACTATACCCTCAGTTCTTCAGGTTCTCAGGCCTTCAAACTCAGGCTAGAAGTAGAATATCAGGTGCCCTGGTCCCCAGTTTGATGGCTCACCCTGCAGATCTTGGGACTTGTCAGCCTCCATAATCATATGAGCCAATTCTTTTAATAAAGTCTCTTTACACACACGTACCTACACATATACATACACATCCTATCGATTCTGCTTCTCTGGAGAACACTGACTAATACAATCAAACTCGAAATGTAAGATGTTTGTTATACCACTACAATGGAATCTATCTGATAAAAAAACTAAAGTACATTTGAAATAACTTCTAGCCAAATAAAATATATTAACCTAGACAAAAAGGGAACATTGAATAACCTACAGATAATTTCAGAGCAGTAAGCTTTCAATATGAATAGTTTTAATTCTGTTTTTTTTTCTCATTTTAACAAAGAAACACTTCTGATAGAGATAAGTAATTCATTTGAAAAAAAAAAAATTAAGCAAGTATGTGCCAAGAGCTATGCTAAGATGAAGTATAACATAGTGAAATAAAACAGACACAGTACCCACCCTCAAAGAGCTTAGAGACTAGGAGTAAGCCGTTGATACCACCAAAAAAATGGAAAACAACTTGATGAATGCAAGGACAGTGAGGAACATGGTGCTAATGGAGTATATAATGGAGAGAGCTGATCTCATCTGAGGTTCAAGGATGGCCTCTTGGCAATGTGATGACTTAGCTTAGATCTACAGGACACAAACAGAGGAATCTAGCAAAGGCAAAAGGGAACATGCATGTGTAGAGCAAGTGGAAGGAACTCAAATATTCAATAGCTGGGTAAAAAAAAAAGTATAAGCTGCAAAAAAAGGAATGAAAATGAGTGGCTAGGAGGTGGTTTCAGAGAAGACAAAGGAAGAGAGCACTTCAAGACGAAGGTATTTGTCAACAACACCTAATGCCGCTGAGCAGATCTAGCAGAAGGAGGTCCAAAAAGCCTGGAGTGCTTTAGTGATGCAGAGAGCACTGGTAGCCTGAAAGAGAACCACCAGATGCCAGGTCAGTGTGGGTTGAGGAGTGTGCCGGAGGTGAGAAAACCGGAGACCCAGCATAGAGACAATTCAAGTAAGGAGAGAGGATCCCCGCTGCAAGGGGTTGTAGAAACAAGAGGAAACGATTTTGAAAAGAGAAGTGTGAATGTTTAAAATCAATGACAAGAACCCTGTTGACTGTGAGAGGGTGAGTATCGAGTGAAGAGAAGGGATACTCTATGTCAGAAGTGTTCATCAGAAGGAGGTACACACGTGGAGGACTTGTTCTCAGGAGAGAGGAGGGGACACTTCTCTATGCTGGGAGAAAGGAAAGAGAATGAGTGGGCTTGTAAGTAGGTGTGCATGTTTGCTGTCAGAGCTGATGGATGTGCAAGTTTTATACATATCACCTTTGTTAACATTCACCAAAATAAATGGTGAATATATATTCTTAGAATATCTTTTAATTTTCATGTATTTCCAAACATTAAAACAGGCTAGTTATATTCTCTTAACCACTGAACCTCTAAATAGAGTGTCCTCAATCCCCAGTGACCTCTATCTGTGATTTCTCCTCTAAGTCTCAGTTACATATTTCACTAGCTTTGGCAATAGGTCAGTTGTAACTATCACCCCAATTCATTTACTAAAAATGCATTTATTGGTGATATGGGTGAAATTAGTCAACAGGTACCAACTTTCAGTTATAAAATAAATAGGTCCTGAAAATATCATATACAGCATGGTGACCAAAAAAAAATGTATTTGAAGCATATATTCAGAATTGCTCCTAAATGTACATGTATTCCTCCATTTCTTCTAGATAAAAATTGACTCCAGTGCTCATCATCCCTCTGATTGGGAGAATATGGATATGGGATGGGAAGCTCTGCTCCACTATTCCAAGGCTCTATAAACTCGGGCTCAGCTTTTTCATCTGCAAAATGGGATAATACTACCATTTGGGGGAGGCGGACTGTTAAAATTAAGTAAGATAATGTTGATACAAAAATGTGACAAATTTTTATAATGGCCCAAAGTGGCACAATTTGAAATCTCATTTCATAACTACGGATAATCAGTTTTCATTTGTCTTGTTTTGTTTTTAGTTTTAGTGACTGATTTTCTAGGGTTAAAATTATGATAGGGTTTCCTATGGGTTTTAGATGATCTCAACAGAGTTAAAAATCGTATGTGTTATTGAATAGCAAGGTGCAAAGTATTTCAAGGGATTATCATATATCACTTTTTTATACAATGTGGCATCGATCTTACCATGAATTGAAATACAGCAGAATATCAGATCACCTGGGTGGCTCAATCGGTTAAGCATCCGACTCTTGACTTCGGCTCAGGTTATGATCTCATGGTTCATAGGATCAAGCCCTGTATTGGGCTCTGCGCTGACAGTATGAAGCCTGCTTGGGATTCTGTGTCTCCCTCTCTTTGCCCCTCCCCATCTTGTATGCTCAGGCTCTCTCTCTCTCTCTTTCTCTCTCTCTCTCAAAATAAATAAACATTAAAAAAATAAAGCAGAATATATTTACAGAAGTTTAATAAAAGCATACAAATGACCAATAATATGCATTTAAAACTGATAAAGAAAAAAAATGAGAAAAGGGAAGAAAAGCTATTTACAAGCACACTACGCTCCAAAGTCTAGAAATGGGCGGATTGAATTAAGTCACAGAAGGAAAGCTCTCAAAAGCCTAGCTGGGTTTACATGCTATTGCCAGAAGAACAGTCAGGTTAACTCTTGGCAAGAATGACCATGCCCCTTCTTGTTCCTTTTTCCTGTATGGAAAACTAATAGAACGAATGAACGAACGAAAGAGAGGAAAAAAAGACTAATAGCATAGACAGATATGTAAACAACCATTAAGTGTGCACAGCAATATCTCAAAGGACTTAGTTAACCACAAGAAAAGAAACCAGGAAATATTGCTTTAATCTCTGCCCACTGAGGTGAATTAAATAAAATGTATATTAAATCCCAATTTAAGAAATAATAGATGCATTATTCAACTGATTATGCATTTAATTAAGCATAACAAAAAGTGTGTATAGTTTTGACATAAGTCAGCCATGATAATGATATACTTAATTACTTTCCAGATTCTTGCTAAACAAACTCCAAGTAAAAGGGAAGGTCACAATTCAAATCTTAGAATTCCCCTCCCATTCAACTCTGTACCTACCTTCTTGATGCAATAAAGCAGCACAAACAGTAGCCTACAACTCAGTAACTAATCTTCCTTTTTCCTTTCCCCAAGATGTCTTTTTTGAATCATGTGAGATTTTCAAAGAGGACTAAGACACAATTAAGGATGATAGATTAGATTCTAAGAAACATTTTTCCTAAGGTTTTGTGAGCCAGTTTTCTCAAATTCTCAGAATTTAATATACTTACCTGGATACAGTATAACTTTATTGCAGGTTACATTAATTGAAAGATATATAAATTATAACATAAATTTTGTACTTTCTTTTGAATATTTTATTAATTCAGTGATATAATGTAGAACTTCACATTTTACTTTGTATTGCTAAGTAGTAGCTGAACCTTTTATGAGAATCCACGCATGCACTGAATGGAGCACGTCTTTAAATAAAAATTTCCCTAGAAAACCCAACTTCCCTTCATAAAGAACTAAATGTGGCTAATTCTAGTGTTTTGTGTTATATGCATTAAATTAACTTCACTCTGCAGTTTACTGACTACTGTATTTAATATCAATCATTAAAAAATAATCTAAAACTCATCATAAAATGTATCTCCAATTTTAAAAAAACAAAAATAAAGCCATTTTACTCTTTATGTTTATACCCAAAAAAATCTTGCTTGAAAACAAGTAGTATATTTTTGTTGTCTATATTTTAGATTTAACACTTAAATATATATGTATATATAATAATAAAATATATATACATATAATAATATATAAAATATACATATATTACATATATGTACATATAATACATATACATAATATATACATATATAATATATACATATACGTACATATATGTACATATAATACATATAATAATAATATTATATATAATATATAATAATATATTATATATATAATTATATATACATAATTTTAATTTCCTCCTCTGATATGGGGTATTCATGTTATTTGCTTCACTGTATCTAACACAAATGCCTCTTCTTTACATTATATTTTTTAGCAACTACAATATTTTAAACTTTCTTCTTTTTAGTTTCTACCACATCTCTTCTTAAACCTTGTAATTATAAAGCACAGT
This sequence comes from Puma concolor, assembly GCF_028749965.1. NCBI lineage: Eukaryota > Metazoa > Chordata > Mammalia > Carnivora > Felidae > Puma > Puma concolor. The sequence continues at coordinate 104,570,080 of NC_141670.1, read as the reverse complement.
TCCAGTGTATTTAATACAGTGCTGATTAATTTTCAAATCCTAATCTTTGATTATTACATTTGTTAAGTATAATTTCAAAGAACCAGCTCGCAGCAAATATCATCTTTCCCACGAACCTCTGTCACTTCCCTATTCCATAGCCTAGGTTTCTGAGTTAGTCCAGAGTGGACTGCTTGCTGGGTTGTTAATCAACGGAGTATCTAAACTTAAGACTATCTGTAGTAATATCTGTAAAAAAAAAAAAAAAAAAAAAAAAACTCTAACTTAACAACAAGGTGCTGTTGGCCACACAGTCATCTAAGAGATAAAATACTCACACAGTAGACTGAAATGTATGCACACATACCAGTACATACTCAGCACTCACAGAGTAAAAATGTAACACCTTGCCAGACCAAATACTCACATACACATAAACAGCAGACCAGAGTTCAAGTGGAAGCATTTGCTTTCTGTTATTTCAAAGGCAACAGACATAAGCTTTCTTCCAAACTGACAAGGCACAACCAACTAGGTATACATCAGGAAAGAAAGAGCAGCGGAAGGAGCAGTGAGGCCAGGTCACTGAACGCTCGCTGAGCCCCGACTAGATACATCCAGGCCACGTGGGCAGCGGGAAAACAAACATAACCAATACAGATTGTTCTTGACAATCTCAGTCCAGTGACAGAAACACATGTATAAGTAAATGATTTCTCCAAGTGAGCCCATGGACATATTAGGCAGTTTGGATTTCTATTCTGGAGGTATTGGGAAATTTTTAAATTAAATAATTTGCTTTTAAATTTTAAAAATTCTAGATTAAATTAAATTAAATAGAATTTACTTTTAAATTAGTAATAAATTTAAATTAAGTTTAAATATAAGACTCAACGCTTTTCCTCCCAGAAGAATAATTTCACAGAATTCCTATTTTAAGTTCTACTTCATAGTTACACTATCACCAATCCTATTAACAAAGGCCCCAAATCAATTAGGAAATAAGCATTCTTTGGCCCTCCAGCTTCCCTTTGGTTAATGCCACAGAGGTGGACCTTGCTGGGTTACAAATTACGAAAGCACAGGAGCCTTTTAAATGATTTCTAGAGACAATACCTACGAACATCCAGCATTCCCCATTCTGAAAGATACCTAAAAGCAGGCAGAATGTCGATGTGCTAAGAGACAATCGGCCTGCACAAAACCTGCTTCTTTTAAAAAGCTGAAAAGTGTCTTAGCACAATCAAAATGATCTTAAACCTATCTCTAAACGTTGTCCAAATCACTGTATCTGATAAAGGTCTCTGCACAGTACAACAGGACACCTTCCCCACAGGACATTTCTCACACATTTCTCACATTTACAAAGTCCTAGTTATCTTTCCAAAGGGAAGACAAGCCACACAGCTACAGCCAATACAGAGTCACAGCAAGCAGTACTCAAGTGGCCTGGGCAGACGCATGCTTCCCTGTGCATCCAGCAACCAGGACACTCAGGAGCAGGCAACCAGGCTGCCGCTGCATAGTTGAGAACAGGCCCGCTAGGATTTAGTCATTCCACATAGCAGGTTGTTCCCTGAGTGGTGAATACTTACTAAAGAGTCTTCTACATGCTTGGAATTTATACTTGCTACCTCGAGAAGATGTTAGAAGAAATGAAGTAGATTTTGCTCTGTTTTCTATAGAAACAAAACGATAAAGACAAAAACTATAAACCTGGCAGAACTGTGATCATGAAAATAGTTGCTAACTTATATTGGCACACATAGGGGCCAGGTGTTTGGCATATGTTACCCTTGTTTAATTTAATCTTCACAAAATCCAATGAGGTGGTATTGTTATCATTAATTCACAAAAAGGAAGAGTTCAAAGATTATTTTGACCACTATGGAGACAGTAACTAGCTCGTCTTTTTAACTACAATATCTCCAGCATTCCGGACAGGCCCTGGCACACAGCAGATCCTCGAGAGCTATCAGGTGAATGAATGCATTAAGTGAACTGCTCATCCAGCAAGGGTCAGAGCCAGGAATCTACTGCTTAAATTGCCTTTCTTAATAATACCAAACTGGGCTGGTTCTGCATTCCTCTGAGTCTGTATCAAGTCCTTGTTTTGTCCATGAACTTTAACCTTTCCCTGTTGTGCTCTAAAGCAAATTTTCCTCATTGACCATTGCCAGAGCCAGCTTTAAAGATGGCCCCCAATGATGCCCCACCTCCTGGAATTCACTACCCTTGTGTAGTCCCCTCCTCCACTATACCAGGGTTGGTCTGTGTCTATGTGACTAGTAGCATTCCACAGCAATAATGGTACAGTAGGTCATTCCCAAACCTTGGTTATAAAAGATTGCTTGTCTCTTCCCCCTCCCCCCCGCCTCTCTCCTTCTCTCTCTCTCTCTCTCTCTCTCTCTCTCTCATTCTCGCATCACTCTCAGAGAAACAAACTGCCATGTCATAAGGAACCCCCGGGAATGTTTACATGGTAAAGAAGCCATGTGAGTGATCCTGGAAGTAGAATCCCCACCCCTAATCAAGTCTTTGGAGATTTCAAACAGCCCCAGATAATTAATGCTTGATCACAACTTCATGGCACTCCTTGAGCTACAACTCCAGGACCACCCAAGTTAAGTTGCTCCTAAATTCCTGATCCTCAGAACATGTATGAAGTAATGAATGTTCGTTGTTTCAAACTGTTAAATCTGAGGCAAATTTGTTACATAACAATAGATAACTAATGCAATCACAAACAGATACAGATAAGACAAGCTAGATGAAAATCATTCTGAAAAATTATTCAAAAGAAATTCTCTAATAAAAGTGATTCACAGAATCCTCATAGTCAAAGGTGCCACAACGGTCTGTTTTGTTGCTGGATGAGACATGGACACTGGCAAGCGGGAGTAGTCTTCAATGGAGATAGTAGAAGAAATTACCTGTATGGTGTCTCGCTTCAAAAGCCCAGGAAGTCCCACCTACTCAAAATTCTCCCCTATACTCAACCTGCCATGCTCAGATCCTAGAATTTTACTATTATTAATATCAAAAGATTTAAATGTTAACTGTAACACACTTTTAACACATTAGCTAGCAGCTGGGGAGAAAGGAACCAAAGGAGAGAAGAGGCAAGGACAGATATTACCTAAGCATGACCTTTATGTAAAGGAAAAGAAGGTGCAATGCTTGAATTCAGGATAGCTTGAGAACTTAAAAAAGATAAAGGAATATATGATGTAAATAACTTTAAAATATCTATATTTTTAAACTGAACATAGGGAAGGGAGAAAAAAAGAAAAGCAAACCATAAGAGACTCTTAGCTATACAAAACAAACAGGGCTGCTGCAAGGTGTTAGGTGGGGGGATGGGCTAAATAAGTGATGGGTATTGGGAACGGCACTGGTTGTGCTGAGCACTGTGTGTTATATGTAAGTGACTAATCACTAAATTCTATACCTGAAACCATTTTTACCATAAATGGAACTAGAATTTAAATAAAAACTTTATATAAATAAACAATTTTGCAAATGTTCAGCAGTTTCAAAATATCTAGGTAGCAAGTTCAGAAACATGGAACGTTCTCAAAATCTGAATTTACTCCTTTATAAATTATCTCAACTCTAAGGTTTTAGAGCACAGAGGTTCAGAGGGTGGGAAGAGAAGACAGGTCACCTGGGTTCAATTCCTAGCCAGTACTTCTTGGCTGTGTGGTCTCAGGCAAGTTACTTAGAGTCTGTGTATCAGCATCCTCAGCTTACAAAGGTTGGTGACAATTATAGCACCTTCCTCATAGGGTCAGGGTAAGGATCAGGGTTATAATACACAGAAGCACTTACTGGCACATAGTAAGTGTTCAGTAAGTGTTAGCTGCCATCTTCATCATCATTACTAAGGATTAACATATATTTCAAGGTTATCGCTATGCATCACTTAAGGATATTTCTATAAATACTCATTTGACTTGTCAATAAATTATACTCTGACTTAGAATAATAAGTTGACAAACAATATAATAATTCCTCTGCTCCCTACAGGAATATGTGGCCACAGCAGAGCTAGAATTTAAAACTTCAGAGGACCAACTGCTTGTAATTGTACTTGTAATTGTACTTTATTTAAACTTTTACCTCATGAAAGGCAAATATGTACTTTGCTGTAAGATAATCCCTTAAAAGATTTGCATATTATTTAACTGATATTTTTATGGTATTACTGAAGAAAATCATTAGACAGTTGTACCTTAATATTCTGTAACAGATTCTGGAAAATATTATAAAAATGCCACTTATATAAATCTGATAAGAAGAAACAGAAATAGAGAAGAAACTAAATTAGAGAAAACTAATTTGGTGTAGAAATGAAAAATCTTTTTGATATTTTTTTTTTTTTTTTTTTTTTTGGTTGCTTGGTTGCTATCATGGTACCTGCTATACGAATGCTACATCAACACTATTTGATAAGTGTCTGGATGACAATGGATAAAGTCTTATCCATGCTTTAAAAATATTCTAGTTGCTTCACTCTTAGGAAATCTACATTTGATCCCCAGCTCTGCCATTTTGAAATATCATGTGTCACCAGAAGACTCCAGGATAAAGTAAGAGTGTCTGTCCATCCTCACACAAGGCAGAGGAAGGACAGAAAAGAACATGTAATAGAATAGCTCTCCTGGTAATGGGACAACTAAACTGACATCAGAATTGGGACCAACCTGTGTTGACTTCACAAGTTTGGTTCAATACCTAGTGCTCTCTCAACTTATTTAGACCATCTCCACAATGTGACATCCCTTATGAGGTATATCAAAACCCAAATGTTTTTCCATATGCTCCTTTTTCTTATAACACCAAGACACCTTTTCATTTATGTTGATAATATATTGCAAAAAGTCCCAGGGAAGCGATGCCTGGAAATATGTCCTTAAGAACATGAGATGTAGCACTCTCTCTGAAATGTCCCAAGAATTCAAAGTCTCAACTTTAAATGCATAATCCTGTACTTAAATAGTTTTCTATGAAAAGATCAGAAAATGTTGGGGCGCCTGGGTGGCGCAGTCGGTTAAGCGTCCGACTTCAGCCAGGTCACGATCTTGCGGTCCGTGAGTTCGAGCCCCGCGTCGGGCTCTGGACTGATGGCTCAGAGCCTGGAGCCTGTTTCCGATTCTGTGTCTCCCTCTCTCTCTGCCCCTCCCCCATTCATGCTCTGTCTCTCTCTGTCCCAAAAATGAATAAACGTTGGAAAAAAAAAATTAAAAAAAAAAAAGAAAATGTTTAAAGCCTGCAAAACACTGAGTAGGTCAAATCTTTTTTTCAAATATTACATTTTTTCCTTTGGTGTAACAAAATTAATACTTAATAAGAATCACCCATTTTTTTTATGGAGACTAAGAATTCTTTTGGTTCATTTTAAGCCACATCTTTCACACTTTGAATTGTCTGGTTCAGTTGGAAATATTTTTCATAAGTCTGGACATACAGTTCAACTAATTATTCTAAAATGTGTGCATGTGGGAAGAATTTTTTGCTGAAGAGATCCTTCAATAATTCATATATTTAAATCATTTCCAAAGCAAATTTTCCAAAATCAAATAAATTGCAAAACTACAAGTAAACTAAGTCTCCAAAAAGGAGTTTCAATCCACTGCCAAAACAGACCTCAAATTCTTAATCCCTAGTCCAAAAAAATTGGACCAAGTATTGACGTTTTCCACCAAGCAAGCCACATAGCCACAAATGTTTCTCATTTACTCCACTCCTGGGACATACAGCTCAAATAAAAAATTTCCTGAATACCCCAAATTTCAGATACAATTTGGAATGTAAGTGATTCATAATGTTATGCAGGAAACATTATGATCTTCTCCTACCAACTCAATGTTTCTGGAATGCAACCCTCAGGAGATTATCCCAACGAATTAGAAGGCTGACATCACTGTCAGCCTTGTGACCCAAGCATTATGTCCTCTGCCCCCAGCTCAGATGTGATTTTGAACCCTGAACAATCTGCTACTCCAGCTACTGTTCAAGTGAAAAAGAGGTTCCATCAAGGGAGCCAACAAAGATCCATACTGTGCTCCATGGCAAGAAACATGGTAACAGTGCACTAAACCCCCATCTAAGTAAAGGCCAAAACAACATTAAAAGGAATTAAAGACACTGTCATCACTTGTGCACCCAAAGATACTCACAGTGGCCTCTGAACAGATTCTAATTAAATTCAAGTATGAAACTTCACAGAGCCTCTAGTTAGTTTATGAATCCTATTCTAATCCTACCCCCACTTCACCTCCTCTTCAACCAAATAATAATTTCTTAGAGTATCAAAGTTGCAACAATAATGTTTTGTGGATTCCTATTGTCTTTCAAGTAAAGAAAGATGGTTAATATAGAGAAAAAGCTCTACAATGAATGTACAGAATGAACATGAAAATTTTGTAAGTCTAAGCAACCACGGTTACTAAGAAAGACAGATATGCAGGTGGCCACCATGTAATGAAATAAATAAATAGGGCATAGAGAACAAATACTGACATAGTACTCCATTACCTAAAGGGGTCATTACAAACAAAATGTACAGTTAGAGGAAATACTTAAACAAGGATTATCTGAAGGAGTCTGAGACAAAACTCAAAACTGAGCACACCCTGGAAATTCAGGCAAATGGAGAGAGCTACTGATGCTACAGAAATAACAGCCAATAAGAAGAAATTCTCAAACAAAAGGTGTCATCTGAGCAAAGGTTAAAATCATTATTTAAGCATAAGGAGGAAAGAATCTATTTTAAATAGAATAACCTCCTCGGGGCACCTGGGTGGCTCTTTTGGTTAAGCATCTGACTCTTGATTTTGGTTCAGGCCCTATCCCATGGTTTGTGACATTGAGCCCCCATGTCAGGCACCGTGCTGACAGTGTGGAGCCTGCTTGGGATTCTCTCTCTCCCTCTCTCTCTGCCCCTCCCCCACTCTCTCTCAAAATAAAGAAATAAACTTAAAAAATAGATAGATAAATAAATAAATACAATAATACTATCTAAAACACAATAATAAAGAAAACAAAACAATGGTTTTGCCTAAAGTAAATTTCATGGGCTTTTTGATATTGGTAACATTCACAAGGAAGCACTTAAACTGAGTCTGGAAATGAAAATTGTGAGGTAACCAAAGCTGCTATGAGATGACTGCCTCCAGAAACCACAAAAAATAAAACAAAATACTTGAAATAACTTAATGTCTACACATTTAAAGAGATCAGTTTAAATCTGTTGTTGGATCAAAAGTATGTCATGAATAATCTAAAAAGTGGCTTGAATATCTCTAACTGCTGGAGGATCTTATTTTTCATCCCACCCTAGCCTGTCGGTAAGAGGCATCTCTCATTGATCCATACAAAAAAAAAAAAAAGACAGTAATCACATTGGTTATATCTAATACTTATGTGTACTGAAAAGATTTGGTTAGCTAAAAATACCAGGAAGTGGAATAGTCTAGATGACTATCTTTCTGGTTACTTTAAAACCTAATTCTATGTATTTTCCCTCTTGTGACCAATGGTATTACACTCAGAATTGAGTGAAATTAGATAACCCTCAGCAAATTATTAAACTTTCACAGTTCTTATGAATAAATACATGATGTATATGAAGCTTCTAGAACAGCACACATGGTAAATACTTAAAGAAATACTAGTTCCCTTATTATTTTCCCTTCTCTTACTTCTGCTAACCATTGTTTTGCTGCTTCTTCTGTAGTTTAGGATCCATGAGCTGGGTTTTCCCATGAAATGAGTCAATTCCCCAATAGAATGTAATGTTTTTTTGTTCTGTTAACCATCCAATCAGTGAGTTTTAATTAGAGAACTCCTCTAAGAACTTATTGCCTTAACTTCTTCTCTTCTTGGCTGAGTTTCTACTGTGGAATCACCTAAGTTCAACTCATAGTTTGTATCAGAGCCTAACATTACATGCAGCACTATACTAGGATACAGGGATACAGACAGAATTCAATAAAATACGGTTCCCGCTTGGGTGGTTAATTTTGTTAACTGAGCCACAGGATTCCCAAATAGTGGTTTAAACATCATTCAGGGTGTTTCTGTGAGGATGTTTTGGCATGAAATTAACATTTAAATAAATGGACTTGAGTGAAGCAAATTGCCCTCCACATGTGGGTAAGCCTGATCCAATCAGTTGAAGGCCTGAATTGAACTACAAGGTGATCCTCCCCCAAATAAGAGAATTCTCCTGCTTTATGACCTTCACACTATAATATCTGCTCTTCCAGCCTAACAGCATGTTAAGTGGGACACTGGTTCTTCTTGATTCTATGGCAGCCTGATGGTTCTCAAATTCAAATTCTATAGCAGCTTCCTTGTTCTATGGCCTCTAGACTCAAAGTGGGATTTTGAGCTCTGCAGATTTTGGATTTGCCAGCCTCCATAATCATACGAGCCAATACCTTATAATAAATCTCTCTCTGTGTCTCTGTCTCTCTCTACCCCCCACCATTTCTCTCTAATATATATATATATGTGTGTGTGTGTGTGTGTGTACACACACACACACATATATACACATAGACATAGACATAGAGACCCTATTGGTTCTATTTCTCTGGAAAATTCTGAGTAATACACTATCCTCACTCAAGAAGCTCAAAGTCCAGTCATGGGGATATACCCAAGTAAATTTTCTCCATGAAGCTTTTCCCAAACAATAACACAGAATATCCTACTATGAGCCAAACAACCAACAAACTAAGGAAACTATCAATATCCACTGAATGAATTAAAAGTACTTGAAAACAAGATCTGCCAAGGACAATATCAGACCATGTAATTCGTTCCCTCAAGAATTCCCATAAAGTGAGTGATCTGGTGTCAATTTACAACTAGACTTGCCCTTTCCTGCATATGCTGACTAGATGAGACTTCTCTGCTTTATGAGATAGTTACTGTTATTTGAAGCAAGTCATTGGGAAATAAATCTAAAACAGGGAGTGCAGTTAGAAATTAGTTCATTCCCCTCACAGAACATACATAGTACAAATAAGAAGCAAATAAGCTCACTTGAATGGCAGCCAAGTTCTTCTGCTCCTGAGATGGTGCCTCATGAACAAAGCGAAGCCAGTTGGAGTGTCGTGGATTGGTAGCATCCAAAATGTATAGAACTTCTCCCTTACTCCCACGAACCTGAAATATAAAAAGCTCCTGAGTTTGCACTTGAAGTCAGTATTAGTCATACTAAACATATCAAGGGTAGGATATGATATTATTTCATAAGTATATACCTTTCTTATTGACAGGTGTTGAATAGATGCTGGATTAACATCCATTCTTTCCCTTAAACACACATACAAATAGAGCCTAATATTTTATCTGGCAGATGTCTAGATGACTCACAACTGCAAGCAACTCTCAGAAACATCCTGTGTTGATAGCTCTTTTCTGGTTAAAATTATTTGTTTGTAGGTATATTTCAATATATGTGTTGCAACTGCAATTACTCAGGGGATAACCATAATTGCAACCCGTCCCCTTTTTTCCACTGAAGAGGGTGATACTGCTTGGTTCCCAGTTGAGGGGGTGGAGCTGGAGCAATCCTTTCAATTTGTCTCTCCACCTGTTTACTGAATCATTTCCATATGAGGAGGACTTGCTAATGTAACCAGTAGAATCTAACATCCATTGAGCCACATTTTCACATTTTTAACTAGTAGGTGAATAAAACAAGTTCCATTCTGTCTTTTTTTAAAAAATTATTTTAGAGAGAAAGAGAGCGCATGAGTGGGGGAGAAGGCCAGAGGGAGAAAGAGAGAGAATCTTAAGCAGGCTCCACATTCAGTACAGAGCCCAACGCGGGTCTCAATCCCATGGCCCTGGGATCATGCCCAAGTCAAAATCAAGAATTGGACGCTTAACCAACTAAGCCACCCAAGTGCCCCATTTTGTCTTTTCATAGGCTGCTGATGGCTTGCTGAGGACAGTGGGCCCTCTGCTTTGTGTTTCATGCCATAAGCCCTTCTGGTCAGAACCACTCAACACTCAGTTGGAGGGAGGAAGGTAACTGCCAAAGAAGTGTGTAATCTATTGGACATTCTTGAACCCAAGTTGCCTTAAACCAAGCTTCTCCAAAGCCCCCGCATTGTAGATTATCAGGCACTGCTCAGTTTAATAATACATATATCAATCTCTATTCAACTCACTGTGTGTCTATATTCAATTGGAATCCAGGGGAGAAGAAAGAAGGAATGAGTGATTAGCACTTCAGATCCCTAACACCAAGTAACACAAATGTAAGAATGCAAATTCACCTTTGCAGACTTGGGGTGGGGATAAACATATTCTACATTTTCAAAATCTTATTTAATAAAATAAAGCACAACCAGCCTAATAAGATATGTATTTTCATGGTATATTTGGAAAATCATGCATTCACTCAACATAATTTATTGAGTTCTTACCATGTGCCTGGTACAGCTTAAGGCACTGGGAATCTTTTAGTGAACAGGATAGATGAGGCCTGGCATCGCAGCACTTCAGAACAAACAAGTATAGAATATAACCTCAGGTAAAGATAAGTCCTGTGAGTACAACTAAAGAAGAGTAGCAGGAAGCAGAGTGAGGGGAGATGAACAGTCTCAGATGACATGGTCAGGCATAGCCTCTCTGACAAGGTGATCTGAAAAGAGCTCTAAGGAAGGAAGGCACCAGGGGCACCTGGGTGGCTCAGTCGGTTAAGCATCTGACTCTTGATTTTGGCTTAGGTCATGAGCTCATGGTTCGAGCCCCGTGTCATGTTCTGCACTGACAGCACAGAGCTCACTTGGGATTCTTTTTCTCTCTGCCCTTCCCCAGCTCACGCACATGTGCACATGCTCACTTGCTCTCTCTCACTCTCTCTCTCTCAAAATAGATAAAAAAAAAAAAAAAAAGAGGAAGAAGAAGGAAGGCATGAGCCAGTGAAGAACCAAAGAGTGCTCCCAGACAGAAGGAACAGCAAATAAAAGGCAAATAGAAAGGCCCTGGGTTAAAGACAAATTAGGTTTGTTCAAAGAACAGCAAAAAGGCCATGGGACTAGAACAGAAGGAGCAACTGAGAAAATAATGGGTACTGAGATCAGACAGACTGCACTGGCCCAATCATGTACTAACATGCGACCAGGAAGCCATCTATAGAGGTCAAGTTACCCACAAAAACTATCATATATAAATATCTGCTACATGCACTGAAAAAACCAATATTTCAAGATTTCAGCAAATATTGTTCAGAAAAAATACAGTTTACCTGTTTCTACTATCATATACATTCACTGCCATGCTTCTCAAACAATTCCTGTTTTCTTAAATGCCCAAGGATTCTCAATAATCATTTAAAAATCTTGCTAATGAAATGCCAGACCTCACTGAGAAGGAGGAATTTAATTTTCAATATTATAATTGGCTAAAAGAAGAAGTTAGGAGTATAAACACCTACTATTTATATCTCATGTTTAAGTGTGAAGCTATGGGAATCTGTAACTTCCCACTAAATAAACTCATGCTGAGAAGATCTCTTTTGGCAGGCACTTAAAAATTGTACTACGTTCCTACCCTCAACCCGGAACCCTCACTGCCCAACAGGTAACATCAGAAATGTCCAGAAACACTGCTAGGATAGATAGAAAGGACCTTCTACAACTCTCCTCAAAGAGGACATCAACCCACCTTTCTTTAAACAGGGCAAATAATTTTAAATACTTGGGTATAAATTCTCCTTGCCAGGTTCCTCCCTAGCTACAGTAACAAAACTATATTGACAAACAGCTAAATTAAGCAGAACAAGTGGCAATGCCATTAGATGCTTGAAAAAAATATTTTTCTCAAGACCAAAATTAAAAACCTACATCTGTTAGGTAGAAGCTGGACAGGAGCAGTGGAAGGAACACCCAGAGGCAGAGTCCCAAATCCAACAAGGGGAATGGTACAGACCTGAGCTGGAGGCAAGGATGGTGAAAAATAAGCAACATGTTAAATGCCCGGAGGCACAACAGTCTCACCTTGTGGCTTCCAAAACCTTGGGACTGGCAAATCAAGAGCCACAGGTGCAGAGCATAAGTTCTTCTCTTCACCTCCACCGCTGGGTAACCCCTAGACTCATTATAATGCCTTTGCATTGCAGGTACAGCCTCCCCACCCCCATGGAGAAAGGCTGCTTTGTGGGTTCATATACAAATCTTGTAGGTTCAAACTCCTCCTCCCAACCTGTAGGGGGCGTCTCCCAAACGAAAAGAAGCAGCCTCCATTAGAGACCATGCCACTGTACCTCACAGCTCCTCCCAGCCCACAGAGACCCAATAATATCCAATCCCAAAACAACCTAGGGGCCATTCTACCTCAGGGGAATCTGCCTGCTCACCCACTTTGATTTAGGAGTGTACTTTCCCTTTAATAAACTGCTTTGTGTTTGCTACTTTCCTTCTGACTGTCTTTTTGAGGGGCAGGGATCCCCATGTAAATCTTCTTGTGGAGAATCCAAGGACCAAGACCTCCATTCACACAACAGACTCTCCCACCAGTAACACAACTACTGCTGAAATCCACAAAATCCAGCTAAGTTTATTTAGGGAAACACCAATGGCTCTGTCTGTGACATATCTCAGTTTGAGAGGATATGACTACTTACAGAAACCAGTCAATGGCCCTTCTAAGTCATACATTTGTCACCTAGTATTAAGAACAATATATATTAGATGTGGTTGATATTTGGAATTCTTTCCCAAAGATGTGAAACATAACAAAGATTGCTCTGTAACTTATTATAGTAAGCACATTTTACCAGGGGCATTGTCTGTTCTTCATATATTTCAGTGTTTTTCCCAGGCCCTTTGGCTCCAAATACGTCCAATTATTCAGTATTACTGACTCATTTCCAGTCCGTTAGATATATGCACTCTCTGGTTGTCCATAATCTTCTCACACTACATTCCAGCTTAAGGGACAAGCACAATTTAATTTTATATTAAAATTTTGATGAAACATGATACTTTCAATAGATCCAAACCTATATATTGATTCACTATTACTTACATTCTCATAACAACACTATCACAGGCAGTGATGTTACTATGGTTGCTTACATATTCATAGTCGAAATCATTTTTTTTGTTCATTAACAGACCCACTTTGCATTTACTTTATTCTAGACACCCTTACCCAAATGACTTTTACGTTCCTATGCAATCTTTGCAGGCTCCCTGTTTTCCCCAACTTTCGAGTGCCTGGTCATTTCCTCATTCCCCTATCCCTGTCTTCAACACTTCACTAAAGCTGTTAGATTATCTGCTCACATGACTTTTATCTTGCTCCCCTGACCACAGCATTCTCCTCATGAAATATCTAAAAGAGACATTCAAAGATAATCTAAGCCATCTTTCTTCTCTCCAGAGAAACCAAATAAAAACTCTCCAGACAGATGGCTACTATTAAAGTCTCCATTTATCTATTTTTAATTTGATACTGAACCCTGAGGTAATAAATTGAACATTTTTAAAGTCCAACAAATAAAGAAGATACTCCTCTTAAGTATCATGTTTCAGCATCTAACTAACCTTTGCAGCCAAAGTGTATTTTTTTCCATCAAAACTAGTCTTCCAAATACCATCATCTTTTATTTGAATTTTCATGAAAATGAAGTGTATGGGTTACTGTCCTACTGAGAACAGTCTTCCGCATGCCTGGGGGCCTGTAGTGAAGTAAATGTTCTCATCTTGCAGTAAAAACTATCTCAGCCCCAAACTCTGTTTAATTTGCACAGACTTCCTAAGCCAGTTACAGAAAAAAAGTTAGAGAAGGTGGGGAAGGGGAAGAAACCCTCACGCAAAAATGAAAACATTCACACTTCAATACAGTTGTTTATGACTTTGCCACTTTATAGTAAATGAAGATTATCACTGTGTAGGAATTTGGCAGGTTCTAGCCTCTGCTAAATGCTACTGACATCACTTTTGAAGTGATCTAGAGAACGTGCCACTTTAGATCTGTCCCTTTTTCCAGAGGAAAGATTAGTATTAAATAGAAGTCACAGCTGATGTCTTCCCACCCAGTAAAGAACAAAGGAAATTACAAAAAGGATTCAGCTCAGTAGGAGAAAACCCTAACTTGTAGGTAACAGAAAAAGTTGGCAGCAGGTAACCAATACAAATTCTCTTTCCTTAGTGCTCGCTTCGGCAGCACATATACAAATTCTCTTTCCTTAAATATAAGTATGTTCTGTGTTAAATTGGGTAGCAGGGCTTACTTAATATTCGGATAGTTAATTTTCACAGGGAAAAAAATCTACAATGTTACTCTATTTTTCTCTTTCAATTATTCTGAATGTCTGAGGAATTTTTCACACAATACATAACAGGCCATCAGGGCAAGGCTAATCAGCCAGATGTGTCTCCAGAACATGGCAAAATATAACCAATAGAATCTTATCTAACATAAGGTAAAATTTAACGCAGTGAAGTACCGTCAGCTCCAAAAAATACAGCAGTAATGTCCTTAACAAGAAGTCACAGTATGCTGTAGGATTTATTTAGTAAAGAAAATACACTTCCCTGCCTGTCTTTCAACAAGGTTTTTCAAAGAACGTAGTTTCAAGCACTAAGATTTAAGGTATGGATATCTTTGGAGTATACAATGTCATCATATTTTTGGATCCAAAGGACAAGCAATTTTTTTTTCTGTGATTGTTTTTAACTGAAGTTAGGCCAAATGCCCTGCCTTCAGTGTCTAATAACCAGAAGTTTGCTCAAGTGATCAGTTCTGACAGCACACTGTGGTCAGATTTAAAACAAAGAGACATACTTTCAGAAATCAGCAAGGATTGTACTAGGAAACGTGATTTATAGTTTCTAAGCAAAGGGTGTGGGTTTCTTTTCTGTTGATTTTCGAAAAGATTCTGTTTAAAATTCTTGTTTTGTGCTCACACACACACACACACACACACACACACCATTCTAGTATATCTGCTTGTATCTCCTCCTCCATATTATCGAATAATCTCGACCCGTAGATTCCCATCTTCAGATGGGAAAGCAGACAGAGAAAACACAGACTTTTACAAACCCCTGTCTCTTTAACTGAACAGCATTCATAATATTATGCCCAGGAAGTTAAATAACTTAAAAGGATTGATGTGAAAAGTTAAATCTGTTTTTCATTACAAATAATTAGTGCCCTAAATATGTCAAGCTGAAAGGAACCTCAGTAAAGTATTCCCAAGAGGGAGAAATGCTGAACTAGAAATCAAAAAGCGAGGTGTTACCCAAACTCTGACTGTACCACTTAGAGTGAATCATTCCCTGTCACGGAGCAGAGCCACGGTCTCCTGACCTTGGGGATAATAATCTCTGCCCTGGGACCTCACAGAAACTGTAAGAGCATAGAATGAAATAAGATGCAGGACAGTACATTATACCAATGATATCTGCAATCACCAAGTATTAATAAACTGAAGAAACCAAGGCTCACAGTGGTTAACAGACACCTTAAAGACAAACAATACTTTCAATGGCACAGCCAGAAACATGCTAACTTTTTCCAAGGAAGGGACATGAAGGATATGCTAAACTCCTCTATTGACATCAAACACACATTCAAAGAGCCTCTGCTTGGACACGTGCAGTAAGAGCAGGTGCCATTATAAGATAGTAGCAAATCTAGATGCCATTTCCACAGAACTCACACTCTCCCTTCTGCCAAACTGAGACACGTTGCTCTATGACCACCTGCCATCAACTCCAGCTCTGTCCTCTTCTGTAGTTTTAATTTCTCTTATACACACAGGCCTTCAAGTTCCTGAAGGCAAGAGTCCCTTCTTCTCTTTGTTTTCTCTTCTACAAGACAAATCATTCTCTCCTTGTCTGATGTGATTTAGGCTCTTTTGCTATCCTGGTTGTTCTCTACAGATGCATACCCATCTGTCAGATCTCTCTTAATGGAGGACAGAAGACAGCATACAAAGGACTATATGACCCAGGATCTGGGCAGCATGTCTAGTGATGCAACTTAAAATCAAAGAGGCTTTTTTGGCCCCACATCTTACACTTAACTGAGGTTGCCTTTATATAAAAGTAACCTGTAGAAAGCAAGTTCTCGTGATACAGTCAGACACAAAGGCGAATTTAACTGAGGAACTCGGTCAAATTTACATAGCTAAGTAAATCCTATCTATCTATGCTTAGGCAGCTGACCACTCAGAGATGGAAACCTTTTATTTGGTAATGGTGTCAATAAATATTTTATGCACTAAAAGCTCAGCTATTGTGTCTTTTTTTAAAACTGTCATGGCCTTTATTTCCTTTTAAGGTTCAAAAACATTTTATGAGAGGTAATGTGAGACTTAATGTACAACTTTTAAAAGCACTCCTTTTTTGAGTCTTGCCTTTCAAAGTATTTTGAAAATTGGGCTATTATGGGGCGCCTGGGTGGTGCAGTCGGTTAAGCGTCCGACTTCAGCCAGGTCACGATCTCGCGGTCCGTGAGTTCGAGCCCCGCGTCAGGCTCTGGGCTGATGGCTCAGAGCCTGGAGCCTGTTTCCGATTCTGTGTCTCCCTCTCTCTCTGCCCCTCCCCCATTCATGCTCTGTCTCTCTCTGTCCCAAAAAATAAATAAACGTTGAAAAAAAAAAAAAAAAGAAAATTGGGCTATTTTTTTAAAAGAAGGAATAACTAACATAAACTGAAAGACAAAGTCAAAAGTGTATCCTGTTTTCCACAGGAAATTGATGAGATAGCCTTCACCGTGTAGCCATCATCCCTTTCTATGGTTTTACAAACATGTTCAGGTATTCAAATGTCAGTGACACTTTTGGACAGAAAAGTTTTTTATTGCATAAAAAGTAAATTCTGCTGACGTTAGCATATTATATTATTGCTTTAGAGGTTTTTTGTGAAGGATACACAAGGCTTAGTGTGTGCATCTATTTTGACTACTTAGTGGTTTACTTTTTGATTTCTCTATACGTGTTACTTCACTAATAAATTAGAAAACCATATTAATAAAGTCAACATGTCTCCTGACAGTTTGGTAGCATCCATCAGATGCAGCAGAAATAATTCACAAAACTTTAAATCTAGTTAGCTCTGGGGCGCCTGGGTGGCTCAGTTGGTTAAGTGTCCGACTTCGGCTCAGGTCATGATCTCACAGTTTGTGGGTTCGAGCCCCGCATCGGGCTCTGTGCTGACAGCTCAGAGTCTGGAGCTTGTTCCAGATTCTGTGTCTCCCTCTCTCTCTCTGCCCACGCCCCCCCACTTGCACTCTGTCTCCCTCTTTCTCAAAAATAAATAAACATTAACAAAAATTTAAATCTAGTTAGCTCTATGAGACTATAGTGTTGCCCAATTGTTTAATATATATTTGAAACTTATACAAATGTAAAGCCTTGAAGTCAGCTTCTGGAGAACATTCCCTATGACATATTAAAAGGGTTACCTGTGCCCTTCAGTTCGGGCAGTTCAGAGCCTGCTTGAGATTCTGCCTCTCTCCCTCTCTGTCTGCCCCTCACCCACTCTCTCTCTCTCTCTCAAAATAAATAAACTTTTTCAAAAAGAGTATACAAAATGTGCCAAATAATAATAAGCAAATTTGAGTAGCAAAATTCTAATTCTCAGACATGAAATTATTGGAAAGAGCTGGTTGTATAAAAAATGATAATCTCCAAGATCCAGAGAGCACAGTTTTGATGGTATTTTTAGATAAGATGCTTTGTATCTGAAAACTTCTAGGCAAAGTTTATGGAAACACTGAATAGCAAAGAGCAGTGTGCAGTTCACAGGGAGGGGAAAAAAAGAGAAAAAAAGTATCTACTTTTCCTTTGATCCTGATCTTCTAACCCAAATTCCACTGCTGTAGTCATCGTGTTTTCAGATTTTTTGTGAAGTACATAGTTTTTCTACAGGCCATTAAAATTAAATCTACCCAATCCATTTAAATTAATTATATTCCCTTCATTCATATCTTCAAAATGTACATAACTCAATACAGACCAAATGAGTTATCTTTGCATAAAATGCACCTAAGACAACAATGTTTCTCAATTACTGAAGTTCATCCTTTACCTTCTCATAATCACCCAACAACTATAGTTCTGTGATGAAGAATTCTAAAAAGTGACAACAGTTATCAGTAAACAACATTTATTGGACATTTACTGTACATTTATTGGTTATTTTAAAACGTACTAGGAAAAGCTACAAATGAAATTCTAGAAAACAGCTCCTTTCCTCAACATCTTCAATATTAATGAAGCAGAAAACAAATACTTCTTTTAACTCACAAAACAATGTACTGATTGTTATAAAGTGGTATATATATATGAACTTGATTCATTTCAAAAACATTTAGTACACATGCGTATAAAATAACATACAGTTCCAGGTCCCCTGGATGGACCAACATGAAAAGTCAATGTCAGAGCACTGAAGAGTACATTATAAAAAGCTTCCAACTAAGAGGTGTGCAAAAAGTGTAAACCCAGCAGGCTGGAGACCACCAGGCTTAGAAAGTCTGCTTGTAAGACTGGCCCTTGGCTGGCATGTGGGAACTCGGGTTCTCAGAGTGTCCCCAGTCAATAGTGAACAAGGGTGGTTCACTGTGCCTAGACTGTGGAAACAATTTCGTTTATGCTCAACACCTGCTTTTCTTCTGTAAATCTGCAATTTTCTTACATGTGATGCAGAAAATGCCTACAAGTCCCCAATAAAAACCTTGGGTACCAAATTTCTAATGGGCTTCTTTGTACAGAAACATCATGTGTGTGGCTGCAAGTTCATTACTGAGAGAAGAGTGTGCTCTGTGTGACACTTCATGCGAGGGAAAGAGCCTAAGGAAATCTACTCATGGGTTTCTGCAGACTCTGCCTGTGCCTTTTCCCTTTATGATCTGGCTTTACAGTATATTCCTACTGGGTCATTGCAATAAATCTTAGCCATGAGTAAAATTATATGCTAAATCCCATGAATGCTTCTAGTGAATCTCCAAACGTGGGGGTAGGCTTGGGGATCCCCAGTACACAAGATGAGTTCAGTCCAGGGACTAAATGGATGGGATATAAATTTGTCAATAGAAGAGGCAGAAGGTCATTTCAAAACTTAACAAGAGTTCCACTGTACTCATATTAACTTACACAAATTAAACGACATCTGTTCAATTAAAGGAAATAAGAAATGAGGAAAAAAATCAAAGAAAGAAAACAAATTTAAATAGTAAGGACCATTCCTTCATGGCTCACAATTTTTACTATATAAGACAGTTGCCTTAAGAACTTGCTTCAGAACCTAAGCCCTGCATAAAGTATGACTGCACTGGAAAAAAATTATACCAATGAAAGAAAGGTGGAGTAGCCTAGTCATAACAGTATGACTTGCACAGAAGGCAAGATGAAGGATACTGGTAAATTTGATTGGGAAGACACATTAAAAGATGACAGGACTCAAATTTGGTGGTTCAAGTAGCAAAATCAGAGAAACAAGAAATATATGATGATTGCATCAAGTAGGATACTTTGTCCTCCATTTAACAGGAATGTCAATGGTTAAGTCGAATCAGGACCCACCCCCACAGGGATCAGCTTCTTGGTAATCATAACACCACTGCATGGAGGAAGAATGAAAACTCCGCCAATATTTTGCTTCAAACTGGAAATATAAAGGGAAGTGGATGATAAGCCAACAACTCTAATATGCAGAATGGACTGTGTGGTGGAGGTAAAATTTTGTGAAAGCAAAAAGAACCAGACAGGCTATTATGAATGACCTAGATGTGAATCAGTAAGTTCTAGAAAGAGGTAACAGCTATAAAAATGAAAACAGTGGGTCACTGAAAAATAAATACCTGGGTGTGTGAAATTAATGTGAGGTACAGGCCAAGGAAAGTTGCAAATACTCCAAAACTGTAAGCCTGTGTGATCAGTCTCATTGATACTAGGGAGAAATTGAAAAGCCAATGTCAATTTGAAGGAAACACTAAACAGGAAGATATATGCTTGGCATTCAACTTGAGAATTTTCATATATAAAAAGGAGACCTAGGGACGCCTGGGCGGCTCAGTCGGTTAAGCATCCGACTTCAGCTCAGGTCATGATTTTGCAGTTCGTGAGTTCGAGCCCCACGTCAGGCTCTGTGCAGACAGCTCGAGCCTGGAGCCTGCTGTGGATTATGTGTTTCCTTCTCTCTCTATGTCTCTCTTCTCATGCTCTGTGTCTCTCCTTCTCTCAAGAATAAATAAACATTAAAAAAAATTTTTTTTAAAGAAGACATAAAGAAAAGTCTCTTTGGAATTAAAAACCAGAGTTAAGGAGAGAATGAAAGATGAATGGTAAGTGTTGATTTAAAAGCCTTGAATGCAGTATCCCTGATGAATATGGATGCAAAAATTCTCAATAAGATACCAGCAAATAGAATTCAACAGCATATAAAAAGAATTATTCACCGTGATCAAGTGGGATTCATTCCTGGGATGCAGGGCTGGTTCAACATCTGCAAATCAATCAACGTGATACATCACATTAATAAAAAAAAAAGAGAAGAACCATATGATCCTGTCAATCGATGCAGAAAAGGCTTCTGACAAAATCCAGCACCCTTTCTTAATAAAAACCCTTGAGAAAGTCGGGATAGAAGGAACACACTTAAACATCATAAAAGCCATTTATGAAAAGCCCACAGCTAACATCATCCTCAATGGGGAAAAACTGAGAGCTTTTTCCCTGAGATCAGGAACACGACAGGGATGCCCACTCTCACCGCTGTTGTTTAACATAGTGTTGGAAGTGCTAGCATCAGCAATCAGACAACAAAAGGAAATCAAAGGCATCAAAATTGGCAAAGATGAAGTCAAGCTTTCGCTTTTTGCAGATGACATGATATTATACATGGAAAATCCAACAGACTCCACCAAAAGTCTGCTAGAACTGATACATGAATTCAGCAAAGTTGCAGGATACAAAATCAATGTACAGAAATCAGTTGCATTCTTATACACTAACAACGAAGCAACAGAAAGACAAATAAAGAAACTGATCCCATTCACAATTGCACCAAGAAGCATAAAATACCTGGGAATAAATCTAACCAAAGATGTAAAGGATCTGTATGCTGAAAACTATAGAAAGCTTATGAAGGTAATTGAAGAAGATTTAAAGAAATGGAAAGACATTCCCTGCTCATGGATTGGAAGAATAAATATTGTCAAAATGTCAATACTACCCAAAGCTATCTACACATTCAATGCAATCCCAATCAAAATTGCACCAGCATTCTTCTCGAAACTAGAACAAGCAATCCTAAAATTCATATGGAACCACAAAAGGCCCCGAATAGCCAAAGTAATTTTGAAGAAGACCAAAGCAGAAGGCATCACAATCCCAGACTTTAGCCTCTACTACAAAGCTATCATCATCAAGACAGCATGGTATTGGCACAAAAACAGACACATAGACCAATGGAATAGAAAAAAAAACCCAGAACTAGACCCACAAACGTATGGCCAACTAATCTTTGACAAAGCAGGAAAGAACATCGAATGGAAAAAAAGACAGTCTCTTTAACAAATGGTGCTGGGAGAACTGGACAGCAACATGCAGAAGGTCGAAACTAGACCACTTTCTCACACCATTCACAAAAATAAACTCAAAATGGATAAAGGACCTGAATGTGAGACAGGAAACCATCAAAACCCTAGAGGAGAAAGCAGGAAAAGACCTCTCTGACCTCAGCCGTAGCAATCTCTTACTCGACACATCCCCAAAGGCAAGGGAATTAAAAGCAAAAATGAATTACTGGGACCTTATGAAGATAAAAAGCTTCTGCACAGCAAAGGAAACAACCAACAAAACTAAAAGGCCACCAACGGAATGGGAAAAGATATTTGCAAATGACATATCAGACAAAGGGCTAGTATCCAAAATCTATAAAGAGCTCACCAAACTCCACACCTGAAAAGCAAATAACCCAGTGAAGAAATGGGCAGAAAACACGAATAGACACTTCTCTAAAGAAGACATCCGGATGGCCAACAGGCACATGAAAAGATGTTCCACGTCGCTCCTTATCAGGGAAATACAAATCAAAACCACACTCAGATATCACCTCACGCCAGTCAGAGTGGCCAAAATGAACAAAACAGGAGACTATAGATGCTGGAGAGGATGTGGAGAAACGGGAACCCTCTTGCACTGTTGGTGGGAATGCAAATTGGTGCAGCCGCTCTGGAAAGCAGTGTGGAGGTTCCTCAGAAAATTAAAAATAGACCTACCCTATGACCCAGCAATAGCACTGCTAGCAATTTACCCAAGGGATACAGGAGTACTGATGCATAGGGGCACTTGTACCCCAATGTTTATAGCAGCACTCTCAACAATAGCCAAATTGTGGAAAGAGCCTAAATGTCCATCAACTGATGAATGGATAAAGAAATTGTGGTGTATATACACAATGGAGTACTACGTGGCAATGAGAAAGAATGAAATATGGCCCTTTGTAGCAACGTGGATGGAACTGGAGAGTGTGATGCTAAGTGAAATAAGCCATACAGAGAAAGACAGATACCATAGGGTTTCACTCTTATGTGGATCCTGAGAAACTTAACAGGAACCCATGGGGGAGGGGAAGGAAAAAAAAAAGAGGTTAGAGTGGGAGAGAGCCAAAGCATAAGAGACTGTTAAAAACTGAGAACAAACTGAGGGTTGATGGGGGGTGGGAGGGAGGGGAGGGTGGGTGATGGGTATTGAGGAGGGCACCTTTTGGGATGAGCACTGGGTGTTGTATGGAAACCAATTTGACAATAAATTTCATATATTGAAAAAAAATAAACATAAAAATAAAATAAAAGCCTTGAATGTTGGTACCTAATATCCAAAAAATAGAGTACAGAAGGAGAAAATTAGACAGATTAACCCTCTAGAAGTTTTGAATCCAAAGCAGACAAAACCATAGAGACAGGCATATTTCAGGTAATTACATGAAGGAATATAGGCACAAAATTTAAATAATATATATGTTACATGCAATCAAAGAGGAAAGGAGACAATTCTCAAATCTTCCTTCCACACGTCTAGACCATGGGGTGGGTTGGCCGATGATTCCTGACTCTCCATCTTTGAGTTGTATAATGGCACAGTGGAAAGATGGCAAAATATGACCCTCATATATAATTTAAAGAAGGCCCATGAATGCCACATGGGCATTCACCAGTAAGAACATTATCAGTAAGGGTGATCTGCAGAGTACCCTCTGAGTTAAGGAGTGTGCAGAAAAAGAAGTTTTGTCCAAGAAGCTGATCTCTACTTGCCCCTGAAACATTTAGGTTCCTTGCTCCAAATTTCTAGGTAAAGCTCTTAACTTCCTACCATCCAAATTTGAACAGAAGGACTGGCTTAAAAGGGGCCACAACATCTATGTTTTACATGCTTCTCTCTTACTTTAGCTCATTTTCGAGAATTCTGCCAAAAGTCTTGTGTTGCCAGGAGGCAGGATCACTGCAATAGGAATATCTCTCTGTTACAGACCAAGCTGTGTCTGGCACCAGTAACTGCTCTGGCAACAAAGGCCTGGTAAGGAATGCCATCTAAACCTAGGATACAAATATTGCAGTAGGGGATCTTTTCTGATAAAGAAAGCTGGAGGCTTTCCCTTGATCTGATTGTCTTGCAGCTGGCGTTACATATCCAGGGAGTCATTGGAACTAAGAACGCACTCGGGAGGGGGAGCTCTTCAGAAAAGAAATCTTGGACATTCCAACAGATCCTTCAGGAATGTGGTCCCTTCCAGAGATGGGGGACTAAGTGGACCATCTGGGTGGGCCCTCTGAATTCAGCACTCAGGTCACTTAGTCCTCACTCTCAAATCCCCTGACCTGAGGCCAGTTCATGGCCTGTTTAAGAAAATGGGCAGACACTGAGATGATTTAGTCTGGTATCGCTGAGTCAACCCTGGCGTTAATTCTGTTCTGACTCTGTATCATAAAATACTAAAGCTGCATTTTTTTATTTGTTCTCCCATGGGACAGTCTCTCATTCCCAATCTAGTCCATACGTGATTGGGCTCCTACCCAGCTTGCTTTACACACAGGGCAGTCATTCTATTCACTGGATTCTTTTTCCTGAATCCCAACCTTTTTCTGACAGTCATGCACTGTTGGATCTGCCCGAGGCCAGAGGAAAGCCGGCCTTGTCCCTGCCAGGTGGGACTCCTAGGTCCTCCATGCCATCAGTCCCTCTCTTCTGGGATATGCAGCCCAAATGGTGGATTCTACTCCCCAGGTACCAATTCAGACACTCCTCATAGACTGATCTCCTGGGTTCCCATCTACTCTTAAACTCAAATCTCACTCAAGCCTGGACCTTCTTGATGCTCTCAGAAGCTCAAGATGCTCTGCATCTCCTGGTCAATAGCATCCACCAGGACCTCCTGGTCCAGACCTCTCTAGTCTGACCCAGCCTCACCTCCAGCAGAGCTTCCTAACCTTTTCTTATAAAGATGCCAAGGGAAGAAAGCTCTTGGATTTGGGGCACGTCCTGACAATGATCCACTATCTGAATATAGATAGCACTCTCATAATTGAGTATTTTTCCACATTGATTCAAAATCTATCTTCAAATTCATCCTTCACACTGCCTTCAGAGTTCTCTTGGTCGTTCGTGCATCTCCTCCTACCAGTACCTGTTTAAAAGCTGCCCAGTGCCTATCAGAAGTCCAAATTCCTTTGCATGACATACAAGGCCTTCACATGCTGATGTGGTTCATCTCAGCTCAGGCCACTCCAGCCTCTTCCCACTGCATGGCTTCTAGGTCTAAGTGTGAGTATCTGACAGTTGGGTTTTTCTGACTGTAATGTAAATGCCTGACATTAAGATTTTGATTGCTTGGCATCCACTTCAAAGATATCCATCTTGAATAAAGACACTGACAACCACACAGCTAGATAAAGAATCTGGCTGTCCCACTCATAAAGTTCCCTTTTTAGAGAGCTCTGGTAGACATAGATAACTGACCCTGACCTTCTGACCACTTGCTTTTCCCTTCCCATATTTCAATTCCTACCCCCACGTATGTTTTAAATTCATCAATAAAGAGGATACCCACAAAACCCTAGGCACCCCACCTTCAACTCCAATAAAAGGTAGAAACCCAGGTCCACTATCCATGTCTCTACCCTCTGTCTCTATCCACGACCTCACTGTGTGGTCCCATGCATGCCATGTACCCTCCAGGACCCATAAGTAATAAACTCATTTTTCCAAAGTTCCCTGATGGTTGTTGCTGAGGTTCATCTTGCAATCATAATTAAGAACCATAAATAAGGAGCAGTCCTACCACAACAATGTCCCCATTTGGGGAAATGTCTCTGGGGGGCTCACCACAAAGTGGCATGAACCTAGATGAATGTCCCCAGGCATTCCTCTGGGACGTCTAACACCACTATTGATAGGCTGAAACTGAGCCAAAACATAGGCACACACCCCCACACACCTGGCCTAGGCCATCTAAAAGCAAACTTCCCTGCCTAGAGCAGGGGAATGGCACTCACACTTCCATCTGAGAGATGCTCATGACAGTCAGATTCTCCAATGATGCAGGTCTCCCATGTGTATGAGTATCATGTTCCTTTTACTAAACATATGCTTTATATTTAGTCAAATTCATCCTAGGAAAACTGAAACATAAAAGGATCTGCTTTAAAGAACAAATAATAAGGGGCGCCTGGGTGGCTCAGTCAGTTAGCGGCCGACTTCGGCTCAGGTCATGATCTCGCGGTCTGTGAGTTCAAGCCCTGCGTCGGGCTCTGTGCTGACAGCTCAGAGCCTGGAGCCTGTTTCAGATTCTGTGTCTCCCTCTCTCTGACCCTCCCCCATTCATGCTCTGCCTCTCTCTGTCTCAAAAATAAATAAATGTTAAAAAAAAAGAAAGAAAAAAACAAATAATAATAGTAATAACAGCTCACAGCTCTTGAGTGTTTATTATGTGTCAGATACTTTGCTAATAAGCACCTTTACACATAATATATAATATATTCCTCAAAACAGCCCCATGAGGTGGGTGCTACATGTTAACCACATTTAACAAATGAGGAAACTGAGGCAAAAACAGAATAACTTATCCAAGATTTCACAGCTAGTTAGGTAGTGACGCTAGGGTTCAAACCAAGACAATCTGATTCCAGAATCTACCACATTACACAAACTCAATATCCTTACAACATTGGTCCCTAGTTGCCAACTAGTAAGCAGAATCCTAAAAAAAAAGTTACACCCCATGACCCTTGAGAATGCCTTTGAGTGCGAGTGGAAGCTGTGAGTACAATAGGATATCACTCCTCTGATCACACTGTATCACAGAAGGGAGAGTACCCCTGGGGAGCCTACCTAATCACACAAGCTATTTAAAACAAGACAATTTTCTCTGGCTTGTAAGTACAGAAGTCAGAGAGCCAGGAAGCATGAGAAGAATTTGACATGAGAAGGATTCTCTATGACTGAGATGATTGGGCTACATGGTGGCCTGAGAGTGACCCCTAAGAGATCAAGGGACTGAAACCTGACCAGCAGCCGGCAATAGAAAAGTTCTATAACCTCGAGGAACTGAATTCAGCCAGCAACACGAATGAGCTTGGGAGCAAACTGATCATCAAAACCTCCAGATGAGAACCCAGCTTTGCAACACTTTGACATGGACTTGGAAAACCTTTAAGCAGAGAATCCACCCAGACTTGTCACCTACAGAACAGTCTGATAAAAAAAAAAAAAAAAAAAAAAGAAGAAGAAGAAGGTGCTGTCTTCAGCCGCTAAGTTTGTGGTGATTTGTTATAGGCAAAAACAGTAAACTAACACCCAACTCCTGGTACCAAAATCTGTATTTGTTTTCAACTGCTGCATAACAGTTACCACAAACCGCATAGCTTAAAACAATACTCATTTCTTATCTCAAAGTTCTGGAGGTCAGAAGTCTGGAAAGGTGTCACTGGATCTTCTGCTCAGGGTGTATGGGGAAGTGTATGTAGGAGTCTGCTTCTAAGCTCATTCAGGGTGTTGGTCAGATTCCAGCTCCTTGAAGCAGTCAGACCAAGGGAGATCCTCATTTTCTTGCTTCTTTCACTTTGGAGGAGATGATAATTGTGACTTACAATCTACACAATAGCAGTTATGTAAAATATGCCTTAAGCCTTTAAGGGTAATATAAATATGTTTAACGTGAGGGATTCAGTCTTACATTAAATGAAACAAGGGAGGAAAAGAATAAGGAAGGGGCCTACTACATATTTATAAACTTTAACGCTAATTCTTGGGTTACACAGATAATCAGTTCCTCTTATAAAATTACAAACAAACAAACAGACAAAAAACATGTTTCTACATTTCCCATTTCATCAGTTTTCCCCAAATCTTAAACCTTCAATTATGGGGTTATTTTTTTTTTTTACATTTATTATACAGCTACCAGTATACTTTCACTAGTATAATAGAGATATCAAATTTGCATCAAGAATTTAACACATAAGGAAACTATTGACTATAAATATTTTTCTAATACTTTTTCACCTTGTAAAGACATAATAAACCATTAAAAGCACAGATGTACAACACAATAAAGAGCAGTTGAGGAAATTGATGCTCAAAAGCTACTATGTAATATTAGTTTGAGTTTTTAAAAGCATGCTTACAAATCTAGGCTTCCCTTGAAGAAGTGTTTTTAAGTTTACAACAAACTACCTTTAAAGATAAGTCATCTAAAATTACAAAGCAACAAAACACCTTCTTTGTCGAGGGCATCTCACTTCACTGGCAGCTGTTAACACAAAAATGAGAAAAACTTGCTCCACGCACACACAAAAACTCTAATATAAAACCCTAATGATCAGGTCACTGGACCCATGACTTCATCTTCCAATTGTGTTCACGGGGTGATACAGACATCAGGATGTCAGAAGCAATGAACTGCTGTTCTAAGACAAAACTCCTTACATGTGTGGGTATTATGTTCTGTCTCACGAATATGCGTAACATTGTATCTTCAATAACAAAGAACCCTTACTGACTCTAAAACCTCCTGCTCTACTCATATATTGTTAGCCTACTATACTCACCTTTAATGGTTCTCTCCTATAGAAATACCTCGGGGCGCCTTGAGCGTCAGACTTCAGCTCAGGTCATGATCTCATGGTTTACTAAGTTTGAGCCCCACATCAGGCTCTGTGCTGACAGCTCAAAGCCTGGAGCCTGCTTCAGATTCTGTGACTCCCTCTCTCTCTCTGCCCCTCCCCCACTCATGCTCTGTCTCTCTCCTCTCTCTCAAAAATAAATAAACATTAAAAAAAATTTTTTTAATGTCTTTAGAAATACCTATAGTTCTTGAGCTTTTACCTAAACAGGAATTGGAAATGTCCCTCTACAACATCACAATTCTTTAACCAAATGCTATTCTGGAAAGCTGATTTATTTTAGAAAGATAATATAGTGCATATACTATTTATGTAACATTTTCTGCAAAGCTTGGAACACCATCCCATAATCAGACACATTCATATTTCTACACTAAATGTATGAATAGTCATGCTAAATAGGATAAAAACAAAAGACTACAAACAGCCTTATATAAGTTCAAGTCAGGTTTTGCTGTTAAATAAGATATAGATAGATGATAGATAGATAGATAGATAGACACACACACACATACAAAAGAAATTTGGTTTTCAGAGCTTTTTGGAGTTAGGTTTCTATACAAAGGTCTATGAATCTAGAGGTAAAAAGGTGATTAGACAACCCATTAGAGTTCTTTTTCTCCACAGAGATGTGACAAATTTATTAGAATGATGACAGGTGCTCTGCCAATGTTACCAAAGGAAAATGCAATGCCACAGAATTAAAGAAAAACATGCTAATTCATATGGGAACAGAGATCCTTAACGTGCTAACCCTGTAAATGGTAGCATGGACAGTAGGTGCTCTATAAAAATTCTATAAAAATGCTGCTCAGCACTACAACTCTTAAGAAAATAGATTTCCTCTGGAGAGAACTACCCCCACACTCCCTTTGACCTGGGAGGAAAGCCCATAGATAAAAAACAGGACTTGATACTAAGATCTAAGATACCGAGATACAGCCTCTTCTATACATAAGAATATATTCCTCTCTTGGTCACCCCAATCTTCTTATTAATACGCAAATTGGAGACAATGCGCAAGTCATGGGCAATATGTCAACATAGCTTTCTTTTGGGTTCTGAAATTTCTATGAGATTTGTAAACTACAAAACCAACTTAAATGCAGACAAAAGAATATGTAAGTGTTTTGACTGATCTCTAGGGCCTAGCAGAAGGGAAGATTTTATTAAAAACATGATCCGTTAATCAGAGTTACAAAGTAACAAAAATGCACGGCAGAACCTTAATTATCTAAGCTGTCCTAAAAGTTCTTTAAAGAACAAAGTACTTTCAGTATAGTCATTTATCATACAGTAAGGAAATTATAGGCCAAATCATTAGATGGAATTTACTCAAGTCCATAACATTAATCTTCTTCATTTAAAAAGAAAACATGGAATTTCTCAGGTAGAATTTTATGCAAGGTTTCAGCAATGTTTGGACAGCCTCCATTGTGTGCAAAGAAGTTACATGAATGCTAGTGGGTTTTTGTTGTTGTTGTTGTTGTTGTTGTTGTTGTTTAAGTTTTGTTCATTTTGAGAGAGAGAAAGTGCAAACTGGGGAGGGCAGAGAGAAAGAGAGGGAGAAAATCCCAAGCAGGCTCCATGCTGTAAGCATTGAAGCATGATGCAGGTCTTGATCCCATGCATCCTAAGATCATGATCTGAGCCGAAATCAAGAGTCAGACGCTCAACTGACTGAGCCAGCCAGGTGCCCTACAAATGATAGTGTTTTTGACTTGTAGAAAATACCACAAGTAACTTTAGAAAAAAATCATTAAATCTGCTTTGTTATACTATACATACATTAGAGCTACAATCTGTTACTAAAACAGACCAAAAACTGAGTAACCGCACAACAGCTTATATGCCCAGATACAAATAAATCAAGCTGTTCATAAAGAGACTTCTAGCCCGCCTGTTGTTCTCACATTTAATTTACCACATAATAACAGCAAAAGGTCTTGGCAAAAACATAAAAACGTAAACTACCCTGAATACAAACAGAGCCTGTGTCACTGTAATATTAAAGAATCAACAGATGGTTGGCATCAGGAGACTGGCACAAATACAAAAAACTAGAAAGACAAGTAAATAAAAAGACGAATGTGTAGAAATCGAACAAGTATATTTGAACCTCATTTGCCATACTGGAAAAAAAAAAAACCTCTCGTGTCAACAACACACAAGTGATCTTGGATCTCTGTTAAGATCTATACATCTGAGGTCTTGGAAATACTTGGGCTTGGCTAACAGATGCATGAATTACAGAATAGAAAAACCCTGCCAAATTCTGCATGAGAACACTGTGTAAGGGGGAAGAGGGGTAGGAAGAAGGAGGAAGGAGAGAGGAAGGAAAGAAGTAGAAAGGATGAATAGGAGCAGGAAGAGGAGGGAAGGAGAAGAAAGTGAAGGAAGAGGGAGGAGAAGCCGGAGAGAGGAGGGGAGAGGAGGGGAGGGGAGGGGAGAGGAGGGCCTACTGGTCTCCTGCTCCAAGATTCAGCCTGCACATTTCAACAGATTAAGGTTTCTAGAACAATATAATGCTATGACCTAAACTGAAAACAATACATAGATTCAGCTCTTCTATTATTCCATAAGCCATAAGCAACTCCATGTGTCAAGCAAACACTTACTAGGCACTAGGGTGCACACATCAACAACATGTAGTCACCATCAAGGAGCACACAGTCCAGCATGTGGGGACAGATACCCCAAAGTGCAGTACACTCAGGAACAGCAGCCTGCCTCAGGTGTTCAGAGAGTAATGAGGAGGGGCCCTTAGGTCAGCCTGGCAGGAATAGGAGAGAAAGAAGGATAGTCTGAGTAAAGCGACTAGCAAAAAGCAAAGACACGCTTGGGCAGGGGGGGCGATGAATGCAATGTAAAATGATAATAAAAAAAGTTAAGTGTGAAACAGGAAATATTGAGAACAAGCATAGAGAGGTCAGCTATGGGTTAGGTCTTAGGCTCTGTATGGCACTTGACAGCCCTTTGGAACAAGAGTGTAGCTCATCGTCAGCTCAGAGCAGATTCTCAGCCGTCCAGACTCTTCCTATGGGAAGAATTTATTAGCTCAGAGTTCCAGGCAGGGTTGAGACTGGGTAGACAAAAATGGACACTACTAGATTTCAGGGTTTTTGTGTATGGAACTGGTTTTTGTCTAGCTTCTCGGACTCTCTTGCTCATAGAAGAAGGCCCAGAACAGATTTTTCATGGCTCCATCTTGTCGGGTTTCCGTCTCGCAGATGAATATCCTGTTCCGCACCCATCCTACTTCCTCCTGGCCTAAGCTCAAACACTTCCCACAACAGTGACTCTACCCCACTGACAGGTTTTTCTCATGTTCATTAGAAACATGATTCTCTCCAAATCCACATGTTGTTTTGTTTTGTTTTGGTTTGGTTTTTAGCCCTGTCCTCAAACAGGAAAGCTAAGCCCTCACCATCTTCCTCATGAAAACATGTTAAATTATATGAAGACAACTATGATTCTGGTCTTCCTCAGGTTAAGAGCACCAATTCTCTCAACTGACTGATTGACAGATCACAGTTTTCAGTCCCTTTCTGTGTATGGCTACTCTGAGTCTGTTGAATGTCAGCTGTTTACCAATTTCCACACTCACAGCTAACACCAGAATGGGACATGACCCTCCAGATGTGGTCTGACCAGTGAAAAGTACAACAGCACTATTCTCTCCCATGATCTCAATACCCCAATTCTTTTATTGTGGTCTGGGTTTTTGATCTAGCTGCCAAGTAATACCGCTAGCCAAAATGTCTATGTAAATCAAGTAAACGCTTAAGATAATTACATGTGAGTCAATATCAAGTCTGGTATCCATCCCCCATCTCAGACTTCAAAAATTGGCTTTACATTTAGCCATATTTAATTTCATCACATAAGCATTTCTCCATCACTCTAGGTGTGACTGTGTATCTTAAAATATCATCTATTCCTCACACCCATTAGAGGCTGGTATTAAAAAAAATACTAACAAGTGTTGGCAAGGATGTGGAAAAATTGGAACCTTTGTGCACCACTGGTGGGACTGTAAAATGGTGCGACCACTGTGGAAAATACTATGGAGGTTCCTTAAATAAATAAATAAATAAATAAATAAATAAATAAATCCAATAACATGATCCAGGAAACTCACTTCTAGGTATATACCCAAAAGAACTGAAAGCAGGATCCAAAAAAAAAAAAAAAACAATGTTTCCATGCCCATGTTCATAACAGCATTATTCACCATAACTAAGAAGCAGAAGCAACCCAAATGTTCAGCAACAGATGAATGGATAAACCAAATACGATGTATACATAAAATGAAATAAAATACAGCTTTAAAAAGGAAGGAGGGGTGTCTGGGTGGCTCAGTCGGTTAAGTGTCTGACTTCAGCTCAGGTCACGATCTCACAGTTCGTGGGTTTGAGCCCCATCAGGCTCAGTGCTGACAGCTCAGAGCCTGGAGCCTGCTTCAGATTCTGTGTCTCCCTCTCTCCTTGCCCCTCCCTGCTAATGCTCTGTCTCTATCTCTCTCAAAAATAAGTAAACATTAAGAAAAATTTAAAAAAATATTTTTAAAGGAAGGAAATCCTGTCACATGCTACAACATGGATGAATCTTGAAAACATTATACAAACTGAAATAATCCAGCCACAAAAAAACAAACACTGTATGATTCCACTTATGTGAGGTATCTAAAGTAGCTAAACAGAAAGCAGAACGATAGTTACCAGGGGCTGAGGAGGACATGAAGAGCTGTTTTATGGGTACAGAGTTTCAGATTTGCAAGCCTCTTCTGGGCTAACATAACCATTAAAAACCACATCTGGCCAAACCCAAGCTCTATCACACCCTATTGGTTTCTAGTGTTTGCCACCTTCCTAACCACTCTCAAGCAATGTGTCTTGATATTTCATCACCAAATTCTGTAGTTAAAGAATCTGATAATTTCCAAAATCTACCTTTTTCCCACTGGGGATTTCATTTGCCCTATTCTCCAAGACTTCTCAAAAAACAATAAACAGCTTCTACAAGAACAGCTTTTCTTTCAGCACCAAGTATATTATTTTTTCTGGGACTACAGATAGAAACGAACTTAAATACGTACTTTCTTATTAGCTTCTCAGGCATCTTGGGCTATTATCTACACTTTATAAAATGCTTATCCAGATTTTTAGTTACTTTCATTGATGAAGATTTTCCCAATTGACCAAGTAATCAAAATCAGGAACTCAAAAACCCAACAGTAAAAAATTCTATTATTGAATCAGAAAATTAACATATGAAGTCCATGCTAATGATTTTAATACCAGATCAAAAAAACTTGGGAAGTAGGAATAGGAAGTAGGGGAAGTAAAATGTTATCTTTTCTTTGTCTTTACTTATTAGATGAAAAAGAGATAAATACGTAGAATTGAAAATGGGGTTTCTCCTTCAAAAACTCGAGAAGATTTTAAAAAATGAAATATCATCTGACTTAACTCCATTTGATTGGCTTCACTTCTCACTACATTCTTTTTTCATGTTTATTTTGAAAGGCAGGGGAGGGGCAGAGAGAGGGAGACAATCCCAAGCAGGT
Organism: Puma concolor; assembly: GCF_028749965.1. Classification (NCBI taxonomy): domain Eukaryota; kingdom Metazoa; phylum Chordata; class Mammalia; order Carnivora; family Felidae; genus Puma; species Puma concolor. The sequence continues at coordinate 104,536,362 of NC_141670.1, read as the reverse complement.
TCTCTGCTCTTCCAGAGCAGAGTCCAACACAGGGCTGGAACTCAAGAACCATCACATCATGACCTGAACAGAAATCAAGAGTCGGACGCGAAACTGACTGAGCCACTCAATGCCCCGCTTCTCACCACATTCTTAAGAATAAAGGATATTATTCCAATATGAAAATAATAGCCAATTTAAATCACAGCCAATATACTTAATGATGAAATACATAAACATTGACATTAAAATCAGGAATAAGACGGGGCCCCTGGGTGGCTCTGAGTTAAGCGTCCAACTTCGGCTCAGGTCATGATCTTGTGGGTCATGAGTTCCAGCCCCGTGTCAGTCTCTGTGCCAACAGCTTGGAGCCTGCTTTGGATACTGTGTGTCCCTCTCTCTCTCTGGCCCTTTCCACTTGCACTCTGTCTCTCTATGTGTATATGTAAATATACATTTAAAAAATATTAAACATTTAAAATTATTAAATGTTTTAAATAAACATTTAAAAAATTTAAAAATAAATAAAATCAGGAGTAAGACAAAATTTCTTATACCACTATTATTTAACAGTCCTCTGAAAATTCTAGCCAATGCAAAAACAAAGCCTTCTTTTCCCTTATCCTGTACTTAAGCATTGTAGGTATACCTGATAAAGCTAGTCCCTGGCTATAGGTTTCTCTGTCTGTCTGAAGCACAGGAGTCTCTGGCCCTGACAGGAAGTATACCTACTGCCTGGGACCTGAGACTACAGCCAGTACTCATGAGGCAATGGTGGTGCTTTGTAAGGAGAAGGTAGGAGAAGGCTCCTGCTCTGAGCATGGCCTGTGGTGCAGGCAGCATAATCACCTTCCAGGCTGTCAGGCAGCAGATAACTCTATTGGGCTGTGGATGGGCTCTCTTCTCTACCAGGCAGAGCATGGACAGTGTTCTCTGTCTATGATGATGACAAGAGGGACTGGCCTGGTGAACTGATGGGGATATATCAAGTGAATCGCTGACCAAAACTGATGACCTAAGGTATGTATGTGGCCAACCTCCTGCATCTACCTATTAACCTACCTAGGGCCCTGGTTCGGGGCCTCCTGGAAGCCACGTACCACAGAAACACAGATAACAGTTTAAAACAGAGATGGGGAAAAGCTTTCAACTTGTATGCCAATTCCAACAGATCCACAGTGGCTGCCTGGAGCACTGTGCTGAGATGGATTCTGGGATAAAGCAGCCACACTATCATCACCAGGTGTAGAATCAGAAATATAGGGCTGGGGTTTCTTCCCAAGCCAGTGTCAGCCAATCGGACACTTCAAATACCTCACAGGGCAATGCCTGAAACCACAGGTTCACTTGTGCCCAGGGGGCAGAGCAACCAGGAAGGCCAAGCATGGTTTCTGCAGGCCGAGCCAAGTTAGAATAGGCCTATTGCAAGTAGCCATGAGAAAACTGGCCATACGGCAAGGGTGAGCCAAAGTTAAATGTCAAAGGAAATGCTGGGAAATGACTAATCAAAGAGCAAGAAGAAAGTGCGATGTGGACAGATCAATGAAGTTAGTAACAGATTCAGTAAAAAGTAGTAGACAAAGAGCAAAGTATAAATGGGTGAGCATTTTGGCACCTACTCCTTAAATACGAAAACATGTCCAGATATGTCTTTTTGCAGAGAATGGCAGGTATTTGAAGGGTAGGGACCATGTTGGGTTGGATAAGGAATTTAAGAAAAATTACACTTTTATAAAGCTATAAAGGCATCAGTATTTCAAGTGTATACAGTTTGTTCTGCTATGATGTTTGTTCTGATGTTCCAATGTGACTAGGGAACAATTTCAGAATAACACCAATTTTGCAACCGCTTGCACAAATATTGTCTTCCAAAAACACTAAGTGGATGAAGTAAACTGCACCTAGTTGAATTGAGCCACACAGAAATACACAAAACACACCCACCTCAAATATCTACCACCTACTTCAGTTCACCATGTGTGTTATGAGACATACCCACCCATTTTGTGTTTTACAACCTTCCATCCAATTTCAGATAACCCTCCTTCTGCTACCTCACTGGAACGCACAAGTTACAACCCTTCTGACAAACACTTCCAACAAGCAAGTTTTAGGTCTTTTTAAAACTAAATTGACATATTTATTACAGTATTTATGTATTTCCCAACCATTTAATATGTGTAAAACTACTACCATTTTTATTAGATTCTTTTATTTTATACGCCACTGAAGATTTTTCACATCGTGTCCCTAACCCCATTTTTCCCATAAGCCTCAGTTTTTACTGAGCAATTTTGCATAGCATGTTGAATTTGAGGAACACACATATCACATTATAGCAGGATTGACTGTGTAGCCAAATCGCTAAAAAGAAACAAGGTCTAAAAACATAAGTAAAAAAGTTTGAAAAGCCTCAAGACCATGAAATAAATTCCAGGTCTGATGTACATTTCAGGATAAAATTAAAATTTTATAAGATTTATTTAGTGGAGATATATATGATGAAAAATCCAAGGATGTTCTACCTACTACAAGTCTTTGGAATCCCCAGGACATGAAGGAATGCAAGTAAAATTTTAGAAAAATAAAAACCACCTTCATTCTCTATTGCTACAGGAACTAGGATGTATTCTGCTTTATAAAACTTTAGTAAAATACTGGGGGACAGAAATTTACAATGTCATGTGGGATCCATCAAATCCAGAGGAAGCCTTAAAAACAAAACAAAGCAAACTCTTACAGGACATTCATTCTAAGACTCAAAATAGTTGTGTCATCAAGACCTATCCAGAAAACGTCATCTGAGAAATATCATGTATAATTTATTATAAATGAAAAATGCTTTTTTTTTATGGGAAGCATAAAGACTTGCTTGCTGAAAATGACTCCAGTCCTAACTTTGAGACAAGGTAGTTTCAACAAGTCAGAGTTCAGAGTCATAAGCTTAATAAATAAGAGAGCATGAGGTGATCTGACCTATGTTTTTCTGGCACCAAATAAATAGAAGACTTTGTTCCTGAAACACAAGTGACCTGTATAAGTAGCAAACAGTATTCTCCCCGAATACCCACATTTCTGACCATGGCGACTTTCAAGTACCACATCATTCTAGTTGGAATTGCCAGTGAACTAATCAAGATAACATTTGTTTAGCCTAGCAATCATTTATGTGGCCAGCTGCTGTGATAACCATATTCTGTTCCTGAGATAATTTTCCAATTTAGCAATTCAGTTGTTTTTCCACTCCTGGTACCAAATTTAACTCTAGGCTGTCTGCATGATTTCAATTAAAATGATCTTATCTTTATATGAACTTCATGTTTAATGCCCAGGAAATCATAAAATATGGTATGGAAGAATCTCTCACCACATGATGAGAGAAAAGAAGTACAAAACAAGGAAATGATTTTTAATTATTGAAAAAAACTGACAAACTTGTTTTCAGACTGGATGTCAGTAAAGTCATTCACTTATATTTGAAATCTCAAATATTATTTATTTACAATAATTATATTTATATTATTGTATTGTATTATATTAAAGCATATATTATTTATTTACAATTTTCATGACGGTAACTAAACATTCCAGAGAAAGTAATACAATTTTTTTCAACAAAAGTAATACAATTTTTGAGCAGCTAACTTCTATAAAATGTTATCTCTATACTTCATTGGACCTATGACTCCATAAGATACAAATTCATTGAAGTCATTTCTTCATTCAAAAGCAATCTGCGAGAATTTTCATTAAAAAAATAAGTTAAATTAAAAGAAGAGCAAAAGCTTTTCATCAGAGAAGTGGTGCTGGAACAACTGGACATACACTTATTAAAAATAAAGTAGGTTTGAGGGGCGCCTGGGTGGCGCAGTCGGTTAAGCGTCCGACTTCAGCCAGGTCACGATCTCGCAGTCCGTGAGTTCGAGCCCCGCGTCAGGCTCTGGGCTGATGGCTCAGAGCCTGGAGCCTGTTTCCGATTCTGTGTCTCCCTCTCTCTGCCCCTCCCCCGTTCATGCTCTGTCTCTCTCTGTCCCAAATAAATAAATAAACGTTGAAAAAAAAATTAAAAAAAAAAAAAAATAAAAAAAAATAAAGTAGGTTTGAAAGGTGTAAACCTTTCAAAGAATAATTTTTCAAAATGGATTACAGACCTAATATAAATGCAAAATTATAAAATTTCTAGAAGATAACAAGGTTACCCTTAGAGGACCGTGAGTTTGGTGATGGCTTTCTTGGATACCATACCAAAAGCACCAATCCATAAAAGGGAAGTCTGACGATGTAAAAACTTCATTAAAATTTAAAAACTTCTGTTATGAAAAGATACTGTGGTAGTATCTGGGTGGCTCAGTTGGTTAAGTGTCGAACTTCAGCTCAGGTCATGATCTCACAGTTCATGAGTTCAAGCCCCATGTCTGGCTCTGTGCTAACAGCTCAGAGCCTGGAACCTGTTTTGCAGCTTCTGTGTCTCCCTCTTTCTCTGCTTCTCCCCTGCTCACACTCTTGTCTCTGTCTCTCTCTGTCTCTCTCTCTCAAAAGTAAAAATAAACATTAAAAAAAAAAGATACTATGAAGAAAATGAAAAGACAAACCACAGACTGGGAGAAAATCTTTGCTGGCATATAAAAGATACAAAGAGTTATTAAAACTTTAAGAAAACAAAATGAGCAAAAGATTCAATAGATGTCTTACCTAAGAAGATGTACAATTTGCAAATAAGCAATGAAAAAATGTTCGGTTGTATGTCATTGGGGAATTGCAAATTAAGACAACAATGAGATCCCATTCCACATCCATTAGAATTGGCCAAAACCCAAAACACTGACAATATAAAATTCTGGGAGGATGTGAAACAATAGGAACTCTCATTCATTGCTGGTAGCAATGTAAAATGGCACAACTGCTTTAGAACACAGTTTGGCAGGAAGAAGAAGAAGAAGAAGAAGAAGAAGAAGAAGAAGAAGAAGAAGAAGAAGAAGGAGAAAAGAAGAAGAAGAAGAAGAAGAAGAAGAAGAAGAAGAAGAAGAAGAAGAAGAAGAAAAGAAGAAGAAGACGACCGACGACGACGACGACAGGGAGGAGGAGGAGGAGGAAGGGGAAGGGGAGGGGGAGGGGGAGGGGGAGGCATAGGGGAGAAGGGGAAGGGAGGAGGGAGGAGGGAGGAAGGAGGAGGGAGAAGGGAAAAGGGAGAAGGAAGAAGAAGAAAGAAAACTAAGGGCACCTGTGCAGCCTACTCTTGATTTCAGCTCAGATCATGATCTCACAACTTGAGAGTTCAAGCCCTGCATCAGGCTCTGTGCTGACAGACAGCAGCCTGCTCCTCTTGGATTTTTCTGTCTCCCTCTCTCTGCCTCTCCTCCACTTGCTCACTATCTCTCACTATCTCTCACTATCTCTCTCTCTCTCTCTCTCAAAAGAAACATTAAAAAAAAACTAAACATATTCATTATACAAACAGGAATCATGCTACCAGGTGTTTATTCAAATGAGTCAAAAATTTATGTCCACACAAAAACCTGCACACAAATATTTATAGCAGCTTTATTCATAATTGCCAAAATTTGGAAGCAACCTGTCCTTCAAAAGGTAAATAGATAAACTGCGGTGTATCTATACAATGGAACACTACTGAACATTAAAAATAAATGAGCTATAAAGCCACAAAAGGACATGAAGGAAGCCTAAATTTACATTATTAAATGAAGAAATCCAGCCCCAAATGGCTACATACCATATGATTCCAACTATATGACATCCCGGAAAAAGCAAAACTCTGAAGACAGTAAAACAATCATGACTGGGGGAAGGAAGAGACTGATGAATAAGCAGAACACAGAGGAATTTTAGGACAGTGCCACTATATGTATGACACTATAATGGTGGACAAGTGTCATTATACATTTGTCCAAACACATATAATGTACAATACAAAGATATACATCTTTGTCAGAACACTTAAAGAATGTACAACACGAAGAAGTGAAAGGGGGGCACCTGAGTGGTTCAGTCGGTTAAGTGTCCAACCCTTGATTTTGGCTCAAGTCATGATCTCATGGTTCCTAAGCTGGAGCACCCCCCATCGAACACTGTACTGACAGTGAGAAGCCTGCTTGGGATTCTCTCTCTCTCCCTCTCTGTCTCTCTCTTAAAATAAATAAGTAAACTTAAAAAAAAAAGAATCCAAATGTAAAATAAAGAGCTCAATGATAGTGTATCAATATTGGCTCATCGATTGTAACACATGAACCATGCCAATACAAGATGTGAATAATAAAGGAAAGTGTGTGTGTGTCAGGGCAGGGGAAATATATGGGAACTCTCCTTACATTCCTGACAATTTCTCTGTAACCTAAAACTTCTCTAGTAAGGTCTATTAATTTAAAAACACACACACAAAATGGAAAAAGAAAAAAGCTGAAGCTAAGATCAAGTGCCAAATGTATATCCCAAAGTAAAGGATATGTGAACTAAAACTATAAAGTTAACTTCTTCTATAACTATAACCTATGCTGCCATCCAATTCTGTTATGAGCTAAGCCCCAGGGAGGAGCTCAGGTTACTCCTGACACTGTCTACACCAGTACTACTACCCATTAGACATATATTAGAAGCCACACGTGCAATTTTAATAATAGTCACATTGAACAACAAAATATTAAATTAATTATAATAATATGTATATAATTTAACCCATCATATTCACAATATTATCATTTCAACATGTAATCAACATAAAAGTTATTAATAGACATTTTACATCTTCTGTCATTCAAACTCTTCGAAATCTTGGGTGTATTTTACACTTAACAGCATGTCACCTACCAATTTGTATGCTATATTTTAAATCAGAAATACTTAACTTCAGTTTAGATTTCATGGAATTTATAATTTAAAAAATGGATTCACAAAGGAAGTTGTTCCAAAGATACTTAAAATGTTTCTAATAATTAAATCAAGTACCAAAAATTCACTGATCTTTAATATATGCACATCCACATTAACAAAACTGGTTCATTATATTTATAAGAATTGATTGACTTTGAAGAAAATGTGTATCAGTTTCAAAACTACATCTATCCAAGTTAAGTAAATGAATTCGCTTTTATATCAACAAAGTATTCATCAAATTGAATTCAAAGAGATGGTACAAATTAAAAAGCAATTCTAAATTTATCATTATCAACAATGCATTCATCAAATTGTTCCTGTGGCTCTTCACAGCAAGTTTACTTAACACGGCATATTACAATTAAAATTATCTGTATATTTATTCATTTTTTAAAGATGTATAAAGACATGGCTATTGATTTGTATTATTGAAAGTGTCAATTTCAAAATCAGCTAGGTTATAAAAATGTTTTTGCTTTTCTTGGAGCTTCAAATTTAGCTCATGTGTATGCAGCGTGATATTGGTGAGAAAAAGTAAATCAAAATGAAACTGCTCTTTGTCTTTGATTATTGAGTATTTATCAAGTATTCCTTTCTCCAGATTTAGTAGTATAGCCATCTTTGTAAAACTCTTCACCTCAACCACTGAGTACTGGCAAAGAGCACAAGATCATTAAATTCATTGTCTTCTACTGCTTATAATAATTGCATAAACTGGCAATGATTAAAACCATTTACACATAAATGAATGTATTTAATAACTGATTTCAAGATACTTTTGGTAGAGCCTACTTTAGAAAACCGAATGCAAATATTTTCAATATGTATCGTATAGTAGAATGAGGCAATATGGGAAACATTCATCTCTCTTTTAAAAAATTCCATAAATCTTGGTATTTTTCTACCATACCTGGAATACCATCTTCCATGAAAAACTAACCATGTAAACATTTTCATTTAAGTCTACACCGCAAGTTCATTTATTTAGGGCATGTATTGATTTTTCTTTGTAAATCTAGAAATCCTTTGAAACAAACTGTGTGGAAAGCATTCACTGGGTGGCGCCTCATGTCACATGACTCATCTAAAGCCAAAGAAAAATACCTGCCATTTTCAAACTTGGCTCAATTGATTTTAATTGTTAGAATAGCCATGTATTCTACAGGCAATTGTCTGATCTCTCACTTTTAGACTTTTCCTCATAATTTTCCAACAAAATTTTGATAACTGAAATAATTTCTCCCATAACTTCTCCAAAATAATTTCTCCTATAATCTCTCCAACTTAAAATATTTTGTTCTTTTTTTTTTTTTTTTTCTTCAGGTACCTGGGTGGTTCAGTCGGTTGAGCGTTCAACTCTTGGTTTCAGCTCAGATCATGATCTCACGGTTTCATGGGTTCGAGCCCCACACTGGGCTCTGACTGACAGTATAGAGAGAACTGGGATTCTCTCTTTCCCTCTCTCTCACACACTCCCTCTCTCTCTCTCTCTCTCTCTCTCTCTCGCTCTCTCTGCCCTTCCCCTGCTCATGCTGTCTCTGTCTCTTTCAAAAATAAATAAACTTTAAAAGTTTTTTTTCTTAGAAGAACCAAGGTGGCCAAAATTACATTCTCAGATACTGCTGAAATCATATACATGTTTTTTTTACTGTACATTTAATTCTGATTTCTGGCAACCAATTTCATAAATTCTTTCTTTAATATTGAGAAGAAACCTGTCATCAAATTCACTCTGTATTTGCTGAAAATGTCTCTTAAGGCAGTCATCTTTATGACCTTTAATTTGTTTTATGTATTTTCCAAGCAAATCACTTTTTTCCCCCCTCAGCACAGAAAATAGAATTGTCATTACTGTGAAATCTAGGGCATATGTTCTTCCATTCTCATTCCATCCTTTCTTGTTCTAGTTATGGTACTAGTTTCTGTGTCTCTACTCAATTCTGCAACAGTTACATACTGCATATGCTTAAATATTTTCCATACTTCGTTTTTACACTATGGAGCTAATGTAATGATATAGTAATTAAAATAACCATTATTATATCTATAAATAAATATAAAACACATACCATATATAAATAATGTATCACAAATATTTCCATGTAGTTACCAGTTACAAAAGTATCATTATAACTCATGCTGTCTACATAAAAAGTTCAAATAAACACATTACAATGTTATATGGGTGTGTAGAAAAAAATCATTTGATTTATTTTCAGAAAACCATTTGAATTATTCCACTGACCCCAAATGAACTGGGTATCTGCTTCTGTAAAATATTAAAAAACAACATGCACGTGCCTGACACACACCTACAATACAATGGTGTCTCACATGACGCAACAGAAAAGTAAAATGTAGTCTTATCACAAAATGAAGCAGTGCTTAACTGAAAAACATTTTACACTGCTTTAGTTTTGTAAGTTAAATTCTAATTAATTAAAAGTAAGTAAAATTAAAAATTCAGTTCATCAGTCATACTAGCCAGATATCAAGTGCTCACAGCCACACACAGCTAGTAGCTATCATACTGGACAGTGCAGATCTATACACTTAAGGTTAAATAAGGTGCTTTGAAAGAGTTATCTTAGAAGAGATAAGAAAGATTTGAATGTAAGTGCGTTACTCAGGTTTTCCCCCTTGGCCCTACTTTTTTTAGTTCTCAGTATAAAGAAAATAGAATTGTTAACTATGACAGGATTAGGAGGTAACAAAGATCTGTTACTCTAATCCCCTCAGCACTGTACTTTCTTAAAGTTGACTTTCTCTTATTTTGCTAAATGCCTTCTTTTTCTATTACACAGCTAGACATCTAAAAACATAGGAAATGTGATTACCACAAATTTCATGAAATTTATTTATTTTTATTTATGCAATAAATATCAAAACACGTCAATTCCCAATAAAATTCCCTGCACTGCTAAAGGTTTTATTTCCATAAATACATATATTCATTTCTCAGAGATGTTTCTAAGGATCTGAAATATTTTCACTGAAACTAAGGAGTTAATGAAACATTCAGTATAAGGACATAAAATGTTCAGAAAATTATTTAGAGAAACATGGCTCTTTAAAATGTAATTTTACATAAGATATTGATGGGTACATAAAATATTCAAAAATGATTGCTAATAGATGCAAGGTTTCTTTTTGGGGAGATAAAAATATTCTAAAATCAAACAGTGCTGATGACTCCACATTCTATAAATATACTGAAAACTACTGGATTGTATATTTTAAATGATGAATTTTATGGTGTGTGAATTATATCTCAATAAAGCTGCTACACAAACATTCACAACTGCCTCCTACATTTATGTGCAAACTATTAGTGAAGAAGACAAGTCTTCCTCAGTAATCACATCTCAGATCTACAATATTACTATTGCATATGTTGAAATAAGACAGACATCAAAAACTCATATAATTCCTACTGGTTTTACATATGTATGGAAATGCACACAAATTGAATTACAAGAGAGGATACACATAAAAAAGATAATATGGGACTTTAACTTCATGTATATTGCTCTAATTTTTTATATCACATAGTCACACATGACTTGTATAATGAAAAATAAATGTTTTGAAAATATAATAACCTGGTTGATATATGATCTCTCTTCATTTACATTTTTTCCCTCCCTTCCTTTATACGTTTTACTTGAAATACTTGTCCCAAATTCTAGAACTGTTCTTATAAGAATCCTGATAACCAAAGACTTTCATTAAGTATGCTTTCTATGCTCCCCCTTCAAAACATTTGGAGAACAAGAAAATAATGGAAAATACATATACTGTACTCCTTACCAGACATTAAGCTTTACCTTCTCTGCCAGGTATTTTTTTTTTCTCTCTCTCTAGGTAAACCCAGCACCTAATACATCATCTGAAACAGAGTAAGCATTCAAGACAGAGTTGTTGAATGAACCAATAATGAATGTGGTCAGTCTCGTGAGGAATGTACACTCTGTCCACCTTCCTTCCTCAAAGAACACTAAACTTGTTCCAATGTCCACCCTCCCCTATGAAGTCTATGAAAAAGCTGACCTACTCCAGCTCCAGGTTATGCCTGACTGGGTAAGAGCAATCCCATTTCCTTTGCCAGTTCAAGAAAGAATATGTGACACATGAGAGGAGATCTGCTACCAGAAGAGGGTTCTTGAAAAGGTGTTCTTGCTCCTTATGGACATTCCCTGTCTGAAACCTGCTTCGTACCTTCCACCAGCTTGAGGACTAAGCCACTACGAAGGTCAGCAAAGCAGAGAGCCAAGAGGGGGAAGGTACTTGGGTAACATCAGCAAGCTAATTAATCAACCATCCCTGCAGCTTAATTACTGAATCTCCTCTTATTACTGAAATGTCCTCATTATTTGAATAAGTTGAAGTTGCTGTTGTTTGTAGCGAAATGCAACTATCTGATAAAATTCCTGTGGTGCTATAAGTTGATCAGAATCACAAGTATGGCAAAAATAACAATACAGATATTGAAGTTTTTGGTACTTTTTAACCAAACTACTCAGCCTGGATTCCCAACATTGTTCTAAGCATACCTCAGGTTTGGTTGAAGGGCCATAAGTTGGCTGATATGCTCAGGTAGGAGTCAACTTGTGAAGGGCAGACAAAGGACAACCACAGAACAAACTTCCGGAAGTAGAATTCCCAGAAAACACATAACATTCAATTGCTGCACTTTATCCCTTATTAGAGGCCTAGTATCAGAAGGGATGCAGAATGACATTTGTTCCAGGATTCCCAGCATTCATTTCTACAAGGCTTCCCAGGTGGTATCCTCCCACTAATGGCTACACTAAGTGGTTCCATTTGGAACCTAAGACAAAATGTTATCATCTACAAGAGAAAAACATTTGGTAGAGAGACTTCTTTATTCTAAACACCTAAAAGAACTTCCATAAACATTAAAGAAAAATAAAAGATTTTAAACAATTGAAAACACTTTTTTCCAAAAACTAAAACACATTGGAAACTTGGTGCTGAATCAAGTTCCCAAACATCAGAACAGCTGTAATCACAAAATAACTGCAAAGAAAGAAAAAAAACATCTAAACAGAATGTCCAGTTTAAAATCCAACCAATCAGCTCCTTAGAAACCAGTTTAGTCAAGTCTTCACAACAATGAAAATCAAAATGTCTACAAAGCAGGCAAACTCAACACAGTAAAACACTAAGGAAACCAGTAAGTCTCTTCTTTTTAAACTTTAAATTATGTATTTTCTGAGAATGCCAATGATAGAAACAGTTTATACATTTATTCAATATATTTATTGAGTATCAGTGTTAACTAGACTTACCAAGGTAATCATTTTGCAATATACAAATCATTTGCAATATATCAAATCATTGTTTATACATCTGAATCTAATATAATGTATTAGTTATACCTCGATAAAAATATTTATGGAATATAAATGATTTATTCAATACTATGAAAGGAATTGAACTTTTATTCAATTATACTTATGTTCTAGATCTGTGCTAGACCTAAGGGATACAGATTAATATGACAATGCCTAGTCTTCCAAAGTTTACAGTGTAGTAATCCACCCATCCCCCACCCCCTCACTCTCATTGTCCACATGCCCTATCTCAAACCCTTCACCACCTTCCACCCATATGATTCAAGCCAAACACTTAAAAGTCATTCTGAATTCTTCCCTTTCAACGCACAATCCATCAGCAAGGCTTATCAGTGTTAGTTACCTCCAACAACATACACACAGAAGCCAACCACTTCTCACCAACTCCACTGCCAAGGCCCAAGTCCAAGCCACCAGCACAACACTCCTGCTATAGCAACAGACTCCTTCCTACCTGGTGTCCCAGTTCTACTCATGCCTCCCTCCAAGAGTCTGTTCTCCACCCAGCGGACACAGTGCTCTTTTCAGGACATGACAAGGATCATATCATTCTCTTGATCAAATCCTTCAGTTGCTGGGATAAACTGTGTGATCTAACCTATAACTACCTCTCTAATCCTATGCCCTCCATCTGGTCCCTCATGCAGTAAACACAAGCCTCCTTGTTTTCTTTGTTTCTGGCCTTTGAGCAGCCCAAATTCATTGACATCTCTGTTCCTCGCTGGGTTCTTGACCCAGGTGCTCTTCATATGACTGCACTCTCCATGTTCCGATCTCAGCACAGCCTGCCAGCCCTGCTAGAGTGAGAAAGTAGAGACTCAGGAGCTTCGCATTTTAGCTCACTGTTCTGTTCTATTTCTTAAAGTACACATTTTGTTGAAGTGTAATGCAAATACAAAAAAAAGAAAAAGAAAAAGAAAGAAAATGCAGAAACTTTAAGTGTACAGCTCAATGAATCTCACAAAGTAAACACACCAATATGAGGAGCAGGCAGATCCAGAAACCGCACCCAAATGCCTTCCCAGGTCCCTGCTCCCAGTCACCATGCTCACAATGAGAAACTGCAGTCATGATTTATAATTTCATAAATTAGCCTTACATGTTTTTGAAATTTATGTAAACAAAATCATGCAGTAAGTACTTTGTCTCCTGCTTCTTTCACTCAATGTTGTTTTTTTGAGATTCAACCCTATTGTTAAGGACAGTTGTAGCATAAAACTTTATAATATACTGGAATGCATTTGGCCATTTACTTATAGGTGGACATTTGGGTTATTTCCAGTTTCAGAAATAACTCATCAAGCTGCTAAGAAAATTCTTATACAAGACTTCTAGTAAATATTTGAACATGTTTCTGCGGCAAATATGCCTGATGGAATTGCCACATTGTATCATATTCAGCTCTACTACAATACCACTAAATGGTTTTTAAAATTTTTTTTTTTCAACGTTTATTTATTTTTGGGACAGAGAGAGACAGAGCATGAACGGGGGAGGGGCAGAGAGAGAGGGAGACAGAATTGGAAACAGGCTCCAGGCTCTGAGCCATCAGCCCAGAGCCCGACGCGGGGCTCGAACTCACGGACCGCGAGATCATGACCTGGCTGAAGTCGGACGCTTAACCTACTGCGCCACCCAGGCGCCCCTAAATGCTGATGTAAAAACCTAGCATCAGAGGCGCCTGGGAGGCTCAGTCAGTTTAGCATCTGACTCTTGATTTCAGTTCAGGTCATGATCTCATGGTTCATGGGATTGAGCCCCACATCAGGCTCTGTGCTGACAGCCTGGACTCTGCTTGGGATTCTCTCTCTCCCTCTCTCTCTCTGCCCCTCCCCTGCTTGCATGTGTTTCCTCTCTCTCTCTCTCTCTCTCTCTCTCTCTCTCAAAATAAATAAATAAATAAACTTTTAGAAAGTAAAAAAAAATAAATAAAAACCCAGCATCGGTGTAAATGAATTTCAGACAATCCTTGCAAATGTTTGACATTATATTTTTAATTTTAATCATTCAGTTGAATATATCATGGCATCTCACTATGTTTTTGGTTTGCATTTCCAAGATGACTAATGAAGCTGACCATCACTTCATGTTTATTAGCCATTTGAATATCTTCTTGTGTGAAGTGCCTATTCAAGTGTTTGTCCATTTTTCTTTTTATTTTTTTAATCAAATTATAAATATATTCAGGATATAAATCCTTTTTCAGACTAATCATTACAAATTTCTTCCCCTTTGTGATTGTGATGTGTTTTTCATTCTCTTTATGGTATGTTCTAGTGAACAGTTCTTAATTTTACTGGTACCCGATTTTTCATTTTTCATCTACTAACTTCTGCCTTATGCATATGATTAATTGTGGTAAATTTTCCATGGCTTATTTGATCAACTGTCACTGAGTAATGTTTTATGTATGTCACTTAGGGCACCCATAAATTATCTCTCTATACTTTCCAGTTTTATCTTCCTGCTTACTCTCTCTGCAACTGAGTAGAATGTGTTTAAGTCTTCCATTAGGATTGTGTCTATTTCTATTGCCAGTTCTTTCAGCTTTTGCTTTTACAGTTGAAATATATATACATACATACATATATACATACATACATATATATGTATGTATGTATATATATTCTAGTGTATGTATATACATACATACATACATATATATTTTATATTCTAGTGTATGAAATATACATACATACATATATACTTTATGTATGACCCAGTTGTTTCTTTTTTCTCACTTCACGCCTGATTTTTACATTAGTAAAATTCTTTTATTATCCAATCTTTTTCCTTTAATTAACTTGTTAGTTAAAATAATCTTTTACTATTATTTTATATAATTTAGTTAAATTTACTTGATGATGCTAGAACTTTGGAACTCTTAAATTCCCTTTGTTTCCCTCTTGCCTTTCGAATTGTTCTTATCACTATATAAATTGTATATATTTTCAAACACATAAAACATTATTATAATTATTTAGTACCATCCACATTTATATTTATTCACCCATATATTTAGCCTCTGTTGCTTTCACTCCATTCTGCATTTCCATGTTTCCATCAGAATTCATTTTTCTTTCTCCCAGAAGGCTACCTCATTTTAGTATTTCTTTGGTGCAGGTCTGCTGGATTTTTCTTGTCTGAACACATCTTTATTTCCCTTTCATTTTATTGGCAATACTACTTACTAAGCAAATCAGATTTGGAAGGCCTGAAATTTACCTATTCTAAGTGAAAAGCATCAAATTCTTTATACATTCATTTAGTTTTACTCTAACAAGGAAATCTATATATACTTTTAAGATTTAGAGCTATTTTTTTTCCTTTTCCATGAAAGAAAAACAAAATTTATAAATAAACAGGAACAAAAGTATAACAAAAAGTGTCAATTCCAAAAAATTTTACACAATTTGGGTGATTCTTCATCAAGTGGTAGAACTCATCATTGGAAGAAAATTTTACTTTAAAGCTATAATATTAAACTTCAATTAAGCATACCCAAGGACAAGCCATGTGTCTAAATATCCACCTAATGCCATTATATTTTCAAATTTGCTTCTTCTCATTCTCTCTCCTTTTAACACTAAAATACCCAAACATCTCAAACCTGTCCTTTCCCTGTTTAATATAATTCCATTTTATTATACATATTTTTTTATTTAACAAAATGCTTGTATATGGTGATAGTGCTAAATGTCCATATTTATACAGAGACATAGTGAATCTCCTAGCCCTTTAGGAAAAGGAAGTCAAAGTCAAGGATTTTAAGCATAAGGATGAGCAATCTTCAAGCTTCCAGTGGAGCAAACGGAACAAATTTTCTTCTTTCCCATAGTGCATGGCGATGTTATATCCACATCACTGCATTCACATTTTTGAGACAAAAAGGGATAAGTAACTTGAATCCAAAACAGATACATTTTTTCCCATTGATTGTTCAAGATAGTCTCCCACAAAATAAGTAGAGAATCATATCATAAAGATTAGAACAAAGCAATTGAGCACAAAAGGAAAAAATAGGAGATGGCAACTTGCTTCCAGAAAATATAAAATTTTAAGAAACTAAAGAAAGGTTAGAATCTATTCATATTCTTTTAGCTATCTTCCTGTTCAACCTTTCTCCTTCTTCCACATCATCACCATTTTCATCTTCTTCCCCTTTATCTTCATCCTCTTCATTATCAATATTTTCCAAGTCTTATTCATCATTATGAAGTCAGCTTCTTCTCCTTCCCCTTCTCTATCCTCCATATAAGGAGCTAAACTATCACTTAATAGATCTGGCTAAATAGTATCTTTGATGAAGTCTCCTAATTCACCTGCTCCACAGCCAAATGATTGGTGAACCAGGTGAAGAAGGTCAGAGATTTGTGATGGTACCTCTTCAAGAAAACTTTATTTTGTGTCTGACATGAACATTTCATCAAGTCCTTCCTAGCTTCCCATTTGATCTCAGTCAACACCAAAATTGGTTCCCCACTCTTATTGAGATAAATGTATTTTAAAGTAAATATTTTCAGCAAAATAAAAACATATTTTATAATATGACTCAATATCTTTAAATTCTGTCACTTTAGTTTCGAGAAAATAGCTCAGCATCTCTTCCTCCTTATCCGCAAGCAACGCAGTCATTTGCACATGATTGATGAACATTAATTACCCCTAAATTTGGGATCTGGGAGATCAAATATGACTCTTTCAAATGGTTTGCAAAGTTTGTTAGACTTTTGTTCTACTTTGAAAATTCCTCGCTAGATTCTTTGTAAAGTCTATTCCAATGTACACATCTGTGCATGCAAATGTTTCCGATTGTTCTTTCCCTCCCTTCAGTGAATTCAGAGTGGCAAGTATTTCCTCTGGCTGGGATTTGGAAGTAGTCTTGATTTGCTCATTTGCAGAGGGTGAAGACTTAAGGTTAGGGCTAATGCTGCGAGAAAAATCCAAAGAACCAGTCACATAGGGAAATATTCACATTTGAAGATGCTCAAAGAACGCCTTCACCTTTTCATATTTTTGCTAGATATAGAATTCTAGATTGGCAAATGTTTTCTATCACCTTAAAGATGTTATTCAATTGTTGACTATCCTTATTACCTTTTTATCTTTTCTGTTAAAAACCAGCTTTTGGAGCTATTGTTGCTGTTTTGAATGTAAGGTCTCTCTTTCTTTCTTTCTTTCTTTCTTTTTTTTTTTCCTGGCTGCTTTGAAGATTGCTTTAGTTTTCAGCAGTTTTACTAAGGTATAGGTAGGTGGGTTGTTTTTCATTTTGGGTTTTTTTTGTTGTTGTTGTTGTTTTTTAATTGATGCTGCTTTAAGGCTCACAGAGTTTCTTCAGTTTTTCAGGTAATGTTTTCAAAGAGTTCTGTGGGGCACCTGGGTGGCTCAGTCAGTTAAGTGTCTGACTTTGGCTCAAGTCACTGATCTCATGGTTTGTGAATTGGAGCCCCACGTCAGGCTCTGTGCTGACAGGCTGGAGCCTGCTTCAGATTTTGTGTCTCCCTCTCTCTCTGCCCCTCCCCTGCTCATACTCTGTCTCTCTCTCATACTCTCTCTCTCTCTCTCTCTCATAAATAAACACTACCAAAAAAATGTTCTAAACAAAAAAATAAATAAATAAAATACAGAGTTCTGGAAAATTCTCAGCCATTATTTCATCAAATTTCCTTCTGTCCCATTTTCTTCTTCTTGCTCTTCAAATGCTAAAAAGTCATAACATTATAGATATATTAGATATTTTCACTGTCTCATGTATCTATTTTTAGTTCCTATGCTTCATTTTCAATCTTTCTATCAACTTCTTTTCCTCTTCATTAATCCTGTTATTTGCTCTGTAATATATATAATTCAAATACTGAGTTCTCAGCTTCAGTTATTATATTTTTTCTCTTCTAGAATGTCCATTTGACATTTACACATCAAGTTTTGGTGTAAAATTATCCATCTTGTTATTTCATCTGTTTCACCTTCATTTGCTAGAACATATCAGTCATGATCATTTTATAATTTTTCTTCTCTCTTTTTTTTTTAATGTTTATTTATATTTGAGAGAAAGAGAGAGAGAGAGAGAGCGAGTGAGCGAGCAGGGGGAGGGGCAGAGAGAGATGGAGCCAGAATCTGAAGCAGGCTCCAGGTTCTGAGGTGTCAGCACAGAGCCTAACATGGGACTTGAACTCACGAGCTGTGAGATCATGTCCTGAGCCAAAGTCAGATGCTTAACTGACTAAGCCACCCAGGTGCCCCAATCATGTCCTCATTTGCAGCACACCTGGGTGGCTCAGTCGGCTAAGCATCTAGCTCTTGACTTCAGCTCAGGTCATGATCTCATGGTCATGAAATCGAGCCCCATGTCGGGCTGAGTGTACAGCCTGCCTGGGATTCCCTCTCTCCGGCTCACTCTGCCCTTCCCCACTGGTTCTTGCACTAAACAAACAAACAAACAAACAAACATGTAAAAAAAATAAAGTCCTCATTTGCTAATTCCAATCAATATCTGAATACAATATCTGAAACATATTATTTGTCATCTGTCAGTTTCCGTTGTCCAGCTTTTCTCTCAGATTTAATCATATGGTCTTATCTCTTAGCATCAAGTCATTTTTAATTAAGTGCTGAACCCTGTATATTAAGAAATTTTAGAGAATCCAGATACTATGTTTCTCCAGAGTAGGCTCACCCTGACTTTGGCCAGGCAGAGTAGAAAGTATTCATCACAAACTAATTAGGGAATAAGCCGATTCAAGGCTGGGTTGCAGTTGTAGCAGGCTTCAGCCAGCCTCAGTTGACCAAGTTCCTACCTCATAGCCCTCCAGCGCTTCCAACTGAAAGCAGTGTGCACTGAGGGCCCCTCCTCAGCAACATGAGACCGCAGAACACTCTGCTTTTCCAAAGTGTGTGGCTTACCTTTAGCATTCTGCCACGCAGTTTCATAATTTGGCAAATGTGTTGAGGAGGAATCAGCAGTGTTTTTAGTTCTTTTAGATCTCCAACATTGTCACTCCAACCTCACAAGTCTGCCAAAAGCTCTACCTATTCTGCTATGTTCAAACACTCTCAGCTCTACATGGGCTGAGATCAGATTTTTTCAGCCTCTTGCCCATAATCCAGACTCAGCAAAAGTCTGACCATTTTCCCAAGTGAAAACAGGCTGCAGGTTGTCAATTCACCTCTCCAAGTTTTCTCCTCTCTGGAGCCTCAGACACTGCAGTACTCCTTGCTACAACAGTTCTGATGGCCCTACACAAATCTGTCTTTGTAGATCTCAGCAGTATTATCAATGTGTTCAAGCTCTTATCTGACGTAAATTTTCTTGCCCTATTTTTTTTCTTTATATCCACATGACTACTTATCTTTGTATTCTTTTTTTTTTTTTAACGTTTATTCATTATTGAGAGAGAGAGAGAGAGACAGAGCATGAGCATGGGAGGGGCAGAGAGAGGGGGAGACACAGAATCCGAAGCAGGCTCCAGTCTCTGAGCTGTCAGCACAGTGCCCAATGCAGGGCTCTGAGCCACCCAGGAGCCCCATCATTGTATTACTTCATAGGGGTGATTTATGTCTAACTTTCCCTACTGAAACATAAGTCCCAAGAGAATAAGGGCCTTGCTTTATCCTCAGGGTAAAGCCAGATTGAATATTTCCTGACCCTGGTATCCTTCCTCATTCTATCATGCTTCACTTGCTATGCCTATTTTTGTGGCTATATTGCTTTTCAGTATGAGAAAAGAGAAAAACTAATTCTATATGTATTCTTAGTCAAAACTCTTAATCCCCCCTCTTCATATTTCCTTACTTTCTCCTCAATGAGAGAGGTATATCAGAGATATAGTCACTTTGGGTTTCTCTCTTTCATGGTTCCTTCCCTTCATTTGACTGTTGAAACCCTCACAGTCATTCCTCTCAATGCCCAACTCCTTGTTTTAGTAAGTAGACTTTCCCTCAGGCTCAAAATGTGCCTTCTACAGCAGGTTAAAGACCTGTCTGTCTCTCTCCAGGCCCTCTCATATCCTCCATTCTGATTATGCTGCAAACTATGTCTGAGTCAGGCCACAATTCTTCATGCAATCAATGGGCAAATATATTGAGAATCTACACTGCAGGCCCAACTGTTGCCTGCAAAGGTGAAGATTTAAAGCACAAAGTATAAAGGCCCCACTTTGTACACTTCTGGTGCAAAGGTCAAGATTTAAGAAGCAGAGTATAAAGTCCTCACTCTGACTGTGGCCCCAATCACATTCTCCAATCCAGCTTTTCTAGAGCCATGAACTTAGAGTCACTGTACTCTCATTAATGAGATAGATTTTTTTTTCAAATTTTTATTTAAATTCTAGTTTGTTAACATATAGTATAATAATGTCCAAGAGTAGAATTTAATGATTCATCACTTACATATAACACCCAGTGCTCAACATGACAAGTTGAATACCCACCCATTTAGCCCCTCTGCCACCCACCTCCCTCCATCAACCCTCAGGTTTGTTCTCTATCGTAAAGATTCTCTTCTCGTTTGTTTCCCTCTCTCTCTCTCTCTCTTTTTTTCCCCTTCCCATATGCTCAAATGTTTTGTTTCTTAAATTCCACATAGGAGTGAAATTATATGGTAATTGTCTTTCTCTATCTGACTTAATGAGGTAGATATTTTAATCTACAATTGGCTCCTATCTTTCTTCCTTGATTAGAACCAAAGAGAGATAGAGAGAAGGGTTATTAATTAGGAAACATCACCAGTGTCTAAGGCCTGGGGGTTGGGAAAGAAGTTGCCCAAAACAAACCATGTTTAAAGACCAATCACAGAACAGGCCCCAGCTCACCTGGTATGTACATTTACTGTATTTTGAAATAATAATTCACTGTAACTGTAGGAGATTAATAATTCTTACAAAACACCTGCAAATCTTATAATCATATTTCTATAGCTATTTTTTAGAAAACATGTTATTTACCCAGAGGTACAAAAGCTTTTCTGCTAACAAAAATCTAAAAGAACTATGATTATTTGATATTTTACATTTTGTGAAATGCAGCTACCTAGTAGAATGTAATGACCAATAGTCCTCTGATGGTAAATGCCACTAGGTAATGCCACTAGCCTCTGATATAAAAAATGTAGCTGTTCTCATCAATCCTCAAGGCAACAGATTCAGAAAAATAAACAAATGTAAAACTTTTTAAATGCCATTAAGTCATAATAATACAGGTAAAGCTGACTATGCTCATCATACTTTGTGCATCCTACAGTGTGTTACTTCTGAAACCCTTACAAGACCACAAGCTCCTTAAGAGTAAGAGCTCTAGGGGCGCCTGCGTGGCGCAGTCGGTTAAGCGTCCGACTTCAGCCAGGTCACGATCTCGCGGTCCGTGAGTTCGAGCCCCGCGTCGGGCTCTGGGCTGATGGCTCAGAGCCTGGAGCCTGTTTCCGATTCTGTGTCTCCCTCTCTCTCTGCCCCTCCCCTGTTCATGCTCTGTCTCTCTCTGTCCCAAAAATAAATAAAAACGTGGAAAAAAAAAATTTAAAAGAGTAAGAGCTCTAGAGAACCCAGAAGTGGGCCCAGCAACATATGGCAAAAATAATATAAAAACAAGGAGTGGGGTTAAAACATAAAAGACTTTTAAATACAGAGAACAAACTGAGGGTTGCTGGAAGGGTTGTGGGTGGGAGGGATGGGCTAAATGGGTAAGGGGCATTAAGGAAGACACTTGTTGGGATGAGCACTGGGTGTTATAAATAGGGGATGAATCACCAGAATCTACTCCTGAAATCATTATTGCACTATATGCTAACTAACTTGGATGTAAATTAAAAAATAAATAAATAAAATTAAAATTAAAAACACAATAGAAGAAAAGAATAAGAGCATGGACTTTCAAAAAGCAAAGTTTAAGCCCTGTTTCGTTGTCTTCCTAATGCTCTAAGATTACTTTTCTACTAAGTTGTAGATACTTTTCTCCTAAGGTTTAATAGCAAGAAATCAATTTGTATCTAAGTAAAATAGATTTGGGGGTGCCTGGGTGGCTCAGTCAGTTAAGGGTCCACCTTTGGCTCAGGTCATGATCTCACGGTTTGTGTGTTCGAGCCCCGCATCAGGCTCTGTGCTGACAGCTCAGAGCCTGGAGCCTGCTTCAGATTCTGTGTCTCCCTCTCTTTCTGCCCTACCCCACTCATGCTTTGTCTCTGTCTCTCAAAATAAATAAATGTTAAAAAAATTAAGTAAAAGAGATTTTAGTTTCTCTTATAAAAAGGTCACCCAGGGGCACCTGAGTGGCTCAGTCAGTTAAGCATCCCACTCTTGATTTGGTTGAGTCCCATGATGGGCTCTATGCTAATAGCACAGACCCTGCTTGGGATTCTCTCTCTTACTCTCTCTCTCTCTCTCTCTCTCTCTCTCTCTCTCTGCCCCTCCCTTGCTCACACTCTGTCTCTCAAAATAAATAAATATTTAAAAAAAAAAGGATCACCCAGAATTTGGATATTTCACTTGACTCTCCAGGTTTTACCTGGTTATTTGGGATTCTGCACATGAGTTCCTAACTAGCTGACAACAACTTTTTGTCCAGAGCACCACCTAATATTACTGAACCATGGCATGGTATTTTAGCTTAACCTGCATCAAATCATACCACTGAATACCCAACTGCACCCACTGAACTGTTCAAAACTGAGAGGCAAACATAGACTACCATAAGTGGGAGAGAGGCAGGGGATGGGGTTGAGACCTTCCCAGATCTCAGAATAGATGCAAAGTTCAGGAATGAATGACTCCACTGGAAATATCAGGATGACACCAAGTTTCAAGAACTTACCAGGCCCGTTTCGAAACAAAAATCTCTTACAGGTATTAGAAGAGGATGCGAAGGGAAGGGAAGGGAAGGGAAGACCCACTGCAAAAAGAGCAGAGCTGTTTGCAGGATTCAAGCAGAACCAGATTCACCAGAGGCTGCTTTGGAATATCTGAATAATAAGCTGGGCAGGTAGCGAGGAAAATGCACAATCTGTGTTGCATTCTATAGGTGCCAAAACTAAAAAGAATGTGCAGGAAGCATAAGAGCCAGCACCTGGAGAGGAGGTATCTGAACTGACTTGAAACACCAAAGGAAATATTAGAGAAAAAGAAGCTCTTGAAGATTTAAAAATAAAGGATGATTGAGAGTTTTAGCAACAGTACAAGAATGGATTTTGGTCTTTGAGCAAGGCTGAAATATACCACAAGCTAGAAACCACCTGGAAAAAAGTATATAAAAAGACTATTCTACAGAATGGAATACACTATAGACAACGGGGCTCGTTCCACTAAATTATCCATAGGAAGTATTTACAGTCAGTCAGGCACTGGTTTCCAACCTCAAGCTCTATGACTGGCCTGAGGCCCAAGAAATACAGAATTCTTCTACTAAGGCACTTAATTCTAAAAGAAAAGCAAAAACCTGAGGTTATCAAGAAACCCTAAGGACAGATGAGTCTCCTCAGACCCGAATATCAAATCTTGGCGGCCAACACGGAAAGAGGCTGAGGTGCTGCTGACAGCTCTGAAGCGGTGGACATCAGTAGGTCCCCAAGCTGTGCCCTTGGAGGGAGGGAAGGAGGCTGCAGCAGATGGCATCGATGCTCCCCACTGACCCCATTAAACCAGTCCCAAACTGACAGGGGCTCACACACACCAGCAGGCTCAATCCTAACTGGTGCCTCCAAGTTCTTTGGTATGACATGGCCACCTAGGGGTTCCTGGCCCTGTCCCCCAGAACTGTTGGCACTATAAGCAAAGTGCAAGTATAAACGGAGAAAGAGCGATGCCACGTGCTCTCTCACAGGACATCACTTTCCAGACTATCGTAAGTATCTGGTTCACATTCCAGGTTAACTGTTGGCTTGAGAAGGACAACCTGTTTTGAGGACTGCAGGTGGTTAACTTTGGAGCTATGGGCCATAATAGAAATGACTTAAATAACCAGTCCCAAAGGGCACACCAGCGAAGGGAAGGCTCATTATCTCCCTCTGAGAGGACTCAAAGGGTTCCATGAGAAGAAGATTATAGGGCCAGTTATTCTCCTTTCTCTCTGATCCTTCTGAATCTGGTACCTGCAAAGCTAAAATAATAAAAACGGACTCAAGGCTGGGAAGCTGCTCATTCAGTTAACTTAATAAATAATAGGATTAAAGCTAGCAGGCGGTAAACCTTCAGAATTCAAAACATGTTGACTGTTTTTTATGTGTCCCCCCCAAAGGTGAACCACTGAGACAGGTGTCCACCTGCCCTGCCCCGCCCAGCAGCACAGCTCAGACTGGCTGACGATCCAAACTGAAAACCACACTAATAGGAGGAAGGACTAGACAGAGGAGTGGATGGGCACAGGAACTAAGGGGTTAAATGGATCAAAGGTCTCAGGTGAAAAAAGAGCAGGCTCAAAGAGGAAGGGGAGACTCTTCATCAGTGCTTTTCTGAACTGTGTAAAAAGTACAAATATTACTTATTCAAACTCCGAATATTAAATCATAAGTAAAATAAAATAGAGAGTAGCAATCGCTATGTGAATGTAACATTACCTGAACCTGTAATATATAGAATCTATATCTGTTTGGGCGGCAGTGAGGAGAGGGGATACCTGTGTGAAAACAGGTAATAACATAAAGACAATAAAGACCCATGGGAATAGGTCATGCAAACCCAGATGACCTACACTGCTTCCCTGCCAACTATACAACAGTTCAGATGCAGCCTCCTTAAGTTTCCTGCAAGTACAGGAATAAAAATCACAATCATTATCTGCTTCACAATGCCTCACAACCAACGGTGCAAAACATTAACCCATTGTGTTCAAGTTTTGGGGACAAATATGAAAAGCCATTAACAACCTCATAAAATTATGTAAGTCATCTTTTTTTATTTGTCACATAGATGGTTGATTTCTGAAAACTGTCACGGTAAAAAAAGAAAAAACTAACTGCTGAGAAAATTAAGACCTTATAGAAAAATTGTAAAAGCCACTGAAAATATTATTATATTCATAAAAATAAACAACTAAAACAGCATGTGAAGTTAGGCAATTCAATAACATTTTCCACTTATAGTGAAGACTATATTATGAATTTCCATTTTCCATCTCCCACACTGTAGAAACCTTTCAAGAGTCTCTTCCTCAAGCACCCCATTCCCCACTCCTAGCAGTTTCAGCAATATGGATGATTATTTAAAACACATTTTGTGGGGCACCTGGGTGGCTCAGTTGGTTGAGCGTCTGACTCTTGATTTCAGCTCAGGTCATGATCTCAGGGTTGTGAGATCAAGCCCAGTGTAAGGCATGGAACCTGCTTGATATTCTCGTTCCCTCTCTCTCTCTCTCTCTCTCCCTCTACCCCTCTCCTGCTCATTCATGCTCGTGCTCGATTGCAAAAAATTTTTTAAAAAATTTTTAATAGTAAAAAAAAAAAATATATATATATATATATATATATATATATATTTATGTATGTATATAGCTAAGCTATAGTAACCAGTTATTTATCAAATACTAATCTAAGTGTAGCTGTGAAGGTATTTTGTGGATGTGGTCAACACCTACAATCAGTTGACTGTAAGTAACAGAGATTATTGCCAATACTGCATATGGCCAACCCTCAGCCAAGCAGTCAAAGGCCTTCATTGCCAACTGAGGTTTGCCAGAGATGTTCTGCCTCAACACTACAACATCAACTCCTATCTGAGTTTCTAGCCTGTAAGCCTGCCCTACAAATTCCAAGTTGCCATCCTAACAATCATGTGAACCAATTCCTCAAAAAATATATACCATGTATCTCCATCCTATTGGTTCTGTTGCTCTGGAGACACGAACTGATCCATCCATGTTCAGAGAGACTTTTTCCGTGTAACTCTGAATGTCAGTATCCCACCCCTTTCCGATTTACTGATCCTGCTTCTCTCAGCCCCACCCACAGAGCTCAGCTGGCACCCTACTCATGGAATCCATCATATACAATTCTTGGAACTGGGTTTTCTTTTCCAAGGTTTTAACAACCTCTATACCTTTACTTCTCTTTTTCTATTCCTCAAGCCCTTCTTTTACTAATGACTAGAAAAGAACAACAACAAATATAATTGGCATAAACTAAGATGAAAATTCTTATAATATACAGACATACATTGGCATTACAGATCCCTGCATTAGGGAAATTTCAGATTGCAAAAGACTGCCTAAGAGTCATAGTTCTTTAAATATATGTTCCTAAAAGTGAGGTAAATTTTAAAGTGGCATTTTTCATTCCAGTATGGAGTGCAGAACTATTTCAATGCAATCAGAACTGCAATAGAGAAATAGAAGTTAAAAGAAAAGTATAATTTCGTTTACGGAAATCAAATTCTTAATCCAGTACACAAACAGGCATATTTTATTTTTTTTTTTCAACGTTTTTTATTTATTTTTGGGACAGAGAGAGACAGAGCATGAACGGGGGAGGGGCAGAGAGAGAGGGAGACACAGAATCGGAAACAGGCTCCAGGCTCTGAGCCATCAGCCCAGAGCCCGACGCGGGGCTCGAACTCACGGACCGCGAGATCGTGACCTGGCTGAAGTCGGACGCTTAACCGACTGCGCCACCCAGGCGCCCCAAACAGGCATATTTTAAAATCCAAACATCCTATGTATGGAAAACTCCATATTCAATGATGAACCATAAACTTCAGGGTTCTGGAAGAATTGTCTAGTACAATATTTCAACAGTATTTTTTAATGCTAAACTTTCAAACTACTCAGGTCCTTTAAAATCAAAACATTCCAGTGTTTAGTCAACTGGAATCAATGCCTATTAACTCAGCCTCATAACTGCACTAAATAGTATAAAGAGAAACATTAAATATTTAAAATAACAATCACATCCTCACCTCCCACATCAACCTGTAATCCATATTTTCATCCAAGTCTTCAGGCATTCTCTTCTCTCCGGCAAACGGTCCAAACTTTTCACCCTGGGTAGTGATGATTACATTGAAAAGGAGTTAGTACAATAATGAAGTTACTAACATAAATGTATTTCTCTTCTGGAATTTTTTTTTTTCTCCAAACCTTCATGCCCAATGATTGAGACACATTTAAAGTATTAAAAAATTTACGCAACACAAAATATTTACATATTTAAAATCCAACTTAATCTGTTTTTAGCTTCAGAGCCTGAATCCACAACACAGGAGCCAACATAAAAGGGTTAAATTGCACAACATTCAAATTCTGACAAGGCCTCTGGCAAGTAGTCTTAAAATGACAAGCACTGAGTTTTGCCTGCCTTGAGAGACAAGCCCACCAGGCAGAAAATCACCTGGTTTCCATAAAAATCATAAATTCATCCCAATTATGAACAAGAAGGAAGCAGGCTTGGCATTCTCAGAGGAAGACTGTTCATAAATAAAGTTTAAATTGCCCTGCCAATCTCTCAAACAGCCAAGGCAGCACACTGTGCACCCGTTTCTCAAAGTGCAAGCTTTGAAGCCCACCTGTCATGAGAATCAAGAGCGACGCTTGTTCCAAATTCAGAATCCTGGGCTTACTCAAATCAGAATCTCTGGGAGTTGGGTGTGGGGAGCTGCATTTTGACAAGTTCCTAGGTGTGAAGCACAGGTGGCTGGCCCCTGCACTTACTCGTGAGGCAGGTTCCAGGGTAAGAGACATTGTTTTCTCAACTAAGGCAACCAAAGCAGACTGGAGGGAGTTGGAGTGCGGTTGAGTTTGTCCAGCCAGACAGTCTGTAGAAATGTGTGCAAAGAAAATATAGAGCTTCTGGGAGAGTCCCCCAAATCTGCCTGTGCCTATTCTTCAGTAGAACCATCCTTTTTTTTTTTTTTTTTTTTTTTTTTAAATTTTTTTTAACGTTTCTTATTTATTTTTGGGACAGAGAGAGACAGAGCATGAACGGGGGAGGGGCAGAGAGAGAGGGAGACACAGAATCGGAAACAGGCTCCAGGCTCCAAGCCATCAGCCCAGCGCCCGACGCGGGGCTCGAACTCACGGACCGCGAGATCGTGACCTGGCTGAAGTCGGACGCTTAACCGACTGCGCCACCCAGGCGCCCCGAACCATCCCTTCTTAAGGGGAAGAAAAATCCAACAAAATCTCCAGGAGAACTTTTGATAAATGCTGCTGGAGGGAAAAACAACCACCAAAGCAATGTTTCGAGGAATATAAATTACTTAATGAACAACAGAAAACCTAACTCTGGAAATAGTAAAAGGTTAAAGCTTAAAAGAATTACAACTCACTAACCCAGCCCCTCATCTTACAAACAAAGAAAGGAGATCCTGAAAACCTACAAAAAAAAAAAAAAAAAAAAAAAAAAAAGGCAGAGGCCAGAAGACCTATTCTTGAATGTTAACTTAAGGACAAAAAAAAAAAAAAAAAAAAATAGCTACACACATTGCTCAAATCAAGATTATAATCCTAAATAACCCAAGCACAAACACACCAAAGACACAGGGAGACTGTTATTTATAATAACAGTTATTGGGGCACCTGGGTGGTTCAGTCAGTTAAGCTTCCAACTTTGGCTCAGGTCATGATCCCATGGTTTGTGGGTTTGAGCCCCATGTCAGGCTCTTGTGCTGACAGCTCAGAGCCTGGAGCCTGCTTCAGATTCTGTGTCTCCCTCTCTCTCTCTCTCTCTCTGCCCCTCCCCAACTCATGCTCTGTCTATCAAAAACAAACAAACATTAAAAAAAAAGAAAAATGTATATTTATAACGTAGTTAGTGATATAAAGTTCAGTGAGCAAATTCAGAGGCTGGAAGCCAGCCCTGCTTCCCCAATCCTTCCAGCCCTCACTAGCCACTTCATACTAGCATCGCTTCTCAGGCAGACACAACAGCGCCAAAGATGCTTTCTTTTAAAAACTAATCGTTTTTCACCTCAACGTGGGAACTTACCAGTATTTAATGCCAGTTAAGAAAAGCTGTATCAGAAATGAAAGAAGAGGGGAGGGGAATTGATATATACTGAACTACTATGTGCCACACACCAAATAATCCTATGTGGGAATTTCCCCATTTAACAATGGAGGACACTGAGAATCAAACAGTTTAAATAACTTGTTTGATTAAGGTCAATCACCTAGTGAAGATCAGAGAAGGGATTAGGTACCAGCGGTTTACTCTGCTCAGGCACTGTCCACTCCACCACACCACCACTCAAAACCCTGACAATGACTGCATGACCCAATGCCCAGGCTGGCTCACACCTCCCTTCTCACTTTCCATTAACTACAACATTTAGCAGCCATGTGGGCCATGCCTTGCTCATGCATCACTCAATATACTGACTGCTGAACTGAATGGAGAAACTGACAGACTGATGTTAAAGCCAATCTGGAAGACAGACCAAAAAATAAGGTGTGCTTTTGGTAATAACTTTGAGGATTTGGTATTAATGCATGCAGTTCATTCATCTTTTCACTCCATCTAGTCATGTATTAGTGTTTACCAACCATTGCAGAAGGTAATAATCTAAGTACACAGTTTCTAATGCAGCTGATCTAGCCAGTCAGCTTCTCTCTGCAGTACAAATTTGGAGGGAAAAAAAAACCTGAATCCATCAATTCAGCAGTGTTCAAAGGACTGAAGAGGAGACATAGAAACCCAGGTAAATGTACTGGAAACTAGTTTAAAAGACTGCTTGGATGTATGTCTAACAAGATTATTAAAAGACTTAATGCTTTGAAAATTCAAAATAAGAATCAGGACTCTGAATTTAAAGCCTCACTATTAATAGTGAACTCTATCATAAACTCAATTATCAAACTATGATAATATGGCTTTCTGGTTTTTCTTCAAGCCATAGTAGGAAATGCGTTTTGCATCTCAGCTTGGCATATTCACACATACACATAGAAACACAGATATAAAACTAAAATATAAATTTCTGGAAACAATACTACCCTTACTCTGTACAACACACTCCAACATTTTATACTCTACTTTACTTCACTTTTTAAAAAAATACTGGTTCTCACCCAATAAGTTAATCTCACGGCTCACTAATGGCTTGCTATCCAGTTTGAAAAACACTGACACAAAAACATACATAGGAGAGGTAAATTTGTAAGTATGCCGTGAGTATGTTAGCATGATCCGATCAAATAAACCTGAGTTTCTATAGCTGAAAGATTACAAAAATGTAGCGGCATCTGGGTGGCTGAGTCGGTTAAGCAATGACTTCGGCTCAGGTCATGAACTCACGGTTTGTGGGTTCGAGCCCCATGTCAGGCTCTGTGCTGACAGCTCTCTCAGAGCCTGAAGCCTGCTTCAGATTCTGTGTCTCCTTCTCTCTCTGCCCCTCCCCCGCTGGCGCTCTGTCTCTCTCTCAAAAATAAATAACTGTAAAAAAAAAAACTTTTTTTAAAAAAGATTACAAAAATGTAAATAGCCAACTCTTTTTGTTTTTTTATTTTAGAGAGAGAGAGAGCACACATGCAAGCAGGGGAGAGAAAGAGAGAGAGAAATAGAGAAAGAGAGAGAGAGAGAATCCCAAGCAGGCTTCATGCTCAGTACAGCGCCTAACATGGGGCTCAATCCCATGATCCTGGGATCATGACCTGAGTTGAAATCAAGAGTTGAAGCGTCAACCAACTGAGCCACCCAGGTGCCCCAAGATCATATGAGATTCCTGTAAATAGCCAACTCTTAATTATCCATAGTACTTGTGGTATGAAACACTGCAGATAATTAAAACAATTTATATTTGACTTTAGATGAAAATTTTGTACTTACTAGACTACCTCTCTCACTCTGAAGCTTTCCCCTAAGGGTCTTAGCAACTGCTATCCACTCCTTCTCTAACTCCGTGTTCCTTGTTGTTTCTACTATGCAAACAACACTTTCTTATAATTATAATTTTATTGCATACCCTGCTTTATTTGCTAACCATTTCCCATGGGAATTCTAACCTAAGAGTAAGCCTCTTCTACCTCAGTGGGCTTCAAACCTGCTTGGGTAAAACACACCTGTGAAAGGACGATTTGGGGTACACACCCCATATATATGTGATTACTTTTCTTTTAGTTGAACCACATGAAATTGCCAATATTTGACCATTTCCAACCCGTGAAGTGAAAATTTTTCATATGATTCATTATAATACAAATTATATATACATATGCATATATATACATATGTGGGATTCATAACTAATGACAGGAAGGAAAGCAATATTTCAAACTATCTTCTTGAGAATTTCAAAATTTTTGAGCCGACTTCTCGTCATCACTGGTTTTACTCTCTGTGATTAAGCTCCTGAAGATCTCATTAGCAAAAGGAAAACTGTCAGCTCCCCCATTTTCTTGCTGTACACGTATGCCTACGTTACTGATGTTACCTTCATTGCAAGAATTTTCCTAGAATTCTTCACTTCAAGCTCTTTCAGGGGTCACTATCTCCAATGCTTACAAGGTCAGGCAGGAAAGCAGCAGAACATCAGACATCCAAAAACAAAAATGTAAAGGACACATTGGGAAGTGATTTGGAGGCAAGCTGAAAGGGCATGCCCACGTAAGCTTTTCCACTCCGAGTGTTGCTATATCACAACAGGAACCTAATGTTGCTAAGTATCCGCAAATTTTTTAGAGAAGCTAACAACTCAAATGCATACATGAAATGACTACTTTTCTATGCTGGCAATGAATTCCAAGTTTTCAAAACTCTGAAGATCAAATAAAATGTGACTGCAAGACAAATTCAACCTGTAGACAGCAAACTTTCCAAGGCAAACTCACCTCTCAGACTGGTCCAATGCCCAGCCTACAGTGGTGCTTCTTTGTTGCTTCTAAATAAAGCAGATAATTAATCTATTCAATTTGCCGCCCACTGGACTAGACAATAACTTTTTTTTAATTTTTTTTTTTATGTTTACTTATTTTGAGAGAGAGAGAGAGTCAGAGTATGAGTGGGGTAGGGGTAGAGAGAGAGGGAGACACAGAATCAGAAGCAGGCTCCAGGCTCTGAGCTGTCAGCACACAGCCTGACTCAGGGCTTGAACTCACGAACTGTGAGATCATGACCTGAGCCAAAGTCAGACACTTAACTGACTGAGCCACCTAGAAGCTCCAACAATAACTTTTAATAGACAAAAAAATGTATGATTACGAATATGGGCTATTTCTTCTCATTTTGCTTGTATTAGTAAGAAGTTGAAAGCAAGATTTACTGCAAGTATCTCTCTTAGAACAGTGGGAAAAGCAGTAGCTGAGACTTCAAGAGATCCCAATCCTAATCCCTGCTCTGCCATTAAAATAGGATGTCACAGGGGCGCCTGGGTGGCTCCTCGGGTAAGCATCTGACTTCGGCTCAGGTCAGATCTCACACTCCGTGAGCTCGAGCCCCGCATCAGGCTCTGTGCTGATAGCTCAGAGGCTGGAGCCTGCTTCAGATTCTGTGTCTCCCTCTCTCTGACCCTCCCCCATTCATGTTCTGTCTCTCTCTGTCTCAAAAATAAACATTAAAAAAAAAATAGGATGTCACAAACTTCTGAACTTCAGTTTCCTCACTTATAAAACTTAGGGATTTGGGGTAGCTGATTTCTAAGATTCCTTCCAGGTCTTGAATTCTACTAGAAAGAGCAGCCTCCAAAAACCAAATCTGAGAATCAAAGAGAACAATTTGAGAATCAAAGAGAACCAAAGTGTAACTGATTAAAACACATTGGTAAATTCTTAATGACTGTCTGAGAAAATTAAACCTTGTTTGCCTTCATTAGAGGGTAACAACTTGTTAAAATTAATAGAGAGAAAGAACTAACATTTTGCCCTACCTTTTCAATAATACCCTAGTTCATGACAACCAGATAACAGCAAATAATGAGGGAAAGCTCTTCTTTACAGAGGAATGATAATTTATAAATAAAGGAGAACTGTTTATTTGAATGAATCACCATTTTTAAATTTCTAATAACGTAACTGATTCAGGCAAGGATTATCAATGGATAATGGCTAAGACCATTAGGTAAAAGGTTGATAGTGAAATAGGTACTTATACAGTGTCAGCTCACAGATTAGTTATTAAGCACAAGTCCCTTTAAATGGAAAAATTACTAACAGTGTTGGCATTACTAACAGTGGGAAAACCAGACATTATACACCCCCTGCCAAAATGCAGTCTTTAGTAAACCAACCTAGCCCTTCATTCCCCAGTGTCCGCCATAGGAATGTAAGAGGGGTGTTTGCTGAATTCTCCAGGCACCTCCAAGGGCAAAAGGGCAAGGGAACACACCCAGACCTCTTCCCCCTTGCCCTGTCTCTCACCCAGCACCTGGGAAGATCTGTCCTTCCTAGGAAGAAAGCACGCGGTTAAAACACAGATGAGAGGGAGGTGGACACTTCGTGCAATTCCCACTGCTTAAAACGGCACTATTTACTACAATGTCAAAAGTATCCTGAGGGTAGAGAAAAAGCATTTAATATGTCACTTCATTTAACAAAAAAAAAACAAAAAAAAACAAAAAACAAAAAAATGGTAAAATAATCTATACCCCGATTCCAGACTCAAAGAAATACAGAAGATAGAGAAACACATTAAATAAAGTCCTGGGA
This sequence comes from Puma concolor, assembly GCF_028749965.1. Lineage (NCBI taxonomy): Eukaryota > Metazoa > Chordata > Mammalia > Carnivora > Felidae > Puma > Puma concolor. Next base: position 104,502,568 of record NC_141670.1, on the reverse strand, counting down.
AAACAATCAGATAAATTCGGACTGTGAGATACTCTACAATTAGCCTAATTTCTTCAGAAAGGGGAATGGGAAAAGGGAGACTGTAAAAAGATTTGAAAGACCTAACCAAATGTAATAGGTGGTCCCTGATTAGATCCTGGTTCAAAACAAACAGCTATAAAAACACTTTGGAGACAACTGGAGTAGTTTGAGTATGGGCTGGAATTAGATGACATTAGGAAATTACTGTCATTTTTGCTGGATGTTAAAATGATATTATGGCTATTTAGGAGAATGTCCTCCACAGAAATATTGAGGGAAAAAAATCGTCATAATGTCTGTAATTTACTTTGAAATGCCTCAGTGAATAAAAAAATATATACATATTGATGAAATAAATTATATTAAAGTGAATCAATCTGCAGTTGAGTCATTCACATGTGAAATAATGATAATTTTTCACAGAAGGAGTCTAGGGTCCCCACTTAGAACATAATTATATTTCCATGTTACACTCCTGTTCATGTGTTGTTCTTATAGTACAATTAGGCCTTCAACACAGTATGTTTCTAAAAAGTTCAGGATGAAAAATATCTAATCTTCTTTCCCCACTGTGACTGAGCAGAGGCAAGTTGCCTTGCTATATCCATACTCCTTAGTACTAGAATGCTGACCTTTTGTTGAGGGTACTAATATACATAGGTAGAAAAACTATACTCACCAGCTTCCCATTTAGATAGGGAAGAGAGCTAACAATATGCAAGCAAAGATCATTGTATGAACCTACCACAAAGGCTCTTAAATGAGAACTAAGTCAGCTGGCAAGAATACCCTTGGGCCTTGGTTACTTCTTCTCTCTCCCCACTGATAATAAAAGCATGGTAGCTGGGGCTAAAGCAGCCATCGTGAGGCCAAGAGGACACAAAGACTTCCACCCCAACACTTTAAGCCACTGAACTGATAGCAGTAAATGCCTAAGTGCCAACTTCTTATTATAGGGAGAACTTAATCCCCAAGGTTCAGATTCCTATAGTTGTCCCCATTACTCTCAGCTGATATAGCGAATATCAAGGAAAAGAAACACACCAGTGCCCAAGACATAACAGAATCATTCTTTATGAAATGAGTCCCTTATAAAATAAATACGAAATGGGAAATGCAGAACTGTGAGGAAGAAGAGATTCTGAGTATGTGCTGACCTGTATGCACCACCTTCCCCTTAACTCAATCCTAAACTACTTTCATCTTTTGAGCAAAACAACTGCCACTAGCATGTACAGTCAACGGGACATAAGTGAAGCCTTAGGCTCTGGCAAGGTACTGGTGTGAGGCATTCTCTCCAGTGGACTTAGTAATAAAGTGGAAAACAGCAGAAGAGGGCTGAGGACCGGAAACTAGGGAATGCTGAGAAACGTTTGAAAGTCAGAGATGGGGGAGGGGGCCACAGCCCACAGTCTTTCCATGCTCAGCAGTCCAGGAAAGTCCAAGGAGACAAGAGAGCAAAGGAACAGGGAACTGACAACCTATCTGCCCGGGCAGGCTCATGGTGACAGAGACCCCTTGCCTATAGGGAAGGGCTGACATCACAGAGGGCTCTCTAATTACCGGTCTTAGGCTTTGACAAAACAACCAAGGCAGACTGCCTAAACAAAGGGGCCCAGCTGCCTGAGAGAGAACAATCAGGCAGAAAAATGAGAACCATACTCTGTAAAATAGAACTTCTACAGGAGGCAGAATCATTAAGAGAAATACCTTAACTGCATAAGGGAATTTAAGGACATTCAAGTAGAGCACTCAAAAAAAATAACAACAACAACAACAAAACACACTTTTAAGAGTGAAAAAAGAAACACAATTTTCCAACTAAATATGTTTAGAGAATGAGTTGAAAGAGAAATGCAATAACCTGAAAATCACTTACCCAGCAGGAAGTCCTTTACAGTCAGGTGGAAGGAGAGCTACCTGATGATATACACAGATTCAAAGAGCATATTATCCACATGGTGATGAGAGAAAGAATCACAAAAAAGTCTCTAACTAAACAAATGAACCAGAGCAAAGAAAAGAAGATGGCAGAGGAAAAGGAGGAGCTGGTGTGTATACACACAAAATTAACAACTTACAGAGTGTGTAGATCATATAGGCTCTAACTAACAACTTTTCAACCAACGGGGATATACTCTTAAAAGAAATTCTATTAAATAACACACCATTTCATCCAAACTTAAGGGCTGTTGGGGAAGGATGGCAGGAAGGCAAAAGCATCCCAAAAGCTGCTGGGGTGAAGGTGGGCGATGGGCGGAGGGAAGGAAAGGGGAAATGGGACATCTTGTAGAAGAAATTGTGTGTTTTTGTGGGAAAACATAGTTGAGCTCTAGGCATCAGACAAAAAAAATCATATCCATCTGATTGTGAAAGAGGGAAAGAGTAAGCAAATCACTAATGAAAAAGAATATAACTAACATAGTAATCAGAAGAAAGAAAGGAACGAACAGTGACTTGAACAGACCGCAAAATAAGGAAAATTTAAAAATAAGTTACAATATAAAATAAGTAATGAGAATAAAGAAAGACAACAAGAATGAAATCAGTTCTATCAGCTATTATGCTAAATATGAAGGAATTAAATTCCTCATTAAATGAGAGATTGTAATATTGCATTATGAAATATAATCTAGCTACATGTGATTACAAAAGATAAAACAAAATGATAAAAAAATGACTTTAAACGGGTAGACAAAAAAAGGCAATAGTGTCAATATCAGACAAGAATTAAATTAATGGCTGAATGCACTAAACAGAATAAAGCAGAACATTATATAGTAATAAAAAATACATTCATGAAGAAGATCTAACAGGGAGAAAACAGAAGTTTAAAAATACTAAAAATTCACAAACTTCCAGTTATAAAATAAGTCATGGAGATAAAAAGTACAGCATGGGGAATATAGTCAATAATATTGTAGTAAAGTTGCACAGTGGTAGTGACTATATTTATTGTGGTGAGTAGTAAGTCATGTACAGAATTGTTGAATCAGTATGCTGTATACCTAAAACTAATATAACATTGTATGTTAATTATATTTCAATAAAAAATGATTAAAATGGCCAGTTTTAGGTTATGTATATTTTTAAAAAATAATTAAAAAACTTAACTAACTTTTCACCAAAATACATATGTATTATATAATACATATAGCATATATATATATATATGTGTGTGTGTGTGTGTGCATGAAGAACTAGAGTGGAAGATTTTAAAACCTCTCCTTCAATACTGGACAGATTTATTAAGTAATAAAGATAATAAGTAAGAATATTTTTAAATGCCATTAATTTTAAAACTTAAATATCCACCAAGGATTTGAAAAGGGTATCCCTCCTACCCTACCAATCCGAAAGGCCAATAAACCACAAAATCCTAACTTTTCTTGAGGAGAGCACTGGCTTAGCTGCTGCCACAGATCACAGAATGCACAGCCGCCAGTCACCACACAAGCAGGTAAGAAATCAACTAACGCTTTAACAGCTAAAGGTACATGTGAGACAGCCTGCCCTTACAGAACCAGTGGAAGCCCCAGACGTAAGCGGAGTTCACACACACGTGCAGAGTCTTCTCCAAAGATCTCCCATACAAGAAAGATTGGGGGACAGACAGGAGAACAGTCTCCCTCAGGGATGCAAGCATGCAGGAGTGGAACAGCATACCCTACAAGAGTGACACAACACTCCACACCTCCTGCCCTGCCCTTTCCTCCACATAAGGAAAAGCCTTTAGGCACAGCAAGGGAAGCAGCACACTGTCACCTCTAGGACACAAATAAAGATCCACTGCTGCTAGAAGAAGGGCAGGAAGTAATGCAGGCTCAGGAACTTACACCACAACCATCAGAGGACTCCTACCTTTGTGGAAGGGACAAGAAACACTCTCCCAGCAAAACACCAAGCTAAAACAAGGCAAAAGTTTGCCTCCTATGGAGAAGAGGTAGGAATGCTGAGAAGACACAACTCCCAGGGCTCAGACTGATAAACCCTGGATAAGAATGAAGCTGGACCAAGATAGAGAATCTCAAAAAACAATACATAGCGGTCTACTACTGATAGAAGGGGAAGAGCAAGGCAGCATGGTGAAAACCCTCTATGGTTCAGGAATTCAAGGACAAAAGAGAGCTGAGAGTTGGGGCACCTGGGTGGCTCACTCAACTAGGCATCCGACTTCGGCTCAGATCATGATCTCACGGTTTGTGGGTTTGAGCCCTGCCACAGGCTCAGGGCTGACAGCTAGGAGCCTGGGACCTGCTTCAGATTCTGTGTCTCCCTTTCTCTCTGCCCCTTCCCCACTCACTCATGTGCGCTCTCTCTCTATCAAAAATAAAAACAAGAACATTTAACAAAAAGAGAGAGAGAGAGAGAGAGAGAGCTGAGAGTAGAACAGAAACACTGAGAAAAACCTTGAGCACTCTAGCCACCCCCAGTACAAGATAACTCTAGAAGGATCTAAAGCCTGTGATATATTGAAGGTAACAACAGCAACAAAATAATGCAAACCCATTTTAGCTCCTAACTAGATTGATCCAAATCCCCAGACTGACCAAAAAAAAAAAAAAAAAAAAAAAAAAAAAAGAGGTGTAAATAGCATAAATGCTATTTACTGCACTCTTGATCATTTCACACATGATGCTGGCATTCAATCAAAACTATGACATACAAAAAAGCAAGGAGAAAAAAAAACATTGTTCAGAAACAAAGCAAGCAATGGAACCAGATTCAGAGATGACACAGATGTTGGACTTATCAGATAAGGACTTTAACAATAACTATGTCTACTTTGTAAAAGAATCTACTAGAGGGGTGCCTGGGTGGCTCAGTCAGTTAAGTATATGAACTCTTGATTTTGGCTCAGATCATGATCTCATGGTTTGTGAGTTTGAGCCCAGCATCAGGCTCTGAGCTGACAGTGAGGGGCCTACTTAGGATTCTCTCTCTCTGACCCCTCCCCGCTGATGCTTGTTCTCTCTCTCTCTCTCAAAATAAATAAATAAATAAACTAAAAAATAATAATAATAACCTAATAGAAAAGGCAGTTGACATGCATGAATATAGGGAAGATTTCAGCTGAGACATGTCAACTATAAAATGGAGAGTCCAATGGAAATACTAGAAATAGAAATCACAATATCAAAGATGAATTCCTTTGACAGACTCACTAGGAAACTTGGCACAGCTGAGAAAAGAATCAATAAACTTGAAGATAAGGAAAAAGAAAACTAAACTAAACTAAAACGCAAAGTAAAAAAGAAAAAAAAGCATAGAAAAAGCAGAACAAAGCATATAAAGGCTGTGACATACTATTCTATCAAATGGTCTGACACACATGTAATTGGAGACCCAGAGGAAAGATTATACCAGAAATAAAATGTGAAGAGATAATGTCCAAGGATGTTCAAAAAATAATAAAAGACATCAAACCACACATAAAACCAAGTTTTTTTAATCAAAGACACATATTTAAATTTCTAAAATTCAAAGAAAAGTAGAAAAATCTTGAATGTAGACAGAAGAAAAAGATATTATGTACAGAATGTAAGACTTACAGCAGACTTTTTGTCGGAAACTACGTAAGCCAAAAAAAAGGAAAGAAAGAAAAACAAGCAACATCCATAATGTAGTGGGGGGTGGGGGGTTGTCAACCTGAAGAACATAGCAAAATACTCTTTCAGACATGCAAAAGCTGGAGAAATTCATTGGCAGCAACTTATGCTACTAGAAATGTTCAAAGAATATGGTTCAGGCATGAGGAATATGATCCCAGACAGTAACTTAGTTAAAAGCAAAGAAATTAAGAGCTCCAGAATGTTAAAAATATATAATAAAGACAATTTTTCTGATTTTTAATTGCTCTAAAAGTCAACTGATGATCAAAAGGGAATATAGCAGAAATGTAAGGTTTATAGAATAAAATAAAATAGCTGAAAATAGTGGCATAAAGGATGGGAAGGAGGATATGCAGGTACAACAACTGTATCTCACCACCTCTTTGACATCTCTCCCTGTTGTCTAACAGAAACCTCAAAATCAACAGGCCTTTGGGGTGCCTGGTTGGCTCAATCGGTTAAGCATCTGACTTGATTTTGGCCCAGGTCATGATCTCACAGATCTTCAATTAGAGCCCCACATCAGGCTCTGCACTCTCAGCAAAGAGCTTGGAATTTTTCTCTCTCCGTCTCTCTCTGTTCCTCCCCTGTTCACACTCTCTCTTCTCTCAAAAATAAATAAATAGAGGCACCTTGGTGGCTTGGTCGGTCAGTTGAGCATCCGACTTGGCTCAGGTCGTGATCTCTTGGTTCATGAGGTCGAGCCCCACATCGGGCTGCTGTCAGTGCGGAAGCCCACTTCAGGTCCCCTGTCCTCCTCTCTCTCTGCCCCTCCCCAACTTGCGAGCACACACGCACATGTGTGCACTCGTTCTCTCTCCTTCTCAAAAATGAATAAACATTTATAAAATAAACAACTTGAGTTCCTGATCCTCCCCCTTCAAACCTGCTCCACCCACAATCTTCCCCACCTCAGTTGTTGGCTGACAATACAACCCTTCCAATTTCTCACACTAAAATCCTTGGAATCATCTTCAGATCTTTCCCTTTCTTTCACCCTTATTCCACCAGCATACTCTGTCACTGCTATCTTCAAACTACACTACCAGCATTGCCACCATGTTGGTCTAAGCCACCATCATCTCTCACCTGGATCACTGCAAAAGAATCCTAACAAGTCTTCTAAGCTGCACACTTGCCCTGTGGCCAGTCATTCTCAGAAGGACCCTTGATAAACTCAAGTCAAATCATGTCAAAACCCTGCAGTGGTTCCCCATCTGACTCAAAGAAAAGTAGACACCTTTGCAATGTCTTGAAAGAAAGAAATGTGGCCCTTAGTAGGCTTCCCTTCCTTAACTGACCTCCTCCCCTAGTACTCAGCCCCAACTCACTCCCTTCCAGCCTCACTGGCCTCCTTGTCCTGGGACACAACAAGAAAACACCCATCTTAGGACCTTTGCTCTCGCTGCTTTCTAGAATGCTTGTCTCCTAGAAATATGCCATCCTGTAAGTCACTGCCCAAACCTCCCTTGCCTAGTGAGCACTAACTGGACCACCTATTTATAACAACATCCCCACACCCACATCCATGCACTCTGCCAAGTTATCGATACCCGGCTCTACTTTTTCTTTTTTCCTTAGCACTTACCACATTTTAACAGAGTATAAAATTTATCTAATATGTTCATTGTTTAGTTTCTGTCTCTTCTCACTAGAATGCAAGCTCCACAACAGACAGAATCTCTATTTTGTTCACTACTGAATTCATAGGACAGATTTTGGTGAAGAAGATATATCTTGAATAACTATGTAAAACAGACCCGAATAGGGGTGCCTGGGTGGCTCAGTCGGTTAAGCGGCCGACTTCGGCTCAGGTCATGATCTCATGGTCCATGAGTTCGAGCCCCACGTCGGGCTCTGTGCTGACAGCTCAGAGCCTGGAGCCTGTTTCAGATTCTGTGTCTCCCTCTCTCTGACCCTCCCCCATTCATGCTCTCTCTCTGTCAAAAATAAATAAACGTTAAAATAAATAAATAAACAAATAAATAAATAAATAAATAAAAACAGACCCGAATAAGTGGAAATTGTGGCACACTGACAGCATAAAATATATTCAGTCATTAAAAATAATCAATTACAGGGGCACGTGGGTGGCTCAGTCGGTTAAGCATCCGACTCTTGGTTTCAGCTCAGGTCATGATCTCATGGTTCACGAGTTTGAGCTCTGCATCAGGTTCTGCACTGACAGTGCAGAGTCTACTTGGGATTCTCTCTCTTCCTCTGTCTGCCCCTCCACCGCTCTCTCTCTCTCAAAATAAATAAAACATTAGTAAATAAATACATACATAAATAAATAAATATTAAAATAATAAATTACAGCCAAAGTAGATTACTTGAAGGGATTTCCATTAAATACTGTTGAATGAGAAATGCTGGATGATGAAATGAGTTTACTCTTTTTCTCATTTTTGTGAAATAATTTTGTTAAACTATATGGGTAGATGTGTGTCTGGATGGTCGTATATGAGCATGGACACAGCACTTTATCAGTATAGAGCAAAAAAAATTTCTTTTCAGTAAAAAGGATATATGGAATTATCTGAGTTCAAATTGATTAATCCACTTATTATTAATACAACTTTCCTCAAAATCAGCCCCCTCATCGATAAAACAAGGATAACAACGGCAGGATAAACCTTGCAGGCTTCTGGTAGGACTTGAATATGAACTGTGTGATGCATTCAGTGACTACTGTCTCTGCCATTTACCTTTCTGTCACCAGCAACTAGCCCAGTGAGTGCCTAACAATTTCAGGTGCTCAATAAATATTTGTTGAAAAAAATTAACCACAGCTATTATTATCGCACACACAAAAAACAAAATATGAAGTTTCAGAGAAAACATCCGTTTAAGTGGATTAGTTATATACTTTAAAATCTATAACAACACCAGGATATACAAAGCTGCTTTGAGTCTCTATCCTAGAGTATAAATGTGTAAACAGAAAAAAGAGATAGCACATATGGCAGGCATCAATGGTGATGATTTTTCCTCTGATTATGTTTCCAGGTTAGTTATCATCAGCCACCAGGAAATATAAGCAAACGTTCACTGGCAGAATTCTAGCTCTAGCATAAAGATCCATTGTTTCTTCATGAGATTCACCTTCCAAGCTGATCAACAAAACACTTTATTCCACAAAATCTCATCTCCTTATATTAACATTTATGCATGGCGATTGTTCCTCTATGCTTTTACTTACTTTTTTTTTTTTTTTTAATGTTTATTTATTATTGAGAGACAGGGACACAGAGTGCGAGCAGGGGAGGGGCAGAGAGAGGGGGACACACATAATCTGAAGAAGGCTCCAGGTTCTGAGCTGTCAGTACAGAGTTCAGCGTGGGGCTTGAACCCACAAACCACGAGATCATGACCTGAGCCAAAGTCGGACACTTAACCAACTGAACCACCCAGCTGCCCCCTTACTTTACTTTTCAGGGTACCTCTTTCCCATATGGTTTTCTAACCCTATACAACGTATTTTTTTGTTTTTGTTTTTGTTTTTTAGCTTATCTTAACTTTCATAAACTCATTTTGAACTTTACTTCAGGTATTTTTCACTGGGATTTGACTCATTAAATGTCTCTACTGCAAATCCCTCAAAAAGAACCAAAGTGTTTGCCTTGGTTTGAAAGAGAGGGCGCTGGTATCATGGAAGACATGGGAGCTTGAGAGGCAGCTGTTAGCCGCAAGACTCCATGTGAAGCTTCTCTGGGCTCTGGTGTCATCATTTGTAAAATAAGAATGTGCACATTAGATTACTTCTGAAGTTCTTTTTCTACTTCCCACGAACATACTTTTTCCTCCTTTTTGTAAGGGAACCACTCATTCAGGTTTTATTGCATGACAACTCTGAAGATCTCACCAGAATCAATACTGAAAACAAGGCATTATATTCATCAACATGGTAGATCTGCAATGAATACATTTTATCAGGATCAGTATGTGGGGAACAACTCACCCCAGTTAGTTATCGTAACACGTTCCACAGAATCCAGGCCAAGAATTATAATTTGGAGCCCAGGTAAGATAGTAATGGCCCACCAAAAATATTTACATCCTAATTCCCAGAATCTGTATGCTACCTTTACCTTACCTGATATAAGAGACTGTGCAGATGTAATTACATTAGGGATCCTGAGATGGGGAGATTATCCTGGACTACCTGGGTCAGCCCGATCCAACCACAAGGGTCCTTATAAGAGAAGCCAGGAGGGTCAGAGTAAGAGAAGGAAATGTGACCACAAAAGCAGAGGTTGGAAAGATACAGAGCAAAGGAATGAGCAAAGGAATGTGGGCAGCCTCCAGAAAACTGCAAAAGGAAAGGAGGCAGACTCGAGAGACTCCAGAAGGAACCACTCTGTCTGCTCATTTTAGATTTATATTCTCCAGAACCATAAGATAATAAACTTATATTGCTTTAAGCCACTAAATTTGTGATAATTTGTTACAGCAGTAACAAGAAACGCATACCCCAGCACTGCCAATAAGTTTTGTCCAGAAAAGTAGTTGTGTATAAAATCCTACAGTATCTGACGAAGTTTGAACTAGGAACCCGTGTTTGTTCATGAGAAAGGCAAAGTATAGTGGGACACTGCCCTAGGGTTCATGGACACAGGATGGCACTCAGGAGCCACTTGGGCAAGAAAGCACAAGATTGAGAAGGAAGGGAGCAAGGAACAGAGCTTCCCAGGGGGGTCAATTCAGTTGCTGGTGTGTAGACAGGTGTCGGCAATGCTATTTACTGCTTCTACTGGAATTAGGGGACCAGAAATCTGGGAGAGACATTTTATTTCATTTATATTTAGTTATTTCCTTTTCAGCTTTTCCTCAGCCTTCCTGTTAATCTTTGGTTGTTTTTAAAAATATAAGCCCAGTTCAACTACACTACGCTTATGCAGGTTACAGGGCTTCTAGATATAAAGGAAAATAACTACATATCTAACCTGGTAAAGTTTTAGCCTGCTAGTGAAGAATGAACTGGAAAGAAGAAAAAGTTAAACGTCAGCATAAGGACAATTGCAAACATTTTGACAAAAAGTAATTATCCACCAAGTGTGCAATCTGTAACTGGGGATAATAATAAACCTTCAAAGACTGTTGTACAATAAAATGGGATAGCATACACAAGTACACAGTAACAGAAAACCCAGAATTCATACTGTGTGCTTGTGTGTGACACTTTCAGGCTGCCGACCCAACAGTCTCCTCTGTGTAAGGTGGCCCTTCAATGGAAATATTTAAACAACTCCTATGGGGCACCTGTGTGGCTCAGTTGGTTAAGCGTCCAACTCTTGGTTTCGGCTCCCGTCATGATCTCACAGTTTCCTGAGTTAGAGCCCTGCTCCCCAATGACAGTGCAGATCCTGCTTGGGATTCCCCCCACCCCTCCCCCACTCATGCTGTCTCTGTCTCTCTCAAAATAAACTTAAAAAACAAAAAACAAAAAAAAATAAACAACTCCTTTGTCTGCAATATGGCCTGTCACAAGGTCTAGCCCTTAAAGGACTGTTTCAATTTTTTTTATAATTTTTTTTTAATGCTTATTTTATTTTTGACAAAGAGAGACAGAGCATGAGCAGGGGAGGGGCAGAGACAGAGGGAGACACAGAAACCAAAGCAGGCTCCAGGCTCTGAGCTGTCAGCACAGAGCCTGATGCAGACTCAAACTCCCTAACAGGAGATCATGACCTGAGCCGAAGTTGGGTGTTTAACCGACTGGGCCACCCAGGCACCCCAGAAGTGTCCACCTTATTGTAATTATTAGCAAATTGCAATATGTATAACTTTGAATGAACTCAGGTCTCCTTTTTCTACTCAAGGGCTTTCCAATGTCTCATCCATTCTTTCTACAAGAACAATTCATGGCTTACATAGAAACAGCTACGAAAGGACCTTCTCTTCATCCAACCTCTAATTTCCATAATGGCAAGAAAAGGAAAGGAAGTCCTTTCCTTTTCATCTTATTCTCACTATGAAAATTTTCTACAGAAAGAGAGAAAGAGAGAGAGCTTGTGAGACAGCACAAGCTCAGGCCTGCAAAAATAGATTATTGCCAAGGAAAATCCTAATAGGGCTAAGGTGGGGCCAGGCATTAGGTGATTCTATTGCAGGGAACTCACTCTGGCAAACACTGCACAAAAAGGAGTGGACCTAAAAAAGGATTAAGGGGTCCCATTGTTAAGAAAAAATCAAATTGACCTGATGAATGTAGAGGGAGTGGAGTCTCTAGAAAGATCCCACAATGTCAGTACCAGTCTGGATTAGCTTCTATGAATTTGAAATCAATAGATGGCTTTAGTTGCAATAATTGTTTTTCTTTCTTTCTTTCTTCCTTTCATTTATTTATTTATTTATTTATTTATTTATTTATTTATTTATTTATTTTTGAGAGACAGCACAAGCAGGGGAGGGGCAGAGAGAGAGAGAGAGACACAGAGAGAGAGAGATAGGAAACACAGAATCTGAAGCAAGCTCCAGGCCCTGAGCTGTGAGCCCAACGCTGGGCTCAAACCCATGGACCAGGAGATAGTGACCTGAGCCGAAGTTGGACACCACCCAGATGCCCTGCAGTTGGTTTTTTTGTGTGTGTGTTTTTGTTTTTATTGAAACAGAAGTGTTATACAAGCATGTGTGTTATAAACGTGTGACAAAAATTTGCTATTTGTAACATATAAAGTGATATATTCTAAAACTTATTCAGAATAGAGAATATGAAAAGTTTAAGGTCTTTGCTGAAATACAGTCTTCTCAGACCCCTTGATCCTTGATTTATGGCCAGAAGGCCCATTAAAGGTAACTTGGAAAATATTTAATAATCAAGAAACTACACACAAACAGGTAAGGACATTCAGCTTTGACTTTACCATTCAGCTAAAATCTGCTATTCAGCTTCAGCTTCGTCCTCAGCCTTTGGAAGGCAAAGGAACTGAAAATTAATTCAGGGTTATTTCTGGCATCAGTGAACCTGTCCATGATTGATGACCTTTTGATTGAGTATCTTGTGATCATAACTAAATTATGTCACTAATAGTAGGACATCTGAATTCAATGCAAACATCTGCATATTCACTTGAAATATAGATATGCATTCTAGATGTGATCGGGATGAAAAACTCTGTGTTTTACATGTTGAAATTGTAAGAGCCAGGAAAAGATAAGTGTCTATTTAGTACTGCAATGATAAGATAGACTAACATATGGTGATTTGGGAAGCTGTTCATTCTATATCCAAAAATAATAAAAAATGTCCAAATAACTAAATACATGGAAAAAGAAGTTGGAATTTATAAAAATATCAAAAGAAAGTACATTGGCCAGCTGTTTCTAAAGCCTAAATAGTAATATAAGACACAATATAGGGATTATGTAATAATTCTAATTATTTGTATAACTTTTTAATTTATAACTATTAATAACAATAAACAAAATAATGTTTAAGAATTGTGTTTATTTTTAAGTAATTAAATTTAGGCCTGAGACTTTCATGAAAAATACATTTGGGAATTTTCTAGATGCCGTGAGAAAGGATTAAAAGCAGAATTTCAACTTCTGCTTTGAACGAATGTGGATGTTGACATTTACCTATTTGACAAAAACATCTATTCAGTTCATCTCAAATTCAGATAAAGTGTTTACTCCTGGTTTTCACCTTTGAGCGTTCTTCCAAACTCCCATTTGAAAAAGTAAGTATGGGGTTGGCTTCTTCCAGTTTTATCCTGGGAGATGCTTATAGGTCATGTTGTCAAGGAAGCCCTCTGAAGCACTGATCTACCTTTCTTCCCCCTTTCTGATTTATACTCAGATGAAAGGCATCCTGGTGTCTCTGGGTGCATTCTGTGACCCTCTTGCTAGCATACCTTTCCTAAACAAGCCTGCTCTTACCCAAACCTCGTTTACAAAGTATCTGTTCGGTGCGAGTGTGAACTTGGTAGGGATAGATCTGGAAAGAACATGAGCTTTGGACCTAGAAGCCATGGGTTTGAAGCCTCTGCACGAAATTTAACTGTGCATTACTTCTGGTTTTTTTGTCTCTTACATGAGGATTAATACTGTTCTCAAGGGAGCTGTGCTGATGACGTTACTAATGTAGATAAAGTTCCAGAAAGTGGCCCTGGCACAAAGTATCTGCTCAATAAACGGTGGCTCTCGTTACCCTGGGCATTTTACCACTGGCTTTGTGGTTCCAGATTTTACACATCCTGTGAAACGGCTGTAACACGTGTCTCATCAAATCCAAAGGTTTGGAATTTTCCAGTTATCTCTCCTCCTAGGCCTTTGTTTTCAACATCCAACATTTCCAGGCCGTTCCCCCATGCATAGCGCAACATGCCTGCCTTGCTCATTTGTCTCTAAACTTCTGGAAAGAGAGATCTAGTCAGAGAAAATGCAAAGGCAGAGAAAAAAAAATCAAAGATTCTACGATTATCGAGTTGTCACCTCCCAGAATACACACAACACATTTTGGAAGCAAGGAAAGAACTTCTGAGTGTGTGAATGAGATTCCAAAACCTGTTTTGAGCTTCGCTCGGGATGACCCCCTCCCAAAACCTATAGCGAGAGCGAGGCGCTTCCGACCACATTTCCAATCACCCTAAAGGAAGAAAGGCTGCGGCGGGGCTGCGTGCGCGCCTGTGAAGACACCCGCCCACGCGCGGCTCCGCCAACGCAAAGACGCAGCTCACTCCCAGCACCGAGGAAGAGGGAGGCTCCATCCGGACTCACTTCCTGCAGGGGAAAGGAAAGACCTCTTGGTGCAGGGCGGCCCGCGGCAGTTCCGCCCCTGGACCGACCGGGAGCAGAGCGCGCCCCGCAGGCACTTACGTGGCGCTGCCCGCTCGGGAGACGCGGCAGGCGAAGGCCGCCCCGTCGGCCCCGGCCTTCCCGCGGGGGTCCCGGTCGGCCCCGGCTAGGGGCGACGGCAGGGACGCCCGCAGAGCCCCCAGCCCTGAGGAGGGGCGACCCCGGGAGGCGCACAGAGCGCGGCAGGAGCAGGGGCGCGCAGGCTGCCGCCGGGTCACCCACCTTTCTCACTCTGCGGGCCGTGTAGAGCCCCATCCCGTCCTGAACCCGGGAGGACTTCAGGGAGAACCTGTCCGGCACGTACATGCCCAGCATTTTCCCGGCCGCGGCCGCCGCCGCCTCGCTCAGCACCAGCGCTCTGCGCCCGGGAGGAGACACATCGAAATTTGGGGTGCTGGGTGGAGGGGAGAGGCCGGCAGGGAAGGAGGAAATGGAGTTTTCCTCCCAGAATCCCCACCTCCCTGCCGATTCCAGGATCCCCCGCGGCTCAGCCCCTCCTAGTCCCGGGTCTGGCTCAGCCCGGAGCCGCCGCGGCCGCTGCTGCCATTGCTGCCGCGGGGGCGCGGGGGGCGCGGGCCGGGGCGCTGCGGTCTCAGAGACGCCGCGCGCTGATTGGCCCGAAGTTGGCGGCTCGCACCCGCGCCGGGCGCGGAGCCGAGAGCGGAGCTGACCTCGGGGCCTCAAACCCAGAGGCCGGCGAAAGGAGAGGACCAGCCTGCTCCCCGCGCCCAGCGCCGTAGCTTCGAGACCCGCCCTTGTCTAGCTCTGGGTTTTGCCGCGCTGAACTAGTTCTAGTTGGGAAATTGTACTGTTTTCAGATGCAAAACGAAATGGGCGTGACACAGCTGGGGGCATCCTCCAAAACAATTTTATGGAGTTCCAGACTCTGAAAGTATGCTTATTGCCCGACTACTGAAAACCATCCCTGAGGAGTAAGAAATTTGGGTCCTTCTCGTATTGTTTTTTTCATGCTTGTTTCAGGGATTTGAACTCGTAGGGGATCAGTAAGTATGGTGATTAACGTACAGGGAACGGGGGTGTACACAGTCTGCAACTAATCCATTTCAAGTTAATTCAAAATTTGTCGCGAACAGTTTAAATATTTAAATCCAGTAGAAACTAGTTATTGTATGGTGCTGTAACCCAGAGAAAGTGCTTACACTTCACAAGATACACCATTTCTGAATCCTCTCTTGCTTGGAAATCACCAGACCTGTGATAGATCTTCAGACATAAACCGAGGAGATGGGAGAAGGGAAAGCCCAAACAGCAGAATCCAGTATCGCAGGGATGACAAAAGTCTTGTTTCACAGTTTTTAATAAAGTTAGGTATTGCAGTGTGCTCAGAAGAAATTTGAAAAGGCGTTTGGTTGTTTTTTGTTTTGTTTTGTTTTTGTTTTTCCCTTTAAGACAAGCTAGGAGTTTCCTATCAATTTCTTTTGATGGTCTTCATAATTTTCTAATCTGAGGTCTTTGGGAATCCATTTGATGTTCCTTGTAAACCGTTAAAAATCATAATAATTTTGATAACATTAAAGACCACACTGTCAGAAAATAAAATTCAACTAAACAAATTTTAAAGATTTTATTGGATTCATTCACCAATCCATGAGTGGGGCAGCATCCAATCTGGCAAATAGAAAAGAGCTCAGAGAAGCTGTACTAAATGAAAAATTCTTACGGGTAAAAGGAAGCAGGAACAAGGAAATTATACCAAACAAAAAAGCAGATTGACTGTTGCAAGGTTACTTTCTTTTAAGTGATGGCAGATGTCTCTGGCAAATCTAGTGCTTGGTCATCAGGCAACTCCTGATAACTGGTTTAAAATTACATTTCTAGAAGAGCCAAAGCTAATTAAGTTGCATCTCAGTTTGGTAACATGGGACTTAGCATAAGTAACTCCATTTTGAGCCTGTTGGCTTGTTGTTACCAATGCACAACCATGGAAATGATTTCTGTTTCTTGGAGACTATAAGAAAAGCCTTGGAACACAAACAGTTCCTAATTTCCTAAGTAGAAGAACTTTATTAAAATCATATAATAACAATATTTGGAGATTGTAAATAATAGAATAAATGATCCTCTTTGAAAAATGTAAGGGTAGGGGCGCCTGGGTGACTCAGTCGGTTAAGCATCCAATTTCTGCTCAGGTCATGATCTCACCGTTCATGAGTTGGAGCCCCACATTGGGCTCTGTGCTGACAGTTCAGAGCCTGGAGCCTGCTTCGGATTCTGTGTCTCCCTCTCACTCTGCCCTTCCCCTGCTCACACTGTCTCTGTCTCTCAAAAATAAATAAATGTTAAAAAAAACAAGAGGGGCGCCTGGGTGGCGCAGACGGTTAAGCGTCCGACTTCAACCAGGTCACGATCTCACGGTCCGTGAGTTCGAGCCCCGCGTCGGGCTCTGGGCTGATGGCTCAGAGCCTGGAGCCTGTTTCCGATTCTGTGTCTCCCTCTCTCTCTGCCCCTCGCCCGTTCATGCTCTGTCTCTCTCTGTCCCAAAAATAAATAAACGTTGAAAAAAAAAAAATTAAAAAAAAAAAAAAAAAACAAGAAAAAAAACTTTAAAGAAAAAGAAAAATGTAAGGGTAGCTTTGTCAGGGGTAAGAACAATGCCTTAATCAGAGAACATTGCCTTAATCATTCTGAGTTTTGATCCCTTTGACCTACTGTTGAAGATACTATCTAACTTTCTGTATGGGGGAAGGAGATGAATCAATAAATAAATACAGTTTACTTGAAGGGAATTTAAAATTAGATGGCCTTGAAACACATAATAGGTATTCAGTAAATATTTCTTGATTAAAAGTCAATTCTAAGGCTAATCCGAGATTTTTCAAACTAGTGAATGAATGGTGAGACTAAATTTCACTTGTGCCCCAAAGAATCTGGACTAAGTCAGTTTTCCTGGGGTTCTTTAAACCAGTGCTATAACCAGGCCAGACCAGGTCCACTGTGCCCAGCTGGACCAGATCACAATCCAGAGGGTGGCCCATGGCATTTTCCCCAGAGCACTCACTCAGTTCTTTGTCAGACCCAGTCTTTCAGCTCTGGCCCTTAAGCCACACTGGCTTTTCAGTCAAAAGCTCTGTCAAGTCTCTTTAGGCACAGAAGTTTCCACAGCTTTTGATCATTAGATAGAAAAAGAAATGTTTTCTGGTCTTGGTCTGACACAACCCTCATTCACTCATGACCCTGGTTTGGCATAGCTCCCTTTTGGTTGCATGCTATGTTTCTGGGGAACAAAGTTGTCAGCTTGAGAATGTTCATCTTTCTGAACGTAGGCATCTCTACTAATTAATAAATAGTAAAAAATAAATGTAAAGATAAGTCTGAAATTAATTAAATAAGCTTTCCAGATCTTTTATGAATCTCTGCCAGAGATTTTGTTGCAACTGGCACAAACAGTAGATTTCAATAATGCAATGATCTTTTTACCTATGTGATAGAGTGCTCAGAAAATCCACTGCCTAGAACATGGAAACCAGTAATAAAAAGCTCTTAATAATAATCTCTATTACAAGACATAAAAAAGGATACATGTTTGCCAAATCAAAATGCATAATACTGACCGGAAATTTGATTTTGAATCCTGTAAGACAGTAGTTGTACAATGAGTCATTTCTTAGAACTTTAAAAGCTAGAAAGTGACCTTTCAGTATCATCTTTGAAAAACGGGAAATTAAAAGTCTGCTTTATATCAAGAGCTTAAGTGCAGTCTTTAAAAAATAAGTAAGAAAATAAAAATATTGACATCAAAGTACTACCATGTACCTGATTTACTTATTCTAGAAAACATTGCACTATTTTGACCCAAGAGAAATGACTCTAAAAAAACATTTCCCTTTACTTTCAAATTTGGTTCTGGAGGAAATTTTCTTCATGGATATGCCTAATGCCTAAAGTCAACCCTAATTATTGAATTCAAACTTGTGTACTGGAGCAGGCCTTGTTTTTTCATTAGAAGGAAAGACTTGAATTATAATTCCATATTAATTATTTTACCACACATACTGTAGAATTCTCTTGATTGCATCAGTTATTAATGAGTATTTCCAACTGTCAAAGTAGAATAAAAGCCTGACAGAAAAAAACAAAACAAAAAAAACCACTGAGGGTTATTTGTCTTTTGTTTTCTGAGAGTCATGATTTTGTAGTGAATGAATATAAAACCAAGTTTCCTGAGCAGAAAAGAATAAAGATTTATTTGTTGTGATTCAAAAAATAATAAAATAAAATCCTGAAAATAAAATCCATAGTGAGGTTGTTGGCTTCTTGCTCTAAAATCATTTCTCTTTAGCATTGATTGCATTGTAGCAATAGCACCATGAAAAGATGACCCTGAAACCGGAAAAAGCCTGTATATTTAATTTTCCTTAATCTCTTGGTTTTAAGTAATGATACCAAAGACTTGTATGCAGTACCAAAATATAGTCATAAAATCCTTTAATTAGAAAAAAACCTAGAGGTGCCAGCCTGGCTCAGTCAGTACAGCATGAGACTCTTGATCTTAGGGTTGAGTTTGAGCCTACATGGGGCGTAGAGATTGCTTGAAAAAACAACAACAACAAAACAGCAACACAAGAAAACCTAGAAGTTGTTGAGACTAGAGTAACGCTGTAAAAAAAAAAAAAGCCAAAGGATAAATCAGTAGTCATCTCACGTCAAAAGTCAATACTATTGATGGAGCAGAGTATGGAAAGGTAACAGAAAGCTGAAGAAAAGTGAGAGGAGGGAACCAAGAAGGATAATAGTTTCCATGCACTGAGCCTAGTGCAGAAACCAGAAACCAGGCTAGGTTCTTCATATCCATTATCTTAAAGCCCTAACAGCCCTACCATAACAGCCTGGCAAAGTAAATTTTATTAGCCCCATTTTACACATAAGGAAACTGAATCCCAGAGAGGTGATTAATCATAGTCAGTTTCAGACATCCATGAACTGGTGGAGGTAATTCAAACCCAGGACTGGCTGATTCCTATGTCTTGATTCTGTATCCTGCTGATTCAGTTGGCTTCACTTTCCAGTTACACTTCCCATGAGGCTTCAGGAGAGGAGGAGCTCTCCATCTCTCTCTCTCTCTCTCTCTCTCTCTCTCTCTCTCTCTCTCTCTCTTTCTCTCTCCCTGTCTTTCATCGCCCCTTCCAATGCCCTTCCAACTCCTCCTTTAAAACTGGGCAGAAAATTTGATTGGCCAAAGTCCATAAAATACTCGGTTGTCAGATACTCTAGTTTGGTTCAATCAACTGTGTCTAAGAGAAGATAGTCACATGGTTCTCCAAGGACATCTCTGCAGAGGGACTGTGAGATAAGACCTTGCTTTTACAAAAAGCTTCCCTGAACCCGTTAGATATTTTGAAACTTGGCCGATTTATAACCACAGCCTAGCTCATTCACACATTTTTAATCCGCAGAAGTGATAATATTAAGAAGAATCCCTAATTAACCAAAAAGCAATGACCAATACTCCTATGTTTGACAGAACCTCACGATTTGCTCTCCTGGTTTCTCTTTTCCCTTATTGAAATAAAATGGTGACTTCAGAACCAAACTATTATAAAAGAGTGGGGGGAGGGGGGGCACTTTCATAACATACTATTCCAAATGATTAAGGAGAAATATGAAAGTGATCATTTTCTATAAACTCTCTGAAACTATGTAGAGAGTAAAACAACAGTTATTATTATAATGTCTTACTAATTATTTAGCACCAAGGCAAGAACCATCCTTTTCCTTAAAAATGTTATTTCAAATAAACATCAGAGTTGAGTGCTTATGTGGCAACCTCTCACTAAAAAGGAGCACATGCATAACCAGTGATGTAATTCCCACTGAACTGGGGTCTCCAGAAGGCCTCCTCTCTACGGTTTCTTTCTTATGTTTGGCAGCTTGAAGTTTCACATAGTATTTCATCATCAGAAAGGTAAACTTCTAACTGAATCCTGTTACCCTCAGTGTGGGATCATAGCAAATTAACACTGTTTGGCAATCATTAATATTAAAATTTCTCTTTGCTGTTTCCAATTATAACCAAGGACTACATTAATATATTTTACATATGAATGAAGAATATTATTTTTTATTTAGTCCCTTAGGTGAGTTCAAGACAGTAATGTTCATTAACATTATTTTACTCTATTTTAAAAAGTCTTGGTAATAGGCAATAGTATATTAAATTATTTCTTATTCTTAACACTTGTTTCTAACACACCAACAAAATTTTCTATTGCTAAAGTACTTCTGTATAGACCTTAAGCTTTTATACCCAAACCTACTTTGTGAAGTATAGTACTTAAATTGTATACATGACCAAAGTAAGAGACCATTTATTTTTCTGAAAGTTATCAATACTGCTTGCCCTGAAGGTAATTTGAATCCATCCTTAGAAGAAACTTGACAACATATGGAAAACCAAATTGGAAGACTTCTGGCTATGTGACAGGTATATTCTCTGGAGAAAAGATACCCCCCAAAAATTAAAATAATCTCATATGGAAAAAAATAACAGATCCTCTTATACCATTGGATCAGATGTTTCCTCCGTGAATTATAAGCCAGCCAGTCTTTGTACTGCTATTCTCTTTGTCTGAGGAATTCAGTTATTATACGTCTGTCTTTATTGAAGGCCACTATGCAGCTGTGAAGAAAAAATTGGCATCATGCTGATCCCTCAAGTCATCCGTTCTGACTGCTTCTGCAAAATTTCACCATAAAGAACCTTAGGCCAGAAGGACACAAAAAGGGTTTTTAAAAGAAATCACACAGAGTGTGTTAGAGTCTGTGGTAAAGTATATAGGCTACCCACAAAAATAGCTTCTGGAAACCTTATCCCCTGACACAACTGCTGGAATAGTGTCCCTCCTTTGTTTCTGCCATGGGGAACTCTTTTCTGTTAGGAGTGCTTCCCAATCTTTGCTGGAGTGGTAAGAAGTCATGGAAACAGCAAGGATTTGGGACTCAGAGTATTAGTTTGAGTCACAGAGCTGAGAATTATTAACATGAGACCATAGGAAAGGTTAATAGCTACTCTACAACTGAAATGAAGATCATAATGCCAACTTTGTAGAACCCCAGACACAAAATAGTTTCAAAATAAATGGAAATTATTGTTATTGTTATTATCACCATGGATAAAGACTAAGTTTCATTGCTACACTTTAATGTTCTTCACCAAGTCATCTAGATTTTGCTATAATTACACAGAAGTGAGTCTATTACCTACACTGTGGCATACAGCAGCCCCCAATCATCCTTCCAGGACAAGAATAAAAAATCTTTAATATTTGTATAACGCTGGCTATAAGACAATGATGCTTCCACAGAGATAAGAAGGGTACTAACATTTCTAATAAGAACTTGTAGGAAAGTGTTCTCTGGCTTCATAGGCCACTGTGTCACCCAGTAGGGGAGAAAATAAGCCTTCCAGAAGTTAAAGTAGATTAAACATATTTTATCAGTTTGAACTTCTTGATTATACTCCCAATTTACATAAAATTTTGTAGAAGTCCTTCAATTTTTAACTCAAATTATGTTATCTATTTAAAAAATAAATCTTCGAGATCATCATAGATTCCTGCAACAAGTGTTTATGGACTCATAATGTGTCAAGAACAAAGAATAAGCAATACAAGTGATAGGACACTTTGCGTGAAAATTATACTGTAGCTAATACTACTACTTCAGGGTGGGAAGAAGAGAAAAGGAGTCCATTTAATAGATTAAAATGCTGTCCCAATCTGTGTTTTTACCCAGTTGGAGGTAGAGTGAATTTGTGGAGAAATAAAGTCTTTCTTACAAGGAGGCTTTAACGGTATTTCTGTAGCTATAGCATTTATTTTACTAATAGGAAGGAACACAAGTATGGAGTGGTCATATTAGAGACAGAGTGCTATTGTCTTGCACAAACACAGAAAACATCTTGCAGAGCTTACAGGAAAAAAGCAAAGCCTTTCTAAATATCAATTGGTAACAATTGATAGTCTATTGACAATATGTTTGAGGCGGTGCATAATCAAAGATAAAACTCAACAGCAAGGTTCCTGAAGGTACAACTTGATGTGACCTTTTAACTTGGAAGAACAATTGTAAGACATATCAAACATGACAGACACAAAGGAGGATTCACAAGGGCCAAAAATGATTCTTTACACACAAAGTTAGGAAATGGGGAGACACGGCCCAAATACTGAAACCGAACACATATAGTACATATAGCAAATTGTGAACATAGCAAATTATAAATTGGTGTGAGGGATAAACTACAGATCATTCTCATTAAAAGGATGGGCATTATCAGCCTAAACAAATTTCTCATTAAGAACCAGAAAAGTTCCCAGGTGCCTGGGTGGCTCAGTCAGTTGAGCGTCAACTTTGGTTCAGGTTACAAACTCATGGTTCACCAGTTCAAGACCCACATTGGGCTCTGTGTTGACATCTCAGAGCTTGGAGCCTGCTTTGGATTCTGTGTCTCCCTCTGTCTCTGCCCCTCCCCTGCCTCTCACTCTGTCTCTCTCTCTCTCTCTTAAAAAATAAACATTAGGGGCGCCTGGGTGGCGCAGTCGGTTAAGCGTCTGACTTCAGCCAGGTCACAATCTCGCGGTCCGTGAGTTCGAGCCCCGCGTGGGGCTCTGGGCTGATGGCTCAGAGCCTGGAGCCTGTTTCCGATTCTGTGTCTCCCTCTCTCTCTGCCCCTCCCCCGTTCATGCTCTGTCTCTCTCTGTCCCAAAAATAAAAAAAAAAAAAAAAAAAGTTGAAAAAATATAAACATTAAAAAATATTTTTTAAAAGAACTAAAAAAGTTTCCCCAAAATTAATTAAATATCAACAGTAGAACTGAATGACTTCTATCTGTGCTTTGCCATCAGAGGTCTGGTGCCCAGAGTGGGCGAGTAAGCAGAATCCCTTGTAGAATTCTGCCTACATGGGACTGAAGCTTGTCTGGGTATACTACACTACTCTAACATTTAGCAAAGATAATTAAGGTCAACACCAAAAAAAAAAAAAAAAAAAACAACAACAACAAAAAAAAAAAACACACAAAAAAACCAGAACTACAGGAACTCTTTGTAGTGATCACACAATGAGAATGTAGAGATGAAATAATATGAGTTAATCTTAAAACTATTTGGTTCACTTATTTTGGATTCCTGGGTCCAATATTTCATATACATTCTCCTCTTCCACCCTTTTCCCTTTCCCTTTTCCTGACAGTCTCCTACAGCTCCAGTGTTATTTTATGCTATAAAAAATATTTTACTCATGCAATTGAAATGCTTTTTAACTTTCAGGCTCAGTAGGGAAAAATATGGAGGTGTTTAATTCTCCAGTTTTATATTTTTTCATGGGAAATGAAAGTCAAAATCTGAAAAGTAGCAACTTGCAGTAAAACATTATTTTTCTTCTTTCCCCAATATGTCTAAATGGCATCAAGTTCAAATACTTTATTACAGATAATCCGAGCCAATTTAAATGTCCAATTTCTCAATAAAACATGAATCAAGAAAAGTCAATATCTTTGCAAATGTGATTCCAAATTTTGCCCTCAGATAGTCTAACTAAATTTCCACTCACTTCAGTGTGAGTTATAAAAAGTACATCTGAGGGGAGAATTTGGCCCATGAAATTTAAAATGATTGTAGGGGAAGTAAAATATTTCTTATGCTTATGATTATATAGTAGCTGTAGAACTTTCAAAAGGAAGACGTTAAAAATCCATAATATAGCAAAATTTAATTAAAAAGTTGTTAATTTTTAACTAGATTTAAAGAGCTTTAACTTATTTTAAAGAACACATCTAATAAAGAGTGCTTTATTCATTCATTTAAAAATATTTATTCATACCAACATCACTTATATTTCAAAGGATAAAATTTCCTAGCCCAATAATATTCCATACAATTAGGTCTAATGTAAACACTGAAAAAGTTCCAAATATTGACTATATAAAGAAAGAACATTTTTGACCCATGTAATATATTTATTTACAAATATATGATTCTAAGACTGGGTTCTAAGAACAGACAAACAGTAAATAGCTAAAATAACTAAATAGCTGAAACAAACTGGCTTTAATTATGTTTTCCACTGAATCATGAGCAAAAAGTTTGTATTAGATCTTTAGTGACACAATAATCACTCTGATTTTCCTGCTCTGGAAACACTTCTGCCAGCATCTGCCTTTGCAATATTGACTCCCTGCAGAACAGGTGTCTTGGATTTAGATTCATTTCATTCTTGTCTTGCCTCTTCCCATATGACTGGCACTATGCATAGTTTAGACCTTCAAAGCCCTCATATGATTTTGCTACTCTAGTTCCTCTCTGTATGAATTGTAGACATCACTACTAGATTAATATCCCTTAAGTATCATCTTGAATTCCCTCTCTTCAATAATTTGAGTAATTCCACATACCAGCTGGATATTCCAAAAATCCTTATCTTGAAGTCAAAAGGCTGTCCACAACCTTATTCCATCTTATCCATCCATCCTGAACTCCCACTATTCTTTTAGCCTCCTCATTCAATCAAATCCACTTATTGTCCCTTTCCTTAAACTTTATCATACCTGGCTCAATGTTGTCCTTACCTTTTTTCCATTGCCTGAAATGTCCTTTTTGTTACTCTCTTCTTATTGAATGTCTACCATCCCTCACAGCCCAATTTATGCTTTATCTTTTCCATGAAACCATTTCTGATCACCAAAATTGGAAGTGATCTCTCCTGTTTTTAAATAGCCATGGTTTTTGTTTCCTGTTCATTAATTTGGCACTTAAAAATCACTGTCTTATCCATCCTCCTGGATAGGAAGAACAAATATTGTTAAAATGTTGATAATACCCAAAGCAATCTACATATTCCAAGCAATCCCTATCAAAGTAACACCAACATTCTTCACAGAGCTAGAACAAATAATCCTAAAATTTGTATGGAACCAGAAAAGACCCCGAATAGCCAAAGCAATCTTGAAAAAGAAAACCAAAGCAGGAGACATCACAGTCCCAGACCTCAAGCTATACTACAAAGCTGTAATCATCAAGACAGTATGGTACTAGCACAAGAACAGACACTCAGATCAATGGAACAGAATAGAGAACCCAGAAATGGACCCACAAACGTATGGCCAACTAATCTTTGACAAAGCAGGAAAGAATATCCAGTGGTATAAAGACAGTCTCTTCAGCAAGTGGTGCTGGGAAAACTGGATGGCAACACGCAGAAGAATGAACCTGGACCACTCCCTTACACCATACACAAAAATAAATTCAAAATGGATGAAAGACCTCAATGTAAGACAGGAAGCCATCTTTCTTTCGAGGAGAAAGCAGGCAAAAACTTTGATCTTCCCTGCAGCAACTTCTTACTCAACACATCTCTGGAGGCAAGGGAAACAAAAGCAAAAATGAACTACTGGGACCTCATCAAAATAAAAAGCTTCTGCACAGCGAAGGAAACAATCAGCAAAACTAAAAGGCAACTGACAGAATGGGAGAAGATATTTGCAAATGACATATCAGATAAAAGGTTAGTATACAAAATCTATAAAGAATTTATCAAACTCAACACCCAAAAACAAATAATCCAGTGAAGAAATGGGCAAAAGTCATGAAGAGACACTTCTCCAAAGAAGACCTCCAGATGGCTAACCAACACATGAAAAAATGCTCAACATCACTCATCATCAGGGAAATACAAATCAAAACCACAATGAGATACCACCTTACACCTGTCAGAATGGCTAACATTAACAACTTAGGCAACAACAGATGTTGGCAGGGATGTGGAGAAAGAGGATCTCTTTTGCATTGTTGGTGGCAGTGCAAGCTGGTGCAGCCACTCTGGAAAACAGTATGGAGGTTCCTCAAAAAACTAAAAATAGAACTACTCTACGACCCAGCAATTGCACTACTAGGCATTTATCCATGGGATACAGGTGTGCTGTTTCAAAGGGACACATGCACCCCCATGTTTATAGCAGCACTATCAACAATAGCCAAAGTATGGAAAGAGCCCAAATGTCCATTGATGGATGAATGGATAAGGAAGAGGTGCTATATATATATATATATATATATATATATATATATACACACACACACACACACACACACACACACACACACACACACAAAATGGAGTATTACTCAGCAATCAAAAAGAATACAATCTTGCCATTTGCAGCTACGTGAATGGAACTGGAGGGTATTATGCTAAGTGAAATTAGTCAGAGAAAGACAAAAATCATATGACTTCACTCATATGAGGACTTTAAGAGACAAAACAGATGAACATAAGGGAAGGGAAACAAAAATAATATAAAAACAGGGAGGGGGACAAAACAGAAGAGACTCATAAATATGGAGACCAAATTGAGGATTACTGGAGGGGTTGTGGGAGGGGGGATGGGCTAAATGGGTAAGGGGCATTAAGGAATCTACTCCTGAAATCACTGTTGCACTATATGCTAAATAATTTGAATGTAAAATTTAAAAAGTAAAAAGTAAAAAATAAAATTAAAAAAACAAAAGATCACTATCTTCTATTGTTAGGGGTGTGTGTGTGTGTTTCCAATATCTACTTAATTAGATGTTAAGGTCTTCAAAGGTGGATTCTACATCTTACATTTTATATCCTTATTTACCTAGCATCCCACTTTAAAGATAGCCCAGAGTGAGCCACATCATACATTACATACCTCTATGGGCTTCAGTCATAGCACAGTTAGTGTTATTGACTCCCTCTGGGGCTTGCAGTGCACAACTTGGCTATAAATGGCAACTGACTGGTCTATAAAATAAACTTAATATTTATACATGTTTTCTGCCTTTCTTGTATCCTTCATGAATTTTTTATAACAAAACTTTCTTAATAGTTTACAGACTCCTTTGACTTCTTACTATTGAAGAGTAGTAGAATATGCCTTTTTGGCAAAAAGGATTACTTTGAGCTGATTATTTTTGAGAAACAGCTGACACGGGAGAAGCTCTGAAAATAGAGTAGAAGTTACCCTCTGCAAAAGAAATTTACATTTATAAAGGACATCTACATTAGTAAGTTGTCTTCCTTTAGGTACCAGGAGGAGAAGGGTGATTTTAAATCACAAGAAACTTATTAATGGAGGAACAGTGACTAAAATCCACATAACATTCCTTACTCTACCATGCTTTTCCTGGTGACCTCCCATAACTGGCTTCTCCCCTCCTCCCTCAATATCTTTTGTCTTTAGCTGAAGATGGTATTTAAGGTGGTGGTTTGGGCCATCTGGAGGAGTTACTCAGTTTTCCTGGGTATCTCACATGTATGTGTGAGATACAGGTATGTCAATAAACTTCTGTTTGTTTTTGTTTTGTTAATCTGTCTTTTATTACTTGTGGTCTCAGCCAAAAACTCAGGAAGATTATTTTTCCTCCTTTACAGTTCTGCTGAAAAGGAAGGGGCCCACTGGTACACCCCACTTGTACCAAAGCCTGCAGATGGTATCAAAAGGTAAACTGAGACAATACTAAAATTATTAAGACCATATTTGGGCAAAAATCGATTCAAATTGAGCAGCCCCAAATGGGAAGTGGTAAGGAGCACTTCACTCACAGGAGCTGGGAGAAACTTTTTCTTTAATTTTTTTAAAATGTTTTATTCATTTTTGAGACAGAGAGAGACAGAGAGCAAGTGGGGGAGGGGCAGAGAGAGAGGGAGACACAGGATCTGAAGCAGGCTCCAGGCTTCCAGCTGTCAGCACAGAGCCTGATGTGGGGCTTGAACTCATGAACCGCAAGAGCATGACCTGAGCTGAAGTTAGAGCTTAATGGACTGAGCCACCCAGGGTCCCCAGGGGGTTGGGAGACTTTTATAGAGAAAGGGTAGAAGCAAGATAAAGAAATTATTAATTGGCAATAGCTGAAAGCCTATTTGGCTGTTTATGATTGCTTGTCCTCCATATTTTGATTTTGTAACCTTGAGGCATTTACAGGCTGATGTTGGTTTGCTTATGTAGGCCACCACTGCATTAGAGCCACAACCGTCTAAAACCTCCTTGTTTAAACAGTTTAACAATGGGATCCTGGGAAACCAGCAGAAGCCCGCGAAGGATAAGAATTCTTACCAAAGTCAGCTCTCCGGAGATCCCTGTCTGTAGGGTCCAGTCCAGAGAAGAAGGTTAAATTTTATGTGACCTTTCTTTTTCAAATTCAAATTAACAGGACTAAGACATTTATAAGAATCAGTTCTGTGAATTGTAACTCTTCCGGATTTGGTTTTGGGGTGCCAAGTGGTTATTGATACTTTCCCTCCCAGGGATGGTTATTGCTTCCCCGTTTGTCTGGTTTTGTGTCCTGAAAACTTGGCTTGGCCTTCTTTTTCTTTCTGCCCAGGGTACACAGATTGTTGGTTCTTGCGTGTGCAGGTGGCTCATCCATCAGATTGGGGGCCAAAAATATGGCTGGACAGAAGTGTGCATCACACCTCATTTGAGGCTGGTGTCCTACCAACTGATAGCAGCTCAGGGGAGTTGTCTTACTTTCTTTTGGTTCCTTGAGAGTGGCCCTGGATCCCAGGAGGACCGCATCTCTTGCCCCTTCTTTGGGGATGCCTCTTGCACCCATGGTTAGGTCAATTAAAAGATCATTCAGCACACTTGGGTGGCTTAGTCAGTTAAGGGTCTGACTTGAGCTCAAGTCATAATCTCACAGTTCATGGCTTTGAGCCCCGCATTGGACTCTGTGCTGACAGCTCAGAGCCTGGAGCCTGCTTTCGATTCTATGTCTCCTTCTTTCTCTGCCCCTTCCCTGCTCCACTCTGTCTCTCTTTTAAAAATAAATAAACATAAACAAAAAGATTTTTTTAAAAGATTATTGGCTTTGATTTTGAGTCACCTGTATGTGTAATTTTGTTTTAAAAGATAAAGGGGAAAAAAAACTTTTAAAAGGAATTCAGTGCTGTCAGAAATATTTATTATTTGTCCTGGCCAAAACCTGATAATAGGATTGTTTGAAAGAATTTTTAAAGAAGCTCTATGATTAGTTGCTGGCCTAACTGGAAGCTGATATTCAGAGCCTGATAAGAAATTTTTGCGGGAGCTGGATGGGCTTCTCTCATAAGCTGAAATGGAACTATATACCCAGAAGGAAATAAACCATTTTGAAGCTTTTATGGAATGATTTATTAAAATATTTCAAAAGCACACAATTCTAAATCTAAAACGTAAGAATCTTTTGATTTCCATCTTAGTTGGAAATCTTTGCCCTCCTAAAAGAAGTAAATTGAAGAAAATGTAGTTGTGTGGGTGAGTCAGCCCTTGATATTATTCAGACTGTAGATATTGTAAAAGAGCAGGACATTGGAAACAGAACTGTCCTGCACTTAAGAAAGAGAAGGAAAATTTACTTAGATTACTCTAGACCTCAGATAATAGGCTAATTATGCCCCAAAACTCCTTCTTGGAGGAAACTACATCAACTACATCCTTTCTCTGTGCCTTTGAGATAAATTTTCTACTCTGTCCTCTCTAGGACCTGGAAGCCATCTCTAGGTATCTAGCCATCTGAGCAGGTAACTTGAACTTATTTCACTGGCCAGGAATACAATTTGGATTCAGTTGTTCTTTATTTATAAACTAGGGAGTCTTTTATTATTATACCTGTCTCATGACTGAAAATTTTCATGAAAGTTATAAGATCTCCTCCCCTATATAACTATTATAAAAAACATAAGGCTGAGTCCAGAGAGTTGATTTCCTCAGTAGCTAATAGGATGATATTGTAAATGCCACAGAATCTCATATAAAAAGGGCCCATTGAGTACCTGCACCCATCATAGCTAAATTCAGAAGTAAATGAATGAAGAAATTATACTAAAAAATGAACAGAACACAAAGCTCAAAAAGAAATGAGAATCAAATTCTCATGAGTCCTCTTGTGAGCCATATCAGACACAGTAGAGCAATAAAGCAAAATCTTAAAACAGATAACTGATAAAGGAAAAGAACTGAATCTAGAATTTTATATCCAGGCAAGTTACCATTCAAATCTAAAAGAAAATAATGACATTTTCAAATATGGATGGATTCAGGACACCTGTGTGGCTCAGTCGGTTGGGTAAGCATCCAGTTCCTGATTTTGGCTCAGTTCATGATCTCATGGTTCCTGAGTTTGAGCCCACTTCGGGCTCCTCATAGTCAGTGTGGAGACTGCTTGGGATTCTCTCTCTCCCTTTCTCTCTCTCAAAATAAATAAATAAACTTAAAAAAATATATATGGATGGATTCACAAGATTTATTGCCCCCAAAACTGAAAGAATATAAAAGATGCAATCAAGGAAGAAGAGATACAAAACTAAGTTGAGGCAATGATATAATGAAGAGTGATAATTTACATCATTATGGATTGTAAAACTTCAAAAATCAGTTAAAGTATTAATCTAGACCTATAATTCAAGACACTATTGACACGACAAATGAGAGGTGTATATGCGTGTGGAGGATGCAGAGGAAAAACAGAGGTGAATAAAAGCATGTTAAAGTTTGGATCTAATTTTGGTTGATTGGCTCCAGATGTTGTTAGACAAAAAGCTAGGTAAATATGTTAACATTTTCAGGATGTTCTTAAGAAGTAGAAAAAAGTAAAAAAGAAAAATTGAGGGGAAAAATAGTAAAGAGAAAACACAAAACAAGAGGGAAAAGTCAAAACATAGACTTAATTAATTACAACCAATATAAATGGGTTTAGAATAATCTGTAAGATGTGGAAGACACCCAGATGTCCAAAAGATGATGTATAAATGAAATGTGATACAAAAATACAATGCAGTATCATTCAGTGTTTAAAAAGAAGGAAATTCTGACACCTGCTACAATATGGATAGATACTATATAATTATACCTATATGACCTACTTAAAGTAGTTGAATTCTAGAAACAGAAGGTGGTTGCCAGGAACTGGGGGAAGGGAGAAATGGGGATTGTTGTTTAATGGGTATAAGAGTTTCATTTTGCAAGATTAAAAAATTCAGCGGATTTGTTGCACAACTTAACACTACTGAATGGTAGACTTATAAACAATTAAGATGGTAATTTTTTTAAGTTTATTTATTCATTTTGAGAGTGAGAGCATGCATGTGGGAGGGGCAGAGAGAGAGGAAAAGAGAACCCCAAGCAGGTTCTGCACTGTCAGTGCAGAGCCCAACATGAGGCTCGAACTCACAAACCGTGAGATCATGACCTGAGCCAAAATCAAGAGTTGGATGCTTAACCAACTGAACCACTCAGGCGCCCCAAGATGGCAAATTTTATGTTACATAATTTTGAAAAAAATAAATTTTTTTAATTATTAAAAAGAAGAAAAAAACTGTAAGAGAGAGAGTCACTGATTGGACCCAAAGAGAAAAGCTAATGCATAGCTTTCTACAGCACAGTTTCCAAGAGTCCCTCTTGCAAGAGCCTAAGCACTAAACTGACTGGAACAAAAACAGAAACAAAACAAAAACAAAAACAAAAAACAAAAACAAAACTGGAATTATGTCACAGAGGCTGAACATACTGAATAAAATTAAAAATCAGTAATAATCAAATATTTAAAACTTACCAATAAGAAAATCTTACAAAACAAAAATTCACAGAGTGGAAACAAACTGGTAATTAATTGAAAAAATATACAGCCTTGATTATTTTAAAAAAAGTATTAAAAATAAATGAACTGTATCTTAATAAAAAAAATTGGGTGGAAAAGCAAAATAAACCCAAAGAAAGTGGAGCAAGAGATGCAACAATAGTAAAAGAATAAATTAATAGGACAGAAACAACAAGGTCTGTGGATTCAGCTGTCTAAAAGAATGAAATATTGGGGCGCCTGGTTGGCTCAGTAGGTTAAGCATCTGACTTTGGCTCAGGTCATGATCTTGAGGTTTGTGAGATGGAGCCCCGCGAGGGGCTCTGTGCTGACAGCTCAGAGCCTGGAGCCTGCTTCGGATATTCTGTGTCTCCCTCCCTCTCTGCCCCTCCCCGCTTGTGCTCGGTCTCTCTCCCTCTCTCAAAAATAAACATTAAAAAAAAATTAGAAAAAAGAATGAAATCTTGCCATTTACAACAACGTGGATGGAGCTAGACAGTATTATGCTAAGTGAAATAAGTCAGTCAGAGAAAGACAAATACTGTATGATTTCACTCATATGTGGAATTTAAGAAACAAAACAGATGAACATAGGGGAGGGGGTAAAAAAGAGAAGGAAGCAAACCATAAGAGACTTAACTATAGAGAATAAACTGAGGGTTGCTGGAGGGGAGGTGGGTGGGGATGGGCTAGATGAGTGATGGGTATTAAGGAGGGCACTTTTGTGTTGAGCACTGTGTATTACTGGGTATTACATGTATCACTAAATTCTACTCCTGAAACCAGTATTACACTATATGTTAACTAACTAGAATTTAAATAAAAACTTTAAAAACAAAAACTAAAACAAAATCTAAAAACAAAAAATAGAATAGACTTGATTAAAACAAAAAGTAGTATTTGAAAAAAATTAAAAAGACAAATTTAGGGCAATTATAATCAAGAAAAATGTGAGAATACAACTAATAACAAAGGGGACCATTAGTGATTCAGTTTTACGGAATTCCAGATTTTAGTTACTACCATCAGTAATCTTGTACCAATGAATTTGGACATCCCCTACATGAATCAGATAATTTTCCCTGGAAGATATAAATCGCCAAAACTTGAAGTAATGGAAAACCCAAAAGAACAAAAATAAAAAAGCTCAATAGGTAACTTACAAAAGGAGGCTGACTGGAGATAAAATTAAGATCAAGGAACCCATAAGCCTCCTTTTATATGAATAGATCCAGAATTTAATTTAATTAAATCTAATTATCTAATCTCACAGGCTACAATGTTCTGAATTAAAAGTGGAAAAATGTACCACAAGAAGAGTTTTGTTTCACTTTTGAATATGAAGTAAAAACGCCTAAATGATGTATTCATACATTAACAAATAAAACAACGTATTAAGGAAAAAACCTAACAATATGTCAGATTTAAAATAGGCTGCAAGGATGATTCAATATTAGAAAATCTATTATTTTGATTCCCTATATTAACAAATTAACAGAAAAAAAATTCAACAGTTGCCCCACATTTTTCAAACAAAAGCCAACATACATTAATCTTTAAAAGAAAAATTATTAGCAAATTAGAACTCAAAAGAAATATCCAGATCTGAAAATAGATATGATTTGAAAAAACGTCCAGAATAGGAAAACAGATATAAACCAGAATTTAAGAGCAAATATCATAACTGAAAAGCGAACATTAGCATAGTCTTTAGGAAGTTCAATGTTGAAGTCGGCCTGCCTGAATTTGAACCTGGCAACACCACTTCCTAGCTGTTGGATTTGTATCTGGCATCAGGGAGGGAAGAAATGGATGTGATCTTCTCCTTACTCTTCTCTTTTCTTTCTCTAGTTGAATAGGCCTCTCTTCTCCCCACCCCTACTATAAATTCTCACACTAGCTTTCTTTCTGTACAGCAAGTAACAGAGAGGAGGAAGCAGAAATTGGGTTCATGTGTCTGTGCTCTGATTTGTTTGCTTTGAGGTTGATTCTCTTGTCTTTTCTTCTCTTTTCTTTTCTTTTTTTGGAGAAAGAACAGCAGAATTTAATCTCCTATTAAATTATGCTCACCAAAATGAGGGGAAACAAAGCTTGTGATATCCCGAAGTTCAGAATCCATTCATTTACTGTATTGCTATGCCTTGGTTCTGCAAGAACTGATCATTATATGAACAAATTTGATGGGAACTTTGTAAAATAGGAAGAGGTCAAAAAGAAAATTGTATTCCTTGGAGTCCATTTGGTACCTTTTTAATATGTTTTCTTTGTTCTTAGGTATTTTTAGATTTTAAAAAATTGGGAAATTACCATCTTAATTTTGTATTTTATTTTTGCTTAAAATTATGCTATGGATGTTTTCTCATGTTATTAAATATGCTTCCAAGTATTTCAATGACTAGAAAATAATTCATTTGTTTACTTTTTAATTTCTCATCATAAGCAATGCTGCAATGAACATCTTTGTGAATAGATATTTAAATATATGAATATTATGAATGTTATGTGTAACACCAAATTGCTTTCCAATGAAGTCATTCTGATTTATAATTTTACCAGCAGGGTATTTAATTTTACCTATAGATTTAGATGTGTTAATAAATATTTCAGTTGTATCTGTGAAATCTCCATAACGCTCAGAAAAAGTCAAAACAAAATGTGAAAGACCCAAACAATAAGGTAGTTTTGGATATGTGGGAACATGCTTCTTCTTATTTTTATTAAAAAAAGAAAAAGCATGAGTTTTTACTACACACCAATACTGACCATTACTTTTGATACATAATTTCATAAAATTTATTAAAGAAATGTAAGTTAATTCCAATTATTTTTATTATTATGTTTGAGCATTAATTTGTAACCATAGGAATGATTTAAGGAAAAAGCTATTAATTCGTACACAGATCCCTAAAGTCAAAGGCAGCAGTTACCTCAGGAAAAAAATTTAACCCAAATTCTTAATTGATATGGAAAATATACGATGGTTTTGTGCTTTGTGGAAGTGCTTTCATATTATAGCAGAGCTACAGAAACTAAGTTGTCTGAGTTCTGCTCTTTTCTTGCTTGAAAAAAATGTTTGTTTTTATATACTTATTTTTTTAAATGATTATTTATTTTTGAGAGACAAAGAACACAAGTGGGGGGAGGTGCAGAGAAACAGTGAGACAGAAGATCTGAAAGTAGGCTTCTGGCTGACAGTACAGAGCTCACTGTGGGGCTCAAAGTCACCAACCACAAGATTATGACCTGAGCGAAAGTCCGGTGCTTAACTGAGCCACCCAGGTGCCCCCAAAATGTATGTTTTTATTTATTTGTAATTATTTTTTAATTTATTTTTTTGAATTTACATCCAAATTAGTTAGCATATAGTGCAACAATGATTTCAGGAGTAGATTCCTTAATGCCCCTTACCCATTTAGCCCATCCCTCTTCTCACAACCCCTCCAGCAACCCTCTGTTTGTTCTCCATATTTATGAGTCTCTTCTGTTTTGTCTCCCTCCCTGTTTTTATATTATTTTTATTTCCCTTCTCTTATGTCCACCTGTCTTGTCTCTTAAAGTTCTCATATGAGTGAAATCATAGGATATTTGTCTTTCTCTGACTGACTAATTTCACTTAGCATAATACCCTCCAGTTCCATCCATGTAATCGCAAATGGCAAGATTGCATTCTTTTTGATTGCCGGGTAATACTCCATTATATATACATTATCCATTCATTCATCGATGGACATTTGGGCTCTTTCCATACTTTGGCTATTGTTGATAGTGCTGCTATAAACATGGGGGTGCAGGGGCGCCTGGGTGGCGCAGTCGGTTAAGCGTCCGACTTCAGCCAGGTCACGATCTCGCGGTCCGTGAGTTCGAGCCCCGCGTCAGGTTCTGGGCTGATGGCTCAGAGCCTGGAGCCTGTTTCCGATTCTGTGTCTTCCTCTCTCTCTGCCCCTCCCCCGTTCATGCTCTGTCTCTCTCTGTCCCAAAAATAAATAAACGTTGAAAAAAAAAAATTAAAAAAAAAAAAAAAAAAAAACCATGGGGGTGCATGTGTCCCTTTGAAACAGCACACCTGTATCCCTTGGATAAATACCTAGTAGTGCAATTGCTGGGTTGTAGGGTAGTTCTATTTTTAGTTTTTTGAGGAACCTCCATACTGTTTTCCAGAGTGGCTGCACCAGCTTGCGTTCCCATTGAGGTTGATTTTCTTAAGGACTGATTCTTCTTTACCTGAGTTGCCTATCTGGCAGATGATCCCCTCCCTACTGAGGGACAACTTTACTCCCTGTAGCACTCACATAGGGTTCACCTGGCAATGGAGATGTCCACATTGGGTGTATGACAGCTTGGCTGAGGGACCAGCTAGGCAGTCCTAAAGCCTGAGTCTCCCTTTGCCACTTTTCATGTTCTTCCAGGTGAAGCCATAGGGAATCATTGGAGTTCTCTTCCAGATACTCAAAGGCCCACCAGGACCTTTCCAGAATATACCTTTGTATTCACACATACTACACTCTGGTCCCTTCATGACCAGCAAGGATGAGTTACCATAACTATCTCCATTTCAGAAATCTTCAGACAAGAATCTGGCTCTAGTCTTTTTATGTTTAAGTACATCTTTAAATTTCTATAGACCTACATTTCTTTCACCACCTCCAGCCTATAGGGATAAGAACAAAATGGTGTACTTCTAAGCATACAGAACACCTTCCAGCAAATACCCTTTCTTTCCAAATTTCCTCTTCCTCTCATTGATAAAGACTGTCAAAGCAGGTTAGCCTTACTGGCACTTGGGGTTAGACTGAAAATCTTATGCCGAGAACCAGGCTTTCTTTGAAAAAAAAATTTTTTTTAATGTTTTTTTTTTTTGTTTGTTTGTTTGTTTTTTGAGAGAGAGACAGAGACAGAGTGTGAGCAGGGGAGGGGCAGAGAGAGAGGGAGACACAGAATCTGAAGCAAGCTTCAGACTCTGAACTGTCAGCACAGAGCCCAATGTGGGGTCCGAACTCGTGAACTGTGAGATCATGACCTGAGCCGAAGTTGGACGCTTAACTGAGTGAGGACCAAGCCCTTTCGGAACTCGACCTTGAAAAAGTTAGTAACATTGCTCTCTGTAGAAATCTGTCTCCACTGTTAGTCTTACACTATTTGGAAACCTCAAGAGACAACAAAGATTTCGATCATCTAACATTACTACATATAGAATTGAAAACTTTAAAATTATAAGAGGAAAATATAGAAGAATATCTCCATGACTTTGGAGTGCAGAAAACTTCTTCAAGAATATTTTTAAATGTAAGATATCGATACAACAGAACACATCAAAATTCAAAACTTCTGAACTGTTCAAGAAATCATTATAATATTAAAAGACACACTGTGGACTAAGAAAAATATTTGCAACATGTGTAATGTAGCATACCAGTAGAAAAAGACAGATATCTAAAAGAAAAGTAGAGAGTGGAGGAAAATGGAAAAGTCAATAAAAGTAAAAATTTAAACAGCCATTGAAAAGATGGTTAACTTCTGTAGTAACCAGGGAAAGAGAAACTGAAGCAACAGTGAGATCACATTTTTAATTCCATCAAGGAGGCAAAAATCTAAAAGCTGAACAAGGACCTAAAGTTCCTGAAGTGTAGGGAAATGGGTGCTCTCTCATTGTATAAACTGTGAGATCCACTTTGGGGAGAAACTGAGCAATATGTGTTAAACCTAAATATGTATATATTCTTTTACTTTACAGTTCTATTTATAGGTTCCTACTGTTACAGAAACACTAGCACATATGCTCAGGGAGAATTGTAAAAGAATGTTGTCACAATATTCATTGTAATTGCAATTATAAATTCAAATATGATATAGCGGCAGATAGAGTAGTTAAAATGAATCAGCTAGATCTGTGTGTCTCAAGATGGGTAGGTCCCAAATACATAACATTGAGTGATAAAAGCAATTTGTACAATTTTTTGCACAATATTACTTATATAAAAATAACAAAATATATGAAACCACGCTATACATGTTTATGGATACATCTATGTAAGTAAAAGATACTAAAGTTCTGAAAAATATACATTATAAATGCATAAAACCATTTGTCTCTGCAGAGGAAAGGGGGAGACTAGGATCAGAATTGGTTTTTAAAGGTACTTTAGCTTTAAACAGAGTGTTCTAGTTTTTTACAAAGAGAATGGATTTTTGGCATTACACAATTAGTTCAAAAAATAAAAATGAGGGAAAAGTGAGATTAGACTCTAGAGATCAAAAGATTATGCTTTAGCTTTTGGGTCCATAGGAAAAATCATCAAATGTCTGAAAATCAGTTTCCTCTTTTACTAACAGGGTATACTTATATATACATACACATACACATACACATACATATATATATATATGTATGTGTATGTATATGTGTGTGTGTGTAAAATATAGAGATAGATAGATATAGAGAGAGTATTGGATGATTTAATGTTGATAACACACAGAGCACTACAGGTGCTCAGAAAAAACGCCAGTTTTCTTCCCTTTGCATTCAGTGAAAATGGAGTATACACAATTGTACTTAAAGTCTTTCATGAGGGTGAACCTAATTTGTGGGTTCACAGTCCATATTCAGTCTATCTGGAAAACACTTGACCATGGGGGTGAGAGAGAACTCAAGCCCTAAATTCAGACTTGATTCATTAATCTGTATAGAGTCTTGACTTCTCTTTAAAACTCATTTGACAGCTTTGAAACACTTTATTTTCCCCCAAAGGAACTAAAACCTTATTACATTAATTACCTTAGAAAATGAGAGAAAAGAACCAAAGGTCTTTGAAAAAACACTTTTTTCCTTCTTTGACAAATATTTCTAGGCACAGTAAAATTAAATATCCCATTGTAAAAAGATAAAGTGCCCCCAATTGGGATATTACTTTCTGAATAATCCTGTGGATATTCCCAGTCTGAGCACCAAACCGTAACTCACTCTTAGAGGTTTGCTAGAATCATAAACTGCCAGAGTACAGTTTTATGAAGGTTCAGAAGGACAGTCTGAACTTGCCCAATTAAACAGATTAAATTTTAGTTGTGAATTCAGGCCAGGGCCATGCATTAATTGTTTTTCTACAGAATAAACATAAATTTGCCAATGCAGTGAAGCTTGCAGCTGGTGAAAGTCCTTTTTCCCAATTTTCCCAATGGAAACGTTTATTTATTTAACTCCATTTATAAAGTTAAAAAGCAATCTAATGCATGTAACGTAGAAAAATGAAGAAAGAAAACATCTGTAACTTAGAAATAAACATTTGGGACTAAATTGTTTCTTAGTTATTTGTGAACTATTTTAATGTGAGTTACATGCAAGCATGGGGGTGCACAATTCCACAAACAATAAAATATACCTTTAAAATATAATGTTCCAGTGCCCAAGTAGCGATGGAGTTAATACATCTAGAAAAATATTTGGCCAGGACCCCGGATGACTCAGTCGATTAAGCGTCCGACTCTTGATTTCAACTTAGGTCATGATCTCACAGATTTTGGGATCAAGTCCCACGTCGGGCTTTCTGCTGACAACGTGGAACCTGCTTGGGATTCTCCTCCCTCTCTCTCCCCTCCCCTCCCATTCCCAGCTCCTTTTCTCTCTTTCTCTCTCAAAATAGATTAAAAAACATTAAAAAAAAAAAAGAAAATATTTCACATTAAGAACTATATATCCAAATTTAATTACTAATGCAGGATAAAATTTTCTTTTTGTTTAGGTTGACCCATATATTTTCATTAAAAAAAGGATAATAGTCTGAAGAGAATGAGAATGTATTGATATTCATAAAATCTTTGACAATTTGGGGTCAGAGGCAGGAAGCAGAGCAGAGGCATTACTTATAAAGATTAAATGTTATTGTTTTACCTTGAGTTTGCTTTCTCCTTGATTCAAAAATTAGTCATTTTCCTTACACAACCTAAGGTATCATAAAGTCATTAACACTTCACCTATGGCAACCTATATAAATACGAAAAATAAGGTACCATCTTTCTGCAGAACTGCCACACGATCTAAATAGCTTGTGAGCAGTGTTTGCAATAATAGTACACTAAATATAAAATTTGTACATTGACATTGCAAGATTTCTTAATGCACATGTAATAAAAATGGCTATTAATGAGTATTTGCACAATGTAAAACTTCTTTCAATATTTTTCCCCTCAGAGATGTACAGAGATAAATAGATTTAATACACTTCAAGAAACACTTCTACTTCTTGAGAATATTGGAAGTTATAAACGTTCTATGTCAAAAAACATATGGCCTTAAGAACTATGGTTCGCTTTCTTGTGGGGATTTTCATGGCATTCTAATGCCCAGAGAAGCATGAGATCATCCTGAACAGACTGACGCTTTTTGAACCAACGTGTAATAACTTGGGGCTTCACTTGGGGGTCCCTCTCTTGTGCATATGCATATAAAGCACACATGCATTTACTCAAATAGCCAGGTTCGAGGAATCAAAAGCAGGAAGAAAATTATAGTCGTTTCCAGATGCTGTTATAATCAGATCTGAATTACCCATCGGCAAGCACCTCCTGGCAGGGAGCAGAGTAATGAATCCTGACAGATGGGACACCTGGGCCTCAAATCAAAGCAAATTCCCTCTTCCAGCAAGGCCCAATGTCGCCATCCATACAGAATGGCCTTCCTTCCCCATGCTGACTATTGGCAGTGTGGCTTCTGCCATCTTTCCAGTTTTATTTGCTACGAAACCTCCCCAGGAGCCTCATCCAGCAATCAAACTGATCCCTCACCTTGTCCAAACACACCCACTGCATTTGTACTACACCCAGGGTGTGCCTACTCTCTTTAACTGAAATTTCTCCCTTCATCACTCTGCCTTCCAATTTTGCTTACCTTCAAGCCTAAAAACTGAAACAAAACACAGGCAGAACCACGGACACATACACGCACATATACCCCTTACCTCCTCTTTGATGTCCTCCTTGATCTTCTCGGAAAAATGATCTTCGTCCAATCTGAACATCAGATGCACTCATCCATATTGTCTAGTTTACTTATAACCTTTTTGGACTTTGGCTCTGGGTACTTTCTCTCCAAACCTGGTAGGCAATTATGAGAAGACGGAGGGGAATGGGAGTCTTGCCGAA
Source organism: Puma concolor (assembly GCF_028749965.1). Taxonomy (NCBI): domain Eukaryota; kingdom Metazoa; phylum Chordata; class Mammalia; order Carnivora; family Felidae; genus Puma; species Puma concolor. The sequence goes on along the minus strand of NC_141670.1, from coordinate 104,461,407 downwards.
GGGGTCTGTCCTATTCACACACCATGAGCTACAGAGTTCTCTCTATAGCGAAGTTTCTTCAGTTGCAAAACAAAGGAATTGGGCCCATTAATCTCTAAGATACATTCGAATTCTAAAATTTGATAACTCTAGCATGTTACCTGTATCTGTAAGTTTTCATTTCTTGATTTCATATTCTTTACTCATTGTTTTAGTTTGCCAGGGCTAAAAAGTACCACGGTTTTCTGCTCCTCTTGCCTTCCATCACATAAGTATAATTGACAGTTGGTCATAATCTCCTGTCTCAAAAGAATGTCATGAAAACACTGCAATAAGAAAGATTTTAAAGCACACTGGGGACTATTTATCAGGCCCTACCAATAAATAGGAGCTAAACTGTTCACATTTCGAAAACATATTGGCTCTTTCATACCATAATAATGTGGATGCAACATGTACTGGTTGTATGGATCCTGATATTAAGCTTAACCCTAATGATACTTAATAAAAAAATCCCTTTGAAAATCTGATCCTCTATGAAAAACAAGTGTCAAGTTATTGCATTTCTTTTTCCAAGTTGATTGCCCCTTCTTAATCTCTTGGAATTTGGAAAATGCAATATCTTTGTGGAGCTAATCTGGTGATGAAGATTAGAGAATGGATTTAAACCAAATGTGAAGTACATTTCTCATATAATAAATGTAACATTGATGGATTTTTAATAAACTTATTGTCAGAACACCATGGTTTCTGTCTTTCATCTCTTCCCTAAATCATTCAAACCCATCTCTGAGATTGTGGATTTAATAAATCCACATTATTTCTAAACCTAGAGAAACCCAGCCAAGACTCATACCGGTGTCTTCCAGTGTTCCTACGGCCCTCAATTTTTGTAACAACATAGGCAAATTCTGATGTCAAATTCAGGAAGTGGTGGGGAACTCTTACTGAAGCCTGGACAGATTGCCAGTGTTTCCTACATGAATAATAAAAATAATAGCAACAATAAATCTGCATTCTAAATCAAATAGTCCAATTCTGAAAATAAATTTCCCCAGGAATTCTACGGTACCAGAGAAACCAGATGAAACTGGGAAGAGAGGTTGCTGGGCTCTACAAGTATGGAGTACCATCGGTCCAGACTCCCCTCCCCGCCACTCATAGGTCTAACCTATGTCTCAAGGGTGCTCTTTCCTTGAATCCTGCCCTTCATCACACATCCCATCCCATCACCCACACCTACTCTTTACTTTCCCAGAGGAAGCAAGTGCTTTCTTGTCCAACTCCACCCAAGTAAAGTTCTGTCCTCTCAGCTTGTTGGCCAAGGTGCCAGTATTCCTTCAGGCTGTCTTCATTATATTATTCACCTTGGATTCAAAGACGTTCATAAGAAATAAAATATATACATTCATGTGCACAAATATATAACTCAGCATTTCAGTTTTCCTGACCAAATAAATGTGTATTGGTCTTTTGAAATGGTGTAAAAGTCACCCATTACTTGAAGTACTAAAAATGTAAAAAAGCGTAGACTTTTATTCTAATTGCTTAATTTCCAATAAATAGATTTTATTTTAATATTGAATTATAGGGGGACCTAGGTGGCTCAGTTGGTTAAGCATAGACTTTGGCTCAGGTCATGATCTCGTCATTCATGAGTTCAAGCCCCATGTCGGGCTCTGTGCTGACAGCTCAGAGCCTGGAGCCAGCTTCGGATTCTGTGTCTCCTTTTCTCTGCCCCTCCCCCCCATCTGTCAAAAATAAAAATTAAAAAATATATTGAATTAAAAAAATCACAGTATGCATGAAAGGTATCTAAACTAGACTTTTAAAGTTCACTGTCTGCATCTATTTTCAAGTTCTTAATTCATGATATACTTAACTTGCTAAAGACAATTTTAAGGCTGATTTTCTTTACTAATTAAAACCTTGCAAAATACATAATGTTTAACAATTTAAAAATTCACTTCCATTCTGCATTGGGAAAGAGAAGACTTAAAAATGATTGCCAATTCTATTAATTGCATGTAAAGCTGCCCATAATTTTTCTTGCCTTCTCTTCTACTCATCTTCAAACTTTTTGTTGCTATTGTTACTTAAAGTGTTAAAACACAAAATTGTAACCTCCCCTTCTGGAACAACACGAAAGTCAACTATTTCTTACCGTTCGACTCGAGAAATTGCTCATCCCCAGCTGAGGTAGTACACTGTAGAAAGTAATGTTTATGGATATGTGTTGTTCTATATTTACTTTAGTCAAATAAATATTGCTTGGTAATGTGAAAAAGCAGTGACTAAGTTTTTTGTTATGTTTGACTTTACAGTGAGCACATATAAAAGGTCTTTTTTTTTTTTTTTAGAAGTAAATTATTCATTAGGTCAGGCCATTTAAACCAAATTTACACAGGAGTTTGTCACTTCACAACTAAATTCTTCCTCATGTTACGTTTAGGCAATGAGAAGCAATTTCAGTAAATACATAGCTTAATGAGTGTGTGCCTAAACAATCCACCCTAAGGGTTCTCCTTACAGCTCACATCCCAGTATCCCAATCTACAGTATTTCCCCTAGAAAGCACAGGTCTTCTGGGGCTGCATGTTGCTTTCATGCTCAGTGATATTCAACAAACTTCCCAGAACCCAAAGAAAGCACAGCTTCCATATACTCGAGTGTGAGAATTTTGTGGGAAACTAATTGCAAAGGTAAAATCATCTGTTATATCACCCTTTTTATTCAGTAAATGGTAAGTACTCATTCAATCCATTCTTCAATTACACTATCATAAGCAGTAATTATAGATATGAAATATTAATAACTTTAAAGGATATGAACATTAATGTGATAGCAGGCATAGCCCTTGTATAATTGGTTCTAACCAATCCACTTGCCATTTCTTCTCCTGTTTTTCTTAAGGGCATGTAAGTCTTCATTCTTTTCTTCTAGTCCTTGCTCATTTAAATCCACCAATCTGGAACAGTCTGCCCATTTCTTTTTGCTAATGCAAACCTTGAAGTTTTCCTTGATTCATCAGACCACATCCCCTTCTTTATGCACAGGTGGTTTCAATATTAAAACAATTGCTGACATGTGGACATGGTGTGACTACTGTAGTTCTACTATTTTATTTCCGTGAACAAATAACATTTTGATTATAACTGTTTTTATATTTATATGGAAGTTGCACAATCTTTAACAAATAAGGAGAATTATAGAGGTCTCTGAGAAAAAGCTTACTCTAACCTAAAATTTGCAGCTTTAATTATTTTTTGACCCTGCTGTCTACATAGCCAGAGACTGATTTATTACTACAATATGATATTTATGTATGATATCTATTAACATTTAAGAAAATTATTTTAAAAGCCATTGATCCCATTAAATAATGTACTTCTCTAAATTATGGCTATTTTCATGGCTGAATTTTATAGTTACTCTTTCAACCATGAAAGTTCAAATTGAATTTAGTGTCTTAGTATAATAATATACACAATTTTATTACCCCTAAAAAGTTTAAGCAAAAGAAAAATGCTCCTCCAAGAATCAAAATGGATGAATAATTCATTTATCCAAAATCTTTCTTTCATGAGTTATCCATGTGGGGACAGTCCTGTGTAGGTGTCACCCAGTGGGTCTGGCCCTTCACCACCAATCTTAATGCCCATCATGAAGTAGGTCTGTCTCTGCCCACTTCTTCCTCTCCTAGTCCTCCTTATAAGTTCTCCTTGCATCTAACACACCTTTTCCCCCACTTCAGGCTACAAATCCATAAATCAAGATATTTAGGCTCATCATCTTTGTCTAAATCTGTAAGATACCTTTTCTGAACTTTACTCCTTTAGCAACAGAAGACTGGGTGCAAGGGGCCTTGCTCAATGGTCCAAAAGAAGGACCAACATCATGGATTATCTGAGAGTTCTACTTGACTCCTAACTCTTGGATGGACAAAGATCTGACCTATGCTACTATCCCACCCATGATAGGTAACAAGTGTGAAAAGCTGTCACTGTCTCTGTCTTTGGTTGTAAATGGTTGGTATTAACATTTTGGGTACTTCCCCCTGACTATTTCCATTCAAATTGTGTTTATGCAAGATTTTTCTGTATTTAAGAATTGTAAATGCAAAATTTTAGCACTCTTCTGTGCTAAATGCCTCTTAGCTACCTTCTTAGAGGATTAGCTAGCTTATAACAGGCACTCTATAAATATGGTCAGATGAATTTTTTTAAAGTAAAAATTTTAAAAGAACTGTCATATTGGCTAAAACTAGACATCTCAATAGCTCTCAGAATGCCCAGGAATGGAATATAATAGTAAGAAATAAACACAAGCATTATTCACAAGTTGCTATTATTATCAAACTTGGTTCCAGCCTAGTCCTATCCTACAAAATTTCCCCTTGTTCATGGCCAGAAACAGGAATCTCTGTTTTGCTAGCTATTTTATTCTTACTGCTTAGGATAATATTTGGTACACAGAAGGCACTCAATAAGTACTATTGAATAAATGAATGAATGAATAACAAAACAACAGCAACAAGAGAGGCTAACATTTATTAAGGACTTACTAGTAAAACACTGGTTGAATTCTCACATGGACTTTCTCATTTACCTGAACAAACACGAGAAACTTAGATCACTTAGAAAAACTATTCAGATACAGAAAATTGAACCAGAGAAATACCCAAATGACTCAAATTCTCCTAAAGTTGTGCACATACATCTACACAGCAAATAATTCATTTTACCTAGATTTACATAATTCAATAGAGTAAAAAATAAGTGTTTTGCCTAAATTATCATGTTATTGCTTGGAGTTTCCATATTCTTGTTTTACTTCATAGCAAACTCTGATTAACAGGTAGAAAGTTAAAATATTTAACCTAAATTTTATTTATGAAGGCTGTGGTAGAAAGCATAGGCAATGATGAGTATGAAGTGTAGAATGAGAGCTTAGTATATACTAAATTTTCACTAAATGCTAGTTATTCATATTATTTCTTAAAATATTGTTACCCAAGGAGCACTTACAACTATGAAGCAAATCAGTGGTCAAGATTTGTATTTCAATCAAGAATATATCGGGGTGCCTGGGTGGCTCAGTCGGTTAAGCGTCCGACTTCAGCTCAGGTCACGATCTCGCTGTCTGTGAGTTCGAGCCCCATGTCGGGCTCTGGGCTGATGGCTCAGACCCTGGAGCCTGCTTCCGATTCTGTGTCTCCCTCTCTCTCTGCCCCTCCCCCGTTCATGCTCTGTCTCTCTCTGTCTCAAAAATAAATAAAACGTTAAAAAAAATTAAAAAAAAAAAAAAGAATATATGACTGTGAGGGGCACGTGGGTGGCTCAGTTGGTTAAGTGTCCAAGTCTTGATTTCAGCTTAGGTCATGATTTCACTGTTGTGAGATCATGGCTCGAGGTTGTGAGCCCCATGTCGGGTTTTGCACTGACAGCACAGAGACTGCTTGGGATTCTCTCTCTCTCCCTTTCTCTCTGCCCCTTCCCTGCTCAAGCTCTTTCTCTCTCTATTTCTCTCAAAATGCATAAACTTTAAGAAAAAGAATATGTGACTATGATAGTGTCATACTCTTTTCAAAAGTGGTTCATGTTATTTACTTGAGAAAAATCTCAAGGACTTTAATTCACAGTGGCCCATCATTTTACTCCTGGTGTCCACTACAAGTTACCCAGGGAAGGGGAGAGGAACTGGCTGGAACTCAATGAAAATACGGGCAAGCGTTAATAACCCACATATGTAAATATGGAACTAAAATGAAAAATGTAAAACAATGTGCAATTCCCCTTGGACAGCTCAGCTTTACTTAGGTGTGGATAAAAGTGTAATGGGCATATGCTGATCTCTCTTTTGCAGAAGAAAGTTAGAAGAAGCGTATGGCCTCCAAACTTACTATCAACACTCTAACAAGTGTGCTCAGATTCATAAGAAACAATACTTAATGTTTGGCTTTAAAAAATGTTTCTTAAAGCTGAATTAAATGAAAACCCCCAGAAGCTCAACTTTCTTATCCTTTTTAGGATCTATGGCCAATGCACTACATTTATGTGAATATGTGATAATGACATTAAGGGAGTTAATAACGTGGAGAGAAGAGTCCGAAGATTGCATCCTTGAGCCAGTGAAAGTGAAATAGGGAAACTGAGGGGACTCCATTTTATTTTATTTTATTCTTATTTTTTTTAATGTTTATTTATTTTTGAGAGAGAGAGAGAGAAAACGCAAGCAGGGGAGGGACAGAGAGAGAGGGAGACACAGAATCCAAAGCAGGTTCCAGGCTCTGAGCTGTCAGCACAGAGCCCGATGCAGGGCTCAAACTCATGAACCAGGAGATCATGACCTGAGCTGAAGTTGGACGTTTAACTGACTGAGCCACCCAGGCATCCCAGAAGGGACTCCATTTTAGAAAGTCTCCATCTCTGCTGTTTTCCTCCTAGGCCTCACTTACTCATGTTTCATATTTTAATTCTGAGTAAGCCAAAGAAGCTATATTCCCACTTCAGGGGGGAAGCAAGAAAGTTAATCATTCTCTGGGTTTTCATTTAGGCCTCAAACACCTGATAACATCTAAGAAGAGTCACATTCTGAACATGTTCCAGGACATTAGCTTCAAACAGACCTCAGCAGATCCTGGCATCAATACCCCTGCCTTTGGTAATTTATGGAATAACACCTATTGTTCACCTGACACTCACCTCCAATTGGACCCTTCTGTCACTCATGCTATTAAGCAAACTATTTTCACTTTCCAGCTCATGTTTGATTTCTATGTTGCATGAAGCCAAAGACCCTCTTGGCCAATCCTATGGGACCCTCCCCTAGGTTCTCAGACCGAACCTGCCTGCATCAAAAGCAAGCTTTCTCCTCTTAAACTGAGAGGGCTAATGTTAAAACCAAGAGCTGTTAATGCCCTCTCTTTCTGAATTCTATTCAGGCAGCTGAACCTTTCTACTACTTAACTTCCCAACCAAGCTCTTAGGGAGTCTATTAGTAAATGAAAATTAGTGATTAAAGAAAACTATGAAGAATTTCCAGAGTTCAGTTTAATTTTAAATTTCTATTCAAATTTATTTGTTTATGCAAAACACATAAAAAATACTGCAAAAAATTGAGTACCAAAATCTCAGATGGGGAAGATCTTTAGTATAAATGCCAAACTGTGAAAGATGTTAGGTTATAAAAATACACATCATACTGTACTCTAATATTATCTCACAACATTTAATCTTTTACTATTATTAATACTCCTTATATAATAATGACTCTGTTGATTAACTAACCAAAAAATCTATACCCCAGATACAAGGCATTTAGTCGCCAGAACCGTAAGAAATTTTGGAATCAAACTTTCACCGCATACTTACATTTTCCTTTTATTTTAGTGATTGAGACATTACTGACAGAAAATCAGGCAGGGAGTATCTGATTCATGTTCTTGAAACAGAGATATGGGTGTTTCTTTCACAACACAACCAAAGTACGTGACTTGTGCAAAACTGTGTTCTTTTCTCACCCACCTAAAAGAATAATGTAAATAGCATCTTCAGCAAATCTTTGAATAATACTTCCTGGCACTGAGTTGTTTACACTCACTCTTCTTTAGAATGGCAAAGCAAGTAAAATCAAGAAAATTGTAAACCTGTAAGGAGCTCTTGGAAGGTTTTAGTATAACGTTCAAAAGAACAAAATTAGAGCCCGAACTTGCAAGACAAACCCTTGCTAAACTTTTATAATGGGCGGCAAGTTTCCCTGGGTGCTGGTGAGAGCAAGTGAAACTGCGGGGCCAGTTTTTGGCCGCATCTTCGGGTTTGGGCCTGGAAGGTGACACCCTACTTTACAAAAATTGCCTTTGACAGCTTTTGTACTTCCACAGCAAAGCTCAGCACGAGGGGAGTCCCCTTGAGACACTAGGGGGGATGAGGATTAAGGCGAGGATGTGGTATCACCGCAGGGCATGGGCAAGGTCATCTAATGTCTCATGTACTACATTCTGCTTCTGAAAGATCGAGCTTTGGGACTCTCTTTTTTTCCTTCACAGTCTGGCGTTGATAGGACTAGGACAGTCAGAGATATAAGACCTGGAACAAATCGCATTGACAGGAACTCAACGCAAACCACATGTTCACTACTGATTTCCGAACTTGTGTTCCTCAAAAGAAATCAAAGACATAATCTACTTTCTTAAACAATTAAACAGGCCTTTTGTCAGTATTTAAGAAGGCCTTCCCACCCTTAGGGAAAATGCAACCCCACCCCCTCCCCCAATTCCGTAATGTTGTTTTCTTTGCATACACTTTTGATGATGTAAAAAAACATGTTTTTTTCTTCTCTAATATATTTTGACTTGCTATGAGCAAATGATTTATGAAGATAAAAATTGGTAACATTTGCTTCCAGAAGTTGTTTCAAAACCGTTCAACTTTAATCAGTATTTCAATCTATTTAATTAATTTCGTAAACCTCAGAGATAACAGAAGTACCATCACCCCTCACTAAGTTAAGCTTAGGTGCACTCAGGTGAGGAGAATTTTATTTTTGATCAGCAAAAACATGCTTATTAAAGTGACATGATGCTCTCAGTCTGCTGCTGGGAAGAGGTTTTTCACTAAAATCATTTCTCAATTTGATAATGTTTTTCCTCCATTCTATTCATATTTTAAATAATATTGCCAAGAATGCTGTCTTTCCTCTCATCCCAGATTTCCTGACTACCACTCAGTTTCAAAAGCGCATAAATGAATAAAATTTCAAAAAGAACCAAGTCTGTGGGTCCTGCAGAAAGGACACACACCTGACTTTTAGTGTCAAAACTGACTGCATTCATTCACCAAGCCATTTCCCCTCCAACCCAAGCTTTTACTCAATACATTATTAAAAAGTTCTGTTTTCTTTTACCATGGGAACATAGACACTTAAGATAATTAATTACGATCATCATTATTTCTTTAAATAATACCAAAAATTACAAAGCAATTTAATACAGAGACTCCTCTTTAAAACCCTTTACAAACCTAAGCTAATTTGCCATTGTAATTCACCAAGAATGGCTATTATCCTCTCTTTATAAAGGGTAAACTAAAAGGTTAAGTGAAGAGCTTAAGGCCGCTGAATAAGTTAATACCATTTCTGGGAGTAGATCACAGGAATGCCAGGTTTCTGCCTTTAAGCTCCAATTAGAATACCACCCTTCAGGAGAATGGCCCATTGAAAAGTTTGAATAAAGGCACATTTTATTCAAGACACTTTCTCCTCTTCAAAAATAACTGAATAAAAGCTCTTTGCTTCACTTAATTTTAAGTATGTTTTTCTGAATAAACGTTTATTGGAAAACACTCAGCATATACAGAAATACATAAAGAATAAAATAATAACCATATACAATTCGGGATAGCCAGTAGTATAATTGTGTGTAGATGTATGTTTTCTGTACATAAATTTAGTATCATTTCACAAAGTTAAGAGCATGCTTGAGTTGAGATTTGTAAATTTTTTACTAAAATACACCATAGACACACAACATTTTCACATCAACTTAATTTTTTCCTAAAAGCAAAGTGCCAGTAACGAACAGAAAATAGAATAGAACCAAGGATACAACTGGAAGACAATAGCAAATGTTTGCATAAGAGGTAGTCTAGAACCAAAAAAAAAAAAAAAAAAAAAAGAAGAAGGCTTTGAATATTGGGCAAAGGAATTTGAGTTTGATAAGTGAAACTCACTCATAAACCTGAATGCCCTGATCTCTTAGTGCATGATCTCACCCAAAGCTCAGAAGTATAAACCACAAAGGACAGAAATCACAGTGAACATTGATTGAGAGCTTCCTATGTGTCAGGCACTCCCCAAAGTGCCAGGGCTGCATCCAGGTTTTGGGGGATGTCATGCTTAGGCAGTGTGTGTGTGTGTGTGTGTGTGTGTGTGTGTGCCCGCGCGTGCGCGTGTGTTGCGGAGGCAGAGGGGGGAGGGTGGTAACTGCAAGGAAAAGAATACAAAATTAGACATAAAATTGAGTATGAAAGTGAGAATTTACTTAGAATGATAAAAGACATAATAGATTATAAATTTTTAATGGCTGAGAAACAGATAAGCACATTATGCAGTATACAAATTATACCCCAAACAAATTTTGAAAAGCTAATGAAACCACAAACATTCCAAAATCCAGAGGAAAAAAAAAATATGTTGGACATGCTTCTGTAATAACCTTTATTAATAACCTTGTTGCCTTAATTTTGTTTTTTTTCTTTTTGATTGCCATTTCCTAAGGTAAAGATGTAGTGATATTGTTTTCCACAGAGAAAGGAGGAAGCTAATTTAAACTTTCCTCTACTTAAAATTTATTTTTATCACTAAAGTTTACAAAAGCACTTTATAGCTTCACAGGTCATTATTGGTAAAGTTATAGAAATATACTTAGGATTTTTTGTCAAGTTCAGTAAAGGCTCCTACTTTTTTTTTTTTTTTTAATTTATAAACTGTAAGACTTCAGGGTATTTCAAGTTATGTGTGTGTGTGTGGCAGGGGGTGGATGTGGGTGCAGAGAGTGATCACACTTACTAAATTGATGATTAGTTGGTTTTTAATTGGTATCTTTGGTTTTAATAGTGGTTATGACTATTTTGTTTTGTTTTGTTTTAAACTATTTCCACACCCAGCATGGAGCCCAATGCAGGGCTTGAACTTCCAACCCTGAGATCAAGACCTGAACTGGAATCAAGAGTTGGATGCTTACTGACTGAGCCACCCAGGTGGTTTAAATTATCCTCCCAGTCTTCAATTTTATCACCCATTTAACATTTTTATTTGCTTCAATTGCGTGAGGCACACGAGGTATGTGGAAATATTTTTAATAGGTACGCTAAATATTAGGCTATCAGTGAGACGAACACAACCTTGGGTTCTTTGAGGGCAGGGACTATTTATTTTATCTTGGTGTTTTCTGTGTCCAACACAAAACTTGGCACCTCCTTGGTGCCCAGTGAATGGTGAATAAATAAAATGTGCCTGGTCAGTAATAGAGTAGTTTATAATCATAGCTTTGATTTCTTGGTTTGCTATTTCTTGCACTTCATTTAGTATCGAGGACAACTACCAAAGTTGAAACTGGCATTTAAATGTTCTATATACAGGGGTGCCTGGGTGGCTCAGTCGGTTGAGCTCAGATCATCAGATCATCATCTCACAGTTTGTGAGTTCTAGCCGCGAGTCAGGCTCTGTGCTGACAGCTCAGAGCCTGGAGTCTCCTTTGGATTCTGTGTCTCCCTCTCTCTCTGCCCCTACCCCACTCATGCTCTGTCTCTTTCTCTCAAAAAACAAATCAACATTAAAAAAATAAAAATAACTGTTTTATATACAGAGTACCAGAAAATAATATGAGGTTTGGGGATGAAAAAAGTTTATTAAACCACATAATGAAACATATTAATAAGACTCTCTCCCCAATTTTTCCTCTATGTAGTACCTATTCAGTTTGGGTGGGCTCACCTCCAAACTCCAGCAGTGAAACCTAATTCATAAATAATTTAGGCTAATTCTATCTCTTTTGCCACAGAGAAGGTAAATCATGCTTAGCTCAGCTGAATGCAAGACCTTTGCCTGGCCATGGAGATGATTTCAAGGACGGTCTCATCCGCACAAAAGTCAGGAAAATTTCTGGGATTCTGACATCTCTCTTCGTTTTGGGATTGTGATTGATGTCATAAAGCAAAAAGCAGAAGATGTCCACTTCATGCTTCCTTTTGTGGCTTCATTTTTCTAAAGCCTGAGCCAACAGACAGTGTCCTGGGAAGTGGAGAGTAGAGAACGTGATCCTTCTAGATGGGGAAAAATGGAGATCTGTGGGGTGCAGGGGAACAGTACTTTCTCCCTGACAGTGCCCTTGAAGGCAATGCCTGTGTAGTACTAAAAGAGGCCAGTTTTGAGCCACTAGAATGTCCATGCCCAAGGGTAGAATAGCAGGATCAGGATGACCAGTCCCATTGGGTCTATTTAGGTTATACCCCTCAGTGTCCTATCAGCGACCAGTGTGGAAAAATGACCAGTTGTAACCAAAATTCCTCTCATGTATTGGAGCATATATAAAACTCCAAGACCCTTGCACAGCTTGGCACAGGGAACCTAGTAATGACTGAAGCTAAATTATCTTCCAGCTTGACAGGATGAGGTCTTTAAAGACAATAACTACAATTTTTTATTTTGCTTACTTGAGTTTATGAACTAAGAATCACACTCTCTTCAGTTACCTTCTACATTATGCCTAACACAATGGCTTAAACATAAGGAGTGCCCAACAAATGTATGATGGGTGGATAGATGAATAAACAGATGGATAGTATTTTAGAACTGGATTTGAAAGCGAGTTCTCTAACAGAGGCTATCACAGTTCCCGTGCAATAACTTAGAGGATAATGAGCAACGATTAGAGATTATTCACATTCTTAATACTTCTGTAAGAGTCAAACCTAACTAGGTTGTTCTTTCAGTTGTACTGAGTATTATTAAAGTACGTTAAATTTGGTGTTGCCTTCCATCTGGGTCACTGAGGCCAAACAAAACTGAGTAGAAAAGAAAACAAGAGAACTCCAAATTGCACAGAGCTCTTGATGATTTGAATCAGAGCTGTCTGCTCTGTCATCCAACCACAACATCAGTGCAGGTGCAGGCATGGGGATAAAAGTCACAAAAAGCGCATGTGATCTTGAAAGTCGCAGAATTTATTCACTGTGTAGAGGAGTTAACCAAGTGATTAAGTGGCTCCAGTGTGCTTTAGAAGCCTTGGTTTATTTTCCCCTATGCACGGATTGTCCTTTTGCAAAACTCTATAAATTAGGTTCTGATGTAGGGACCACTTTGGTCTATCAATTAACTCTCTACTTTTGGCAGTACAACTGCACAATAAATTAATTATGAACTCTTGTAAGAGCTTTAACGGTCTTAAGTGTTTTTGTAATACTGTTGAACAGAACGTGGAAGTTAAATTCCATGTTGGGAATTTCCCAGAGAGGTAGATTGATTTTGTACCTGAAGCATTTCTAATTGGTAAATGCCAATTGACTGATGTTCAATGTGAAGTGGTAAGTATTTCAATCAACCTGACACTTATTAAATTATATTTGAAAATTGATGAATAGCTATACAGGGTAGATATTCTCTTAAGATACTCTTAAGAGACCATATTCAACAACTGCCAGAGAGGTAATATTCTTACTGGCATAAGAATGAACATATTCTGAGTGTTTTCATAACTAACAGTACATTGGGAAAAAACATTTCAAGGATGTACTTCATATAAAAAAATTACCTCAAAATTTTGCATTCTCTTCTATACATGATGAAGAGTATCATGCAAAATTGACCCCAAGACAGATTTCTCTAGATGATAGATGAAGTGTAGAGTCACTGCATACTGACAAAAAGAAATTCATTGAAAATATTGTATATAACTCCATAACAACCTTGGAGTGGTTGTTAATTCTAAAAGGAATTGAAATTGAAAAGCAAGCTTATCAGTTGCAGTGTTAAAGACAGCTTTTCATTGCTCTGGAGCCATAGAGAATATGTCTTCAGGTGGGATGGTGTGCTTTAAAATTCTTATCTATTTTATTCTGCAGTTTTGCAGTTTATTCTGAAAGTTTATTCACAATTTTCCCCTAACCCATCTTTTGCAGGTCTTATTCATTATTTATAAAGTTCAAAAGATAGAGGTAACAAAACAAAAATACAGTAGTGGGAAAAATTGCATTATACCAGCAAAACTAATTGTAATGAATCTTTTGGCTGGGATGTCCAGTCCATGTGCTTGGAGCCTGGACTTCAAAATTGTCAGTTAATGAGAGGAAGAGTGAGGAGAAAGGAGAAACTGAAGAAATAGATACGTTTTGCTCTAGCTTTTGCTTCCAAATTTGATCAAGGATTGGCAAGACTAAAAGTTACATTGCCTCTATTTTCCTTGGTGTCATTCTTCTTGCTTTTCCCAGGGCAATGGGGAAAAGTTTTAACTCACCAAGAATGCTACGAATATCTCAAAATGGTGTAAAATCATCGTGGTGAGATGGCAATGATTCTCATCTCTCACAGGTTCCTTTTGCTGTAACCTGAGAGGTCATTGACCTTGACTGAACATGTGGGGGCCTTGTAGTCACCTCCCTCCATCTTGCCTTCTACTCTTCTTTACTAGAGTCATCTTTCCAAAAGCACTTTAGGGGCTGTCACATCCCTATAATTATTACCTGATTTGTCTCTGAAAGCTGTTAAGTTCACATATGACAATAAGTCAACATAGCAAGGGATCCTCCTAAAGTCACTGACAGTGTACTAGCAGCAAGAAGGTGAAAGGCTATAAGGCCATCTCTAAGAGCCTCGGTTTGTTATATGCCTGAGTTTGTCCCAAGTCTTAGGAAAAATTGGTTAGACAATACTATTCTACTGAATTCTCCTAACGTGTCTCTATTTTTTTTTTAACCTATCTTCTCTTACCTTCCAATTGACCAATGCTTGGCAGTTGTCTTTGATAATTTTCTAAACTAAATTTGGTCTAATACTTCTTAATTTGCACATAAGAGCCTTCAAGATATTGCAGTGAAGTGCTGGGATACAAGAAGTCAAAGGAACATGTCAAATCCCTTTGGTGTGTCACTTTTATTCAAAGGTTTGAAGAAAAATGTTTTGATGTTAGAGACGCCCAAGAAATTTTGCTCCAAGTATATCTACATTTTTCCTTTCCTGAGCTATGTGGAGTGGACATGAAGACTTTCTTTTGTGAGCATGTAAACGAAGACAATGAACCTTAAAATTGTATATGCACAGCCTTTGTCTTACAAACTCTACTTCTCTTCTAGTCATCTAAATTGAGGGCAATAAAAGGTGAATGTCAGAATGACCAAAGTTGTTTTATGTCCAGGATGACTCTATTTGCAGACCCTGAGAGAGGAACTAACCAGACTCACGTAGTAGATGACCCAAAGGACTGTACTTGGAAGAATACAATGAACTGTGGCCTCAAATCCTTTGCTGTTAGTCTTCGGCTACTCTCTATGATTAAGCTGTGGAAGGAGGTACTTATCAAAAGTTTTTGAGCTGATGGGGAAATGTTCAGGAGTAGAAGAAAAGATAGAGGACAAAAATCTTGGATATGGTGAATTAATTCATTGTCATCTTAACGATAATGGTTAGCTTATTAAGTTGACTTAACATCATTTAAAAAAAATCTCTGATGGCATTTTACTTAATGAAGGAAGACTGCTTCAGTGAAAGTGAGGCTCAAATGTCAAGTAAACAATATTGATTCTATGGAATATATATAAATTTTCTGCTTATATTTGTATATATAAGTTTTCTATTGTTAACTTTTAAAATGTATTACTTTAATAGTAAAATAAAAGCATATATGTTATGGAATAGAATGTAAAATTAACCTATATGATTGCGATGAAACAGGAAAATTTTTAAAAATTTGTAAAATGGTGAGTCACTTTGGAGTATGTCTACAGATGCCCCCGAAATAGGTTCTTTGAAAACTTGTGCTTACGTAAGTGTCCCTTTATGTGAAGAGACCTCATAAAAAGATGATGGCTAAGGGTAAATGAGGTAACGCTAAGTACTTAGCGTGGTGCTTGGGGCATACCAAAGACTTGGTTAAGCTTAGTCACTGCTGTTGTTACTACTATTGCTTTTATCATCATCATCGTCATCGTCATCATTGCTATCACTATCATTATCAAAGTAGAAAAAAGTAATTCCAAGACAGATTTTAAATTTTTTTTTTTTTTTTCAACGTTTATTTATTTTTGGGACAGAGAGACACAGAGCATGAACAGGGGAGGGGCAGAGAGAGAGGGAGACACAGAATCGGAAACAGGCTCCAGGCTCTGAGCCATCAGCCCAGAGCCCGACGCGGGGCTCGAACTCACGGACCGCGAGATCGTGACCTGGCTGAAGTCGGACGCTTAACCGACTGCGCCACCCAGGCGCCCCCCAAGACAGATTTTAGCATGTTAGTTAGGTTTGGCCATCCCCAATATCCACTGAAGGAAGTTTCCATTCTCTTTGAGATTACCCATTCAACTTCTTATAATAGCTTATAACTGACTAAGATGAAAATAATGGGAATAAATAAGATTTTACTATATCACAATTGGTGATGTAGCTTCATGCTAAACTTGGAAGGATCCAAGTATGTATTCTCTTAAGCCTTCAGGAAAGAAAGAGGATTTTACCTGGTAAATATATGAAAAATAAAATCAAGTTAACATGTGTGACTGTTGCCTGAAAGTATGTGTATCTTAATGCTGAAATATTTACGTATGTGTATTAGATTCTTTCTAGTTATGGATACTGTTGAACAAAGTGAAGCTGCTTTTGGAGATTTTCTCCTCAGATATGAAATTGACTTCCAAAAGTGTCTTTACTCTTTGACAAAAATCCATGACATTTTAAAACAAATTGTTTTGAAGTCTTCTTATTTATTTAATCAATACTTTCTATGTTTTAATGAAGAATTTAATGTTTTTTTAGATAGTGGAAAATGCTTTTCATTGAAAGCTCCAATTTTTACCATTGTGATAGGTATAAAGCAACATGAATGCTTCCTCACCAGTAGAGGATTGCTCCAAATTTCCTGGTCTCTCAAGTGCTCGTGAGAAGGCACCATTTTGTTTTTATGAATGGCCAGTGGAAAATGAAGGAGTCTTAGGGCTATAAGTGAATGAATTAACTTGGGAAGGCAACTGATATGCATGCCACAGCCAAAGAAATCATTTGACCATTTGGATTATTTCTAGAACTGTCTGAATTCAGTAAGACATAGTTAATTTTCTTCTGCCTTTTGCATTAGTTTTACCAAGAATAGAAAGAGAATTGGGCCTTTGAGCTTACTTAGTACTAAATGACAGACAAATCCTAGCCCTGGGAGCAATTCCATTTTCATTTCCCAAGTCTAAGACTACAAGTGATATGGCCTCCTTCCCACCCTATTGCATGAAAGCACCTTTGGGAGTTACCTTATCCAAGTTCACAATAGAACACCTCATTAGTCATGAACAACACCTATTAAAAAGCCGGAGATTCTTAGAATTCCTCTATAAAATTACTCATCTCAGAATTTTTATTTTTGACATTCAAAATACATATCTAGGTCAATACGGAATCCTCATGATTCGATTCCTTCAACTTCCCAGGAAGATACATTCTTAGTTTCTCCAAATTGTTTAATAGGACATCACAGGCACGATGTTTCCTTCTCATGGCTCAGACTTCTCACTGGCAAGTGAGATAGATAACGATACAAGTTACTGCCCACAAAGATTTACTTCAAGAAAATGTATAGGTTTAAGGTAAACATGGAGTATTAAAACACTTAATTATATGTGCTTCATAATTAGTCCTATGACAGAAAATCATTTCATATTCATGACTATTAGGTGAGAAGAACATGAAGCTTACACACAAGAACAGCTGGTTCTGGAAACCACAATCCTGATAATCTACTCTTCAGAAAATTCTGGTC
The DNA here is from genome assembly GCF_028749965.1 of Puma concolor. Lineage (NCBI taxonomy): Eukaryota > Metazoa > Chordata > Mammalia > Carnivora > Felidae > Puma > Puma concolor. The sequence goes on along the minus strand of NC_141670.1, from coordinate 104,443,916 downwards.
AGCTTTTTGGTTGATAGTAGGCCATATTCAAATGATGAAGCTGCCAACTAGGTAAGCCGAAGTCATGAAACAAGTAAGGAAAATATCTTTAAATCTTTTTTTGGCTGCAGTAAGTTATCATTAATTTTGTTCTCAGTTTTAAGAAGACATTTTTTTTTCCTTACTAAAAATTGAAATGTATATATTTAAAGTCAGACTCTTACCTTAAGATTTTAGTGAATATCCCAGAAATGGAAAACTTTCACTTAAAATCGGAAAGAAGTCTTCTAACCATCATTCTACATAAAACTCATTTCCCCCCTGCTATGGTTCTTATGGCCAAGACTTCTTCTGTTTATCTCTCCCTTATTTGGATCTGAATATGAGAGAAATCATAGCAGAAATAGAATTATTGCAATTCTAAATTATGTTGAAATGAGCAATGCCATTTGTTTCACTACAGACAACTTAATGGACCTACCAGAAAAATTATATAAAACTTGAAAAGAGATTATTGAGTGTTCTTTATTGTCATATTGGGCTTAATATGTTTGATTGTCTGGGACATATTACAATTTCATAGAAGCGAAGGTTAATTTACAGAGTTTTATTCATCAGAGTTTATAAATAGTTTTTGTCTAGTGGAACAGATAACCATGAAAGTTAATAACTGTAAAATAATAACCAGTTTAGTATCTAATCTATTAATTTTATTCTAACATTTCAAATTTATTTGTTTAGTTAGTTATTAGTTCATTTATTTTGAGAGAGAGAGAGCGCACACAAGCAAGAGAGGAGCAGAGAGAGAGAGAGAGAGAGAGAGAGAGAGAGAGAGAGAGAATCCCCTGTGTTGTCAGTGTAGAGCCTGATGCAGGGCTCAAACTCCCAAACTGTGAGATCATGGCCTGAGCCAAAAGCAAGAGTAAGATGCTCCACCTACTGATCCACTTAGGTGCTCTCTAAAATTTCTGTTTTAAATTTCAAATAGGTATTTCTAAAATGTCCTTTGCCCCAATTATAACTCTGTATTGGTCCTTCATTTATTAATGAGTTAAATAATATATTTGAAATATGTTCATTTTATGTATGCCTGATAGCATAATTGTAAACTGTTTGATAATTATATTTAACATGCCCTAAATTTTCAGTTTAAAATGATAATAATAACCAGAAATAACATAGCTATCAGTGTGTAAACTTAACATTACAAAAGTAAGACATCCGGAACTAAAGACCTCAAGGATCGCCTATTCCATTTTTCCTAATTTCAGTTGATACTCTTGAGGCAAGATAACTGAAAAAAAAAACAAAACATTTTTTATATCTCCTACCCCCATCCTCACATCAACTAAATCCCTAAATTCTGGGTATCTTACCCTGTAAATACTTCTTTCCTTCCCTCTTCATATTTTTTAATTTTTTAAAGTTTGTTTGTTTATTTAAGTAATCTCTACATCCAATGTTGGGCTTGCCCTCATGACCCCGAGATCAAGAGTCCCATGCTGCTCCAACTGAACTAGCCAGGCTCCCCTCCCTCCCTTTGAATATTGAAATATGGTCTATGTACAAGGTTAACATTAGTTTCAGGTGTACAATGCCAAGTGAATGGACAAGTCTATACATTATACAATGATCACCATGATAAGACTGGTTATGATTTGTCATCATGCAACATTATTACAATATTATTAACTGCATTCCCTATGCTGTATATTTCATCTCCATGACATTTATTTTATAACCGGAAGTTTGTACCTCTTAATCCCATTTACCTATTTCACCCATCATCCCATCCTCTTCCTATCTGGCATCTGCCAATTTGTTCTCTGTATTTATGAGTTGCCTTAGTATTTCTTAGATTACATTTCACTACCCCAGCCCAAAGTACCATAGTCTCTTTGCATTACTATGATGGCCTCCTAGCTAGTCTCCTCATTTCCATTTCTATCTGTGTCTACCTATCCTGAACATAGAAGTCAGTGTGCCCTTTTGCAAATATTTACCTGGTTATGGCACTCTGTTTAAACCACTTCAGTGGCTTTCCATGGTCCATAACATAAAATCAAAATAGGTTAGTTCAAGCCTGCATGATTCAGGTTCTATTCACCAGCCATGTCCCTGGCTACTGCCTGCCCACTCTCTATGTCAACAGCCAGTACACCTTTTATTCCAAGGGCCAGATAATAAATATTTTAAACTTTTCAAGCCATATAGTCTCTTTTGCAATTGCTCACTCTGTAGTCATAGCACAAACTTTGTATTTTTGTTCTAGTGGTTTCTTGAGCTCCTGCATTTTTTAAATCACCTACAGTCTCTAGGTCCACTTCAAATTCTCAAATTGTGGTTGCCCAATACCTTCATCCACCACCTCCTCCCTTAGTTATTGTACTTATGTTATGTATAGTCTTTTATCAATTTTCACAATTTCTGTAGGACAGTTGGATCACAATGTTTGTCTCTTTCATGGCAATATTTTTTGAAGAATTTTCATTATCTATGGGAAAAAATGAGCCTCTTCGTTTCAGTTTCCCTTATAGTATAATTCATAATATTCTGTGCTTCTATTTTTTTTAATATTTGAATTTATTTGATTTTCCTGGACCATTAGCAGGAAGTTCCAGTGGAGGAAGAGGTGAGGTATCATTCTAAAACTCACAACTCAAGGGCTCCCTTTTCTGTTATTAGAGTAAAGTTTCTCAACCTTGGAACTATTTTTTGTTTTAGGTTTATTTATTTATTTTGAGAGAGACAGAGACAGCATAAGCAGGGTAGGGGCAGAGAGAGGGAGGAGCGAGAGAGAATCCCAAGTAGGTTCTGTGCTGCCAGTGCAGAGCCTGGTGGGGGGCTCAAACCATGAAGCCGTGAGATCATGACCTGAGCTGAAACCAAAAGTCAGACCCTTAACCAATAGAGCCACCCAGATACCCCCACCTTTTTAAAAAAGTTTATTAATTTTTTCTGAGAGAGACAGATACAGCATGAGTTGGGGAGGGGCAGAGAGAGAGAGAGACAGAAAGAGAGAGAGAGACAGAGAGAGAGAGAGAGAATCCTAAGACAGGCTCGGGTCTGTCAATGTGGAACCCTGACGCGGTGCTCAAACTCACGAACCTTGAGTTTATGACCTGAGCCGAAACCAAGAGATGGATGCCTAACCGACTGAATCCTCCAAGCACCCCAACCTTGGAACTATTGACATTTGGGGCTGTCCTGTGCATCACAGGATGTTCTCCAGTGTGACAACCAGAAAGGCTCCTGATATTGTCCAAGTTACCCTGGGTTGAAAATCACTGTGCTAGATTGAAAGACTTTCTTTTTCATCTGTGTAATCACACTTCCTCTGACAGCCAGCGTCCCATCTGGTTTAGGAGGGCTTTTGCCACCAGTCCACGGTTTTCTCAATCTCCCTTCTCCCCATCCAGAGGCCTCCTTTTGACTGTCATTAAGAGGTAGCACTGCCTTCTGAGAATGCGCACACTCTCAAATCTGTATTTTGCTAGATCTTTGAAAGGTCTGCCACCTATAGGCTCCTTTGGCTAGAGTCCTTACCTTTTTATTTTCTCTGCCTCTCGCCCCATTCTTAGGCTGAAGGTGAGCCTAATTCATCCTTGAGCCCTGTTTAATCTCTACACTGATCTGTGCAGCTCCCTCTCCTGACAATGTTGTGGATATTTTCTAGAGATTTCTGGAATCTACCACTACTAGCTTCCTAGTGCTCCGTTCTTTAGCCTTGCAGTTTTCCTGTGTCTCCTGTGGCACACTTCTTACACATAATCTGTGGTTTTGGGGGGTTTCCACATTTTGTATTTTTATAGAAAATGCATTATGTGGGAATGTTTTGGTTTCTTTTCCCCTATTTTTCTCCGTTATTTCTCTGTATAGGTTTTGGGGAAAGTGGGAAGTCTCAGAACTAAATTGCCCGTGTTCTTAGTAGAACCAGAAGTCCTGAAAATGTATTTTAACTATTTTTTTTTATAGAACATTTTTTTTTTTTTTTTTTGTGGTGGGTATAGTGGATTGGCACTTAGCCATCCATTTGACCTTCTACTGTGCAAGAGTAATTAGGAGTCTGGCTTGAGGTGCTGGCTATCAGAAATAGTAATGCAGGGCTTTGAAGGCCATACATACAGAGGACATGTGCCTGCTGCTTTTCTGCTAAGCAAAGGTCCTTGAGACCTTGGGAGTTTTCTTCATCAGGGATCAGTATCCAGTCACATCCTTGGCTAGTGGCAAGATGCAGTTATGGCAGTAACAGTGTCAAACCTCATCCCTGGGTCTTAGCTAAGACAATCTGCTTTCTAAAATATTTTTATTTTTAATTGTTATAATATATACGTAACAAAATTTACCATCTTAACCATTTCTAGGCATACACTTCAGTAGTAATAAACATATTGACATTGTCATATAACCAATCTCTAGAACTTTTTCGTCTTGCAAATCTGAAACTCTACACTCATTAAATGACAATGCTGTACTTCTCCTGCCCCAGAGCCCCTACCGACCACCCATTCCATTTTCTGTTTCTATGACTTGAATTATTCTGGATAGCTCTCACAGATTTATACAGTATTTGTCTTTTCCTGACGGGTTTATTTCACTTAGAGTGATGTCCTCAGGATTCATCTGTGTAGCATTGTCAGAATTCCCTTCCTTTTTAATGCTGACTAATATTCCATTATATGCATATGCCACATTTTCTTTAGCCATTCATCTGTTGATGGGCATTTGGGTTCCTTCTATCTCTTGCCTATTGTGAATAGTGCTGCCCTGAACCTGGGGCAAGCGTGTGCTTTTGATGTCAACAGTTCTGCTAACAGCCCCTGATTCCAGTCTAGCCGATGATGAGAGGAGAGGTGGAAGGCCAGGTCAGCAGGATTGCTCTCAAGAGTGTTTATTTATCAGGCCCTTCCTAAGTTTCATTTTAGATTTTTAAACAACTAAAGCCCTTTCTCTTTGTGAGTGCTAGAGTAGTTTTAATTTCCTGCAGTTGGACCTCGTCTTTTTCAGTTGTTAGTTTCAAAATAGTTGCAGGCCACTCCACCTCAAATATGGGAAACTAAGTGTGGTTATCTGACATATTTGGGTTTGGTTACACACAATCCAGTTATCAATGGAAAATGGGAAGTGGCAATTGAAAAATAGTTATTTAAATTATCCCCTGGAATAAAGGCTCTTGAAGGTAAAGCTGGGGTGAGCTGGGGGCTGCTATGATGGCCCATTACATAGAGAGTACAAGGACTTGAAGGCAACGTGGTTTCTTCTGATTTCTACAGAGATTTATGGAAAGAAGTGAAAAGATCAGGGTTTTAAATGCTTGTTAATTGGAGGGCAGAAAACCAGGGAACTTCTATGAGTGATTTTAAAAATGCATTATCTCTTGGCATTTCAGAGCTGGTATAACTGTAAATCAGATACAAAGTCCAACCTTACAAGGTAGTCAAATTCATAGGCTTTCTTGGTCTATTATATGAAATTTGAAATATTGATTGGCAGAGAGGGGAGCTGAAAATTGGGGGGATTTAGATTAATCATAGCACCGAGAGCCCAAGCTTCACTGCACCGTGCTTGTCAAAAGAAGAGGTGACTCCCCTTTTTTCCCCTAAGGATGAAAATATTACTATTGAAATGGGCTTATGGCTGAATGGCAACTCTAGTCATTATAGCAAAGACAGATGTGGTCATCATAGTAGGCAGGAAGTTAGGAGTGGTAATCAGAAAGGTCTGATTTTTTTCCTCTAGAGACCCTCGGTGATAGCTCCTAGATAAATGGAAATCCTTAAACTGGAAAAGAAAGGCAACTGAGTAAGTGTTCTAGAATACCCTACATTTAGCAAACACAACAGCCTGACCTGAGTTGATCACAGTAGAGAGATACACCTTCTCATGCAATTTCCAGAGGTCCATTACCGAAGAGTGTATTTAAGGAAGGGCACTGTGATAAGGCCTAAAGCTTGGTTTGTAGTTTGGTCCCTAAAGGGATCAGTGACCATTTACTGAAGTTACTGTGTACCTAGACTTTTTCAGGGATTACTGGGCTCTGCTCTGATGCTAAGTTTTGTCACTTAAATAGCACTGTGTTCTACCAATGACAGTTGATTGCAAATCAGTGTATGAAGCTTGGGTGATAAAAGGAATTTTGGCTTGAGGCTGTCTCATAGTGGGCATAATAGTTCCACAAACATACCTTGGTTATTTCCTTCATTTATTAATGTAGATTTTAAATAAGAATACTTGGCAATTGGCAAAATATACACATTGGCTCACCAACTTATGAAGTAAATAAAGGCTGTTCTGATGAACATGCCCAGAGGAAGCATTCGTAACCATCCTTCCATATCAAATTGTTAGCCAAAAGCAGTATCACTTTTCTGGAAGAATTACAGATGTTAGTGTCATCTTTAAACATTTGAAATAAGTAGAGCTGGTGTTTTCTAACAAATGCCCTTTTAACTTGGTTTTTGGTTTTGGAGAATAAAAAGGGATTTTTCTGAAATTAATAAGGTGGTGACTCAAATTATAATTGCTGTTCCAGATGTGCTCTATTTACAACACCACTCCTAGCATATGGTATGCAGCCATTGATTTTGAGAATGCTTACACTGAACCAGCTGGAAAGACTTCTCATGCCCAGGGCCAGTTAAAGCTGGCAGCTTTATGACTTATCTGGTAGAAAGAAACGTATATTTTTATGTATATGTATACATATATATATTGAAAGGGCGGGCCTACGCCAGCCGACTCCATCTTGTTCTGTGTCCTTCACTTTGACCACGCCTCCTCCCTTTGAGTAACCTCCTGCTCACCTGCCTAACCGGACTGGGACCCTTCCCCAGCCAATCGGCTGAGGCCACAGCCATTACCTCACCAACTGCCCCTAGGCCCCAATAAAACCTTTGTCCTTTGGAAACTTGCTCTCTCTCCCCAGTATCTCACCGCTGCGTCGGGTGCAGGTAGGGGATTGAGCTCGAGCTAGCTCGAATAAAGGCTCTTTTGCTTTTACATCGGACTCGGCTCCCTGGCGGTCTTTGGGGATCACGAATACTGGGCATAACATATATGTATATATATACACACACACACGTAGAGTCATCACAAATGTGATCTATGCTCCTTTCAAAATCCATATTCTTTCTAAAGGCCCTTCCAGCCTTATGCCTCTTCTTATTGGTGGCAGTGGAGATGCAGTAAGCTGCACCAATTTATATTTCATACCTTCATTTTGGAGATCAGGTTCTGATATGTCTCAGACTCCAAAAAAAAATCACTAAGGTAGAAAGACTTTGCACTTTCCCAGGTTATATATCTTTCTGTCACATAGCTATTTCACTAAGATGTTTCAAATGTTTGCAACATCATGCCTATCATAATAATATCATCCATCTAGTTGACCAGAAGGATGTCCTTGGAAGTTGGTGATTGTACGAAAACATGATTACTTTTTTAATGTTGGACACAGACTTTTATCTGTTTTATTTTGTTTGTTTTATTTTTAACTTTTTACAGAGATTAAAAAACATTACATAAAATTTACCATTTTGATCTTTTTGGGGTATATTCAGTAGTATTAAGTATATTCATATTGTTTTGCAACAGATCTCTAGAATGTCTTCATCTTGCAAAACGGAATCTTTATATCCACTAAGCATTAAGTTCCCCCGCATTTCTTGGCAACCATTTTTCTACTTTTTTGTTAATATGAACGATTGCTTTAAATGTTTCATATGAGTGGAATCATATAGTGTTTGCCCTTTTGTGACTAGCTTTTATTTGCTTAGCATAATTTCCTAAAAATTTGTCCATGAAGTAACATGTGATAGGATTTCCTTCTTTTTCAAGGTTGCATAATATTCCATAGTATGTATATTACCACATTTTCTTCATCTATTTTTCTGTGGACCTTTGGGTTGTTTCCACACCTTGGCTATTGTGATTAATACTGCAATAAACATATGTGTATAAATATCTCTTCAAAACTCTGTTTTCAGTTCTTTTGGATATATACTCAGGAGTAAAATTGCTAGATTATAAGGTAATTCTATTTTTTTTTTCAACGTTTGTTTATTTTTGGGACAGAGAGAGACAGAGCATGAACGGGGGAGGGGCAGAGAGAGAGGGAGACACAGAATCGGAAACAGGCTCCAGGCTCTGAGCCATCAGCCCAGAGCCTGACATGGGGCTCGAACTCACGGACCGCGAGATCGTGACCTGGCTGAAGTCGGACGCTTAACCGACTGCGCCACCCAGGCGCCCCGAGGTAATTCTATTTTTAAATATTAGGAAACAACCTCCATACCGTTTTCCACAATGGCTGCACCATTTTACATTCCCACCAACTGTTCACAAAAGTTCTGATTTCTCTTATCCTCACCAATACTTGTTATTCTCTGTTCTTCTGATAGTGATGATCCTGATGTATGTGAGGTGATATGTGACTGTGGTCTTGATTGCATTTCCTTATGATTCCTGAACATCTTTTCATATGCTTATTGGTCATTTGTATATCTGCTCAGGAGGATTATCTATTCAAGTCCTTTGTTTATTTTTTTAAAGTTTATTAATCTATTTTGAGAGAGACAGAGGCAGCACACATGGGGGAGGGGCAAAGAGAGGGAGACAGAGAATCCCAAGTGGACTCTGTGCTACCAGTGCAGATCCCCACATGGGCTCGAACCCATGAAACCATGAGATCATGACTTGAGCCAAAACCAAGAGTCAGTCGCTTGACTGTCTGAGCCACCCAGGCATCCCCTTTTGTTTATTTTTTAATCAGGTTTTTTTCGTTGTTGTTGTTGAATTGTAGAAGATTCTTATATATTCTGAATATTAACCCCTCATCAGATATGATTTGCAAGTATTTTCTCACATTCTGTACATTGTCTTTTCATTTTGATGATTGTTTCCTTTGATACACATAATTAATTAATTATGTTTTTAAATTAATCCCTTTTTGCTTTAGTTAGTTGTACTTGTGATGTCACAGCCATGAAATTGTTGCCAAATCCAAGGTCCTGAAGCTCATCTCCCATGTTTTCTTCTAGGAGTTTTATACTTTTAGGTCTTACATTTAGGCCTTTATTTGATTTTGAGATAATTTTTGTATACACTGTAGGTAAAGAGTCCAAATTCATTCCTTTGCATAAGGATATCCAGTTTTCCCAGCACCATTTGTTAAAGAGACTAACCTTTCCTCATTATATAATGTTGGCAGCCATGTCCATAATCATTTGGTCATATACACAAGTCCTTATATCTGAGTTCTGTTCTGTTCCATTGGTCTATATGTACCAGTACCATACCATTGTTTTTCTTTAATTTTTTTTAATGTTTATTTATTTTTGAGAGAGAGAGAGAGAGACAGAGAGTGATCAGGGGAGGAGCAGAGAGAAAGGGAGACACAGAATCTGAAGCAGGCTCCAGGCTTTGAGCTGTCAGCACAGCACACAGCTCAACATGGGGCTTGAACTCAAAACCATGAGATGGTGACCTGAGCCCAAGTCAGATGCTTAACCACCTGAGCCACCCAGGTGCCCCCACACCATCTTAATTACTGTTCCTTTGTAGTATGTTTTGAAATCAGGAAGTGTGAGGCCTCCAACATTGTTCTTTTTTAAGATTGTTTTAGCTGTTTGGCCCTTGAGATTCTATATGAATTTTAGAATGTTTTTTCTATTTCTTTTTTTTTAATTGCTTAAATGTTTATTTTTGAGAGAGAGACAGGGTGCAAGTGGTGGGGGGGAGGGAGAGAGGGAGACACAGAATCCGAAGCAAGTTCCAGGCTCTGAGCTGTCAGCACAGACCCCAAAACAGGGCCTCAAACATACAAACAGTGAAATCATGACCTGGGCCGAAGTTGGATACTTAACTGACTGAGCCACCCAGGTGCCCCTGGTTTTTCTATTTCTACAAAAAATGCCATTGGAATTTTGGTGAGGATTGCACTGACGCTATCGTTTGCTCTGGGTAGGATGAACATTTCAACAATAGCAAATTTTCCAATCCACAACATGTACTATCTTTCCACTTATTTGTATTTTTTAATTTTTTAAGCAATATTTTGTAGTTTTCAGTGCATAAGTCTTTTACTTCCATGGTTAAGTTTATTCCTAGGTATTTTATCCTTTTGGATGTTATAGTAAGTACAATTGTTTCCTTAAATTCCTTTTTGTATTAGTCATCATTAGTGTATAGAAATGCAACTGATTTTTGTGAGTTGATTGTGTGTGCTGCACTTTTGCTGAAATTATTTATTAATTGTAACAGGGGTTTTAGGGTTTTCTATATATAAGATCGTGTAATATACAGAGATCATTTTCTAATTTGGATGACTTTTATTTATTTTTCCTATCTGATTCCAGAATATGTTGAATACTAGTAGTGAAATTAGGCATTCTTGCCTTGTTCCTCATCTTGGAAAAGCTTTCAGTCTTTCAGCATTGAGTATGATGTTGGCTATGGGCTCTTCATATATGGCTTTATGATTTTGAGGTAGTTTCTTCTGTTCCTAGTTTTTTAAATGTTCTTATCATGAAATTAATCTGTTTTATTTTTGATGAATATCCCAAGTGCTTAGAACTGTGCTGGCACATAACAGGCACTTGATAAATATGTGTGGGAACAAAATAGAAGAAGAAAATTAATTGTGAAAGGACCAAAGTCTCTATATACTAAATCATTACAAATATCCAGAGAGTAGACTTAGCCCTTGAGATAAGATAGTGGAGATACACTGTCGTCACTTTTGGGAAAGCGAAGTTCTTCTAGTGTTCTTTACTTATTTGGACAGAGAAAAAGCATACTCTACATCAATACTCTGAAGTAGACCAAAGTAGCATTATCTTGCCTTAAGAGCTGGCTCAAGAAAAATGGTGGGAAAGAGAGATGCTCACAGTGATAAGAGAAAAAAGGGATGGGAGAGTGATCTAGTCTCCAAAGTTGCGAATCATTACTTTTACTTTATTCTGTTAATGAGAAGTAAATCAACTACAATTACAGCCCAAACTCAAAAGGAGATGGTTAAGCTCCATCTCTTGAAGGAAGGAGTATTGAAGAATTTGGAAATATATTTTAAAGATACCATTAAGAATATGGATATGCAAGGTACATGCTGAGAGAAAATATTCAAAATACTTATATTTGTCCAATGATATATCTATATCTATATCTTTATACTATTTATATAAAATGTCTTTTTATAATAAAATATAAATAAAAATATGATCTTACAATTCTTTCTTAGGTCTTTATTGAGAAAGAATAAAGATATATGCCTACAAAACATCTTAAATGTCAATATTCATAGTGGCTTTATTCATAATAACCATAAACTGGAAACAACCCACATTTCTATCAACAGGTGAATGGAACTGTGATATATTCATACACTCGATTACTATGCAGCAATAACAAAGGGACAATGTACTGATTTATACAATAACATGGATGGATCTCAAAAATATGATCCTGAGCAAAAAGAGCAGAAGGCACAACAGAGTACATCATATATGGTTTCGTTTATATGTACCCCTAGGAATAAGAAATCTAATCTAAGGGCACTTGGGTGGCTCAGTCAGTTAAGCGTCCAACTCTTGATTTTGGCTCAAGTCATGGTCTCATGGTTCCTGAGATTGAGCCCTGCTTCGGGCTCTGCGCTGACAGTATGGAGCCTGCTTAGGATTCTCTCTCCCTCCCTCTCTCTCTCTCGCTCACTCTCTCTCTGCTCCTTGCCCACACACGCATGCACACTCTCTCTCCCTCAAAATAAATAAATAATCTTAAAAAAAAAAAAAAAGAAATCTAATCTATATTGAAAAAAGCAACCAGTGGTCGCCTGAGCCTGGGGAACAAGAAAAAGGGAAGTTCCTAGAATGATGGAAATATTCTACATTTTGATTGCGGTGATAGTTACACAGGGGTATATAGCTTTGCTGACACTTGCAGAACTGAATGTTTTAAATGGGTGCATTTTATAATATAGTAATGATTCCTTAATAAAGTTGATCCAGAAAGGGGAAAATAGTATTTTGCAGCTGGATAAAAGACCTAATATAAAAGGAAAAATTTTAAAGATTTTCAAAGTAAGAGATTATCATTATGATCTCAGGGTAAAAAAAGGATTTCTCAAATCATATACCATAAAGGGAAAACAACACCACCTATACACACTTTTCAATCTCACTCAGAGTTTGTCATTTATGTTCTCATCTGTGTTCTTTGCATCTGTTGAAGTTATTACTAATGTATCTTCATATATAAGGAAACTTTTCTGAGTTTTCTTGACAAACACACTGAAAGGTCCACATTTTCAAATATACTTTCTTTTCCCTCCTTTCATTATTATAGATAGGCTTTGCATTTTTAAATTCCCTGATATCAAAGAGGCTTACCTGTCTGGGGACCCTCTAAACCATTGTGGGGTAGTGGAAATCTCACAATATCAAACTAATTTTTCACTACTACTTCCTTTCATGTGACAAAAAGGCTCAACACATTCTAAGAAGAAGCAAATAATGACCAGAAGATACTTATTGCGCATTTGTGGGGGAGATGAGGGCTGGAGGTATACAAGGGAGCTGTAGGCATTGATTCCTGTCCATGTCCCATCTTTAGTCTTGCCAGGATTATGTTTTTGGTAAGTAAGACATATAATGGAAACATCCTTGGCAATATTCTTTTAAAAATGACATATTTTTATAACCCGAAGCAGGTCATTTTGTATGACCCAACAACAGTTTTGTGAACACCACAATTATCCTGAAACAATGTGTATTCTGATTTTTGCCAATGTTTTTTGCCTGAACCAGCAGCTTACTTTGGCAATGGATGACCTCTTTGAATCTTTTTTTGAATTTCTTTTTGAAGGGTATGGTTGCAATAATTTTCGTTATTTCTGAAGAGTTCTGGAAGCCTCTTTGATTCTGAAGCATTACCTACATCATGGTCCATCCTACAAGTTTACCTACTGTTGGTATAAATATTTGCATTTTAACTTATATGACTTGTGTATCTCAGAGGAGGGTGATCAATTCAGCCATCTGGTGGACTTAACTTTTGGTGGAAACTCATACTCTAATGGTGAAGTTTGATCTGTGAGAATATAACCTGTGTAACATTTTCCATTTTTTATTTTTAGGTACAAACAAAATTAAATCAGGATTATCTAAGGGTGTTTCCAAAAACTTATCCTACAAAAGTCAAAAGGTTATGTGATTTTCCTTCTTAGGTAGAGAAAGGAGTGTTGCTATGTTTCAGGGACTATAGGAATGGCTAGAGATATTTAAAAGGGAAATAAACAATAGTTCCCTGAATATTAGTAAGGTATCTAGCTGAGAAGGGCTGATGTCTGCACATAATGGGGAGTCATCATGCTTGAGGGGACACTAGAACTAGATCAGCGGAAGCTTTCACAAGCTCTGCTACTAGACCTTCTATGGGAGATGCACACGCGTTGGCCAATGGACTGAAATAAGCAATGGGTTCCTGGTTGTTTTCCTTGCAGCTGAGTCAATGCCCCAATTCCTGCCCAGGACATGCATGGTACAAAAGAGTACAGAGTTTGTAATAATTGCATATATACAGATATAAGATTGGGGATTGTTGGAGAGACTCCTTTAGTTTAAGAAAGGTGTGATCGTGTTTGTTTTCCCAAAGAAAATGTTGAGCGATCTCAGCAGAATTTAGCATTCTAGCCTTAAAGGTCCCACACGGCTTTTGGTATCTGATACAGAAAGTTGCTAAATTATATAGTTGACTTTTTTTCTTTTTGGTAATGGTCACATAAGTCCATTTGTATGAATATTTCATTTTATTTATTTATTTATTTATTTATTTATTTTACTAGTCTCTTGTTGGTAGACGTTTGGCCTGTTTCTGGTCTTTTGCTATTAAGGTAATGAAGCAATAAATAGCCTTGAATACTTTACGCATGTACCAGCCTATTTAGATGTGGCAATGTCTTCAGAAATAGCTACGTCTGGGGAAAACTAATGTTGGCAGAGCCAACTTCTCATCCATCTCTGGCATTCCTTCTTGGGTTTACTCAGGCAGGCCTCTCCCACGTTGCCTGGAGTGGGCTCTGTAGCCACACTACCCAAGTAAAAATCCTGGCTCTCCCATTTACCAGTTGTGTGATTTGTGGAAATTGCTATGTTTCTCTACTTCAATTTTCTCATTTTAAAACTGGAAGCAGAAACAATTAGTATTTTACAGGATTATTTGGAGGATTAAATGACATCATACATACAAATTATTAATACATGTCTTATTAGGGTTCCTGGAACATAGTAAACACCGAATAATCATTAGCTATTGTTAATGTTATTATTCTAAATGATTATTGAACCAAGCACCACGACTAAAGTTAAATGCCCTGAAGGAAAAAAAAATTCAACCCATCTGAGCTATATGGATTAAGAACAGTGAAATTTCTCAAAAGAGGTTCTGGAAAGAATAAAACAGTTATATATATATGCATATATGCATACATATATATGCCTAATACATACTATCACAAAGTACAACATAAAAGTAAAATCCGAATAAAGGTACGTAGAGAATGAAATAAATTTGTCAGAAAGGTAAGAGTGATTGTGTTTGAATAGTTGAATATTGGTATTTTTTTTAACTTCTATGTTTTCAAAAATGGCCATGACAAATATGTACTGGCTTTATAACAATAAAATCACCAATCACCCATTCAACAAAATCTGGTGTAGTTCCTATCAGTGAGGCTCTCATCTGTTAGGAATAGGAGAGTGGGCAAGAGAAGAAACTGCTTGCCTGGGACAGTTCACTTTCTAAAGACAATAGCACTCTATTACTAATTAAAGGAAAAGGAAGCCTGGATTTGATGACAGAATTGTTGGCACAGTCTCTGCTACTTCCAGCTGTGTGAGCCTCAGGAAGTCACTTAACATCTCTGAGCCTAAGTATCTTCAACTAAAAGGGGTAAAAGACCTACCTAACCAGATTACTTCCAGGACTAAGCAGAGTAATGGGCATGTGAGTGCTCTAAGATGTACAAATATATAAGGTGTTATTATTTGGGATCTTCTAAGTTAAAAACAATATTGTCAAGTTATTTTTATGACACACTGTGTCCATAGAAGCACTAAATGATGCAATATTTAGATCCTTTTTATTGGACTTGTTTAGTAGTGTGAAAAGCTATCTAAACATAAAGTTGTGTCTTTGGTTGTACTAGATGTAGAACCTGGATTTTAAACTATCCAAGATCTCTTTTATTACTTAAGACTGGAAACATGAAAGAATCTCTGGATAGAACTCCCATTCCAAGTTTTTATTATCTAGGAAAGTTGTCAGCTTTGTACCTCTCCTGAAATGCATTTCCTAATTCTGCCTAATTTGCTAAAGGTTTGAATGAATTGAAGCTATAATGAAATCTTCATTGAAATATTGCTGCATACATAAAGTGTCGTTTTGTTCTGCCATTTCATTTTCTGCAAATATTATTTTCAGTTATTTCATGCAAGTAAAGCGTGCATAGAATTATTTATATTGTGAATCAGAATTTTGTTATTAAAAAGAACATTAGGGATTCTCTAATTTAATCCCTCACTTTACAGTTGAAAACTCGGAGCTTCTGAAAAGCTAAAAGGCTTCTGCCCACAGCCGGTGAGGCTGCCATCTGGACAGGGCCCCTGGGATCTGACTCTCAGTACAGCTTAACCAGGTTAGGGCTCCTTCAGGCCAGCCAGCGGGCCCAACAGCCTCTGCCCTCTTGGTTAAGTTTCCATTGGGTCCCTGGGCTAAAGCACCCAGGGCTATAAGAAATGAAACCTCAATAGTTACACTGTTAGAGGACATCAGCCTTCTTTCTCCATAGAAATAGTTA
This sequence comes from Puma concolor, assembly GCF_028749965.1. Lineage (NCBI taxonomy): Eukaryota > Metazoa > Chordata > Mammalia > Carnivora > Felidae > Puma > Puma concolor. The sequence goes on along the minus strand of NC_141670.1, from coordinate 104,428,087 downwards.
CTATCAGGGCACCTGAGTGGCTCAGTCAGTTAGGCTTCTGACTTCAGCTCAGGTCATGATCTCATGGTTCCTGCATTTGAGCCCTGCCTCCAGCTCTGTGCCCTAAGCACGGAGACTGCTTCTGATCCTCTGCCCCTCCCCCCCCCCCCCCCCCCCCCCCCCCCGTCGTCCCTCCTCCACTCGCTCTCTCTTTCAAAAATAAACATTAAAAAAAAATTTAAAAGACATAGTTACTATTTCTATGGATGAATTTCCTTAAAGTTTGCTTAATTGATTTTGTCTTTTCTTCCTCTTGGTCCCAGATATGTTGTCACCCAAACGCTTCCCTTCTAATATTTAAGCTCTGGAATTCAAGAGCAGAGCAGTAAAACATTTCCCTCTCAATTTGTCCTTTCAGGTTAGATTTATATCTTCATTTCAAAGGAAACAAGAGGATATCTTCTGTAGTGTAAACCCTTACACTTAACTTTTAAAGCAGCCCCTGCCATTAGCTTATTGCTAAGATTCTGATTTTGCCCACTTTTCTTTTTTAAACATTTTTTAATGTTTATTTATTTTTGAGAGACAGAGTGTGTGAGTGCGGAGGTGAGCAGCGAGAGAGGGAGACACAGAATCCCAAGCAGGCTCCAGGCTCTGAGCTGTGAGTACAAAGCTGTTGGGGGCGGGGGTGCTGGAACTGACAAATCACAAGATCATGACCTGAGCCCAAGTCAGAGGCTTAACCAACTGAGCCACCCAGGCGCTCCCCCCACACTATTCTTACTTGACCCCCTAAATCTTTATCTTAGAGACAGAAAAAACAAATAAGAGCTTCCAGCGGCGCTCCTGACGGTTTACAATGGTGTAGGAAACAAGTTCGGCTTTGCTAACACTACTGTAGCAGGAGAGACTCCGAAGGCCCCAGAGAACCCCGTGCTCCCGCTCTTTAAGGGCTGGCCTCTCCGGAAGGCCCCTTCATTATTCCACATGCGAGGAAACTCAGCAGCAGCATCCTCTCCTCCCCGCTGAGGTCACCCTTTTCCTTTGGTGTTGTTTATGTCTCCTTCTTGCTTTAAAGGATGGAGGATGTAGATTTCTGTTTCTGTACCAGCTCTGGCATTTATTGGACCTCATTGCCTTTGGCTCTGGCTGGCAGTGGTTTTAATTCTACCCAGAGGCCTGCAAACAACTGGTGACTTCGTAAGGTTCACACAGTTGTTCTTCATGGTTACTGCTTCTCAGCACCTCAGGAAGGAGTGGGTCAGGACTAGTTTCCTGAAAGAGAACAGACTTTTTGATTAGGCACGGAATGCAGCTGAAGTGTGGCTAAAAGGAGAACTGACTTACAGGCCAGTCTCTCATTGTAATATTTTTATTGCAAATTGGTAAATGCTATTTCTAAAGGAAAGCTCCAATGTAAGTATTTTTAATGAGCAATGTTATTACAGGTTGGAAACAGGTAGAGGAATAGATGTATGTATTCCTGACCATCACTCTTACCACTTAACTCTGAAGTTTATATTTGCATGGAGTTTTGATCACTAACAATACTTCTGAAAAATAATTTTGACTATCAGGTTAACGTTCTGCTAACTAATTTTGAAATCGTGCCACTGAATGAAGGAGCCCAACAAAGGAAATATTGTAGGAAAAAAAAAAAACACTTTTGAATAGGAAGCCTCTGTAACTTGCTGTGTGACCCTGGGCAACCTGCTAATCCCTCAGAGACCATTTCTTTGACTTTAAACTGGGGATGTTGTACTGGATTAGCTGAGAGAGCTCTTCCAGGATCAATTACCTATGTATTCTCTATCTCTGTGGTTTTTTGACTTGCTACAAATTACTTTGTATGGGTGGGTGAGGTTGTTTCCATTCTGTTTCCGAGTTGTTGACAAGGTATATTGTTCATTTCTCCTCGTTTTAGCCAGTTTCATAACACTGCAGATTTACAGCCCTTGTTTCGGGGCACCTACAGTATCTGTATTGCAAATGTGTAGGGTCACAGAATGTTTTTAATAAGTTAGGACTGAAACAGCAAGACCATTACATAAGCTTCTCAGAACAGGGATGTGTTAAAGAAACTAATCACAGAAGCTCAGGCCATAACATTAAGCAGTCCCAGAAGAGGGGCATTTACCCTCTATTGCAAACAGTCAATTTTAGGTGGCCCTTGGTAAAGTGTAATTTTAGATAGTACATTTAAATGGTAGGGTTTGCCAGTTCCCCATGCACATGTTATTATTAAGACACACTTTTTCTTTTTTTATCGAAGGAATACATTTTCCATAGTTGTTTTGTGATGTAAGCAATAGGAAGTCATTGGATTTTACCACTTTCAAAATGCAAGTGTTTTCCAAGACTCCATTAGCTGAGTTTTCCAGGGACTCCATTCTAGTTTTTAAGTGGGCGAAGGAAGTGTGAGAGGAAACTTTAGTAACACTAATGTTAACACAAAGCAAAAATTGGAAGGCTAAGGTTTTCTTATCTGAAATCAGGTTTAGTTTCAATGCAGTTTTCTCTTTTGATCTTGATGTCTGCAATGGTGTCAGCAACCTTGAGTTTATTTATGGCTCCTTGGTATAATCTAGCTGTGTGTGAAAGCCTGGTACCAGGCTTCCCTAAATACCTTGGTGATAAAGGTCAGTCCAGAGCAGAAGTATGAGGAGAAACAACTATCTTCACTCTGTTCTAGCAATAACATATCTGACCAAAGTTAGAAGTGGGCTTCTACAATAGATGAAAATTTAGAGGTGGATATGTAGATGTTTCTCTTATAGATATGTAAGATATATCTGCCTAAATAGGCATTCAAATAGGCCCTGGTAAGTTGAATTTGGGAAGAGATGGCTGAGGTCAAGACTAATAAAATTTAAAAGAAATGCAATGCTCCAAAGCAGCAATTTTTAATTATATCTTTGGGTCTGCACTCAAGGCTAATGTTCATAACCAAAAGAAGAAAGTCAACAACAGAGGGAGTTTCCACATTCATGAGTTTCTGGCACGTAGATTCTATACCTTTCTGAAAACTCAACTGACTCCCTTAACATTTTGACTTAACATTTGTAAAATTTCCTTAAACAATACAGTCTCTACCTAAACTTGAAGATCAAGTATTAAATACAGCTGAAATAACAGCCCTAAAGGTTGTTTTGTTTAGTAGCATCTTTCTTTTATCAATTGAAAATGATGAAGAGATATTTGTTTGGGTTTCTAAATTCCATTTGCTCTGTTAAAACAACACTTCAGCCAAAAGACCCTAATGAAAGTTTCCCTGTGACAAGCCTAAACAGTGATCCAAGAGGAGTGAAAAACCAAACTAATGAGAAAATGATGTAAAAGGCCAGCTCTCTGCTCTCCCCACGAGGATTTTAATTACAGAGAAATCAACAGCTGTGCCAGGGGTAACACAGGAGTGCTGGCCATGCAAAATAACACCTTGGAGTGGAATGAATTTGAAGTAAATGGGCTGGAAATATTGGCTTTCCAAGCAATCAACAACAACACATGAGGGGAAACATGGAGCCTTTAATTGGGTTAAGTGTGCTGATCCCAGACTTCTCTGTAGCATCTGATTCTGGTGAGTGTGCAGGTACTCGTGATTCCTGATTAAATGGCAAAATAATCTTTCACTTAAACTGTCCATCATAGATCTGGGAGAGTAAGATGATATTCGGGATGTTATAAGCTGTTGTATACTTTCTCCACCTATGAATGTTCTCCACAAGTGAATGTTCCCTTGACTTTATGACTTACTGTGGACATTTATTCTTTATTGTCATTGACTTTGTGTGCAGCTTTGTATGCTGAATATTTTAAATAAAAATTTTTTCTCAGTCTAGAGGGGCTTATATCCTGGTGCCTGGGTGGCTCAGTCAGTTGAGCGTCTGACTCTTGATTTTGGCTGGGATCATGGCCCCGAGGTCTTGGGATTAAGACCCATGTCGGGCTGAGCTTGGAGCCCACTTGAGATTCTCTCTCTGTCCCTCTGCCCCTCTCCCCTGCTCTCTCTCTCTCTAAAATAAGAAGAAAAAAACATATATTTTTTTAACCTTCTTGTTCCTTTCTATGTGAATGTTACAGTGAGCTTAGATAAATTACCTAAAACATGTTCTTATTAATCAGCCCACTAATGAGAAGTCCAGATATGCCAATGAGTACCTGAAGTACTGTTGTGTCAACCAAAAATGTCACGGGATTTCTCAAATGGGTTCAACATAGTAAAATCATGCATCATCCAAAAGAAAAGAGAAACTGTTTTCAGCTTTTTTGACTAGAGAGTAACCCAGAGCTTTTATTATTACTTTAATTTTTTACATGAGTATTGTAATACCCCTCATTTCCTTGAAGGTTCTGTTACACATTGCAAAAGGAGAATCACTCCTGTTGAGGAATTAAATCCGCACTTTAGTTCACCAATAAGGAGTGTGGCAAGGTATGGTCCTATTCCCTCACTCAGACCTTCTCACTCTGGCCCCGATAACAATACAGAGGCAGAGAACTTCTACATTTTAACATATATGCACATATCAGAGTCAGGGTCACAGTCTCTCAATCCCTGAAAAACAGGGCTACAATCTTTCAGTTCCTTTTACTTCCTTTTCTTATTTTATTTAAATTACATCTTAATGATTGAAACTGCTTCTAAAGAATTGGATGCTTTATTTTCCCTTTCCTCCCCAAGCTAAAATATTTAGGATTCAGAAAATATTTGGGCTAGACTTTGGCTCTCTTGCCTGTACATTGCTACTGTTGGAGCCAGGAGTAACCTCAGTAGGTATCTGCCTCAGCTAGGTTGTCAGGAAGAATAGCTGAGTGTTGGCTAGACTACCCTTTCTGGAAAGGCAGGGATGGTGTCTGGTTTTATTATTATTATATACCAAATATAATATATGTCAAATATTATATACCAAATACCTAGCATAGTGTCTCGTCCATAGACAACACTTAGTAAGTATTTGATGAGTGAATGAATGAATAAAAACAAAAACAGAGGTGCCTGGATGGCTCAGTCAGTTGGGCATCTGACTTCAGCTCAGGTCATGATCTCACGGCTGTGAGTTTGAGCCCCGCATTGGGCTCTGTGCTGGCAACTCAGACCTTGGAGCCTGTTTCAGATTCTGTGTCTCCCTCTCTCTCTGCCCCTCCCCTGCTCAGGCTCTGTCTTTCTCTCTCCTTCAAAAACAAATAAACATTAAAAAAAATTTTTTTTAAATAAAAAGCAAAAGCAAAACAAAACAAATACAGTGACTTTAGTTTTATAATGGTTTGTATATTCATTTATTCATTCAGCAAATATTCAGTAACCTCATACAGTGGATATATCAATTAAGGTTCTTAGGGATATATGTAAACCTAGACCATTCTGGTGGATTCACTAGGAAACTATATTTTTATAGTTCAATACTAGGCCATGCTGGAATCATTTTTAAGCTTTTTCTAAGGTCATGAGGCAACATCTGCTTCTTTTAATATATTCTATTTTTTAGAACAATTTCCGATTTACTGAAAAATTGTGAAGATAGTACAGAGGTTCCTATATACCCTATACCCAATTCTCTTATTAGACTCATATATTACTATGGTACATTTGTTGCAATTAATGAAACAATATTCGTGCATTATTATTAACCAAAGCCCATACTTTACTGATATTCTCTTAGTTTTTACTTAATGTCCTTTTTCTTTTCCAGAATCCCATCCAGGATACCACATTATATTTAGTCATCACTCCTAAGGCTCCCCTTAGCTATGACACTTTCTCAGGTTTTTCTTGTTTTTGATGATCTTGACAGTTTTGAGGAGTACTGGTCAGGCATTTTGTAGAATGCCCTCAGTTGGAATTTCTCTGATGATTTTCTCATGATTAGGTTGGGGCTATGGGTTTGGGGGACCTGGGAAGGCAATGGAAGATCATGTCAGAGTACTTGCTATCAAGATCACTTATCACTGTTGATATCGGCCTTAATAACTTGAACCCAAAATTCACATATTGAAAACCTAATACTTAAGGTGATGGTATTAGGAGGTAGGGTCTTTGGGAGGTGATTAGCTTGTGAGGGCAGAGCCCACATGAATGGAATTAGTGTCCTTATAAAAGAGACCCGGAAGGCTATCTCATCACTTCTGCCACATAAGGACACACTGAGAAATTGGCAGTCTGCAACCCTTCATGGGGCCTTCACCAGAATCTGACCAGAATGGTGCCCCGATCTTGTGCTTTCAGCCTTCAAAACTGTGAGAATTAAATTTCTGTTTATAAGCTGCTTAGTACGGTATTTTGTTATAGTAGTCCACATAGACTAAGACAGAAACCAACATCTGGGTGTTAGCTGTGCTCATTGCTACTGGGGTAGCATTGCTTCTGGACCCTCTCAGCTGAAAGAGCATGGAAACATAAGCGTATATGTCAATCCATGTTATTAATTTACTTTATATAATATATGTTATATATTATATATGTTAATGTTAATATTAATTAGTATAATATTAATAATTATATTAATAAGTATTAATATATTAATTATTAATATATAACTATATATAATTCAGTATATATTTTTCAGTATATATACTGAATATAATATATAAAATAGTATATATTAATATTAATATATTAATGATTATATTAATCATTATTAATATAACAGTAATAATTAATATTATATAATTATATATAATTCAGTATATATTTTTCAGTCTATATACTGAATATATATAATATATAAAATAGTATATATTATTATTTATATAATATTAATGATTATATTAATAATTATTAATATAATATTAATTATTAATTATTAATTAACATTATATAATTACATATAATTCAGTATATATAAAATATATATAATTCAGTGTATATTATATTAATATCCTATATAATATATAATGATATTAATTATTAACTATTATAATTAATTATTGATATTAACTATAATAGCATCTCCAACTCTGTTCCATTACCACATGAATCACTCTAGCCTCCTCTTCTCCTGGCTTATTTGTAAACTCCCATTCTGACAGCAAGAAACCCATCTTTTTCCATCTGCCATACATTTAATCTAATTGTACAATTCCAGTATACATGCTTAACGGTATCAGAATTAACACTTACTCCACTGAGAAATAACTTTATCAACTGGACCACAGTGCTCATGTAGTTTCTTTTGCTTTTAGTCTTACACGTATTTTCAAAGGTACTTAGGTCAGAAACTTCCCCACCCCCATCCCCTACAGTGGGATTGTTTCATACATTTGTAATACAATTAGATTCTCTGGTCAAAATTTGTATTCCATTCTGGGATTCCCTGGCCTCTTAAATGATTTCTGAAAATTTGCATATGTTAAGGTATACTGTTAGAATATAACAAAATAAAAATAAAGTGTTCGACTCATGTGATTTAAAAAACAGGATTAAAGCAAAGAAAGCAGAAGGAAAAAAGAAATAGAGTTAACATTAGAAATTCACATAACGTAAAAGCCAGAGGAGGTGGTTCAAGATGATGGCATAGGAAGATACTGAACTCACCTCCTCCCACAGGCACACCGAATCAATAGCTACATTTGAAAGAATTCCCTGAAAAAGACCTGAAAACTAGTTGAACAGCTCCTTCACAACAAATGGTAAAAGACCCACATCAAGAGGTTAAGAGAGGCAGAGAAGCTGTCTTGCAAAAAACTCCACCCCAGTGCTGTGACCTGGAGTTTCTTCCTGAGGAGCAAGGGGTTTGTGCCTTACCTCAGGCACGCAATCCTTGGGTCTTGCAATGGAGCGATGAGCCCCAAAATATCTGACTCTGAAAACCAATGGGAATTAAAGCCAACAGACCCAAAGAGAAACAGGGCTGTTGGAAGCTGAGATCCTTCTCAGAGCCAGGAGGAGGGGTGTGGGAGGGTGTAGGCAAAATTGGTGAAGGGGGTCAAGAGGTACAAACTTCCAGTTATACAATACATAAGTCATGGGGATGTAATATACCAAAAGGAATAATAAGAAAGAAAGAAAAAAATTAGAAGATTAATGACAGCAGAAGATACTTTCTTTGAGAAACATAAACAATAGATAAGTTCTTGGGAAGCTTTTAAGAAAATAACAAGATACAAATAATTTGAGAAATAATAAAGAAAATAAAACTATATATATAGAGAGAATAAAGACTATAACATAACACTATGAATAACTTTGGAGCAATGCATTTGAAAATGTAATGGCAAGTTATAAAGGAAAACATGAGTTAAATTTTGATTGAGGAGGAAATAGGAAAACTGAGTAGAATATGATCAGTAAATAAATAGAATAAGTAGTCATAAGGCTCCAAAGGATAATAGAACCAGATGGTTCCCAGGTGTGTTTTATCAAATATTTAAGAAACTAATAACCCTTAATATTATACAAATTGTTGCAGAGCTTAAAGAGAAAAGGAAAGCTCCCCAATTAATTTTGTGAGGCAAAGATAACTTTTGTAAGAAAAGCAGACAAAGGCAGTAGGAGAAAGAAAAATTAGAATGCATTCTCATTCTGGAACATGAGAGCATAAATCTAAGACAAACATTTTATGGTTATTATATTCTACACATGCTTTTTGTAAATAACTTTATATCCTCTGTGTATTTACATAAAATACATATAATTTTTTTTGTAAATACATATAAATCAGAACTTGTACAACAAACCAGATGTTGGCATAAACTGAGTATTTTATCTTACCCAAAATGCAGATGCAGTAATAATTTTTATTATATACTCTTTAAAAATACTTTTCAATTCTTAGTTTAGTCCACTATAGGTCCCTTGAGAGTAGTTTCATTTTACTTTTTTATGGTCGCTTTGTTTAATCAGAATTTGGAATGAGCATGAAATGGTAATATTAAAGCTATCTGCTCAAGCTCTTTTTTGAGAAATGTGTGTTATCCTAAGTGAAGAGGTAACGGAGGCAAGCTCGAAGGACCAAAAATTGAGCTTATTTGAGAATAGCAGAGGAATTGCAGTTTGGGAAATGCAAAGTGAAGCAAACTACAGGGAAGCCGTTGATGATCTGGCGTTGGGTGGGGGGTTGTCTTATGGGCAAGGAGTACAAGAGCAGGAAGTCCAGCCAAGGTCCAGTCAGTAAGTTCATTGGCTTGAGGATGGGGAGAGATTCTTGTCAGATATTCACTGGCCCAGGAGATAAGCTTTGGTTTTCTAGAAGTCAGGCATTTATGGGAAATTGGTCTCTCACTTCTTATTTTCCTGAGGGCACATGTGAGAGGTTCTCCATTTCATATCCTCTGGTTCCATTTTAGATTGAGATCCTTTCACAGGTGTCTGTCTCTACATTTACCTCCCAGGTGATGGAGATACTAAGCCCTGAACCTGGGTCTTGGCTGTCTTTTGTCAGTCCCCTCCCTGAATGCTCCAAAGGCAGCACACACTGGAGAAAGCCTTAAGGGGACTTGACTGTGTCGGTCATTCCCCCCCCCCCCCCCCCCCCCCGCCGCCCCAGGACAGAATTGTTTGGGAGTAATGGTAAAAATATAAGAGACTTTCCTTCCTCACTATTCTTTCCCAAACAGGAAACTGATTACAGCTCAAGACACATGCAGAATGGAGAGTCCTTTGAAAGGACTCCATTTCTTGCTCTTATTGGATTAAGTGAGTGTCTGTGTGTGTGTTGGGGGGGGGGGGTGTGGTAGGGGTTTGTGAGGTTGATAGTAAAAGAGAAACCGGGGGGTAACCTGCTTTTAGCCCAACCTCTATGTCACATGGGCTCATGGACAATTTCTATGTAGATGGTCAGTTTCACTTGCCAAATGTCTGCTTGATTAGTGTGGAACAGAAACACGGACCATCCCAAATGATGTTTAATAGAAATGTTAACATAAAAGTCTCTTAAACTGGGCTTTCGAATGTTTCCTTTGAACTTACATTTGACTATATTTGTTTGTTTCTTAGAATTCTGTGTGCATTAACCCCTAAGCAATGTTCCATATTGTGGGAGGGAATACTCCCACAAAGATACTGATGAAGTAGAAGATGAAGACAAGGTCTGACCATGTGTTGCTTGTGTTGAAGAGAAAATTATTCTGACATTTGTTAAAAGGGTAAGTCAGACTTTATTCAAGACTGATATTATAGGTCCAGAGACCACTGCAATGGGGTTTGCAATAGGGGAGAGAGATCATTTCAGATCCAGATGTAACAAAGAGAAGTAGGGATATACAGTCAAGTAGCAGGGTGGGGAAGGGGTCTGTTGATGGAAAATGACTATGGGAGTATGGTCATTCTGCTTAAACTGCCCTAACAGGATTCTGGCTGAAGGGAAGCCAGGATGAAAAGATATTATCTTTGGGGTGGTGAGGGATGAGAAGTTTGGTCAGATATTAAAACTTACCAGATATTCAGGGTGGGAGATTCTGTCTAAACTGAGCAGAATTCTTGCAAAAATTGGCCTACGCAGGAGACACCTGGGTGGCTCAGTCGGTTAAGCATCTGACTTCGGCTCAGGTGATGATCCTGCAGTTTGTGGGCTCAAGCCCCGCATCGGGCTCTGTGCTGACAGCTCAGAGCCTGGAGCTGCTTCAGATTCTATGTCTCCCTCTCTCTCTGCCCCTCCCCTTCTCATGCTCTGTCTCTCTCAAAAATAAACATAAAAAAAAAAAAATTGGCCTATGCAGGACCTACCAGGACACTGGTTGTTTGTTTGTTTTTTTTTTTTTGTCTTTGTTTTATTGTTTTGTTGTTGTTGTTATTGTTGTTGTTGTTATTGTTTGGGTTTTTTTTGACACTGAAAGTCCAGGTTTTAACAGCTTAAATGACAAGCCTCTTGAGAGAGGTCCAAGAGAATCTTTGTCACTGACTGGAAGAGAAAGTTCACGTGCAACCACGAATGCAAGAGAGGTAGGTGCTGGTTCAGCACTGACTTTGAGGATGGAGGTCACCACCATGTGTTTATGCTGATACACACTTCGCACATCTGAGGAGAATGTCTGGGAAGAAGCGATGTTTTTTAAAAAAGAATGAGATCAAGCTGACACGGAAGGTGGGCCAAAATATCAAGTTCAGTAATACAAGCCAGTGATGAAACTAGTGTATTGAGTATAATTCCATATTTGATGAAAATGACTGATTATAATAAATATTAGTTTATGTACAGGGAAGTAAAAAGCATTGAAATGGGAACAGAATTGCTAAAAATAGTTTTCTTTGGAGACTGAAATTATAGTGAAGATTCAAGTTTCATGTTATGTGTTTTTTAATACCAAATGTTGCCTTAGCAATTAGGAGAAAATATTTTCAAAGTGGTGGGGAAGGAGGCCGAGGGGCAGAAGGGCACTCATCCCTCCTTAGCATTGTCTAAGAAAGAGCACTACTAAGGAAGCCACATCAACTAACTTACTAGCCCCAAAGGCAACACCTGAATCTCCCTCCTTCTCCATGCAGGGCACAAAGTTTACCCCACCTGGGATTCAGGCAATAGCTATGGGGGCTTTGTAAGTGCCAAATACATAGGAAGAATTTGTATGGGAACAAAGATATAAGAAGGTGAATCAGAAGAATATTAATAGCGGGGCACCTGGATGGCTCGGTTGGTTCAGTGTCTGACTTCGGCTCAGGTCATGATCTCATGGTTCACGGGTTCAAGCCCTGCTCTGTGCTGACAGGTCAGAGTCTGGAGCTGCTTCGGATTCTGTGTCTCCCTCTCTCTCTGTCCTTCCTCTGCTTGCACTCTGTCTCTCTCTCTCTCTCAAAATAAATAAACATTAAAAAAGTTAAACAAAAGAATATTAATAGCAAGTACCTAATGTGAAACAAAGCAAGTCCTTTAAAAAAAATTTTTTTTAACGTTTATTTATTTTTGAGACAGGGAGAGACAGAGCATGAATGGGGGAGGGTCAGAGAGAGGGAGACACAGAATCCGAAACAGGCTTCAGGCTCTGAGCTGTCAGCACAGAGCCCGATGCGGGGCTTGAACTCACGGACCGTGAGATCATGACCTGAGCCGAAGTCGGACGTCCAACCAACTGAGCCACCCAGGCGCCCCAGTCTTTTTTAGAATGAACACTAGTCACCATCCTTTAAAAGTAAGCTTGTTCCAATGGACTTCATGGAAACCAACAAGCAAGGGATAAGAGTCATCCCTTCCAGCATTGGCTTATCTATAACCTTGGATTTGACACTGTGCTGTATCTTTTATTAGCCATATGACGTTGGGGAAGCAACCTAATTAACCTCTCTGATCTTTGGTTTGTTTCTTCATCAGTAAAGTGTGGAAAATAGTAGTCTCTACCTCATAAGACTGTTGTGTGAATTAATGCCATAATGCCTCAGCTCAGGGCTTTACATATAATGAAGTCCTAGTAAATATCTGCCATTAAAAAAAAAAAAAACTGGACAAAACTGAAACAAAACTAAAAACAACCACAGACAACTCTTTATATGCTAAAACACAAAGGCATTAAATAAAGGTTTATTGGCATCATATTACAGACACATATTATATCATATGTGAGCATTACAGCAAATTCTATATAATAAGATATATGTATAAGGAAACCGCCAAGCAAGGTTGTTGTGGTGTAGTATAGGACACCATTAAAATGGAAACATTCCACCCAGTAAGAGGAATTTAGCAATACTTTGTGAATTATTTCTCATCTGTCTCTAGCTCTCCATATTTATCTGTGTCAAAGATAATTTGTTTACAAATGTCCAGGCCAAGCTTTAAGTGTATTTTAACTTTTCCCCATTTTTATCCATCTACTCTTACTGTATTTTATTCTGATGAAAGTCTGGTTCACTAACTAATAAGCAGCAGAGCTCACTACCACACAAGTGGAAGGAGAAAGATGCATGAATTTGGAGCCAGATGTATCCACTTTGTATTCACTTTGTGACCTTGAGCGCATTATGTAATTCCTTTGTTCTTTGGGTTACTTGTCTGTTCAGTGAGACTACAATAGTGTCTTCATCTCAGAGTTGTTAGGATTACATAACTGTATTTCATATGCCTGGCACTCAGCATGTGCTTAAAGGTTGTTAGTTTCCCTGCTTTTCCAAAAGGAATCTTAGAGATCATCACTTCTCATTTTACAAATGAGAAAGTTCGAGTCCACAGAAGTTAAAAAAAAAAAAAATCTGCACACCCGAAGTCCCATTTCTAATGCACTCTTTCCACTGCAGTCCTTTCCCCTAGAGCTTTGTTTAACTTCAACAGAGAAGAGAAAACTCGGTGGAATCAAAAAGTATTCTTTTCCTCTTTTTAATATAGGTAAGTCACCAAGAGATTTTAAAAGTGGGAGTGAGTTTTATGAAAGGTAATAAGTAGTCTAAGAACTGTCTTAAATCCTCAGAAACATTAAAAACAGAAGTTCTGTTCTTCCAAGATTTCCATAGCAGAGCATAAGTATTCTGTATGCTTTGGCTCCAAAAACTCCAGAACTGAGTATTTATCTGCACATTTCAACTCAGGCCTCCCGGAATGCTTGCCCGTGCAATTGGCAAAGGAGCTGGCTTTCAGAATGTAGAGCAGTCAAGTTTGCTCAGCACACAGCTGTATTTGAAGCACAGTGCTCTGCCATCAGTCCACGGAACTTGCACAAAACACAAGCAATTTAAATGTAAATGCTGTGCTCTTACCCTGCTTTCGATATCTTTGTCATCTATTCCCATACCTGAAGATCACCATGGATAACTCAGGAGAAGCCGTTATCATGTACATGATGAAAACAGGCAAAAATTCAGCAACCTGTAATTTAGATCTTGGACTCTTTGAGAAAGAATGGCAAGCTTTATTCAGCAGGAGGGAGATATTCAACACTGCCATTTAAAAATAGCCAGCCAAAGAGTCTGTTGTTTCTTTAAAAGCTGTTCTTAAGATGGCATTTTACCGTAATAAAGCTAATTGAATTTTACTTGGTTATTTATAAACAAATATATGTATACTTGTGCCTCTCACTTGTCTCCCTTGCCTCTTGTCTCAGGTAAAGTTCTTACTCCATCCAGAAAGAGCAGGACACAGTAAATGTGTCTAAGGCTACTTGTGGCTGCCGTGATACACGGACACTCAGTCTTTGGAAATGGGCCGTATTTGTGACGACACCAGCTGCTCTTAGAAATTGCTCATGTAGCAAACTCTGTTGTTGTTACTATTACATGGTTAAGCCCAAATCTAGTTACTTTGCCATATGGATCTGCAGAGGAGCATGAAATGGGTCAGACAAACACAGAGGCCTATGCAATGTTTCTGTGGCTCTTGAGGGTAAAGCTGCTTCTAAAAACTGCTGTTGTTCTGGTGGTGTGGAAAATTTTCCAGCCTGAATGGGAAAAGCAGCTATCACATTAATCTTACTTAATACCTCTCCGTTCATTTTATAGGAAGAGATGAGACTGAACAGTCTAACCTCTAATGCTGCTGTGTATTAATGTACTTTATTCTATTTATCATAAACAATTTTTCTCAGAAGGAAAACCCTTTCAGGGTTATGATGTAGGATGGACATTTGGGGTTTTGTCAAACATATCATAAAACAACTGCTTATATTATTCTGTGCTGCCTTACTTACACAAGTTAGAAGGATTATACCAAGAGCAAACTACAGACAAGAAATACATTTGCTTATTTCCAAATTATGGCAACATTAATCTTGGCAAGTATTTATACAAGAAGAGAGAGACCCAAAACATTGTGAAATTGCTGCTTAAAACTCAGTTTCTGATGATAGTATCAGACTCAAAAACAAAGCAACATACTCATCACATCTCTTGCTGTAGGATGGCTCTTTTTTTTCCCAGACTGTTCTGTCTGGATCTCATCACCCACAATGAGAATTGGTCTGCTCTGACTTCTCTTTATTACACCTTTGTCTCAACTCAAATATTATTTCAAATTCTGAAGTCTTAGGACACATCCACATCCCGGGAGGGTGCTTGATGTGTCCTTGGCTCAAAGTCTTTAAATTTACCTTTCTGACAAGTTTCAAGAAAAAGTGACGCTTTGCTGAAAGTTCTCTGTAGCATAATGGGATGGTGAATTACATTCCTCCTTATTTCTGTTTCTTAATGAGTCTTTTACTAGGACTCAGTGTCCCTCCTTGTACTACTTTCCTCCCCCTCTAACACTTGTGGGGTACCTGATGTCACCATATCTTTATTAGTATCTGAATAATGACAAAATGCCAACGTAACTATGCCTAAGGCCATGCACCCCTCAATCTCGGAGCCAATTATTTTTCTGTGATGGCAATCAATAGACTTCAATTTATTTTACACTTTGAAAAAATATTTAAAAAAATCTTTGAGGGGCACCTGGGTGGCTCAGTCCGTTAAGCGTCCAACTCTTGGTTTCGGCTCAGGTCATGATCTCACGGTTCATGGGTTTGAGCTCCAAGTCAGACTCTGCACTGACGGCATGGAGCCTGCTTGGGATTCTTTCTCCCTCTCTCTGCCCCTACCCTGCTTGCTCTTCCTCTCTCTGCTCCTCTCGCTCTTAAAAATAAACAAATAAACTTTTAAAAAGTATCTTCGAAAGAGGTGTGAGGGTAGATATGAAAAGCCATTCTAAGCAACGTTATCTCTGATTACTAAATTTCTTAAAGGCTGAGAAGGAGGAATGTGAATAAACAGAAGCGAAAATCTTATCCAAATAACATGATCGACCATTCCTAGGAAGTGAGAATATCAATCAGTGGATAAAATGTTAATAGAGTGGATGGTGATCTAGATCAAATTTTCCAATACAATATTTCACATCAAACAGAATCCAAAACCTTAATAAGGTTAAGCTATAGTAGATATCTCACTGCCCTTATTCTCTCAGGTCTCTTAAGAAAGAAATTCGCTAAAACTATACTTTTCTCCACACTCCATTTCATCTCCCTGCCCTCCTCTCTCTCACTTTCCACCTTTCAAGCAACAGACAAGGCTCAAATCCCAAACCACTGCATATTTATCTGGCCAAAATTCTCTGGGGAAAACACAACGAGTGTGCCCTGATGCCTCCCAGGTCCTGTGGACAACCAAGAGCAGAGGACAGCTGAAGTCTGGCAGTGGTCACTTCTCTTAGTGCTGGTGACAACCCAAAGTCATGTTCCCAGACGATTTTGTCTCCATCACACCATATCAAAGTGGGGAAGGAAGTGGTTGGAGATGCTCCAAATGACCTTGTTTTTCAAGTTAGATGCTAGTTCTTGTTTTGTTTTGCTCTGAAACCAGCCAAGGAAGAGACAAAGAAATATACTCTGGATGAGCCACTACATGCTTTCTGGAGTAAAGAAATGCTTACAATGAAATCCTAGAGTGAACATTTACTGGGAGGGCAGGAATCTGGGTTCTCATCTTAGTTGGGCTTCAATTTCCTCATCTATAAAATGAGTTAGCAGAAATAGATGATCTCTAAGAGGGGTTGGTAAAGTATTGGAAGAGATCCTGATTGGTTTGGGGTCCATCAAATCCACTGAGTTGTATATAAAACTGAGTGTGTATGTGTGTGTGTGTGTGTGTTTTCATTGAATACATCTAGACCTCTAATCTATTAAGAATCATTAAACTGATTTCAAACTGGAGAGTTCACCTAAGTGATTTTTTTTTGATTGAATTCATTTCATTTGGCTTTTCAAGACACCAAAATCATGATCTTTTCAAATGTACTCTGAGTAATGAAAATAAGGAATGAATATATCCTTTCCAGCACATACCCTTTAATGCTTCACACTTAAAAATTTAAGCTAGACATTGATTACAAAATAATTTAAGCAATAAAATCATCTGCTGTAATTTTTTAATAGATTCTGAATAGTTTTCGATTCAAAAAATACAGGGCTTATCATTACAATAGTTGACTAATGATCTTATAGCCTCAAGTTTGTATGTGCATGAAAACCTAAAATACTTCATGTCTCTGAAAATAACTAATTTTTTTTTTCTTACAAGTTTGAAGTCAGTCATAGGTTACACACATTCTTAAGAAAATCTGAAATGGCCTTTAAGAATAAGTTCCTTTTAAGTAATAAATAAGACAAAAAAATTATTTACTTTTGGAAAATGATCCACAAGTCACATTTCCCCCTCAAGAATTAGTGATTTACATTCTGGTAAATATTTTGGAATCTGGGCAATTCCACTCTCTGTTTCGACCATGAGAATTTTATTTTTATTTCTCTGGTCTTTAATTTCTTCTGCACCTGAAAAATAAAGAGAGTGACCTTGAACTAAGTGTCCTCAAAGATTCTTCCCTCCTCAATGATACTATGGCTATCCTTGGGATTCTAAAAGCCCTGTTCTCAAAACAGCTATCCTGGAGTTTAAAGAAGATAAGGTGGTGCTTTTGTATTAGCTACTTTCTAGTTCTTTGTTAATTAAGAACAATTTTTTCTTTCTTTTCTCCAGCTCACCTGAGTGCTGCTAAAATTCTAACACATTCGTAAATGAGATCTTTATTTTTAATAGGTTTTACCCTTTCTTTGTGACTGATAAAAGTTTCACAATGTGTATTTAATTTCCCTACAAGTTCTAAAAGGCAAATTTCACTGGGGCCATGAAAGAATTCTCAAATTTATCCAAACTATGTAGTAACCAGCATCACAGCTGGCTGAAAAGCAAAAACTTGGTTAAATTGAGTTGGCCCTGTTCCCAGGGGTTCCCAGGCATTAAGCAATATCTGAGAGTTAAGTCCATTGCCTTCAGAAGCTGCAATAACTCTTTGATCCACTGTGGCTCCATTTAGCACTTTGGTCTGTAATAACATATTAGTGAGTAATACGAGAAAGTTGGTTCTCCCTCCAAATGCACCACGTTTATAGCTTAGGATGTTAACATCTCTGGGATATTGTCAATTTTAAAGTTCTCCTTCCAGTCTGATAGGCTACCTGGCTTCGGTACGTGTTCTTTTTTTCTTTTTAAAAATTCTTTCAGGTGTCATTACTGTTTTATCTGGATGTGATCAATTTCCTTTTAATATCATAACCTAGAGGAGTGGGAGGATAGATTTTTAGCGGAAATATTTTTTTTTTAATTTTTTTTTCAACGTTTTTTATTTATTTTTGGGACAGAGAGAGACAGAGTATGAACGGGGGAGGGGCAGAGAGAGAGGGAGACACAGAATCGGAAACAGGCTCCAGGCTCCGAGCCATCAGCCCAGAGCCCGACGCGGGGCTCGAACTCACGGACCGCGAGATCGTGACCTGGCTGAAGTCGGACGCTTAACCGACTGCGCCACCCAGGCGCCCCTTAGCGGAAATATTTTATCCTAAGGTGATCAGAGCACCTTTCCTATTGGCCACCACTTATACTTATCTTAGCCAAAGCAATTCTGTGCTCCATAGGAATGCGACGGATGCATGCCCACTGTATGAAAGGTGGTGCCTGCATGTAGGGGACAGTGTAGAGGTTAAGAGATTATATCTGTTCCCACTTGTAGGTACAGGAGCACCTTGCAATTTAAGACTCACAGAATTCTACAAAAGACAATGTCTTATAAAGAAGGTATCTTATAATGTCTCCTTATCTGAATCTGTCACCACCTAATTTATAAATGGAAACGGGGGGCAATGGGAGTTGCTAGATTTTCTTAAGGTTATGTGGCTTTGGTGATGACAGACTTTACACTCTCTGAATCCTGAGCTAATGTTCTCATGACATCTCATGTATAGTACTGTGGAGAATGAAACCATCTAAAGCGGCTCTTTGTGCAGTCTTTGCTAAACGGTTTCTGTTATTATTTGCCTATATTTTATCTTACACCTAAATTACTTTGTAAAAATTCGTGACAAATCAAAGTATCAGACTGTTAATGTTACAAAACAGTAGCTTCTGTCGGTTCCTCATTTCTAGCTCGAGTCCTAACTGGTGGTTGCTAGACTGCTTCAGGTAGAAATTAAAATAATTATTTTGCTAATATTCAAGAAGATGGAAAATACTTGCAATGTCCCAAGTTTGTATTTAAAACAGATGCTTATGTTTAAAATAAATGAAATACATTTTAGGTCATTAAGAACAATTTGTTGAACACTTACCAAGCTACAGTGTTTGGCTTATCCTATTCTTTTAAAACAAGTCTGTTAGAGCTCCCTCAACCCTGCTGATACCTGGCTCCGGCTCCAATTCAGTGTCAAAATACAAATTGTAGCAACTCTCTCTAACGCCACAGAAACTTTAGAGAGATGCAACATGCTTTCTTAACTGTTAAAAAAGGGTCAATTCTGGTGCCAAATTCTATAAAGACGCAGTTTTGTGAACAGAATAGAAATTGAATACACCATGGTAGCTGCTTGGGAAAATGAACAGTATATAATCTAATATCTTTAATTTTATGTACATGAATATAATGTATGTCAACTTTGTACATGAGATACATATAGTATTTAAACATTTTACTCAACAGATAAGAATTTACAATAGCAATATAACTGACTAGAGGGCTGTCCACTTAATATACTTAGATTAGATCTGTACTTTAACAGGAAAAGAATTTAATAGTTTACAATCATAGAAACACTGACATTTAAAACGACTTTATAAAATAATTTATATATATCCTAGCATCTATAGAGAGGAATGATTTGCATTTTGTGGATGTGTGCAATGAATGGCATTATCTTAGATTTTTAGGTAATAAAATAATTTAGAAGCAGTTCATGCAGTGGTCAAAGCAAGAGATGGCAGTTCCTTCAAGATGTCCTCTATCTTTGACATCCACGGGCAGCAGACACACACTAGGTGCCATCGGGGCACACTAGAACAAGGCTCCTCAACAGTTACTCATATAAACATCCATGTACACAAGTTGATATCCTTCCTTCCCCAGTACCAGTCACAACTTCTCTCAGCTGTGGGAGTAGTCAGTTTATATTGAAAGTGATTTCGTGTCTCTCCTGCAGTTCTATGTAATAGTATCTCTCTCTGTGAGGTAACTAACAGAACTTCCTGGTTTTCACGACTTTACTCTGATACTTCACTGAGTGCCCCCCATGTCCTATGACATAAACATCCAGCAGGTAAGATTTTCCAGGCAGAAGTCCTTTAATTGTTTCTGTGGTCACTGCTTTCTGTAGGTTTTGACTGTGGAAATATTTACAGAGGACCTTTTCCGATTTCTTCCTTGTATCTGGTCCGAGGCATTGGTTTTGCTCTCTTTTCTTCTGGTCTTCATTGTAGTTATCATCCACTTCCTTTTTGTAGATGCAGAACTTGTTCCTCTCCTGAGTGCCCAGCCAAGCCACCGTGGCCGAAGAACAGGTGCGGAGCTTGTCGAAGGCTTTGATTCTTGTGTCTTCGGGAAGAGAGGGAAATGGCTGCTTACTTGGCCTTGTGGTCGCTAGTATTTTCAACATAGATGCTCCTTTCTTGTGTCCCTTCAGGCGAATGAGATACTTGGCTTTAGGTTTTCCTCTGAGCTGAAACTGCCGAATGCCTTCCACATTCTGCGACAGAAGAAGCTTCCCATCCCTTCTCACTTGGATCTGGATAGCGTCCAGACAAGAGTGAATGAAGAAAGTGACTTTTTGGTGTGAAGAGACCGGGGCAAACCGCAAAAACTTGGCTCCCTTCCGTTTGACAAATACGTCTGTCACTTTTCCATCTTTGAGCTCGACCGTCTTCTGTTTTGCCTCTTCCTTGGTCCTGGCGAAGGTGCCCACGTAAGCCGTACTCATGTTGCTGTTGCTGTTGGCCACGAAGACGTCAAAGTAATACTGCGTGTCGGGTTTCAGGTCTGAGACGGTGAAGATGTTCTTATTTCCTATGCAGATTTTCTGAATGTCAACCTTGGGCCTCGAGTAGACATGCCGCCCCAGTTTGGGGGAAGGCTTGGTTAGGAAGCTGCGTTCTTTGCCCAAATTATCTGAAGGAAATCCAAAGTGGGCAAAGTCAAAGGGGCTGAAGTCCAGCCCGGGTTTTGGAGCCATCATAAAAGCATCATCTGCACTCAGTTTTGCTTCAACGGCACAGAGACTTTTGAAATTGTGCTCTTTGTTGATGACCACACAGTACTGAATGGGTTGTTTCAGCAGAGACGCTGTAGGGCTCGGTTTCCAGGCCAAGGTGACTGTGGTGCGTCCCAGGGACGTGACATCTACTCTTGGGTCGTAAGGTAATTCGGGGTAGGGCTGATCAGACTCTGGGGTTGTGGTGGCATAGACTTTGAAATGTGTGTCTTTCTCTGTTGAAAGAAGCTCCAACTGATACAAACCAGACGGAGAACTAGAAGATATAAAATACTCCACATCATTGCCTTTGTAGGAGAATAATTCTGTGCCTTCCTCATTAATGATCTGCTGCCTCTGTTCCTCCAGAGGCTCTGGGTCACCTAGAAGACACGAGAGAAATACAAGCTACATGTCAGGGTGTGTACTGTGGCTTGCTGACCTTAAATTGTGTTTTTAGACTCTTCTTTTTTCTCTGTTATAAAACTAATAATGTTCCCAGTAGATAATTGGGAAATAGAGAAAAAGAATAAGATAAAAAAAATCATTAACTTTTTATCCTGAGACAGTCCTTTATTAATATTTTTTGATCCTGAGACAGTCCTTTACTAATATTTTCATTCATTTCCATCTATGCAATTGATTTATTTCATCTTTCTCTATAACCTAATAGCATTTATTCTCATACATATATGTTCCCAGGCAAACCTTCATTTTTGAATCCAGTGTTTCTCAATGTTATTATTATATTAATATTATATCATAAAAATAATATTGTTGGTCAATTTTTGATCATTTAAAATTGTGCTCTTATATATATGTTAGGCTTTTCTGAATTTAAATTTAGGCTTGAGGATAGGCTCCAATTAGTGGAATTTTTAGGTCAAAGACTGTAAACGTTTTAGAGACTAATCCCTACTGTCAATCTGCTTATCAAAAGGATTCAACCTGATTGCATTTTGATGGCCAGCCATTTCACAGATTTTGCTCTTGTATCTAGGACTGGACAATCTCTCATTAAAATATAGAATATAAAGGACCAGCAGGGGTACGTAATTTTCAGTGTAGAGAACACATGCACAGAAATAATAGGAGGAAAGTATTGAAACTAAACTAATTTTTTCTTTTTATTGTTAACATCAGATATCACACGAATGCCAGATAAGCTGACAGGAATTGGTGAAGGACTGGGTTGCCAGGGTGGGAATGAATCTCGTTCAGCTTATTACTGCAGCTTGAGTGAGGTATGTAGACTTTCATATTCCCAAACCATGAGATTAACACAATCTCGTGTGGCTCTTTATTCTCTATCTCCTCTGCTATACTTCCCATATTTGCCTAGTTACAACATCCTCTTATCACTGTGAGTGGAGCAGCCTGCTGGCATCCTTCGCCTGGCACCAGTCACCAAGCCTTCATCTTTAAGCTGTGATGCCTTCACCCCTTAAAAGGAGATCACACCAGGTTCGTATATGGACTCTTCTCATTTCCCTGTGTCTCGGTATTTGCTTTCCACCATCTGCATTTTCTTTAAATGCCTCACGCACACCTTATACTGACTGTCTTGTCATCCTGGACTTGCACTGGTGCTAAATGCCTTCTTGCTCCTCTTTTTGGTGCCATTCTTTATTCCCCAGAGATCTTGGCTGCATATTGGAATCACAGAGGGGGAAATTTAAACAGTCCCAATGTCCAGTCCACACTCCAGGACAATTAAATCAGGACCTTTAAGGGTAGGATCCAGGCATCAATAGTTTTTAAAGCCCCCAGTACTGATTCCAATGTTTGGTAAGATTGCAAACCACAGCTAGAGAGCCTAGTCCAAACCTCTCCATTTTTCCTCACGCGTTCAGTCTCCACGTCTGTCTCCCTTAGCCATTTAACTAAGATCGCCATCATTTGATGCCACCTTCCATTTCCCTCATCTCCATTGCAAAGTCTCCAGCTTCTTCACATATGCATTCATGCTGTTTTTTCTTTCTTCTTACTAACAGAAGGATGTATATTTCATAAGCCTTTTAGCTATCCATTCAGAGGTCTGGGGCCAGATTCATCCTGCTGCTTACCTGAGACTTCCCCGCTTGCCTCTTCTGGCAGCTCTTGGAGACTCAGCTTCCACTCTAAAGGTGCATCGCAGGGAGTCACTGTGACTGATAGTGGAGTATTGTCTTCTTCAACCACAAAGAAATACCTATGGGGAAGTGGACCAGTTCAGACTGAGATCATTCATTCTAAGACTTACAATCAAGAGTCACTGGAAAAATCACTGGCTGCTTTAGTTTTCATTCGTTTAACAGATCTACCCTGACCCCTTATGTAAAATATCACCTTCCTTCCCAAGAAGCTTTCTTTCACACTTCTTCATTTGCCTTCAAAGCAGCTATCACTACCTGACATATTATATTTCTTTGTTTACCTCTTTATTTTTCTATCTCCCCCAACTAGAATGAAAGCTACAAGAGGGCAAGGTTCATTGATGAAGACTGAGAGACTAAAATAATTCTTAATCAGTATTTGTTGAATGAATTGATGAATAAGCTTAGACTTTAGGCTTTTGGGGAAAAGTCCTTAATTGTTTGCAGAGTCTAAAACTTCCTCAGTGGGGGTGGGGGTGGGTTCTGCCTGCCTCATTGGCTTCTTGTCTTCTATGCTCAAACCACGTGGGATCCCCTAGTTTTCCAGGATCCACCCTATCTTAGAACTTCTGGGATGTTTCTCGTATGCCTGAAATACACCCCTTTGCCCTTACACATATTTAAGTGTCACAATATGCCTTTTCTGACTCCTCATTCTGGATCAGGTTCTCTTATATACTCTCAGAGTGTCCTCCTGTACTTTTCAGTTGGGGCACTTATTGAAATTTGTGACTGTATATTTGTATTATTTGATTGTCAATTTCCCCACACAGGCCCATTTAAGGTTCATTTGCCATGCCATTGTATTCCCAGAATTTAGTACTGATGTCTGCACATAGTAGGTACCTGTTAAATATTTTTGAATGAATGAATTACTAAATTAATGAACAGAACCCAAGAAACCTAGCACTAACCCTATTGTTCCAGACCCAGGATACTTACACCTAGAGTCTATTCTGTTGAAAGATACAGAATCTGAATGGCATTAGAAGTACTTCATCCCCCCTCAAATATGAATTAAAAGAAGGAAGGTGGGGGTAGGGCAGTGGGAGGACAAATAAAGTGAAGACTCTATAAAAGTAAAACAACCTGTTCATGAAATAGTAAAGCTAGATGTCATCCTGAAAAAACAACCAGATGACTGAAATATTTACTGTGTGGAAAGTTATATGTACCATAAGCATCCTTCAAGACATATGTCAGGTGGCTGAGTTTTCAATTCAGTCTACTTTTTGGAGAATAGAATTTTCTTCCTTTGGCCAGGTTGCATGGCATGTGTTAACACTATACACACACTATGAACTCATCTATATTACAAAGAAAAGATACAACAAAACAATTTGGCATCACGTAAGTGAAAAAATGTTCAAAACGACTACGTTTTGATTTTTGTGAGGGTAGCAGCTCTAGCTGTGGAAGCAGAAATCAGTGTCAGTTCATCCACTACCTTCTGTTCTCACTTCAAACAAGAAAGTAGCTTATTTCCCAAAGTAACTGTCTTAGTAACTTAAATACGGGCCATAGGCAACCAATGACAAATAAAACAATTCTTGCATTCCACAAGGCACTCATTATACATATAAAACAGCAGGGAGTCCCTCTAACTCAACATTTTCATATGGAAGTACTTATGATTTGGGATAAAAGATAATCTGAATAAACTTTAATAATTTGAGAAACATTTGTTGGCTACCATGCACAGAGCACTTGTGGAAGAGAACAGCAATCAGGGAAAACAGGGCATGATGCATGTGCTCCAACTATTTACTGGCTGGTGAGGGAGACAGAAATGTAATGAATAACTAAGAAAACATGGTCCCAAATTATAATGCCAAAACTGAGGGATAAACACTCCATGAACCATTTAGCTTTTGGAATTTATGTGTAAACCTAAGAATAATTAATGAAAAAAGCTATCCACTGCTGCTAAATTATACCTGGAATTTCATCTTTAGTTGTAATATCAACAATGTCTATGAATGCCTCCCATTGCATATTTCACACCTAGAAGTGATGTTTCTATTGTTGCTGCACCTCTCCACTTAGTGTAAGATAACATTTTATCCAAATATCAAAGCCCCCAATCTTTATTTGTGGGGGGTGGAAGGGGAAAGACAAGAAAGAATAAACAAATATATATTGGAGAGTAGAATTTTCTTCCTCTGGCCAGGCTGCATGGCATGTGTTAACAATATACACTATATATATATATGTATATATATATATATATACATATATATATCTAGTGTCATTTTTAAAGTTAAAATATTTATAACCATTGTATGAACCCAATCTGTTGATGGAGTAAAGGTAAATGAACAGTGATAGTTTTTACTATAGTTTGGTTTAATATTTTAAGAATGTAATCATATTGTTCAAAGAAATATTATCCTTATAATAATATCCTTATATTTATTGAGATATAATTAAAATGCAATATATTAATTTTGGATGTACATAATAATGATTTGATACATGTATGTATTGTGAAATGACCATCACAGTAAGTCTACTTTACCCCTTTAACCATGTGAAGTTACATAACATGCAATACAATATTATTGACTGTAGTCACTATGCTGTACATTACAACCCTTCGGGTTTTTTGGCTACATACCTAGAAGTAGAATGCTGGATCATATGATAGTTCTATTTACAGATTTTTGAGGAACCTATATACTATTTTCCATAGTGGCTGCACCAATTTATATAGTCCCACCAAAAGTGCACAAGGATTCCCTTTTCTCCACATCCGTGCCAGTATTTGTTATTTCTTGTCTTTTTGACAATAGTCATTCTGAGAGGTGTAAGGAGATATCTTATTATGGTTTTGACTTGCATTTCCCTGATCATGAATGATGTTGCGCATCTTTCCCTGTACCTGTTGGCCATATGTATGCCTTCTTTGGAAAATGTCTATTCATATCCTTTGCCCATATTTTAATTAGGTTGGTTGTGTTTTTGTTGTTAAGTTGTATACACTCTTTATATTTTTTGGATTTTAAACCTTATTAGATACATGATTTGCAAGTATCTTCTCCCATTCAGTAGGTTGCCTTTTTATTTTGTTAATGATTTCCTTCACTGTGCAGAAGCTTTTTAGTATGATGTAGTCTCACTTGCTTATTTTTCCTTTTGTTGCCCTAGCAGATCCAGGGGGAGGGGAGGAAACATTGCTATGACTAATATCAAGGAACTTACTCTTACTACCTATGTTTTCTTTCAGGAGTTTAGTGATCCAGTTTCACTCTTTAGCATGTGGCTGTGCAGTTTTCCCAACAACATTTACTAAACAACTGTCCTTTTTCCATTGTATATTCTTGGAAAATTGTATATTATTGGTAAATTAATTGACCATAAGTTCATGCTTTACTTCTGGGCCATCTATTCTGTTCTATCGATCTATGTATCAGTTTTTATGCCAATACCATATACTGTCTTGATTACTATACCTTGGAGTATAGTAATATAGTTTGAAATCAGGAAACATAATACCTCCAGCTTTGTTCTTCTTTCTCAAGATTGGTTTGGTTTTCAGGATCTTTTTGGTTCCATACAAATTTTAGAATTATTTGTTCTACTTTTGTTAAAAATGCCATTGGAGTTTTGATAGGGATTGCATTGAATCTATAAATTGCCTTGGGTAGCATGGACATTTTGACAATATTAATTCTTAGAATTCATGAAAACAGAATATCTTCCTATTTATGTCTTCTTCAATTTCTTTCATCAATGTCAGTTTTCAGTGTACAGGTCTTTTACTTTCTTGGTTAAATTTTTTCCTAGGCATTTTAACCTTTTTGATGCAATTGTAAATGGGATTATTTTATTATTTTCTCTTTCTGGTAGTTCATTTTCAGCATGTAAAAACAAAACAGATTTTTGTATATTGATTTTGTATCCTGAAACTTTAATGAATTTATTTATTAGTTTCAACAGTTTTTTGGTGGAATCTTCAGGGTTTTCTATATATAAAAAATCGTACCTGCAAACAGTGACAGTTTTATTTCTTCCTTTCCAATTTGGACACCTTTTATATTGTTTTCTTCTTAATTGCTTGGGCTAGGACTCCCAATACTGTGTTAAACATAAGTGGCAAGAGTGGGCATCCCTGTCTTGTCTTTGATCTTAGAGGACAAATTTTCATCTTTTTACCATTGAGTGTGATGTTAGCTGTGGGCTTGTTATATATGGCTTTTATTATGTTGAGGTACATTCCCTCTATACCTGCTTTGTGGAGAGTTTTTATCATAAATAGATGTTGAATTTTATCAAATGCTTTTTCTGCATCTATTGAGATGATTTTTATCCTTCATTTGGTTAATGTGGTGTCACACTGATTGATTCATAGATGTTGAATCATCCTTGCATCCCTGGAATAAATCCCACTTGATCATGGTGTATGATATGTTTAATGTATTGTTAAATTTGGTTTCTTAATATTTTGTTGACGGTTTTTGCATCTATGTTTATTAGGGATATTGGCCTATAATTTTCTTTGATGTGTGTGTTGTCTTTATCTGGTTTCAGTATCACAGTAGTGTTGGACTCATAAAATGAATTTGGAACTGTTCCATCCTCTTCAATTTTTGAAATATTTTGAAAAGGATAAGTATTAGATCTTCTTTGAATGTTTGGTAGGATTCACCAATGAAGCTCTCTGGTCCTGGACTTCTATTTGTTGAGATGCTTTTGACTACTGATTCAATCTCCTTGCTAGTAATTCATCTATTCAGATTTTCTATTTCCTTATGATTCAGTCTTAAAGATTGTATGTTTTGGGGGATTTATCCAATTTTCCTAGATTGTCCAAATTGTTGGCATATAATTGTTCACAGTAGTCTCATAGTAGGTCCTTTGTATTTCTTTGTTATCAAGTGTAACTTACTCTTTTTCATTTCTGATTTTATTTATTTGAGTCCACTCATTTTATCTTAGTGAGTGAAACTAAATAAAGGTTTATCGATTTTGTTTATCTTTTCAAAGAATAGCTCTTAGTTTCCTTGGTCTTTTCTATTGTCTCTTTAGTCTCTATTTCATTTGTTTCCACTCTGATGTTTATTATTTTCTTCCTTCTTCTAACTTTGGGCTTCATTTGTTCCTATTTTTCTAGTTCCTTTAGGTGTAAAATTAGACTATTTGAGATTTTTCTGATTTCTTGAGGTAGGCTGTATTGCTATGAACTTCCCTCTTATAACTGCTTTTGCTGCATCCCGTAAATTTTGGTATGTTACATTTCCATTTTCATTTGTCGCAAGGTATTTTTTGTTTTTTTTCTGTTGACCTATTGGTTGTTCAGTCACATGTTTTGAAATCTCCACGTATTTGTGATTTTTTTCCAGTTTTCTTTTTGTGGATTGATTTCTGGTTTCATACAATTATAGTCTAAAAAGATGTTTGATATAATTTCAATCTTCTTAAATTTACTGAGACTTTTTTTGTGGCCTAACATATAATCTATCCTGTGTACTTGAGAAGAATGTGTATTCTGCTGCTTATAGATGGAATGTTTTATATATACCCAGTATATCTATCTGGTCTATTGTGTCATTTATGGCCAATGTTTCCATATTGATTTTCTGTCTGGATGATACATCCATTGATTAATATAGGGTACTAACTTTCCCTACTATAATTGTATTTTTGTCAGTTTCTCCCTTTGGTCTGTTATTTGTTTATATGTTTAGGTACTCCTATCTCTATTGGGTGTATAAATATTTACAAGTGCTAAATCTTTATGCTGGATTGAACCCTGTATGTAATGCCCATCTTTGTCTTTCATTACAGTCTTTTGTTTTAAAGTTTATTTTGTCTGATATAAGCATATCTACCCCAGCTTTCTTTTGGTTTATATTTGTATGGAATTTCTTTTTCCATCCCTTTATTTTCACTCTGTGTGTGTCCTCATATCTAAAGTGAATCTCCTGTAAGGAGCATACAATATTTTAAAAAATCCATTCAGGCACTCTATTGTCTTTTGATTGGAGAACTTAGTCCATTTATGTTTAAATTTAGTCCATGTATGTTTAAAATAATTATAAGTAGGTGTGTATTTACTGCCATTTTGTTAATTGTTTTCTGACTGTTTTGCTCCTTTGGTCCTTTCTTCTTCCCTTGCTTTCTTCTCTTGTGGTTTGATGACTTGCTTTAGTGTTTAGATTCCATTTTCATTATCTTTTTTGTAATCTAGGTTTTTCTTTTGTGGTCATCATAAGACTTACAAATACGTATGTATATATATACCAGTCTATTTTAAGTTGATAACAAGTTAAGTATGAATACATTCTGAATCTACATTTTTTACTCCCCAGTCCCCAATTTATGCTTTTAATGTCACATTTTACATCATTTTATTGTGTGTGTACCTTAAATAATTGCTGTAGTTTTAGTTATTTTTTACTTCTTTTGTCTTTTAGTCTTCATGTGAGGTTTCTAAGTGATTACTTCACTATATTTACCTTCACTAGGGAGACTTTACTTTCATATGTTTTCTTAATACTAGTTAGTGCCTTTTCTTTCCATCTTAAAGAAGTCCCTTGAACATTTCTTATAAGGCTGGTTGAGTGGTAGTGAACTCCTTTAGTTTTTGCTTGTCTGGAAAACTCTTTATCTCTCTTCTTTTCTGAATGATAATCTTCCTGGTCTTGGAAGTTTTTGGCTTTCAGCACTTTGAATATATCATGTACTCCCTTCTGGCCTGCAATGTTTCTACTAAAAAAATCTGCCATTATCTTATGAGTATTCCCCTATTTGCAACAAGTTTTTCTCTTGCTTTTAACATTCTCTATTTATCTTTGACTTTTGACATTTTAAGGTAACATATCTTGGTGTGGATCTCTTCAGGTCCATCTTATTTTGAACTCTCTGGATTTTCTGGACATGGATGTGTGTTTTTTCTTCTAGGTTAGGGTAGTTTATAGCCATTATTTTTTCAAATAAGTTTTATGTTCCTTTCTCTCTTCTCTTTCTGGGACCTCTATTATGCAAATGTTGTTCTACTTAATGTCCTACAGGTTCCTTAAACTGTCTTTACTTTTTAAAATTATTTTTTCTTTTTACTGCTCTTTTGGGTGAGTTCCACTGGCCTATCTTCTGGGTTACTGATTTTTTCTTCTGCTTTATGTAGTCTGTTACTGACCCCTCTAGTGTGTTTTTCAGTTAGGTTATTGAGTTTTTCAGATCTAGGACTTGTGTTTGGTACTTTCTTATATTTTCTATCTCTTTGTTGAAATTTTCTGTGTTCACCTATTCTATTCCCAAGATTGGTGAGTGTCTTTATGACCACTACTTTGAACCCTTTTTCAGGTAAATAACTTATCTCTGTTTCATTAAGGTTCCCCCACCCCTGCCGTTTCATCTTGTTCTTTCATTTGCAACATAGTCCTCTGTTCCCCCCCCCCCCCCCCATTTGCTCGACTCTGTTGGTTTCTATGCATTAGGTGAAAGAGCTGTCTCTCTCAGTTTTGAAGGATTGGTCACAGGGAGACTGGGGGTGTGTCAGTCTTAGTCTATGCAGTGCCCTGGTGGTGGTAACCTGCTAATGACAGTCTCTCTGATTGTTTCAGTACCATGGCGCTCAGAAATGTAACCATCCTGGTCAGGAATTCAAGGGGCCATCCCCTTTGTGACCCGTGCACCTGCTGGCTTTAGTCAGGGTGTGGTGCAGTGCCAGGCTGGGGCATGCCTGCCTGCCAGGTTTAGCAGGATGGAGCCATGGGAGGGCACAAATGTGGGCTAAGTGGTACTAGCAAGGTAGAAGGAGAGTGCAAAAATAGTACCTGCCAGCACCTCCATGCCTGGAAAGAGTTGTAAGAGACCCCTTTCCCTCTAGAAGACACTTTGAGATTAGCTAATGAATCTCCTTTGCACGTGGTCCAGGAACTTTTCAACTTACTGTGCTTTCACTGTGTCTTAGGGTGAGTAAATTTGTGCCTATGCCCTTTAAGAGTGGAGTCTTAGTTTCTTATAGCCTTTTGGGTCTCCTAGAAATAAGCCCTCTTGGTTTTCAAAGCCAGATGTTTTGGCTTGTCTCTCTGGTGCATGCAGATCCCAAGGTTGGGGTGCCTGATATGGGGCTCAAACCCCTTGCTCCTCAGGAATATGCTATATATTTGTCAGAGCCTTCCTTTTTGCGAGTTACCACACTAGGGGTGGGGTTTTTGGCAAGACCATTTCTCTGCTTCTCTTACCCATCTCTAAGTGGCCTTTTTATCCTTTGTGTGAAGGAACTCTTCAGCTAGTTTTCAGGTCTTCTTCAGAGAGAATTGTTCTACATGCAGCTATAGATTTGTTGTGTCAAAGGGAGAAAGTGAGTTCAGGGTCTTCCTATGCCCCTTTTTTGAACCTTATTTTAGATTAATTTCATCATAATCCTACAGAGTCCTTCTTAAAATTTTCCTGCTATCTTAAAGATAAGAAAATCATCATTCCAAAATGTAAGAACTACAAAGATTGTCCTCTCCATCCCCAGAGAGATCACAATCAGTAAGGATCAAAGAGACTCTACTTAATGATTAGAAGTTGCACTGTCATTTTCTTTTCTTAGAGAAAATAGGCAATGTTATTCAGAGGTTGATTGCAAGTTATCTAATCTAAGTCTAAAAAGTTACTTTCTTTTTTAGTATCATTCATGAGCTTATTGATAAAGAGAGTACTGCAGGGAGAATACCTTTTAGGTGTGTCTCTAAAGAGATAACTGCTAATTTCAGCTCCATCTGGAATTACTGATGAATCATGAAAAAATGCTTTGTCCCGGATCTGCATCTGAAAAAGTTCCTCATCTCGAGTGGGTAACTTCTGAGTCCTTGAGCTGAGTGGTAGTAGCAACCACAGCAGACACCAATGGAGAGGCACCATCCTGGGGCAAAAGAAATGATTGCTTACATTAGTTCTGTGGATAGACACTTGGGCACATTGCAAATGTTCTAAAGGGATAAGAATATTTTAGTTTTGACAGACAGAGCCAAATTATGCATTTTGGATATAACTTTCCTGTTGTTGTTTTTTTTTCCCATACTATTTCATAGAGTTGATAACAAATTCACTAGGATTTATAAAAGATTTTGAAATAAAAGGACTCTTGATGCATTAACTTCCCTGGGTATCTAGAGAGAAAATCCCCACTTCAATATGGCCAGAAAAGCCAATGTGGTTATTGCAGAAATGTGTATACAAATGTCTCAATGACTGAACCATAACATAAATCACAGAGACTCACTGAGAGCCAGAAAATTACCATTGCACAATTATTTTTATTCTTTCTTGAAATTTGACTAAGATTATACATGTATAGTATTATTCTGATTCCCAAGATCATATTTTCATAAATCAGAGATTTTTAGAGATGATAAAGCTTAATTTTCTCATAGGTTAAGCAATTTGTCCAAAATAAAGGTTGTTATTTGCTGATGTCTAACTATCATTCATTACTAAACTCTTCAACAAAACATTAAAAAAAAACAAACAAAACCTTTTACTGTAATAGAAATGGGCTTGGATT
Organism: Puma concolor; assembly: GCF_028749965.1. Classification (NCBI taxonomy): domain Eukaryota; kingdom Metazoa; phylum Chordata; class Mammalia; order Carnivora; family Felidae; genus Puma; species Puma concolor. The sequence continues at coordinate 104,395,579 of NC_141670.1, read as the reverse complement.
ACCACTCTCAGGTTAAATGAGACCACTGAAAAGTTGTATCGTTGGTCATTTGCCTTAACCTCCCATAGAGTTATGTATTTACTACTCCAACAGAATATTTTCATGGAGTTACATTTTGGCATTCAAACTGTCTTTTATCAAAGATCCTCTAGGTAATTATGGATCACTCTCTACTGCACACTGCTATAGGAACATTGTCAAGGACACTATCTTCTACACGTCTCAGTGTCCCTAACAGGAAGTCTAAGGTAGGCAAGTTCTTTTCATGCCAAGTGCTGGTGAAAGCTTTGCTTCTGTTGAGGATTTGGTGCCTTTCTCTCTCACAGAAAGAACTCTGTAAGGAGTTGTTCTCCTTTATCTCTTTGACAACATACATCAGGGAATTCAAGCATGAGGGAAAGACAGTGTTTTTACACATAAGTGCTTCAAATAGTGAGAAAGTCGAATGGAAATATTTGCAATAATTTGAAATGAAATGAACACCAGTTTTATTTATAAAGAGTCATTCCTATAGCTATGAGATCACCTCTACTTAAACCATCCTTTGACTTTAATTTTATCTTCCTTGGAGTGCTATCAAAAATAGATTCATACAACCAAAAATTTTTTTTGAAGGGAATAAACTTTTCTTTTCTATGAGAATGTGAGAAGAAACTTTTCCACAGTGAGCTTACCCAAAAAGTAAATTTAACTTCCTTTTTCTTTTCTTTTTTTTTTTTTTTAACGTTTATTTATTTTTGAGACAGGGAGAGACAGAGCATGAACAGGGGAGAGTCAGAGAGACAGAGACACAGAATCTGAAGCAGGCTCCCGGCTCTGAGCTGTCAGCACAGAGCCCGACACGGGGCTAGAACTCACGGACCGCGAGATCATGACCTGAGCCGAAGTCGGCCGCTTAACCGACTGAGCCACCCAGGCGCCTCTTAACTTCCTTTTTCAAAAACATTTTTTTTTTTGCCATTTGTTCTGCAGTTTTCCATATAAGACAGCTGCAGTAATTGAGAATTACTATGTGCAAAAAAAGGCACCAAATTCGCTAACTGCATTATTGCATTTAGCTCTCGCAATAATCTGTGAAGTAGGTACTATTCTTATATAAAAATAAATCTCCTTTTACATAATCAGAGAGGAATAGAAATCCAGGTGGAGATGACTGTAGAGCCCAAAGGTTTCTCCTCTGTAATATTTTCAAGAAAGGCATAACAGTTTTTTACAAGGGCTCTTATTTTTCATCCTTATTTCTCGGTTGTTTTGTAATCGAATGAAAACTTGACTCAGAGCTAAGAAATTTGACTTTTTGGTTTCAGCACTAATTAGATGTGTAATCTAAGGCAATTCACTTAAGCACTCCAGATGGACCTCAATTTTCTGAAGGGTTTGGATGATGATCTCTAAACTTTGAAAACGAATGGTGATTCTGAGACTGAATACTCAACTCCTCTTCCCAACTAGATAGCAGTTTAGAAGGCCAGGCCTTCTTAAGTTTCATTAAGTAATCTGAACCTCAGATATCTGAATGATTGTCAGGATGAGATCCAAGGGCAGTTGGAGATGTGAAGCAGGAGCTCACATTAGTTACTAATAGCAGATGAAGCTTATAACTACAAAAGATGGCTAGATATATCAAAATAAAAACTCAGTGAACCTATTTGAAACAAGCACGGACATAGTTGGCTAAACTAAATGGGACCTCTACTCACAACCTTTAATTCCTCCCCTCTGATGCCCTTCCTCCTGTGGCTAAAAGAAATGAAAAATCTGATATGCTAGTATTTGCTTTGCTGGCCCTGTTAAGAAATAATTATTATTTCAGCATAATATGTCCTGTTTACTCTGTAGCAGTGTCCCTGAAACTTTGCCCCCTGAGGGCAGAAGCAGCTAGATAATAAAATTTGTCTCTTTAGAAATGGTTAGAATTTGGCTTTCTATACTTATTAGGAACTTAGAGCCAACATGCCATGGCAGCACTTGAACATGAGATACTCAGGTGTATTTGCTCTAGACCCACTCTAATGCACAGCTTTACCTCATTAGGCTCTATGTTTGCCCATAAAGTTGTCAATTGCACAGTACCACCATAACCGAGCAGAAGAGGCTGCCCAGTGCCCCAGGATATTTGGGATATTTAAGTCAGCTCCAGAGTAAGACAGGTCACTAGTTATCACTGGTGGGAATTTTTCCAGTATCCCCAGCCATCCATTGGCAGAACTTTCTCTTTATTGAATCAGCTAATGATAAGAAATGAATTTTGAGTTAAAAATAACAATATTAACAAAGTTTGTTTTGAACATGCTGTACTCTTCTAAATGCTATATATATATATACATTATCTCATGTAATGCTACATCAACCCTATGATGCAGGCACTATTATTTCTCTCATTTCAAAAACGATCTAACTGAAGCTTGGACAGGTAAGATCACATAGTGATACAATATGATGTAAAAAATACAAACTATTTACCATATGTAAGTTTAAAAATATGAAAAGTAGGATTATTGTATGTTCTCCACATCAGCTACTTTTTAATTTATAAATAAACAAGTAACAGTGAACAACTTAAGATGACAGGATTCTACAAAGTAAGTGGTGAGAGATGATTCTCCATGGGTCTCTGTGATTGGTTTTGCATGTCTTGGAAGCAGAAGAATTGACTGCTTTTGTGCCAGATTATATTTTCAAGGATGTTTGTGTAATGAAAAGCCTTGGAAGATAAAGCTTCTGGAGCAGGCATGATCACTATATCAGGGAAGATCTGAGTTCCCCAAGCTCAGGGCTTCTCTCTTGTAAAAAAAAAACCCTATTTGGGGGCTAGTGCTATCTGGCCCTCTTTTCATCCTGTGGAAATTGGAAGTCAGTGAGCCAGGGGGAGAAAATGATAATACTGTGGATTCTGCTATTGCTCTGAGTTGCTCTGAGTATTGCTTTTGTCTCCAACCCAGTAGTCTGATGCCATCTAGTATCAATGAAACTATGTATAACAGGTTAACTTGTTAACTTACAAGTAGAGTAAAATCTTAGATTCTTCATTCATATTTTTGACACTACATTTTTCTTACTGAATTATTTTACTGGATCACTACTAGCTCAGGTAGATGTATATTTTAATTGAATATTTTAATTGAAACTTTAAATGAAAACTTGACTCATTTTGCGAAATGACATATATATATATATATATATATATATATATATATATATATAATTATTTCCCCTGATAAAATTCTATGAGGCCAACGTTTTGTTTCTGAAACAACTCTAACCATATTAATTGCTATATGTTATAGACAAGACAGACAATTTTTGGAAAGGTGTTTAAAATTTTTATGATCCCTGTTTTCTTCTTTTTTTTTTCATTGTATACATATAAGAAGATAGATGCTAGCTAAGCCTATGGTGGTAATCATTTTATAATATATATAGATCAAACTATTATGCCATGCATCTTATATTTTTATAGTGATGTGTGACAACTATTTTTCAATAAAACTGGAAAAAAATAGTGTGATCCCAAAGCACAGATCTTTATATTTTACAGGATTATCTTTTTCAAATGTTATCTAAAAACACTCATCTACTGTTGGGAAAAAGCTTACTCTGTTATTAGGGAAAGTTAATCATTTGACCAATTTCATCAGGTTACAGGCAGAATTACTTTAAATAAACTGTACTTAAAGGAAGCATTGACTATAGCTGATCAAAAAACTATTGCGCAGACAGGTTGTGTATATTTTTTCAATTTCTATTCACCAATTCAACTATAAAGCTTTACTTAGATATTGTTTAAAGGATTGTTTTAAGATTATATAGATTTTTTCCCCTACCAATAAAATGTTCTGTCTCAGACACTCAGCTTAAGAATTAGTCACTTTAAATAAACAACTAAAAAAATACATTCTTCTCATGAGTAAGACTTGGGTAAGCCAGTCTATAAGAACTGACTTTTCTTCTAAGATTACAAAAGTGCCCTCTAATGGCATAACTTTTCCTCTCATTTATTTTTGTTACTTCTAGGTATCCAGAGCTTATCTAGATTTAGAATTTAAGTTAAATAACATTCCTTAGAATTTCTCTTTCAGCATTATTTCTTTTGTCATGGGCATCTGGTAGTAATCTAGGCAACCTATCTGTATAGCAAGAAACCATGCTATCTTTTTATAATCAAGGGTCTAGTTCCAATAGAAGTAGGAAGTTGCTAGGATGATTCCAAATATTTTTATTTTTCTAGGCATAGCAGTCAACTCGGTTCCACAATTATTCACAGCCTAGGACTAGATGGTGTTATCTTATTGAGAAGAGTGACTTTGTTTCAATTAAAATTGTTTCAACTAAAATTCTGATGAATTACATACATAAATGCTATACTTGATTTTAGATGCGAATTTAAAACTCTGACGCTGTTCATGTCATCAGAAGCATCTGCATATCTGGCACACACTTTCAGATCCTGCCAAGACTGAAGTGAAAAAAGAAAAATGACCTAATGGTTTGATATACCTCAACCTTTAGTCTAGATTATGGATAATCTAGATTATTGGATAGTTTTATTCTTTGGAAAACCCGTGTGTCCTAGATTAAAAGGAGAAATTGTTTTTGAAATCTAATTGTCCAAAGATTAACCATGCATTCTATACTTACAAAGATTGAGAGAGGTCTGGGTACTGTAAAGTAAATAATTTTAAATATAATTCATTTTTATGGCACATGCGCACACACACACACACTTAAGGTCAAACTATTTGGAAACATTATATGAGTCCAGTTAGTTGATATTAGAGTAAAGGCAAATGAGCAGTGGTTCTAAAAGAAGAATCTTATACATATAAAAATTTACTTTTATATTTGCTGCCCCCTCTCTGGAGAGTGGGTAAAAGCTACAGAGCAGTTTTCTTGGGGATGTTTTAGGAATGACTACCAGGGTCACTTCTCCCATTCCTCTCCGCCATCTTCTCTGTGGGGGTCTCTGTTCTCCCATCCCATAGAGGGAAAGGGGACACTAGGAAGCATAGGGGATGAAATGGAGATCAGTTTTAAAGAAAATGCCAATGAAGAGATACGAAGCATTTGTGTCGTTTCCTAAAGGGTAGAGAGTAGAGCATATGATGGATAACTGCAAACATACAACTCATTCGAAGATTTTATTTTTGGTATTAACTTAAACATTTTATTCTGTAGAGCCTTTAGTGTAGTCAAAATAAATAGTCAAACTGACCTGGCATACGCTTTTACCACAAACCTGCAGAAATGTTTGAGGATTGTAAAACAGTCTAATGGCAAGCAAGAAAAAAGGGAAGTTTAAATAATTTACCAATGTATCAACTAAACACCCAGGATAACCTCTATTACCACAAAAGCAGAGTATAGTAAAAGCAATAAAACTTGCCCTATGGTGTCTGTTACAACTTCACTAGTGTCATTTCGCAAAATTTATCTTTAATTACATATGACCGGCTAGTCAATTTATCATCTTGGTTAATCCACTGGCTCACTTTGTGAAAATAAAAATTTATTTTTGGAAATTGTGTAAACAATGATTATAAGTAAATAAATCTGGTTACTTTCTTACTTCTTTTAAAAATATATTAGATGTACTTGACCACAATCCCTATTGATAATCTTGTCTTAAGAGTAGGGAAATATTTCAAGCCACTAAAAAGCTTGCCTTTAGATTTATAGACTACGGTTTAGCTATATTACCCCATTAATGTAAGGGATTTGCAAATCTGGTAAATAAAATGCTGTTTCAGGTTTTCATGAACTGTCTAAGACTCTCTGAAATAGAAGCTGTCCTGTATATTAAAGACATTGTGACCTTTATCAGTGCTGTAGTTTCCTCAGAAACAGCAGCCAACAGTTCAGTCTACCTGTGAGTGAGATGATCAAATCAAATTTCTCCATTCCTCCACAACCAGCCACCAAGGGCTTGCAAGTTCCTTACAAAAACATGTGAATGTATTTACAAAATATATCATTCAGCTCTTACAGATATTACATGTTGTAAACCCAGCAAGATCAGATTCATCTCTATCAATAGGCCACACCAAGAAAATAATGAAAAAAAAATAATGTCATTAAGATTCACTTAAAAACTCTTCAATGAACCCAATCACATGTAGGCTAAAACCATGAAATAAATTTACAATCCCCAGAAAGAAGGACGGGCATTCTGAATTTACTTGAGGCAAATGCATCTGGAATAAATGAAATCTAATGTTTAATTACAGAGAGTGGAAAGTGCATGATTATAATTTAGTGAGGATAATTTCAAGGAATGGTCTGCCGCAGAGATTTCTGTTATTTTCTTTTCCTTTTTAAGTGCAAATATTTAGTCTCTCCACTTCTATTTTTAAACTCAAGGGCATTTGTTTTGTTTGAATCATCCATGCCACATCTGATAATAAATCTGAAGCATTTAACCTAGCTGTAAAGAAAAAAAAAAAAAATGTAGCCTTTGTTGGGGGAACGGCCCCCACGTCTGCCACAGCCTGCTCTGTGAGCAAAGGGGGTCTGTGTGCACACTTTAATAGCAGAATGCCCAGCGTGGGCATGCACATTCCCTCAAGGCTGAAATTTAGTGGTAAAAAAAGCTGGATTCCCCAAAATCGTTCTGTTCTGTTGTCTTTTGCAAACAACGAAAATGTTAACTGAAATTAGTTGGTTGTTCTCATACATACAGAAGTATCCTCTGCTATGGCTGAAAAGTTGAGGGATACAGAGCATATTGTGGTTTGGTGTGTTTCCATATTTGCAAAGGGTGAAATGAAGCAGGTGGAAGTGGAAGGCCCCGGGTTGGCCCTAAGGAGTGGTCTGTGGCACGTGCCAGGTGAGCTCTTGTTCCGCAGTGGCTATACAGCACAGCTGCAGTAAGCCTCCCTCAACAAGGCAGAGCCAGAGTCAGGCACAGAACCCACAGGCGAAAGCTCTCCAAATGCGGGCTGTCATTACAGAGGGGAAAGATTATTAACAGTTTTAGAGTTCATTATGTCAATGATCTATGGATTAGGGACCTTCACATGCATTTCAGCTGCAGTGATTCCAACCTCCCCTACCACTTCTCTACATGATTGCCAACTTTCATTCTGGAAGGAAATTAAATTAGCATGAAAAAGCAATGTGAAATTAAAACATGCCAAGGATCTGAATACAGTTTCCATTCTGTCATCTCCTCCCCTCTGATCCTCATGGTGTGTAGTTCATAGTGGGGCCAAGACTAGGGCACTCTAATTTTAAAAGATGGTCATGCCTACAGAATAAGCTTGAAAGAGGATCAGATTTTAAAGTAAGTTACCCTGTATTCCCACCATCACTACTGCCAATAATAAGAATACTGAACCATAGAAATGGCCAACGATGTGTACTACAGATAAGAGTAGTCTTTGATTCAGGAAGCCAGGCCCATTTTACTAAAGGAAGGAGTGGATCTCCTAAAATGCATCTGATAGGTGATTAGAAGATATGGTAAATTCAAAAGCAATACAGAAGACAATGCAAAGTAAAACTGGAACAAAAGAGTGAACATCTTCCTCCTATCAAAATTTCCTCTGCATGTGCAACTGAGATAGCTGGGATAATTTCCACGATCTTAGGCACAGCTAATGATTCCTAGAATAATGAAAGCCCCTAAGGGAGAAATAATATGCTTGGTTGCTTTTCTTACTTTAGTTTGGCAACTAAGCCTTGTTTCCTGTTGGTCTGCAACAAAATGAAAATGACTTCCTGTGCAATGTTCCCCAAAGCAGTTAACAAACTGTATACCCCATCGTCTACTGAAATTTAGCTAAGATGTAATATGGCAACAGTCCAGGAGCATCTAGCAACAGCACATATCAGCCTAGAAGATAAGACATGAATTGTCATGGTCAACAAATACTGAGCCCCTGTTGTGTGTAACACACCAAAAGTACACTGAAAGTACAAAGATGTTTAATGTAGATTCAGACTGTTCTGCTGCTTACAATCGAGTTGAGTGGCCATTAATTATGAGTAGAAGTAACGTGCAATGTAAGATAGCACAATGCCAAGAGGAAACGGGGGGCTCATATGATAAATGCCTTCAGAGTTGGAGCGAAAACTCACCAAGAGTTGGTGAAGACAGAACAAGACTCAGAGAGAAAGTAGGATAAGGGGAGAAGAGCCAGATGCCAGGAAGGGAGATGGAGGTGTGAAGAGCGGGGCTGAGGCACAGACGTAGAACTGCAGCAGTAAAAGTTAACAAACAAATGTTAACTGAGCACTTCCTCTGTGCCAAACACTGAACAAGGTGCCAGGTACATAAGACATCCTTTCTTCTTGAGTTATTTATGGTCTGGAAAGAAGTGAGGAAGAAAATATTTTTATACAGAGAGATCAGTAAGGAAGTAATTGTGAAGGTTCATAAAAGCAAAATATCCCATTATAGAGAAAACTGAGGAAAGCTAAAAGATAAGTATCTCATGGTTTACAACCTATGCTTCTTATCAACTGCTGGAATTCCTGGGAAGAATTCTGAAGAGGGCCCTACAGCCCCACATCGTGTCCTAGGGCCACAGGGAAAGACTACGGAGGCAAGAACAAGTACTTCCTCAGGACAGGCTACTTTTTCAAAGAGCCCTATTTGCAAAACTTCTCTTTTCCACACAGAGTTTCCCTCTCCTACACCCCCAAGGTTAGGAGGCATGGTTCAGTGGAAAAATCACAGTTTGAGTCAGGACACTTTCACCACAGGCAGGAGAACTATCCACGTTGAAGGTTTGTTGGCCCAGATGGTCTCCTCCGTGCCCTACACTTGTGAACCCCTGCCAGTCCAGGTGAGTGCATCAGACCTCACAGGAAAGATGGCAACATAAGAAAGAAACTACGTTTTACAAAGTTTACAAAGATGCAAACTACTACTGAGATTCCGCTCAGGTCATGATCTCACAGTTCATGTGTTTGAGCTCTGCATTGGGCTTTGTGCTGACAGCATGGAGCCTGCTTGGGATTCCCTCTCTCTTCCCCTCCTTTCTCTCTCTCAAAATAAACAAACTTAAAAAAAAAAAAAAAAGTTGTGGTAACGGGTTGTTCATGCTCAGTGAGCAGGAAACTAAGAGAGACAGAAGTTATGAAGGGAGCGCCCCGGTGGCTCAGTTGGTTGGGTGTCCGACTTCGGCTTGGGTCATGACATTGCTGTTTGTTGGTTCGAGCCTCGCATAGGGCTCTGTGCTGATAGCTCAGAGCCTGGAGCCTGTTTCAGATTCTGGGTCTCCCCCTCTCTCTGCCCTTCCCCTGCTCATCTCTGTCTCTCAAAAATAAATAAACATCAAAACATTAAAAAAAGAAAAAGAAGTTATGAAGAAAATTTGACAAGAAAACCCTGCAGTTTGGCATGTGACCAGACTTCTTCATAAGCTGTGTCCAAATGGATAGGCTAAAATACAACTTACAAACCTTCCTATAAGCCCACATCTGCCAAATGTCATCTAACTGATGCTCCTGGGCACTTTTCTGCAGAGTGCCACCATCCGCGGAGGAGTCCTGAGGCAGCAGGCTTGATATGAGAATGAAGGCAAGGGCACAGGCATGGGCAAGGATGAGGCAGGTAGTAAGCTCAGTGACAGGCAGGGAAAAGCAGGCTAGAGAGAGCAAAGAGATCGCTGGCAGGGTTATTAGAGACACCAAAGAGTGTAGAATACTCTAAAGGAGAAAGGTCAGCAATCTTGTCAGATATTTTGTCACATATATAGCAAGGATTTACTAAATACCGATTGACTGGTGGACCAAACTGAGTAATCGCCATGTCTTCTGAACGGAGATCATTACTAATTGTGTTTGTTAGTGATAGCAAGGATAAAATAAAATACTGTAGAAGGAACAAAAGATTCTAAAAATAATCAGTCTCTTCACCCACCCATCAGCAACAACCTTACCTTCTTTACATATTTTCCATCTATCTCAGGTAATATATACTACCTTCTCAAAGAAACTTCAAAATTTTAAAGGCCTTTTTAGTTCGACTTACCATACTAAAAAAACCAGGTACTTAAATTATTCTGGTTCAAAGATATTCCCGTTCTTATAACAAACCTGGTTTCAAAAATTGCTTTGGTAATTCTGCCAGCTATGTCTGCTGAACACATGGGCTGCATCTTCCATAAAGTTTTGATCAAAGAAATCTTTATAACCCAGATTCTAGTGATGTAATAAAAAGCGATACTCATCAACAAGGCAGTGACAACAGGAACTTTTTCTAAAAGAGCAAGTGTGATGGGATTGCAGAGTTCATTGGCTGATTCAACAAATGTTTACTGGGCACTTACTCTGTGCCGGGCACTGGGAACACAGCAGTGAACAAGATGTGTGATGTTGTTGTGTTTGCAGGGCTTGTGCTTCGGTAGGTAAGGGAGATGATGACCAAGTCAAAAACTACACATAACCGTTCCAGACAGCAGTAGCATTGTGAAGAAAGTGAAACAGGCAAAGAGGTTGGAGGGGAGAAGAGGGAGTAGGTTGGGGGGAAGGAGCCCTCCTAGGCTGAGTGGTCATGGATGGCCTCTCTGAGGAAGTGACATTTTAGCAGGGGATTGAATGGAGAGGAGTAGTAAGCCACGGAGACTGAAGGGAAGGACCTATTTGGTCTACTGGATTTTATGTCCAGGAATCTGCCTCATCTGTGCCTTAACTGTCACCCTCAGCCACTAAGAGGGACGCAATCACAATCCACAGGGACCAGAAGACAGCACTGACTCAGTGAGGCGGCCACAGTCACATGAGGCGAGGAAGGACTGGCAGTGTTAAATCCAGGCATGCTGGGATGGGCGGTGACACCAGATGTTTTAAGGTCTGTTATCAGATGAAAGAGGGATTAGAAGCACTCTGGCTGGCCCAGCTAGTACCAGCTGCCCGCATGGCACTATAGGGACGGAGATTGGGGCTCAATAAAATAAAGACTTATCTGACAAAGCTGTTAAACTGAACAGAGCGGTTTAAAGAGTAGGTGTTCTGACAGAGGAAGGAGGCTTCCTGATTTTCTGGACTGAGACACTGAAAACAAAACAAAACAAAACAAAACAAAAAAAGCAAAAGAAAAAAAAGGGCTATAAAACCTGCAGGAAGATTCTTAATAGGATTGTAGGGGCATAGTGTTTACTTAGATGGTTTGTTATCTGAGCTCTCCCTGTAAACTGTCAGTGAGTGAACTAGTGTTTATTAAGTGCCTGTTGCAAGATCCCTGGAGACATAAGAGGAGGATAAGGCAGAATTAAGGTCTTCCAGTGAAGCCAGAGACTTTGATTCTTATGGCACTTTCTTATCTTCCTTGAATTATAGCTATTTTAATATTTTTTCCTGTCCTTAAAAAAAAAAAAAAGCTCTCCATGAAGCAACATGAGTTTACTCAAGTACGTGTCCCCTGGAAACTATTACTTTTTACTCATCCTTGTATCTCCTATATAGACTTTTTTAGTTCTTATACAAAGTAGGCACTAAATAAGTATTTGCTTAATTATACTGATTTCAAGGAGTTTATTGCAAAGAGGAGGGTAATCTGAAATCTCTCCCATCAGATTCTGGACTATGCAAGGAAGTTGGGGGTGGTTGTTTGCCAAGGCCTCGAGGCTGATTCTTAGCTCCAGGCCCGTTTTCCTTCTGATGCCCAGGATCTAACATTCAAAGGTGTGAAGTGGCTCAGCACTGGCCTCACCAAGCCAGACTCAGGCTGGTGAGGAGTTTAAATTTGGGCTCTATTCCTTCCTCTGCCAAGCACTTCTGTACCACTGAGTCCATGGGCAGATTAAGTCCCCACAACTTCTTGATTCACCCTGGTTTCCGTGTTGACTCAAATGGAATAGTGTTCCTGACCAGGCTGCTCCAGAGTTACCTGAGATGCTGCATGAAAACAAGTACACACTGGTGTTAATTAGCTCAGCAGCACAGTCCTGCCACGTACCAAATGAAGAACCTCAACATTATCCACTTTTTTGGATCTCCATCCGCTGTTCACCAACAAATCCTGCCAATCTACCTGCTGCATATTCTCTCAAATTTGTTCTCTCTTCTCTATCCAAACTGCCAATGCCTCAGATTATCCACTTATTGCTTCTCACACCCATTTCCCACAGCTCTCCTTGACCATTTTGCGCAGTACTGACACTATTATCTTTATGAACAAGAATGTTTCACTCTTCTGCTAACCAAAACAAGTCAGATGTTTCCCCCGAACTGGAGGATGAAGTCCGTGCACATGAGGTCCTTTACCTCACTGCTCACTCCACCAGACTTATTCCCGACAACTGTCCATACTTGGCTTGTCGTTCCCGTGTGTTCTTCAGGACTCAGTGGACTCCTTCACCTAGGACACCTTTGCTGCTTCTCTCGGTGGCCAACTCCTACTCATTCTTCACGACTCAAACATTTATGACCACAGGGAATTTAGTTGTGTGCTTTTCTATGTGCATACTTCTACTGCACACCGTTTTAATTTGTTTGTGCATATTCTTGACATGCCCAGGGTCTGTAGAAAGGAAATGCTATGTTTATGACAGTTATAATGGTGGTCATAGAACAACACCAAGCGCATCTACATGACATTTTGTGTGTAACAAATAAATGAAATTGAAAGTAATAAAATTAACTATTATTGCTGATTTATGGGATTTGTTTCATAAGAGATATAATAAGCTAAATAGGAAACAAGTTATGGATGCTTTTGACAATTTTATGGGTATAAAATAGGTTTTTTTGTAAAACTTAAAGACTTGGGAAGTATTTCTTTAACCTTTTGAGGTGGGCCTCATGGAAACTTGTTGGCTGGCTGCCATAGAGGGATGGTATGTGCCGGATGGTCCAGAGGCCTGGTATAGGGAAGCATTTTTTTCTGTTGTTACCAGGACATGTAAGAATAACACAGTGCATTACTCAAGAGAACCTTCTTCCTTGAAAATAGGTGAAATATGGTTTGGTTGGGATACTTTCTGATCAGGGAATAGGAATGCTATAGACCAGTGCTTCTCAAATCTTAATGTGGATTCACATCACTCAGCTTTCCTGTGAAGATGCAGATCCTAATTCAAAAAGTCTGCCTGTCACTCGTCCTTTCTAACAAGCTCCCCAGAGATATGATGCTGATGGTTCATGGGCTGCACTTTGAGTAGATCTGTGTCTTTCAATTCCACGACCGATTATCTGGTTATGGTGGCACGATGATTTTCTTCTCCAGGATTTTCATTGCTTGACATTTTTTTAAGTATTTTAAGTAATCTCTACACCCAATGTTGGGTTGGAACTTACAACCCCGAGATCAAGAGTCGCACATTCTACCGACTGACCAAGCCATGTGCCCCTCATTGTTTGCACTTTCTGATTTCTAATTTTCACTCATTCCAAATGTTAATGTTTTAAACATATATTTACCATGGACGACATGGAGATTATACATATCCTTTCTTCCTTTTACTTTGAGAACTATTATTACATCCACACAATTTCACAGCTTTCTCTTTTCTTTACCTTCTTTAGATTAAAAAACAAGAAGATATGCAGGTTTATTCTCTCTGGGGAATACGTCTGTGTTTAACTTAAAGCCCAGTAACTAGTGGAATTTTTTAGGAGATTGTGACAAGATCTTAATTTATTCATATACCTAATGAAGTTGGCAAATATACTACTAAGAAATAAGATGCTATCAAGAAGAAATAATTATTACCGTAGAATAGTAAATACCATAGCTAAGAACTGGCATTTGATTCCATGGACCTAATCCCATATTCTCCCAAATACCTGATGGTCCTGAAGCTCTGCTTCTTTCCTCCCCACTGGCAGTTATTTTGATATGACAGCATTAAAGCCTATCTGCTATCAAAGAGTTTTGGAAGTGGCCTCAAGTGCCAAAGCAAGGACAAAATCAAAGTAGTCATTAAACATACTGTAATCAAGATAATATACTTCAAATATAGAAGAGTGAGACAGATGTACCAGGAACCTTAAATAGTTCAAATGATTAAACCTTAAGTTATTATTTCCAGATTAAAAAAAAAAAAAAAAGGAAAAAAAAAGCAAGGGGCACACAAGTATGTAGTTGTTGTGTTCTTGTAAAAAGAAATAAGTTCAAGTAACAGTTTTAAAATATGGATTTCTTCGGCGATCCCTCTTATAAAATCCAAGGCCAAAAACAAATGTAGAGCCCTGTCTTCGGAGAGATGAGATAATATTCTCCAAGGACACTGGTTCGTGACAATCTCACAGTTGAGAGAACCTCAAAGAGAGGATAGTTAATGCATCACCTCTCTTTTCTTTCTGTATCTCACTCTCTGGTCTCATGTCTCCAAGCCTGGGGACGGTTAAAAGGCTGCCAAAGTAAAATAGAAAATGATCGCTAGACTTTGAGTAAGAAGATCTGAGTTGAAGGAGTTCTGACCAAACCATTATTGGCTTTTGTACTTTTAGCAAATCTCTTAATACTCTTTGAGTTTCCTCATCCATAAATGGAAAACATTTATTCTCAGGGCTGTTAATGAGGTTTAAAATGGTGGGTGTGAATGCTTTTTTACAATGAGAAAAGGTCCTATTTATCTATAAATAGTATAAAACAGCTTCTCAAACTAGTTGCAAAATTTTATTCAACAACAAAAGATACATGTTTTGACTTGCTCTTCAAACAGGTATCAGAAAGAGTTTCAGCATCAGGTTATTCTATCTGAATTTACCTAATCTATCAGGTAACAGATTAGGTTCCTATTTAAAGACTGACTAGAAACACAGAGGAAAGGCCAAGATGTTGGGTTTTAAAAAATAATCACATAAACAGGAGGAAATTCTTAATATTCTTTTTGTTAGCCTTGATAGACCATATCTGAGGGCATCAATATTGTTTAATAAACAAAGATGGATTAAGCGGATTGAAAGGTGAGTGTTCTCAGGCTTTTTAGGCACTAGATCTAGCAAGGGATTTCAGATGCACGTGTCGAGATTAGAGAGCTGAGGATCAGGCTCAGTTCCTGGGATGTTCTGCATTATTATTTCTGGATTAAGAGATGATTAAAGAACAGGGCACTCAAAAGGCAGATAGTGCGGGCAGACCCCAAGGTCACTTTTAATGAAGAGTTTATAGTAAATTATGATGAAATAACACAAGCTCGTAAGTCTACAACAGAAAGATGACAAACCAAAAGACACTGACCACAATTATTTCATCCCTCCCCTCCTCCAAAAGTAAGATCTACCGTTAGGTGTGGTTTTCCTTTAAAAAAAAATTTTTTTTAAGCATTGGGGAAAGGCTGCTGCTGGTGAGTGTCAAGGGTCAACAATGTTCATTGGTCGTTACACAAGATAGAGCCTGCCAAGAGAAAAAAAAGTCTCAAAACTGCCTCTTTGTTGTCATTGTTTTGTAAATGTGAATAAAACTTTAAATATAGAGATTGTTTTCAATTACAGATTGACCTCGCTGGCTGAAATGTTAATATGAGTGTGCGTATAAATATCTTCACTGTTTGAACTTACTTATTCCTCATTATGTTTTAAAGGGCTTTAAATGTTTAGAATATTTGGAATATCCTATCATATGTGTCTACAATAACTTTCATTCCACTGAAATGTGTAATTTCATCCAACTTTGGAGGGGGAGGAATCATTTATTTAAAGAATTTTAAAAGAGACGTAACTTCAAATCTTATCTCTCAAAAGTGCCATATTATTAGTGGAATAATGGAATGAGTCTAGAGGTGAATTATTATTATGCAATACCACTATTTTAAAAAGGGATTCTGCAGATTATTAATTTTTCAGTGTTGTACCTTAACACATATTGATTAAAAGTCAAAAATTGTAATCATTTTTCTGTAAAAACTTCTCTAGTAAGTTAATTACCAAAACCAGCAAACAAACATCTAGCACATAAACTGTCTGTGATTAAGGTCTTATCAATTTAGACTAAATTAATGATCTTTTTTAATCATTAAATTGTAAAAGAAAAATTTTCCAAGCAAATGCATCCTTGCAAATTAATTTGGCAATTAATCTCAATTAAAAATTTTTAGACATTTCCACCAATTTTGCTTATGAAACCAAGAGTCCCTACTTTATTTTAGAAGTGTGTGAATGAGTGTAGGGAAGTCTCTTAACTGAGTCTCAGATTTCTCAGCAGGAGGAGGGTTACTATCTTCCTCACTGGGTTCCTGTGAAGATTAAGGTAAATGATGGATGTGGAAGTACCTTGTAAACAATCAATGGGTTTTACAAAGTTATAATATTGTTAATAAGTAGAATAATTTCCATTCACTGTTGTGAAATTCAAAACACAGAAGCAACTTTAACATAAGTTAGTAACTAGCAACTTTACAATAAACAATAAAATTTCAAATAAAAATTTCCAAATGTAGCACTTTATATATTTTTACTAGAGCAGATTAGACAACTTTTTTTTAACTCTTAGAATACTGAAAATTTTCAGAGCATAATGGAATGTATTATCTATTTACTTGTAACAGAGGAATTATCAAATGCGTATACATATAACTAAGAATACTTTTGAAGACAGTGGTGACTAATTTATTTGAGGGCTCTTTCAGCTTTCTGTTTAAGACCTCTGGCTCTCTAATGTGTTGTTCCCAAATCTTTTGGAATTGTGATTAAAAAATATATACCTGTATTTCATATATATAAAATAACAAGGCATTCTATGCCACAGTGAGTATCCTAGTTGATTATATTGGATGTAATCCTATACTTCATGTCATTTTTTCAGGTAGGGTTGACTTCTTGTCAGAGAATTGGAGATTGAAATGCCACTATTTTCACCTGACATTATTTTTACTTCATAGAAGATGTGACCTCTGCCATTATTTCTTTTTCATTCACCATCTGATACACTGAATAAGAGTGCTTTTGACATTAGATCTATTACATAATGTTAACAGAACTTCTTTTCCCTCTTTATACATAAAAGTCAGTATAGATAGGGTTTCTGATATTTTCTCATTTCATCATAATGAGGCATCTTGTGAGGGAAAGAGGACACCCTTTTTTAGAGACCTGTGCTTTACAAGAGCAACACTAGATATCTGTTCAGTGCCTCAATTATTTAAAAGAGTATCCTGTTTCCTTCATTTTACTGAAAAGATATGTTTTTAAATACAAATACTCAGTAGATCTAACCTTGCAAAGATAATCTCAAGTGTCCTCACCGATTCCTCAACATCAAGATTCCATATCTTAAATTTACATCAAGGAAGAAAGAAGGTGAATTCCGTATTTTGTGGGCCCAGTGTAAAATGGAAAGCGCAAGACCTCTTGTTCAAAAAGTAAGGATTTCAAGATGGTGACAGAAGAGCATTCGACTAAGCACAAGAGACCTTCCAAGTGTGGCCCCTGAGGCTGGCCCCGGGGATAAGTTACACTAGAGTATAAGAAACTGAGAGTCAATTACAAACTTCGAAGGATCACCCCTCGAACTGAAATATTTGAGACTTGGGAAGGCCAAAAGATAAATGATTGCTGTCTTTTCTCAGTTTTCCAGGTGTTTTAACTACCAGTGCTGTTTCTGATCTCTGTCACCACTGTTGGCAACAAATATCTCTTCAGCTATAGGATCCAGTTACTTCTGAAACAATCCCAACTTGAAGTTTTGGATGGTATCAGTGAATTTTAGTGAATGCTGTGACTTAATATGAATTACAACATTTATTGAGTGCTATCAACATATGAATAATATTTAGATTTAAATCATGACATATATACTAGTGTATTCTTACGGGTAACATGTATTTATTACCTGTCTTTAAATGTATTTTAAACAAGATAACTAAAAAGGATCAAGTATGTGTATTTTTATGTGAGATTATTTTGGTATGACTCTGATAATTTAATCAGAGACATATTTTATTACAGAAATAAAATGCATAATGTGACATTTGGCAATGCCCATGAGCTTAGAGTACACATGGCCTGAACAAAAGGGAGTAATCAAAGCCATTTCTTAGGTTCACATGGATTGCTGAGGTTTAACTTTTCACTACCATGTGCTATAAATTGTAACCACCTATACTCCAGGATGCACCTAAGTTGGAGAAACTAACCCTAAATAAATCAAGCCCTTTACACAAGCTTTTCTCTTGTAAACATAATATTTTCAAGTATCACAATGTCACCCCTCATTTTGTTTGTCAACTATCCAGATATGGTATTCTCTATCTTTGCAAATAAACACTTGCTCATAGTTTCTGTATTAAACAGCAGTCATGGTGATTTCAAAAACAAGATATCACCCTTCACAAATCTTTCTAATGATCAGTTCAGGTTTTACTCTTTCTTTTAGAAAATGATAAATTTCAGGGGTTCCCGGGTGGCTCAGTCGGTTAAGCATCTGACTTCAGCTCAGGTCATGATCTCATGGTTCCTAGGTTTGAGCCCTGCCTCTGGCTCTGAGCCTGGAGCCTGCTTCAGATTCTGTGTCTCCCTCTGGCTCCCTGCCCCTTCCCCACTTGTGTGCTTGTGTACTCTCTCTCTCTCAAAAATAATAAATAAATCAACATTTTTTAAAAATGATAAATTTCAGTCTCATTTTGTCTAGATCTGTGTATACAAGGACAATTGCCTCAGAGAACAAGATGTAGTTACGATGACTTTTAGTTATGGATAAAATGCTCATATGAATAGAGTCCATATTTTTCGGCTATGTCTTTAGATCGTGGAGTACACGTCCTCTGAGCACACAGCTGGAATACGAGAGTGTTTGCCTTGCTTTCATGTTAGGGAGAAGACAGAAACTTGTACGGTCACTGTAGACTACAGTCAGGACCACTATTTGTGATACTGGCTGTAAGCATTCCAACTAGAAAACAGACATGAGTGCATGTTGCTAATTCGATTTTTGTTATTTGGTTATTAAATGTAAAATGTCCACACTGTGTCCAAGAGTTTCCTTCATTTGAGCTGATTTCTAGTCATGTGTAATCACGTTTTTATTGAGTTCTTTTCAAACTTTATATAACCTGTTGTTTCTTTCTTTTTTATTTTTTTAATGTTCGTTTACTTCTGAGAGAGAGAGAAAGACAGAGTGTGAACAGGGGCCAGGAGGGGTAGAGAGAGAGTGGGAGACACAGAACTTGCAGCAGGCTCCAGGCTCTGTGCACAAGCCTGACACGGGCCTTGAATTCACCAACTGTGAGATCAAGACCTGAGCAGAAGTCGGAGGCTTGACAGACTGAGCTACCCAGGTGCCCCTATTTCCTGTTGTTTCTAAAAAAGCTTTTTTTTTTCTTTTCTAATAACTATATAGAAGGTAGCAAATTCTTTCAAAAGAACAATTAAAAGAGCCATTGGAAAAGTTAACTATATACATTCTGTCATATTTTTCTTTTTTAAAGATCCAGAGTTTTCACAAGTGAAACTAAAAATAACTATTTCAGAGAAATATATAAGATATTAAATATATGTCCTTTTCAAATTTGATACAGGAAAAATTAACAAATCAAAACCCCAAACTATCCACCAACTTGCTAAAATATATCAGTTTCCAAGGGATATGGATAATTGCGGAAGGAATAATGAGATATAATCTTGGATGTTTCTATATTTAAAGACTTGAGGTCTGTGGACTTTAAAGTTTAAGTCAATTTTAGCTTAGTGAGTGCTTAAAAAAAATTGACAATGTAACAGGACCCAATATCCAGCTGTTCTGTGGTCAAGTCTGTCTCTTCATCCCAAAGGGAAAGATCTGCAGAAACATATCGCTAGTTCACTTTTGTTCCATTACTGATCAACTACCTTACCCTTAATTTTTAAAATGCAAAACTAACAATACCTTTTTTATTTGAGGTGAATTAATATTATAGTTTATAATTTCCGAATATTTCAGAATACTAAAATACACAGATTAGGTGGCTTGCAGTTGTAGTAAGATACCCAAAGAAAGGGGGAAGGTGTGAATATAGCACCTTCGGGTTCAGGGAATGTGTTTCGGAAGTAAGCAGCTGAGAACACACCTGCTTTTGTCACTGGTTTGGGCACTGGTGGGCTACAGACATCAAATGTCAGGTGTCATCTGAGGAGTGGCAAGAGATCTCTATGCACAGGTCCAAACACAGACTCATCATAACATGCTTTGTTTTTTTCCCAGAAATACAACCGAATTTAGGATCAGCATACCACTATACAATGCGATAAAGTATTAGTTTTGTTTTTCTATGTCATACTATGTGATTCTTTTTTTTTTTTTTTTTTCCTTTTTAACAACAGTGGCACAGTATTTCCTTTTCTTCCTAGGTGAAAAATAACATGCGGAAGCATGATTATGTGTGTCGTAGGTGTCAATGTGAACTGTAATTATAACGGGAAACAAGGCAAAATTTATCCTAACTTTGGGGTTTCAGTGGCCAGGCATTTTTACATGGAATATTTAAATATTTGAGGACTTTAATTTTGAAATCAGTTTGAAAGCAAAGATTTGGTGCGACTTACTGTTTACTACTCAACTACATAACTTGTTTAATTGGTGCTTCTATGAATGACTGAGCCAACTAGAAAAGGAAAAAAAAATTATATTCTTCAGAATAATTGCTCCAAAATAAACATTTACAGGTTCTAGACATTGTTTCAAGGTCAAGTGAATAATCTGAATTAGTTTTGTAGATTACACTTGCCTTTGACCCAGTATAGATGACTATGGGATATGCTTTCTTCCTGGTGCCTAAGCTGATGGGAACTGACCCTGGCAAGTTCCATTTATTACTTGGATGGTACTATGGGTGCAGGGCTCCCCAAAGCAAGACCTGACAAGAAAAGAGGGAGCAAAACAGTGTGAGAACACTGCTTGGTCACTAGACTCAACTACTTTATCACTGGAATAACTAAGGAAAAAAAGACTAAAATAATTTTAATCCATGCACATTATGTGGAATTCTTACTATGTCTTGCTATCTGTTAACTCAGGCATAGTCGTCACAATTCCAATATCTACTCATTCATCGCTGCAAAATGAAAAATAAGTTCTGTCCTAACAATGACAACAAAAACACAATCAGTTTTAAAATAAAAGTTCTGACCTCTTCATAGACTGACTAGAAATACTACAGAAATGAACATGGGAAGATAACAATGGACAGATACATTTTATTTCTACCTTTCTCTCCTTCCTTCCAAATAATTATAGTTTAACAACACAAAATTTCCCGTATTATACACGGAGAGTATGGTCAATAAATCCAAGTGAGAAAACTAAGATCTGAATCACCAGGTTCATGAAGCTGATTGAAACATTCGCTACATTAAGTTATCCGAAGGCTGATCCACTGTGGCTACATTGAATGTAAGCATTCCCTCAGCATGGTGTTGCCAAGGTTATGACATCACTCTTTGCTTTTTTACCATTCATATGTTGCCACATGAATGCTCAATAGACCCAGGACAAATAAACGGAGGGTGAGGGCTTCCCTCATTCTTAGAAGGGTATTTTTCAATTATATATTTTGTTACATCTTAGGAGATAAAAGCTGTGTCTGCAAGTGATTAAAAGATGTTTTATATTCATGGTTTCATTTCTGCTGAAATAAATGCGTAATTTAAACCACACATAATTCCTAGCAATTTAGGCCCATTACAGAGTTCTAGCTTCTTTTTTATGATAGTTACTAATTAAAACGGAGTGTTACTGCCACGTGGAGCCTGTGACTTCCACATACAGGTTTAATGAATCAAACGTCCTGACATAAAAATGAAAACAATACAGACAAAGCTGCAAGCTGTTATGTTTCTAGTGTGTGGTAAGGATTAAGGATATTCACTGAAGTTAAGAATTATGCAGAGAAAACACTTGTAATTTCTTTCTTTAAAGGGAGAATTAAAGGTTTTTTTTAGTGAAATCTGAAATAGTCACCAATTTTTCTAACTTCTGGACCCCTCATTCCCAGCGGACTCCCCCTCCTGAAGAATTCAAACTCATCAGAGTCACTTTTAAAGGATACATGATGGGATATTTTAATGTAATCCTGCATATAGGTTTAGATTGAAAATGGGAATTGGGACTATAATTAATTATGTTGCCATGTTTTTTGAACTTTAAGGAGACAGACTGAGGCAAAGGAGGGCATTTCATAAGACTGCAACCTTCTAAAAGTTCATAGGTCAAGACTTTGGTAAAATGACAGTATCTTTTTGACATTTAATTAATTCCACATGCAGAATGAGTGTGAGAAATTAATACCCCTTTGGTGTACTCACTTTCTGAAACCACTGTAATAAGAGACTGACACAAAATCAAAACCAAATATAAACACGGTCTTCAGCTAGGGTATGGCCTTACGATCACTGTTACTAAACAATAATTAATAATAATAACTACTGATCGCTCTCCGTACGCGTATTTGCTGTCGCGTCCATCCATCACATCTTTCAGGATAATAAAACAGTTCAATCCCATCAAATCCTCCAAAGCGCTCCCTCTGGAGGGATGTTTTATCTCTACTTCTGTGAGCCCAGGGAGGATTCTACTTGTTTGAAGGGGGCGGAGAATGGAGCTGGGTCCTATTTATTTCCATTGACGACTCCCCGGGTTCTCACAGGCGCTCAGAGCCCGGGTGGGAGGAAAAGGGGAGGGGGTGCGGAGATTCCCTCCTTCAGAGAAGAAAAAGGGTTCAGGAAGCGAGGCGAAAGAAGGGGTGGGTGAGGGAGTGGGGGAAAGGGGGTAGTGTGGTGGGAGAGGTCAGGGACTAAATGAAGAAATAAATTCTTCTTTGATAGAGTAGGATCGAATGATGCAAAGTGGACGAATTTACCAGTCCAACTAAGTTGCTGAAAGGAACTGTGTGAAAAAACAAAACAAAACAAAAGAAAAAGAAAAAGAAAAAAGAAAACAACAACAGCAACAACAACAACCACCCAAAAAGCAAACCCAGAGACATTTTCTCAGGTTCATTTCTCGCTCAAGGTCTTGGTTTCACTGAGCTACTTGTACCCTGAGCAGGAGATGGACAGCGCCCCGAAGGGGGCCGGGAGCACAACCGCGACCTGCCCGAAGGTCAGCTCAGCGCCCTTTGCAGAGGTGCCCGCGGCAAACTCCGAGGGCCTCCGCGACCCACGCGGACCCGGTGCGGAGGGCTAAGGGGAATTCTCCAGCTTCGGGCGGGGGGACGGGGGGGGGGGGGGGAGGGGGCAGGAAGGGCGCAAAATGAAACGAAACCACACCCTAAATTTTGCAGTTTGCGAAGTGTCCCAGGGGAACAGCGGGGACCTGGAACCACTCGTTCATTCCTGAGTGTCGGGGCCGCCCCAAGTCTCACCTCAGTACTGAAGGTAGAGCGGACTGGAGCGAGTACCCACTGGTGCACAGACAGGTCTAGGGCACTACGTACGCCCTGTCGCTCGGTCTGGGGCGAGAAGGAGCGTCCCCTCGGTGGCTGCTCTGGTACCCCGGCAAAAGCAAGATCAGGTTCCAGGCCTCCCTGCTCAGCTCAAGGAAGTTTCTCTAACGATGCTCGCCTCCGAGGCAGAGCGCGAACGAGGTGCCAAAGCGGAGAGGTTCGGCTGGCCGAAGCGGACCGAGATCCCCGAGCCCCTGGCTGCGGCTGGGGGCCGCCCACCAGGACCCCGCGCCTGCTCTGCCCGAGCGCGAGCCGGGTGCGCAGTCCGGGCTCCTTGCGTTTCGTCCCACACTCAACGCGCCGGCAAGACCCCAGTCTCACAGACTTTCTGTAGCCAAGGCTACAGGAGGTGAACCGGAGGGGGAGGCAGCAACCCTCCCGGCAGGCGGGCAAAGTAAGTGTCCAGGCCAAGTCGGGAATAAAGGCTCTGCGGCTCCCGGGACTCCGCCGCACCCTGGGCACCTGGAACCCCGTGTCCCCGGCCCGTGCACGGTCTCTCCACCTCCTAACACCGCTGGGGCCGCCCAGCCACGAAGCCAGTGTGGAAAACCGAGGGAGATCTCCTCCACGCCCCTTAAGCCCTCAGCTCCTCGGGATCTGGCGCCCTCGTCCAGCCGCGACGGAGAACCTCGCTGGGCCCCTCTGAGTTAGGGGACGCGCGCCTCCACCCCCAACCCCAGAGGAGCCCTCGGGTGTGAACATTCCTTGTACCAGGTCTTGGGGTGGCGGTCTAAGGCGTCGGGACGTCACGAGTTGCTTTCCTCTCGTTACTTACCTTAAAAAAAATCGGTTTGCTTTTCCTGGGAGGGGGAGAGGAAAAATCCCTCCACGAGGTGTGGTGTGCGAAACAGTCCACGTCCCCGGCACCGGCCAAGATGCTAAGCACCAGTACTCAGGAACCGAAGGGGCTGGGAGGCGGAGGAGGAGGCCGATAATAGAGAAAAATTAAATCGGCCGAAGTGTCCCAACTTTGCGGTGGGCGCTGCAAACTTCAAAGGCGGGCGAGGGCTGGCGGCGCGCGGCAGCCGAAGTTGCTTCGAAGTGGAGCGGGGAGCAGCGCGGGGCTGGGGGATCCCTGGGCAGAGTGGGGAAGTGGCGGGAGGTCCTTTTAAAAGGCCGGGAACGTGCGGGGGCTGGGCGCCGCGAGGATGCTGCCAGCCCCGCGGGGGCTGTCGCGGGCTCCGCGGGCGGCCGCTCGGGGCACCGGCGCCTGGCTGGAGTGCGGCGCAAGGAGAGCGGGGCGCGCGGGGCGACGGCGGCGGCGGGTGCGCGGCTCGGTTCGCTCCGCTCTCTCGCGGCTCCGAGCCGGGAGTGTGTGTTCGCTCCCGAGTGTCACTGCTGAAGCCCAGAGCCGCTCCCCCTCCCGCCCCACCGCTGCCCGCCCGCCCCCTCCCTCCTCTGCCCGCTGCCTCCCCCCTCGGTTCCTCCCTCCCTCCCGCTGCGCGCCACCGCGCGCGCGCGCGCGCGCACTTACACACACACACACACACACACACACACACACACACACACACACGGAGACCCAGCGCTCCCCAAACGGGGACCTTCGCGGGCGGCATCTCAGGGGACGCACCGCCGTTCTTACCTCCCCGCCAGTCGTGGGGAAGAAGAGAGAGGCCCACCGAGACCCCCTCAAAGCCACAAAACCTAGGGAGAAGCGTACGCGGGCCATCGCACCGTCAGGGAGCCCCGGGTGCACAATGAGGGGGAACTCTGGGGTTGATTGGGGGCCGGGGGTGGGGAGACGAGCTAAATCCAGAAGGTTGGAGGCGGAAAGCAGAGTGTGCAAACTGTGCACTCATGTCCCACTTTTCACCCCACCGCCTGCCTACCACCGCCTTCACTCAGGGAGCGCTTCCCCCTCGGCGCACACCGAGCCTCCTCCGGTTTGAAACTCAGCAGCTGTTTTAACAATTGAAAAGCGGCCCTACAGGACCAGTGAGAGACGGAGCAGAGTGTGTGAAGCCATTAAGGCTGACTAGGTAATTATGATAAGAAGTTACCTAATTAGCAACCTGGCCAGGGCACAGAAAAAAAGGCGGGGGGCGAGGGGAGTAGTGAGTGATTTAGTGATCTCATTTTCCCAAATGCGAACCTAGTTTCCAGCAAACCTGGTTTTTAGACTCTCAAATTTTATGTTCTCAGAAAACAGTTTATTCAGATACAGTATCAGTATTGAAAGCATGAAGGATACTTGCCCTCTTCTTGCCACAGAGAAATGAAGATAAGTAAGATGCAAATCAGCCTTACCGAGGTCATATGAACAACTATGGTCTTTTTGTTAAATACCTGGTCACAGAGGGCAGTCCAATGAGGCTCCCAAGGTTTTGTGGCTCCTAGGTGAGAATACTGCCATAGATGGATTTATGGAACCGTTTATACTCCACAAAGTAGTTTTGCAAAAGCCATAGAATGTTTAAACGGCTAAAAGGGTTGTTGACATCACTGTGCAAGATTTTTTTTTTTTTTTTTTTTGCATATGGGACAATCAGGTGGGAAAAAGGGATCTCTTGGTGTCTGTTCAGAAGATCTGGAGAAGTGACTCCAACACTTAACAGATATGACCCAGAACAGGTCATTGGGCATTCATTAACAAACATTTATTAAGTGCCTACTGTGTACTATGTAGATATTGGTGCTGTGATTTCAAGGTAAGTCATAGTGCTTGCTGATTTTGAGGAGTGCACAGCCTGGTGGGGAGACTGAGGCATGAATGGAAATGGGATTATCACTGTAATAAATATGTGTACCTGTTCCTGTAGGAACACTGGAAAGGAAGCAGCTAATTCTTCTTTAGAAGGTACTCTTGATAGAGATTTTAGTGTAGAGTTCTGAAGGATGAGGAAGAGAATGCCAGGCAAATAAGGATAGAGAAGGAAGGGTATTCCACAAACCGAGAAAAGCAAGTGAAGAGGTTAGGAAATTGTCAAATTACACGGTGTGTCCTGGGAGCTGGGAGAAGTTAGGTGTGGCTGGATTGCAGGTGGAAGTAAGCATGGCCAGGCCATACCAGGATCTGTGGGCCCAAGGAGCCAAAACTCTCCTGAAGGGGGTGCATAGTTGGGAAACTAGTAAGGGCTTTAAGCAAGGACAGATTTTATGGTTTCTAACTGTCATCAGATAAGAGTTTTAAAAAGTTTTGTCTGCTGTTGTTGTGGAAGACAAATAGGAGAGAAATGGCAGTGAGGAGGTTATTTCCAGAGAAATTTAGGTCAGCACTAAGGCAATGGCAGTGCCCATTGAGAGGTTGGGACAGCTCTAGAGATACTTAGGAAACAGAACATGCAGGACCTAGTGGTTGATTGAATTTGGAGGGTAATGGAGAATAGGAGTAGTTTAGACTGAGTTGGAGATTTCTGGGTGGGGCAAGAAGGCAAATGATGGTGCTGTTTGCCAAGAGGAACAACATATAGAGAGGGGCAGTTTGGGGAAGAACATAATGCATTCTATTTTGTTCCATTTTAAACTTGTTGAGTTGGGGGAGATTGTGGAATATCTGAGTGCAGCACTATGTAGTCCACTGGAAGGAGTGTGTCTTCTCTCTGTTCCTAAAAGAGAAGACCCAAGCTGGAGGATCATCAGGAATCATCAGCATTCGGGTGTTTCTTGAAGCCAGGGAGAAGAAGACAGCCAGGAAGAGACTTAGGATGGAACATGGCAGAACACCAATGTTCTGTTCTTGCAGGGGTTGATGGGAGAAGAGGAGCCTGCCAAAAAAAGAGATGCAGACCAGAGACGGGGGAGGAAACGAGGCGCAACTGGGTTGATGAAGCCAAGGGAGGAAGGGACCGTTGACCAATGCAGAATGTGGCAGAATCACGACAGCCAGCCTGAGACGCAACTGCTACTCTTTACCGATGTCTCTGTGATCTTCACCTAAGCAATTGTAGTTTATGGTCTACGGATGTGAAGGATCCAGATAAGAGCGGGTAGAGAAGGTGGGATCATGGGGAAGAAGCTCATTTACCTAGCAGTTTGGACTTGAGGGAAAGGACAGAGAGTTCTAAGAAAAGCATTTGTGTGGAGGTTGTATGCTTGTTTGCTTTTCTTATGTGAGATACTTGGTCTTAATTGAATGAAGTTGAGGGAAAAGCAGGTGGAAAGGGAAAGGCTGAGAAGTTCCATGAAGTTCTCTGAGCATCGGTTCCCTCCTCAACATGGACAGGGCACCCTAACTAGTCTATGAATCTCACAGGGTTGGTGGGGAGTTTGAATAAACCAGAGGCGGAAATAGTGCTTTAAAATTGCCACTGAGAAGAAACCGAGTCTAAAAGATGTTAAAGTGACTTATCATTAATGCAGATGATTCGTGACAGGCCAAATCCATGTGTCAAGTTCTATAAGAACTCTATGAAGAATATTTTTATGAAAGTTCCTAAAGATATTTTTGTTTTGAACAGAACATCACGATTTGCATGTATCAATATGCCTATCTTCTCAAAATGTATGTGGTGTGTGTGTGTAGATATCTTCAGACTTGGGTGATATGACATATTAGAACATGCGTTAGTCAGACAGACTTACATTTAATTCTAGACTCCGATAATTATTTGCTATGGAGTAAATAGGTTAGCCTCACTGAGCTTCAATGTTTTCATTTTTTCAAGTATAAAAAAGGAACGAATTATAGTTGACTTACAGATGTTTTGTGAGGGTTAGGTAGTATACCCTATTCAAGTGTTTGGCAGAGATTTGATTATTTATATCTGAAATTACTTTTAAACTATGATTTTATGATTATTCAATTGGGGGGGGGAAGCTCAAAATGATTATAAAATTAAGAATATCATTCAAGGCTATTTAAGAGAACTCCTAGTTCAAGCCTACATCCCTTAGGGGTTCATGAGACCCTTTCAGGGAGGTCTGCAAGGCCAAAGCTATTGTTACATTAATTCTAAGATTGTATTATTGTATTATTACATCAATTGCTTGTTTTACTGTGTTGATCTTTGCACTCACAGCACAGAAGCAATGGCGGGTAAAACCGCTAGCACCTGAGGATGGCCCAGGGCAGTGCAGCCCAACCATGCTAGGAGTCGTAGTGCCCACTGCCACAAATGTCACTTTCACTCAAGAATGTCTTTGATGAAGCAGAAGGATTTTTTATTTTATTAAATTTAAACTCTTGACTCTGTCCTCTTAGTATTCTGTGTGGTAAAATGGAAAGTACACAGAAAATTCTTCTGCGGCATACCAAAGCACAGTGTTGGTCTTGAATTGAAACACTTGTGTAATTAGGTTGTGAGCTAAACTAGCTGTTTTTTATTTCTTTTTAATTTTTTTAATGTTTATTTATTTTTGAGGGAAAGACAGAGCATGAACGGGAGAGGGGCAGAGAGAGAGGGAGACACAGAATCTGAAATAGGCTGCAGGCTCTGAGCTGTCAGCACAGAGCCCCGTGCAGGGCTGGAAACCAGGAACAACGAGGTCATGACCTGAGCTGAAGTTGAACGTTTAACTGACTGAGCCACCCAGGCGCCCCTAAACTAGTTGCTTTTTAAAATTTTACTTATTTATTTTTTAGAGATGGAAAGAGAGAGAGAGAGAGAGGGAGAGGATGTTAAGCAGGCTCCACATTCAGTGGGAAGCCCAGAGTGGGGTTCAATTCCAGGACTCTGGGATCATGACCTGAGCCGACTGAACCACCCAGGTGCCCCAAGCTGTTTTCTTTTTTACTTGAAAGAGCAACTGACAAACTATAGGTATTCACACTTGGATATTTTGCAAACATTTTTTTTCAAAACAAGTTAAGTGAGCCTTGTCACTTCAAGGTAAACAACTGGAAGTATTTATTTTCAATGAAAAATATGAGCTTTCAAGTAAAAAATAGAGAATTTAGAAAACGTGTTTCTGCCATTATGAGCTTGGTGGCTTTCCCATATTTAAAATCTTTTGTAATTAGATTGTGATCATTTTAATTAATGTGTTTTTTGATATTGTGTAATGAAATATGTTGACATTTTGAAGATCTGCATAACTCATTGAACCAGTATTTTCCAAATGGCCAATTACAAATGATGTTATAAAATCATTCACGAATTAAATGTCCAAAGTACAAGATAGATCAAAAAATGGTAATATAATGGAGTATGAAATATTAACCAATTTGGTTTCATACTCCGCACTGCAATTACAAAGTTTAAGAAACTTTGTAGCATCAAAGAAGAATATCCAGAATTATTAAGAATCTTATTAAAATGCTGCTGTTTTCCAACCACATATCTGTGTGAAACGGGATATTCTTCATCTATTTCAAACAAAACAACATATTGCAATACAGAGTAAATACAGAAGTGATATGAGAATTCAGCTGTCTTCTACTAAGCCAGACATTAAAAAGACTTGCAAAAATGTAAACAAAGACACTTTTCTTACTAAATTATATTCTTTGGATAATATAGTCATTTTCAGAAAAAAAATGTTATGTTAACATGTAGCAGATATACCACAGTTATTTTGAAATAAATTCATAAATATTTTTAAAAATTTATCTTTTAATATATGATATAATGAACACTGATAGCAATAACCCACATAAACCAAAGTTCCTTGTGATCCTCAATAATTTTAAGACTATGAAGTGTTCCTGAGGACCACCATTATACGGAATAAGTTCAATCATGAAAATAGATAGAAATATTATCAATAGATGGAAAATAATTGTTTAAAAATGGAATACACTGAAGATCATCAATACTATGATAGTATTCTGCCTATAGATTGGCCACCACCTCAATTATACTTGTCCAATATATGTCTCATTTTATACATATAGTTTGTATATAGTATATGTATAGTTTCTATATGTATATAGTATATGTATATATACATAGTTCTATATGTATATAGTATATGTATAGTTTCTACATGTACTTAACTCCATAGACTATTGTGGTTGGCATCACTACTCTGGGGACCTGAACAAAAGAACTGGCAGAAACCATTGTACAAATCCTGAAGCTTGTATAAACCAGTGTCATAGTCCTGGCCATACCACTGAATCATTACTGGGCATTCTTTTGTTTGTTGACTCACTTTCAATCCCTTCCCCATCCCACCCTCTCCATGGCAAAGATGCTTACACAGTTCTTGAAGTAGTTCTCAAAAATTGTTTTGAAATTAGTGATAACCTCTGATTTGATGACTCTTACACACTGAACTAATGTAAAGTTGAAACGTTAAGCCTGAGCCACCTTTCATTCTTCTTAAGGGCAATCATTCTCATAATAAATATTTGTTAAGCTCATACTATATGCCATGCATTATGCTAGGTGCTGGAATAAAAGAATAAGCAGAGCTCTTGTTCCCCAAAGGCTGTAGTCTAGTGGAAAATTAGGTAATTACCATGTAATATAATAAGGGGGTGGGCTTGCTGTTCAAGTCCACGAGGAGGGTGGGAATGGGACGTTGGGGAAAAATTCTTGAAAAAAGTAACACCCAGAAACCTAAAAAATGGATCAGTCATCTTGGGTCAAAGGATAGACATGTGGAGTCAATGGGGTTTGAAGGAAGTAAAAACAGATATAGGGAATGTTACCTATTAGCGACATATGTTACATTAGGGAGTAAGATATTTGGGGAATGTAACAAAGAGACCATTACTATAGAAAATTGCCTGAATTAAATCGCCTTAATTATAAAGGTGTAGATAAGATCAACATATTTTCCTTGAGTTTTAGTTTGTTTAAGAAGTTGAATGGTATATTTAAAAATTGCTATATTACATTTAAATACAATATAACTTACATCAGAATTACCATTATCTTACAAAATATCACTGGGTTAAAAAAAATATCTAAAATTGTATTAAAAACCTCAAACATAATTTTGCATGAATTTTCAAAGATTAAGTGAGTACATGGCAAAGAAAAATTATTCTTACTTTAAATAAATTCATGCTTTAAAATAAATTCATAAATTTGTTTCATGAAATTTGTTTATGTAGCTTTGTTCAAGGCACTGTACTCACTGCTGAAAGACATACTGAAAAATACATAGAATAGTAATTGTCCAGGACGACATTGCAAGAAGAGTTCAGACATTTTTTCTTTCCTTTCTTGAGACATTCAATAAATATTCATCTGCCAGATCCTGAGGATGTATTATTAGAAAGACAGATGTTGCCCCTGCCCTCAGAGTGCTTACAGCACAAGAGTGCCAAATTAGTTGGTTTTCAAATGTCAGTCACAGCATCAGATACCAAGGGATAATTGTCAAGGGAGTAATAAAAATTATAAAATAGAATTTATTCACTTTAGGAAAGGTTTGAATTGACGGCAAAGAGGGTGAGAACATCAAAGCCACAGAAATGTTTTTGGGGAAGGTTCAGAGGAAGGAAATACCAAGATGCATTAAGAGGCAGTGAAAAGTATAGTTTGGCTAGGATTGATTTTGTTAATGGAATTAATATAGAAAAAAAAATTGGATACATAGGCTGGGCAGATTGTAGTGACCATGTTAGAGGAGGTTTGGACTTGATCCTTTTGGCAATGGGTAAAACTTAAAACATTTAAAGCAAGCACTGTTTGCCACAGTTAAGAAGGACACTTCTGGTTTGCACAGTTTAAATGTTTATTTTTTTAAGATTTTAAGTAATCTCCACACCCAACTTGCAGCCCAAACTCACAACCCCAAGATCAAGAGCTGCCTGCTCTACCCAGTGAGCCAGGCAGGTGCCCTGAGGACACTCTTGATTTGTAAAAGAGAGATTCTTTTGATTGTAGTAAATGGGTTCCTGTTACAAAAAAAAAAAAAAAAAAAAAAAATCCCCTATCTGTTTTACTTTAAAGTATATATTTGTTCATTCATTGCATTTCAATATATCTGTGCATTTCAATATATACATTAATATAGCAATTAGTAAAAGCAGCATTTTTGATATATTACACTTTATCAGTTATGTGCTGGAAAAACTAAAATATTTTTTAATGTAAATCCAGAAAACATTTCCTCCTATGTTCTAGAGGAAGGAATCTATTGATGACCTTGAGTCTCAGCCTTTGGTATTCCCTCACTATTCTTTGGTCCAGGTTGTTGACCAAATCAGCATGGATTGCTGTTTTCACTATCCTGAACTGGATGTATTATAAAGCAATGAAGAACAATGCAAGCCTAAGCTAGCAGCAATATTGTAAGGGTGCAAAAGATACATGCACACAAAAATAGAGAGATGAGAAAAGCCTGGAGTATAAAAAGGGCCGAAAGAAACAGGGGTGAGGATGCATTCTGAGCTGTAACAGGGAGTCCAGGGGCTTGCTTTTAATACGTTCCTATAATTTGGGATCATTTAAGAATTGCTGTGTTTAGGCACAGCTAAAAAGAAAACTCTTTCATGTGAGTAATTTGGCCCAAGTGCCTGACAGTTCCGTGGTGGTGATATCATACTGCCTTAAGGCCACACAGACACAAAGCCTGGTTAGTTTTTAAATGTTGTGAAGCCGAATGGCATGAGATATACTGGAAAATACACAAGCTTCTGAGTCAGAGGTCTTGGGTATGATTTCCTACATTGCTCTTAATAACTCTGTCACTGTGTGAACTCGGAAAATTGTTTAATTCCTCTGAGGCTCTGTTTTCTTATCTGTAAAATGGGGATAATAAAATTTCCCTGATGGGGTTATTGTCAGAATTAGACTTTCAAATATGTAAATCGCCTGCTACAAAAATAGGCACTAAATAATTGGCAGTTCTTAATCCCTGAATTTAATTTGCCTTAAAATGCATAAATCATTTGCCCCTACCTAATTAGAAAACCATTTTTAAGCGAAAAAATAACATGAATGGCACATACAGGACTTGCTCATTAGGATGACCAAAATAAGTGATTTCATGTTTGACAAAATGTATTATATCTAGTACTTTCTCTTTATAAATTTATCTAGCTTATTACTTAAAATATCCAGTGTAAAGGACATAACTTTCCACATTTCTCAGATGAGAAAACAGATTTAGAGACGCGAGTGGCCAGGCCGGGGTCTGATCCAAAGCCTCTGCAGGCTGTCCTGATATATTACTTGGAGCCTTTCTAGTAACTATTTTCACAGATTCATTTTTCTCCTTTTGGTGCTGTCATGTTAATGGGCAATTTTTAAGAGAGGATTTTACCACAGAATTTGATTTGGTGGCTCCTTGTTGGTGCTCCATAAGAGCAAATGTGACCACACGTACCGTCTTCACAAAAGTGTGCCGGTTTATCAGCTCTAGCCACAAACCTCTCAGGTCCCAAGTTGGGAAAAGTAAACCAGAGGGAGGTGAAGTAGTCCAGACTGATTTAGCTGCCTGAGTCTTTTACTAGACAACCATTTAAACTCTCCCCTAATGACACAGTATGGGTCCTTCCCTAAAAGTACTTAACAAATTAGCTTGTCTATGAAAAACGGTATGGATAGGAGGGTGCACATAATTTTTGCAGTCTTATCATGCGCAGCTCATAAAAAGTAGACATATAGACTATATGTACCTTTGACTCAACCAGTTTCCATTACTAGTAATTTGTTAACCCTAGAGATCAATTATTTAAAAAAAAAAAAAAGTCATCCACATTAACCTTTTGACTGTCTAATGCTTATATTCCTTGAGTGGTTTCTATGTGCCTGCTACTGTTACTATTCAGTAGTCCCCACAAGAACCATTATCCAGAGGTATTATTATGATCCCCATTTTAGAGATGAAGCCACTAAGGCTGTCAGAATTTGTCATATTTCTTGCCAAGAAGAAATTTGAACCCAGGCAATACTTTTTTCTATGACACGCTCTTCTCCCCTTTTGGAATAGATTCAAGGTGTTCCCTCACAAATGTGGGGGAATGAACTAAATAATTAAAGAATGAGTCAACTCCAGTCATATCAACATCCATTTTTAGCTATTTCTTATAAACATTTTCCCTTTCAAAAAATAAAACTGTTCTTGAATAGAATAGCATTATGGAAAAATTCCATTCAGCTTCTTTGTGTGTGCTATCAGACTGAAATATAGTAAATTCCTTATTGGATTAGAGCAGTTAACACTGGATTTTGTCACATTTCTACTTTTAAATACCACGTCTAGGAAAGAAATGTCTTAATATTTACTTCATTGTGCCAAATCAGATCCTATTGTAAAACTAGATCAAATATGAATCACTACTCTGTAAAACTCAAAATCTGTATGTTCAAGGTAATGAGAAACAGAGGTGGTTCTCATTTTCCGAGCATAACTTCTCAACTCTCATTATGCTGTACTGAAGAAAAAAATTGCATTATTTCAGGTCCTATAAAAGGAGTAAAGCCATTTTTTTTTCCTGGGCAATAAATTGTAATTTAATCACTGAAATTATTTTGGGAAAACAGCTTTCATTCCAACAGAGTCTGATGTGACTCTGAAAACTCTTGGTGTTCTAAAGGAAAATTCTGATTTTTGCTAATGTAAGCTTAGATGATATAACCTAAATCATCTTCATTCTTCAGATTAATCCTTATATGACATTTTCTCTCTATAAAATACAATCAATATGGAACCTTGATTTTTTTTTTGTCTTCCTAGCATTTTGTCAGTAGCTCTCTTTCTAAGTACATACATTTGTATTAACATGATAAACAGTGGTGGTGTATCAGTTCCAGTCCCCAAACCAACTGCACAGTCAAAATCTGAGGGAATTTCTGGTGTGATGAAACTGCAAGCCTAGGGGTTGGACATTTTTCTGAAATTTGAGGAAAATAACATCGTGAACAAATAGGTTAGAAACTCAGAGGTCATTTGAAATACCAACCTTCGAAGAACTCATTTGTGCATCTGTCAAAACATAGGAAAATCATTCTGATTTTGAAAGAACTTTTCAATGACCTTATCTATGGAGGAAATTTCACATTGACTTACGAGGAATATGTAATTTGTGTTAAACACCAAATCTCATTCAAAAACTAAAGGTAATCTTATATCCAATCAATTCTAGACCAGAATTTTTGTAATTTGACAGAGAAAGTTCTTAACGGAATAAGTGATACAAATCCAGGAGGATCCAAGTGCACAAAGACCTTCAAACGTGCTAAAATGTTTGACTCTATCTTTGCATGAGCAAACACATTTACAAACCTCCTACTCGCTCTTCCTCTATATTTTGAGGCAAGTCCAGTAAGACACATGTAGGAGAAGAAACACAATAAGACGAAGAATAAAGGCAATGGGAAATAGGGAGATAGAGGACAGGAGAGGGAAAAGAAGAAGAGATAGTGGTTAAGAGTTTAAAATAGAGAGCCAGGAGAAAGTAAAGACTGGTAGTAAACTGGTTAAGGTGAACGACAGTGGTAAAGACATGGAGGCAGAAGATTTAAGAAGTGAAGAAGGCAGGAAAATAAAGAACAAATGCATCAGAGAGGTGGAGAAATCCAAGAAAAAAAAGGGGTGATATATGACTTAGCACCAAATCTAGAGGTACATCATAAAGCCGATGATTATACAATGGAAAACAAAATGGAGTAGGGACAATGCCATTTACAGATGGGGGGGAGGAGCAGGGCAGCATGTTTTAAGAATTTCCATCTCACTATCAGTTGGGAAAGCTTCAAAGAAGAGCTTGATTTTCATCTGAGTGAAAGGAAAAATGATAGAAAGCTGGAGCAGGGAGGATCTTGAAGATAGAGGAGTCCTCTTGGTAAAAGGAGAGAAAGTAAATTGGATTGTATATTTGCACCAAGTGGGATTTGAGCCAATATGCCTTAAAGCAGAACTTCCCAAAAGTTTTCCATATTTAAACATAGCTTCTACTATTACTTGATTTGTTTAAAAATTTTTTAAACATTTTTATTTATTTTTGAGATAGAGAGAGACAGAGCATGAGCGGGGGAGGGGCAGAGAGAGAGGGAGACACAGAATCCAAAGCAGGCTCCGGGCTCTAAGCTGTCAGCACAGAGCCTGACACAGGGCTCAAACTCATAGAGTGTGAGATCATGACCTGAGCTGAAGTCGGATGCTTAACTGACTGAGCAACCCAGGCACCCCTTACTTGATTTGTTTAAACTGGAGACCTTCTGTTTTACTAAATAGCTTATTTAAAAGGGAAATTAACAACCTAATAAGTAATATCTGTTTCATATACTGGTTATGTTCTTCTTTTCTCATACACATTAAATAAATAAAATATTTGCTATGGAACCAATCTAAAGTGATATCTCATGCCATTGCTGCTTTGCATGCAAGGGAAGTGAGATAGCCCGAGGTTGAGAAGAAGCCAGAAGGGATCTCCTCTAATCCACAGTATTGGGAAGCTCCTGAAAGATCTAAGAAGACAGGAAATACAAGAGAGCAATGGGTAGTTCACCCCAAGGCTTGGAAGAAAGAGTGCAGAGATGAGAAAATGACCCCTTGACATCTGGTATTGAGGTCATTTCTGTCTCATTCTACTGATCAAAGCAATTCAGATGCAAGAGGTGAGGAAGTAGACTCCACTCCTTGATGGGATGAACTGTAAAGAATTTGTGGCACCTCAACTCATATAATCACAAGTTCAAAAACTCAACAGAGTCATCAATAATTCAAAAGAGGTGATATTAGTTTGGAAAGTCATTTTCATGTTCTTTTGACAATATAATATGTTTGGGGCTGACTTTTACAGAATTAGGTCAGGTAGAAGAGGACTATATCGACCGTTTTATTCTAACTCTTATTTTGGGGTGCCAATTCTCGTAGATCCTATTTGACATAAGTACACATATTTTACGGACACACACACCCCTCTAGTCTATTGTAGGTTTTTTGAACTATCTTTGTTCCAGTGAACCAGAAAATCTTTTTTATTATATGAGAGGGAAGAACCAAATTAAAGGCCAACTTCATTTATGTTAACGTAAACGCAAAATATCTTCTTTCTACATGACATCTTTCTGTGGGTGAAACACCTAATTCAAGCATCTAAAGAAACAAATGTTCATTTAAGAAGGAAAAGTAGTTCTACTTTAGAAGGGAGATGGAGAAAGGATTTATATTCCACTAATTCTTAACTAAGAGCAATACCGTAGTGTTTTATTGAACACTTCCAGAATATTATTGTTACCTCAAAAGTATAGAAGAGATTCATTTATACACTCTATTGACCAATGTTTAAGAGGCAGTGGAAAGTTCACAAGTCTTCCTAAAACAATGAAAGAAGTTTCATTTATTACCTCATTGCTAGGGCTTGGAAATGATGCTTTTCCTGAAGTCTAAACATATATGAGGCTCCCTTTTGAATACAAAAATGTGCATGTTGCATATCTATATATCTATATCTATATCTTTTTCTATATCTATATCATCTATCTATATAATTTTGTGCCTGGTGTTTAGTTCTTTTCACTCCATTTTGTACCCACCTTCCTCTGCCTCCCCTGCTTTGTGGTGTTGAGGCTGGGACCCTGAATAACCCGCTTCTGCTTCCCCAGCTGCTCCTGGTCAGGTTTTGCTGTTGGGGGGTTGGGGGGAGAAAGGGAGGAGAGTGCAAGGCTGAAGTGAAGGAGGGGGGGGCGGAGCACATTCCTTCTGTGCTTCCTGTCTCAGCTATTTTCCTTCCTGTGCCTCCCTGCCTCACCCAGCGCCACTTCTAGCCTTGGCAGTGGAGGTATTTTGCAGTAGCAACAGTTGGTCCCAGTTCACTGTGTTCCTGGCCTGTAGAGCAGTCTGGTACACTCCCTCAGGGACACCAGGCCACCAGTCCTCAAGTGGCTTGGGTCGTGGGCGAGGGGGGCTCTCTCCCACATCTCAGAGACAGTGGTCTGAGCCTGACTGTAACTCCTCCTCGGAGCGGGCATCTCAGCTGCATCAAACCCCTCCATGCTTCTTCTACTCCAGGTTCTTGGCTTCAATTCCCCCTCTTCTCTTTGTGCCCAAGGGAACCCACTGATTTCTCACTTGCTACCTCTGTGAGACCTCAGTGTCCCTTTTACATCCTTTTGCCCAGTGTGCCCTTTCTGGTTCTTTAATACCTGTTTATATTAAATTCTGTCTTTTAAAAACATATCTGATTTGTGTTTTCTGATGGACCCTGACCGGTACACGTTATTTCTTGTATGGAAAGAAATTTGAATTTTTACATTGGCTCCATTCTTTTTAAAGTTTATTTATTTTTGAGAGAGAGAGAGTGTGAGAGAGTGTGAGCTGAGGAGGGGCAGAGAGAGAGGGAGACACAGAATCCGAACCAGGCTCCAGGCTCTGAGCTGTCAGCACAGAGCCTAATGCAGGGCTCAAACTCATGAACTGGGACATCATGACCTGAGCCACCCAGGCGCTCTAATCGGCTTCATTCTTATTGAAGAAACTTTGTTAGTAAAGTGACTGAAGGGACGCATAAATAAAATAATGACATAACGTGAATCTTGATCATTTCAGGCATGATTTCTGAAATTCAGGATGTCCCTCCTAGAAGGGTTTAAAGAAAGAACACAGTCTTCAAGAAGTTTCAAGGTTTACCACATTCACTTGGAGTGTAAGATTAGGGAGACTCCCTGATACGAAAACTACATACTTGACATAATGCAGACCTCTCGCCTAAAGATTTGGAAGAGCTTTGTAATGTGGATACTTAAATTAATCTGCACAATAATCTCGTGCATATGGCAGGATGTAAATATCACATATGTGTCAGCCAAAGATTAAGATTGTTTCAGGGACTCCTGGGTGGCTCAGTCTGTTAAGAGGCTGATCACTCAGGTCATGATCTTGAGGTTCAGGAATTGGAGCCCCGCGAATTCCAGCCCCACATCGGGCTCTGTGCAGACACCTCAGAGCCTGGAGCCTGTTTCAGATTCTGTGTCTCCCTTTCCTTCTGCTTCTCTCCTGCTCAAGCTCTGTCTCTCTCTCTCTCAAAAATAAATAAACATTAAAAATTAAAAAAAAAAAAAAACAGGAAAAAGAAGATTAAGATTGTTCCAGGTATACTTGTTTCAAGCAAATGTAAGGGAAAATCCAGATACATCATTTTGTATACATCCAAGTTAAGCAAGGGCATGCAGAAGAAAAAAAATAAAACAATTGATTTCCAATGGATTGCAGCTGCAGTTAGAATGTGTGAGGATAGGGACCATTTAGTTGTTATGGTTCTGAGCAGAAGATTTAGCAACTTCGGGCTTCACTGGGCCCTGTGCTCCCTGTGGGGATCGTGTGCCGGGAATGATGGCCTTTTCAGACTTGTGACAGAATTGTTCTCAGTGACTAAGAGACTCTTAGTAGTAAAGACAGTTAACAGTGTGAGTAGGCCAACTGTGGGTGTCAGCCCTGGGTGTTGCTGGTGTCAGCGGTGGTAAATGGAACCTTGGGCTGGAGGAAGGTGTGGGGGGGAAGTTGAAGAGTTTATTAATAGGTACATAATCAATTTCAGATAAATATAATATCTATGGAAGTATGAATTTAAAACATGATGACGTCTGTTGTCCTAAATGAGAGATCTGAGTGGCTGCAAACAAGACTGGGAGAGGACTTACCTTTTACTGGGCATTTGTAGTTTTTGAATTTTATGCATAGTTTATTTATTAATTTATTTTATTTATTTTAATGTTTATTTATTTTTGAGAGACAGAGAGAGACAGAGTGCAAGTGGGGGAGGGGCAGAGAGAGAGAGGAAGACATAGTATCTGAGGCAGGCTCCAGGCTCTGAGCTGTCAGCACAGAGCCGGACATGGGGCTCGAACTCACGAACTGCAAGATCATGCATGACCTGAGCCGAAGTCAGGTGCTTAACTGACTGAGCCACCCAGGCGCCCGTATGCAAAGTTTATATATTGCCTAGTCAATATAAAAAAAACCACCACCAAATGTTTAATTCATACTTGTATTGCTCTCTTCAGTTTCCAAATGGCTCCAACTTACATAATTCTCTCTGCTCCTTTTAAAAAGTCTGTGAGGAAAACATCACAGGATTTCTCATTTTCAGCATGTAATAACTGACAGTGCAAATGTCTGATTTCTTTCAGTATCATGCAGTCAGTTAAAGTGTAGGCTAAAAAAAGGTTTTCTTGCTCCAAATTGTTCTTTCCATTATCTTGCACTCCCTTAGGTGTGCTGAGGATTATAAAACAGATTGGGTAGAAAAAAAAAATCTGTCTTTACAAAACAGAGTTTACAGGCCAGTGTCTGGGCCACGTATCCCTGGATGCCTGGTGGAAACACAGTTACTGAAGCCAGAGTGACCTTCAGATCAGAAAACCATGCTATGTGAATTAAACTAATAATGTATTAAGTAATCATATCCCTCCTTTACTGGTCCAAGGCTGAGGACCTTATATACATTATTTGCAGTCTTAACCAACGTATTACAGATAGCTCTTCTCCCCATTTTGCAGTTGGGGAAATTGAGATACAGAGAAGTTAGATCACCAACACATTAAGTTAAAAAAAAATTGTAAGGCTAGGATTTGTCTTCAGTTTGTCTTTCCCAAAGCCCATTTTTATTTTTCAAAGTGCTGGGCTGGTTGCTCTGGTGGATTCACAGGTAAGTAACAGAACAACTGCCTTAAAGATAGAAGTGTACATTATAGAGAGGAGTGGATGACAGAGCAGAGAGAAGACAAGTACTGCGAAAACTGTATGATGAACCCGAATATAATAAAAGGAGTCTGAGCAAATGCCATAAGGGTTTAAGGGAAGAAACAATCTCAGCCTCCTTTAGATGAGCTGGATCTGGCTTCAAGAGAGAGCTAGGAGGGGCACCTGGGTGGCTGAGTCGGTTAACCTTCTGACTTCTGCTCAGGTCATGATCTCATGGTTCATGAGTTTGAGCCCTGCGTCGGGCTCTGTGCTGACAGCTCATAGCCTGGAGCCTGCTTCAGATTCTGTGTCTCCCTCTTTCTCTGCCCCTCCCCTGCTCACTCTCTCTCTCTCAATAATAAATAAATATAAAAAAAATTAAAAGAAAGAGAGAGCTAGGATGTGAAATAAACATTGAAGAACTACTGAGAAATTGAAATATGGAGTAGACCTGGAGTCATGAATAGGAGGAAAGTGACACATTGCAGATGAAATGTGTGGATGCTTTTATGGCTGGCCAGTGCCTGAAACATAAAGTATGCTAATAAAAATAAAATTTTGCCTGTTGGCCCCCACGGTCAGGCCTCTAAGCTGTGGGAGTAAGAGCTGAGATGCTGGTGAACAAAGACCCAAATAGTACAAAAATCAATCAATAAATAATAAAAAAGATGTTGTGGGGCGCCTGGGTGGCTCAGTCGGTTGAGCGTCCGACTTCGGCTCAGGTCACGATCTCGCGGTCCGCGAGTTCGAGCCCTGCGTCGGGCTCTGGGCTGATGGCTCAGAGCCTGGAGCCTGCTTCCGATTCTGTGTTTCCCTCTCTCTCTGCCCCTCCCCGTTCATGCTGTGTCTCTCTCTGTCTCAAAAATAAATAAAGGTTAAAAAAAAAAAATTAAAAAAAAAAAAGATGTTGAATGAATGCATGTAAGTGACAAAGAAGGAAGAAAACATGAAAGCCCCTCTCCCCCAATTTTTTATCATTTTGTCTTGGATGAACTCTGAGTTACATTAGTATCTTATTGTGGTAATTATTTACTGCTTGATTATGATAAAAACAAAACAAAACAAACCTTAACACAATGAAGGCACATGAGCGTGCCAAAGTCATGCTTTGTTATGTTGGCCAGTTCTCTTCAAGCTCAAGGAGAATGGCAGAATCCAGAACTCCTGTTGCCAAAGTTCCACTTCCCTCAGGCTAGAGTAGTATTCCAGCTCTGCTCTCTAGATATATGGGACCTTTGAAAAGACTTTGGGGATTCCACAGTGAAGAGTTAAATTGCCTGGAAAACTCATCCATTGATTGTATCTGTTTTTTGTTTGCATGTTTGTTTTGTTTTGTTTTGCTTACTGTGGTTCCTGATAAGATTTTATTCTTTTTTTTTTATTTGAGACAGAGAGACAGACAGACAGAATGAGGGTGGGGGAGGGGCAGAGAGAGAGACAGACAAAGAATCCGAAGCAGGCTCCAGGTTCTGAGCTGTCAGCACAGAGCCCTTTGCGGGGCTTGAACTCACGAACCGTGAGATCATGACATGAGCTGAAGTCAGATGCTCAATCGACTGAGCCACCCAAGAAGGTCTTATTCTTAGTAGTAGTGGTATTTCTTTACAAACCTAGCTAGACAAAATATGTCTGTCATTGAAATATATTCTCAATGTTGCAAGACTTAGAAATTCTGAGCCAGGTGGAGGGCATTTACACAAGGTGCAAATGATGGGAAATGAGGGTGGTAAACCACAACACAATGTAATGAAAAGCGTCCTGGGTAGGAAGGTATGGCAGTGGTTTCCACTATGATCCCACTAACGAGATGGGAGATTTGCTTCTATGTGGTAGGGTGACCTGAACAATGAAATCTGACCTCTTGGGACTCCTTTTTCCTCATCTGTACAATGAAAACTCGAGCAAGTTGACCCTCTTTTGTCCAGCTATTGGCAATTAGGTACTGAACACTTTCTAGGATTAAAGCACACTGCTACTAATTTATTTCTTTTATGCCGTTAGCTATTTTAGGCACTTAAAAATGTTACATTTGATATGAAGCTATAAACTGAGTTGAAGAACTTACTTTAATTTGTGAATGACTAGAATTGTACACAACAAAGTAAAGTGATTTCTCTAGTAATTCAGTATAACTTATGATAAATTGCTTCTTCAATATAAATGTTACAATGTGTAAACACATACACAGTCTGGGTTTAAATTTATTGCACATACAGACTGTCCCCCAGCCAGTTCATTTATTCTGATCCTCTTAAAGGTGTGTTGACTACCGTAGGCTGACCCAAATGTTATGATGTGGCAACCTGTGCAGACTTGCCCATCTGTGTATTTGTGAAAATATAGTTTGATAGAATTGCCCTACTATTCCATGATATGGCTTATGTGTATGACCATGTAATTGACTCCTTAGATGAAATCACTTCTATTGTCTTCTAGTCACATTGCAAAACAAAACAAAACAAAACAAAAAACCATGAACCAACCACAGATGGCCTTTTTCTCCAGTGTGGTAGGTTTTATTATTTTTCAAAATTCACCGTATATTACATGTATATATATATGTATACACACACACACACGCGCACACACACACACACATATATGTATATAATCTCTGCAATACATATTGTTCACTGCTATGTGCCAGGCACTGAATTTGGTACTGTGGTTATGGCTGTGCAAAAAATAGACACAGTCCCTGTATACCAATTCCTGGGCCTACTGGTGTTTGTAAATAGGCAAGAACAATTCAGTATAATCTATAAAGTGTAAGATGCCATTGGAGATACGTGGGGGGATAATCGGATCTGTATTTGTCAAGTTTACTCAACCTTCAGTGTGGAAAATGCATTGCCAGAAACCAAGACTAGAGGTGGAGTATCTGGAAGTGGAGTTAGAAGACATGGTAGAAATATAGGTGAGAAATTATGGTGGTCCTACCCAAGATAATGGGAAAAAGATTAGAAAAAAGGGGGCATATTCAAAAGCTTTGTAGTTGGTAGAATTGAATTTTGGAATTAAAGAGAAGAACAATCCAGGGAAAATACTCTGGTTTCTGGCTTGGGAAGCTTGATGACTGCTACTGCCTTTCAGTGTGATGAGGAACTAAAAAATAAGCAACAGGAGGGTGAAAATGAGTTTGTCTTGGAACATGTTGCACTTTGAGTTCTGGTGGGCCATTCAAGCAGAAAAGTCTAGTAAGCTTTATGTGGGTATAAAGCACAGAAGAAAAGTCTAGGATGGAGATCAGACAAAGATATTCAAGTCCCCAATCTAGTAACATCTGCAGTTGTAGATAAGACGACCATTCAGGGAAAGTGTGTAGGCTTAGAACAGAAGGCCAATACCAGAACACTGATTGAAGTCCACATTTTAACAGACAGGTTAAGACACAAGAGGAAATCCAGAAACATAAAAATGTCACAGAATTTCAAGGTAAGAGGGCACTTGAAAGAGGAAAAAATGGCCAAGTGTCCGTTGGTATAGAGAGGCCAAATAAGGAAAGGTTTAAGAAGTACCCACTGGATTCAGCAACCAGAAAGTGATTGGTGTCTTCTGTGGGAACAGTTGCACTTGAGTGATGAGGATAGAAGCCAGATCACATAGGCTTCAAAACTATGTGAAGGCTGTAAACATAGTGACAACATGTGTAAAAAACCCTCTCGAGAAGTTCAATTGCTAAAGAAAGAAAAGAGATAGAGTGCTAAAGTGTGTATCAGATTGAAAAGAAGGCCTTAGGAGAGACTTAAGCATCATTATATGCCCATTTGAAGAAGCCAATAAGGAAGGAGAAGAAAACAGCCAGTGGCAGGGGATCCCTAAGTG
Organism: Puma concolor; assembly: GCF_028749965.1. Taxonomy (NCBI): domain Eukaryota; kingdom Metazoa; phylum Chordata; class Mammalia; order Carnivora; family Felidae; genus Puma; species Puma concolor. The sequence continues at coordinate 104,350,982 of NC_141670.1, read as the reverse complement.
GATCGAGGGTATGAGATATTGGTAGAAGCATTAGCCTTTACCAGGAAGCGACAATCCCTCCAAGTAACAGGAGGAAGGAGTGATGAAGGTTCAGATGGTTGGGTAACAGGAGTTAGTGTGATAAGAGCTTTCAAGACACAAAGATGAATATGCCAGGATTCTAGTCCTCTCTTGGTTTGGAGGAGGGAGATAAAATATATGCATATAAATCTGTTATTAAGTAGAAAGTGAGACATGACACAAATGACTTAGAAATAAAAGGCAATGCATGTCAGCCTAGAGAATGAAAAGGTTGTTTCTGAATTGGGATGGAGTGAAATCTCATAGAGGAGGTAAAATCTAAGACGTCTTGAAGTACGCCAGAAACTCAGAGGTGTAGACAATTATATAGCAAGAGAACAGTTTAAGCAAAGGGCAAATATCAATAAAATGAAGGTGGTGTTTAGAGAACAGTGAGTATATAATATTTGAGTGAAATATAAGATACATGGAATAGGTGATAAGTCTCAAAATGTAAGTGGGAGTTATGTTGAACAAAGCCACTCATGTCAGACCAAAGAGTTTGGAGTTGGACTTGTTTTCAGTGACAGGTGGGAAGCTGTAGAAGAATTTTTTTTAATGTTTAGAAAGTTAAATATTTGGGAATCATATTAGACAGGTATGACAGCATATTAAAAACAAAGACATGGAAAACATGGAATACAAAAATAGGTATATTAGGAATTTGATAAATATTGATTGACGAGTGAAGGGGTAATTGGATGGATAAAAAAATAAAGAAACACAATTATTTTAACACTGGAATCAAGGGCTTGTGCTGTTTTGCATTTACTACTAGAATCATGTGAGGGGGCTGACTTCTGTTCTACATCTGCCATATACACCAAACACCAACAGTGTGCGGTCATTTCTGTAACCAACTGTAACAACTGGCCCACAATCCCCTCGTAGGCTAATTTAGTTGTCTACCCTTAGGAAAATAAGCTTCTAGATGTTTCAAAGTAAAGTTTACAAAGTATGAACTGCTTTTGTATTTGTACACATAATATAGTAAGTGAAAAACTAATATTTCAAACTTCATTTTGACAAATGATTTAAATGAAAAGTATAAAAATACTATGTTAGTTTTTGAAGACCTTAATATATTTGCTAAATTTTACTGTTAGGTAAATATGCAAGGAAGAATATTTACTCTTAAAATTTTTTAAATATTTTTCAGTGGTGAAGGTTTTGAAAAACACTTTAAGAAAGCATTGTAGGGGCGCCTGGGTGGCGCAGTCGGTTAAGCGTCCGACTTCATCCAGGTCACGGTCACGATCTCGCGGTCCGTGAGTTCGAGCCCCGCGTCGGGCTCTGGGCTGATGGCTCAGAGCCTGGAGCCTGTTTCCGATTCTGTGTCTCCCTCTCTCTCTGCCCCTCCCCCATTCATGCTCTGTCTCTCTCTGTCCCAAAAATGAATAAACGTTGGAAAAAAAAAATTAAAAAAAAAAAGAAAGCATTGTAACTATTTCAACTTAATTAAAAAAATTTCGCTCAGCTTCTATAAAGAAAAAAAAACACAGTATTTTTAATAACATCATGGTGACTCAGATTGCTTTATGAAATACCTACTCTTTGATATTTCCTATTATAAAGAGTTTGCCAAGGGGCTGATTGATTTCTCTTTATCAATGATCAAAACTATTACACTTGTGGGATGACATGTAGAGGAAGCTTGTCATTAAGTTGGAGGTTTGAGGGCGCCTGGGTAGCTCAGTCGGTTAAGTGTCCGACTCTTGGTTTCGGCTCAGGTCATGATCTTGCGGTTTTGTGAGTTCCAGCCCTGCATCAGACTCTGCATTGACAGTGTGGAACCTGCACAGTATTCTCTCTCTTTCCCTCTCTCTGCCCCTCCCCTATTGACGCTTTCTGTGTATAAAATAAACTTAAAAAAAAAAAAAAGTTGGAGTTTTGAAGCCTTCAAATAAAATGCTTTTATACTGCATCATAACTTGGTTTCCTCAGAATTGTACTTCTTAAAGATAAGTTAGTAATTAATTCTAAAGCTATGTTTAATTATAAAACATAAGATATTAAGTATATGCTTGAAAAATATTAGTCATAAGTATTATAGTATGAAAACAAAAAAAAATGCTTTAGAAGCTGCCTTAAGTTTACTAAACTAAGGGCAAACCATGACAAATTTCAGTTAATAAAGAGAATTTTTATATTCATGTCAGCCACTGCAAACAGGAGCAGAATGTGATTTGCAACTCCACTGTGCCATTTGCATTAGCCAGTAGTCAAATAAGCCCTTTAAATACAGTTGTGTTGGGGCACCTGGGTGGCTCAGTGGGTTAAGGGTCTGACTTCGGCTCAGGTCAGGATCTCGTGGTTTGTGGGTTTGAGCCACACATTGGGCTCTGTGCTGACAGCCTGGAGCCTGCTTCAGATTCTGTGTCTCCCTCTCTCTTTACCCCCCACCCCCACCCCAGCTCACATTCTGTCTCTCTCTCTCAAAAGAAAATAAACATTAAAAACATTTTTTAAATAAAAAAACAAAAATAAATAAATACAGTTGAGTTCACTGGATAAGAATATGTGAGTGGACAACAATACTGTGTTTTTGAGGATTTAACAGATATACCTAATAGACACTCATATTTAGTCTCTATGTGTGTGTTTCCACACTTGAGAGTTTTTTATTTTTTATTTTATTTTGTTTTTGTTTTTGTTTTTGCTAAGCCTTTCAGCTTTAAGATTTTTATTTAAGCTCTATGAGTTATTTTTGACTCATTAAACAAGTTCCTAGGATTCTCATTTTAAAGCAGGTTTTATAGGTAGATATTTTCCTTTGTTTTCATTAAGCCTGTGAAGTATACAGGAAAAAAAAAAAATTAAAATAGAACTCAGCATGGAGGCATCTTTGCTAAAAAAGTCAGAGATGCAAAAGTTTTCAGAAGGTAAGCTGTCAAATGGCATTCGTTTTTAAGTGTTAATGTCATTTTTATAAAAAAGTTAGTTAAAAAAAAAGTAAAGAAAAGATATTATCTGTCAGTTTTTATGGTGTAACTTCCAGTGGAAAGTTTTAGAAATGAGCTCTTGCCAAGGCATCACTCTCATTCTTTTGAGACAATAGTTCCATCTAGTGGACATTTTACTTAGAAACAAACCTTTGATTTCAAATTTTTCTTTTTCTTTTAACTAAGTCAACATTAGAAGAAACTAACTGAAATAATAGCAGAGATAATTTGTTGAACGAGAAACTAAATGATTAAGTTGGAAAACAAACAAAAATACCTACTTTTACATAAAACCCTTTCCTAAAAAAATTGGCTAATTTAATCAATCTAGATAGTGCTGGGGTGACTGAGGTGAGAAATAATTACAACTTGGTTAAAAAAAAAAAAAAAGTCTGGTACAAGTGTTAACAAAAATACAAAGCAATAGAGATCTTTTATTTATTTATTCATTCAGCAATAGCATTTTATTGGATGCCCACTTCAACTACACGCTCGTCACTTTCTAGCAAGTGGGATACTGACAGACAGTTGCTTTAGTCATATGGCAGGGGAGGGGCCACCTACTAATATCCCTGGGGGTCCAAAGTGAACCACTGGGCATATCAAAATTTGACCTCTCATTAATGGCTTAATTTGCAACACAATAGCAAAATAGCCAACCTATTTAGATGGTTCATTCAAATATTAATCATCTGGACATATTCCAAAATATTACCATGGTTGGATTTTTAAAATTGATTTGGCAAAGTGTTACTTCTAATTACATTATCTTTAAAAGCAGATTGAAGGCCTACAAAGTAAATGTCTGAACACTCGGAAAAAAAAGTAAGCCTGAAGTCAGCTCTTGTTATGGTTATCCTCATGAACTTAAATGATTCTTTCTATGAATGGCTCTCTGTTAAGCAGATCTATCACTAATTTCATTTCAAAAGACCCAAATGGTTGATTGAATCTTTATTTACTTTTAATTTGGTTTAAAATTAAAATGATTAAAGTTTGAATAAATCTTTCAAAATACACAGATAGTGTTTTGGGTGCAAGGGTGTTTGGATCTTAAGGCAGGGCATTTCTGGCTTTCTTTTATCCCTTTTATAACTTGACTATGACTGGCTCAACACAGAGCAGACAAACTGACTACCAGGGGTAGTCTTAGGTTAAGTAGCATTTCTGTACCTCTTTTGCATACATTGGGACCAATTCTAGAGCCTCCCCATGCTGATCTTCCATTTAGATATATCCGATATCCCTCCTGGGATTCTCATATATTTGTATGGTGACAAAATGCCACTTTGCAATTGCAAGACAGTGGCTCAGTGATAACGGGCCTTAGAAGTCTTCTATCTAGGTGTCAGAAGTTAACTATCCTCACCCTTTCACCAGGACAGGAGGAGTCTTACCAACTGTCTTTGATGCCATTTAAGTACTGGAAAGTACATTACGATGTCAAAGTAATTCAGACAGATGTGGATAGGAGAGTCTTGAATCTCTAAAAATGTCTTCTCTAGTGATCTTTCTCTGTAGTAGAAGTTATAGCCTAGACCTGAAGGTAAACTTGCTGAATAGAGCTTTTAATAAAGTGTCAAACAGGTTAGAAACTTAAGCAGTGTTATTGTGATCTATGCAAGCGATTAAAATCAAACTCTTATGAGCCACAAGAGGAAACAGTGAGAACAAAGCCCAGACCTGTGACAAGGGGGGTGAAGGAGGCAGCGTGGTTGAATTAAAAGTGTAGGGGCTGGAGTATGTGGCCATTTGAAGATAATACTAATGGCTGTCAGTCACTAGCATCTTACTTGGCACCAAAGATTTGACTAGGTGCTTTCGGATGTTGTCTTATTCGTTCTCACAAAATTTTGTGCAACGGATATTATTACATTGATCCATTTAACAGATAAAAAACTTGAGGGCTATAGAAATTAAATTACTTGCACAAGTTCACACAGAAAATAGGAGGCAAAAATGACATTTTCTGTCTGACTCCAAATCCTTAGTTTGTTCTGCTCTACCAGTGAAACTATTATTTTCAACCTCAAATGAATATATATATATATATATATATATATATATATATATATATATAACTAATAGAACTTTATGGAAAGTAGTTGAAACCACTGCAGTATTCTATACAGAAAAAGCTTTACTACTCACAACAGCATTATTCACAACAGCCAAAAGATGGAAACAATCCAAGTGTCCATCAATAGGTGAATGGATACACAAATGTGGTACGTACATACAATGGAATCTGATTCAGCCTTTAAAAGGAATGAGGCTTTTTTTGTTGTTGTTGTTAAGGTGTGAAGTTCTGGCACATGCTACAACAGGGATGAACCTTGGAAACATGATGTGAAATAAGCCAGACACAATAGGATAAATACTTTGTGATTCTACTTACGTGAGAATAGGCAAATTCACAAATACTGAAAGTAGAATAGAGGTCAGCAGAGGCTGGGAGATGGGGAGAGATAGGAAGCTATTGTTAATGAGTATAGCATGGGATGATAAAAAAAATTCTGGAAATGGATAGTGATGATGATTATGTAACATTGTGAATGTACTTAATGATACTGAACACTGAAAAATGGTTAAAATGGTACGTTTTATGTTGTATGTATTTTACCACAATTAAAAACAAAAAGAAAAAAGAATGCTTTGTTGAGGATGAAAGAGATTTGAGGAATGTTGAAAGATAAAATCAGGAGCAGTGGAGGGGAGTAAACTGCACTTGTACATCCAGAAAAGTCAGAGGATAGAACTTGGAAGTTTCTGGTACGGAGTTGGGATCCACAAATTCAGCCAAGTCTGAGTACAGATAATCAAAGGGAAAAGGATAGACAAACAGGCATCGACCTACCTAAGAAAGTGCATTGATTGGCCTGTTAAGATGCAAATTAATTGCTGAACCTGCTCCCAACTCAGTCCAGGAAGAGGAAACACGTTACTTTGTTTTGCATACATTATGGCCTCAGTTATGTCTCCCCTCCCATTCACATGGGGGACCCTGACCTCCAGTACCTCAGAATATGACTATATTTGGAGATCCTTTTTTAAAATTTAAAAAGAATGTTTACTTATTTGTTTTGAGAGAGGGAGAGAAAGGGAGTGCATGAGCGGGGAGGAGCAGAGAGAGAGGGAGGGAAAGAGAGAAAGAGAGAGAATCCCAAGCAGGCTCTGCACTTTCAGCACAGAGCCTAACACAGGGCTCAAACTCAATCTGTGAGATCATGACCTGAGCCGAAATCAAGAGTCAGATGCTTTACTAACTAAACCACCCAGGCACCCCTGGAGATAAGATCTTTAAAGACGTGGTTAATTTAAAATGAGGCCCTTATAATGGGCCCTAATCCAATCTGGTATCGTTATAAGAAGAGAAAATTTGGAACAAAAGAGACACCAGGGATGCTCACATGCCACAGGAAAGACCATGTGAGGCCACAGAGAGAAGATGGATTTCTGCAAGTCAAGAAGAAACCAAACCTACTGACACATTGATCTTGGACTTCCAGCCTCCAGAACTATGAGAAAATAGAATTTCTAATGTTTAAGTCAACCAGTCTGTGGTGTTTTGCTGTGATAGCCCCAGCATATTAAAACACTAAAGCAAGTATAAAACCTGTTTCTTGAGGTATTCTTGGTCTATGGTAGAGTAGTTTTATTGATGTAGGAGCTAATCCTTCATAATGCTATGCTGAAGAGAGACATCAGAAGGCAAAGGAAAGGTATAACTCTAATAAAAATGACCTTTGGGTAACTTAAAAAGCAGTTGTCTAGACAGGGAGGTGCTGGGACAATTTTCTACAGTTGACACACATTCCCTCTTCTGGAGTTTGACCCATATAAAGTGAACTTCCCGGCATCCTTAGACTCTTGCGGCTGACTGGATCAGCATCTCAAGGATCAAGGCATGTTCATTCCCTTACCCCGTTCCTATGTAGACCTAGAAGTGGAAGCAAATGCCACCCTTGACAAATCACAAGTGGCTTGAATATTTTAATAAACAAATATTTAAACAAATTTGTTTAATAAACAGTTATTATTTAAGTAGGAGTAAGCAAAACAATTGAATGAGAGGAAATGGCACATTTCTTCAGGCACAATAAGAAAATATCTTTTTGAACATGAGTTTTTGAACTGATTAGAATTTTATACAAAGAAAACTGCTAGCCCAGGACCCTTTGGGGAGGGACAAATTCCTGTCTGGTGACTACCTTATTCTTTGCCTGGTTACTTGCTTGCGTCTTCCTTTGCTTCCTTCCATGAGAACTGAGTTCCTATTGTGGACTAAACACTGTGCTGAGGAGTACAGAAATGAAGTCTAGAAGCACAGTTCCTACCCTCAAGGAGTGCCAGTTGAAGTCATGGGAAGAGCCAAGTAAGCCAGTGATTTCTTGCAGGCCATTGCATCCCATCACACAGTGATACAGAGTCTTGTGAGAACACAGAGGGGGCACAGCCAGATAAGATGGAGGCTGGGGGAGGCTATTCTTAAGGCAGGGAGGGGGAGATGCTTGAGCTTAATTTTCACGGAGAAATTCATTTAGTCATCCAACCCACAAACATTTACCAAATACCTATCATATACCAGGCATCTTCTAGTGTTTCCGAACTTGGGAGAGCATCAGAGTCATCTGGAAGGGTTGTGTAAACACAGATTGCTGCTTGCTGAGGCAGAAGGTCTACAGCCAGGTTTGAGAATTTGCATTTCTAACCCATTTCCAGGTGATAGTGCCACTGGTCCAAATATTAGACTTTGGGAACCACTGCTTTAGACAGAGCAGTAAGTAATGGGGGAAAAGACAAGCAGCACCATGGGTAGGGTTGTGCAGTTTCAAGCAAGAAACAAAGCTTCAGGATGGGCTTTGGTGGCAATGAGCCTTGAAAGCCCCTAATGCACTTGTTAAGTCCTGAAAGCTACCTCAACCTGAGGAAAGAAACACTTGTTCATTTAGTCCATTCAGCAGAGGCCCTTTGCAAAATATCTATCCTGTGTGTGAGTTTTAATCGTTGGTCTGCTAAAGGGACCACTTCTTTTGTAACTGGCACAAAGGCTTGGGGTATGCCAAGGCTGGAAACGATGTGCAAAGCAGGGCATGGGAGATGGAATTAGAGATCCGAGATCCTTCAGAATGTTCAGAGCACATAAACGATGGTGTAGCTAGGGCTCCACACTGGCCAATCTGACTTCCATCTGTTGTCTATTACACTTAGCAACCTGGATCCCCTTCCACACACAGATGTTGTGTTAAAATGTTTCACACACACACGGGAACTGCCTCATCTCATCCTGCTTGGATCCATCCTATCACTGTGGACAGTTCTTCAGCTTACCTATTTACAGGCCACGTGATGTTGCTAGATATTAAATAGATGTCAGAAAAAGGCAAAGGTATGGGACGCAAAGGACCAATTGAAGGACACTAATAAAATAATGGCTTAGGTGGAAGATAGTCAATAAACAACGAAGACCACACAGGACCAAAATGCCTGAAGAGGACCGCAAGGACATGTGGGCCCAAGGTCTGAACTTGGGAATTTGTGTGAAAAGATTAAGGGGAATGACTGGCATGTCAAATCAATAAACAACAATAGAACAGGTGATTAGAGTGGCTGTATTTAGAGTTGACCTGAGAGGATTAAAGAAACTTTGCTTGAGAAGAAAGCCTATTAGGAGAAGACTAGAGTCCTTGGGCAAAAACCATTCTGAATAAGAGATTTAGCTTCAGTAACGAAGAGAGAAAAAATCCTGCACATGGAGATTTGTACGTTTAAAATATTTAAAAGAGGCACACAGCCTGCGGGTCATTTTGTGGGAACCATACTTGCTGTTCATCTCTCTGGTGTTTCCACTGCCTACAATTGTTCACCCCCATATTTTCAACAGGACTTGCAATGTCAAAGAATATGATTGTTAAAATGGATGTGGGTGAGAACAAGAAAATATTGAAATTTCAACATTTCTGTAGTGAAGGCAAAAGGCTTGAAAAAGATCATTTAACGTCTTCTCTGCATTCCTTTATTAAGACTTCCAGCAACACAAGACTGTTTGTGTTAATGTGCAGGTAAAATCTGCTGTCTGCTAAGTATATCACACATGAGAGCTCAGCCTGCATCAGCTCCCTGGGGGATTGTTCAAACAGATCAGTAGACTCCCACTCCTGGAATTTCTGATTCAACTTCTGGGGTGTGACCTGAGAATTTGTGTTTCTAACAAACAAGCTCCCAGCAGATGCTGATGCAGCTGGCTTGGGGACGACACTTTGAGAACCATTGTTTGTAAACATTAATAATGTCATTTCTTCCAATGAGAAAATCAGTGTTTAAATGGCAAAAGTCACAGCTTGTGGACAGTTTGTGAAGCATTGAGGTAAAGGCATTGAGTTCAGACAACGCTTGAGCAAATGTGAGCACCTCTCACCCTGCAGGGAAGAGATCTTGCCAATTTTGCCCAGCCTGCTTACCAAAGATTTCATGCACAAGACGACAGGTGCAATATGGAAGCGTTTCATAAATTGTACCTCAGTGGAAGAGAGTTGATTACAATCTTAGGCAAGGCTGATTGGGTCATGCCAAGTAAATGGAAGACGTGAAAAATATAAGCATTTGTTGTGAATTTTCCATTAAATGGTAAAAAAAGATTCCTTACAGGTAAATTTGAGAGCATATATTTGCTCCAATCACCAATCAGAGCAAACTTTGTACTACATATATCTTTGAACATGCAACTCTTTGAAGAACGCTGTCAGTTGGAAACAAGCACAAAGAGACTAGCACAGAATAGACTTCCTGGTGATGTCCACAAGCAGGTCTGGGAACCCATACAGATCTTAAATCAAAAGAGCCACCACTGAGATTCAGCAAGCTAGGCCTCACCCGTGCATTACTTAAGCATTCCTAGATTAAGTGGCTTATTTGGCCCCAAAGAAATCACTGAAATAATTGGAAACTGAAATAGCTGTTACACACTGTCCTTCTTTCTCTGACTGCTGAACGCATCTCCTCAGTATCAGGTTTAACCCGATGAAATGATAAGTAGATCAGAACTACTATGGAATAAGCTCAAACCGGTGAAGGGGTTTCCAATATTCATCTGTGAGTGAGTGACCAACCTTTCCTTAGTATATATCAGTTAGATAAACTGGTCTATTAACAGGTCACTTTCAATCTACAAGCTCATTTGGGAAAGCAGTAGGTAATGGAAGCCTCATTCAAATGGGAGAAGCGTAACATAACACTTACTCTGAAAAATAGCACTGTTGGTTCTGAAAAAGAAAATGTGTAGGCACTGAATAAGTATCATAGGAAACATGACACAGTCTTATTAGGAATGCCGTTGGAAGTAGCTGTGGTGGAGGGTGGGGCTCAGTCCCTTTAAGAGGAAGGTTGGGACTATTGAGTTCCAGCGGCTCCTCTCATTAAAAGGGACTTAAGTGAGGACTCCTGACTGCGAAGGGGAGGACAGCCAGGCTGGGTGAAGGAGGAGGCTTCTGCTAACAAGCCTGGTATGGGGCCTTACACAGAAAAACCACACAATTGACTTCCTTTGTTGTTTCTACATGGACTGATGTATGGGAGAGAAGGCCCTGATGGGTTAGTTAGGGATATCCCTTTTGAGGAGCCCTAGAAAAGGAGCCAGATGGTAAAATAAAGCCTCGCCGAGATCAATGTGACACAGCCTCCCCAGCACCCTTTAGTTGTGGCTCTGTCGTTCTGGAAAAAAACGTGTTTGTTCCCCTTCGAGCCACATACTCTGCGTGTGTGGTGTGAGTGTCTTGAATGTGCCCATATAAATGCAAAATGCTAAGGCCAATGTAGAGCGCTATTTAACTGTACACACAAAGGCACCTCGATTAGCCCTCCTCCCATGACGTAAGTATTTTCAAGGTTGCCATTCCTCACTCTGCATATGGGCTAGAGCCAGGTAGCCACAAATCTCAGATGGACTGATCAGGAAAGACTCACTCCGAGCCCACTTCAGTCAAGCAGCTTGTGTTCTGTTAAGCACTTACGGTGTGCTCAGCACCCGTATGTTGTCAGCTCGTGTGAGTATTTGGGCTTCTCCACCATGGAGGATGATCTGGTCCTTACAGTTTAGTCCCTTCTGCTTTGCTTTCAGAAGATGTGCTCATCCTAAGTGAGTCCAAGGAAAAGAACAGATTCAAAGCTGGATAGTCATTATTGCAGTATTGTTTTCATCAGGAAAGTCTGAAGATGTCATGCATAAATTTGTTTGTCTCTTTTAGACCGAATAATGTTTTGGAAGGTGTGTGAAATCAATGGGTATAACCTGAAGAAAAAGCGGCCAGATGAGGGTCCTGGAGGCTGGAAATAACACGATGATGGTGATTGTCATTTTTATGGCTTCATTTTCGTTGCTTTGAAGGGATTCCCTAGAGAAGTTTGCTTATTTTATCCAAGCAAGACAGCTGACTTTGTTTCAGAGTATCTATTGCCGACACTAACACTAGCTCTCCAATTTGCCAAATAAGAATTCTTGCCATATGTTTGGCATCTTTAAAGTAGCTTTTCTCCTTATCTTCAATCAGTGCCAGAAGTTCAGGGATCTGATACAATTTGCTACAAGGCTCTAGCTGTGGTGGTCTTGATCTTGCTGGATAGTATTGTGTCGGGCCATTCAACATGTTTCCCCTCTGCTTTCACTTCAACTATATTGCAATTAAAAAAAACTTGTTGATGTTGCTTTTTTAAATTGTTAAAAAAAATCCTTAACTTTGGGGGTCAGTCAGAAATTTTATGTATGATTCCATTTTGTGAAGAATCACATGTAATCAAGGTAGTTATGACATTGTTTATTGCCAGGTAGACTGCTTCTCAAGACTTAGGCATCATTATTAATTTTGTTCATGACAAACCTAACGTGAGCATCCACAAAGGAAAACCACCATTGTTACCACTACCAACAGCAAAATACTAGCTAGGGGATGGGGAGGTTACCACATAATAAGCTAAAAATAAACAAGGTATTCCAATAAGAAGATTCTGGAATGACTGAAAACAAAATATTGGGGGGGGGGGAGGCAAACTTGTTCTACGAGACCTTCTGTGACCAAAAGCCCTGCACAGGCATGTATATGACTTTGTTTTCATACTTGAAAATCTCACTTTAAGCGTGGAGATCTTAACTATTTGTTAAAGCATTTCTAAGGACATCTGAAAAGACTTTTGGAATGAGCTTTAGAAATGGAGCTCACAAAATTCAATATGTCAGGATTGCGTTGTCTTGCCAGCTAGTCCTCAAAATATTTTTTTCAATGTGGTTTTGGTCAAATGTCCAATAAGGGTTGGACTAGCCAGTGCCTGAGCTATCACCCTAAGAGTACACTCTGCCCCCAACCTTTGTTCATCACTATCTGATTGACCTTTTCCACTGGCAGGACTTTTGCTGAGGGAAAGTCAATCCCAGGTGGAGGCCTGCTTCAAAACTCTGTTTTCTGTGGAGTTCACTAGGTATCTCAGTAACATTCCACAGATCGGGTGCCTCATAAACAAGAGAAATTTATTTTTTCACAGTTTGGAGTCTGAAATCCAAGATCAGGGTGCCAGCATGGTTGTATTCTGGCAAGACCCTTATTCTGGATTATGGAACTTCTGCCTGCTTCTCTCTGTGTCCTCAAATGGTGGAAGGGCAAGCTAGCTCTCCAGAGCCTCTTTTGTGAGGGCACTAATCCCATTTATGAGGACTCTTCTCTCATCACCTAATTACCTCCCAAAGGCCCTAATACCATCACCTTGGGTATTTGGTTTTCAACAAAGGAATTTCGTGGTGGGCAAGGGGCACAAACATTCAGACCATAGCACCAGGGTATTTTTAAGATGGAAAGGGACACTGTTATGGGTTGAATTGTATCTCTTCAAATTTTGTATATAAAAATCCTAACCCTAGCACCTCACAATATAATTTTATTCAAAAATAGGTTCATTACAGATATGCTTAGTTAAAGTTGGAATGAACACATACTGGAGTTGGATGAGCCACTGATCTAATGTGACTAATGTCCTTAAAAAAAGAGGAATTTGTGGGGCACCTGGGTGGCTCAGTGGGTTAAGTGTCCAAGTCTTGATTTGGGCTCAGGTCATGATCTCACAATTCGTGTGCTGACAGTGTGGAGCCTGCTTGGGATTTCCTCTCTCTCTCTCTCTCAAAATAAATAAACTTGAAAAACAAAAAATAGAAATTTGAGCACAGACATGCCCACAGGGAGCACCATGTGCAGATGAAGAAAGAGATGGAGTGATGTTTCTAAAAGCCAAAGAATACCAAGAAAATGGCCAATTAGCCACCCTAAACTAGGGAAGAGGCACAGAACAGATCCTTGCTCATATCCCTCAGAACTAACAACCCTGCTGGCACCTTGATTTCAGATTCCTGGCCTTCAGAACTGTGAGACAATACATTTCTGTTGTTAAAGCCACCCATTCTGTGGCACTTTCTTATGGCACCCCTGGCAACGTAACACAGATGCCATTGTCTTCATTCCTGCTGATGCTACGCACTGCGGATGATCAGCCACTTGTCAGGATTTCTCTGCAGATGGTAGTGGTGCCATATAGCATATTGGGAAAGATCCTTCGTAGCAGTGGGCCGAGTTCTTCCTATTCGTCTTGCTCAGGTCTAAGCCCGCTGAGAGTTTCTGAGATAGTTTTACCTCAGAACTCACCTCAGATGTCACCTCAGATGTCACCTCTGAAGGCCTTTTTGCTTTCTGGTTTCTCTACGCCTGAACAAAATTCTGTGAGGAACTCTAGGCTGAAGTTGTTTACCGAGTCGGGGGGTGGGGGTAGAGAAGGGGATATTCTTTTTGTTCCTCTGAGCTCTGACCCCCAGTGATGCCAAAAGGCCTATCTTGGAGGATCCTGGAAGCAGCAGCAGAAGTACACGCATAGGGCTGTGGGAACCCATTGCTTTAAATAGTTTTGCTTCAGACATTTGGAATTAGTCTTTTTTCTTACCTCAAGGTTTGTCACCAGATTAGTTAATCTAAGTACATTTTCAGTTTCCAATGAAAGAACAGTTAAATGGAATTTGATTTGATATGGAAATATATTTACCACTTAAATGTTAGATACATAGTGCACTGGAACATATTAAAATTAATATTACAGGTGTTAATAATACTGTTCAACCCCACCATATTTATGCCATGGTGATAATGTAGTTTCTGAGGCTTTGCTGAAACATGACTACTGCTAATAACTACTGCCTTTTGAATGACTACTATGTGTCAGGTGATTTATATGCATTATCAATCTTCCAAAAACTCTGTCAGAGGTGGAAGCCTTGCAATTAAGATATACAAATTCTATGATTTAAAAAAAAAAAGTCAAGTAAATTGTTTAAGATTGTTGAAGTAGTCAGTGGAAGAGCTGGGATCAAATGTAAGTCTGTCTGACTCCAAATCCCATGTGTTTTCCACCACGACACTTTGCTGTTATTATTTCTTTACTTCTTTAAGAAGAGAGAATGATTTTCATATATTTGGAAACAATCAGATCTTTTCGTTAAAAAAAAAGTTCAAGGTTGAATACGGTATAATCTATCATAATAGAAAGTTTGGTATCCCAAACTAGGAAAATAATGGATGCTTTCCAAAAATGCATTCATTATCCTTCATTGATTTCATTAAATTTCACAAAGCCTTTTTACAGCATTTATCCAGACAACTTAACTTCTAGATTCCTTATGGAAAATGCCCTTATTTTAAATAAAGCTACGTTATGCATCTTCACATTTATGATGCTTTTTTAAAAATCTACTAATTAACTTATGGACATTGAACTAAAGAATTGTCACATTCTAGTAAATTCTATTAAGTGGTGGCACCTATTGACGATCTATGATATTGCAGTCTAACATCATTAGACACAAATTCTTAAGATTTTAGAAGAGAAAGAAACTATTTTGTCAAGTTTTAAAACTACAGAATGTATATTCCTTGAGAAATATGGTATATCTGGGGTAGAAGTAGAGTGTGGTCACAGAATATGTATGGCACATCTTTCTGACATCTCAATTTTATTCAATATTTATATATGAAAACAAATTATATCATGATTTAGATTGGCCTGAATGTTCTATCTATGATGGAAATCTTTCACAAAGTGTCTATATTGCAAAGGTATTCATTGTTGCTTTGTCATTAGAGGTTCTTCAGTGGGAAACTTTTAGAAACATTGGGTCAAGTTCATTTTACTTGTGTGAAAGGTGAGAAAATGATGTTCAGTGCTGGGTGTAGGCTCAGACACAAGTGCGAGGAAGACAGAGTTCCAAAATCTTATTCAACATTCTTTCCTATTGAATTCACCACAGGATCCTCATTTATATAGTATAAACCCAATTAAAAGTAGAAGAAGTGTTAAATTTAGAGAATCACAAACGTGTGGTCAAAAAAATTTGGGAAAATGTGAGAAGTTCCATAACTTTGGAGTTACTGAAATTGGTAGCAACGCTAGAATAAAATATCCCATCTGAGAAATCTTTACAAGTTCTCAAATGACTGTGAAGGATATTAACAAGCACGTTTTTGAACCTGACAGTTTCTTTTTGCTGGAAATTTTAAAATTCAGTTCTCCTTGGAGGAGTTTTTGGTTGGGAATATGCCTTTAATTTTATCATGCCAAAAAACAAATAAATCACCAGCATTAGTTTCATAACACAGTCATCATTCTGAAACACATCTATTCCATATGATGAAGAATATTCAGGGGCACCTGGGTGGCCCAGTCGGTTAAGCGCCCAACTTTGGCTCAGGTCATGATCTTGCGGTTCAGGAGTTTGAGCCCTGGGTCCAGCTCTGTGCTGACAGCTCAGAGCCTGGAGCCTGAATCAGATTCTGTGTTTCCTTCTCTCTCTGCCCCTCCCTCATTCACGCTCTCTCTGTCTCTCTCTCAAAAAATAAATAAACATTAAAAAGTTAAAAAAGAGAATACTCAAATTTAGGCCAAATTTTAAGTTCAAAGAATAGCTTTGAAATAAGACTGTGGGTGAGTCTATTATTTGATTTGTAGCTAGTTAGATCTCCAGGTTTTTTTTCTCATATATGCCTTTTGTAGTCTACTTATTTTTTTTTTTTTTCAAAAAGCAAAGGGACTTAGGTAATAGACCACTTCAAAAATTCCAAGTGATTGCTCAAAATGAAATCAGACCGAGGTTGGCAAAGATAAGAACTGAAAACTTACAAGGATGCATTATTATTGCAAATAGCCAACCTGTCTCAAAAAAATTGCAAATTAGCTTGCTACCATATTGCTGAAGAGGCATGCCTTTAGCTTTTACTCAAAGTGGCTGGGTTAACACGGAAACTTTATTGTTGCACTTTACTAGTGTTTCAGATGTAGAGAGACTCCAGGGTTTGGTAATTCAGCAATTTAAGAATGCCATTAAATAAATATTTAGAGTCTTTCCTTTTGTTCTACCAACCTTGGTATCTCTGATAGGCCTCTAATGTTTGCAAAATGATTCTATCTGCAAACGATACATCCTCACAGATCAATGTCCAGGGGCAAAACAAGCACAAGAGCTCTCTCTCTCTCAGGTCCCTTTTTAAGAGCATAGAATCTTTCCTTACAAGGTACTCCAGCAGATTTCCATTCTTGTCTTATTACTTAGAATTGGGTCAGGTACCTCCTTCTGACTCAATTTCAAAATGGCAAGGGAAATAGAACTACTGTATTATGGTTGGTTGAAGGTAATCAAGATTTGCCCTCTGGGGCTGAGACGGGACAGGACTAATCTTCCCTGAGACTGAATACCGGTGCCAAATATGGGTTTTACAATAAGTAAAGGGCTCAGTAAAAAAAGCAAGTGTCTGCTACACAGCACAGCATAGAGCAACAGAACTTTTAGCATGGCAGGTACCATGCTAAAATAGAATGTATAAGTGAAAGATATACTTAGAGGAACAAAAGAAAAGGAAAAAAAAATCAATGTTTTCCTCTATCTCTTCTGCTATTTGGGAATTTAATCTCTGACTTTATTTTTTTTTTTAATGTATTTATTTTTGAGAAAGAGAGAGAGAGACAGAGAGAGAGGGAACAAGCCGGTGAGGGGCAGAGAGAGAGGAGACAGAGAATCCCAAGCAGAGCCTGATGCGGGGCTCAAAACCCACAAGCCACGACCTGAGCCAAAGTTCAAAGATCCTGAGATCACGACCTGAGCCAAAGTCAAGAGTCGGATGCTTAATCGACTGAGCGACCCAGGTGCCCCTTAATCTCTGACTTCAGGTTGTCAAAAGCAAAAGCAGCCTAAGATCTTATGTCCACTTTCACAGCTAGTGCATACAAAAGTATCAGAAGGATTATGGCTTGCCCTGAAGAATGCTGGGAGAGCAATCGTGTTTGGCTCAGCTGCCTCTTTCCCCTGCACAACTCCATGTGTTCTTTGTGTTTACACATACACAAATTCATGAAGGCTACATTTAGCATTACTGTGTGCCTGATCCTAGGATTGAGGTACCCTGTGGGAGAAAAGGCACAGGTAGATGAGAAGGAAGCCATTTTTTCTCAGGAAGAATCATAAGCTCTTTAGGTTCTATGAATTCAATTTAAAAGTACTGTCAAATGAAGTAGATTATGAAGGTAACACAGTGGAAACTAATGTAGATAATTTTGTTCATATTGCATATTCTTATTATGCTCTACATTACCCTTGAAAACTAGATGATAGGATTTTTTTTTCTCAGACAAGATTAAAAGGGTCAAAGGGATATATTTTAATAAATCACCAAGCCAGAATTACATGATAGTATCACTAGAAGAGTTCTTAATCTTCTCTTTGGAAACTTGAAAAACATTAAAGAAAAGGAAACCTCAAGAAAATTTTCTACTAGAAACTGGTTATAAACATTTCTTAGCATAAAATAAATAATGTACTTGGATAGCCTATCTAATAGTGAGTAATGTCCTAAAACCATGTTCAGCTAAGCCATATATATACTAAAGAGAGCTCAGGCTTCCTTCAGATAATATGATTCTGATAATTATGCGATTCTATGAATTACTGAATGTGTGTTGTTCTCTTTGTTATTGAGTATATCAGAATTATATATATTTGTTAATTCGGCAAATATGCACTGAGTGCCTAATATGTTCCAGGCACTGTTCTGGGTACTTGTGATACGTTTGTGAACAAATTAACAAAAGATCCAAACCCTGATGAGTTAACATTCTAGCAGGGATGATAAACATAATAAATTAATAAATGTACTATGATAGAAGGCGGTAAGTGCAATGGGGGAGAGAAAAGACGTGATAGAAAATGTAAATTTGGGGGCGCCTGGGTGGCGCAGTCGGTTAAGCGTCCGACTTCAGCCAGGTCACGATCTCGCGGTCCGTGAGTTCGAGCCCCGCGTCGGGCTCTGGGCTGATGGCTCAGAGCCTGGAGCCTGTTTCCGATTCTGTGTCTCCCTCTCTCTCTGCCCCTCCCCCGTTCATGCTCTGTCTCTCCCTGTCCCAAAAATAAATAAACATTGAAAAAAAAAATTTAAAAAAAAAAAGAAAATGTAAATTTGTGATAACTCATACACTAAATTGGTTAAATATTTTATCTCTGTGTTTTCCATGAAGAGCTTCTAATGTAAAATAACTCCAAAATAATATTTTTGTAATGTTTTTGCTTTTTCTTGGTTCTAATATCTTGCTTATTTCAGAACATTCAAAACATTAAAGAGAAAGAAAATAAAACCATGCATAATCCTACTGCTTATAGATAACTACTAATATTTTAGAAAAATTCCTTGCTTTCCTATGCCTGTACTCTTTCCTTTTCCCTTCCTCCCTCCCTCCTTTCCTTCCATCTATCCATCTAGATAGAATTAAAAATAAATATACAGATGAATAAATTTTTTTCAATGTTTATATATTTTTGAGAGACAGAGTGTGAGTAGGGAAGGGGCAGAAAGAGAGAGAGACACAGAACTCAAAGCAGGCTCCAGGCTCTGAGCTGTCAGCACAGAGCCTGACGTGGGGCTTGAACCCACAAACCGTGATATCATGACCTGGGCTGAAGTCGGACGCCCAACCAACTGAGTCACCCAGGCACCCCGGATATGTGTGTGTGTGTGTATGTATATATATATATATATATATATATATATATATATATATATACATTTATATATATATAAATATTTATATATTATAAATAAAATATAATATATAATATATAAATATATACATATGTATTTTTTTTTAATTTTTTTTTTCAACGTTTTTTATTTATTTTTGGGACAGAGAGAGACAGAGCATGAACGGGGGAGGGGCAGAGAGAGAGGGAGACACAGAATCGGAAACAGGCTCCAGGCTCTGAGCCATCAGCCCAGAGCCCGACGCGGGGCTCGAACTCACGGACCGCGAGATCGTGACCTGGCTGAAGTCGGACGCTTAACCGACTGCGCCACCCAGGCGCCCCATATATATATGTATTTATATATATATAAAGGCTGTAGCATAGGTCTTCTATCCCTTACCTGAATTTTTGGAGCCAAAGTATGCTTGGGAATTGAGAATTGATTGGCTATAAAAAGATAATGAGGTATAAACTGTGTATTACATAATAGCCCTAGTGTGGTCTGGGGAAGGACCCTGCAATCAAATACGTTAATACTGAAATTTTGATTTTTACAATAAATAAGATGAATAAAGACTATAAATAGCCTCATATAAATTCAGGTTATATTTTGCTATTAAATGCCTTACAAAATAGTTTTTGCTATTTGGAAATTCTTAGATTTCAGAATTGAAGACGAATTGTGAACCTAAGTAGTTTTTTTTTAAGTGGTGATTTTTCTTTACTTACATAGTTAAGTTAAATTAACATTCTACTATGTTAAATTTTTGTAGATGATTTTAATAAGGACAAAATGGCTCGTGATGTGTTTCTTAACTTATTTAACAATTCTCATATAGATCTTTGATCATATCACTAACTCTTTAGATTCTTAGAAGAGGACTTTACTGGATCAAAGAGTAAGAGCATTATTAAAACACATGGTACATGGCAGCAACTGCTTTCCAGAAAAGGTAAACTAATTTACATTCTCACTAGTAGTATATGAAGGCTCCAGGCTTATTTTAGATGGAATAGAATATAAGTGCTTAATCAATATTTGTTAAATAAATGTGCTTTTAAAAATTTATTTATTTTTTATTTATTAAAAAAAATTTTTATGTTTTTATTTATTTTTGAGACAGAGAGAGACAGAGCATGAGCAGCGGAGGGGCAGAGAGAGAAGGAGACACAGAATCTGAAGCAGGCTCCAGGCTCTGAGGTGTCAGCACAGAGCCCGACGCGGGGCTTGAACTCACCAGCCGTGAGATCACGACGTCACTGAGCCGAGGTTGGACGCCCAACCGACTGAGCCACCCAGGCGCCCCTAAAAATTTATTAAAACTATTTATACATTAGGATGTTAGCCAACTGTCCATCATATGAGATGTACATATATATTTCTGGTTTATGTTTACACATTTATGTTGTTTATAAGATATTCACCTATATGTTACATGTAAATACCACATATGCTATTTATGGTGTTTGCCTACACGTTTTCCTAGTTTATAGTTACATGTTTATGCTAGCATTTTATAAATCAAATATATTGGTTTCAGTTGTTGTTTCTTCCATTATGCTAAATATTGCTTATAGGGTTTTATGTATATATATGTATATATATACATTTTTTTACTGTTTAATCCTTCTAGAATGTGTTCTTTAGCTACAATGTATGTTTAAAATATTTTTATTTAGACATTCACATGGGTGATGTGTTTTCTGAGCTCCTGTATATGGGAGCTCGTGGTACAAGATTTTGTCAAGTACATCGGGTCACAGTATTTTCTTTTCGCTATTTTATGAGGATCATCTCTGACTTTTGAGGGCTGGTGTCAGCCATGTAGAAGGCGAGGGAATATAGTCCTGACCCTCTGCGGGAAGGACCACATGGTTTAGCATTGCTGGTGTTGGGTCAATATGAGGAGGTCCTCAATCCAGTACCATCTTCAAAAAACCAAAGACAGTAATTGTGAGTAGATGAAAAAGTGAAGGGGGGGAGAAAAGCAGCTTTTTTCTTAAGAAAGTTTGTGGAGAATAAAAGAAGAAAACCCAGTGATTTTGGTAAATGCCAGTATAGCAGAGCAAAGACAGCCACTTTCTGTTGTGGGCTCTCAGAGCTGACCTGATGTTAGCAAAGAACAGAGAAACTTCTTAGGCTGTGAACTGTGTGCTCAGGTTCAAAAACTACAGAAAAGAACATGATGACTTTTGTTTCATAAAGAGCCATACAGATGGCATTTCACAGAAAAGTTTCCTGGTGGCTGGCCCGGTTGATGGTCACAATGTAGCTTGTAGTGGATGCTAATTTACCAGAGGACCTCAGTGCTTCAAAGACATTGGCACTTAAGTTGACTTCAGGCTGTAACGTTCCCAGGGTTTGCAATTAAGTGAAGCTGTTTTGTTTTGCTCATAGATGCATCAGATGATGGGTGTTCTTTGATGTTACCTTTCCTCCACCTCATCAATCAACCCTTCATCTCTTTGTCTGCCAACTCCTTACCCCTTACTTTACAAGCCTAGTAAAATCAGAAGGTTGTAAAGGGGGCAGATTAGATGAAAATGGGAGAAGAATTTCCTTTAAGCTTACTACACTCTGAGTTCTGCTTCTGATTCTAGCAATCTTCTGTCCACGAACATGCAAATGCCCCACCAGCATGACTG
Organism: Puma concolor; assembly: GCF_028749965.1. NCBI lineage: Eukaryota > Metazoa > Chordata > Mammalia > Carnivora > Felidae > Puma > Puma concolor. The sequence continues at coordinate 104,329,250 of NC_141670.1, read as the reverse complement.
TTTCTAACTTTTACGAGCTGCATACAACATCCTTAGCAATCAGTTTGGCTATCTCTTATAAAGATTCTTAAAGGGGCGCTTGGGTGGCTCAGTCGGTTGAGCATCCGACTCTTGGCTCAGGTCATGATCTCACGGTTCATGAGATTGAGCCCTGCGTGGGGCTCTGTGCTGACAGCATAAAGTCTGCTTGGGATTCTTTCTCTCCCTCTCTCTGTTCATCCCCCTCACAAAATAAATAAATAAACTTTTTGAAAATAAGTTCCTTCTCTCAAAATAAATAAATAAACTTTTTTCAAAAATCTGAAATGAAATGCACCAGGTGGCATGTTTATTGGTACAAAAGAACTTTTGGAAAGCTATCAAAAGAAAGAAAAATATTTTTATCAGAAGCTTAGTTCTTCTTTCATTATTACATTTCTGTTAGAATATTTTAATTGTCTATTTTGTGTTACACTTAAGAAATATATGCATTATTTAATATATATAAATTGTATATAAGTTGTTTTGACAGATTAATTATAAAGGAAAAATATTTGGATGTTAGGCTTTTTACCACTGATTTCCTCTTACTTAAACAAATAGCTTCAGGTGTATCTTTGGAATACTTATGCTTCTAATTTTTGAAATAACCTAATTAAGAACTTGGATACATATTCTGTTGAAACTAATCAATGATCTAATTGTCTTTTGGAATTGGAGGTGTCTTGCAGACATTACTATCACGAATGTGCCCGAAGCTGCTTTACCCTGGAATATTGTCAGATCTCCAAAATTCCTCTATGTAAGGTGGCATATGTAAGTTTGGCTTCATTGAGGGTGGCTACAAACTAGAAAATTATATAAAAAGCTGTAGTTCTGCTAGATTGGTAACTCTATATCCACATCTGTGATTTAGTTTCTCCTTCCATGAGATTTGTTTTTCTAAGGGATATAAACACGAAAACCTGAAATCTGAGTTTTACTTGAATTTCTTCTGAACTGCAAGATAGAATAAAAAATTATAAAAAAGGATTTTGTGCAATGGCCAAAATGTAAAATGCTGTTAGGTTTCAAAAATAAAACATTTCTTAATCAAGTAATCTTTGGCTTGAACTTTGACCTATATATTAGAACAGTAATACAACCTTCAGATTTTCATAACTGAGACATAAACTCTCAGGGAGGCAGGCTCCTTGCATTGTATCATTGCCACACTCTAACTAACCCTAGATATGATAAAACTTACATGTATTTTTAAAAGTACAAATATATATTACTAAGAAATAAGGTATTCATAAGTGCCTTATAATAAGTTATTAGGAATTACAGAGTAATTTATATACAATTTAATATCATTCCAGTGTATTATTTATATACATTCAGCATGTTATTTACATTGATACCTGAAAGGTGAGTGAAAAAGTAAATGAAAAATAAAAGTATCATGCAAAGAAAAAATGGCAAGTGCTACTCCATCAATGTTTTCCTGTATGTCGTGTTGTCCAGGATTGGTTGGTATCCCTCCATTGTTCCTTTGTAAACCAATTGATTTTTTTAGCTTGAAAACTTGTATCAGAATTATTTTTAAATTCATGATTATTATATTATCTTTGCAATACAGTTTTTTTTTTTTGTTTGTTTGTTTTTTTCAGAATGTGTCCAGATATTCGGCTTCATTCTTTCTGGATCAGGATGAGCCCTTTTGATTTGCGTGCTTTGATCTATTTTCAGTCACGTTCAGCTTGAACAAAATTCAAAATTGTTACTCCTTGTTGGAATACATATTCCCTTGTCTCTGTCTCCTATTTGGCATATCACACCAATTCACCCATATATAATATCATAACCCTTCCTGGGTGTGGTCTTATCTTTTAATAAACATAAAATATCTAAATTTAGTAAAGAATTTAGAATTTTATGCCTCTTTCTTGCAGAGATCAATCTTGACTGGCATCTGATTTTTGTGTGAATTCTATGTATGTTCTCCTTACCAACACAACTTAAAATCTTTTCATGTTGGGAGAAATTCACAGTGTAAGTTTTGCAATTTGCAATTTCACGTGAAGAGATATGAGAGGTGTCCTACAGTAAAGGCTGAGTTGGATGAAACACATCTTACACTCATGGGGATGGAATCCTTTCCTGTACAGCTCCTATTTCCCTTCCAACAAGCACATTTTAGGAATGTTATTCGAGAGAGATCTCTTTAACCATCACAATAAGCAGAAGGAAGTTAATGTATACTGAATACCACCCAGGGCCAAACATTATATATTTGATATGAATTAATTTTTATAAAAATCGTCTGAGATTGTTTTCTTACTGTCCTTTTTCAGTTACAGAAACTGAGGTTCACTGACTTACACACACTTGTTCGTGTTCACACCTGGTACAACCAGGAGTAGAATCTGTACCTGACTCCAAATCCATGCTCTTTCTACAAAATTTTGCTATACCCATTCATTATACTTTTTTTTTGCTAAAAGTGGATCTCCTGAAGGATTTAGAATAAAATCTCTTAAACTACCTTGGCTACTTCTATCGGCAAAAAACAAAAAAACAAATGAAAAAAAATCACAAAACTTATTTTTACCTGATTAGTTTTTTCATCTTACTGGAAATCAACTTAACACATGCTGTCTCCCCAGTTGGTAGAGGAGTGAAGGAGATAGATCCTAAATTATCTGGTGATGAAGCAAGAAAGACTGTCCAAAGGAAAATTAAAAGTTTGCCAAATAGTATTAGTAATAATTTTCTTTAGGGAAACATGATAAAACTGGAAAAAAAATAAATTAATTTATGCCAGAACATTGGCTCTCCACTTCATTGAATCTAAAAAAGAATCCATTTTAACTTATAAATTTTCTTAATAATTAATCTACATTTTGGGATTAACTTTTAATGTCTTATGAGAAAGGTGGATTTCTGTCATACTGCTAGAGCCGTATCGAACTAATAATACTATAAAAATAAATCAAAGGCTAGTTGTCCTTTTGGAGAAAATTATTCTAGATTTTGCCAATTATTAAAATAATACATTTTTTGTAAGAAAATTTAAAAAATTTGCTAGAGCACTTGAATATTATAATATTTTGCTTAATATAAATTGCTAAATTCTGACTATCTTTCTTCTGTGCTTTCTATAAAAGGATGATACTTCCAAAGATGTTGAAAGGCCGAAATATATGTTGAAAATTAAAAGGAGCTTCACTCTCCCTGGCTTCAGTCCATCCTCCCTACAACTGCTAGAATAATTTTCCTTAGACAATAGAAAGAATAGAAAGTGCCTCTATTTCTTTTACATCACCCATCACTGCACACACATTTTTATGCAAACAAAACATGTTTCTAGTGAGTGACATTGACAAATAATAACATTCTAAATAGATATTTGATCAAGATGAGAGTTAGGATATGTGTAGAATTGAATGTACTAACTCAGATGATTTTGAAGCCATCAGCAATTTTACCTTAACTTCTCATTGAGGAGCTACCCTGTATCTCAATTAACATTCTGTTACAGAACAATCTGAAGTTTATAATGTTAGAGTTTAACTTTGCTGGGGGAAAACAAACAAAACATCATCCCACTGAGATGTTAAAGCAGAATTCATTTGGTATAGTTCCTACACAAAGGAATTCTATTTCCTATAATTTATTAATTAATACCTATGAAAATGTAAATTAACAGTTATATCCAAGTTAGCACTTCAAAAAAAGAAATAGGAAAGTTAGACATGGGCTTTGGTGGTTTTACTTCATTGCAACTTCTCCCAAGTTTGCCTCATTAAAATATCTTCTTGAAGGGCTTTTCGGATTTAGGAGAAAATTCAAATGAAGAGGTATATTTTATTTTTCATTGTGGTATTTCCACTTTAAAAGATATTAAAATGTATTGCACCATGATCTGAGATAATATTTTGTAAGATTGGCAAGCATGACATTTAAATTAACCCATCTGATTATATTATTATAAGGTTGACTTTCCATTTTTAAAGATATAAAAAATGTGTGTGCATAACGTATATTTATTTCTCACAATATACTTGACGGTTACTTTCTGACCTTTAACTCTCACACTTGCAATTAATTAAGATTCTTTTCTTTCAAACTCAAGAAACTCTGACTTAACAAATTGATTGGAGAGACACTGGGTTACTCACATCAAAGTGAGTAGAACATGATCTACAATGTTTTGTAAAACATGACCAATTCTAAGGTGCCAGGTAATGACCACAGCCGCCCCAGGACTATGCTGGCTTAAAGTTCAAATTCCAGCAATGGAGTGTCCACATAGCCTGGTTTGGATCACATGGTTGCCTCTTACCTAGGAGAGGGCAGGGCACTTTATGTCAAACCGGTTCCGGTGGGGGAAAGATAACTCTCCTAAAGGATACTGAGATGCTATTCCGACAAACAAACAAACAAACAAAGATGGAGTGGGCATTTGGAAACCAAGAAACAAACAAGTCTCCCAAGTTCATTTTTCTTTTACTTCAGCATTGCGAGATCTGCCTGCAAAGTAATCTCTGAATAGAGGGGGTCTCGTTCTTATTCTTGCCCTCTGTGTGTGTGTCTGTGGTTGACTAATGTGGGTCATCATCCTTTGGCTGTAGATATGAGAGAGGGAAGCCGTGAGGTTCCCCCATGGATGTGCAAATGAAATCACCAGTCCATCTAAGCACACCCCTGCCAGTCAAGAGCAGACTCAGGAAAATCAGTTAATAAGATGGATTCTCCCAGCAAATTAATTCTCAGTAATAAGCACACGAGGAAGCCCTAAGGGTTGGGTTTAGTTTACCAAACAGTATTTCCTGAGTCTCATAAATTGCGCTCTTCCTTCTGATGTTGGAATGGAATAAAGTCAAAGGAGAATAGAGAGGAATTATTTTAACTTTCCGTGCAGTACACAAATTAGTGAGACTCACATGCTCCCATGAACATTAAAAGTCCCCTCGTATTACTCAGCAGTTACTGGCAAATTATTTGGTTCTAGATCTCAACATTATCACTTCCTGCAGGAGTTTAGGATAGAGTTTGTCAGTATTCTTGGCAATATATTATGCACACAGGGATTTGAGGCAAAATGGAAAAATAATTAGCTTTATTATGCAAAATTTCCCATTGAATAAATCTACCCAGACATAAATGGAGAAACTAGAGGTCTAAACTGTTGCCTGTAAGGTAGAGAGGTAGAGGCAGGGTGTGTGTGTGTGTGTGTGTGTGTGTGTGTGTGTGTTGTATGTGGGTGTGTGCATAGTGCGTGCTGGTAGAAGACTCCTTTTCTATAGAATCACAAATGGAGTCCCCCAGAACACCTTTCTTCCTTGGACCAAAGACTGATGAGCACGAAGAGGTAGATAGGTAAAATGGTGATGAAGCAAGAGAAAATATTTCTAAAATTATTAAAAGTAGGGATTATCGAAAATATTTTCCTTTCTTTCAAGCTGTATAATTGGAGATTAAGCAATTTTGAGGCAGGGAAGGAAGACCATAGTGTAGCTGCAACAGCAACGCAAATGATTCTATATCACCTTCGGATCTAATATTATTGGGGTCCCTGGGAAGATGGGTAGAAAAATGGCAAAAAGGAAAAGGGGGCAAAGGGGCTCTCAAATTGAGGAGAATAAAAGCTGCTAAATGACTCTGCCTCTCCCCACCCCCAAATACGTATTCAACCAAAAATAGTGCACAGAGGCAAAAGAGATGTTTTGTGCTGCCTAGACATTTTTGAAAATAAGCCTGTATTCATATAATAATTGTTGTACTCACTTAAGCAGTATATATACTAAGATTAGAATGATACAGAGAAGGACAAACTGGGTGGCTCAGTCAATTGAGCATCTGATTTCAGATCAGGTCATGATTTTGCAGTTCTTGGGTTCCAGCCCTACATAGGGCTCTGTGCTAACAGCTCAGAGCCTGCAGCCTGCTTCAGATTCTGTGTCTCCCTCTCTCTCCCCTTCCCCGCTTGCTCTGTCTCTTTCTGTCTCTCAAAAAAAGGAATAAACATTGAAAAAATTAATTAAAAAATACCGTTAAATTGAATTATTGAGTTGGGAGGTCATAGGTCTTTTAGATTTGATTTCACTAGTGACTGAGCTATGTTATGGGGCACATGGATAGCTCAGTTGGTTAAGCGTCTGACTTTTGATTTCAGCTCAGGTCATAATCTCACAGTTTGTGAGACTGAGCCCTGGGTTGGGCTCTGCACTGACAATGTGGAACCTGCCTGGGATTCTCTTTCTCCCTCTTTTGCTGCCCTTCCCTGCTCTCAAAATAAACAAACATTAAAAAATGTATTGATACATGGAAGCAACCATTCAGGCCCATACTTGTACCATGTAATGCACTTTATTTTATTTTAATGTTTATTTATTTTTGACAGAGAGAGACTGGGAGAGACAGAGTGTGATCAGAGGAGGGGTACACAGAGAAAGAGGGAGACACAGAATCTGAAGCAGGCTCCAGACTCTGAGCTGTCAGCACAGAGTCCAGCATGGGGCTCAAACCCATGAACTGTGAGAGCGTGACCTGAGCCGAAGTCAGATACTTACCTATTGAGCCCCCAGGTGCCCCTCATGTCACTTTAACATTAAGTGTATATTTTTCTTTTCCCATGTAATTGCCTAAATGAGATACTTCTCTTATTTATTTATTTATTTATTTATTTATTTATTTATTTATTTTTGAGAGAGAGAGAGAGAGAGAGAGAGAGAGCGAGCAGGAGAGGGGCCGAGACAGAGGGAGACAGAATCCCAAGCAGGCTCCACAGTCAGCACATAGCCCGAAAGGGGTTTGAACCCACGAACCGTGAGATCATGACCTGAGCCAAAACCAAGAGTTGGATGCTCAACCAACTGAGCCACCCAGGCGCCCCAAAATGAGATATTTCTCTTCACTCCAGGGGTAACTTACTAAATTCTATACAATATACAGTATTTTCCTTATTAAAATACTTTCTCCTAACAATTATGTTCTTGTAATGCAATTTTGTGAAAACCCGAAAGAACTATAAAAACAAGGAGAACTTGCTGGGGTAACCTAGAAAACAGAATTACAGCGTGCACAGAACTGGGTGGCCCTGGCCCACAATTTTGAATCCTGGCTTGGCCATTTCCTTGCCTTGAGACTTTGCAGAAATGACTGAATCTCTCTGTGCCCTAGATTAATCATCTGTAACAAGGCAGTAATTATACCTCTCTTGCTGGGTGATGGAGCTCAGTAAATAAACTAAAGAAATCATGTGGAACTCTGTCCATAATTAATAATATTAGCAAGTTAGTCTGAAATGTCCTTTTTGTTGAAAAGAAAATGAGGTAAAACTCTATGCTAGTAGCAACAGAGGCTGGCCTAACTCCCAGACCTAACCAGACCCCAAGGAAGGTTTTCTTTTGACTTCACATCACAATCAGGACAAAGTGAATGTGATACCTTCAAGATCAAATTCTCCACGATCATCAAAAACTTAAAATGTGCCCTAGTTGTACATTTCCTAGATAAAAGAGACTGTGTGGTAGGACTTCTTCCCCTCAGCTATTCCTCACACAATTTCCACAAATTGTGCTGTGATAATGAAGCAAATGCCACAGCTGAGGATGACCTTTATTATGGGCTGAGACAGAAGTCCCCAAACAAACGATTTGGGGAGAAGGACCCAGGAGGGACTGGCTGGCTCTCGGGCCATGGCCAAGGCTGTAGACATCTGTCTTCTTGGAAGCGCAGGTGTATTCAGAGCAAGGGGTCCCCTTCTCACATTTGCAGTCACCCACTGGGAATTCAAATTAAATTAGGTCTCACTTAAATTGGAGTTTTTCCCATTACATTAGCATTGGTGCCATCTTGCCAATGTTTGCCAATTTGCTAATTAATAATAGGAAGACTTCAGTGATAGTAATGGGATGGTTAAGTCTTGTTTTATTGCTGTTGGATTGACTTAGAATGAGTCCATCAAAGGGTACTTCTTGTATGTGTGTTCCGTTCTTATTCTGACAGGCACATCTCAGTTGGTAAACTTAATCCATCACTCAAAGTTGTTACTGCAATGACTTTTCCACTAATCCGAGGAAACAGAAATTTAAAAAAAAAAAAATGTGTTTCCATGAAACTGACTTATAAACTCCATTGTTTTCCTGATTCACTTATGCTGAAGTATTGCTCAAGAATGGTTTGTCTCTTTAATAAGGAGCAGCGAAAACAAAAACAAAGCTTCAGAGAATTAACGTAAGAGAAGGATAGTTCTTTCTCAGGAATTGTGGTTTGAGTAGCTGGACTCAGGCTGAAAGTAGTTAACTTTCTAAAGCTCTTTCACTTCTCCATTACACGAAGTTTCAAGTATATTCAGAAACTGAAAAAGAAAAGCATCTGAGCTGGAATTAAGTAGTATAACTTCGGGAAGTCGGAGCTAGATAGTTCCGGCAGTATCTTGGATTGTTTTATGTGACTTCAGGTTCAGCAGATGCTTCCGGTTTTCTTTAGGTACGTCTAGGATCACAGATACCTGTGGATCTCACGCTCCTGTTATACATCTCACAAAGAGGATCTCCGGTTGGTCGTAGCAAAACCCTTATTAAATGGATGAACGGAATACTTTTAAATCTGCTTAGTCTTTAGACATCTGTCATGCCACTGTACAATTTAATTGCCACACAATTCGGATACATTCATTTTCCATTTTAATAGGTTCGAGAAGTCAGACATGTTTTTCATCAATAATTACTCAAATCCACAGGAAGAAAAAACAGATTTAACTACAAATCCACGTATCCCCGAACTACTACTGGACGTGTATATGAACACAGCCAATACCATCATCATCACAGTAGGGTTTTCTTTCATAATCTAGTCCACCTAGAAATGAAGTAGGCTCACAATTTCCCATCATCTTAAAGGAATGATCTGTTTAAAGAACAGTTTCAAGTTTATATGTTATTCAGATTGAACCATTCATTGAGTTTCAGGAAGTATATACACCTCTTCAGTCCTATTGACAAGTTCACTGAGGCCAACAAGGATGAACACAGTATCTAATCAAACAGGGTAAAGAACCAAGCCCCTATACAACTAACGGGAGCATTGTTACAAATTTACCCCTGCAGATGCTTTTCCCCCAGGGAATACATATTTCAATCAACATATAACACCACTGCACCAAAAGTGGAGTCGCTGAAATTGGGAAATCACCTCTGTAAAATCTGACAGCGATATGCTGAAGAGAGTTTCAAAGAATGGCGCATAATCTGTCTGCTCAATCTCATGCCGAGGAAACTGGAAGTTGTGTTTGGTTGTGTCACACTGGCTTCTCAGACTTGATCAGGATCTTAGCCGTCACAAGTCTTTTCCTCTATCCATGCCACAGGGAGACACTGCCGGGCACAAATAATGGAGTAGATGGTACGCAGTTGTGCAGACGCAAGCCACGGGAAAAAGAGAAATGAGGGCCCTCGGCCAAGCTCTCCCTCCGCCCGTACGCTCTGCACGTGTGTGTGCTTCTACTGATTGACTTTCTTTTCTGAGGAGAAGCCTATGAAAAACAGCAGGAAAATGTTTCAGATTAAAAACTGAAAATTCATTTCTTTTCTTCTGGCTTAACGCTAACATAAACATTGAGGCTGGCAGGAAAAAAAAAAAAAAAAAGAGAGAGAGATTTTATTCATGAGTTCCCATCAGTTTACACTGAGAAATCAAGGGGTGGGAAATGGAGGGCTATTATTTTAAGCACTGACATATGCTTACCACTTTGTGAAATCAGCTGTGGCCCCGTTCTACTCACGCCTGAAGAGGAATAGTCGGTACTACTTCGTATCCTTGCTGGCATTTTGGTGGCTCAGGCATTTGCTTGTGAAAGTAAGTCATATATGATACTATGGGGTTCAGTACGTAGCCCACAGAATAACAGCTGTCACCTAAACTACTTTAAGTGTGGTAAAGGGTATGTTATTGTCAAAGCAATAGAAAAGATCACAGTTCTTAAGATGTGTTAATGGCCCATGAAGACCAATATGAAAAACACGGCATATTTCAGTAGGACTACAGGAAAGCACTATAGGGAAGACAAAATCAAAGATCTCCTCATGGCAACAGAAAAAATATATGTAACTTTTAAAATATAAAAAAATAAATAAAATATATACAATTATATAAATTTCAAGAAATAAGGTGTTTTCCTATTCATGATAACAATTTTGAATATATTGAATGTTTTATTTTTGCTGGCCTGCATTTGGTATTTCAAATAAACAAACGTTTAAATGGACTCACTAACAGTTTCCTTTCCAGGTTTAAAAAATATTCTTCTAAGCATGGCGGCCATTACATTAAAAAGGTATCCAATATGTTAAGAACATAAATTTGGACCCAGAAGCATAGTCCACAGGTCTAAAACAATCTTAAGTTTAGATTTAATACATTAATGATATCTTAAACATTAAGAAAAATTAATTCTTCTGTAGTTTTTACAGCACTCTTGTGAAATAGGTACAGAGGCAAGGGTCATTATCTCCATGTTTTAGATGGAGAGAGGTTGTGACCCACGAGATGATCCATGGCAGAATGGAAATCTGAACAAAAGCAAAAACAGGTCTTCAGGTCCTTGAAGAGAAGGCAGAGTGTCCCCATATAGTGAATGTGGAAGAGACATCTGTCATCAGACTTGGCTCCACAGTTCTGATGGCAGGGCAAGAGAAATGCCACAAGGGAATCATGGGTTCTCACAGTGCTAGACACAGTCTGCTTTGCCTTATTGGTTGGTAAAGTATTCTACTCACTAATGTGTGGCTTATTATCTATTAATGGTATGTGTTACACTCCATGCTTTTATGTTCACAAGAGTGCATGTTAAATAGCATGATGCTGAAGTGATCTGAATAGAACCCAGAGATCTTGGTGGCAGAGGCCATGTCTGACTCTACATCAAGGATTAGCTGAATCTGAAGTCCCCTGAGAGGAGAGGGTGCACCAGTGCAGCAGAAAGGTTAAAAGGATTGAGGGGACTTTGCTTTCTCTTTCTCTCTTTCTCTCTCTTTTGAAGACACAAAACTTAATTTAATAGAAATTTTGTAGCTCTTACATTCTCAGTGCGAACTGAGCTGTAACCCACTGCCCCATGCAGAAGTGGGCCAGTCTTGGGAGCAGGGAGGAAGGGAGATGGTGGGTAGTGGTCAGAGCTCAGGCCCTAGGAGCCCTGTTCTTCCTCACTGCTGAGGGTTAGGGATGCCACCCTCTTCCCCTGTCCCCCTCTGGGATCCAGGAAGGAGAGCAGATGGAATCTTGGGCCTGGGACCTCTCCCCCACACTCCCCTGTCCCCTCAGGTTGGAGGGGAACTAAGGAATCTGGGGAGAGAAGGGGACAGAGAAGGCAAAGATATCAATCAAGAAAGAGGAGGATCATGCCCACTCACCTCTTAGAATGTGGGTGCTTACGCATCAACAGTAAGGAAACCTAGGGAAGTAAACATTCTTCCCAGTTGAGACGCAATATGAAATATAAACCTCACTTCCCTACAGAATTTTATCTTCCATTTAGGAGGCATATTGCAATACCTAGTGGAATTGTGACTAGTCTAGCCTTATTGTGTGCATTTTTCTCATCTAGGTTCTATCTACCTACCTATATCTATATATAATGTTAACTAGAATGTTTAGTCTTTGCTTATAAATCAGTGTCTGCATAGGAATATATTTACCACCTGCATTTTCATATGTTCCTGTACATATAAATATACATTTACACTTTATTTAATATTCCCTTAGCAATCACTTAGTTTACCAATAAGCTGAACTTTATAGCATTATAAGGTGAGGACACCTTATAATTTCTCCTGCAATTCTTCTCTGAAACTCCAGAAATGAAATAGGCATAAAACTATCTGTCTCTATTTGACTAATACTCTTTATTAACTCCTGGTAAGATAATTATGAAAGTAATATATTTAAAATTTTTTTTCACATTTATTCGTTTTTGAGAGAGGGAGGGAGAGAGAGAGAGAGAGAGAGAGAGAGAGAGAGAGAGAGAGAGAGCATGGGTGGGGGAGGGGCAGAGAGAGAGGGAGACACAGAATCTGAAGCAGGCTCCAGGCTCTGAGCTGTCAGCACAGAGCCCGATGTGGGGCTTGAACTCACCAGCCATGAGATCACGACCTGAGCTGAAGTCAGACACTTAACTGACTGAACCACCCAGGTACCCCAAGTAAGTAATGTATTTTATAACAGAAAAATATTCTTAATATTTTACCCATCTGTAGTGAAAACCACCCAATGTAGCCTCTAACTTTCTTCTGTTTCTTACATCTCTTAAGTAGCTTTTACTGTTTACACTGGTTCCTGTATCTCCTCATATCACCAGGTACTAAAAAAAGTCCAACTAATCCAGCCGTCTTACCAATGTAAAATTACCAGTAATGGTTAGATACAAAGACAGTTATAAAAAGACACAAAATGAGAAAGATTCTAGCTTTCAGCACAGGGCCTTAGAATTTATTTAAATAGGGGTGCCTGGGTAGCTCAGTCGGTTAAGCTTAGGTCTTGATCTCAGGTTCATGAGTTCAAGTGCTGTGCTGGGCTCCCTGATGATAGCACGAAGCCTGCCTGGGATTCTCTCTCTCTCCCTCTTTCTCTGACTCTACTCTGCTTGCCTGTGCATGCATGTCTGCTCTATTTCTCAATAAATAAATAAATATTTAAAAAATGAATTTATTTAAATAAAATATACGAAAACGACAACACTACTATATTTTAATGTATAGCCAGGGGTTGTCCATATTGCTCAGTGGTTACAATGTGGGCTTTGGAGCTAGACTGCTCGGGCTTGTCTATGTTGTAGGCAATAACCAGCTATGTGGATTTGGACAAGTGACATTACGTCTCTGGTCCTCAGTTTCCACAATTATAAAACAGGAGCAACGGTGGTACTCATTTCATAGGGTTGCTATAAGGTTTTGAGCAATCCTGTGCCAGACACAGGATTAGTGATATGGGTTGAGTTGTGTCCCCCCAAAAGATATGTGTAAGTCTTAACTCCTGGTACCTGTGAATGTCACCTTTTTTGGAAACTGGATTTTTCATACAGAATCAGGTTAATATGACATTATACTGGCTTAGCCTAATCCAACAGGACTGGAGTCCTTACAAGAAGATGAAAATTTGGACACAGACAGATAAGAGGGAAGACAGCCATGTGAAGAGCAAGGCAGAGATTGGTGTTCTGCTACCACGAGCCAAGTACATTCTGGGGCTACTAGAAGCAGGAAAAGGCAAGAAAAGAGCCTGCCCTAGAGGATCTGGAGGGGGCATGACCCCAACACTGGGATTTCAGACTTCTAGCCTCCAGAGTGTGAGAGTATAAATTTCTGCCATTTTTAAGCCACCTAGTTCTTGCTCCTTGGTTATGGTAGCCCTAGGAGACGAATTCAGTAAGTGTTCAGTTAATGAGTTATTATTAGACGTTAGTAAAGGCCAATTATAATAGTTGGACTTTGATCTTCTGTATTGTAAAGAAATAATTATGTTTTCTCACAACACAATCTCACATGCCTACATTTCATGTCTTTCCAAATATGTAAGAATTGAGCTCTAGCTCATTAGGCAAAGTTCAACTCTGCACCATATGAAAAATTTGGAAGGTACAGAAGTGACTGGCAGGCAAAATAGTTAGAAAACATAGCCTTTTTGACATTTCACAAGGAAGAAACAAAACAAGTTTTCAAAGTTATACTAACTCAACTATGTCATAATTGTTCTAGAAACATGGAAGTCATTTTGCATCCCATTCTGATAACAGATGAAATGAAATTAAAATGCTCTCTGTAAAATCACATTTAAAAAAATTTTTTTTAACATTTATTTATTTTTGAGAGACAGAGAGAGACAGAGCATGAGCAGGGGAGGGGCAGAGAGAGAAGGAGACACAGAATATGAAGCAGGCTCCAGGCTCCAAGCTGTCGGCACAGAGCCTGATGAGGGGCTTGAACTCACAAACTGCGAGATCATGACCTGAGCCAAAGTCGGACGCTTAACCGACTGAGCCACCCAGGCACCCCCGTAAAATCATGTTTCTAAACAGAAACTGTAACCCCTTAACCTCTGTGTACTTCAATATATTAAAATGCTATATTAAAATCTAGTGCTATGAAGAGAGAAAGCCAAGCAAGTCTTAAATGTCTTGAAAACCTTTATTTAAATCATTAGTTTTTGAAAAAAGAATTTTCTTTTTGTGTGTGTGCATTCTTTTTTTTTTTTTTTTTAGAGAGAGATAGTGTGCATGTGCAAGTTGGAGAGAGGGGCAGAAGGAGGGAGAGAGAATCTTAAGCAGGCTCCACACTCAGCACAGAGCCTGATGCAGGGCTCAATCCCGTGACCCTGGAATCATGACCTGAAATCAAGAGTCGGGTGTTCAACTGACTGAGCCACCCAGGCACCCCAGAAGACTTAATTTTCAATGCGTCGCCAAAGCATTCTAAAATAACCAGAGACAGTAACTGAGAGCAAAGATGGAAATTAGTTTACTCAAAGACTGTTCAATAGACTAATCCTTGGCCAGGGAGTCCTTCATTAGGTCTACACTTATAGAGGGCCCTGCTGTGGTCCTCCTCTAGCCATCTCTCTCCCCCACCTGAGTCTGCTTTCTTCTAGAACAAGCTGTTGGTACCCACAGGCAGATCCCCAAATTTCCTGCCCAACCGACCCTATTTCTGCTTCTAGGCCTCATGTGGTCCTCTTTCCCAAGCCTGAAGTCAAGGGGTGATGTTGTAGCATAATGAGGGGTATATGGATGAAGCTGGGATGTGCAAATGGGCTGTACTCAAATTCACACTCAAGACCCCTCCCACTGGAAAGGTGGGAAGAGAAGGGGATGGGCCATGGCTCAGGTGTTCCTGTGCCACTGTTTCCTGGAACAGAACTGGTTGGAATATGAGCATTTTAAATTTCACTCTGCCATTCCAGGTATATTTATCAGTAGGAGGATAGACTATAATAGCTTCTACGCTTGATTCATGACACTTAAATATTTAACATGAAGTATGCAGCTCTCCATGTATTCTTGCCTCAGGCCCTGGGAATGTTAAAGGAGGATCTAGTGGTGTCAGAGCAATTTAATCACTCATTACCCACTGTACCTTTGAGAAATCACAAGGCTACTGCTCTACAAACACTTCATGCATAGACATCAGAGCCGCTATTTCAGGTTAGATGATCTTAAGAGGAATAATTATAAGGATCAAAATATAATGTGCTATATATATTGCGGTAAAAAAGTAAATTTGTCAGGAGTCACAGGAAATTAATAAAAAACTGAGAACTAGGGCAATGTACAAAGCACACATACAAATTAGTATTAATTTAAATACCATATTTCTGAAAGGATCATTTTCATTTAAATACAAGTAAATTACTTACATAGTTATTATATGAATAGAATTTATATGAGTTTTAAAAATACTTTCTGGGGTGCCTGGGTGGCTCAGTCGGGTTGAGTGTCCGACTTCGGCTCAGGTCATGATCTCACAGTTTGTGAGTTTGAGGCCCGCATCAGGCTCTGTGCTGACAGCTCGGAGCCTGGAGCCTGCAGCCTGCTTCTGATTCTGTGTCTCCCTCTCTCTCTGCCCTTCCCCCGCTCATGCTCTGTCTGTCTCTCTCCCTCTCAAAAATAAATAAACATTAAAAAAATACTTTCTGTTTATAATTTATCAGAAACAGAACCTGATTTTCCACTCATTTCTCCTTCCATTGTTTGATTGTTGGTATTTATAGCCCAAAAAATAGGGTATATTGGCTAGCAGTATATTCCTGAATAGTGAAAGATAAACATATTAGCCATATAGTAAGACAATGAGTACTATTATTTAAAAAATCTGTATAATAAAAAGATTTCTAAACTCATATTTAATAATACCACAAAGCTACTTTTAAGGATTTTGAGCACCTGGGAGCACCTGGGTGACTCAGCTGGTTGAGTGTCTGACTCTTGATTTCGGCTCAGGCCACAATCTCATGGTTCGTGGGATCAAGCCCCTCATTGGGCTCTGCGCTGAAAACTTGGGATTCTCTTTCTCCCTCTCTTTCTGCTGCCCCTCCCCAACTTGTGTGCACATGCTCTCCCTTTCTCTCTCTCTCTCTCTCTCAAAATAAATACATAAACATTTGAAAAAAGGAATCCTAGGGGCACCCGGGTGTCTTAATTGGTTAAGCATACAACTCTTGGTTTTGGCTCAGGTCATGATCTCACGGTTTGTGAGTCTGAGTCCTTGCATCAGGCTCTGCAATGACAGTGCAGATCCTGCTTGGGATTTTCTCTCTCTCTCTCTCTCTCTCTCTCTCTCTCAAAATAAATAAATAATATTTAAAAAAAAGGAACTCTGAGAAATTGGGTTGGACTTACAAATCAAAAGGAGCTTTCCAATTAAATGAAAGAAAAAATAAGAAGAATCACCACTGAAATTAAATAATGGCACATGAGATGTTTTTGTTCTTGTTTTTGTTTTTTGACAAGAGTGATTCCAGAGTTTTTGCCAATTTTTATGACCTGGCTTGAACTTTAAAATAGCATTAGCTTTGGAAGCTAGAAGAGGAGCAACAGAAATCAAAAACAGGTAGATTTCTGAGTAGGGAATTTCTTTCTATGGCCTGGCCCATGATCAGCCCTCTTCTCTGCTACAGAGAAGCCACAGTTAGCTGCAGAGCTGTGTTGGTATGGAGAAAGAAAGGTTTCAAATGGCAACACATCCCATCAGTTTCTACCAGGGCTGCCCAAGCATGAACTCGTTGATAGCATTTATTATGTATTTAACCTTGCATTGTACTGTGTCTTTTATCTATGATATGCAAAATATCAAATGAGTAGCACAAATAACGTATGTTACACGTTCATAGGAAGAAAAGACTATTCATGGTTAGATTCTGGTCATATAATTATCCAAGTTAAAGCCCCCATTCTCACTTTATATCAATCATTTTAGAAAATTTTAATATAGTGAGAGGGGGGTTTTCAAGAGAACGATAGGATGTGATTCAAAGATAGGTTTTAAAGTTCTATACATTTGGGGGGCGCCTGGGTGGCGCAGTCGGTTAAGCGTCCGACTTCAGCCAGGTCACGATCTCGCGGTCCGTGAGTTCGAGCCCCGCGTCAGGCTCTGGGCTGATGGCTCAGAACCTGGAGCCTGTTTCCGATTCTGTGTCTCCCTCTCTCTGCCCCTCCCCCGTTCATGCTCTGTCTCTCTCTGTCCCAAAAATAAATAAACGTTGAAAAAAAAATAAAAATAAAAATAAAAAAATAAAGTTCTATACATTTGGAATCTCATCTCAGGGCTAATTTTTACCAACTGCGTGATTTAGGCATGCTACTTAAATTCTCTAAGCCTCAGTTTCCTAATCTGTAAAATGGCATAATAACAAAACCTATTTTATGGCATATTGTGAAGATTTAAACAACATTTTAAAAATACTCAGGTTGCTACATAACAGAGGTTTTTTTTTTCTTATTATAATTTTAAATCTATAGACTGTCACACAACATATTACACACCACAAATTTCATTATGTTTCTTCCCAAGTAGACAAAAATCTGTGGGTCTTGCACACTGACTATAATATTCTATTTTTGCATAATTTTATTTAGTTTCTGAAGGTCATGACAATTCATTTCTATTTTACATAATTATTAGGTTCTATTACATTAGTCCAAGAAGAATCTAGTAGTGATATATATATGGCTTTATGATGTTACTGAATTCTCTATGCATAATTGTATTTTCTAGTGATTAAACTCCACCTCAGAGAGAAGATATCTTTAATATTCATTCTGGACCAATATAATATGAAGTGGAAAATTATAATTGGGTGGCAGTTCAGCTATTATACAACAATGGATTTCAAAAACACAGACATTATACAACAATCATTATGGTTAATAGTATGCCATTCTAATAAAAGCTCTCTGTTATGGCTGGAACCCAAGAACTTCATTAAAGCCAAGGGCTATATTCATAGTAAAAAGAAAAGAAAAACAAAGACCCACAGTTTTCTGATAAATAACTAGACATTTTATTATACAGCTCTCACTTTTTACCTTTTTTTTTTTTTTTCTATAAGCCTTCTGTAAGCTATGGCATTTGCCATTCCTAGTGCTGCTGGGTACAGATGTCCAGGTTGTATAAAGCACAACTCTTTGTTGTAGGGGGCTACATTTGCATAGACTACTATGAAGAACTCTTTGGACTGTGAAGTATAAAACCTGGAAGACTACATGTTATCCCTAGCTTTCTATTTCCACTCCATAATGGGCTCCTTATACTAAAAACCAGAATTCTATGATCTCAGATCTGAACTAAATGAGATCAAGTTTCAAGTATGACCTGAAATTGGAATATGGCTCATCTTCAGCTTTTGTGGATAGATTAAAATCTCTGGAAATTAACAACATAGAGTCACAAGTGTGTGTCACAGGAGATTTTTAAGCATGTAGCAGGCATGGATGACTTTTGACGATACGTGATGAAAACAGAGGTAAGATTATGGTTATAGCACAGTTTATACAGCCCATTCCTAGATGGCCTCCTGAGACCATAGAAATAAGTAGTAGAAAGTATGGCAGATTCTGGAAAGAAGAGGAGAATGGTAAACCAAAGAAAAGTAAGATAAAAGAGTAGTTAGTTGTGAGTACTTTCTAGGTGCCTTTTTAGGTTTTTTCCAGTGTACTTAGAGGTGGGTGTTGTGGGCCACCTTGGCCTAAACTTGGAGTCTGACATTTAGTCACTAGGGAACACAGTTCTGAGTCTTTGTTTCCTCTGTCTGTCTGCCAGTGACATTTAAAACATCTGTCTAGCGAACTCAACCTGGAAGAGTGGATGTGCATCTGCCCTTTGTAGTGGAATCACAGAGCTTTGTTGTTGTTGTTACAGTATAGCTCTACTTGAAGTTTTCATTTCTAACCCCAGATGGGATACTGACTCTGAGACTGGAATGGGAACAGAAGCCAGGACTGAGATTCATGCATTTCTGCATTTGAACATTTTCTTTTTCTGAAGGAGTTCAATTTAACCCCAGGTGCATCAAATTAGAGTTGTGTATGCAACACAACTTTAGAGAAGGCCCTCCCTGAGTACGAATGAATGTATGTTGAGTAAACATCCCGAAAAGACCCCATTAAAATGTAAACATGAAAGAATGCTCAATACAGCTGTGGTCTTACCATTTGCCTTGTGCTGCACATCTGGCGGAAACTGGTCGGGAGCATACCACTGATAGTCTGGCTGTGTGGAACAATACAACATTATAGCAATATGGACTTCAAACAAAACATAGAGGTGCATTAAAAATATAATTATACTATGTGGCTTTTATTATGCAGGCAATACAAAAGTAATTTTTGTCCAAACCTGTTGCCAAACACGCTCATCTCTCTTACCTCCGTCATCACTATTACCATCTCCCAACCCCCCTCTAAATCCACACTGTGCACTGTGCTGGCCAGAATTTCTCATACTTTGGGGTTGTGTCATGGTGTTTTTTGTTTTTTTTGTTTTGTTTTGTTTTGTTTTGTTTTGTTTTTGAAGCAGATGTGTTTTGGATATCTGCAGAAGTATAAACACTTCTGTAAAACTTACTACAGCCCATAAACAAAACAAAGCAGTTTATCATCAATAAAT
The DNA here is from genome assembly GCF_028749965.1 of Puma concolor. NCBI lineage: Eukaryota > Metazoa > Chordata > Mammalia > Carnivora > Felidae > Puma > Puma concolor. Next base: position 104,309,631 of record NC_141670.1, on the reverse strand, counting down.
ACTATGTTTAAATCCTTCACACAGGAGGCAAAAGAAAGACCGAGAAAACAATTACAAGCTCAACGTTTTCTGATACAAGGAAGAAATCTAAGCCGTTAACTGCGGACATGGCTTGTAGAGGCTCAGGATGGTGAAGCAGGGCAGATCTTTCTCTTTGTAGTGTTCCTCCGCGGAAACTCTTCTCTAAATCACTCAGGTGGTTTAGACTAGAGAGGCAGTGAGAGAAAAGGGCAGACTTGGATTTGCCCTGTGGGATTTTCTTCTAGGTTTCACCAGTTAAGAACATCTAGATATTGAATATCAAGGAACATGTCAAACAAACTGCATTGAATAAATCATGAGCTATAGACCTGCATTTCAAGATTCAGTTCTAAGATGAGAGTCTCTGTGTTGAACCACTCGGAACACAGCAATCTCAGGTTCACCTGCCCCTGAGGATGGTCTGTCTTCCTGCTGCCAATGCTCACCCCTGCCCCCTTCCTCCCCCAAGACACGGAGAATACAGACCTTTTGTTCTATTATTCAATTACCTCCAGAAAATAACTCCGGGAAATTTTCTCTAACAATGAGCCAACAGGGAGCATTTACAGGGCTGCCAGACCACTGAAAGTAGCCTTAAAGTTCAATTATCTGACAAGACACTAAGAAATGCTGCATTTAGTACAGTCTGACCCCACTTTACCCCCACTCAGACACCTAGACTCTTGGCTCCTTTTGGTCCACGAAAAAGCTAAAAGAGGAAATGAGATCACCTCTGTTTTTTATCTCCTCGTTTATTTTTAGATGTCTCAAATAACACGTAGGATAAGTGACGTGAGCCTCAGTTTTATATTCCAGGAGAGTTGCCAAAAGAAGGCAAATATACTGTAATTTTACAAACACTATCGCTTGTGTTTTAATTCAGGCTTAGAAATAAGCATAGAACACTAAATATTCTTTTTTTTTTTATTTTAAATTTTTTTTTTCAACATTTATTTATTTTTGGGACAGAGAGAGACAGAGCATGAAGGGGGGAGGGGCAGAGAGAGAGGGAGTCACAGAATCGGAAGCAGGCTCCAGGCTCTGAGCCATCAGCCCAGAGCCCGACGCGGGGCTCGAACTCATGGACCGTGAGATCGTGACCTGGCTGAAGTCGGACGCTTAACCGACTGCGCCACCCAGGCGCCCCACTAAATATCCTTTTTAAATGAACCCTGGGAGTTAAATTCTATTGTTATAGCAAGATTGTGTTTAACTGAATACTGTTTAACTGAATACAAGCCATTATATACATGACTCAGAATCTTTTTTTTCAAATACAGACCTTTATTTCGTGATAATTTTACAAGGTCTGGACCACTCCTCTTATAACTGATCAGGAAAGTTTGATGAGCTTTTAGACTAGGTGAATTTCTGCCTTCTTTCCATAAATGAATATTTGAAGACAATAGTCATTTTTACTTCTAGATGAGCTTGCCTGACTCATTGGCTTTATAAGTTAACCTTTCACAAGAATAATTCTGCAATTTCCCAACCTGTAGGAGATAACTCCAAAGTACATTTCTGTCACTTTCTGTTTCCCCCAATATTAATTTACTTCTACATTCTGAAAGCAAATTTAGGGAATTATACCTATGTTTGGGAATTCCAAGGAATGTTTCTGGTGAAGATTGAAAAGTAAGCAAGCAGGTAAAGAAAAAAGGATATGGGGGTGGGTCACAGAAGTGACATGGGGCAACAACACAAAATGAAGCAAATTCTCAGCAGTGTGCTGTGTCACACCGGGGTCAACTAAAGGATGCTCATTAAATTCTGACATCCTTCTGCCACCCGAAGAGTCATTACCTCCTCCCTTGGGAAAAGAGCTTTGAGTTACACTCAAATACAAAACTATGGCAATCAAAAGAATCATGCTCTCCATACATGTTCTGCTAGGAAAATCCCAGGTAAAGGGATTCTCAAGATTCTTTGCATAATTAAAAACACAGCTAATAAAAACTAAGGAGGAGGGGAGTTGTCTGAACATTTCCAAAATGCAAAAAAATGTATGTTTTTTCCGGTATAAAGATTCTGTCTATGTAGCCAAAACACAAATTAGAGACGCATGCAGACCATGGGGGAGGGTGGGTGGAATACTGCTATGGAGAAAGGAAAGAAGGGTGCTTTGGTTCTGACTTATTCAGGTTGACTGTCCAAATCAATTCCACTCACAAATAATTGCTCCACTATTCGTTTCATTTTGCCTGGGTAGACACAGTCACAGAGAGCAACTTAAGTGGGTCACTTTTTCTTGGATGCTTTAGGAATATCCTTTTAATTGGAAAATGTCAAAAACTCTGTGGCACAAATGTAGCAATGTCCACAGTAGTTCAACATAAGTTTATAACTGAAAAAGGCATCTCTCAGACTTGCTATATTCACTTTGCTTTTCTTTATAGACAAAAATGTCCTCTTGGAATAGTCAGGCATTTCATTTAAAAGGACCCGTATAAAATGTTATATGTTCGTTCAAAGAATTACAGCTTAACTTGATACATTTCAGTTAATTCATTCATATCTATGTGTGGTCTGTGGGCCCAGTGTCCCCAGAAGATGATTATAGTGTAATTGACCACTGTAACTGTAACATAGAGGCTGGGATTAAAAGAGGCTCTTTCTGTGGAGAATATTACATGCTCAGATTACAGAGACAGACATGATTTCTTTTTTTTTTTTTAATGTTTATTTATTTTTGAGAGAGACAGGGCATGAGCGGGGGAGGGCAGAGAGAGAGAGAGGGAGACACAGAATCCAAAACAGGCTCCAGGCTCTGAGCTGTCAGCACAGAGCCTGACGTGGGGCTCGAACTCACAAACCGTGAGATCATGACCTGAGCTGAAGTCGGACACTCAACCGACTGAGCCACCCAGGCACCCCTGAGACAGACATAATTTTTACCAAAAAAAAAAAAAACAAAAAAAAAAACAAAAAAAAAACAAAAAAAACCCCAGCACTTATTAGATAATATAAGCACTTATATGTTGAAATGCAAGCTGTTACTTACTGGGTGCTTATGTAGATCTTGTGCAGTCCCAGGGTCTGCCAGTGTGCATGGATCCCACAGATGGAAATTCAAGCCACAGTTACAGATTGGGAAATACATCTGAGGAGGATAATATTGTCCGTTCACTGGAAGTGGGTAGAACTGGGGAGCCACATTGACACTTCACTGATACTTGCTTCATACAACCACAGGTTTGGCTTAAATCTTAAGGTTTAGTCTAACTCTTGCATAATCCTAACTCGACAGAGTAGATGTATCAATGTAGACTCTGGACTGATATAGATAAGGCTCGTGGGTCAAATTTCACATAGGGTGAAACTCTAATTAGCTTTTCATTTTGAAGAAGTTGGAAACACTTGAAAAGAATCGAGTTAACATGATGTTTTTGAGTTATCTTCAGAGAGGATCCTTGCTTAAGAAGAATCAGCCAGTAAGCCATAAAACAAGTGTTCTTAAATTGTAGCCAGAGATTCCTACAGCATAACTAAAGTCCAGAGAGGAAATCAAGAATTAAGAGAAGAAATATTCATTCCTGAAGGCTACTAGAGAACCAATGGGACAGAATGCTTCAGTGCCCAAGAAGATACTGTATTTTCTCAAAAAAAGGCACAAATAATTGATTTAATTTTTGAAATGTAAATTGTGTAGGCAATTGCAAAAAATACCAAGGAAATATATTTCCCAGGTGTTCGTGGGTCTGTGACGAGATCTCCTTAGTGTGAACACACACTAAGGCTTGTGCTACTGCTAACACGTTCTGAAAAGCATGTGTTTTTCATGCACATTAGGGTTGAGAAACTTTGGATGTGCCTAAGCATTATGTGTCCACTGACATTTTAGTTGATAAGGAAAAGCAGGGGTGTTCTGGGCCATCTTTAGCAGAGCTTGAATATGTCTTTAATTGGAACCACGAAGAACTGCTGTGCTTGGAAATACATGCGGGGGTGGAACATAAGGTTGCCATTTCAACTATGACAAGAAGATTGTTGAATTCAGGTCAGGAGCAACATACCTGTTTTAACTGCTTTTCGAGTTTTTCTTTCTCCATCTGACAAGCTTTTATCTATGGACAAAACAAAGACATCTGTTTGTGAAAGAGTTCACATGGTTTGTTCTAAAGTTACTCTTTACCATCTTTTTTAACGTTTACTTATTTACTTTGAAAGAGAGAGAGAAAGAGCGCATGCAAGAGAGAGGGAGAGAGAGAGAGAGAGAGAGAGAGGCGGGGGAGGGGGGGCGCATAGAGAAAATTCCAAGCATGCTCCACACTCAGCATGAAACCCGACACAGGGCTTGATCCCATGCACCGTGAGATCATGACCTGAGATGAAATCAAGAGTCAGACACTTAACAGACTGAGCCACCAAGGTGCCCCCTAAAGTTACTCTTGCCTGACCCAGCCGTCAATGACCTGCTCAGACGCTCAAGGGGTGAAGCACTGATAGCAGCAATGCCAACGGTGAAAACAGTCAAGTTTTGGATTTTCTAGAAGTGTACTGGGTCTATCTTGAAATTCCCAAATGAAGTTTTGGAAAGTTGAATACAGTTTTAAACTCTTCTCCCTATTTGTTGAAAGTATTGTAAGTCTAAGTTTTAGGCTGATATACTGGGATATAGATATAAATATCTAGAGACATAGGAATAGATACAGATACAGAAACAGCTTCCACTGCCAATTGAATGTACTGGAACTGGTCAGCTGTACACTCAAAAGCGTCCATCATAAACGTTAGAAGTTGTACACGTACTTAATCCATGCCAGGCACTGATCTAAGTGCTTTCCATATAGTAACTCACCATATCCTCCCAGTGCCTCTGTGTGATACTTAAATATTATTATCACTACTTTGCAGATGAGGACGCTGAGACATGAGATGTTGAGTAACTTGTTCAGAGTCACACTACTGTACTTTCTGGCTTCTCACTGTTTAAGACCCAACCTCTTCAGTCAGAGTCACCCACTCTGGATTCCTTCAACCTCTGACACAACGACAGAAAGCTGTTTTTTCTTGGACTCATTAGTCATGCTATCGTCACCCCTCCACAGCATGGTCCACAACCCTGTGAGGCATATATCCCCACTGAATGATACCATTCCAAGTCTCACCTATCAGAATTATTCTCTACTTCCTTCGTCCTCCCATTTAACATTATACATTTTCCGTGTGACTTTTTATAGTCCGATGTGTATTGTGCACAGTCGACTTTCATTATCTGCGGTAGTTATGTTCTAATAAAGTCACCATGAACACTAAAGTGGCTAACTGAACCAGTGTTCCTAGAGAAATGCAGGGTTAGGTTCCTATGAGCCTCTGGTCATACCATTTTTGTTAACCGATCAATATATAATTTTGTTTTATGCATGATTCTGTTAAAGACATCTCACATATACCGTTGATGCATTAACATTGAACTCTTGGCCTACAGCACTATGTTAATCCCTAACCAAAGCTTATCTAGCATGTGTCTTTTCTCTGTAAGGCACAGCACAGCCTTCCTGTGCCAAGGAACACTAGGTAGTACTTCAGCACTACGTTCGAAGGCCATGTTAAGCAATGAAAGAACCAACAAAAAGAACAAGAATGAGAAAATGTGACACAAAATAAACCATAAAAAGGACATTTTTTATAGTCTGAGAGCCAAATCGAGGAGGCAAGGACTTATTGGACCTCAACTGGGAACAAGCATATAAGGTGACTCAAGTTGTTCACTGCATGTTCACAAATGACTTTAGGTGGCACTAGTATTGATTTTGGTGTGACAAATACACCTTCGTGAGTAGGCAAATTCACAAACATGGAGTCCACAAATGATAAGGATAGACTATATAGGTCCCCCTCATTGTACTGTGAGTCTTTAATAGTAGCAAGGATCATTTTTTTTTATTTCCTCATAGTATATAACAAAGTGCCTTGCAGAAAGAAAGTGAGCATCAAAATTAAATTACAAGGAACTAAAGGTGTCATGTTAATTGTACAACTAAACTCTATTTAAAAACGTCCCCTTCCAATAGACAAAAATCATTTGTGAAATACCTGTGATCCATGATCGAAGCTAGATGTTTTTGTATAGATTGTTTTCATTTAACCCTGAAAACAACATTGCAATGTCTATGAGGTAGGAACCATCATCCATATTTTACAGGTGAGTATAATGAGAATTAGTAACTCACTTTTAGAGACAGAGCTTTTAGAGTTATAAGAAATATTTTAGAGGTCATCTGGTTCAACTTTGTCATTTTACAGATGAAGGAAGAAAAAGGAAGCACAGAAAAGTTGGAGAACTTGCTCAATGTCATTCCTGATTGTCAAAGCGGACACAAACACAAAGCTTTTACCCCTAAATTTCTCCTACTCCTAAGTATCTCTAAGTATCTTGCCCTTCACCACACTTTTATTTTATCAGTCATTGACTTAAAATATCCTTAGTGATAGAATGAATAACCTCTGGTATGTAAGCAACTAGTGCCAGAATGATTTGACCTAAAAATTCCTTTTTGGTCAAATGGCCCATTTGGACCACAGATAATATGCTATTCAAATAACATCATGCCAATTCTATTATATCATGGCATTTAATCTGCTGTTAATACATTTAACATAGATTGTTAAGCCATCTACCAGTTCCCTTTGTGAACTCTACCATCGTTTTACCAGAGCGAGTGAGACTTTAGAAAAATAAATGTTTGGACTATCATTATTTAAAGAAAAATGTTGGTAGTTTTAAGATATCATTAAGATTATCCCGGGGCGCCTGGGTGGCGCAGTCGGTTAAGCGTCCGACTTCAGCCAGGTCACGATCTCGCAGTCCGGGAGTTCGAGCCCCGCGTCAGGCTCTGGGCTGATGGCTTAGAGCCTGGAGCCTGTTTCCGATTCTGTGTCTCCCTCTCTCTCTGCCCCTCCCCCGTTCATGCTCTGTCTCTCTCTGTCCCCAAAAAAATAAATAAACGTTGAAAAAAAGAAATTAAAAAAAAAAAAAAAGATTATCCCTTAGTTCATTAACACAGTTATCCCATACTGTATGTAGACAATGCATTATTTTGTTAATATCAACAGAAAGTTAGTTTGCAGATGACACAGAAATGAAAATTACTTGTGGATTATAGTCTATAGTATAATTAGATGGTTATGTGTTCCTGGATGCACTAGACCTTCTACAATGACAAGGACATTGCCAATTTCAGACATAAACTTATCATCAGTCTGAACTTAATACAGTAGAATGAATCAAGTTAAAATATGGCTGGAGGTAAGATAACTTGTGCAGTGACAACTTAGAACAAATTAAGGGAGCTCTGCATATAAAGGATACAAATTCAGAGTGATTTCCTTACCGAGAGTAATCAGAACTGAACTATTTTCACTATTTTCATTTTATTATATTTTTACCACGATTTTATTCCTTTCCATTTCTTGGAAAATAGTTCTGCCAAATGATTTTTGCATGCAAAATTAGGAATTTCAAGTGAATCCTTGAAAAACATCGGAAAAGAAATTAAATTTAATTCACAGTGTACTTTCTATCAGGAAGAAGGGGATGACAAATAGTTAAAAATTTCTTTGGAGACTAAGAATCTTGCAGCTCCAGAGCTGTCACACCATGTCCCGCAACAATTTCCTATTTACTTAGAAGTATTGGATGATTTTGCAAATCAAAAATTCTGTGGTTCATTTTCTTTTCTTAAGCCAAAATTGTGTTAGCTACATCTTCCTCATTAACATCAATATTTACCCATCGTGGCAACTTGCTGAGTCTACTCTTAATATATCCCATTGCATTTAATTGTAATGTGCTTATATTTAATATATTTTATTTCAATAAACTGGCAAATGCTATGTGGCTTCCTTGAGAGTGTGCCAGTCACATTTAGCTGGGGAACCCAGCGAACAAAATTCTCAGTATTTTATATATATAAATGACATTCAGAGATATGTATGTTTTTGGAAGACAGGAACATTCCACCATAGACCTTCAAAGAAAATGACAAGAGTTTAGAAACAACTTCAATGTGCTGGCGCATTTTGGATTTGAATTTTGAATACTAGGTAGTTCAATTCCCATTCCACCAAGATAAATATTATGAGAAAAAGATCAGAAGAACTGGATTTTATACACGACTTTGGAATCCAAATTCTTAGGTTACTCCTTAATATACTTAAGTTAAAAGAAATCTCCAGTCATTTTCATCTCTTTATGAGATTGTTTAAGAGTGATTTCATCCCAGGTGCTTACCTCTCAGAGAAAATCAATGTCAATTAACAGAAGCCCAAAGTCTTGAAAATTTTTAATGAAAAAAATTAAAAACAATACGCATGAGCTGGTAAAGATTATTTTTGTTTTGACTGATACCTGAGAATTCAGCCTATTCAACTCGGATTGAGAAGTTTGAATAATTTGCTGTAGAGTCTCTTTCTCTTGATTAAGTCTTTCACGGTCTGATCGTTCTTTTTTGAAGTCTTCTTCATATATTTGCACCTAGGAAATATTGATTTACTGTTACTGTGAGCATCCTTTTATCCTAAGTCATTGTAAATGAATTTCAGAAGAGGTACTATCTGGGTTTGCCCTATCTGAATAATCCCTATCCTCTTCATGAATATTTTTTCATGGTGAGACTCTATTCTAATGAATATAGCCAAAATTTCATCTCTTGCTTTGTTTAGAATGGTAGTTCTCAACTTTTTCCTCCTTGAGTATGTGTCAGGAATTCAGAACTAAGGTAACAGCACAGATATTTTGGAAAAACAATTCCCCTCACCCATTATCCTCACCCATTGTCCTCACCCATTATTCTGCTGCACATTTCCTTATTGTGATGAGCCCCGCCCCCCAGGGTTAAGTGTCACTATCCTGGAGCAAGTCACCCATCCCTAACACAAGGCTTTGATGTATCAAGGGTGCTTGAAGTTCTAAAAGACAGTTTACTGACAATAGCTGTTAAGTGAAGCCAGTAAATATTGGCATGCTAGGTTCCAAATATAACAATAAGTTGAACACAAGATAGAAACGAAAGGCTCATGGATGTGGAAAAACAAAATGATTGTTAAAAGGTATTCACAATTTGCCCCAGTAATTTTGGGGGTATATCATTAAAAACAAACAAACAAGCATAGTAATATTTTAGTGGAGTGCCTATCATGAAATACTCCAAATATTCCAGAAAAGCAATCAAACCAAAAGAAAAACAGATTTAATCATTATTGTTTTTAATTGGCATAGTGTCGACTGATGGCTTGGAGGCTAGTATATGGAACTATGAAAATAAATGAGGCTTAGGGAATGAGTTCCTTTAAGACAAGGATTTAAAGTACAACTTACATGGGAACTTAGTAGCTAGATTTCTGTCTATTAGTACTAATGCACACTGCACCTTCACCCCCAATAATGCAGCACATTTTAACTAGAGGCTGATTAAAGTTAATAATAATAGAACAGAATATAATAGGCAAGAGAGGATGAAATCAAACATTGTATATATATCTAGATGAAGATATACACATTTAATTTTGAAGGTTTTATTCACCAGAAGCATTGCAAGGGAACTACACCCAGCTAAGCTGACATTTTGTTTTGGTTTTGGTTTTAGTTAAGGGCTGAGGCTCATTTCCAGACAGAGTCAAACCAATGCTCTGTAAACAATTACCAGAGGCATTTGAAATGGGAGAAGCTCATCTGATCAAAACTGAACACTCTTTATCAAATACAATATGATAGCGTTGTCATCACGTCAGTCAGGTGGCCAAGATTCCAACTCAGTTTCTTTGTGAATTTAACTCCTTTAGTGTATCATGTGACATTCAGTGAAACAGTGATTGTGGCTGAGCATTTAGAAATATGCACAGTTAAAATGTGTATGCATAAAGTTAGCAAAAGAGCCACAGAAAAACTAAGAAGATGGATTCTGGACCTCTTGAGGATAGTGAAAAAAAGGATACCTGCCACTGTCTGCATCCAACATGAGCTAAACCCTTGCTGTAAACTCCATGCATGTGTAAGAGTGACTCACTTGCATGTGGGATACATTATATGAGAGCATCCAAGATGATTCAAGTGTCCGAACATAAGAAGTAGTTTTTTTTCAGAGGAATCCTGGCTAGTGCCAATGGTACTTTAGGAGTTGAGAATTTGGCAGAGTTTTAATACTCTTACTCTCTTCATAGGCTTATTTTAAACTATGCATTTGAAGCTAAATGTAATGAGGCAGATTATTCAAATGGGGTTGACAGAAGAAAAAAATTCAACTTTAACATCAGCTTCTCTGAATTTTTTACATTTACAGATAGGTTACTTCCTATGAAGTAATAACAATACACAGCAACAACAATAATACAATTGCTTAATTCTTTGGTGTATTGCATCAAAAGTCCTTGTAAATGGCCTTGCTCAGAGCAAAACAGTCAACAAATCAGTTCCAGGGACATACTTCCCAGCCCTTTGTTCCATAACATCCTCTCCCCCATTGCTAATATATTACTGACAATGCGTGCTTCAGCGATTAGAATTCCTGCCTGTATCCTATATTTATTGACATCGCCATGAACTGTCCCAGCTCTTTACCTTCATTAGTTTATTTAACCTTCTACAGGAAAAGAGATGTGTTATGCATGGGTGGCCCCTCGGCTAAGCTAGCTCCAGCTGGCTGAACTAAATTTAGACCCAGATAGGTTAGGCAGTGCCCACAGCCCTATGTTGCTGATATATATAGAAGCTTAGAGAAAGCCTCCTTTACTCTTCTGTCTACTTGGTGACATGGAGTGAGGTTGGGTGAGTGGGGAAGAGGAAGGAGAAGTGCATCAATAAATTGCTAGGTGGTGCCATCAATACATGGCGGTAGATGAGCAGATCTGGCTCTTCAGAGATTATGATCACTGCACAGTATTTCCCTTTAAAACTGTCCTCATTGTTCAAAGGCCTGGAAACCAGTGGCTACGGAGTAACAGCGTGGCTGCTACCATTTGCTGAAAAGGTCCAGGGTTTGGGTTAATAGTGTTTTCAAAATAAATCATGTCTACATGAAGTTCTCTGGACCAGTGCTAATTAAATCTCACCAAAAAGGTTAATTAGTAAGTCCTTCTTTTAACCGTATGATCTTGGACAAGCCATTCAACCCATTTGAAATTTAATTCCCTCTTTCATAAAGTGGAAGTTGGGCTAGCCGATGTATATTCTCTTATTAAGCTTTAAAATTACATAATTCTAATGAAAATAAATGCAATAATTTTGGACACATTTTGAATAGGAAGACTTCCAAAACCATCCAAAGGAGCATGAACAATGGGTCCTGTGTTCTCCACATGATCATGTCACTTTCCACTTCTCACCTGCTGTTTGAGAACTTCCATTTCTGTTCTCATCTCCTTATGTCTGCACTCCAGTTCAGATTTTCCCAAACAATCCTCCGGAAATGAAGAACACTCGATTTTCAAGGCATCTTGAAGAGCCTAGGTTATAAGATAAGCACACCATTGAACTGAGAGTTACCACATCTTATGAATTCTTCTATGATTATTAGAATTATCTCAAATGCCCCCCCCCACAAGAAAGAACTCCATTTTGATGCCCCTTTTATGACTGAATTACTTTTCTTCCTTCTCATTTTCTAGCATATGATTTTTTTTTTCAGAATCTGTCTTTTCTCCATGATGATGTTTATGTTATTCAACTGTCATTGTTATTAAGGAGGGCTTCCGATACTGATGTCAGGGATGTCCTGCTCCACCAAGCCAACCATGAAAAGAAAACATATCAATAGCCCTTTTTCAGATTTCCTGCTTCAATCAAAAGCAGACTCTATCAATAATGTTCAAACATTAGAGTATCAGAATCAGCTGGAGAGGTAGCAAATCCTTGGGCACCTTCTCCAGAGATCCTGAAACAGTTGATCTAAGGAGATGGTCTAAGAATCTGCAATCCTCAAAAGCTGACGCTGCTGGTTCCAGATGACATTTTGAGTGATACTATGTTCTACAGCCCCGCTCCCAATGGGAGAGAAGAAAACCCACAGAAATGTGAACCTGTGCAGATCACTATTCCTTAGATCTATTGTACTGTCCTCCTCAGTATACCATGCCCTGGCTTAGCCACAGTCATATTTATTCTCCAATAAAACATGCATGAACTCACTACAGGGTGTAGAGAAGCTCTGCTTTCTTGACATTCAGTACAACTTATTGGTTTACTGTGGGGTGAGGAGATGAAGGAAACAAGAGTCTCTTAGACAACCATCATTATTCACTAGACCATAATACCTTACATATCCTATACTTTGTCAGATCATATAGAATACATTCTCTCTATCCTGAAGACCTTGGTTCATGATCGAGTTCAATAAAATGGCCGCCAAAATTAAGACACAACACACCTCATCCTGGTGTGGTCTCAGCGCCCAGATACGATATGACTACTTGCTCATTATCAAATGATCCCTTTATACAAACAGAAAAGTTTCGCTTTCAGAACTCCAAGACTTCACTTCCTCTGAATTTCTTTAGTAGCTTCAGTGACGTTCATTCAGTGGTACTATTTGTAACTTACTTTCCTGCATTACTGTACAATATGATCATAAAAGTAGGAAAAACAAAACAAAGTTATGGTCTTAAATATTGTAGGCAGGCTAGGAATTTCCTAATAGAATGTGTTTATAGTCTATGGATACTGTCTAGCCTAATGTATCATTTTTCATGAAGTTGCAAGAGAAACAAGAACTTTTTTCTTCCTCCAAGAAGAATTTAAAGAAACAATAAAAGTTGTTTCATAATTTATGTTTTGTTAGAACTTGTTGTTAAGCTACATGGTTTTAAGAAGTAGTATATTAGTTACAATTTTTAAAAGTGGAGAAAATCTAGGATGGGGTGAGCCAAATGAGTTAAAGACAATCAACTATGCTGATTTCATATTCTATACCTATGAACAGACTATTTTTGTGGGTGTTGTTATATTTGAATTTCCTGGTCTACCTTTCATGCTATTCAGGCTTCTAGAAAATTTTCAAATGAGTCATAACTGAAAGGTGAGTTTAATAGACATTTATTCCATCTTGGGGTTTTTTAACTTCCTTGAACAAATACCTGTAACCTATTCCAGAATAGTAATTTACTATCAGCACAGGCATACTAAACAGATCTACCCATCTCACAATGGTGAGATGTTGGACAAATCAATTTTGCCCATGGGTGGCATTGGCTGACGAGCCTCAGGTAATTTCTCTCGCTTTGGTTAAACATCTGGCTTCTCTTTAAGAACTCAATGAAAACAATGCCCTTGGGTATTTCCTTCAAAGCAAATAAGCCGAATTGAGTACACAGAGTTGTGTGAACTTCTGAAAACCATATGTTAATTACTAAGCTGATATGCTACAAATTTCTGCTGTGGTGAATGGGTCAGCAGGGGGTCTGCTAGTGCAAGCAGGGTGGGCCCTGAATTCCAGCTGTGATGGAGGGTGTGCAAAATCAACTACCCAAATGAACGTTTTAAGTAACTTTTATTTATTCCTGTGCTAAGAGAAGAAACAATCCACAGTGTATGTATGAATAGTAATTGCTTACGTTTCATTAGATACTAACACATTCACTAAATGAGAAAAAAACCTTTCATAGCTCATCACTTTCTATCTATGCTTTTTAAATGATATTTTAAGGTATAGATGTAGTGGAAGTACAGCTGGCTTAAAGTATCCTTTTATTACTTTTTTTTCACTACTCATAAGTAATGTGTTATGCCTGCTAAAGCATGAATCTTGGGGGGCGCCTGGGTGGCTCAGTCGGTTAAGCATCCGACTTCAGCTCAGGTCATGATCTCACGGCTCGTGAGTTCGAGCCCCGTGTCGGGCTCTGTGCTGACAGCTCAGAGCCTGGAGCCTGTTTCAGATTCTGTGTCTCCCTCTCTCTCTCTGACCCTCCCCAGTTCATGCTCTGTCTCTCTCTGTCTCAAAAGTAAATAAACGTTAAAAAAAAAAATTAAAACAAAAAAAAAAAGCATGAATATTGGGGCCAGAATTGGCTACTGAACATATTATGTGCCAGCTAAATTATTTAATTAATTTATCCATTCAATAAATATTTAAGAACATACTGTGAGCAATGCCCTATTGTTGGCATCCAGAACACAGGAATGAAAAAATTAGAAAAACTTAGGCTACATTATGTTGTATTTGTGAGTCCATTCCTCCAAATAAATGCATATTAAAATTATGTTTCCTACCTACATTCTTACAAAGATGAATATATTTCATATTAATATGAAAATGTTTTTTTGACTTAAAGGTCCATTTTTTTCAGATTTTGAGAGAAATTAAACATATTAATAGGCCACTAAAAGTATTATGAGCCCTCAATACTGTGCCTACTATGCCAAATAGAGAAGTCGATTGTGCAGTCCTACCCTCATGGAGCTTACAATCAAGATTGGGAGACAGGAAACAAATGGGGTAATTAATATGAGACATTAAATATATATTAGATAGCAATAAATTCCAATGAAACAAAATAGGAATATCAGAGACAGAATATGTAATTTTAATTAGGGTAGCCAGAAAAGTCCTCTTTGAGAAGGTGACATTTGCATAAAGGCCTGAATTTTACTCAGATTAATTTCTCTCATTTTCTCAATTTTATTATAATCACAAGAGTTAAAAATATTTTACTAACTTTGAAAATATTAGACTATAAATACAGAGACACAAAAATTAAGGGTACACATAGGAGCAAAAAATGGAGTTCATGGCTGTTCTAATTTCTATAGGGTGTATATTCTTGTGTCAACATTTACAGAAATGAATTAGAGAGCAGAAGAAAACTTATCAAATAACATATCACAGATGGGAAAGATTTCAAGCATAATCCCAACATTAGTTCCTCTAATTCATCTGTGGAGGATTTCCAACAGAGGATAAAAGGGAAAATTTATTTGCTCTAAATTTGTATCTCTGACCACTGTTTCCTCTCATAGAGGATAGAGAAGTGCATTGTTTATGATGTTAGTCTCTACTTTGCCATTTTCTCCTGACCAGTAACTTGCCCCACAAACAGATCAAATGCAGCATCACATTTGTAAAGCATTCTGTCAACCATACAGGCACATACTCAACCCTTTGGGGATCTTTAAATGATCCTCTGAACACTAAAAAGATACACAGTCCACACTAAAATATACACAGTCCGAAAAGCACAGGCACTGACCACTTTTTCAAGGCCAATCACCCACTCTTGTTTTGGAAGTCAATTTCTATTACTTAGGTCAAGAGATATCTAACTTGAGAGATGAATATCTTGACTCAAACATGTACTACCAGTGCTCCTATGGTCCACATCTGATGTGGCCCTTTGAAAAATCAACAGCAAAGGATTTAATTGCTAACTTGAATAAGTGAGCAATCCCTTCCCCAGGGAAATTAAGCTATCCGTCCATAAAACTCTCTCTCTCTCTCTCTCTCTCTCTCTCTCTCTCTCTCTCTCACACACACACACACACACACACAAATGCACAAATTCTCCAGAGTCATCCTTTGGCAGCACTCCACAGGTAGCCCCTTCGAATAGTTAAGTTGAAGCCAAGGCACTTAACCACTTGTGTTTTTCTAACACACCTACCTCCATTCCTCCCCCCCATCCACCAGACCCCACACCCTAATTAAAAATTAGTTTTAGGCTTCTTCTCTGGAAGGCCACCATATCAGCCTTGGGGCTGGCCTTTAGCATGATTCCATACAGTCTGCATCATACCCAGCTCCATAGTGATGATTTTAAAGAGCAGCCTGTTTCCTCAGGAAACTTTTGTGGTTGACCAAGAGATATGCTATTGTTCCCAAACACCCACTTGCTTTACGTGGTTCTTTGAACTAAAAAAAAAAAAAAAAAAAAAAGTTCTTACTGTCTTCTGAAGTTACTCCTCATTTCTCTTTTTCATGATGATTTTTTGCAGGGACATGTATTCCTTAAGGCCTTGGCTGAAAGATGCAGCTACGAGTGACTTATAAAATTACAGAGAAACTCCTGTGCAGGCTCCCAAGACCAGGAGCTGTACTGCTGCACAGATTGTGTTGTGACTCTCAGTTAGGAATGTGCTCTTTCTACAGGGACCTTTCCTTCCAGCTCCCCAGATTGACCTGGACTGGTACCTTATTGAGGCGCTTTATTTCACATTCATACTGTTCCTTCTTCTTGCTCGCAAGAGTGTTTTTTTCCTTCAAAAGCTTATTTTCTTTCTTCAATTCATGTAATTCTTCACTTAGGCTCTCCTTTTCCTTCTGAAATAAACAGCAAGAAAACAAAACCGAAATCAATAAAATTCAGATGAGATAATGTTGTAGGAATACTTCTGAAATACAATAAAAACAGAACCTGCTAGATTTTCACTTAACGTTCCTTAAAAATTTTTTTTTTTATATTTATGTACTTTTGAGCGAGAGAGAGAGAGACAGAGCGTAAGAAGGGGACGGACAGAGAGAGAGGGAGACACAGAATCTGAAGCAGGCTCCAGGCTCTGAGCTGTCAGCACAGAGCTCAAGGAGGGGCTCGAACTCATGAACCGAACTGTGAGAGCATAACCTGAGCAGAAGTTGGATGTTTAACCAATTGAGCCACCCAGGCACCCCTTGACATTCCATTTAAGCAATATTCTTTGGTTGGAGGACAGGGTTCAGATAGAAAAAAATCTTTCTCTACTTCTTAGTGCTACTAAGTAAGTTTCATGACCCCAGAAAAAGCTCAAAATCCTCAGTCCTCACTTTCAAGGGTCAAATGGGTTCAGAGAATAAGCAAGTTCCCATGTACTGTTACAGAGTGATGGGTAAGCAATTTAGTAAAAGTAAGTAAAGTTCTACAAAGAAAAAAAAAAGTATGATTGCAATAAAAAATATGAAATATCTCAAAGACCAATCCTGCCTGCATCATTCTGAACTGGAGGGAGAAGAGGATAAAACCTCAGGCAAATAAGACCCTTCACTACAGATAATTACTCAGAGCACTGTATTGTTGTGTTCATTGCTTTGAAAAGGGAGAGATCAACAAGTCCAAGTGCCATCACTCCTCCATGTTTCCGATTACCTTCAAGAAGTCCTCTGTTTTACATAACTGAAGCAAGGTTAGTTGACAATATCTATCTTTTAATTCTTAATTTTATATTTTAGATAGTAAATTTTTTGTGGAGTGAATTGCATTTTTTTTTAAGTTTTATTTATTTTTAAAGAAGGAGGGGCGCCTGGGTAGCTCAGTCAGTTAAGCGTCCGACTTCGGCTCAGGTCATGATCTCACCGTCTGTGAGTTCCAGCCCCTCGTCGGGCTCTGTGCTGACAGCTCAGAGCCTGGAGCCTGTTTCAGATTCTGTGTCTCCCTCTCTCTCTGCTCCTCCCCTGTTCATGCTCTGTCTCTCTCTGTCTCAAAAATAAACGTTAAAAAAAAAAAATTAAAAAACAAAAAGGAGAGCAAGCTCACGTGAGCCTGGTGGGGAGGGGCAGAGAGAGGGAGAGAGAGAGAGAATCCCGAGCAGAAACCACGCTGTCAACGCAGAGCCCGATGTGGGGTCAATCCCACCAAACTTGAGATCATCACCTGAGCTGAAATCAAGAGTCAGACACTTAATGACTGAACCACCCAGGCACTCCTGGAATGAACTGAATTCTTAATGGCACTGAAACTTTAACCTAATAAAACAAACATCCCGGAATTTAAGTAAATCAAGATGAGAAAATAGCTAACACACATGTTAGAATATGTTGTTTTAGTAATTAATATTTCCCAAAACAATAATTAGATTTAAGATATCTATGTGGGGTGCCTGAGTGGTTTAGTCTGTTAAGCATCCAACTTCAGCTCAGGTCATGATCTCACCATTTCTGAGTTCAAGCCCCCTGTAGGGTTCTGTGTTGACAGTTCAGAGCCTGGAGCCTGCTTCAGATTCTGTCTCCCTCTCTCTCTGCCCTTCCCCACGTTCACCATCTCTCTCTCTCTCTCAAAAATAAATAAATGTTAAAAAGTTTTTTAGGGGCGCCTGGGTGGCGCAGTCGGTTAAGCGTCCGACTTCAGCCAGGTCACTATCTCGCGGTCCGTGAGTTCGAGCCCCGCGTCAGGCTCTGGGCTGATGGCTCAGAGCCTGGAGCCTGTTTCCAATTCTGTGTCTCCCTCTCTCTCTGCCCCTCCCCCGTTCATGCTCTGTCTCTCTCTGTCCCAAAAATAAATAAACGTTGAAAAAAAAAAGTTTTTTAAAAAAAGATATCTACGTGATTTTTTTTTTTAATGAAAACATTCCTATTTGCTTTCACTTAAATACAGTGGGCTTATATACACTTAGAAAATGAGCCAATCATTTTCTAATTTGACATAGTCTAAAAGTGACTTCAAATTGTAAATGGTTCCAACTTCATGAGGGAACAATTGTCATGATTCCTGGTCAGGAAAAGGAAGGGACTGCAACAAGGTCAGAAGGGAGTTGCTAAACCTTGTTTGTTTTCCTCTGACTCACTGGGACAGGGAGAACCTTATCGAGGTAAGAAAATCTACACCAACGGCTGTCTGCATTGATTTCAGCTATTGCCTTAAGATTGGTGCACGTGTTAAAATACAGCCAATGCTTCATGATATCTGCCACAAGGCTACACCTGAGACTATTTACACTTCTTATTTTTTCTTAACATACATAAAAAAAATGTGCATCCATTAGAGCTTAAGATTTTCCTCCCATTTTCTATAATATCCATTAAGCCCCATAACTAAGAGTAAAGCCGAGAGTATTTTAGAAGAAGACTGTCACCTTAATGGCCACCATCTTGTTCTCAGTGGGGATTAATGGAGATTTCAAATTTGGAGGCTGGGTTCAAATCCCATTTTCCCAGGTACTAGGTTGGCAAGCTTGGCAAGTCCTGTAACCTCTTCACATCTCAGCTTTAAAATGGCAAAAATAGGGGGCACCTGGGTGGCTCAGACGGTTTAGGGTGGGGCTCCTGATCTCAGCTCAGGTCATGATCTCCCGATTCCTGGGATTGAGACCCACATCAGGCTTTGTATTGACAGTGCGGAGCCTGCTTGGGATTCTCTTTCTCTCTCCCTGTCTCTCTCTCCCTCCCCCCCCCCCACTCTGCCCACTCACACTGTCTCTGTCTCTCTCAAAATAAATAAGCTAAAAAAAAAATTGCAGAAATACCATTTCCCTCACAGATGGGCTGAGAATGTTAAATGAGATCGTGAAGGTGAGGCAGTTTTTTAAATGTTTTATTTTTTATGATTACAAACGCAATACCTATTTGTAAAACTATGTAAGCTCAAAAGCAGCTGTACAAACACAAGGTAGTGTCCCATTATTATTAACACTCAAAATAAAAACTGTATCTGAGTAAAAGCAAAAGGGTAAATTTAATCTCCTAGGCTTAAATGCTCTAGAAAGATGGCACCAAATCTATCGATCAGCACTCTCTGCGGGTAGAGCCTGGCACGCAAAGGCCTGCTCATTTGGACAACAAAGGAGGACGCAAGCTGGGCATCTCCTTCCTTCAGTTCGCCGAGAATCGGCCCGGGGACTTGCGTAACCCATCCGTTCCTACGCACACCAGTCTCCGCCCACCAGTCTCTGCCCACCACTCTCCGCCGAGCGTGCTCAGGCCCCGGGGCCAGGAAGGTCTTCCCCCTGAGCCCCGCCCACCTCCTCGAGCTGCAGCCGCTGGCGGGTCTGGTCGTGCAGCCGGTCGCTCTCTCTCTGACTTTGAAGCCGCTCCTTCTCCCGCGAGCTGAGGAACCTTTCTGCGGCGTCCAGTTTCATTTTCAGCTCTGCGACCTGAGGAAGTCGTATACACAGTGTGGCAGACACCACTTGTGAAATTCACACCCCCTCCCACCCCCGGATTTATTCCCCCACCCCGTGCACGCAGGGACGGACACGCCCCCACTCCTGGGTGGCCCCTAAGAGAGGTTCTATTTCCCACCAGCCTTAGCAAAGGTCAGGACCTGTGCACTTAAGCAAGAGCTTCCCCTACCGGAAAAAGTAAACACCGAAACAGCCTTAAGCCCCTTCCCTCCTTTCTCCAAACCACACCACTTCCGAGAGAATAAAGATTTAGATCTTAGACGGGGACGCTTCTGAGCCTGTCATTCTATTCCTAACTCTCAAAATGTGCCTTGCCTGACCTGAAAAGGGCAGCATGGGGTTAGGGGGTGAGTGAATTTGCCTGGGCCAGAGAAAAACAGACATGGATTTTTAACTCCTCAGTAATCTGCAATGCTTGACGCCCTACGAAATGCCAAGCTAGTTCTCAGAGCGATGACGGTCCAGTAAGAGAGGCCTTAGAAAAGGGTGTTTTATCAAAGATGGGAATTATGCCCACTCTTAACCAAGGGTCTTCACACACCTGCAGGCCGTTCTTCCTGAGCAGCTTACACATTTTCTCTGGGACCATGTTCTTTCAAATTTGGAGACCCCAAAGCTGCCCCAGACTGAATATAACAGGCCTGCTGTAGTGGGAGCATTATCCTGCACTTACTAAATTTAATGCTTCAGTGTATCAAAATGGGGAAGAAGAGAGCAATACTGCTCTGTTACTCACTTGTGGTCAGGTTTCTTAATTCTGAATTATTTAGGGGAATTTACTTTCTCCTTTTCTCTATTTTTGAACGTGGAATAATTTAAATTACAAATTGACTTTGACCTATTAAAAGATATTCTCTCCAAAAAGTTCTTTCTCATCAAAGCAAAAGATTCTTGACAGAGAATATGCTGTAGGGGGAAGAGGGAATGCCCCACTTCTCCTCACACTGTCACTGTTACCATTGTTCATTTCTTTATCTGTGGAAATAGCTTATGCCAACTAATTAAAGAATTAGAGAAATGGCCTTGCATAAAACAGTATGAACTTTAAGCCATATCCTACCTCACATATAACTTTGTGTATTTATGGCTGCTAGTAACAAATCCAAAACAGGTTATTCCATGAGCTATGATGAATGTGCGTAAGAACTCTAGAGACATCGCCAGAGGCTAAAGGCTATTTTTAGTACCTTTTTTTTTTGTCATGCTCAAGATAATTCACTGATATCCTTCACTAATCTTCAGTACCAAGAGACCAATAATGCACTCAGCACCTTCTCCCTACCCACCCCCCCCCCATCATTTTTTCAACAGTTGGCTAGCCACATGTCTCCTTCAGCTGAAACCAGTGAGAATCTTCACAGACTTGGTCCCCCAGCTTACTGATCTAAAGCAAATACTAAACAGAGATGTGTTTACCTTTCGTTCATATAACTCTTTCATACTTCTAAATTGCTGATCCCATTGCTGGTTAACTTCTAGGAGCTGAAATTATTAAAATTTGGTGAATCAATATGGATTTCTGCCCATTTGGAAATTTGGCCAAAATGAAATCACTTTTGGGGGGCTAGTAAGATTTGCAAGCCACGGTTGAACACAATATTCCTTCCACCAAGTTCTTGTAGGGCTGGGGCGATTGAATTGAGCACACTCCGTCTTTTCATAACTGGCTAACATATGAAAAACCATTTAGCCTTACGTACATCTTGACTAGTCAGCTGAACTGTTATTAGAACTTTCAACTTTGCTTGTTATTTGAAATTTTCATCTTTGTTTAGTACAATCAAAATCCAGTAAAACTTTGGGAGTATTGATGGTTTTCTGTAAGATTTATTAATATATGAGGGTCTTTTTCAAACCTTTCATATTTTTCTGTGTGCTTACACTGATTATTATAATTAAATATTTCTTCTAGCTTTTCTAAAGCAGAATTTATATTAACAAATTCCAAATCCCGATAACTTACCATCATGTGCTTGCAATATTGTGCTTTTTAAAATCAACACATGACTTGTAATGTATATGTAATGAATGGATAATGTCACCGTTTTGAAATTATAGATTTTCAAGGAATAATAGTTTTGTCATAAGAATATTTAGAAATAATTTAGGCTGCAATTTAGAAGCTTTAAAATTATGTGCTAAATAAAAGGAAGAAAAAAAACTATGTCCTGTGTTTTAGTTTTCTTGTAAGGGAAGCCTGTAACTTCCTACATCAAGAGAAATTCCAACACTTTCAACATGGGACAGAGATTGAGAAGATAGTTACAATGACTAAAAGGAAGCAACATATTCTCCTAATTATAAAACAAAATATCTAATCCAGACACCCAGTCCCTAGGTAAATCTTATGCTGGAAATAGCTATGGGTATTTAGTAGAGACTATATTATATTATTATATAAAGATATCTGTTGGCATTTTAAGGATTAACATTTCTATGCCATGGTAACATTACCCTGTTATAGTTCAATAATTTTCCAGAAGGATACAATATTTTATGTAATATCAAAGAGGAGTAGAAGGCACCATACAGAAGAACATGAAGGATAAAACATATACAATGGTTGAGGAAACTAATTTAAAATTTGACAACATACACAGTGTTAACATTGTTACACTTTTCACTTCTTCATCTTCAAGAAGAATAAAGAGGTTCTAACATTCATTAAACTCAGAAAAACAGAACTCATAATAATATCCATCACATTCCTAATGGCATTTTATAAACAACAAAAAAATTTTTTTCAATAATGCTCCTTAACCCCTATGTGGCTGGATACCCAGTTCATGAAATCATAGCGCCTAAGTCAATTACACCTAAAGCCTTTGATGGTTTGAGTTTCAAGGTATGTCAAGTTGCAAGGCATAAGGCACAGGTGATAAGCTCACATAGTCCATGTGCAGGAAACATCTAAGTTTTGAGAAAAATTAAGATAATTATTAGATTTATGACTTTGTCATTTTTCACTCATTTACACAAACACTGGAAGACTGGGTAAGAGAAATGTAGGTGAATAAGAAAAAAGTACTTCCTCTCAAAATAATGCAGTCCAAAATCCTAGAGATAAATACTGTGACCCAATAACAAAAATAAAAGACTCTAGACTCTATTTTATTCTCAGCATTAACTCATGATACATGTTGCTTCAGCTAATATTTGTAAATTACCTCTTTTCTCTGTTTTTCCAAGCACCTTATCTTTTGTTCAAGAGAACTTGTCAAGTTCTTTCTGCTTGATGATTGATCATGCTTAAAACAAACAAAAACAAAAAAAAAAAAAAAAAAGAAAGAGAAATTGTGAAACAAAATCTTCTATAAAATAAACAGGAGAAATGTTGTCCTTCACAAACTCTATGCATTTGGCTAACTCTCCTATTGTGATTTATAAAAATATCTTATTCTAGGGGTAACAATCCTCACACCATTATTCCTTCATAGAGACCTGTTGATGAAGAAGCGTTATATTATATTTCAAATTCCTTTATATGAATTAATTAACAAAATAATTCTCTAATAAATTATAAATGTATACATTAGTCAAACAAGAAATTAGGATTTTATGAGTTTGGATTTCAATCCTTTTCCCAAAAAATGGAAATTCAGAGTATAATGCTTATGGAAATCAGGTAAGTTTCATGGATACATTTTGGGTATTTACATAGTAATAAACATTTCTAAAATGTCATTTCTGTAGACATGTCCATATCTGAAGAGTGGCCCTGACAAAAGTCAGAGGAATGACAGAATCATCAAGAAAAACAGACAAAGACATAAAATTAAAAGGCAGCAAATCCATTCTAAGACTGTAATGAACTAGCTACCTCAGTGTCCTTCATACAATTATGTTATACAGAGATTGACATAGATTATCTGGTATTGTGCAATTTTAACCAGCCCTTTGAATAAAGCCAGTAGGTTATAAGTTTAAATAATAAATCATTGGCACAATGAAAAAGTTAACCACCTTTCTTTTCAGTTTTTTTTCCCCCCTCAGTGTTGGGGGTATTTATTTAAAGAAAGCACAAATGCTCTGGAAACTGTGGGCCATCTGTCTAAATGGACCACCAACAAAGCTCACTTAAGTGCTGTTTTCTCTATAGTAACTCAATAGTCTTGTTACCATCTCATCTCTGAGTCATATAAACAGTACAACAAATCTGGTGATGAGGGTAGTCCTAAATCTGCTACTTAGTTTCAAGCTCAATAGTTATGGAAATTAATTAAAGATATTCATGAACAATTAAATATTTTCAAAACATGTTGGCTTTTGCCAAAAGCACTTACAGGGAGTGTTCTTTTACAATCATCATGGGGTTTCAAGGGCTTTTTTCATTAGAAATGATTTATAAAACTATTTTTCTATCTTTTCTCTGCTTACCTATGACTCACTCAATATTTTAGCGCTGGATCATATGTTACATCTTTATAGAAGCTGCCTTTAGTTTTCTTAGCTTCTTCCTAGACCCATGTATAGTTAAGACCTTATTTTATTTTAATTTTTAATTTTTTTTAATGTTTACTTATTTTTGAGACAGAGAGATAGAGCGTGAGTGGGGGAGGGGCAGAAAGAGAGGGAGACAGAATCTGAAGCAGGCTCCAAGCTCTGAGCTGTTGGCACAGAGCCTGATGTGGGGTTTGAACTCAGGAGCTGTGAGATCATGACCTGAGCTGAAGTCGGACACTCAACTGATTGAGCCACCCAGGCGCCCCTAAGACCTCATTTTAAAAGATATTCTTCCATGTGTCTATAAATTCAGAATTATTCTATTTGCTTCTGACCTCAAGAAGCTGGTTTGTCTGAGTTCCAGAAGTAACATCAAAATCAAGGTGACAAATATGTTGGGTCTTAAAATTGGGCTTTCCCTTTTTTAGGAAGTCTAGACTCATTCTGGATCAGAACAGATTGAATATTAGGTACCTTTGATATGGAAAATGCTGTGAGCCAACTGTATGTTGTGTAACCTGAGCTCAGCAAAGCAGAGATACAGTGAGACCAGATTCCAGATCAGTGGTTCTTACTATAAGAACGCATAGAAGTCACTATGGAAGCGTGCAAAATGTAGGGCACCACGAACACTGAAAAAGAATTTCTGAAAAGGGAATCGTAGCGCCTCCATTTTTTTTTTAATAGACTTTATTTTTTTAGAGCAGTTTTAGGTTCACAAGCAAATCTAGCGGAAGGTGACAGAGTTTTCCCATATGCCTTCTACCCCCACACCTACACCTTTATCAACATCTCCCACCAGAGTGTTACATTTGTTACAATTGATGAATAGTTACTGACACATCACCCAAATCCATAGTTTACTTTAGGGTTCATTCTTAGTGTTGTACATTCTGTGAGTTTGAACAAATGTTTAATGACATTATAGTATCATATAGGATAGTTTCACTGCCCTAAAAATCCTCTGTGCTCAGCGTATTTATCCCTTCTCTACTTTAAATAAATTTCAGAGGTTATAGTGATTCACACTAAAGTTCAAGGTTCTCCTATTTCAGACCTTTCTTGGGAACACAGATTTGGGGTCCTTAAAAAGTTCCCTTGCTATTTGTGATAGAGACAAAAAAAATCTGTGTCTAGCAAACATTTATATGATTTAGCCTTCGGGGAATCCAGATTAAGATTAATTATATACTGTGCATTTTTTTTTTTTTTTTGCCATATATAACTTTCTCTGGAAAGAAATAGTAAAACTTTTGGACTTTGATTTTTTATTTGTAAATAAGAGTTACTGAAAAGCTAGATACTAAATCTGCAAGTGAGAGAGAGAAAGTACAGTAATAAGAATTGTTTAAAAGCCATAAATGTATCACCAGGAGTTTCTCTGGAGATTAATCAACATTTATTTTACTATGGTTCATATGTCTCAGGTATGTATTAAAATGGAACAAAGTCAATCAAACACAAAATTTGGGGAAATTTTTCATCTGTATTTGCTTTGCTTTCCAGTTGCTAATGAAGGTATCTGATGTTTCAATAAACACAAAGATTTTTAGTCATTAGTTCTACTAAGGGCCCCACTTACAGAACAATTATTCCTTATATGGTGCAATGTGTGTTTAAAGTGTCTGGGCATTTCTTTCTCATTTACCATAACACCTGGACCAACTTCTAAGATATTCAAATCCTGACACGCTAAATTAAGTATCTAAAGAACAAAAGAGTTCCCTTAATTTGCTATTATATCTTGGCTTATCTCTAAATAGAACTTTAAGAAAGAACATTCATTCATTCATTCATTCATTCATTCAGTTGGGTAAGTGTTGCAGTAACCAGTAACCAAACAAAAACTATGGTATTCATTGTACATCCATAAATATTTTACTAGGGATACTTTATTGCTATATTGTATTCTATTTCCAACTGTACAAATATTCTTTTTGAAATTTGTATTGAACCAAACTTCTTTAAATCAAGAGCAAAATATGGAGCCCACAAAACTGGGGAGCTGTAGGGCCTTTGCACAGGATTTAATCTCACTTTGTAAAAGAAGAAATGGAGCTCAGAGGGATCAAAGAAATTGCAACAGTCACCCAGATACTTTTTCCTCCTTAAATAACATTGATTAAATACAAAGCAAAGGGGTGCCTGGATGGCTCAGTCCGTTGAGCATCCGATTTCAGCTTAGGTCATGATCCCCCTGTTAGTGAGCTTGAGCCCCAGGTCGGGCTCTGTGCCGACAGCTCTGAGCCTGGAGCCTGCTTCAGATTTTATTTCTCCCTCTCCCTCTCTCTCTCTCTCTCTCTCTCTCTCTCTCTCTCTCTACCCCTCCCAGGCTTGTGTTCTCTCTCTCTCTCTCTCTCTCTGTCAAAAATAAATAAACATTAAAAAAAGTTTAAAAAAATACAGAGCAGCTATTATCTAAAGAAAGCAAAGTAGCCGTTTCTACTCTTATCCATCATTGCATAATTAACCATTAAAAATGCAATTGATGCTATATATGGTCAATTCATCCCCTAAAGATGTATTCTTACCTCTCCGTGCTCCGAAGAACTTTCTGCAGCACTCATTCTAGTTGTGCCCTGTACACAATATGCCATGGAAGCTGTTTTTCCTGGAGTCTTGGAAGACAGAAGGAAAAAGAGAAAGAAAATGTCTCTTGTGGTATCTTTCAAAGTGAAACCAAATATACAAAATTTTTAAAAGACCGCACTGTTAACTCATGGTGGAAAATAACAGCAATTGTTTTTCATTAAAAGTGAACAGAAGTGACTCTGTATATGAATTACACAGAATAAGGTTATAAGCACAGCATCTGTGATTTTAACTTTTCTTCTCTTCCAAATAGGGATTTCCCAGGATGTCTCAAGTAGGCAGGCTGTGACTAAGGGAGAGGCCGATTAGCCTCACTATGGTATGTAAATTGTCATTCTTCCTTTACTGGCAGTTTCTCCCACTGGAGGAGGAAGTTACCACAGAAAGCCTGGGCAAACCAAGTCTTTCCTCAGTAGCCAGACTGCCATAACTTCATTGTATTTCCCAGAGAGTTAGGTAACTATTGACTTTTTGACAACTAGGTTACTTGCTTCCCTGAAGGCAAGATTTTCTGGCAATGCCTTCTAACTGTGAGCTTAGCTGTGTGGAACTTAATGAGTCATACGTAATTCTGTACGTGCTACTAATTCCTATGGAACTAAAAGAGAAAATTCATTAGAGCAAAAATGGGCATTGTTTGGAAAGCTAATGTTTTATATTGGCAGAAAGTTTAAACTTGGTTCTCAAGTTTAAGACTGTCTTGATGATAGTTTGTTAAGTCCAGATTTCTCGATGATCCATTTGCGGTTCAATCTTTTGTTTTTTTGGCACTAATATTTTAGTGTTCATGAGTTGACTCCTACGGTATTGAGGTAATGAAATACTGCGTAATGCAGATAAAAGTGTGCAATGATGCTTGGAACTACACAAATGAGTCATGGTAGAACAGAAGACCTCATTCCAGACTTGGAGGAGAGGGACCACAGAAGAGCCAGGAATACAGAAAGAAAAGAATGTGTTGCTGAAGGAAGAAAACAAAGAATTTACAGTCAATTACTTAATTTACATTTTTGTTTACACCTTCCTATGAGATAGCCACTTGTATGCAGGATAAATCCTACAATTCCTGAAATTCAAATTCTTTAAAAGAGAATGATGAGTATCTAAGATGTGGCTGTTGTCTTTTTTTTTTTTCCTACTTCATATCTAGCACCACTTTCTAACTCTGCCTGTGATCCAGCCATCCTGAACCCCCTTCATTTCCTGAAACAAGCCATGTACCTACCACCTGCTGCTTTCTCTGGCTGGAACATTCCCCTGTCTGGGCCCCCTCCAACCAGTTGACCTGGGAAATCTGCCTAATGCTTCTCTTACCCCATAACCTTATTTGATCTCCTTTTACCAACCAGAGCCTTTACTTAGCATTTACACAGTGTATTTACACGTTTGTAAGTTCACCTCCGTATCTACAGTAATGTGACACACAGCACATATTCAACACATTCTGCTGAGTGAATAAATTGATGAATATCTACATGCCACATTTACAGACTTTTTGCTGTGTGTGTGTATGTATACATGGTTTTGTTTTTTGCTAGTTTCTTGGTCTGGTTTGGGGGTACACTTGTGAAATGGAGTGATATTTCCTTAAGGCAATATCCAAAAATGCAGATGGGAATCAAATTGTTCTGATTTCTAAAAGTAAGAGTTATGATTCACATATGATCTGATTTTAGGGGACATAAGCAGAGATTTCCTGGAGACTGACACTTCATTAACACTAAAACCTGCTCATCCAAAAAGAAAAAGAAAACTCTAACATGAAAATAGTTTCTTCCAGGGGTGCCTGGGTGGCTCAGTTGGTTAGGCAGCTGACTTTGGGTCACATCATGATTTCTCAGTCTGTGGGTTCGAGCCCCACGTTGGGCTCTGTGCTGACAGCTCGAAGCCTGGAGCCTGCTTCAGATTCTGTGTCTCCCTCTCTCTCTTTGCCCCTCCCCGCTCCCACTCGGTCTCTCTCTCTCCCTTAAAAATAAATGAATATTAAAAAAAATAAAATATTTTCTTCCAAACGCTATCCCCCACAACATAGTTATATATAGATAGAGATAGAGATAGAGACAGAGATAGAGATAGAGCTACAGAGATATAGAGATAGAGATAGAGATAGAGATAGAGATATATAGATGTAGTTCAAGGTTCCTTTCAGCCTTATCTGTGTTTTTGGTAGTAATAACCCAGTGGATATGGTAACATTGACCTAGAAAAGTAGTTGGAAAGATCATTTCTTGACAAAAAGTACAGTGCTTGGCCTTGGTGCCTTTTGGGTCTCCTCTGTACAGTATCCTGATGCATACTCAACTGTTTCAGCACAGTGTGGTGTGATGGCTTCCATTGAATGGAAATCCTATACCATTACATTTTTCATTACAATTCCTTTGTGTCTTCTGCTATGCAGTTTAACAGCAAACAGATTTTCTATTAGCTTCAGAGAGACATGTGGTAATTTATGAATTAACAATAACTCTTCTGGAGAGCCCCAAGTTTGGATTGAGAAAATAGGAGCTTGCACTAGGCCAGTCTTAGAAATAAACTGGACATTTTCTGTTACATATACCCTTCTTACCTCACCTCCAGCCCGCTTACATGCACTATGTACTTAAGAGGATGATTCTTAGGGGTACCTGGGTGGCTCAGTTGGTTGAGCATCCAACTCTTGATTTTGGCTCAGGTCATGATCCCATGGTCAGAGGATCAAGCCTTGTGTTGGGATCCACCCTGAGCGTAGGGTCTGCTTGAGATTCGCTCTCTCTCTCTTTCTCTCCCACTCCCCTATTCATGCTCTCTCTTTCTAAAAAAAAAAAAAAAAAAAAAAAAGAGTCTGGCTTTCAGTCAAGCTTTGTTTTGTGAGAAGTCTTACTATCTGCAATAACTCTCAGAGAAAAAGACGTGTTTCCAAGGGGATTCTGAAGAGCCTTCATTTTTCAAGTCACTAAAATATTACGCAGAGAAAAATAATTAACAAAGAGAGATATGGTGAAGAAAAAGGACCAAAGAACTACCAGCCACTAGTTAGTTTGTAACTCTCATCTGAGTTGATGATAATTCTCTCAGAACTAGTCTAAGACAGATCATCACAGTTCTACAAATGCTAGGAGGCATTCTTTATCAGGTAAAATAAACATACCCCCCCCCTTTTTTTATTATCCTTTTAGAATGAGGGTTGAAAACCTCTTTTGCTTCCTGAATCTATTTGCATGAATTTTTAGGTGAGTGTGTTATCCAGGCAGGACTGAGAACCTTGGCTGGTGACAAAAAAGTCTGACTCTTGACTCAGGTCATCTAGATTCATATGTTGGCTCTCCCATTCACTACCCGTGACATTGGGCATGATGCTTAAGGCCTCTAAGGTGCAACTTCCACATTTGTAAAATGAGAATAGTAATAGTGTCCTTCTCCTAGGGGCCTAATAGTGTCGTCTTGCTACTTGTGAGAACACATATAAAAACTTAGATACTACTGCTAATAATATGATCTTAAAGATAGGGGGACATTGATCAAATTATTTGTGCAATAAATAATATGAACAAAGGAAAGGACCATCGATCATTTATGTTTCACTTGGCACTGAATGGATGCCAAAGGAAAATAAGCAAAGGTCCCTGCTTCCAATTAAATTAATATGTATACACATAATATATATCCGCTTCCCTGCAAGAATTCAGAGAGAGAGCTCACTCCCAGCCTTAATCCTTATGGAAGGAGCTGTACTTTCTGCTGGGCCTTGAAGGGTGGATTGGATTTTGATAGATGGTAAAAGCTGAGGTATATTGCCATAACGTGAACAACATAAACGGAATGGAAGTGGACAAACCTAAGTATGAAGAATTGTAACAAGCCCACTGTAACTAGAGTAGAGCTCATCTAAAGTTGATTAGGATCAAATTGTGAAAGACTTCAAATTTCACATTAAGAAATTTTGAGATTATTGCATAGGCCAGGGGGAGCCACTGAAGATCCCTGAGAAAAGGAATTTCACATGATCTAAGTAGCATTTTCATAAAAATAGACCTCGATATACACATTATGTAACAAATGAGTGAGATTGAGAACTGCAATACCACTTCGTAGATATTATCAAAAACAATATTTGAAATATTTAACAGCGTGTGGTAATCCAGATATTTAACAATCAGTTCATCTAGGGCACTCAGAATGAATCAGTAAGATTCCTATATTAATTGTCTTCTTGTCATCGCTATCTGAATTTACCTCTTTCTCTGCTTGCGTAAAACCTATTTCCTGATCTTCCCCATAAAATTTGTCTTCCCCATTACAGTCAATGGTGACTTTCATGCTCTATATTACAAATCTTGGAGTTTATATATTTGATTCCTCTTTCTCACGCAACCTGCATCCAATTTATCTGAACATTTTGCAGGCACTTCAAAAGTATACCAGAAAGGAGAGCAACACATTGGCACAAGACCCAATTTAATGAGAGAGTGGCAAGGTGAAATAAACATGCCTTTTAATAACTTTTTCAAAATGAGAACTTTAGGGTTTGTGTCCTGATTTTATTCACATGAAAATTTTTAGAGAGCATCCAATAGGGGCTGAAATCTGACTTCGTGTCACATCCTACCTCTATGTTTACTAGTTATGTGACCTTGGGAAGACGCTTAGCATCTTTGGACTGCTCAAGCCACCTGCATCCCTTACATGGATTATTGCAATAACCTAATAGCCTCTGTGCTTCCACTCTTGCTCCCTTCCTCCATCTATTATCAATATAGTAGCTATTGTGAGTCTTTAAGAACATGTCATTTCATGTCACTTCTCTGCACAAAACCTTTCAGTGACTTCTCATCTCACTCAGAGATGAAAGCAGAACTCTGTAGAGTGTCCCACAAGACCAAATACACTGTAGCCTGTGCTTCTCTGGCCTCTTAGTATTCTTCCTTTTGCTCACTCTGCTCTGTGTCCTGTACACACTGCTGCCCCATGAGCCTGTTATGCACACTCCTTGTTCTCTCTGCTTAGAACTTCTTTTTCCTAAGTATCCACATGGCTCATCCCTTCACCTTCAATAGGTGATTGCTTAAATGTCACCTGTTTCTTGAGTTCTTACCTGACCTCCCAATATAAAATTGCTCTCCAACCCAGCGTTTTCTATCTACCTTTCCTTCTGTGTTTTTCCATAGTACTATATATAAGATACTATATATTTTTCTTCTTTGTTGCTCTCCACCATTAGAATGTAAACTTCATTGACAATAATTTTTGTCTCTTGTGTTCATTCCATATTTCTCAAATCTGAAATAATGCCAATTATTTTAGTACCTACTCACATGCACATAATGTTCAGACACACATAATGGTCCCTCCCTACCCAAAAACTAAATCAAGAATATTCCTGAATCAGCTATCTTCTTAAGAGATTATGAAAGATATAAAGATCAGAATTTCAGCTTCTTAGCCTCAAAACTAGTAAATCACCTCTCTTTCAGACCCCAAGCCTGGGCTTGGACTAAGAGAGTTGGGTGAGAGAGGAGTCCCAAATCCTATAACTTCATGGGGGCTAAATGCTTATGTGTCTCCAGCTTGTAACTCTGAAGCAATTTTTTCATGCAGTTTACAAGTGTTGCTTGAAGTCTGTTTCCACTATATACTTTTAGTTTTTAGTGCATCTCAGATACATCTTAGGGCAAATTGACTTTTGCCTACTAGTCTGTAGTCTTTACAAAATTGCAGACTTTATGCAACTTCCATGTCTGAAGATTTCTCAGCACTGCACAAAGTATTAAAGGATCTGAGCCAGTTTGACCATCAGTCCCCCTCTGAAGTCTCCCTTGGCTCTCCAAAGTAGTGTTAGTTACTTCCTCCTTTGTGATCCCAGGGTGCTCTGTGAAGTATCACTTCCAGTATTTACAGTAAAACAGTCATGAATTTTATGTACCTTTCTTTTTGTGAGGCTGTAAGCTTCTTGAAGGTAGTAGACTCAATTTTTATCACTTGAACATTGGGAACTAACATAGTACCTTCAGAGTTCAGAGTAGTGATACTGTTCATTTTTATTGAATGAATCAGTTTATGCATGAATTTTCAGTAGGAAATCATAACACACCTCTGCTTCTCGTAATACATTTCAGAGGATAACGACCACAGTGATATACAAAGTTATACACTTTGCCTCAAAATCAAAAAAGATCAAGTAGGAATATCAATGTATTTTTTTTTAAACTGTTCTATTTCATTCACTTTTTATTCACTTTATTCTCTTTATGTATAAATATTTTACCCTTTCCTATTTTGGTTATATGATCTATCTCTCTATCATTTATCTATATCTTTCTACCTATCCATATCTATGTATCTATATCTATATCTATATCTATATCTATATCTATATCTATATCTATATCTGTATCATCTATATCTATCTCCATAAAAATCCCCCTTTAATTTTCTCTTACTCTTGATTACTATGTAATAAATAATCAATATAAATAATTGTACAAGCTATGGGGGAACTTTTGTTATTTTTTTAATGTTTATGTATTTATTTATTTTGAGAGAGAAAGAGTGTAAGTGGGGGAGGGGCAGAGAGAGAGGGGAAGAGAGAATCCCAAGCAGGCTCCAAGCTCAGCATGGAGCCAGACCTGGGGCTTGATCTCACTACCATGAGATCACAACCCGAGCCAATATCAAGAGTCAGATACTAAGTGACTGAACCAGCTAGGTGTCCTACTATGCGGGAATTCTTAAAAGGCATAAATGTGATCTTCAGTAATATTTCCTAAATGTGCACAGTGCTTTTTACATCTTAGGAGACAAGTTAATATCTTGAAATATCAACTGATGATCCCTCCAAATGAACACTGCTCTTTGTTTTATGTAACCACTCCTTTGTTTACTTGGTTAATGGTATCTTTTGTCTCCAGCACTGATTAAATTTGCTGTAAATGCAAAGGGAGAAACAGCCCTGTTCAACCTGTCATTTTCAAAATAGACTCTCCAAACTCTGGAGACCAAAACCAACTTTGAAAACCAAAGCTTTGAATTGCAAAAGCTAGTATTTTTTTCCTGAAAATTATGTTAAAAAAATTTAAAGACTAATTCCTTTCGTTCAGTTTATTTTGAGATACCTCAGAAAATAATGTGGATTTTATTTGATTGATCCAAAATCAAATGTGGATTGATAGATGGAAAGAGGGGTGAGTAAGTGGATAGATGTGTGGTAAACAAGTAGAGAAAAACATTGGTGGCAACACTGAGGTTGTGGACATATAGATGTATGTCATAAAATCCTTTCAAGTGGCTATTTGTTTGAAACTTTCAGGGCAAAATGTTTGAGAAAAAGTTGTAATCCAGGCATAAATGCCATTAACAATTGATAGAAAAAAATGGTAGATGGTAAGTCAATATAACCTATTCTTTATCTCTTCCCCCCACCCCTCATTGAATAATAGGGAAGGGTTTCATGGCATGAGGGAAACGAGGAAGATCAGAGTAAAAGAGTATCTGGATGGTTTTGAGGGCTCATGAAGAAATGGAGCCCATTCCCCTACTTCTAGGGACTCATCCATCATGTATCCAATTGCCCATATTGAAAGAGCAGAGACAGCTTTAGCCTCACCCTTGGGTGAAGCCTGGACAAAGGGCAAGTCTTGAAGAGAATTTCTCCATCCCATCATGGTACCTTGCTGAGATTTTGTGGCATGTTTAGGTAGAGAGGTCCTAAGACAGGTCAACCCTAATGTGCTGTGGAAGCAGAACCAGAAATTCACTACCTTCTTGAGAAGAATGTAAAGATGGTCAATTGAGGAAGATGGAATATTTACCATATGGCCCTGAGGATAGGAGATGAATTGAATTGTATGGAAGCTTGAGTGACTGCAGTGAGGATATAGGTCAATGAAAATACCATAAAGAGTACTTTAGATTAGTCCCAATGGCATCGTGAGATGGTGGATTATTGAAGCCTAAATGTTTTCACCCTAAAGTTGTCAAAAAAAATGCAGGACTTCCAGATAAATATGGATTCCAGATATAGTTTTTGTTTATGTATAACTATGCTCCATCCAATATTTTGTTGTTTGTATGAAATTCAAAGTTAACTGGGTATCCTGTACTTTTATTTGCTACATCTGACAATGCTACTCCACTTAGATTACGTCACAAAATCTGCTTCACAGACCCTAGGTTCCATTATGGGGAGAAGGAGGGAGAGGAGAGAAGTTTTGCAATATAAAATTGCCTGAGAAAACAATAAAATGACTGACATTTCCTGTAGCCAACCAGATTAAATTATCTTCTGTGAGATAGGATGGGGGTCCTAGACCAAAGGTAAATTCAGTTTAGAAAAAAAAAAATATGTATATATATATATATATAT
Source organism: Puma concolor (assembly GCF_028749965.1). NCBI lineage: Eukaryota > Metazoa > Chordata > Mammalia > Carnivora > Felidae > Puma > Puma concolor. The sequence continues at coordinate 104,274,445 of NC_141670.1, read as the reverse complement.
ATATATATATATATACATATTTTTTTTTTTATATAATGTCACACACATGAGCTCTGTGGTTTGGAACATTTTATTTGCTTTAATTTGAACTACATAACAGCCCTATAAGCTTGTCAGGAAAGGTATCTTTGATGATAACAAAGATTAAGTTGAAATTTAGAGATAGTAACTGACTTGAATTTAATCTTTTCTCTTCTCTTCTCCCTTACTACTCCATATTAATGCAGATTGCTTTATTTTTATCCTACTTAGCTCATGCATTGACCTCAGTTTCATTCATGTATATATTCTTATAACAAATATTTATTGATTATGAACTATGGATTTGGGACTATGCTAAGTACTAAGATATAAAGATGCACAAAACAGACATGTCTTTCACATATTTTCTGTTTTTTGACTATAAATCTGAAGATCAGAGGGACCACTGCATTGATGATGACATTGTTTCTGTGTCATTTCATAATTACCAAGTAATTAGCTTGGACATTTTACATAGAAGAGACTACTTTCTTCTTGAGACAATACATTCCAACATCATATACATAGATTTAGGTACAATTCTTAAATAAAAATATAACTAAGTATAATTAAGAAAAAGCATGTGTATATAAAGGATGATGCTGGAATCGGAGGAGCCTGTGGTGACCACTCTGTGGAAACACAGGTGATGCAAAGAGTGTGTATTAGGAAGGTTTTGTCTGAAAATGAGCCTGACTCAAAAGAAAATATGCTAGTCTGAAAAATTGCAAATGTTTTCTAATTGCTCTTTAGTGATGAAAAAAAAGTATTTTAAAAAGTAAAGCTTCCTCACTGAAAGGGAAAAAAAAAAGAATTGATCTCAGTTTTTGCTACTTACCCCAGAATCCTGTAGGAAAATACATCTATAAACTTTATGGGTCGAGCCTTATTTTCCCCACAAGTACAATATAAAGTAAAACAAAGTCTTAATACATTTCATCTAGAAGGTAGCCATTATAATGATATGAGCATTCTTCAGTGAGAGCTGACAGTGCCCACTTGGCTAGTACTTTTCCCACACTTGTGAAAAGAAGTTGTGATCAACCAAACTAGAAGTGGGAAGTCTTGCTTGAGAAACAAGGCTTTTGAGACATTGGATTCCAAAATCCAGCCAGGCAGTGTTTAGAAGTCCTTATGAGTGATCTACAAACTGTCACAAAACTAAACAGATCACGAACATAAAGAACACATTTGCTTAACAGCTCTTACGAACATATGACTCACAATACCTCCGAAGCCAAATATTTCACTTCTTTAATACTATCACAAGTTTTCAAATTTCTTAACCCAGAGGCTTATGTTATTCTTCTTGCATAATAAAGAAGACATATCTAAAGTTTTTTTTTTTTTTTTTTCAGATTTGCTTGTTGAAATCATACAAGTGTGGGAGGAGACAATCAAAGGCAGAGTAATAATTCTAAAAGGAAGGATAACACCTTTGACCTGTTCAGTAGAAACCCTGAGATTCTGAATTCTCTTTCTTCTCTTTGCAGACTCCTGGATACCTTATATTCTTTTAATCAGTTGGAATTATAAAATCAATTATAATTTCCACCCAGTTATCACTCTTCACTCCAAGTCTTGGTGGCTTCCTCCAGCGGCCCCCCCGCCTCCACCCCAACTCTCACCCCATCTTGTCATGCTGTTCTTCCAGACCCAAGTGATCAAAACTGGAGCTGCCAGAATTATTATTTTCACTGAGGCAGAAAGAATACTCTTCCACCTATTGCTTCCTGCATCTTCCAGTTTTCTGTAACTCCCTTTCTTGTGGAACTTGGGGCAAATCCTCCCAGCAATGGAATGAGCAACATTTGAGTAAGGAAAAGAGTGTCCTTCTCAAAAGTGTTTCAATTTATTGCTTCACTTCTCTTACCCCAAACGGATGCCTCTCAAATGTTAGGGAGAGCTTTTGCCTTCCTTCTTTTGTAAGAGTTAATTCTTGCATCTTAGAGTGCAGTTTTAGCTTACAGACCCGTGTCTCTATTTTCTGTTGTGCCAGGTGATATACTTTACTATAAAATAGAGTTCAAGATGGGCATACACAGCAAGATCTCTGTATCTGGACATGTACCTGATAATCATGCATTGTGGAAGGCTTTAACAATCCTTGTTATTAATGGAAGAAAGAATAAGTCTTAGACTAGCCATGGAATCAATTTAACTCTGGAAATACTTTTGGGAAACATAACTTGGCTTCTTTACCCACTAACCTGTTTAGTTTTGAAGTTTGATTATACTTTGAGAATTAGAAGACTCAAAACTAATAGCTGCACTTACAAATGGAGAAAGATACATGGCTCATGTAAGTGACTTCAGCCAGGTTGCCAACACTGAGCTTCAAGCACAAGGTGTGGCAGCTGAGCTAAGATAGGCCTTCTTGGTGCCTGGGAACATGCAGGCAGAGCTTAGCTAGCCAACTGTGCAGGCATTTCCTAATGAAGACTTAACAAATACTCATGTAACAACACATATTTTTCTGTTAGGAAGAAAAAAAAGGATTAAAACATTCCAAAGCCAACACTACTGAAATTAGATAATGGGATTCAAAGAAGCTACTCATTATATGAGAAAAATGGAAAAAAAAATGGAGGGGGTTCAAGGTCACCCTACTACCATAAAAATAATGGTGATGGTGATGGCAATAATGCTATGCTTGTTTAGTTTAGCTCTTTATACTTATGAAATGCTTTTACTTTTTCACTCACTTTGTATTCTTATCAGAATCCAATTTACAAATGAGAAAACGAGATTTAGATCATCAAAATTGCATTTTGATAAAGAATACTAGCTTAGCTTTCAAAAAAAAAGGGAAATAAGGAAGAGGAAATTAGCTTTTTTTTTTAACAATGTGGTTACAGAAAATGTGTGTCAGCTTACTGTATTTTGCAGGAAGTTTTTCCTTTATTGTCTTTCCAAGTGTCATAAGTTTATATTACTCTCTGAATCATCAAAAGAATTTTCCCAGGGCTTTTTACATTGGGAAGAATGTCTGGATCTAGAATTTGTTCTCAGTTACTGGGAAATCCTCCCTCAACTTGTGCAAAGTTACTAAAAGCCAATTTGGGGTACTGCCTCTCAGTTACAACAAAATAGAATCCAGAGACAAAACAAGGTTCTTAAGCAAATTCAATTCTAGTGAATCTTATTAAAATTTGGACAGTTTTCTTTCTCACTCCCAAGTTGCATCCTTGTTTCTAAGAATTACTGGAAATAGGGGTGCCTGCGTGGTTCAGTCAGTTAAGCATCTGACTCTTGATTGTAGCTCAGTCATGATCTCACGTTTCATGAGATACAGCCCCGTGTCAGGCTCCATGCTGATAGTGCAAAGCCTGCTTGGGGGTCTGTCTCTCCCTCTCTGTCTGCCCCTTCCCTCTCTCTCACTCTCTCAAAATAAATAAACTTAAAAAAAAAAGAATTACTGGAAATATATTTGTCCAAAAAATACACTTTAATTCTTCTCTCATTTTCTTTTGTATTTAAAGACCTACAATTATAGGGTCCCAAATTAATATTCATATATAATTTTCTCATAGCATTAGGACCGTGTCTTGGCTTAGTGTAACTCGTACTCAACATGCATTCTGTAATTTGAATATTTTTCTTACTTAGGCAATTGTTTTTCTTTTGTTTACCAGACTTTTGATGCCCTTTGTTTGCCAACCGTCTACTTCACTGTCCCAGCATGCTCTCATACTGATGGAGTTTCTCATGGTCATCAATGTTTCTCTGTTTCCTCAAAGTACAGTCCCCTTTTCTCAAAGTACAGTCAGTCTGTTCATTTTCTCTTCTAGTAATCCTCCTTCTTATTCTTGGCAAAGGTAGTTGGGCAAAAAGGGAACTTGACATATGTCTCAGGTTCTTTCATTAAAACATGTCCCCTTCATTCAGCAACACTTTTCCCATCTCATAAACTTATAAAGAAATTAATTTTCTGCTCCTGGAAAGGAAGTATACTGTACTATTATTCTTATTGTTATTTCATCCAGTGGAAAGCAAGAGACACCCCTGTCACTCTGTCATTGGCTCACTCTTGTCTTACACCAAAAAGAAATTTTCTTATACTTTTTCCAGTTCTATCAATATCTCAGTGAGAATGTAAAAGTTTTCATTTTGTTTTGAATGTAGAAGTCCCCCTGTAGAGTGCTTTTGGGTAAATAGTAACTCAGCCAAGATTCCAGCTGGAAATTAAACTATGTTTACTCAAGGAGTCAAATATTGGAAGATACTTTCAGACGACAATTGAGAAAGATATGCCTGAAATCTATTGGGATGAAAAAGGACTCCCAGGGGTTGTTTTTGGCAAACTTTACTCATAGAGAGAGTAAAAGCACAAGTTTGTTTGTTTGCTTGCTTTTGTCTTTGTGGAACATTTTATTAGGGAAGGGTCACACATTCTGACTCTGTCTTAGGCCAGAGGATGACAAGAAGGTGCCAGAAGCACTGGGACCCTGATGGAAGCCTCAGATGGAAGCTGTAAGAACCATATCCAAAGGGCTGCTCCTCAGTGCCTCAGTTTCCCCTTCATGATATGGGAGGGTTATGTTCCCTACTGTGTTTGAAACACTGTTTCATAAGATAAAAGTAGGTCAAAAGCTACCAAGAATTTCTGCACTCCCAGGACCTGCTCTGAAGCTCCTACCTCATACTATGGAGCCAGAAAAAGGGAATTTTCCCAAGAAACCATGTTGCTCACTGGTCCCTGCTGCAGGGGTAGGGGGAGTGCAGCTGTCTCTGAATACCTGGATGCTGGGGCAAGGACAAACAGAGATTCTTGTCTGGACGACATCTTGGTTTTCCAGGAGGGAAAACTGACCTTCCTGAGCCCTCAGGGCAGAGGCAGGGAACCCCAGCCTTGTTCATTCGTCACAGTGGCTTGATCCAAGGATATGCTTCAAGTCCAGAGAGGAGGGGTTGCTCTGACAACAACATCACTCCTGATAATAGCTTGAGGTATGGCCCAGTTGCCAAATGATTTATGTGAGGGAGAGGGAATTAAGAGCAGGAAGTTCAATTCAGGATATACAGAACTGAGTTTAGGTCCAGAGTCCAATTTCCATTAGACCGTAGGAAAATGATTTAGCCTCATTATTCCCATCTATAGATGGGTAAGGATTGTATATAAACGCTTTTCAAAGTGCTGGCCCAAAGTAATCACTCAGTAGATGGTAGCTAAAACCCCCAAAATAGAAAACCATATACATATCTCTGTGAAACACTGGATCTGTAAGGGAGCATTGGGAGCCTGTGTAGCTAAAATTGGGAAAGAAAAAGCTTTCCCACTGAGGTGGAGACAGGAATAGTGTTTAGCTGTATTTGGCACCCTGGAGGCCATATCCCATGCTGGGCATACTTAGTACAGTGAGTGGTGCCATAGCAGTCCCAAGGGTGGTACAGCTGACATCTAGAAGTAGCAGTGATAGGTGAGCACCTGACAACAATTGACAATAATTTAGGAGACCAGAATGGGCAAGAACAAATGGTACTTTCCACACAAAGGATAAGACTCTGGATCTATGAGTATACCTTTGAGATTCCCCCACAAACTTTGAGAATTACTTGTGGATGGACTCTAGAGGCTGAGTGAAAAGCTAGCTTTATCAAGGTTCATGAAATCAAACGTGTTGTTTCATACTGATACCTCCTAGAAAAACCTACTTCATGTGACATTTTATACCTCATTCTCAAGAAGTCTGACTGGTGGGGATGATATATCTATACATAAAGGATTAAACACCCAACATGACAAAGTCTATGAATGACCTATTAGGAAGGTAAATTGTTTAGGACAGAGCAGGAGGGGCTCGAGCCACTCTGTGGGACTAGAGAGAGAGGTTAACGGTACAATGAAAAGTTTGAATTGGCATAACAGACAGTTCATCAAATAGGTGGGGAGGCAAGGGTTTCCATAAAGAATAAACAGCACATGAAAAGGCATAGCATATGAAGCTGCATGGTCTCCTAAGGGATTATGGGGTGGCTAGAGCATAAGTTGCATTTTGGAGAGTGGCAGAATATGTAGAAGACAGCATGACACTGTAAGAAAAATATGCACAGGCTTGGCTTCCTATCTTGAGACTAGAACTTTGCAGCTTCATGAATTTAGGTAACATTTTAAAATTTCTATGAACCTTAGTTTTTTTTTTATCTGGAAAATGAGGATAGAGATAGCCATATTTAAGTGTTGTTATAGTTATCAAACATAATATAAAACATCTCCATATCTGTTATGGTCATTGACCCACAAATATTAGATTCTATTCCTACTGTTTTATTCTAAATGTAGGCCAGGACTAGACCCTGGAGGATTTTATATATTAAGTCAAGGCATTTGGACTTTATGATGCAGGTAAGGAAGTCTATTTTTAAGTTCTAAGCACTTGAACAGTAGCAACATCTATATTGGTCAATATGAATTAGTGTGGAGCAACGCTTAAGAAGGACAACCAGTTAGGCATCTCCTGGGGATAGTCTAGCAAGAAATAATGAATATCTGAACCATGATATGGTAGTAAGAATGAAGGAAAAGAAACAAAGTCCAAAGATTTTATGAAGGTAGAAGAGGCAAGAACTTGAGGGTCCAGGGTGAAGGCTGGCCATTATTCTAGGAATGCCTCCTGGAGTTGGGTAGCATGGTAGCCCTGGAGGAATACAGGATTATACTCAAATTTGGATTACTGGGTGAATAATGATCCATTAACTAATGTAGGAAATGTAAGGGGGAAGGAACAAGGAGTTTTAGCAGAAAGGATACTGAATTCACTTTGGAAAATACTGAGTGAAATAGATGTGCATGAGAAAAGAGCTCCATGTTTAGGAAGTTATGTGTGTGTGGAGTCATCAGCACATATTTTGTAGTTTAATGACCCAAGGACTACATACAGATCCCTGGGTAACACTGATATAACATAAGCAGGTTATGGAAGTGAAAAAGTGAAGGTGAATGAGAAGGAAAGATCAGAGGAAATAAAAGTGTGTGTATAAGGGAGGGGAGATGATGAGAGATTGATTTTATAGTTGTTGATGGAGTAAGACATTTTTAAAAGATTCAATTAGTAAATAGCATCAAATGCATATGAGAAGACAAGTGAAAAATCAGATGCAAAATGACCATTGGGTTTATCAAGATAGAGCTTATTGGTGGTGTGACAAGGGGCAGAACAGCCCTGGACACCCTGATCAATAAGCTTGGCTATAACGCCCAAGAATGAGATAGAACATTCCCCATAAAATAATGTGGGATCTCACATATGTTTAAAAGTGGAGAAGGTAGAAGAGGCAAGAACGTATTTTAAGCTGGTGAGAGGTGATGGAGATATGGAAGATATAGGAACTCAAATACCATGCAGTGACCGGACTTATCACAAAGTGGTGGCCGTGAAGCTTAACTCCATCCTCACTGCTATTCAGCAACTCATTGCAGTTTTATGCCTCTTTTCTGTCTCCCACTGCCTACTTCTTACCATCCCAATTTCCATATACACTGGATCTCACCTCTCATTTTCTCACTTTCTCTAAATGTTTTTATCTCACACTTCACAAGGAAAAGGAAACAAAAACATCAGCTAAGAATCTTCAATCCTTTGCCTGGATGTGTGGTATGTAGGAAGACGAGCACATTTCATCAGGGAAGTGATGAGAGAAGCTGTACCTTAAAGAGAAGTACAAGTTTTAGTTAACTCTCCAAAATAGAGGAAATTAGTTACCAAGAGGATGGCAATGAGGATGTAGAAGAGGCCTTTACCATATAAGGAGGAATCCAGAGGACAAAATGAACAGAGTTGAGAGGGAAGTCAGTCATGAGCAAATAAATCTTGGGGCTGATAATCAGAGCATATGAGGATTAGGGTACTGGAGGGGATTCAAAGTCTCACCATAAAATCTTATTTTCAGGAGTAGACAAGAAGGCCACTTGAGAAAAGCATACATTTCTATGAAGAAAGAAAGTCCTAAGTGGGAGTTAGATGTGTATGTGTGAGGGTTGGGAGGATGGGGTAAGATGAGAAGAAAGAAGTGGAGAACTAAACCTTCCTTGGCTCTTAACCATCAGCAGATACTCATTTCTAACTTTAAAAATAGATACTACTGGGGTGCCTGGGTGGCTCAGTTAAGCATCCGACTTTGGCTCAGGTCATGATCTCGTGGTCTGTGAGTTCAAGCCCCGTGTCGGGCTCTGTGCTGACATCTCAGAGCCTGGAGTCTGCTTTGGATTCTGTGTCTCCCTCTCTCTCTGCCCCTTCCCCACTCATGCTCTTTCTCTCTCTTTGTGTGTCAAAAATAAATAAACATTAAAAGAAAAATAAAAAAAAATAGATACTACCTTTTCAGGAAGAAGTGGATTTCTAAACAGGAGTACATAGATACCGAACAAACACACAATACATGTATAAATGCATATTTACACATATGCATTTATTAAATGCATGCAAAAGAGTTACGGGAGTGACCATAACATATTTTTAAAGTGAAAAAAGGTAAGTTCAACAAACCTCTGTGTGCCTCTGTGTGTGTGTGTGTGTGTCTGTGCCAAAAAGAGAGACACAGAGAGAACCCAAATGCTAAGAGATGCTCTCTGGGAGTGGTGGGCCAAAAGGAGATTTCAGAGACAGATATAAGTGTAGTGAGGCCAGAAGTTTATACCATATACAATTCTAGGGCCTCCTTTAAAAGAAAAAGATACAAATGTATGAATGTAAATTAAGTACCTAAGTAAATATTTGGCTATGGGGATCCAAGCTTCACTAGGTCCACCAGAAATCTGTTTCCACATGATTTTTATTGTTTTCTCTCTCTATGCTTAGGATAACTTTTTCACAATGAACATGAGTTACTTTAGAAATAAGGACTAAAGAAGTTATGTAAGTTGTTTTTGTTTATTTTTTAAATATTTATGTTTATTTATTTTTGAGAGAGAGAGATAGAGTGTGAGCAGGGGAGGGGCAGAGAGAGAGGGAAGGATACACAGATCTGAAACAGGCTCCAGGCTCTGAGCTGTCAGCACAGAGCCTGACGCCAGGCACAAACCCACGAACCATGATATCATGACCTGAGCAAAAGTCGTATGCTTAACCGACTGAGCCACGCAGGCACCCTTGTTTTGTTTTGTTTTGTTTTGTCTTTTTTTTTGTCAGCCATGCTTTCAAACTTATTTCTATTGGATTTTTTTAAAAGGTCATTAGAGATGGTTTCTAATCAGAACGGCTATGGGTTCGTATTGTCATTTATGATGCATTTCTAGGAAGTTATCCACAAAGTTCCTAGCTTGAGCTTACCCTGGAATTTTATTTGCTTCCATGAAGCACTGTAAACAAATATCCTGAAACAAGAGGAAACTCAAAGTCGGACCACTCCTTTTATCCAGAAATCTTGTTTTTTCTTTAAAAAATGGACAACGGATTATGCTGATTTTAGTAACCCAAGGTAAGAGAGTTTACACAAATTGGGTTACTTCCTCTCCCCAAAAGAGATGTTGCTGTATTAAACATTATTTTTCATAGCACAAGTTTGTTCCTGCTTCCCTGTTGTCACAGTAGCCTGCCTGGTATCAAGCTTTAAATGGGAAAGTGTTTGTGCTGAAGGGTTTCCTTAGTAACAGGAAGTGACTGTGTAAGAGGGTTTTAGAGTGGGTTGGCTTTATAACCTCTCAGTCATCAAGGAAGCACATTACTGTAAATGATCTGGGGACTGTCCCAAACTCTTCTGAGTGAACACACTGTTGAAGGGTGTTTTGAGAAAAAGTAGAAAAAAGGTGGTTTCTTACCTTTAGAGAACATGAATTTCTGTGACCTGGTGTGGCTCCTGGGGTGGCCCCTTTAAGATCAGGAGAATCATTCCTCTCGATCAGATCTCTGATTTTATTGTCCAACTCCATGCTTTCACATCTGCTTGGGGACATGGGAAAGTCACATTTTACAAAGTTAACTACAAACTATTCAGGGGTACAATGAGTTTGTCAATGGCACGGAGGTCTTATCTGTGTACAGTACCTCTCTAGAATCTCCAGGTCTCTAATCTCATTTTTATTCATCAGTCCATGCCATTGGAACACTTTAAGGATTATTGGAGTTTAATTTTCACTTACTTGCACATTTATACAAAGTGATAGAGTAAGATGCAGACAAGCTTAGGCATTTTCACAGCCTGATAACAATGACCAGAATTGAGTGCTCACGGTGAACCCGGTGACCTACACTTTCTTATTCGGTGGCACAACAATCCACTGAGGTCACCCATACCTTCATTTTGTAGAGAAGCAAACTTGGGTTTAGGAAATTAACTAATTTGCTAATTTATGCAAAGTCAAACACTGGCAGGGCCAAAAGCAAACTCAAATCTATAGGATTCTATAGCCTGTGTATATGTTTTGGTTTTTTTCCTCCGGTTTTATTGAGAAATAAATGACACACATCACTGTATAAGTTTAAGGCATACAGCATGATGGTTTGATTTACATATATTGTGAAATGATTACCACAGTAGGTTCAGCTAACGTCCATCTTCTCATACAGATACAATAAAAAGAAAATAAAGAAACACTTCTCCTTGTGATGAGAACTCTTAGGATCTACACTCTTCACAACTTTCCCGTATATTCTACAGTGGTGTTAGCTCTAGTCATCACATGGTACATCACATCTTTAGTACTTATTTATCTCATAACTGCAGGTTTGTACCTTTTAATCTCCTTCCTCCAATTTGCTCCCCCCACACCCCCTCTGGTAACCACAAACCTGATCTCTTTTTCTAAGAGTTCTGTGGGGGTTTTCTCATTTCGTTTTGTTTTGCTTTGTTGTTACATTCCACATATAAGTGAGATCATATAGTACCTACAGTATTTGTCTTTCTCTGTCTGACTTATTTCACTTAGCATAATGCGTTTAAGGTCCATCCACGTTGTCACAAGTAGTTGAATTTCCTTGTCTTTGTGTGGCTGAAAATACTCCAGTGTGTGTGTGTGTGTGTGTGTGTGTGTGTACACACTTCTTCATATATTCATTACTGACAGTTAGGTAGTTTTCCTGTCTTAGTTATTGTAAACTATTCCCTATCTTAACCATTTTGCTGTATGTTTGCAATTAATCTGAGAACAAATTTATAAGCAATTATTTGCTACCAAATGGAAATATTATATTAGAGTCAAAGAATATTTGCCTTAAGGAGAATCTCGTCCAATTGTATCATTTATCTGAAAACCAGAAAGAATTGCTTACATTCTCATGACCATTAATTAACAGTGCCAAGATTTAAACCAGATTTTCTGACTTAAGTCCATTTTCTTTCCTATTATGCCATCTTGCCATGATGGAGAAATTTTCTCACTAAAACCACAATTCACAAGAAAAATGCATACATTATGTGATTTTTTTTCACATACATTTTTTTTTTTTTTGCCTGCCTTATCATTTCTCAGCCCCTAAAAATAACACCTAGGATTGGGGTAGGAGATCTTTTAGGAGGACTTTTCAAAGTTGTCTGCACATAAAATGAATGTGTAGGTGGATGACCTAATTGTATACCTATGTGGCTGAAGTTACTTGATTTGTCTGCCCAACCCACTACTTTCTTTGAGAGTAACTCCCAGGAGCTTGTTGCCAGGCTTGTTGACACTTCTTGACCTCACGTCTTTGGTTATAATTGATTGGACCAAAAGAAAACAACTGATCTCAGCCAAAGAGATTTTCTTCTGTGTGTGGAGGGAGCTAAGAATGAAGCATATGAGTAGGAAAATGCAGGGCTGTGAGATGGAGAGAGTCCTGACAATTTTCTAGTTCTGAAAAAGCCCTTTCTAAGGCATAACTGCCTTCCCACCCTTGTATTCTGGGAACCACTCCATGTCCTTATAATAAATTGTCTCCATTTGTTAAAACTATCTAGTTTTGCTTGATTTCTGTTATTTGTGATGTGAAATCCCTAAATAATATACCTTGACCTTCATATTTATACTCTTTCTTTCAGGCTGTGAAATGTCTGTACCTCAAGCCCTCCATATGATGTCACTGTATTTTTTAAGTCACTGGGTCTACAGTAAAATCCTTCACAGCCCACATCATTGCATATTCATGGCATTGGGGCTTCAAAGTTTCCCACAACCCTCTGAGAAGTGTCACAAAATTCCTTTGCCTCAAATCCTGCAGATTATCTAGATTCCCAAATAGCACTGGAATTGGACTAGACTGAGTAAGTTCCTGAGGTGGCTTTCAGACCTATTCTAAACCAGACTTGCCCACCATAAGCTCACAATACTTTCTGGTACTATATTCCTCTGTGGCAAACTTGTTAATGAGCCATTTCAAACCCCAGACAGGATCACCACTTTGATATGACCATTATGACCTACCCCCAAGTCCCATGATGTTCTGGCTCCCTTGCTATGTTTCTGAGCTCATCTTCTATTCTTCCTCCTGCTTTTTCCTTCCAGGAACACTTGCCCCATCACAGTGTACAGAACATGCTATGCAAGACTTCCACTTTAGGGCCTTGATATTTGCTATTCCCTCCACATGACTTGCTCCCCCATTCAGGTCCTGTCTCAAGTGTCACTTCATCAAGAAAGCCTCTGCTGAGTAAAGCATCTGAAATAGTTTTTCACACACATCACTACTCCCCCTTAATTCTGTTTTATGTTCTTCTTAGAATTTTCTATTTTCTATTATTTTGATTTCCTATCTGGTTACTGTTCTTCTCTCTGACACTCATCTAGGCCCTATACATGTCCCCTAAAAGAAGGGTCTTCATTTTTATTTACTGCTCTGTTTCCTTGGTGCATAGTATGAACTCAGTAAATACTTGTTATTAAATCAGTGTGATTCTATGATGAAATTTAACTCAAAATACCTGTCATTAACTCAAATCCAATCATTAGGTTCGATGCTTATTTAAAATGTATGCAAATAACTTCAAACTCATAAGACGGATAAAGTTGAGACATAAATCATTCAGCAAGGAAACACTAACAGCAGCTTTAGAATGCACACCCTAAGTCAGTTATTACTGTCTTCATGGCTGCCTTGTTCATTTATACTTCATTTATGTGAATTCTTCAATGTTCAACAATAATTCATTGAGTGTTCACTATTGCAGGGTTCATGTTTTGCAGAAATAATTATATGCGGTGATGATTCTCCAATTGTCATAATTTTAATAGGGAACATGCTTAGAGGCTTACAGCCACCCTTTCCTTTTTCATTCGGACAAGTGAGTAAAGGTTTTGCTTTGAAAGAGGACCCTGTTCCCTCTTTTGAGGGTGGGGTTCAGCATATGTTCCTCGGAACAATGGCCAAAGAAGGATGGTCTTATAGGGGTGATGGGCCCTGGACTTGGTACAGTGTGAGCCTCAGTGGGTAACTTTGACCACTACAGGAAGAGGAGAAGTGACAGCAAAGAGGAAGAGAATCGTGTGTTGGTGACCAGAAGTGAGGAGCTTCTGGTAAGATCTATGGAGATGGTGGGTCTCAGTATTGACCGCTGTGGCAGGGACAGGGTTTGGGCACTCAGGAATCCAGCTGGGAGCCGAAAGAATACAGGACGGGTGGGACTCCAGACAGTGTACCTCAGTTAGGATTTGAGTTTATTTCTCATTGCCATGGTTATAGCCACTGCTGTCGCTGTAATGAGTGTGCCTCAGAACTTAGATGCGAAGCCTCTGAAAGAAGCATTATGATGTAGTAGAAAGTAGAAAATAAGCTTTTAGAGTTGAACCTAGTGGCGCGACCTAGGGTAAGTCCCTTAACATCTATGAACCTTATTGGTGTGGTTTATAAAAAGAGAAATAATGTTACATTGGGAGACCATCAATAGGCTTAGTCATAACATATGTGCAAGGGCTAGCACAGTGCCAGACATGTGGTAGGCGCTCAATAATTGAGAGCATGGTTAGTATTCTGAGGGCCTGGCCCAGTTACCAAGCATTCTAACAAATGAGTTTGGAAAGTAGGAACCATACATTGTGTATATTGCTGAAGAGAAAAATAATTTTAAAAACACACAAAAATTTCAATGTGGTTCAAAAGATAATCAAAAAGTTTAGTCACACCTTGGATAAAAAAAAGGTAACCATATTCCCTATTTGGGTTTTATGACATTCGTAGCAAATCTTTTTACAGTATTCTTTTAATATAAGAATTTGCTGGATAAAAATATTTTTTGTTGTTTTTAACTAGTGAAATGTATTATATATAGTTCATGAATTTCAATTGGCCTTAGATTTATTCTACAAAAGAAAACATATTTACTAAGGTTTATTTCTTGCTTATAAAGCTCAACGTTCTGACAAGTGAGAGGCAGAATGAATTATAGCTGATAAACTCTGCTTTTCCCTTTAGATCACTAAATGCATGAAACATAGTTATAATCTTAATATAACATTTTGACTTAAGATTTAGAGTAGAAAAAGAAAAACATTCTACCAAACTTTTACATACAAATAGAACAAATCCTACATGACCCTGCATTACTGGGTATGTATATCCTCAACTTTGGATCTGTTTCCTGATTCTACCCAGCAGATTAAACAAGGGTTATGGTTCCCATGAGCTGTGCTCTGGATTCTGCTCCTTAATCATTCAGATGAGTAACTTGAGCCTTAAGAAAGGAGTACATTCCATTTTAGGTTTATTTATTTATTTTTGAAAGAGAGAGAGACAGAGCATGAGCATGAGAGCAGAGGAGGGACAGAAAAAGAGATGGAGACAGACAATCCCAAGCAGGCTCCAGGCTGTCAGCACAGAACCCGACATGGGGCTTGATCTCATGAACCATGGGATCATGATCTGACCCAAAATAAAGAGTTGGATGCTTAACTGACTGAGCCACCCATATGCCCAAAAGAAGTCTCTTTCTTAAAGTCATTTCACTTATAAAGGGCAGGACAAGAGTGCACTCTGAGGCCCATGACATTTCACTCTACGATTGGGTTGTTCACGATTTTAGGAATTGTCAATACAGCAGGACCGTAAGAGGGCTATGTTATCCCCAAATGATTGGGTTTAGGTTTTCCATTCATTGGCTGTTGTCTGCTTCAGCTTCAAAGAAAACCTACTAGTGTCTACAACTGAAATGTAGCTGATTTATAAGGTCAGATGTTAGCACAGGCTTGGGAGTCAAGCTATGAGGATCAGTGTCTCACCTGCCACGTATCTTTGATGCAGCTCCTTATTATGCAGCTTATATATGCAGCTTAGGAAAGTAAGCTGTGAGTTCTTGACCAAGGTGCATGAATGGGATGAATCATCCCAGATAAAATGAAATATGAAATAATGTATGTGTTATATGCTCATTGTCTCTTTCTGAAGGAAGGGCTTATGGTTTTTATCAAGTTCTTGACTTCCCCTAAAAAGCTGAAAATCACTGATCCAACAAGTTATTGTCTTGAGTGACCACTTTAAAATCAAATTTCACTGTGGCTTTCTCTAAGAGGACACTTCATTTATTTGTTTATTTATTTATTTACCATGAAGGAGCCACAGAAATTCATAAATGACTCTTTGACTCAAACACTACTACTAAAATGTTTATTTGAGGAGGCCTCCCTACTCAGTTGCAAGTGGACAGAGAATTACATAGACTATTGTTAAAACAACAGTTCTCTGAAGGGAGTGTGACAGAATTCAATGAAGTCTAGTAAATCCCTGTTAGACCTTGGCTTATTCATTGTTTATTTAGAATTAAGTGAATATAAACCTCCTGCATTATTACCCCTCATTCTTACCTTTCACTTACAAAAATAAACCAACATAGAAAGCAAACAAAAAAGGTATGTTTTTTAGAAATGGTATTAATATGAATTAGATTTTACCAGTAGGATAGTAGGTTAATCCAATATGACAATGAAGCTTTAAAAAAAAAAAAAGAAGCTTTTTAAAATGATGTAAATTGTGTAAATTATGTCTAAATTATCTAAATTATGTGAATTGTGTGAGCGGATTTCCCCTAGACTACCATCAGAAAATTATGATTCACTAGTGGCCCAACCAGAGAAAATAGGGAAAGAGATGAATGGATTTCAGGTGTATTTGGAGCCTTTGGACATCAATTACATATTCAAGAGTCTCCAGTACAGAAGCCTTCAAAAAATTATTGTTAAGGAAAGGATATAGCATGTCTTTGAATGCCATGGTTTAATAGGCTCATCCAAGGATTATTTAATGATTTAAATTTTACTATTTGATTAGAACCTAGACATTGTCATTTGTAAAATCCTTTCTGGTAGAAAAGATAATATCAAAGGTTATGGTTTCCTGCCTTGTAGGGCATTAACTGTATCTAATCTAACCATCTTATTCTAACATTCCTTTATTAAATTGCCTGTACCTACCCAGCTCCTCGAATACTCTTTGAATGTGCCTTTTTATCTTTTTGGATATTATTAATTAATTAGTTGAATTAAACCACAAACAGAGGTGCCTGGGTGGCTCAGTCGGTTAAGTGTCCAACTTTGGCTCAGGTCATGATCTCGGGGTTTGTGGGTTCGAGCCCTGTGTCAGGCTCTGTGCTGAGGGCTTAGAGCCTGGAACCTGCTTCGAATTCTGTATCTCCCTCTCCCTCTGCCCCTTCCTCACATATGCTCTGTCTCTCAAAACTAAATAAACATTAAAAATATTAAAAAAACACAAACAGGTTCATTTTATACCGTATCATGGTCATGTTTTTAACATTTTGTGCATTGATGTTAACATCACTGGATATCTATACTTTAAAACCTCAAATTTATAGTTTCTGATACTGAGTCATGGTGAACATGCAACCCAAATCCACCAGACTTGGTTTTTATGGTTACATGCTATGGTTGCATCATTGCTATTGGCAAGTAGTGTAGATTCCTGAAAAACAAACAAATAACTACAATCTTAGAAATAACCTGAAATTCATTTAATTCAAGTCCTGCATTTAAGACAGAAAAAGGAAGCTCAGGGGAGTCAAATGACAGCAAAGCCAGGGCAAGAATGAAGGACACTAATGTTCTTCCTTTCTCCATACACTCGCCCACCTCTTATGTCCACATTTCCTCCCGGCCTGCTGCCAAGGTCACATTTTACGCTTTGATCTTACACCGTAAGCCAAGACTTTTTAGGAAAGATTCCGGAGAACAAAGCATATTTGCAAATATAAGACAAGGAAAAAATCGATAGTGGGTTCTTCTATAACGGAAATGCTTCCAGATGTCCAAAGCCCAGGAAGTGTAATCTTTGGTGATTCGGAATGAGAAGTGTTGTCTAAAAGACTATAGCGAAGGAGTAGTTTTTAGGTTTTACTTTTTGTTATTATGATTAGTACTCTGAGCATATTCTTGGCCAATTTGGAGAGAAATAAATTACTCAATAAAGATTACTTTGTGAGGGTGCCTGGGTGGCTCAGTCGGTTAAGTGTCTGACTTGGGCTCAGGTCATGATCTTGTGGTTCATGAGTTCAAGCCCCATGTCCGGCTCTGTGCTGACAGTTCAGAGCCTGGAACCTGCTTCAGATTCTGTCTCCTCTCTCTGTCCCTCCCCCGCTCATGCTCTGTCTCTCTCTCTTTCTTAAAAAATGAATAAACATAAAAAAAAAAAGATTACTTTGTGTATATGTGTTTTCGATGAATAAAGTCATGGTGTCTTAATTACTTTAGTAATTAGGAACTTTAACACTTGTGGCTTAAGAAGGATAGTAGAAGAGAAAGGTTTGCTCGGAGAATTTAAAAAAAAATTTGTTTTAACATTTATTTATTATTGAGAGACAGAGAGACACAGAGCATGAGCAGAGGAGGGGCCGAGAGATGGAGAGACACAGAACCTGAAGCAGGCTCCAGGCACTGAGTAGTCAGCACAGAGCCCGACACGGGGCTCGAACCCACAACCCACGAGATCATGACCTGAGCGGAAGTCGGATGCTCAACCGACTGAGCCACCCAGACGCCCCTCGGAGAATTTTTGAAGTTGCATTGGCCTCAGGCAAAAATGGATATTTCTAAAGTTTTACCTAAGCTATGTACTTTAATAATTTAAATAGTGTCTAAAAATGGTCTTTGCATGTCTAATACTCAAGCCCAGAGGATAGGGGTATTTCTTATAAACATGGCCTCTGTTGTAGCACTCAATTTGCATTCTTGTCTGTATCCCTATTCATTTCCTCTCAGCTTCTGTAACGTGCTAGGTTGCTGAACTGATGTGCCACGTGCCCAAGTAAGTCAAACCTCTTGTGGCTGCAGCCAGGACAAACATGCGGGCAGAGAAGCCAGGTTGGAGCAGAGATGTAGTGAACTGCAGGTGCTGTTCAGGCCATGAAAGGGCACCAGTGAGCAAAGTTACATCGAAACCACATCCTCCCACAGTTATCCTACTGAGTTGGCCTCTTCGTTGGAACTGTTCCGCACAGGTGAAACACTCTCATTCACAAGGGCAGAGTGACAGATTGAGAGTAGCATATAGTTTCCATGAGTAAACACAGTTTTGTCAGAAGATACTCTAATAAGTGCATACATTGG
The DNA here is from genome assembly GCF_028749965.1 of Puma concolor. Taxonomy (NCBI): domain Eukaryota; kingdom Metazoa; phylum Chordata; class Mammalia; order Carnivora; family Felidae; genus Puma; species Puma concolor. The sequence continues at coordinate 104,255,970 of NC_141670.1, read as the reverse complement.
CCTTTTTGCCTGGCTTAATGTTAGCCATCCTACAATTTTCACCTTAAATATGGGAGGGAAACTGAATCCTAGATTGGATGAGACAGTCCGACTATGTACTTCCATAGCAACCTTTATTTCTCCCGTTACAAAGCTTATAACACTTTATTGTAATTGTGTGTTTACTTGCATGTATTCTCCACTAGATTATTCACTTTTGGAAGCAAGACAGGTTTAGCTTGCTTATCCTTGAAGTTCAGATCCTTGCTGGGATTATTAAATATTGGATAAGAGGACAAAGAGTCAAGAACAACTAGATCTGAAGTCCATAAAGATAAAAGGTAGTACTGAAGAAGGAGAAGCTTATATTAAAAAGTCATGTGTAGGCTTTTCCTCTGTCTTTTTTAGATGCATTTTCCCCCACGGTAGTTACGTTATTTCTTCCCTCCTCATTTCAATACATCTGCCTCTGAGCAAAGGAGCCAACAAAGACTTAAAGGCTATGAGTATTGTGACAGGGACACATCTTTCTGCTACAAAGTATAGTTTCGGGGATCAGTAAGCAGGGTTCAGGAGGTATTTCTGATTTGGGAAATCCTTTCCAATTCCCTGGAATCAAACTCACAGATCAATACTTGAGAAGAAATATAAATAGGGGTAAAACCTTATCCAAAGGCAAATATTAAGCATGGTTCTCTCCTAACAGTACTTCTGAGATTTTATTAAGAGGAAAATGACACCATACTAGATCTCATGAACAGGCTGAGCCCGGAAGAGCACAGAATGTTAAGATGTGAGTTTCTCTACTTCCGGAAGCAGGGATGGTAGGAGAGGAAAAGGAGAAACATGAAGAGGTCATGCAAACATCGTTACTCTGCTTATCATTTATTACAAAGTTAAAAATAACACAAAATGCACCCACTGACAGGGATACAGGAAGAGCATAGCTTGATAGCTTTATGGATCAATAGGGGGGTAGATTCTTTGGTATTTTTGTTATTTTTGTTTTAATATGGGATACTATCATCAAGGTTGGTTTTTGTTTGTTTAAAATTCCATTCTCTTGAAGAAGCAGACTATAAAAAGCGAATAATTTTAAAGATTGAAGCAATAGAAAACACAGTTCCTAACCAGCATTATGAACAAGTTAAGCTTTCATTTTTAAGTCAAGAAAACCTTGGCACTTACTCTAACATTTGCATCATCTAGTCAATGCTTTTGAACCATTGTTCTATAGTGTAAATATATTCGTATTGGCTTATTGATGAACACCTGGAAGAGAACAAAATTAAACTAGCTATACATGCACAGAAAAGTTATATATTTTATCATTAATTTTGAAGGGTGGCTGACTATCCACTTCAAAATATGCCACTTCAGCATCAGAATTATTTTTTTTTTAATTTTTTTTAACGTTTATTTATTTTTGGGACAGAGAGAGACAGAGCATGAACGGGGGAGGGGCAGAGAGAGAGGGAGACAGAATCGGAAGCAGGCTCCAGGCTCCGAGCCATCAACCCAGAGCCCGACGCGGGGCTCGAACTCACAGACCGCGAGATCGTGACCTGAGCCGAAGTCGGAGGCTTAACCGACTGAGCCACCCAGGCGCCCCTAACATCAGGATTATTTTGAGGTTAAAGTCACTTGAAAAACAGTAGATGTAAGAAAAGCATTCTGCTCTCCCCTTTTCTTCCTGAAAACAGGATAAGACCCCCCCCCCCCTTTGAAAGATGTCCTCCCTGTACCAGGAGGAAAGGAACACTCTTATTATCAAGGACAGGAAGACTGAAAGAATTCTGCATAAACAGACCTTGTTAAATAATTCTTATCTTTCTTTAACCTTACTTTAACATATTTTATGTTCCCACAAAAGCTTCTCTTTGTTCATCCTAGTAGAAGAGCATTTAGGTTTTGCCATTTCTTTGGGTCTTCATTTCCATACAAGGGCTCCCATATCACATGAACATGTGTATGTTTTTCTCTCTTAAGCTGTCTTTTGTTACAAAGCCCAGCCAAGACCTAAAATGGGCAGAGGAAAGAATTTTCCTTCCCTGCAATGTTCTTAGAAATAAGAATTTCAACAGAAACATTAAATGATATATTTTACAGTTGAGTCTATGTCAAAAAAGCAAAGAAGGTAAGTTAGGTCTGGTATACTCATCTGAAGTAACTACATTCTTGTTTTTTTTTTTTTTTTTTAGTATTTATTTTATTTTTGAGAGAGAGAGAAAGGAAGATAGACAGCAAGGGAGGGGCAGAAAGAGAGAGAGAGAGAGAGAGAGAGAGAGAATCCCAAACAGGATCTGCACCGTCAGCACAGAGCTCAACTCGGGGCTTGATCTCACAAATCCTAACATCATGACCAGAGTCGAAATCAAGAGTCGGAAACTTAGTGGACTGAGCCACTCAGGAGCCTATGTAACCACATTCATATGTTGACTATAGTTTTCCTTTAATTTCATAAAATGTATCTGCCAAGTCTCTATACAATACCAAGGTGTGACTAGGAAGACTAGAAGATTAAATTTTGAATTATGTCTAATTATATTTTCTCTTGGATCATTGACCATGTATTTAGGTAACAGTTACCATCAACAGGAAAACAATATCATTTTAAAACTTTTCTCTTAAATCAGTATTGTTAAAGTTGAATTTCACTGGGACAAATATTTGAAAGGTCTTTTTTTTTTTTTTAACACAACAGCTACTGGTAAAAGGATTTTATTCAAATTCCTCTAAATTATAGCAAAGACGGGGAGAAAGAGATGCTTTTAAGAACTATATCTGAGACATTAAGTAATTTAGAGACTATATACTTTTTTTATTAAAAAAATGTTTTTTACATTTATTTATTTTTGAGAGACAGAGTGAGACAAAGTGAGAGCGGGGGAGGGGCAGAGAGAGAGGGAGACACAGGATCGGAAGCAGGCTCCAGGCTCTGAGCTGTCAGCACAGAGCCTGACGCTGGGCTCGAACCCACAGACCATGAGATCATGACCTGAACCGAAGTCGGACGCTCAACTGACTGAGCCACCCAGGCGCCCTAGAGACTACATACTTGAGAGCAGTATAAAAATTTTATAGCAGAAATTGTTTACCTTTCTACTTAATTATTGATTAAATAATATTTAGACTATATCAGCTTAAATGTGATATTTTTCACATCTGTTTTGAAGTTTCATTTCAAGACCTGGTTGCCATTCTTGGTTTTAATTTATGACTAGTCTCTGGGTCTGCAGCAGCATATAGTGAACCAATGAAGACTGGGGAGTGAGGCAGCTCTCCCATCAGAATCTACACCAGTTTGGCTATGGATATTGAGGAAATAGTGGAATCAGTTATGAAGACATTCCTTCTGTGATAAATTTTTGGAAGATTTCATAACAGCTTTACCAAAGTTACAAACTGACATGATTGATAATTTAATGTCTTCTCCTATCTCCTGATGGCATGTTTTCAATTCTTTTGTGTAGTTGATTAGGTACAAGCCTACTTTTCGTCAGATCCCTTACATTCGTTTTGTTACAGGCAGTCCCTCCTGTGCTGAATCAACTCAGGGTCACTTATTGTGTGTGGAGTAATGCTATGCATGTAATAAGAACTGTGTCTGAAACGTACAGAAATTTAAGTAGGTTCATCCGGGGTTGGAAATACTGCATTGATTGAATGAAGCCTCTAGAGGGCACTCTGCATTCAGTTCAGGTGAAAACCAGTTTCTGATGCTCACATCTTCATTTTGAATTTTGAGGGAGAGAGAGAGAGAGAGAGAGAGAGAGAGATGTGTGGTGTACACATGTGTAATAACTGATGCCCATTTCTGTTTATTTTCTTTTTTAAAACTTAGAAAAATTGTATTTCTTTATAGGAATTTTTTTTTAAGTTGCAGTAACTGTTTAACATTTATGCCCTAGACTTGTACCAAATAGATTTCCTCCTATAGTTGTAAATCGGTTTATTAAAAATTTCAATAGTCCATATTTCCTTTTTTTGTAACATTCATATGAATCTAAAATGGATGAACCTAGAATTTCTTTTTGTGCCAGAAATTAAGAAGTATTCAGAAGGCTGGTTAAAAAATGGGATAATTTTAGCATCAAAATAAATAATAAGAAGAATACATTATAACTCATTAATTACAATAGGAACTCATTAATTAATTTATACTTATAAGGATTTTAAAGCAAACCTAAATAGGACCAGGAGAAGTCTTTTCTGTACACTGGAGTGCCTACTAATAAATATAGAAGAAATTATGGATTAGAAGATCAATATTTGGGAGACCTCACAGTAATAATTCAAATAAGAAATATCAATGGATGCTGAAACTAGTGGCTAAAATTTTGATGAGGAATGGAATATTTACATAATTCATAGGATCTCCCTCCTGTCAATACTTAGTGAATACTGAAGGAAATACTAAAGAATAACTTTACATTGGAGAATCTTGGCAGGCACCACCTTAGTCAAATGATCAAGGTTAAAATCACCTGTAATGAAAAAAATCCAAATTCTGACCGTCTGATAAGATGCATTAAGAAAAAAATAGCTTCACATCTGTGGTATTTTTGCCCAAAATGCATAATCTGAATCTAATTATGAGGAAACATTAGACAAAAGCCAATTGAGAGACGCTCCACTGAATATCAGGCCACAATCTAAAGTGTCAGGTCATGAAAGTCAAGGAAAGATTGGGGAACTATCTCAGACTGAAAGAGACCTAAAATCATAAAATATAAATGCAATCTATGATCGTGAGTTGCATCCTTTTTTTTCTATGAAGAAGGGTATGAACAAAGTATTTGGCAAAAAATTGAATGGGTTTGAGGATTAGAGGGTAGTATTGTACCAATGTTCATTTTCTGAATTTATATCACTTTGACATAAGATTATTTTAAGCTGAAGGCAATTAAGAGTAGAAAAATACAGGAAGAATTCTCTGCCCTTCTCTGATCTCTCTAAAAGCAGAGCATAAACTTCCCTTTGTGAAGGTGGCATAAATTTCACTCCTTTTGTGTACCAGGATAAAAAGAGAAACTTTTATCCACAGAGATGGAGAGCCAGCACCGAAATGAATCTGCATAAATAAACCTTACTAAAATGGCCCTTATCATCCACTGGTTCCCCCATATACTTCCTACTCACTTCCCTATGATTTATCTTCCTTTGAAGCTCACACCCTCTTTCCTTTGTTAAGAAGTATATATACGTTCCTGAATCTGCTTCTTTAAGCTTCACTTCTTTTCTGTGAACTCCTGTGCAAATAAAAATACTAATAAATGTATATTACTTTTCTCCTGTTAAGCAGCCTTTGTCAGTTAAATTAGCAGGCCCCTGATACTGAACTACCCTACAAGAGGGTAGAGGAAAAGTTTCTCCTCCCAGATAGGTGATTATCTTGTGGTTACACAGAAGAATTGTCCCTGGTGGTAGGAAATGCACACTAAATCATCCAGTGATAATTTATTTCAGAATGGCTCAGGAGTAAAAAGCTTTTTGTACATTTAGAAATTTTTGATAATTTTGAAATTATTTTAAAATTAAAAAAAACACTTAAAATATTAAACCTACAAAATAAAATCTGGTTTGATGCTTTAATTATCTCATGCTCAATGTAGGAATCATTTTATGAAAATGAAATTAGCATTTCATTATGTAACAGACGCTAAGACACAGGCCAATAAATCTTCTTTGAGATTTGTGAGATTAATGCAGACCAAAACAAAGATGATTAAGTGCTTTGTTTTACTTTTCTGAAAGAATGTGGAGGAAGAGCATTTGTATGAATCAAATTACTTTGATGATCTGTTCTAGCCATTCCAGAAAAACAAATGAGCTATTTTCACCATAATATTTAAAGCCCAAGTAGGAAAAAGCACAAAATAAAAAAACAAAACCCCCACAATTTGAATGTCTTCACCTTTGCTCTGTAATGGCTGGCATTTCACCTTCCTGTGGACTTAGAATAAACACGTCAGCTCTTTTGAATTCTCATATTATAGAAGCCTACTTTTGGAAATGTGGGTTAGTGTTAAAATCCATGCTCATTAGAAAAACAAAAGTCTCATAGAGACTTTTTTTCTTTTAATTCAATAAATATTTCTTTAAAACCTCTTTGTGTGAGACCTCTTAACCTTCAAAATTAACCAAGACTGTCCTCATCTTTTTGGATGAGTTGTGAAAAGAAAGAAAGGTGCATAAAAGGGGATTTTTTTTTCCTTTCATTAATTACCTTTTTTTTTCCACACAAGGGTATGACCTTTGACACACAGGGGTTGAAATCAGTGTTTATCACTGTATTATTTTTAGTTGCAAAAGTTATAAAATAAAATTATATGGACCTTGTCTATTCATTTCCGAGTATAGAGAATGGGTTATTTATTTGTAGGTGAAATGGAAGAAACACTGGCTTCTTTATGTTTTTCCAAAATATCAAACCATTGAATTCAGATGGGAATTATCAAGGGTCATGAATTATGTAAGAAACCAGCAAAGAAAAATAATTTTATTATTTGGTATAAAATTTGTTTTTGTTTTTCATATATCTTTACAGGCTTTATATTAAAGCAACCTCTAGTATTTGTATAAATGCAACTATACGAAGACTAGAAAAGGAATGACTAAAATTGGGTAGGTCAGAATACATGGCAGTGGGAGTGAATCTTACATATAACTGGTATTTCAGAGATCCAGTGGAAAAAGGAAAATCTTCAAAGGCCAAGTGGCATTCTGTAACAAAAATAGGGACCAAGAGGTGGATGAAGTGATAGTTTTTATGAGTAATGACAGGATGGATAGCAAACAGTAGCATTCTGCTAGAGACATGACATTCACCCTCACTCAGGGATGTTTGTTGAAATATGACAAACATAAAGTCATCCTGGCCAGGCTAGTCATAGAGATGGCAGCATTTATTGAGCATTTATTGAGCCCAGCATTGCACCCAACATTGTATATGCCTTATCTCATTCAATCCATAGACGTCTCTCCTGAGGTTGGAACTGAATCCCTTGTCTTACAGTTGAAGAAACTGAAGTTCACTGAGGATGAAATAATTTGCCCAAGCTGAGCTCTTAACCAATGCATTCCATTGGTCAGGGACTATGTGTAGACTGCCAAAGGTAAAATCTTAGAATAGATCATAGTGACTCTGGTAGAGGTAGATCTTTTTTAAAAGCAGTGTTTGTTTGTTTGTTTGTTTTCCTTCAACAAATTTAAAAAAAGAAAAAAAAAAAGACAGTAAGAAAGGAAAGAGCCAAATGTAAGATTTGGTCCTAAAGAACTAAAAAAATTAGGAACTGGTACAGGAAATAATTGTGTGTGGTTGACCACATAATGGAGATCATAGCACAATTAGATTCAGAATTCCAATGAGATTTGGAAAGCCAAGAAATTGGTCAGATTATTTTTAGAAAAATGAAATTATAAATGTCCAGAGAAAAGAGTTTAGTTTTGTAGATGAAAAAAATTTAATTGCTTAAAAATACACATCCATACCAAATATAAGCATGAATATTTGGCACAGTCAAATCCCAACAATGCTGAATAAATAGGAAAAACAAGTATTTTAATACTTTGTAATAAATACTTTTGTAATAACTATTAATAAGAATACAACTTTAATGTAGAAAATTTAGAATAAAATGATGGTAGACTTACTCTATTTTATTTATAAAGCCACATGCATTTTTTTTTTGCAAATTGGGATTAAGGGTATATAAACTTTTATATTTTACTTTTTCTGATTAATATATCATCAGAGTATTAAAGGCCTTTCCTTCAGTAAAGAAATCTGTGAGTAGAAAAGGAATTCAATTCAAAGCATTCAAGAATAAACATGAACCATCTTGGCTCAAAGTAAGAGGCTTAATAAACATCAATAAAATACGATGTATTTAAGTACACCAAGACAAGCAAAAACCAGTCAGAAGGCAGTGTGACTATCAGTACAATGTAAAAGCTGATTTATGGAATTGTTGAATCACTATATTGTACACCAGAAACTAACTATACGTGGACTAACTGGAATTAAAGTAAAAACTTATGAAAAAAAAAATGAAAACGAGCAGATGGATGTTCGGAGTTAAGAAACTTGATTTTCAACTTTCCTGTTAAAGATTTTGTGTGTTCCTCAACACCTAAGTCCAAGCTCAAGCACACGTAGGATCTATTCTAAGTCTAGCTATAAAGCTACACATAAACAAAAAATTGGGATTCACCCAAAGATTCTGAAGGAATTTGAGGGAAAATTTAGGAATCCTTCTCAAAAAATGTTAGCCGTCAGGAAAGAGAAATGAGGATTGCTAATATTATTTTAATTAATAAGAAGAACCATATAAGAAAGGCAAAGACTTTACCTGTCAGCAATGTAATTTCATGATATAGATCTACTAATATGAAAGTAATTTAAGCTATAGAAAGAAATCTTTCTGTAAGGACAAATCTTGCTTCACTGAATAAACACACATGTGAGAACTTCACTAAGATTGTAGGTAGGCAAAAGCAATTTTAAAAATGGAGTTGCATTAAAAATGTTTTGTCGTGTTTAAAAAAAACAGATTCTAGAAAAGAACTAAAGGGTGTAGAAAATAGATATATTTTTGGGTCAGTATAAATATTTGGTTTCTCTTAGGAATCTGGGTTAGGAAAGATTTTGTTTTGTTTTGTTTTGTATGTAAATTACAAGAAAGAAAAGTAAACAATGGCAACAACATTTTTAAAGGCTTTTCAAACCAAAATGCTAAAGCAAAAGCAATAAACTACAGGAAAGTTACACAAGCTTATGGAAATAGACCGAGAAGTAGTACACGACTTTCATTAGAAGGAATTACATTTAGAGAAAAAAAACAACCCAAAACATATTATTTACTTATGAAATCATTCTCACAGCTCTATAGAGATTAAAAAAAAAAGACTGGATTTTTATCATTCAGCTATTCAGCAGATAATTATTGAACACCTACTACGTGCCAGATGTTCTTCTTGATGGCTGGCACATTATATCAATGAACAGAAAAGAAAAAGAAAATCCCTGCTCTTGTGGAGCTCACATCCTTAAAAACAACAATAATTATCCGGCCTCCAAACACACTTATCAGTGAATTTGCTGTCAGGTACATTAATAAACATGACTCTGAAGATGATCCAGTGAAGGCCAAGTACTGATCAAGAAGATTAATTGCTTTAAAATAATTAAAATTTTAGTACATCTGTTTGGAAAATATGAATAGTTTCAAAGAGAATGTTAACAAAATCACGGAATGCGTTCTGAGAACAACCTGTCTCTTCAAAAGTGACTATGATCTGCATTATGGCCCTAGAGTTTATGTCATAAAACACATAGCTCTGAAGTATTTAAATCTTTTTAAATAAAAAGGAAGAATTAGGGAGGTTCCTCAGAAAGATACTATCTTTAACATGTAAAACTTCTAAAGAGCTCTTTTGAAAAGGGTACAGATCCTATGATGGCTGGAAATACAAAGTTGTAAAAAACTTAGGGGGTGATTTGGTGAAACTCAAACAAAATAAAAAACCCTGCCTGGGCATGGAGAGGGTCGTAATCGCAGGGACCCAGCAAGGGCAAGAGCTAGGAGAAGTTTAATAAAATGTAACAGTTACTGACAGCAGTTTTTATTTAAAAGTAAAAGAATTCGGGCATGAAGCCTGTAAGAAAAGAATGTTGCTCCTCTTGTAGTTTGGCGATGCCCCTGCCTGGCAGAGTAAATGGGCTGGTGAAACACAGACCCCACATGTCCTGGACATGAGTCAGGGGTTAATGAATTAGGGAAGTGGCAACTAGCAACCATTGATTAAAAATTTCAACCCATGACAAGTTGAGAGGTGTGAGATTAAACTTATAACTGAACTGATTATTATCTCCCCAATTCTCCCACACTCAGCTGGAACTGATTGTGTGTGCCAAGCTGCAACGCCTAGAGAAGAATGTTCTAGAGAAGAGAAAACGAGCACGTAAACCCAAATTCACAGTGCTCAGAGGTGAAGCATCCCTTTAATACTCTCAATAAGAAAGGAAGCTAAGGGAGCGTGATCTTTTTGGGGTGACTTTGGAGCAGATAACTTGTCAGGGGAACTGCCAGGGTGCAGTTGTTCTGGGTGCTGCTGTGCTGTGTGACATAGGAGGCAGGGGAGGCTGAAATGTCACCATTCCCCACTTGCCACGCCAACAGCTCTGGGGAGGTCTGCATACACCCAGAAGAAGGGGCCCCTGTTTCTCAATCACACGACGCACTCTATGGGCTAGTGGTGCCCTGGCGACTGTGTCCCCTCTCAAAAACTACAGTCAGAGGCAGAGCCCCTCCCTGGCACCACTGGGGTGGAAATTTGGCAGCTCTTCTGTTTGTGTGTCGAGGCACTGAGACCACTTTGAATCAGTTCCTTTACTGCCCCCACAGGGATACAGACATGCTAAAGGAACTTCCTCTGGCCGATTCTCACCCAAACAGGGGACACCATCCCCACCTGAGAGTACTAAGCAATGGCAGCGAGTTCCTAGGACCCCTGCAGAAGAATTTTTACAAAGAAGACATTTTACAAAAATGACAAATTCCCTTTGCATACTCTTTAAGAATAGGACTCTTAACAGTCCAAGATTTCTCAAAAACGATGTAGTAGGGCCCTCAGCAGTCTTTATTTAGACCCAATTTCTCAAAACCGTACCTAGTTAGAACTTGTCAGGCTGAGGGGATTTTCCACGCTTCTAAGCAACGTTTTTCATCTTTACACAGAGTTTTGGCCGTTGGCAGCTGCAGGGCCACTGGCAGTCTCTGGATGCATAAAGAGATCCCTGAGCGCACAAGCCCTGACCAGCAGGCTTCCAGTTCCTGTAGTGCTTTTGGTAACCACCAACGAACTGCTGATCAGAAAACATCCTTTTCCTATGACAGAACAATCTAATTCAAAAAGAACTCTGGCTGGCACTTACTGCATGATTGATTTATTGACCAGGGAATTACTGCGGGCAAACAGGCACGCTGGCTATCCTTTCTTAAGCAGATTTTTGGTGTGTTTGTTTGGTTTGGTTTTATTCCGTCAGAGAGCTTTTTGTTTCTTTTCATCCATCAGATTTCTGGAACTCCAGCCTAGCCTGGTTGGCCATTCCAAGTCCTCTGCTCAGACTCTATTAAGAGAAAAACCAGAACTGTACTGGAAAATAATGTATCTGAGGTAGAATTAACCGGGAGGAGATTATCACAAAGTGAAACTGTTCTTTGGATCTGCTAGGTGAGAGTGAAAGTAAAGGTCACTTTTTGGTAAGAGACTCTGAATATTAGTAAGAATGGAACTGTGTGTTGGGGAAGAGAGTGGGAGTTGAAGGTCAAGGGGGAAATTTGGTGGCTGCAGTAACTATAGTTAATTTATGAATGGACTCTAAGCTACGTCAGTGGATGCTTCTGATGAGCCTGAATGAGTAGAGGGCAAGTAGAGGAAGTTTTGGGGTGTGAGGAAAGTCCAGAAAAGGTGCTAATCAAATGTTCCACAAAAGGGAACAACTGGGTAGCCATGTTGATGCTTTATTTAGTGCTTGGAAAGGACCACAGGAGGACTCACGATAGAAACCATGCAAGACGGCATGTGGTCACTGGCCTGCTTCTGACAGAGCAGCAGGCTCCAGAATACAACATCTGGTTATTAGGTATTCTATTGGTATTGTGTCTCATATGTTTAAAATTAATTTCTAAGCATTATTTTGCATGCTTCAAGAAACAAAACACAAAAGCAAAAGAACCCAAAACAAACAAACAAAAAATAAGCTTTCTAAGAGGAAAACGTAACTAATGGTTCTTCACTATGATTTTTGCTGTAGGCAAATTTAGAGCTGGAATACTTGTAAGTTTTCTAGACAAGCCTATCACTGTTGCAGGCAACACGAACAACTTTCTCCCTGTTGGTCTTCCAAGCCTATGTGGTCATGGAAAGAGCCCTTGACCTGGAATTGGAAGATCTGGATTCTAGATGTGTCTTTGCCACTACCTACCTGTGATTTGGGCAAGTACTTAGCTCATTTTTTGCCTAAAAATTAATGCAGTTATTCATTCAGTCAATGGTCATAAACCAAGAAACTGCTAAGTGCATGTGGCTCTCATTTTCCTCATATGTAAGTTAAAGGAACAACCTTAGGTCAACCCAATATTGAAATCATATAATTGATTTTAAAATGTCACTTTTTTCTTTTTGAGAATGGAGATGAAAATCTAGGTTCTCTGGGGTTGCCTGGATGGCTCAGTTTGTTGAGCATCCAACTTCAGCTCAGGTCATGATCTCATGGTTTGTGAGATCAAGCCCCACATGGGGCTCACTGCTGTCAGCACAGAGCCTGGAGCCTGCTTCAGATCCTCTGTCCTCCTCTCTCTCTCTCTGCCCCTCCCCTGCTGTGCTTTCTCTCTCCAAAATAAATTTTAAAAATCTTAAAAAAAATCTAGGTCCTCTGGTATGATACATAAACACTGCATATTTATCAAAATATTAGGTTATGTATTTTTAAAAATTTTTTTAATGTTTTTATTTATTTTTGAGACAGAGACAGACAGAGCATGAGCAGGGGAGGGGCAGAGAGAGGGGGAGACACAGAATCCGAAGCAGGCTCCAGGCTCCAAGCTGTCAGCACAGAGCCTGATGTGGGGCTTGAACTCACGGACTGTGAGATCATGACCTGAGCCGAAGTCAGATGCTCAACCGACTGAGCCACCCAGGCACCCCAAGGTTATGTATTTTTAATTAATAAACTTTAAAAAAAAATTTTACACCCTAAAAGTACATCTATTTTAATAAGTATGCATTAGAGAAGATAAAAAGAAAACAATAATATTTGTATTCTTCCTTGAGTTCTACCTTACTGTGATAATTAGTATTAACATAAGTATTCCATATTTTTCCCTATGCTCATAACAAATATAGGTATATATATATATAGACAATATTTCCTTTCTTTCTTTCTGTTTTAAAATAAAAATATATAAAAATAAATAAGTAAAAATATAGTCATATTATACATTACTCTGCTAATTATTTGGTTATTCTGTATTACTCTGAACTTTTTTTTCAGGTTCATACATATAGCTCTAACCAGTTATTTTTAATGACCAAATATTATTTGAAAATTATGAATGGACCAAATTCATCTAATCATTTCCCTGTAATGGAATATCAAGCTGTTCCTAATTATTTTTTCCTTTTTAATCTCACTACAATCAATATGTAATAGAAATATTTATCTAAATATATTCTTATACAATGATACTTTATTTATATAGAATAGATTTACCAAAGCCAGATTGTTGGGTTAAAGGGTTTGAATGTTCAAACTTTTAATAATGCTTCCAGGTTACTTTCCAAATTGGTTATAACAATTTTCTTTTCTATCATCTATGTGTAGGACTTATTTTGCTACGAGTTAGCTCTAGATGTATTAATATCTTTGCCAAAATGGGTATTCCATTGTTGTTTTAATTTGTGTTTTCCTAATTACCAATGATGTTGATCATATTTCAGTATGGTTATTATTTATTTGCTTGTTCTATTCTATAATTGCTAGTCCTGGTTCTTCACTGACCTTCCCTATGAGCTCCTTTTTCTTTCCCATCTGCAGTAGTTCTTTGTCTAGCATTTTCACAGGTATAGGGGTCATAGAAAAAATAAAAAGCAAGTTAAATGGGATCGGGACTATGGGTGTTGGTTTGGGGAGGTAGGAGTTGTAATTTTATATAGGTGATCAAAGGCAGGGCTCATTGAGAAGGTGACATTTGAGCAAGACTTACAGTGAGTATAGGAGTGACCCATGTAGCGTACTGGGGAAGCAGTATTTCCGGTCAAGGTAGCCACTAGCCAAGACTCTAAGGCTTGAGCTTGCTTGGTATGTCCAACAAACAGCAAGGAAGAAGGTATGACTGGAGTAGAGGGAGCTAGAAGGGGGGGTGTAGCTGATAATACTAGAAGTAAAAGGGAGTCAACCCAAGGAGGGCTTATGGGTATTAAAAAAGATCTTGGTGTGTGTGTGTATGTGTGTGTGTGTGTGTGTGTGTGTGTGTGTGTGGTGAGCATAACATAATGTATAGAGTTGTTGAATCACTATGTTGTATACCTGAATGTAACATTGTGTATCAACTATACTTTAATTAAAGAAAAAAATCTTGGCTTTTATTCTGAGGAGATGAGGGTTTTGAGCAGAGAATTGGTATGATGTGACATATTTTGGAAAGATCACTCTGTGTGTAAAGGGAGGTAAAGGAAAAAGGTATAGGCCTATTTGGAAAATAATTGCTATAATCCAGGCAGGGATACTAATGGTTTGGATAGAGTGGTAGTGGGGATGTGGAGAGAAAAGTATTGGATTTTGGGTGTAATTTAACCAGAAAGAGGAGGAAAGGAGGTGGGGGAGAGAGAGAAAGAGAGAGAGAGAGAGACAGGGAGGTAGAAAGAGAGAGAGAGAGAGAGAGAGAGAGAGAGAGAGAGAGAAGAGAGTTAGATAGTTAAAGGATGCCTCTAAAGTTCTTTTAGACTAAGCACCTGGAAAAAAAAAAATGGAATTGTCCTTTATTGAGACAGAGAAGAATGAGGGAGGAGGAAATTTGAGATACTTAGAGAAATAGAGGTTGTTTTTTTTTTTTTTTGAACCTCTTATTTTGGATGTCTTTAAGAAATCCCCATGAAGACATACTTTTAGTTATGTTGATATATGATATATATATCATATATTCAAATGATATGAATATAAGACTTGATCAAATTTAATCCTCACCTTAAAATAATAAAGAAGCCACAGTTATTTCCTGATTTGCAGTTAAGTTAAATATAATGATGATGAACTTCTTCCTTAAAGATAATCTACAAATTATTCGTTATTGTCAGAGGCATTTTATCACAGACACATTAGTGTTTTGATTTTTTAAATACAAATGTATTTAAAGGTGTTGAAATGTTAGACTTGGATCTATTCTGGGTTTTTCTTGTACTAAGCCCCTGAGGGTACAGAACTATCTAATTTTGTATTTATGGGGTTGCCTCTTGACATTTTGACTCACAATAGGAATAAACTTAAGTATTAACTCCAAAGGGCAAAGAGCTAAGAACAAAATGAGGTGGTCAGGTAAAGGAAAATCTTCTCATTGGAAAAGAACAGTCATGGAGGGTCACATTAGTGAGAATATCTTGTGTATGTGGTCTGGGTTTGTGTTTTTTGTTTTTTGTTTCTTGTGTTTTGTTTTGGTGTTTGTTTTTTTTCCCTGCTTTTAGCATTGTTAACTACTGGCAATTGAAAAGATGACCCTGAATGTTCAGAGATTTGTTCAAAAGTACAATGAAAACAAGCACAGGATGAGTAAAAAACAATGGTCAATGATCTATTTTAACCTAAAACATAAAGAAGACATTAAATTCTGACAATTATAGAAGGAACTTCTAAATCACAGCGGAAAATTAACAAGTCTCAGAAAAATCAGAGAAAATTTAATTAAGGTTAAGCCTATTCAAGCCTGGTAGAAACCAGGACAGACCAATACATGATTTATAATAGTTAAATGTCATTGACTTACTCTGTTATTTACTAATTCTATGTAGGTGCTATGTTTCTTTAGATCTTACTCTCCACATTACTTCATAATGATTTTTAAGTGTTTTATTTAACTGCTTCAGCACTGAGTTAAGATGTTAGTGAATGAAAACAAGGATAACAAACGTGCAGATTTGAGGCATAGTTGACCAGACAGAGGAGCAGAGCAATTTACACACGAAGGCCAAAAACTGGGTGTGGCATAATAAAAGTATAGGTGGTCTTTGGCCTTTGTTCTTAGCAGACCTCCTCAAACCCTTGGAGTTTCCTGAGTGATAAGAGTGTCTTGTTATTCACAGGGAGCTCCTTTTGATCACACCTACATTTATCCTAGTGAGGTGACCCAAGGAGGGACTCCTAGAGATCTTTGGGCTGGCTTAGTGAGAGGCCAAGGAAGCCCAGTCCGGGCTTCCCCCCACCCCCATACCTTACTTATGCATCTCTTCCTTTTGGCCTTTCCTGAGCTGTATGCTTTATAATAAACTGGTAAATGTAAAAATGTTTTCTTGTGTTCCGTGAGCCATTCTAATGAGTTATTGAACCTGAAGAGAGGTCTGTGGAACCTTCAAATGTATAGCTGGTCAGTCAGAAGTATAGGTGGCTGTTGGGGTTTGTGACTGGAGTTCAAAGTGGGGTCAGTCTTGCAGGACTCAATCCTTAAACTGTGGCACCTGTGCTAACTCCAGGGAGTTAGTGTCAGAATTGAATTGAATGAATTGAATTGAACACCCAGCTGGTGTTGGGAGAATTTGGTGTGCAAAAAATCACAAAAAATCACTCATTTGCTGTCAGAAAGAAAGATGTCCACAAAGGGTATAAGTGCTGTTTGTATTAACCCAAATATCATCATATATAGAAGGAATAGTGAGCCCAGAGGAAATAACAAGCCTCCATATTAGCCTTATACATTCAGATCAGTAAAATTATGGCAAATCTCACACATATTTATTTGTACTTCTGAAGTTCCATAAAATAACTGTAGAAGAATCAAGATCCTCTATTCTTTGATCCCAAATGAGGTGAGATAGATATCAGTTACATCATTTTGTTATATGATTTTTTATTTACTCACTCAACAAATATTTATTAAAGTTTACTATAGGTCAAGAATTGTCTTAGATGTTCCTTATATTTGTTATTGTAAGAAACAAATCTGTGACACATTTTTGGGTATTACGTATAATTTACACCTAATCTCACATGACTGCTTCTAAGCGAAAATTACTGAAAGTTGAAAATACTTTTAAGGCAACTGTTTTCTTTTTTTTTTTTTTTTTTAATTTTTTTTTCAACATTTATTTATTTTTGGGACAGAGAGAGACAGAGCATGAACGGACGAGGGGCAGAGAGAGAGGGAGACACAGAATCGGAAACAGGCTCCAGGCTCTGAGCCATCAGCCCAGAGCCCGACGCGGGGCTCGAACTCACAGACCGCGAGATCGTGACCTGGCTGAAGTCGGACGCTTAACCGACTGCGCCACCCAGGCGCCCCAAGGCAACTGTTTTCTATACCATAACCTAATTTGGTTGCTAATTGGTTGTTTTAAATAGATCTGCATGTTGATTGAATGCTTACTATGTGTCAGAAACTCTAAACGTATTATCTTATTTAATACTCACAACTATGATTATCCCCGTTGGGAAGATGAGACAATGAAAATTTTAGAGAGATTAAGTAACTTAAATAAAAAGTGTGATTTGAACTCAGGCAGTCTGACTCAAGAAACCACACTCTTAACCACAATACTGATTTTAAGTGGTGTCAGTGAAATATTAGATGCCCTTTTCTTGTCAATAAATAAGACCTGCTCCCAGCTTTGCTCAGAAGGGTAGGTGTGCTGCCCTGAGCCATTGATGAGAAGGGGTTTCACCATCCTGTAATAAATTATGCCATATAATACTTTTTAAAAAGATCACCACTGTATAGAGATGAGGTAACTCCTTGTACACTCTAGAGCATTTCCAATAGTCTTCAATCGAACTAAGGTTGATAATCACAGCACTTGTGCTTCTCTAAGGAATACTTACCAATACATTGCCTGGACTTCTAGATGCCTATTAGATATTAGCAGCTGCCTCATCCAAATTCCTCCGCACATTCTCCCAAATCCTTACAGATCAACAAGGAGAGCAAATAAAATCAATAACAGGAACCTGCAGCATAAATAAGTATCTTAGGCTGCTCAGACTTCCATGACAAAATATTACAGATTGGGTTGCTTCAACAAGAGAAATGTATTTCTCAAAGTTCTGGAAGCTGGAAGCCCAAGATCTCTTAACAGTGGCAGCCCTGGGAAGGCACCACTGAACAGAGGGCATGAGATTTGGAAGAAAGAAGTGTCCTGTGGAATTTGGTGGTGAAAGGATATAAGCAAACAAGCGGTGGAACTGAACCCTAGGGAAATAAAAATCAGAATATACATCAACCTCAAATACATCAACTACCAAAGAAAAAGCAGTTATCTTTATCAACAGAAGAGGGTTCTCTTAGACTAAGAAACCTAGTAAGACACACTCACCATATCTACACAGAAACACCTGCTATACCCAGTCCAGAAAAATGATTACAGAATGACAGGCAACATCCATTAAAAACTGAAAGAAGAAAAAAGAAAATGACAATCAAAAGGTTTTAGCTGATGAAAATATTCTCCAAAACAACAAACACAGGGCACCTGGATGGCTTAGTCAGTTAAGTGACTGACTTTTGATTTTGGCTCAGGTCCATGATCCCATGATTTGTGGGTTGGAGCCCCACGTTGGGCTCTGTGCTGACAGTGTGGAGCCTGCTTCAGAGTCTCTCTCCCTCTCTCTGCCCCTTCCCTGCTCTGCCATCTCCTTCTCAACAATAAGTAAACATTACAAAGTGTTTTTTAATTAAAAATAAAACAATAAACACAAAACAGAGGAAAAGTGCAATAAATCACCTCTCCTCCAACATTTCTAAATAAGTATTGTTAGATATAAAAGAGGACTTTAAATCATAAATTCAGAAAACTCAGGACAGAAGTGGACAAATTTTTTTTTTTTAATTTAAAATGAGATATGACCAAATTCAGGAAAGAAATTGAAGACGATGATGAAAATCATCTCATAGATGAAGCCCAAATTACAAAGTATCCAAGGGAGAATAGATCTGATGGCAAGTCTAATAAGATGTTTTGAGTAGAGGAAACAAAAATAAAATGAAAGGCTCAGAAAGAAAGTACTAAATATAGAACAGCAAAAAAGATCCTATATACAATGGATTTTCCTCAATTAAGAAAAATAAAATAATGGAGTAGAACTATTGTTAAAACAGTAATCAAAGGAAAAGTAAAACCTTAAAGTTGTTGTTGAAAGTGCCCATCATATACCTTGGAAATTACAAGTCAGAGTCTAGCAAAACTGTTTACTTTTAAAGAATCAGAAAAAAATATGTTCATCTGGGAAAAAAAAAATACCAAGAAACTTACAAAGTTTCTTGACTTAAACATACAAAAACAAGACAAAAATGACACAGATTTTTTTTTTTAACTTAGGAAAGTATGAGTAAAGAATTTTGCATCCAGTGAAGCTGTTTTATATGTATCACAACTAAAGGAAATTTTGGCAAAAGGACTGTTGATGAGTATTAAAATAGTAGACCTAAGAATACATCCAGAACTAAAACAAAGGCGAGGACGAATATGAAAAAGTGTTATGTAAATTGTATGTGCTCTTACAAAGTGAAAGTAACTTAGAAAAAGAAAAAAAAATTGGAGAAGGGAAAAAGTAGATATTAGAATAAGTTCATTGATTGCTGCATAAGTTATAGATAGAAGTCAACAAATGTCATTTAAATCTAACAAATAGTAGAAGACTAATTAAGGAAAAAAAGATCAAGGGAATTTTAAGAGTTATTAGCACAGAGTTAGTCAACTACTAAAACAAAAATACAAGCTTTCCTAAGTGCAAAAATAAGTACCAAATCTAAGCAAATAAGACAGATTAAGAGAAACAAAGTAAATCTGATATTAATGTTAACATCAAATAGTAACACAGAATCGAGAACAGATACACTGGTCTTATCAACAAATGGAAATGGGATTAACTCGGCTACTTAATAAACAGGATTTTCAATGTGGTTTACAAAGCAAAACAAATCTATGCTGAAGAAAAGACACTCCAAAACCAAGGGATTCAGAGAGACTAAAAGTAAAGACTGGGCTAAGGCTGAGCAGACAAATGAAAGCACCAAGAATGTTGGGGTTGTGATCAGTAAGGTAAAATTCAGAGGCAAAGTATTAAATGAGACAAGTTAACACTCTGAAATTAATTGGGAGTAAATACACTTGATAATTCACCTATCTCTGGTCATTAATTTGAAAATGTCAGATAACATTAAACACCAAGTCTCACTTATGAAATAATTCTTACAATTGATCTTGACATACTTTGTTTCAGTAACGAGCAGATAAACATTATATCAATAAGGTATATAGCACATATGAATTTAACTCTTCTTTTCTTGAAACCCTGTTAGAATCCCAAGAAATGAATTCTTGAAACTATCATTAGCCCACAAGGACAAAGAGAACTGGAAAAGGAGACACCAGTAGCTGAGATTTTCTTAATCACTTTCTAGAAGAAGAAAAGAAGTTTCAATCGAATTATGGGGGCACAGGAAGTTAAAACCAGTCTGTTTAAAGAAAGATGCCACCAAGAAGTGAGGACAATTTTCTCCAAAGAATTTCTGAGAGGCTAAGCATTTGAAAGGGCTGAAGAAAAAATGGGAAACAAGGGAAGTGATTCAGTGTCTGATTTTGGAGCACTTGAATCCCTCAGGTCTCTTCCCACAGGAACCATCTTTAACACTATATGCGTAGCCAGAGACTGATTCTTTTGGGAAGATAAAACCAAAAGCCTCTGGGCTTAGGGACAGAGGCTCAGAGGAGGACAGAGAGGGGTGAGGGTGAGGGGTTGCATGAAAATCTACATAGAAAACTGTAGTAGAAGATCTCTTCCCACGTTTTTGCTCACAATACCTATAACCAGCCATATGTCTCAAGACTACACATTTGGAAAAGTCCTCGCTAGAAAAACTGAACAGCCAGAAAAGACCCAATGATCAGAAGTTCTGAGGTGGTACAGAAAATTCTAGGAAGTAAAGGTGCACCATAGGCCAAAGAGTAACAGTCCAGATTGGAGAGCTGAACAAGGAGTTCAAGAAGGGAGGGTGTTAGAAAAAACAGCATCTGAAGGGATTGACTGTAGAGAGAATATCAGAGGTAGGGTGTCTCATTTACTGAGGAGGACTTCTCGAAAGTCAACCAACTAAAGCAGCAGAGCAACTTTTAACTCAGGTGAGGGAGAACATTCTTAGGAGAGAACTTTTGACCAGACTGAAGTAGTACTTGGTTCAACACTAAATAATATGTGGAGCAATACTAATAATGCAGAAAAATTACTCTCTGTATCCCTGCAGGGAAGGTAAACTGGTGTTATTTTGCTTGAGAGCATTGTGAGTACATATAAAAAGTCTTGAGGTTTTCCAAGCTTTTATTCAACACTCCCCTTTTAGGAATTTATCCAAAGAAAACAAAAGTGAATGTGCACAAAAGTTTAAATGCAAGTGGGCTCGTTGTAGCATCGTTTGTAATAGACAAAGATTGAATTCAATTCAAACATGCAACCAGTTAAGTAAACGCTGAAATAGTTATATAACTGGATACTACTGAGAAATATTTACCTGGGAAAATATTTATAATATAACATTAAAAAAAAAATAAAGGAGGGGGGGTGCCTGGGTGGCTCAGTTGGTTAAGCATCCAACTGCAGCTCAGGTCATGATCTCGCAGTTTGGGGGTTCGAGCCCCACATCGGGCTCTTTGCTGACAGCTCAGAGCCTGGAGCCTGCTTCAGATTCTGTGTCTCCCCCTCTCTCTGCCCCTCCCAAGCTAATGCTCTGTCTTTCTCTGCCTCTCAATAATAAATAAATATTTAAAAAAAATTTTCAGACAATCTTTTGCTATGGTCTTATTTAAAAAAAAATTTTTTTTTAATGTTTATTTATTTTTTTGAGGGGGAGTGGGGCAGAGAGAGAGGGAGACACAGAATCTAGAGCAGGCTCCAGGCCCTGAGCTGTCAGCACAGAGCCTGACGCGGGCCGGAACTCAAGAACTCTGAGATCATGACCTGAGCCAAAGTCGAATGCTTAACTGACTGAGCCACTCAGTTTCCCCAACAATGGACCTATTTTTAAAGAAAAAAAAAAAAAAAAATGGAAAGGTAGAGAGAGATCTGAAATATTCAGTAGTTATTTGGGAGAGTGGGTTTAAACCTGAGTTTTCTTTTCTTTCTTTTTTGTCTGTATTTTAAACATGTAAAGCCTTTTGCATAAATAAAGCAACTCTTAGAGTGGCCACACATGGAAAGAACTGACTTATAGCTTATGTTTTAATATTATAATTAGAAAATAAAAACTACTTTCAAATAGAAAGAAAAAGACAAGGAGGATAAGAAGATGGCATGGTGGCAGGTTATTTTGTAATGACCAGAAAATGGTTCCCCTTGGCATAAAAATAGAGCCACCTTACAGGCTAAATTAATCCCCAGGTGTCCCCTTACTCAACAAACATTTTCAGGGCACTTACCATGCACGCTACTCACTGTGATCAGCTCTTTTCCTATTAGAAGCAACTAACTATTCAGCAGATAAGACTCGGAAGTAGTTGGAAATAAATAAGAATCATATACTTTTCCGTGTAGATTGTAACCTACTCTAAATTTAGCATGAATGTGTAAAGATGTTCTGAGCTGTGAAAAATAGTAAACAAGTGTAAGTACAATTATGAATAAAAGCACCCCAACAATGTCACATTCAAGTATTAATAATGACAGCATAGGGTGTGAAACTTAAGTTTTGCTGCTAATATTTATATTTCTTTTCTTGCTTGTGTTCTAAAATAAAGTGTGGTAAGGTATAGAGCAAAATGAAAACATTTTTTAAAAGGCAAGTAAGCCAAATGGTTTCAATCTTAAAATAAGTTTTATTTTGTTTTTTAATGTGCTGGTATCTTCCACAATTATTGAAAACACCACTCGGGTAATATAAAGAGAATGAGGGATCTTCCATGGTTAAAACAATGGAAGCAGTTGTGCTCGGAAAGCAGATGTCCCTGGCTTAAGAATATTTTCTACACATGAAACGGAAAAATAAATCTCTAGTCCAGTTGCCTTGGAAAGTGAGGTGATGTGTGATGTAAGTAATTACAATCCTAACAGAGCAGTATATTCAGAAAACAAAGTGGTAGGTAGAGTAATATATCAAAATACAAATTAGCAAATGATATAAATGTCTAAGAGTGGGGAGTAAAAATTTATAGCAAACAAATTCTGAACATAACATATCTACTCTCTAAAGTAAACCCATGTTTGAACAGACGTAGCTGGTTTTCGAAGCAGAAGCCTACCAGAGATGAAAAGAACCCAGTTTACTGAGGATATTAAATTTAAATTTTCAATTTATATTAAGGAATAAAAGAGAAAGATCTAAGCCGAAACCAAGCTGAACTTTCTAAACTCGAGTCCCTTCATTTTTTTTCTTCATTATTGTATCACGTAGTGTATTCACACAACTTCCTGTCTGAACAGCACGAAAGGAATTGTGAATTTGTTATTTCCAACTGCGCTGAAAATCAGAATTTTGCTAATGCGGTACCTTCCATCCTGTTATTGGGCTTTGAACTGTGTCAAGTTTGAGCCATGAAAACTGACTATACTGGCTTAGAAGATCTGTGTATTTAATTACCACGTTGGAGGAGATGCCTTTAGCTTAAATTCTGAAGCCTTCAGCACAAAACGGCAACTCTGAGAGCTGCCAAACAGAAAGAGTTGCCAAACGGAAAAACTTATACATAACTCATTCAGCTGGCTGTGTGTTGTCTGTGACCTGCCCAGGATCTGGTATAGACCTCTAAGCAAGCTCTGTCTCTCCACAGTTAATATCAAAGACATTTCTATTAAGATAAAAGCTGGCAGATCCAGTTTCCAGATACACAGATTTCATGCTGAGAGGCAGAACTGGTCCTTCCCAGAGAACTGATAAGTAGATTCTTTGGAGGATTCTAATCTGGTATTCCTTCCAACAACATCTCCCCAGCACTTCCTGGCACATAGTAGGGATTTTACAAATGATTGTTGCATGGAATCAAACAAAGAATTTATGGAGGTATGAGGTATTAAAAACAGGCAGAACAGAAGATATGCTACAGACATCTTCTTAGGCATTCTATATAAGCTAGGCCTCAGAAAATGAAGTCTATGTTTATCCCATGGGTGTTGTTTACATGAAGAGCCTCTTCCAAAACAGTGCTTTATAGAGTCTCGCTGAAAACACAAGTTTTCCAAAAGTCCCTTGCTTAAATCTCTGTGAATTTATCCATCCAATAAACATTAATTTTACTTAATGTGTTACACATAAACACATAGTTGAGATAGCACTTTCTTTTCTCAGAAAGAGAAAAGACTTAGACTATTGTCCAGAAACCCAGTATGACTTTGGTTTTTTATTAGTTTGAATATCTATAATTCATGAAAAACTGACAAATTTGTTTTGTGAACTTTAATACTGAAACTGCTTAAAGCATGACTAAGAATTAGTAAAATTTATGAGAAAAAATGATGATGTGTGATGTTCTGTGAGTCATTAAAAATACTTACTCAGCACTTCAAGATCAATTTCTCTTCTACCCCATGAAACAATATGAATGGACAGAGAATAATCTCTGTTTGTCTGAGAAAGTAGATAGTCCCATTGACTTGTCTGTAATGTGGACAGCAACTGTATAAATGGCCCTTTATTCTACCTTTCCAAAATACTTTAATTTAAGGTCAGGTAAGAAGGCAGTTAAAAACAAAGAGGCCAAAGGAATTGTAAAAATGCTGATGATATCATAAAAGAGATCACTTTAGCTTTTGCTCACCACATACATAGTCTTGCTCCAACAAAAACATCTGCCTGTCACCCCATAAAAGTCCCTACACTTCTCTTCCCTTTATGAGCAAAAAATGGAGCTTTAAGGGACACTTAATAGCCAGCAGCTGTTTGACTGCCAAATACTGCATCTGGAGGGGAGTGTAGTATTCATATGGAAAAAAAAACAAACCAAAACAAAACAAAAAACAAAAATCCCAGCAACTATCGCTTCTTTTTCTGTCCCTTCCCTCCCTCCCTCCTTCTTTCTTTCCTTCCTTCCTTCCTTCTTTCCTTCCTTCCTTCCTTCCTTCCTTCCTTCCTTTGAGAAGGACGGGGGGAAGGGCAGACAGAGAGGGAGAGAGAGAATCCTAAGCAGGTTCCACACCCAGCAAGGGAGCCCGACACAGGGCTTAAGCTCACGACTGTGAGATCACGACTTAAGCCGAAATCGAGAGTCAGAGCTCAACCAACTGAGCCAGCCAGGCATCCCTATTGGTTAATTTTCTTAAAGTACACCAGTGCTTTGAATAAAGAAATTTGAGCACTTTGAATATGTGGAAAGACACAGGAGCTCCTTAAGTGCATCTGAAACCAGTACATTGTTCCCAGAAAGCAACGAATAACTGAGATTGTATTCAATCGTGTTTAGTACATAGGTTGAATGAGTGCTAACATGAATAAGTTTAAGGCCAGGTAAAAGACACTTCATGAGAATTTACCATTCACTTTATTTTTCTGAGATTACCTCTATTTGAGGCTATAATGAATCACAGTAGTTTTCCTTGCTAGGCTATAATTTTCTGAACACATAATTCATTTAAAAATATAATTCATGGGGCGCCTGGGTGGCGCAGTCGGTTAAGCGTCCGACTTCAGCCAGGTCACGATCTCGCGGTCCGGGAGTTCGAGCCCCGCGTCAGGCTCTGGGCTGATGGCTCAGAGCCTGGAGCCTGTTTCCGATTCTGTGTCTCCCTCTCTCTCTGCCCCTCCCTCGTTCATGCTCTGTCTCTCTCTGTCCCAAAAATAAATTAAAAAAAAAAAAAAAAAAAAACGTTAAAAAAAAATATAATTCATAAAATAAAATGTGAAGACTAGGAAAAATCTACCTTAGAAAAATTAAGATGAGGGCCCCTGGGTAGCTCAGTCGGTTAAGCATCCAACTTCAGCTCAGGTCATGATTTTGTGGTTTGTGGATTCAAGCCCCATGTCAGGCTCTGAGCTGACAGCACAGAGCCTGGAGCCTGCTTCGAGTTCTGTGTTTCTCTCTTTCTTTCCCTCCTCCACCCAGACTGTCTTTCTCTGTCTCTCAAAAATAAATAAAAGTTTAAAAAAATTAAAAAAAGAAAGAACAATTAAGATGAGGAGCTAGCAGGGGGTGCCTGGGCGTCCGACTTCGGCTCAGGTCATGATCTCCCAGTTCGTGAGTTCAAGCCCTGCTGCAGGCTCTGTGCTGACAGCTCAGAGCCTGAAGCCTGCTTCAGATTCTGTGTCTCCCTCTCTCTCTGTTCCTCCCTGACTCGTGCTCTGTCTTTGTCTCTCTCTCAAAAGTAAATAAAAATATTAAAAAAATTAAAAAACAATAAAGATGAGGAGTTGGCAGTATAAAAGTACTTTAAAACAAAGACCAATCCAGGATCATAATATGTTGAGTGGGATTGCTTTTAAAACAATATGCTTTGAGACCCTGTTAAAGGGTAATGTAAAAACTATAAAATATTGTATTTACTTTGATAATCCCCCACTGGGATCAGAGTTGTTTCCTCCACTCTTTACTTTCGCTTTGAAAAAGAAGCTTGGTATGACGTCCATAATATCAATATGTAGTACTTCAAAAGATGGAAAGTTATATCCCTGCAGAACTTATAATGGTTCAATTAGAAAGGAGTCCATGCAGAAAAGCAAGAAGAAAAGATGACTCAGCACTCACTATTCTGTTGTTGCCCTCTTGCCTCTCATCTCCTTTTTTACCTTTCTTTTTCAACTTGCCTGAGACAAAAACAGACTACAATGTCCGCCTCATCCAGTCACCCTTCTTCTGGACCCTGAGTCATAGCCACCTTAAAATGTTAACTTGAAAACTATCTCTTGAGCATTTAATTTTTTTTTTTTTTTAATTTTTTTTTTCAACGTTTATTTATTTTTGGGACAGAGAGAGAGACAGAGCATGAACGGGGGAGGGGCAGAGAGAGGGAGACACAGAATCGGAAACAGGCTCCAGGCTCCGAGCCATCAGCCCAGAGCCTGACGCGGGGCTCGAACTCACGGACCGCGAGATCGTGACCTGAGCTGAAGTCGGACGCTTAACCGACTGCGCCACCCAGGCGCCCCTCTCTTGAGCATTTAAAATTACTTACTCTCTCTCTCTTTCTCTCAGAAATACAATTTTTTTTTCTTACCGTAGAAAAAAATATGTTAACTTCTAAATTCTGTGTAATTTTCATCATCGGTAAATAGAGAGAATCTCAGCATTAATGTGCACTGCAGGAGGAAGCAACAGAATAAGACTGAAGAGGGAACTGAGTTCATACAATTCTCTGCCTGAAGAAAAGGTTAGTCCCTACCTCTTTATAGAGTGGATATACCGAAGACAAAGCTAAAGATATACATATCTTCAAAACACAGAAACAATGGATCTGTCTTCTTTCCTTCCTCTACTTCCTCCTTCCCTCCTTCCTTCTGTCCTTTCTTCGCTTTTCTTCGTTCTCTTTTTTTTTTTTTTTTTAATTTTTTTTTTCAACGTTTTTTATTTATTTATTTTTGGGACAGAGAGAGACAGAGCATGAACGGGGGAGGGGCAGAGAGAGAGGGAGACACAGAATCGGAAACAGGCTCCAGGCTCCGAGCCATCAGCCCAGAGCCTGACGCGGGGCTCGAACTCACGGACTGCGAGATCGTGACCTGGCTGAAGTCGGACGCTTAACCGACTGCGCCACCCAGGCGCCCTTCTTCGTTCTCTTAAACTGTAAAAGTTGGCAAATATGGGCCTTTCTACCAACAGAGAATGGGTATCATCTTTCCTAGAAATCA
This sequence comes from Puma concolor, assembly GCF_028749965.1. Taxonomy (NCBI): domain Eukaryota; kingdom Metazoa; phylum Chordata; class Mammalia; order Carnivora; family Felidae; genus Puma; species Puma concolor. Next base: position 104,228,464 of record NC_141670.1, on the reverse strand, counting down.
TTCAGCATCATAGATTGTATTCTATGCTTCTATAATATCTGTAGTATCTTAGCGGTTGTCAATATAATCAGTTAATCCCCAGAGTACTCCTGTGATATAAATTTATATTTTACTTACATGTTGTAAAACTGTATGAAATGGATCAATGCTTGTTTGTAGACCTACTGTTAAAGCAGGTTATGCTGTTGTATGGCATGTTCTTTGTCTTGAAGTGGATAAAATGTTACAAGGACACGAGACTTACACGCCCAGCACCCCCAGCACCGTTGTAGAATAATAAAGAGTAGTACAAAATAAAATGCTAAATTTATACAATTATAGGATAAAATGCTTGTTATAGATACTGATTGAGAGGGGTAAGAGAAATCACCATTTCTATATTTGTTCAAGTTCCTACTCTTCCCCCTTGCCAGTTTTAGACACTGTAGCCAGATTCGCCTGTTGTCAGTCCCCTGTTCAAAATTTGTAGTGGCTGCCCTTGTGTGTGGTCATGATTCTCATATTGGAAGTACATATGAACCCCTTTTTATGAATAGGTTTTCACAGATCCGGAACCCTGGACATATGCCTCAGACCGAGGGGCTTATGAGAACCCCAGTTTGAGAAACACTGACTTATTTCTTCAAATAAACTTTTACCTGAAAGAAGTTTTGTCTTTCTAGACAGAGAAACCTCAGCCTACAGAATAAGTTCTTGGCTATTTGGTGTCTCCCTCAGGATGTGTTTTGTATTACATGCCAGATGTGGAAGCCGCAATTAACTGCTCCCTTGGTCCCTTCAAAAGTCCTCAACTTTCCTTTGAGGACATTTACGCCTTCAACTTGGAACACCATTTCTTTCTCTTTCTCATCTTTTCTCCCATCTTATTTTTGCCAGAAGTTAGTCCAAACAACTCCTTCTTCACGCTTCTCTTTACGTCTGCAAAGAGGATTCTCACCTTCCTCTGATTGTTTAGAGCAACATATCTGTGCCTCACTTATGAGGCAAACACTGAATATATATTATCCTGAGGTATGTGCCTGGCTTTTTACCTGCGAACAGCAAACAGCTAGAGGATAGAGTCTGTACCTGATTCATCTTTTGCATGTAGCTAGCAAATATCTTGCACACAAAAGGTGCCAAATAAAAAGTCGAAGAAATAACTATACAGGTCAACGAATAGGATGAGGCTTGAGACAAGCCATAAGGGGTTGATTGAATGTGGAAAGTGACTGACAATGGGATTTTTTGCTAAAGGATTTAGTAAATTTCTCACCCTATCCATGAGCTAAGGATTTTATAACTGAGGAGTGAAGATACAGCTACCTCTTCACCTTATGAATAAAATAGAGTTGTTTTCAAGGAGAACATTTCTGCTATTCAAGAGAAATTATCTTAAGGTCCAAACTTGCCAAGGGAAATTTACCAAATACTTAAAAAAAAAAAAAGAAGAAGAAGAAGAAGAAGCAAAACCTCCATAAACTACCATAATTCTTGCCCATGAGATAGCAATGAAAGAAAATGTGTTCAAAACGTCCACACTGTTCTCCATCCTCTTTTTCTTATCTACTCTATATGGTTTGATCCAGATAGGTTCTCGTCTACTAATAATAGACTCATCATCTCTGACAGCATAAGTGCTCCAGTTAGAACATTACTAGGAGAGGCACACACCCTCTAAATAAAATGTCATGGTTACCTTTCAGAATCCTCTTGCTGATTGGTGAACATTACCAGTCTCTCTTCGTGTTTCTCGTTTTTGTTTATGCGTTGTCCACATGGAATCTAAAAGGAAAAAAAAATATGAAGGACATGAGGCTTGGATGTGTCTCAAGGGAAGATAACCATGTCAGTGACTGGAGGAGAAAAACCACCCGCTAAATGCATTTTTCATCAAAAATGTTTTTATTCTCATGTCTTGTTTTCAGCACTGCCAATTATGAGAAAACAGACCACAAACTTGCCTTCTGCCTAGTTTCAAGCAAAGGTAAAACGCTGGGTATAAACATTAAAGACTCAGTCTTTCAGTTAAAGAAGAGTCTTGTGACAGGGAGAGATTGTCCAGGAGCAGGTAAAAGAAGGCTGGACATTTCAACATAGGTGCCATAAACTGTTAACATTGTTAGACTGACATGTTTGTAGTTCAATTAGCCACAGCCCAGGAATGAGTTTTCCAGGAGTGCCTCATGACCCATGGACACCAAGAACTTTCTTCTCCCAACACCATTCATTCCAGCTTTTTCTCCAAGGAGAGCTGATGGTTATTTCTGATTTTCAGATAACAAGGGGACTGGTAATGTGGCCATTAAAAGAGAAGAAGGAGGTAAAAGGAAAACGTATGTAAGACACAGAATCCCCCCCCCCCTTTTTTTTTCCTTATTAATTGCAACTTAAGCACCAAACTCCGGTCTAACATTACATAGACGTCATAGTACCTCATGGGGCTTATAGTAGATTCTTGAGAGTGAAGCGTTTGAAGACTGTGTATGCTTTAAAAGCCAAGCCCTGCAGGCACTTGACACATTTTAAATGCATCTGGAAACCACTAATTGCTGTGATCCCATTAGAAAATTCAGGCGGTTCAGGTCTGTGGGAAACACGAAGCCAGCTTGTCTGAGTTTTATGAGTGTCTATTTAATTATAACAATAACCAAAAAAAAAAAAAAAAAAGTTTGTTTGTTAAAACGATCTTAGAAGGATTTGTTTTAGCTATTGGCAAGCTGTCTGTTCATAGTGTGGGAGGGTGGCTTTTTTATTTTGTTTTGTTTTCAGCTTGTGACAGCTGTTTAAAAGTCATCTGTTACCACCATGGTAGCCAGTTACTAGATGAAAGCAAATGCCTTTCAGGACTGTTGTAGGAATTGGACCACCAACTAGTCCAGCTATCTCTTAACTATGCAATATTGCAAGAGTGCCCAGTTGTTTTATATGGCACTCTGGAAATATTACACAATTCTGCAAATGCATCGAACAGGCAGACAGAGGAGGTGCTACTTGACAAAGAGTGACTTGCAGAAAGTGCCTGTACTGTAATTTCTGGAATTTTTTTTAAATTAAATTAATTAATTAAAATAAATTTGCAAAAAAAAGTTGTTTAAAGTGTCTTCAATGCTTTCGTTATTTTTAAAATTACTTTTTAAAAAGTACTAATGTCACAGAAGAATGGAAATGATACAGGAAGTCTTGGAGTATCAGAGAGTCCTAGAATTTGAGACCTTAGAGAATACTCTGAGAATTATGGTGCCATCACTTTACAAACCTGAAGAGGACAAATGATTTGGTTAATTAATGGCTAATCTAGGATTAGATGTCAAGCCGTTTGAACTCATAGTCTATGATTTTCTACTGTGGTTATAAATGAACATCATACAGATTAAATTTCAAGTTTGAAATAAAGAGAGATCTCATTTTAATACTAAAATATTTTGAAAGTAACATACAAAAATTTCACATTATGAACAAACCCAATAAAAATATATTTCTCAGGCAAGGATACTGTATTAACTGAACTAACTCTGGTGGTAAACAACCCCCAAAACAGCATATGGAGGGGTAAATTTCCAGATTTAGATTTTTTTTTTAGTTTAAGATTCACAGATAATACCTCTGAGGCAGTGCAAACACACAAGACTGGTGTTATCGCAAAGGTATTAGTTTACCGAACATTGCATTTCCTTTCTAAAGAAACTTTTCATCTGCTGAGATTTTACACTTGTAATTATTCTGTTTAGGAAGTCAAAATATCAAGTAGTGATAATCAAGAAAGCTAATAGCCCAACCATATTATACCTTCCAATAGTTTATCTGTTTCCACAGACAGAGATACTTTTCCAATGGAACAGACAGAGAAGACAATCAGAAAAAGATAGCAATTAAAGGACTTCTCTTTCAAGTGGAAGCAAATAAAATCAAGCCAACCCCAAGGACACAGTGCCTTTCTTAACTCCAGCACCTCATTTGTTTTAATCATAGAGAAAATGAACCATTTCTGAAGTCTCATAAGACTTAGCAAATATTTGTGTGCCTCTGAACTTCATCTCCACTAATTACAAGTCAGGGTGACATGAAACTGTAAGATAAGGAGTTCTACTGAAGTTCTCTCTTCTATGGTTTTTCACTGAGCAGAAGCACAAAACTGATCTAAAAGGGAGGGAATGGATTTCCTGAATTTTTATTGGCCAGTGTGGAGACATGGAAAGGGGCCAGAGCAAAGCCATTACAACAAACCAGAAGACACGGCAGTCAGAAGTGCCAAGTCCAGCAGCACACTGCAGTTACCTTTGATTGTTGTTCATTGATTTCTTATAAAATGTGTAATTTAGGGGCACCTGGGTGGCTCAGCTCGTTAAGCGTCTGACTTGGGCTCACGTCATGATCTCATATTTCCTGAGTTAGAGTCTTGCATCGTGATCTCTGCTCTCAGCATGAAGCCTGCTTTGGATCCTCTGTCCCCCTCTTTCTCTGTCCTTCCTTCACTCACACTCTCTCTCTCTCAAAAATAAATAAACATTAAAAAGAATTTTTACAAATTACAAAAAAATAAATAAAATGTGTAATTAAAATATTTTTACTATTTATGTATGTATTTCCTATTTTCATATATTTTTTACTATTTGCTAAACATTTTAAGTATTTGAAACACATTCTAAATGGGACAACCAAGTTAGACACAGAACATGGTGGACTCTCATTACACCAAATTGTATCTGAAAACCAAACAGTAGAAAGATAAAGGAAAGATAGGGTACCTCAACCCTCTTAACCTTAAGATTTAGGTTTTAAATCTTAACCAAAAGATTTGCAGTTAAAGACCATAGAAAATAACTGGCTGACAGCATCCTCTAAGCTAACGGCAAATACATTTCTTTGTTTCCCTCATTTGTTTACTTTCCTCTGCCTCTTCCCTTCCCCCTCTCTTACTCCTCTTTATAAGGAGTTTTTTTTGTTTTTTTTTTTTTTTTCACCTGCTCAAAAAGCATCTGTTGCTCTCTGTTTAACATAACCAAAAGGTGTCCTGGATTTTTGGATGGATTTCAGCAAATCAGTGAAGATCATAAGTTGTTTGATTGTTTAAGCAGAAGTTTACACAATCCACAGTTCCAAAATAACCCAACTTTAGAGGATAAACTTACTTTTGGAAGTAAACCAAGTTTTATGAGATTTTCACCATTTGTGGTGACAGCTTTTAATACACTTGTATTTCTAAAGTCAAATTCAAGGACTAGAATGTGACTAATACCAGTAATAGTCAACTCTGCAAAAATAGGTTTCACAGACCTTGAAAATGTCACCTTAAAAATTGCCAAAGAATTCTTTTACCATTGTAGAAGTTTTTGTACTGGTCAAGCCTGTGCTATAGCATTGGAATGTATGAAAATACATGTGTAATCAAAGGCATGAAAGCTTTACTTAAGACAGAAAAAAATTTAAGCTGACAAGGAATTTTTATCTATATAATGTGCTCTTTCCTCTGGGGTATAGAATTTAGAACTCATAATTCTTAACTAGAAACTCTGTTTCATTCCAGTATCCACCTATACTAAATTCAAAATCAAGTGGTAACCAGAGTCAATACGTTTAGGATGAAGTGTTCTAGGCAAGTACTAAACCTTCATGAAAATTACTATTCTTATACCTACATATATGATAAATAATAAATATTTTACATGAAAATATGCTTCCATACATACTTATACTTACATATAAAAGAAATAATATTGATTTTTTTTTTTAGAAATGAAATTTTGGTGTCTAATACATAAAAAAGCTTTCTTATCAATCACATAAGAGATCTACAGGTAGTCAGTTGACCAAAAAACTAGTTAAAGCTGGGACTCATGAAGATTAATGTATTGACACCATATTAATTTAGCGTAACTTAAAATACCCAGGTGCACTTCAATTGCCAACCTCTCATTTCCAAGTAGGAGTCTACCGATAGTATTCCACATTGACTTTTTGGCCCACAACAAATCTGTGAATTCTAGTTTTAGTTTCTTTACAAGGGAATTAGATTTTCAAGTTGTTTACAAAGCTATGTGAAAACAATGCTTTTAGATTTTTATGATATATGTCTAAACTTTTATGTTTCTTTCACCCACATCCAATTTAAATTTGGCAACTCACCTTTACTGGATGTTTCAGTTAGCTTGCTTAGGAACAGCGTTTATTGTATCTTTTTTTGTACTCTTGTGTCATTGGATTACATAAATTTTACAGTATGTAGTTGGAAGAAAGTAAGACTGTCATAAATACTTAGGGGAACAAAGAAGGCTGGCTCTTGGTATAACATACCACTCAACTTTCGAGGCAGAAATAAGTGAATAGCTTTCAGCAGCCTTGAGTTCCAGGCTGTAGGTTTTACACAGAGAATGGACAGCGTGGTTAAGCCATGCTGAGCTGGTTAAACGGAGGTAAGAAAAAGAGCAATACTTTCAGTCAGGAGTGGGAAAATCGTGCAGAGTCAGGAAGCTAATATAAATTGGTGACACTTGGTGGTAGGACCTGTGAAGAATAAGTAAATGAATGTCCTATCTAAAGGCTTTAAAATTCATTTTTTTAAAGAAAAAGTAAAATAAACAAAACACAATTCTCTTTAAAATGTTCCATTTTCTTTCATCAATTATTGAGTGTTTTTTCATTACCTTTTGTAACTTCTAAAGTATGAGCTTATTGGATGCCAATATGCAGATAGTAATGTGTAACACTTTCAAGTTCCTTGTTATTATTAGTAAGAAAGAAATATGGGGTGGGGGGAAGCACCAAATGAGATTTTTTTTTTTTTACTTTTTTTTTTCCTCGTCCCAATTCCTAAATTACCTAGATGTGAAATCTTAAGCACAATAATTTTCTCTAGGTCTCAGTTGTCTTCTGTAGAATCAAGGCCTGATTGGGTGAGATCTAATATTCCTTGAATTCTAAAATTCTATGACTATGACTATCACTGCCAAATATCTACTGTCAGCATGGGATGGTGACCAGGATCACTACTAGATTAATGCTAAAGGGAGGAGTGCTATTGCCTCTGTGTTTGGCTCTCCTTAAAGTAGAATTAAGTGACTTATACAAAGCTCGAGAATAAATTTTGGAGCTAAAGGGCCAAAGGAAGTTTTCCTTATGCTTAATGTTTCATTATATTGGCTGATAAGAAATAACTTCAAGAATTTTATAGGTTTTTTTTTCCAATGCTGCAAACCACTGGTAAAAGCATTACTTCTTACCTCGACCACTAGAGTATCATTTTAACTGGTCTGCCTCTTCCCTTAGCTCCCCTCTATCTGCTCTCCACATTGTAGGCATAGTTTTTGGTTTTGTTTTCTTTTCTTTTGTTTGTTTGTTTGTTTTTCAACATATGCATCTGACCTTATCATCTCCCCTTTCTCCACCCCCACAATAAACACACCATCATGGTTTTCCATTACACTGACCAAAGTCCTTGTCATAGCTAAAGGGCTCTGCATGTCTTAAATGGGTTACATACTGGATATAGAAAGTGATGGTTCTTTGTCGTGTGGGAACAGTTCTGGTCTTGCAAAATGCTTAACATCACTGACCGCCCGTCATTATGATAACCGTTCTCTTCCCCCCCCAGCATCACCTTCCAGCATCTTCTCTATCACCCATAAGATAATTTTGTCAGTTTCTTGAAGGTGCCAAGCTCCCATCTGCTATGATCTTTGAAGCAACTGTTCCTTCTTAGATTGTTCTTCTCCTTAAAGTCAATCTTTCTTGACTTCCCATATTATACAAATTCCTTTAACATATACGCTTACAACTCTATGTACCTTCCTTTCGCAGCATTTATCGTAATTGTAATTTCCCTAGTTTGGTGTGTGAGCAATTATTTGCTTAAGGCCATTCTTCTCCACTAGACTGTAAATTTTGTGATTTTACACCTTTCTTGTTCAAAACTGAATCTGTAGTACCTAATCCAGTGCCTGTAATATGCTAAATGTTCCACCAACATTCAGTGAATGAATTGAAGAATATTAATTATGTCAGCAGTTAGTTGTACATGGAAGTTTAACATTTTTCATACAGAATCTTGAATATGGTTTCCTAATAATACCTTAGCTTTGTCTAAGTTACTCGTTATACCAGTTTCTATGTTCAAGAAGCTTTAGCCCCACAGCTCCCTATCAAAGTAATTGTATCTCCAAATTTTTAAAAAATTAAAAAAAGAAAATGGAATCCACTTAGCCGGGAGACAGGAACTATGAAACATATCAGGTGATTATAAAACAAACCTAAATTTATAAGCACAAACCTAATGTTCTATTAAAATATTTCAGAAATTTCTATCCCAAATTAGACAAATGCTCAAGGTTTTTAAGAATATGATAATGTCATAAAAATTTAAGCATATGTTCTAGATTTCCCTTCATTTATATCCTCTAACAGCAAGATTCCTATATCTAACAGATACTTAAGACTGATTGCAGCATAGAAGAAATTGGAAGAGAGGAAAATTACACACCACTCTCATTTACAGTAATGGCTCAAGGGAAATTAAGAATAAGAAAGATTTTTGGCTACACATCGTTTGGCTAAACCAAAAGAAAGAAATACCCAAAAGAACTGCTGTTTTTTTTTTTTTTTTTTTTTCCATTTCATGTTTCTGAGAAAGGTGTCAAATCAGGGGACTTTTATCATCTATTTCCTTCTAAGAAGTCTTTTTGTTTTATAGCATTAAAGTAAAATTCTTTGCCATCACAGATTCTCTATTGCTCAGTCATATCAGGCCACCTGCACTACTTATATATGAAAAACTTAACATCTGGACACTGAAACTGGAAAAGTTCCTGAAACAGTTGGTTCCAGAATCAGGAGACCAAGATTCTGTCACCAGGGTTGTCACTAAACATGCTCGTTCCTGGATAAGGTGTTTATCACCATTTCTGAAATGAGAAGAAATTATGACTAGAGTGGCTAAGAGCCCTTCTAGTACTTAGGCGTTCTGGAACTGGTCATCCTAGGATTATATACATTGCAATATCACTCATGAACCACGTGTCTTAATGATTCACCAAAATATAACCAATACCCAATTATTACCCTATAGAGAGGATTTTTTTATCCAAATAATAGTTCCTCATTCTGCAGCAAGATAAGTATATGCTTACTCTGGGTCTTTTTCCTGCTTAGTTTTAGGAACTATTCTTGGACTGTAGATTTCTACTGAAGAACTTCACTGAGGACCTAAGTGATAAATTCACCTTTTTAAACACGTGTATTGTAAAGAGGATCGGATTAAAAGTCAAAAGATGTGTGTTCCAATCTATCTCTTACAGTTAATAAGACTTGTGACTTGGGGCAAATTATTTAAACTCTCTGAGCCCTAATATCCTCATTTGTGAAGGATAATACTTCCTGTCTTCAAAGGGAAGAACATAAATATTAAACAAGTGATTGGATTTGAAAGTCTTTCCAATACACCTGCACTATAAGGACATCTGCCTAGAGTCACCTGTTCAGTACTATTAGAGTGCCTATTTAGTACTAGAGTAACTATCAGAGTGACTATTCAGTAAGTCCCAAATAAATATGGTGGAATTTAATTCTTGTTTAATATCTACAACTCACTGGAAAGCCTATAGAGAAAGTAATTTTTATGGAACATGAATGTTATTACATATGTTATTGTTTGTGAAAATTGATGCTTTTGCTGATAACCATAAAATGGGAGATTACGGATGTGTTATTTGTTTTATGGGAATTGGCTTCAGGTGAATGTGTTCTGACCTGCACCAAATTTTTAGCAATATAAGCCATATCAGAGACTATACTTGCAAAATATTATTGTTATTGTTGTTATTGTTATTATTATTAAAAGCAAGCAATTGTGAGATAAAGGGAATTAAGAGTGCGCTTATAGTGGAGATCACAGAGCAATGTATAGAAATGTTGAATCATTATATTGTATGTTTGAATCTAGTATAAGACATTAATTATACTTCAATTAAAAAAATAAAATATTATAGGGGCACCTGGGTGGCTTGGTCTATTAAGCGTTCAACTCTTGATTTTGGCTCAGATCACGATCTCACGGTTTCATGAGTTTGAGCCCCTCCTCGGGCTCCATGTACTGACCTCACTGAGCCTGCTTGGGATTTTCCCTCTCTCCCTCTCTCTCTGCCCCTCCTCCCCTCTCTCTCTCAAAAGAATAAATAAACACTGAATGGTAAGCTTTGGAGGCCTGTCTGAGTTATAAACTATATATGTATATGATTTCAATAAAAATAAATTCAAAAATATATTTAAAATCAAGCAATTGCCATAACTCTAAATACCCCTGACTACATAAAAGATCACCTTGGAATTTTAGCAGGTGATTATCTCCAGTTTAGTAAATGTTATGTAAAGACCTATGCTATCTCAGTATGACTAAAATAGAAATAAATGAAAGACTTTAAGTATAATAAAAATTAATTAATGATGACTGAGCTCAGCCCTGGAATTATGATAAATGCTTTCTGTTAGTAATGAAACGTTGAGATGAGGCTTGACTCCTGAACCCTAGATTCTAGCCACAGAATCCAAGCTTTGGTTTTTACATATGACACTTAAGATCCTCTCAGACGAATTACCTTAGTCTTAATGTTAATGTTTACAGTTATATTTTTTGATATTTTCTTCTTGTTTTTAAACAAGCAACAGAACAATCTCTAATTAGAAATTCGTCTTATTTTTTTTTTTAATTTTTTTTTTTTTCAACGTTTATTTATTTTTGGGACAGAGAGAGACAGAGCATGAACGGGGGAGGGGCAGAGAGAGAGGGAGACACAGAATCGAAACAGGCTCCAGGCTCTGAGCCATCAGCCCAGAGCCCGACGCGGGGCTCGAACTCACGGACCGCGAGATCGTGACCTGGCTGAAGTCGGACGCTTAACCGACTACGCCACCCAGGCGCCCCTCGTCTTATTTTTTGACACATATCTAAGTAGGATAAAATCTGTCTACATTAACACTTTAAAGTTGAAAATCTTTCTACTCATTTTTTTTTCAATTATAACTCAAACTTGATTCTTTTGATGCTATCCCAACATTTTATGTTTGTCTCTTCAAGGAAAATTCAAAAGGAAAGCACATTTTCCTTTGGGTTAGGCTGGATAATTTTTTTTGCTTAATTTAGTATCTTTGGCTGTTTTTCCTTTTGTAATTCAAAAAATGAAAGTTATCTTCCCAGAAGACTTTTGAACACCTTCTCCTGGTAAAGAGTTTGTGAAAAATGATAATGTATTCTCTAAAGTTGAAAGAGAAAAAGTGAATATGGCCATCTATTAGAGAATATGCTGATGTAACTTGTAAGTGTACAATCTGTTTCAGAGTCACCAGAACATAACTTATTCTCTTTATCAATATTTATTCACACCAAAAGGAAACATTTCACCGTATTTGTAAAGTAAGATGTAATTTAAGACTGTTAAAGGGATAATTTACCTTTAAATGTATTTTATGAATTATGCTGCTTAATATATTTCCTCTTGCAGAATTTATACAAAAGCATAGACTAATTAACTTTGATTACTTACCATAATAATCTATTAACTGTGTACTAACTGCCCCACTGTGACTATTTCTCTGCCATCCAAGGTTTTTTACATTCTTAGATCAATCAAAGGATCCATTTGTTTAAACTGCTTTGCGGCCGCTAGAATAGTTTTCACCCATATGTTGTTTTAATTTTAAAACGGTGGGGATATTTAATCTTGGCAGTGTTTTCAAATAAAATTAATTTTTTACTCATGCTCTGTGCAATTTAAGTAGAAATACATTTTTAATTTTTGCCTCTTTCTTAAAGACTTGAGGACATATGTGTGTAAATTATGTTTCTTTTATTCTAAGTCCTTCATCCTTCATGAAAACAATATTTGAAAGGTTCAAACTGTCACAACTCCAACCAGATGGGAGAAAAACTGTGACTAACAGGTTTTCCTCTGAAGGATCCTCATTATCTAATCTTAATGAGGATGCAAAGTTTAGAAAATGATAGTTAAAGCGCTAAAAAAATAAAGCATTGAAGAGCACTTTTTAAATTGAAGTTTTATCCTCAGCAGGAAGTATTCAGCTGACGAAAAACTTAGTAAGCATCTTGGCTCTCCTCCCCACCCTGACCCCCACTGGCTGGATAAAGAGGCCTAACCTCTCCCCACCCAGGAGTCCCGACGGTCAAGAGCCAGGGACCTCAACTGACTAGGCATGTAGAATGCCTGACTGTCCTATGTTATTCCATAGGTCCCTTTGGCACCTATGTGCTTCAGATTCTTTTAGCAGGAGGAATTGAATTTAACATTCAATTTCCCATGGCATTTATTATGTCTTCCTCCTTCATGTGTCATTTACCTCATTAAAATTGGGAAATGGTCCAGGGGCCACAAATTTCACTGGAAAAGTTGTCCTGGAAGCCAATAATATAGTAATGGAATGTAGACTTAGTGGAGAGACAATAGAAACAAGCTGAGAGGGAGACAGAGACAGAAGGGAAAAGGAAAGGAGAAAATGAGAAGATACGTTTCCTCTTCTTTTCTGGACTTTAAAAATATATTACAATTCCTATTTTTAAAGAAATTTCCTCAAAAAATTGAGGAGAGCATATCTGAAAATAGTGAGCTAACACTGACCTGTTCTACAAATACTTGCTTGTCATGCATAATGTTAAGGTCCTATGTAAGCCTTATGCTAACAAGGACAGGTTTGTGGATGCTGTCATTTAAAAGAAGGCTTTTGGAGTTTTTGCAACAGAGCATGACCTAAGAAGAGATTCCTAAGAATGATGTCCCTTTACATTTCACAGCAAGAAATTTTGTGGCCAAGACAGAAATCTAGTGTTGCTAGATTAATGAAACATTATCCCTAGACTCTCAGGCATTTAGTCTCCCTTTGTCCACTTCTGGCGTTTAACAGGAACTTTCCTTGGATGTCAGTTTCCTTGCTTACACCTAAATTATGCCCAAGGAAGTTTATGTTTTAATTTCCTTTGGAAAATTTGACTATTTGAATAAAGCAGTCCAGTGACTTTATATTTAGAAATATACTTTTTAAGATCTTTTTTATGTTTCCCATCAACATGATTAGGTGACACCATGAAGAACAGGATGAAAGACACCTGCTACAGTGGTACATGCTGTGGGAATCCTCGCACTGATTATTGCTTAGTCAGGATTAATACCCATAATACACCAAAGGGGCAAAGCATAGTAAAATTATTCACATGAGTACTTAAATTTTGTTGCTACTTACAAAATTGTTAGAAAGAATAAAGTAACTCGGATGACATCCATACAGTTAAGTGTGTCATTTCAAAGCTTGTTTATCTGTTGTGGACAAAGGGGCTAACTGGTAAGAGCTGCATAATTTTAAAGGAGAACATCACACATTACTACATTTTATAAGTTCCATTTCCCACCTGGAATACATGAAGCCATATCTTAAATGCTAATATTACCAGGCTTATAATCACTCACACAAGGCATTTTAATATGAAAGCTTTAGGCATTTAAAAAAGAAATTAACTTACAGCAAACTCTGATAAGCAAGCGAAATGAAAGTAAAGGCACACAGCATTATGTTACTCACCATGTTCAATACTGAAAGTCCCGCTCAGTCCTAGGTAAACGTACTACAAGGTCTAATAGAGACGTGAAGAGGCTGTCTTTCTGACTCTTTGAATCAAACAGTAACTAAGTGGTTTAAGTAGAAACATATATTTTGAAAGGTTAATCCACCCATACAGAGGGAAACCCCTTTTTTAAGAGTCACTCTGCTGCCAAGAGGCTATTAATATTCACCTCTCAGATACAAATACAGCCACCAGATAAAAGATTCACAACCTATGTGAAAATACCACAGAGGATTCCCTCTTAGTCTCTATGTTGTAATGGAAACACAAGAAAACAATGTACCTCTTCAAGCAACTGGGGGGACTACAGGAAATCAACCTGCCCACTTAATGGAAAAATGATATCAGCTTAATAGGATCACAACACATAAACATAAATGTAGAATTAGTATAATTTACTGTAAGGACCACATAGGTCACACACTCATTTCTAGGAATGTTCCTCTGTTTCATCTTCCTATTTCTTTCCTTCAGAGAGCTAGCACCCAGGTTAACATTTAAATACTCATCCTTCAAAGTAATTTAGAAATAAGCCCACTACCTTTAAAAAAAAAGTTGCTGAATGCTTTCCTACTTAGAAGGGAAATTGTATTTATAGTCTATATAGTCTATATTGCTTCACTGCACAATAGAATAGGAATTGTGTATATTTTTCTCATCATATGAGAAAATAGCCTATATAACTATCAGCAGTGGCAAATCTCTCCAAACAATAAAGACATTTCTATCAGTTCAGGAATGAAATCATTGCTGATGAGGTCCCCAATAGTAATCCCCAGTGGTTATTACACCATTTGTTTATGTTGAAGTATTCATTCTTCAGGTAGTCACAGTGAGGTTAAGTAAACAGACAGGATGTATCAGAGTTTGCCTGTTTGACTGGCTCCAGGTCTCATCACAAGGCACTGCACCTCAGGAAAACAGATTTGACAATGTAAGTTAACGAGGACCCCACTTCTATAATTCCACTTCTACAAAAATACTTTGCAAAATCAATGAATCACAAAGGAAACTTCAACATTATACTTTTTACGACAGAATGTTATAAATATCAATACTGGGTGGTGAAGTCATGAATGTTCATTGTATTTTTCTTTAGTTCCTTCTGCACTTTCAAAAATTTTTCAAAAGAAAAAATAGTCCATAATGCAAGGTAGCTTGCATGTACACTCAACCTAAAAAAAAAAAAAAAAAAATTTCAACTTAAAACTAAGAAGTAAACAATCTGTCCTTAATATAAGTTATTAAACATTTGGTATAAAAATACCATTGTTGCAATGTCTCCTAAAGTCTTTTGAACCTGTTTTTTAAAAAAATATTATTAAATAACACAAAATGACATTTACCTTGTCAGTTTCTTTCCATGTGAGAAAAATAATTACTTAATGTTTCACAAGAATATGTCATTTTAGTGTGATACCCAAAGAGCAAGGAGACATTTATCAGCAAACAGCAATAGGGTGATTAGGTCATTCTTACAGACTGGAATCTTTAGAATCTAATTAATATCTTCCTTTTCTGAAATTTCCTTTAAAATAACAGTTCTATACAAATGCACAATGTAATTTCTGTTATTATAACTCTAAAGTGTTCTCAAAGTGTGTCCAATCTTGTTTCAAACCATGCACCTTTTCATTTGACAACCACATAAATTAAAGGGTGTGAAGAAAGAATAGAAGTGTGTTTCAGAGCCTACTGAAGGTTTTGCAGGAAGGTTATTCTACTGAAAATTATGGGATGCACAGTGGGGATGATGATGCTAGTCAATGGAAAATGAAATAAGACACCATTTTCATTTATCTCATGAAATCCTGGAGAAGAGAGAGTCCATAAAACACAAAGACAGATCTTGTTATCTCCACCTCTCACCACTGGAACTGTAAAACTGAAGCTGGACTGTATAGAATACCGCCATGAAATAAAGGCATTATTAGTCATAAAGCACTGCATTGCATCTAGCGTGCCTCTAAGCCACTTAACATCAACTGGAAGAAAAATTTGCTATTTGCCGACCAAATAATTTTTACTGTTCACAAAAGAGTGTTTTGCTTAGTGATTTACCTTTAGGGAAAAACAAGGAAATGAATTGAAAAACATTTTAATAAAACTTGAAGACTGGTGTCTAAAGTGATTGATCCAAAATTAATTTCACATGGCTTAAGGGTACAGGTGTCTGGGGGAAAAGGGGAAAGAAGGAAAACATGAGACTGGTGAAGTAAGACAAGACCATTGAGAGTTGAGTTTGGAAAAAGAAAGTCACACTCAGTGATTCTTCCTTTATCTGGAAGTAATATCAAGATTACTTGGAATCTTGAATCTAGATTACTTTCTAAGGAAAGGAGGTTTTGAGGGTTTAGGCTTGGGAAAGGCAAATCCAACCTGCCTCTAAGGATGAGCTGACTGTATCACCCAGTAAGAAGGCTCCCCAGACCTCAGCTGTACCTCCTGGGTCAACTGCAGGTGTCCCTGGGAAGACCAGCCAAGTGCTTCCAAGTGCTTGGTTTCTGGCACCATTCCAAGCCAGCCGCTCTTCCTCTCTGCCACCAACTCAGCTTCCCAACATCCTAGATTCCAGATCATGGGTAAGAATGGAGTTTGAATGAAGACAATAATGTGGATACCACAGCTGAGGAATGTAAATTCCTCAAATACTTTCAAAGATTTCACCACCTTAAGGTTTTCTAAGAAATATGGTAAAGTCAACCTGGCAATGTTTGTCCCATTATAGTTTCTTTGGGAGTTGTTCAAACTAGATTCTGCCTGTTTGGTGAGAATTTCTGCGGATTAGGGACATTTGATGGCCCTCTAGAGCCCTTCAACAGGGAGGCCATGGTCCCTTGCCAAACTTTGATCCTTATTGTTTCCATGAGAGCGTCAAAGCAGAGAGTGTATTTTTATCATAACTTAAGAACATCACCTGTAATATTACTTAAAGGACAGAGATGGTTGTGCCAGGAGCCTTAGCTGGGTGGATATCAAACTAGAAGGCTAATATGGCTTGTGCTCTACTGTCTCCTATCCTACTTTATTGGTAATAAAACTTAGTGCTTAATTTGAGCTTTCTACTTCATAAAAAAGATGGTAATTTTTTCTCTTGGATTCAAATTCTCATAAGAACCAGGAGTATAACTGACTTTGCTATTTGATGAAATCTCATCTGGATGAAAATTGACATAGAGAACAGACAATTTGTTGCCATTTTGCAAAACTGAATACCCATTCATAAAACTCTAGGAACAGTTATACTTATGATATAATGATTAAATTTTACTTTTTTCTCCACCTTTTTTTACCCAATGGAACTATTTTTTTTAAATGTTTATTTATTTATTTTGAGAGAGAGAGAGTGCAAGCAGGAGTGGGGCAGAGACAGAGAGAGAGAGAGAGAAACCCAAGCAAGCTCTGTGATGGCAGCACAGTGCGGAGCTTGAACCCAGAAACTGTGAGATCATGACCTGAGCTGAAATCAAGAGTTGGACACTTCAACAACTGAGCCACCCAGACACCCCCAATAAAACTATTGTTTTAAGGAATTGAGTAACTCTATACATTTTTGCTGAGTTCTCCCTCATTACCATGTGTGTGTGCATGTGTGTGTGTGTGGGTGGGTGTATGTGCATGAATGCTTTTTTTAAAACTCTAGTTATGGATAACGAAGGGCTAAACAACATATGATTTAAACCATTAAATGATCATCATTCTGCTTTTTCCTAAGGAGCAGAACCAAGTTTATTCTGAAGAATTCTGCCAAAAAGCGGATATATCAAGCAGACGATTGGGAGGGAAGAGAGGCATAAATCTCCTTTCTAAAGAGGATGAAAGGCTGGATGAGAATCACGGATGTAGATAAATCAGAAATGCAGCTGCTTGGGACCAAAGTCCAGTTATCACTGTACACCAGGCCCAAAGATGTGGTGATCTTTACAAGACAACCCCAGGTGTTGACAAGTAGAGCCGCCCCAGGAGAACGCTGACACTCAACCCCTTTGACCTGTACCCTCACCACAACTGTATTCCTTCCTGTTTTCAATACACATGAATATATGTTTTCATCCAAATCCAGGAACCATACCTGTTTTCAATATTAAATTTGCTTTTGATCATTTCTATCTTAAGGAATTACCACCCAAAGAGCATTAACTTAGAAGTCAGGCATTCTGGACTAAATTCTGTAAGATCAACATTGAATAATTGACACATTCCCCATCTGTGGGAAAACTGAGCTTGGGTATTGGAAACTCTATACATCTTATTTCAAGGGACATTTTTCATATAGAAATTTCTTGTTTTCAATTGAAAATCTAAAATGAAGAAATAATTTTTGATCTTAAGCTGTGATTTCCACCTCCTGTGACCCTTCTTTACAGCCAATTGTATTCATGTGATCTTCAGATCTTAACTCTACATCTACGGCATGGTGGAGTTTGTGCATTTGGGAATAGACAGGAACTTTAAAACTGTAAAAACAGTTACTAAAATGATTTGCTTTATGGTTATTTTAAGGAAAAGTCATTTACTGTGCTGAACTTTGGGAGGGGTCCTCATTGTTTTATCCCAAAGGACTCAGGAGATTACATAACAAATGTAAAACTTTACCTCCAGCACATTGAAACTCACAAAAGAATTTTAAAGCTTATATTGGAGGTCCTTTTATACATCAATGAAAAAAATGTTGAGATCTGTCCATTGAAATTTAATTACAAATTTTTTTTAATGTTTATTTATTTTTGAGAGAGAGAGAGAAACAGAGCATGAGAGGCAGAGGGGCAGAGAGAGAGGGGAGACACAATCCAAAGTAGGCTCCAAGCTCTGAGTTGTCAGCACAGAGCCCCGTGTGGGACTCAGACCCACTAACTGTGAAATCATGACCTGAGCTGAAGTCAGAGGCTTAAATGACTGAGCCACATAGGCGCCCCCATAGAAATTTAACTTAAACCAATTCATTATTCTCCAGTGGCATTCATTCTAACAACCTTACTACAAATCAGATTCATTTAACCCCTGGAGGTTTCTATTCCTTTACCTAAAAATGAGATTTAGATACATGATGCCTAAAATCCCATCCCAGTTCGAAGATTCTATAATTTGGTATCACCCCAAATAGAAAATAGCACATTACCATTTTGATTGCTTTTATGGTTTTTAAGGTCCCCTGCATAGTTGAGAAAAAGATATCAAAAACACAACCTCCATATTGTCTATCGTGTGTCTATTTTGAGTCAATTCTACTCATGGAATCATATGAACTCATTCAGCTCTTAAACCAAAACATCGAAGACCTAAAAGAGTTGGATTCTCAGCACAACTAAACACTTATATATTTAAATGCCTAATTTACTGCCAAGAAGTAAGTAGGCCTTAGGAAAAAAACTAATGTCATCATGTTCTTCACTGTTCTGTAAAAATGTTTGACAGTAAGGGGAAGTACTTAACTCTTAAGAAAATTTCGTCTATATTACAAAATGTTAGTATTTCAGAAAGTCCACCATATCCAAGGACTAAAAGAAATAATTAATTTCCTTTAACTGTTTAAATTATAAATGTCAAACATGAGAATTATGCAAAGTTTAAAAGTATGAAATTATACCACATGGAAAGAGAAAACATGGAGAAATAATTTCTGATAGTAGGCTGTGATTTCCTAAGATAACACCATTTTCAGGTAATGTGCTGCATATTCCTCCTTTTTCTTTTTTTTCTATACACATAATAATTGGTATCATTATTAGGTATAATATTTTGTTCCTGATTGAAACTAACAAGTATTGCTATTGGCAATAATATTTCTGATTTGGTGAAGCTAAGAACACTTCTTATAGTTCAGTAAATTATAGTCTCCATTATCTACTAAAATGGAGGGAAAAATAAAAAATAATGTCATAAATTCAAGAGGTTTTCATGGTCGTTCTCTCTGGTTTTTAAAATTGTGAATAAAAAAAATCCATGTAATATAAAGAACAAACATATATGGACAGAGCCCATTGTTGAAATTAAGCCAAATTCATGATAAAAATTAGTTTGGATAAAATTTAATAACTTATATCATCATTGTTGTGTTGCATGATAATTAACTATAAACGGACGCAATTCACATATATGAATTTTATGATAATGACTGGGAATAATGACCAGAAATAATTTCTGATCATCTATTATATATCAGATGCCTTACAAACATTATTTCCTGGCTACTTAAAGGGAAGTCTTTGGATCAGCAGGAAACTTGTTAGAAAAGAAGAATCTCAGACCCCACCCCAGGCTTACTGAACCAAAATCTGCATTTTAATAAGATCTCCAGGGATGAGAGGGAATCTCATTAATGAACATTAAAGTTTGAGAAGCATTGAGTTATCTCATTTATTCTTTATAGTAACTAGCAAACAAGGTATCACTAGCTCCTTATTATCCATGAGGAAAGTGAAGCTCAGAGATGCAGAAGTGATATTCAAAATATTTGATAACTGGTTCAACACAGGCGTCAGCCAATGACAGGGGACACCTGAACTACAGTAGGTATAAGTATCCAACATCAGCTTTGTCAAGCAAGAACTGAAGTACCATCTAAACAATCTTATCTCAGCCAGCAATTAGCATGGCAAGGATTCAGACCCGGGTGTGTGTGTCTCAGAAACACATACTTTTCTTCCTATCCTACACAGAGATTATTGTATTTCACAAATCAACCAAGAATTTCTAAGGCCCACTGGGGCACAAGGTAGATCCAAAACTAAAGATAAAAGATTTCACCATTTCCAATTTCCCTCTGCCTATTCATTTCTTCATTTCAATCCCTTCTGCCCTACCACTCTACTTGAATATTCCAAGTGAGCCAAAATGATGTCGTGTCTCAGTCAAGGAAACAAAGCCCAATTCCCTTGAGGACAGATAGAACCTGACATTTACCTCTGTGACATTGTTATTTATGGTAAGAAATATGTGTCTGGACTTTGTCTTCCTTTCTGGCACAGAACTCCTGAAACCCTTGGAATTTCCTAAGTGATGAGAGTGATAAAGCTACTTTCGTTATTTTAACAAAGTGACTTTTGGACCAACCTAAGGTTGCCTGGAGAACCAACCATGTGATTAGAGGGTTGGAATTTTCCTTTCTCTCCTTGACCTCCAGGGAGGGGAGTGGGGCTAGAGGTTGAATCAATCGATGATTTAATCAATTGTGCTTCTATAATGAAGCCTCCATTAAAAACCCAAAGGATGGGGTTTGGAGAGCTTCTGTGTTGGTAAATGTGTGGCGATTTGGGGAAAGTGGCATGTCATGTGAGGACATGGAATCTCCATGCCCTTTCCACCCTTTCCCCATATCTTGCTGTATGCATGTCTTCCATCTGTCTGTTCCTGAGTTAGAGCCTTTTTATAATAAACCATCAATCTAGTAAAATGTTTCTCTGAGTTCTGTGAATTACTCTCTAGCAAATTAACCAAGGTTGAGGTGGTGGGAATTTCCCATCTATAGTGTGTCAATCAGAAAGACAGGTAAAAACCTGGACTTGTGACTGGTGTCTGACATCCAAGTTGGGGGTTGTTGGAACTCCCCAATCAATAGCCAGTCTGTCAGAAGCACATGTGACTATCTAGATTTGCAACTGGCCGCTGAAGTTGGAGGTAGGCAGTCTTGTGGGGCTAAGCCCTTAACGCTAAGCCTCTATCTTGGATAGACAGAGTCAGATATGAGTTGAAATGTAGGACACAGCTGGTGTAGCAAAGAATTACTTGTTGTGGGGGAAAATCTCCACATATTTGGTGACCGGAAGTGTCTGAAGTGTCCTGTGTGAGTGTGATAGTAATTAAAGGAGACACAACAAAGACTCGCAGGTGGACAACTGGGGTGTTTTCTAATACACCCTCCAAAAGTGTCATGATTTTGTCTCTGTGACTGCTCTTCTCACAATAAATGACTATGGAATATTTCTGGTGACACCCTAGTAAAATCTATGTCACCTTCCATAATGTGGAAGTGTCTTTCTATTCACAGTCTTTGTATTCACAGTCTTTCTAGTCACAGTCTAGCAGGAACCCTTATCTCCTTCTTCCCTGCTCAATGTCACTGCACTCTGGGGCCTCTGCCAGGCTCAGCTAGGAGTGTTTGTGTGATTCCTTCTTTCATTCCAAAGGTTGTGACCATAGGTACCGTGAAAAGGAAAATTTGTTTCTCTGGAAGATATTGCGTGGTTACAATCTGTGACTGCATGTTTCTTCTTAACACAGCCAAAGCAAAGTCCAAGCCTCAATGTTGGAAGAATTTAGAAGGTAGTTTTTTTTTTTTTTTTTAATTTTAAATTGTTAAGTGATGTATAATATGTAGAAATAGTGTATGTATCATAAATATATAGCTTGATGAATTTTCAAAAACTGAAATATACCTGTATAAACAACAACCATTTTAAGAAACTGAACATTACCAAGGAGGTAAACTTTTAATTGCCTATCCATGGAGGGGTTTGTGAATGGCCAGGGTTAAGTATCTCTCTTGTTTGTGACTCATCTCATCCTGATGAAGTCAAATTAGTGAATGTAGTCTGTATACCAAGGCAAGCAAGTATGGAGTTGGAGAGTAAGTTGTTGGTGAGATGTTTGCTGATTATAATTGGGGAACCTGATTATTTCCACCACCAGGTTCTTATTTGCTGGGTCTGACTTCATAAGCTATGGCAGTATGTCTAGTACTCAGGCCACTGTATTTTCTAGAATTGGATCTCCCTCCTTTGGGAGGCACTGTAGTGCTTCTGCAGGCTAATTTTTCCCTACTTCATCTCAGTGTGGGAATATCAAAATGGTTCAGACATCCTTGGCTATAAATATATTCCACTTGAACCTGACCTGTTTCTCCTTTGTCAAGCATCTTCCTATCACTTTTTCCATTGGATCTGTTGTGGTTGCCTTCCAATGAGGATAGGAAGCCATGGGAATCCTGGTTACTCTCTATTCTGGATCATTTGTTCTTGGGCGGTGAGGTCATTCTACATGGTTTGTATGTCTCTGAGGTCATGACGCACCACCCCCCCCAACCCCATGCCTCCCCCGGCCAGAAATCTCTCCTTTGGCTCTTGATTTTTGTCCTGTCTCATGTCACTGTTAACAAGACTCAAAGTCTTTTCCTTAGGATCTTAGAGGAGTGCTCTCTGTGAATTTCTCCAGTTTATGGTAGAAATCCCTTATGCCCATAGTTCGAAGTCTGCTTGATTACAAGTCACACAGTAATAGCCACCTTCATAAGGAATCTGGGCTTTATTAGTAAAGCAGAGCAAAAAAGCCTGCAATAGTCAAATCAAGAAGGATATCAACCTAAATACTTGTCATTTCTCGGGAAATGTATTGCTTCATGGATGTTGGGTGAAAAGTGAGATACTGAGTTTTCTTAAGTTATTGAACAACACGATATCATGCAAGTTTGATTCTGTACCTGATATAGCCAGTTTTGAACCATATATTCCCCTCCAGATTGAAATTCACATTTCAGTGATATTTCATTAATGTTTCATAGGTAACTGATAGAGTTCTGAAAAAGGACAGCAGAAACAAACATGCCTCTTGATGCCTAGGCTCAGAAATGACTTTGCTTCCAGTATATTATAGTGGTCAGAGTTAGCTAGAAGGCCATTCCAGATTCAGGGAGTAGAGAAATAGGCTTTATTCTCTTGATGGGAGAAGCAATGTGACTTTTCAGTTTTTCTCATCAAGAGGAGAGACTTGTGTCCCAGGTACCCCCTTTCCTCCACCTAGTTTAAAGGCCAGCCAAGCCCCCAAAACATGATTGCCTAGCCTGGCCAGCTGCTGACTAAAACATATACATGAGTTCCACTGAGACCAAAACTGCCTCTCTGAGCCCAGCCCAAACTGACAATCCATGGAATTGTGACCTAAATAATTGTTTGTTTATAAAATAACTAAGTTTTAGAGTGAGTTGTTACACAGAAAAAATGGCTAGACTGCCCTATCAGATACTTAAAAATATACAGTAACTACTAAACTTTGTGATGCAATACTAGTTTTATTTTTGTCTTCTGAAAAAACGTTAAAGAGTATCCAATCTACAGCCCACAGCTTCACTTCTGAGGAAAATAAACAAAACAATACAAACAATCCCTCTCCGGTGCTCTGTAATCTCTCAAGCAGGCCTGGAGCACTTCTGGCCTCGTTCTGGAGTCACTATTTCTAATTCTAACAAACGCCCTGCCCAGCCAGGTTCTTCACTTCCCCTGTCTCAAAAAGCCACATTTCCCTGCCATTCCCCACTCCGAGGGAATGATTTCAGGGGTCTGTCCTTTCCTCTCCCTGGGAGCCAGAACATCCAGCACCTGTCTGTTCCTTTGACCTCACTTGCTCATGGGACACCTGTGGTCTGTGCTCCTTGGAAAGCTGGGCTATTCACTCATAATTCTTTTCTTACAAGGAAATCTCTGAAAAATCTTCTAAAGAAAAGCATCTCCACCTTGTTACCTAGACAAATCCTTTTGGGGGATGATATGTGGAAATAAAGGAGCTTCAGAGTATGAAATTCATTCACACCTTCACATGGGGTGCTGCCTACACACTCTTCTGGACATATTGCCAACATCATGTCTGAAGAATGGATCTGGACTAAGAGTTTAAATGGGGAAAAACAGAGCAAGGTGAGGCTTTGTGGAAATAGAGTTTACAATTAGAAGATAACTTTTTAAGAATATACATAACTTCCTCAAGTTGGCAAGCAGTTCCCAAACAAGTGGAAATAAGAAAGCAAGTGTTATAGTAGTTGCTAGAAATTTAATGGGAAACATCTCCACATAGGTTCAGTTTCAGCTGGTGGTACTAATAGAGAAATGTATGGGTGAACTGTGGGCATCAGGATGTTTCCTGTGGGAGGACAGGAGGTCTGACTTGCCAATTGGTACAGAAAACTCAGCCAAAACAATGAATCAGGATATTAGGTTACTGGAGAAAGTCAGGAGTGGGAACCAAGAAGTAAACAGGCCAATGCATTCACATAGTTTGTTGGATCAGAGTCAGTTAGAATCAGCCATTAGGGCCAGGAGTTTAAAAACAAAAACAAAACCAAAAACAAAAACAAACTATTCTCAATTCTCAGGGCTTTTCTTGTCCTTATAACTTGGAATAAACGTGTTGGAGATCAGAGGTCAGTGATCTTGGCTTATACTAAAAATTCTTTCTGAATCTTTACTGTGATGGTTATAGGTAGATAAAAAAGCCAAGTTGTCCAAAAAAGAAGAGGAATCAAGGTAAACGTGACTATGGTAGTTACAATAAAATAGACTTGAAAATATTTAGAAGGGATGGATGAAATCATTGTGTGCTTATTGGAAACTACCTTAAAAAGGGGGAGAGGTATGAGGAATGGATTAAGAATCACAATCTCTGACCTGGAAAAATTCTCTCAGTGAATACAATTTTGTCCATTTGCCATTTGTTAATAAGCTTGACAAATGAAAGGATGACTCAAGATCATGTAGGAAGTGCCGTGCCGTTGAACAAAAGCACTAAATTGTATCGGATCACAATCTGGAAATTCAGTAAGCCTTAACTTCCTGGGAGAGGTTGTTTCAGGTCCAGCAGATTCTAGTATTACCATATGGACAACTGTTCTTGAGACAGGAAGGCTATTTGACTGGTGATGGTTCTGCAAGTCTGGAAGTTCTGTGTTGAAAATAGCTCCCTAGCTACTAGTCTGAGAATTTAGGATTATGAAGTCAAATTTAGTTATGCCTAGAGGGTGGAGCTAAGATACATTGTTTAGATAATTTGTACATCTTTAAGAATTATGTTTACACCCTGACTGGGGAGAAGTGTGCTATCTTAGGCCTGTATTCATCGCCTTAAAAATAGTATCATGTTGTTAGGATAGAGATTTCTGCAGTAAAAATCTTATATAGCATTCCATTTTCCCAGCTTAGACTTTAATTTGAGGATATACTTTATACATTCTACAGGAATTTTCACTATAATTGCTGCTAAAGCTTGCTGAATTTTGAAGGTAAAAGTGTTTTGACTTGAAGAGGAAGCTATTGCATCAAATAATTTGAGATAGGAGATAAAATGAAGTAACACACCATTAAAATTGTTATTTTTTTACAGTATTTGTAAAATCTACATGAAAATGCAAAGAACTATACCATCTTCCATGAGTTTAATTATGTCAAGCAAGTACAACTACAAATTGCTATCCACATTTTTAAAGAGTAGAACTTGCATTCTTGTTTGTCTCGCTGACAAGTAATTTGTCTTGACTTTATTGCTTGACTCTTAACTGCCCACCAGGTACAGATGCACTATTTTTTCTTCACCTCTGGCCTCTGTTCTCTCCAGTGGCACACATCCTCTTACAGAGCTTACCTATTGCCAGCCTTGGCCTGTGGGTCCTCAGGTTTTGACTTTGGGCTCTATAGTGTTCACATCATTCTCCATATATCTTTTTAGCTTAATTTTTTTTAATCTTTATTTATTTTTGACAGAGAGAGAGAGAGAGAGAGAAAGAGAGCCAGGGAAGAACAGAGAGAGAAGGAGACACAGAATCTGAAGCAGACTCCAGGCTCCGAGGTATCAGCACAGAGCCTGACGTAGGGCTTGAACTCACGAACTGCTACACTATGACTTGAGTTGAAGCCATATGCTTAACTGACTGAGCCACCCAGGCGCCCTTCCATATATCTTTAAAATAGCACTGTCACTAATTATATATATATATATAATAAACAGGTATAATATTATTATTATATATAGTATATACAAATAATAATAGATAATAAATAATAATAAATAGATAATAATAATAAATAGATACTATATATATACATATATATATATGTATGTGTGTATATATATATATATGTATATATATATATATATACACAGTTGACCTTTGGGCAATGTGAGAGTTAAGGGCACCAAACCCCCATGCAGTTGGAAATCCACACATAAACTTTTACTTTAATGTTTATTTTTGAGAGAGAGAGAGATTATAGTGACAGAGCATGAGCACTAGTGAGGGAGCAGCAGAGAGAGAGGAGGTCAGAGGATCAAAGTGGGCTCCTCATTGACAACAGAGACCCCATGAGAGTATGACCTGAGCCAAAGTCAGACACTTAACCAACTGAGCCACCCAAGGGCCCCCCACATATAACTTTGACTCCCCCAAAACTTAACTACTACTAGCCTACTGTTGACCAGAAGCCTTACCAATAACATAAACAGTCAGTTAACACATATTTTGTATGTTATATGTCTTATGTACTGTATTCTTACAATAAAGTAAGCTAGAAAAAAGAAAATGTGAAGAAAATCATAAAGAAGAGAAAACACATTTACAGTGCTGTACCATATTTATCAACTTATAAGTAGACCTGCACAGTTCAGGCCCATGCTGTTTAAGAGTCAACTGTATATATATGCACATATATATATATATATATATATATATATATATATTCACCTTCATAGTTCAAGCCACCAAGCCATCAGATGAATCATAGCTTAGAATAGGAAGGAAGCTTTCTAAAGAACAGTAGAGATAATATCAGGTCGCTCTCTCTCTTCTTCCCTGCTGCACAGGATACTGGGGATACAGTATTAGGATCTGTTAGGATTTCTACTCAGGGTGAGGGAGGTATGGCAGTTCCCCCTGGGTTCAGAGTGCATAAACTTTGATGCCATCATAGCTTGGAAGTCTGCAGTAGGAGGTGCTATTTCAGAGTCAGCGGTTTCCCCCCCCCCCCCCCCCCCCCCCCCCCCCCCCGCAGCCCTCAGAATTTGGTTGCTGCTTTCCCTCACCTGACTCCTTCCCCAGGGCAAAGTGCTCTCTCATCTTCACTCAAGAATCTGTCAGAATTTCATTAAATCCTGTGTGAAGTTAGCGCTCTGACCGTTAGCAGAGTTTTAGTTGCCTCTAGATTCCTGGAATCAGACACTTTTGTGTTTTCAAATCCTGGCTTTGTGATCTTGAACCTTTAGCTTCTTGGGGCCTTATTTTTCTCATCTGTAAAAAGGATTATTCTGGTGGTGGTGGTTATTATCATTATAATAGGGTTGTTGTGAGGAGTGAAGTCCCTATATCTTCTCAGGCATGCTGTTAACCAGCTTGGGCAGAAAAGAACATTTCCCCTCAATGAGCCCTGAGGTGTGGATAGCTGAAGCTTCCCGGGTCAGGGGTTACACTGTCCCTTACTGCAGGTCACCCAGAGTTATAAACGGCCATGTTTGGGTCTCTAGTAGCACTTGTAACGTACTTTCTGAGTTGTGTATCTGTCATGTTCAACTCCTGAAGAAATTCTTGATAAAAGTTACATTCTGGTCTTAGTTGAGATGTGGGAATTGGGTGGAGTAGCGATACAACTCAAGGCCATCCAGGGAGCACCAGCAGAGTTACACTGGAGGACTGGCGTTCTCAGAGAAGACCACAAACTTGTAAGGGTGAGCTCTGCCACAGCAGCTGGAATCTAAAAACCTGAGAGGCCTTTGTCCTAGAGTATATGTGATACGGTTCTCTTGGGGTTTCGGAAATAATCAGGGTGATAATTGAAGGGGAGCTAATTTCTGGAAATTAGGCCAAAAAAGCTTGTACTGAAATTGTGGATAAAGAGGAAGTACCTCCTCAGATTATAGTGACAGGCAGTTAAGACTGGGGAAGTAAGCCTTGTACTCAGTTTCATTGCCCTGTATTAATGAGGAGTTAAAGCGCTCCTAAAGTGACGAGGTGAATGGCTTCATCATCATTTCAAACTCTTCACGGGAACTATGGATCTGCCAAGTTTTCAGATTAGCATTACCTACCAGACACCTTTTCAGAGGTTGGTGGGATTACAAAACTGACAAAAAGGTTTTGAAAATATGCTGCTATGACTTCTGCTTTATTTTTTCATTTCATGTACCTCTCTGTATATGAGTGTGTGTGTGTGTTTATACACATAGACACAAGTATATAGAAGGACATAGATACACATATAAGTTTACACAAAACATATAATGTAGACATTTTAAAGTGCTTGGTCTTTGATAAAAAGAAAGCTAATTAAAACAATTTTATGAAGTTTTCGGTTTTAAGAGAAAAATAAATTCAGAATATCAATTTCTGTTTGGTAAGGGGAATGTATTCTCTATGGAGATAATTTTGACCCACAGTCTTAGATTGAGCAATGCAAAGATAGAAATTATTTCTTTGGTGAAAACTAGGAACAGTATGACCCAAGGCCTTGGAGAATTCCCAATGAAATGCTGAATTAGTATATTGAAGGGTGCAGCACCTTTATTTTTAAGAGAAGTAACTCAATAAGATGTTTACAGAAACACATGGCTTGGATGATAGAATGTATGTGAATAAAATCTTAATAATTTAGTCCATTTGCTGATGCAAGTTGACACAAACTCAAGGATTGTTTTAATAAAAGCTATATGCTGGTTTTCAAACAAATGTGTTGGATTTGACAATGGGGTGGGGGAGGGAGAGAGAGAACAGGTCAACTAAACAACTGAAAAGTGGTTGGTAACTGCTCAAGCTAGAGGAATAGAAGCCCCATCTTGGACTAGAAGCTTCCCTGACAACCTGCGCAGCTTCCCACGCAGATCGTAACCTCCTCCCTCTCTGCCCCCACCACTGCCTTATGTAGGAGTTTATCTTTTCTAGCTATCACTCTGGGTAGGGTAAAAACTACTTTTATAAAAATTACCTTCATGGTTACTGAAAGCTGAGGAGTAATACTTCATTAATCACGGGTCATGACTCATAGTTTAAAGACTTAACTAGTAAGCATTTGTACAATTTCTGTGGGGCTAGATTTTTTCTCGTTGCATAAAGATTGCTTTCATTACACTTCTTTTCATTTCATCCACATCATAGCATCACTTTCTGGATGAAATACTTCACGAACTCCCTGAATTAAACCCTTTGCAGAGACGTAGAGAATTTTGATGACTATTTTATTTATGTTTCCTCTAGAAAGGCACTTAAAAAGAAAAGGTTTTTCAAAATTGGCCACCTTGCAGAACACTCAAAAGAGTTTACAAAGATTTTCAAAGTAATAGAAGACATTCAGATTACAGAAATGAATCTGTAATGATTTGAATTACACAAAATCCACTTCATCTGTACATAAACTAGTGTATGTACCAAGGCCAGTTCTAGAAATTTGGAGACTTTGACAGAGCTGCCAAACTCCTATTCTGATGAATGAAAAAATTAAGACTAGATGATGATTCTGTGGGAAACTTTTTATTATGACTGCCTTTATTACCCTTGGACAATTAAAATGCAGGCAATTTTATAAAAACTTGACATGATAAATGAGCCTGATGGCTAGATACGAGAACATGTCTATATTCCCTTTGAAGTATGAAGATGTTGTTTAGGGTATAGTTTCCATTGCATGGTGCCAATGACATGGGAAATGGTGTTCAACTTGTGATGAGCTTAGAAGCCAGCTTGAATATTGCCTCAGAAAAAATAACACCTTCTCATGTAAACTTCCCTCCTGTGATTCCCCCTTTCACAAACTATATGCTTAAAAGCTCCTAATATATTTACAAGTAGATTGAGTAAAACGTTAATTTGTACAATTTCCAGGAGACAGGAAAACATTTAGAGGAAATGAAGAAAAAATCTCATTAACAAAATTAATAAGATAAAGGAAACTTAAACCCACTAGAAAAAAATTTCAACAAATAATATCCTCAAGTAGACTATAGTATATCACTTATTTTTATGTCCTAGCATATAATAACATTTTTTCAATGATTTGGAGTTCATAATTGTACATAATTAAAATCCTGCATTTATCTATCTATCTATCTATCTATCTATCGTCTCTCTATCATTTATTTTTCAATTGAGAAATATATGGGTTTTTTTTCAGGTTTGTTAAGGTATAGTTGACAAGTAAAATTGTAACATGTGTTGATTTTGTATTTCATTGTTCAGCTTCTGCCAATGTTGGTATTAGGGTCTATAAATCAGTTTACTGGTACTGATGTTTATAGAAGCACCATATATACATATAGCATAAAATGTATACATGTAAGCATAGTGTAGGATGTGTGTGTGTGTGTGTGTGTGAGTGTGTGTGTGTGAAGGGTTGTGTATGCATAAAATGATTGTGTTTATTAAAATATGAGTGCTTCTGGAAGAATATGATTCTAGTGAGATGGGAGAGTAGAGTGAAGTTTAAACAAAGTAAGGAAACAGAGGGGAGCGGGGTTCTGCCTCACATATTGCCAAGGTATTTTGAATTCTTGGGAGCCTTTGAGGTGGGTAGACAGAAATAACATGAGACAGATTTGGCAGTAAAAAGGAAGCAGGATATTTGTGGATGCTACTGTATGGTTTATCTGACATCTTCCCCTCATTATTAACAAAACTAAACCTACACTCAACCATTTCAGCCTCTGGGATTCTCAGTATCAACTTCAAATTATTGAAAACTATCACCTTGTGAATGATCTTAAATCCTCCTTTTGTGAAAGAAAAAAAAATCTCTAGGATATATTTTACAAAATCATATTTCAAAATCTCAAATTGATTTAATTCATTTCTAGGTAAATTGTTGACAAAACACATTCCCTAAACGAATTTGCATATGGCAAAGTAAAGTTTCATGTATCCACTGGTCAAAATGATACCTTAATGAAATTTCCCATTTAATACTGAACTTTCCCCTTGCTCAATGCCTTGGCTTATATATCATTAATGTATCAGAAAAATGGTTTCTCAGACATATCCCCAAACTTTGATAAAGTCAGTTAGAGGATGCTGCATGTCACTGTGATTGTCTCAAAACTTTTCCAACTGGCATTATGTGGATGAAATAAAGCAGTTCCTGGCTAAAGAAAAGCTCCCCTTGGCCCTGAATTATTATATTATATATAATCTAAAGATTTCATAGCAGATCAATAACAGGAGTGAAAATTCACCATCTAACTTCAATTTTTAAAAACATGTTTATGTCTACCTGTTTAAAATTGTTCAGTGTTTGTTTTGACTAATATATTCCCCAAATGTGATTTTCCACAAGATCTTTTATAATAATTACACATTTTTAAGTTGTCTGCTTACATTTAATGTTTTGGAAACCTTAGCTCTTATCAGTGTTATTTTTTTTTCATCAGCTTTGTTGTTTTTATTTTATTTTATATTTTAATGTTTATTTATTTATTTTGAGAGACACACACACACAGAGAAGGAGAGGGGCAGAGAGAGAGGAGAAAGAGAATTCCAAGCAGGCTCTTAGGGCAGAGCACTCTGTGGAGCCTGAATTCACAAACCACGACATGGTGACCGGAGCCGAAACCAAGAGTCAGTTGCTAACCAGCTGAGCCACCCAGGCATCCCTGTTTATTTTTAAAACTTAAATGTCTTAAAACATGTAGGATAAAACCAAAATGCATACAAATGAGTGGGGGAAAACCTGTGTCTTTGCAACTGCCTACAGAGAGAGAATAGCACTATTAACAAAATTTCTCTCTTTGAGGGTATGGGGAAGGTGATATAATAGAAATATGGATTTATTTTTCATCATTCATTCGTTCATTCATTCACTTAGTCAATATCTACTGAACACCTAATCTTATGCCCTGGTGGAACATAAAATTAACATTAACAGGCAAGTAAGACATAGATTATGTCAGATAGTGAAAAATGACATGCATAAATATAAAACCTAGAAGTGGTAGAGATGTGGGGTTTGGTACAGTAATTCCTGCTTATCCATGGTTTCACTTTCTGGTGTTTCATTTAGCACCTCTAACCTCTGATCAACCGCGGTCCAGAAGCAGAGTTTCCTCCTTCTGACATATGGTCAGAAAGTCAATAGTAGCCTAAAGCCATGTCACAATGCCTATGTCATTCACTTCATTTCATCTCCTCATGTAGGCATTTTATCATCTCACATCATTACTAGAAGAAAGATGAATGCATACAATAAGATATTTTGAGACTGACCACATTCACATAACTTTTATTACAGTTATAGTGTTATAGTTGTGATATTTTATTGTTAGTTATTATTGTTAATCTCTTACTGTGTCTATTTTATAAATTAAACTTTATCATAAGGACACCTGTATAGAAAAAAACATATACAAGCATTGGTACTATCTGCAGCTTCAGACATCCACTGGGGCTCTTCAGACATATCTTCTGTGAATAAAAGGGGTTACTGTAATCAGAGATGGCTCCACTGACAAAATGAGATTCAAACCAAAATATAAGGAGGTGAGGGAGTAAACATGTGGATATATGGGGGATAGTATGCCAGACAGAGGGAAAGCAAGAGCAAAGGCCCTGCGGAAGGAGTGTGTTGAGAAAAGATACAAGTAAAGAAAGGATGGAAGGGTAAAAAGGGACAGATTATATAGGGCTTCTTGGCCTTTCAGAGGCCATTGGCTTTTACTCTGGGAAACACTGAAAGACACTAGATAGTTTTGAGCAGGGGAATAACATAATCTGACTTTGTTTTCAAAAGAATCTTGGTGCTATGTTGAAAATAAACCATAGGAGAGCAAAGTGGAAACAGGGGACCATTGAGGATGCTCTTTAGAACAAAAGATTCTGATGTCTTAAAGCAGTGTAGTGTTGGTGGGGTATAATCTGAAGTCAGACACAATAGGATTTGCAGATGAAATGGATATTAGATATTAGACAAAAAGGATTCAAGGATGACCTCAGGCTTTTTGGTCTAAGCAACTGGATGGATTGGTGTTGCCATTTACTAAGATGAGGAAGCCTATGTGGGGAGGAGGTTTACACAGAAAGATCTAGAATTCAGTTTGTGATATGTTACAGTTATGCATATCCATGTCAAGCCAGCAAGTGGGTGGTTGTATATATTAGCTGGGAAGCTATAAGGAAGGACGTCCAGGTCATATATATTTATTTGGGAAGCATTTATGTATAGATACACTTAAAGCCATGAGACTAGATGAGATATCACCAACACAGTGAGTGTAGAAGAGAAAAGATCCAGTGACTGAGTTTTGGGGTGCTCCATTGTTAAAAGAATGGAGCAGAGGAGGAATTAGAAAAAAAAGGCTGAGAAGCATCTACTTAGTCTTAGGGATAATCAGAGAATGTGATGTCCTGGAAGCCAAGTGAAGAAAAGGAGGAGAGAGAATCTAGAATATAAATGCTCCTGACAAGTCAAGTTAGCTGCTTGAAAATTTCACACTGGGTTTTAAAAAAGTTGTTTATTTGCCAATCTTGGCACGACTTGTTTTATTAGAGGTGAAGACCAAATTGGAAGGAGTTACAGAAAAAACAGAACAGTTTGAAGGTTGAAACAAGTTTAATACTAACCTGGTATTCTGCTGTTCAGTTGACTTCCTCTTGAAGGAGGACTTGTAGATGGGCCAGATAGAAGAGTAGAAAGAAACTAGCATGGTGGCTCATTTTGAACTACTGGTGAAACATGACTAGAACTCTTCCATTAATTTTGGGAGATAGAATAAAGTACAACAAATATTTTTTTAATGTTGAAAAAGTAAAAATCAATATTATTAATAATTTTTAATTCTGTTTTCCCACTCTCTTCCAAGCTGTGTCTCTTTCTGCCCTTATAGTTACCCCTGGACTGGAGCGTTCAGTTATTGCTACCCATAAGTCTCCACACATGACTTTTACAGTTTAGCAAATGGAATCAAAAGTTCCAAACAGCCAAAGTTAGTGCCCTAATATCATTTGGAAGACAAAATACTGTATAAGAATGGAGCAGATGTCAGGAATCTAGATGTGGAACCACAAACACTGCTAGAGAGAGAGGCATGGTTAGCCCAATAGCGGACAGATTCAGGCAGTAACAAGGGAGGTATGAGGAAGAAGGATTGAGCTAATAGGGTCAAGGATGGAAAAGGTGGCTTACTCCAGGGTCATAAATAGAAAGCATGTGCAGCTAATTGGGAAAAATTTGCTGAAGCATGGCCAAGGAGAAGTCAATACTAATTCAGGAGTAAGGGCCAGATCCTTAGTCTATAAGTGACCTTTATAGTTTATTGTGCACCTTTATACAGAATATTTGTTTCTTTCCTCCTCATCCAAGTTTGACCCAGCTACAAAGAACTTTCTCTTCTACTCATCCTCCACATCCACGTTAATATCTGGCTATCTCCTTAATACACAAGGTACAGCTAAAGTTTAATAGAATGTTTCTCTCATTGAGAAACGCTTAGATTTCTTTCTCTGAGGTCAAGTCTAGTGTTGAAACTAGAGCTTGTATATTGATCACTCTGAGGCAGATAGAATGGCAAATTACCTTAGCTACCAGATTTTTTAACTGTACCTATTCTCCATCTATAATCCCTAGGACCCTCTGTCCTGACTGACCTTCTGATGATAAGCAGAAGCGTTTGCATCACAGGCAGGAGATTTTATATTGCAAACCAACCTAAATGAAAATCACTGGTTCATGTAACTTAGAATTCTAGGAGTTTAAGTCACTCCAGCCACCATGCTTATATATTCTTGTCTTTAAGCCCTTGTTCCTTGACAAATCTAAGGGTGGTACACACAAATATGACCATTCTTTTTAAAATACTATAAAGATTTCTTAGCAAATATAGGGTTCTGCTCTATCTATGCAAATTATGAGAGATGTGGGGTCATAGATAAGGAAGTGATTCTCTAGCCTGAAAATCATATCATTGAAATCTTTTCTCATTTCTTATGTAATCTCTACAGTGGACACCTGCTTTCACCTCATACAAGCCTTGAAGCTGGATTCAGTACTTCTTCAGTTTCTACCTTTAGGAATTCTTCTCTATAAAGCATGAGTGAGCAATTTAAATTCACTAATGATTTTGTGAAGAAGACTATGGGAGAACTTGCATTATACAACATATGATATTTTACTCAGAGTTACATTAAATTATTCTCAATCTCTCTTCTCCATTACTTCTCCCTGAGCCAATCCCATGAAGTATCAAATCTCTTCTTCTAAATAGAACAGTAGAGCTTTCTGCCATCTCTCTCAATCCATCTGTGGTACTGGCCAAACTATAGCACTGGAATCTCCAAATAGGCTTGTCAAAGTGTTAACTTCAAAACTGAATCTCTCCCAAGGGGAAACTTTTGGAATATAGCTAAGAAAATAATGTTTTCTTTATTATTTACATTTAAATTGATATTCTCAAGTCAATTCCCAAATATTATTTTTTTTTATTTTCCTAGATAAAACCAGGGTATAAAAACTTTAATTACTCTCCATGTCTGAAAAAGAACTTTCAGTTAAGGCTGGTATGTACAGTTAGTGAATTACCACATCATTGAAGATATAAGAATCTTCGGGAAGCTTTTCTGAAGAGAAACTCTAAATCACGAACAATGTAGGGAAATCACCTAAGCAATTTCTTTCTAGTTTTACTTCCATAACAAAAAAACTTGAAGTAGTGAGAAGGAACTTTATGGTTATATTTTATGGTGATTATGAAAATAATTAATGAGTCAGACTAGAATACATATGGTTTGGCATGAAAAATGCAGTGTTTCTCCCAGCCAAAATAATGAGAGGGGACAGCAAAAGAGGAAGATTCCCTCTCTCTCTGGTTCAAGACTTTTCACTGCAGGGGCACTGGGTGGCTCAGGCAGTTAAGCATCTGACTTCAGCTCAGGTCATGATCTCACGGTTCACTAAGTTTGAGCCCCACATCGGTCTGTGCTGACAGCTCAAAGCCTGGAGCCTGCTTCAGATTCTGTGTCTCCCTCTATCTCTGCTCCTCCCTTGCTTACGTTTGCCTCTCTCTCCCTCTCTCAAAAAACATTAAAAATAATTTTTCAAATTAAAAAAATAAAAAAAAGACTTTTCACTGCAGAAGGAAAAATTTAGAAAACTTGCTATAACAATTTGCATATTATATTAATATTTACATCTCAGTCATATTTGATTAAAAGGAGTTAGGAATAAATGAGCAAAAGAAATTGAGGTTGTATAGACTTTATAGTTACCCATCTTTCTGTTGCTGGCAAGGATATTTTTAGCCATACTTAACCTTATTCATGCTATCCACTGTGTTCTATGCTTTGTTAAATCTACCCACTATATATTCAAGCTTGCCATAAGAAGACAAAAATAAAAATTCAAGCAATTTATATCACTCTAAATGGACATAGCTTCTTTCAGAAGGCTATTTGGAGGAATATGGTAGACTCATGACTTTTTTTTCCCAGTTTTATTAAGATATAGTTGACATATAACACTGTGTAAGTTTAAGGGATACATATATATACACACACATATACACACACATACATATATAAATATATATATGTGTGTGTGTGTGTGTGTGTATATATATATATATATATATATATATATACATACAATGTGTCTATACATACACATACACACACTTGGAAATGCTTGTCACAATAAATTTAATTAACATCCACATTTCACATAGTTACAATTTCTTTCTTGTGATAGAACTTTTAAGATCTACTTTCTTAACAACTTACAAATATATAATATAGTACTATCAACTATAGTCATCATACTGTGTAATTATATCTCTAGGACTTACTTATCTCATAACAGGAAGTTTATACCTTTTGACCACCTTCATCCAATTCTCTACACCTCCACCCAACAAGATTTTTTTTTTAAGGTTTATTCATTTTTCAGAGACAGAGCGTGAGCGGGGGAGAGACAGAGAGAGAGAGATGGAGACACAGAATCCAAAGCAGGCTCCAGGCTCTGAGCTGTCAGCACAGAGCCCGACTCGGGGGCCCAAACTCACAGACGGGAAGATCATGACCTGAGCTGAAGTCAGACGGTTAACCCACTGAGCCACCCAAGTGCCCCCCAACAAGATTTTTTTTAAGGGGACAAAACTTATAGGGGAAGTTAAGCAGTTTATGAAAAAAAAATCCTTCAACTTTTTTTTTTCTTTATGTATTTACATCAGACTTTGAATTTTACCACATTAATGAGATTTACACCAGAGGAGTGGAAAGTGATGCCACTTAGCATTTCAGACATTAGCTGGCTCAATACTGATTACAATAATGAACCTTGCTAGTGTCCATATGTATCAGAATGGGAATAGCACTGTGGTCATGGCCCAGAGCACCCAAAAGACACAATGCCTTAGCCACAGATGTCCCTCATTGACAACATGGAAAACTTGGCAAAGACACTTGGATTTACAATTAAAATTGTAGGAAATTAACTTGCTTCCTGAGAAATGTGCCTATCATCAGGAAAAAAAATGTTTCTAAAATTCGCTTTTTTCGTCTTGAGGGAAAAAAAGATTGTAAGCCTTTTGGTCTGTCTCCTCCATTACTTACAATGTTAGTCAAATGAAATAGATGATTCAAATTCTTTAATATATTAATATAAATTCCTATCTGGTTTTAATAGAAGTTACAACTATTAAGATATCATCTGAGCTACAAAAGTTCTCTTTTGCTTATGATAGTAAACTCTTGCTTTACAACTAGAGAGGTGAGGGTTTAAAAAGATTAAAATGTGAAGTCACATTATGTTAAGATTTATGAATTGCCTGTTGGAGCTATGTGTCTTGTTGGCAAGAGAGATATAGAAGCTTAATCCAAATCCATCCTGGTCTTAACTATAGTTGAGCATCACCTGGGGCAGCTACCACAACAGTTTCACCAGGAGAGACCTACTGATTCCAGAAATCTTCTGGTTATTTGGCCCCTGTTTCATCTGCTCTAACTGGAGAAGTTTGGGCTAGGAAGATACTTAGGATGCACTCTTTAGTTTATCACTTGTTTTGCCAACCAATGTTGCCTATTGTTTCCAAGGTAAATTTTTAGCTGTTCTTTGAGGAAATAATAGAAACAAGTTCTCAACTGCTTTATGTAGGATTCTCATTATCTTGGCACCATATTGTTAATGGATTTGACCTTAGTTTGAAACATATGAAAAGTAACAGAAGACAAGAGCAAAATTCTGGGTCATGGTTCCAGATAATTCTTCCATGTATTCTCAGTTTTAATAGAATGTTAAGATAATGGACAGCCAACAAAATGACAAGAAATGTGTCCTTGGACATGGATTTCTCATGGAAGTGGAATGCCTCTCAACTTTTCTTTTGGTATGAAATAATTGGGTTAACACTATAGCTCACTGCCTAAAAAGACTGAACACAGTACTGTTTGAAATACTGTTTGAATTCAGCTTTCCTTTAAACATTTTTCATAGTTCCTCATAGGAAAGATTTTCTCTGTTACAGTTATTGTTTTTAAAAGGACAAGTATACTTTTAATACATAAACTTATAGAGAAATTAAAAATTAACCATAATTTCATCACCCCAAAAATTCAAATTATTTTTTAAGAAATACATAAGTGTGTTTCAAAAATTCAAATAATGCTGTGAATAATAAAATTGAAATTAATAAGCCTTTATTTCCTTACCTTTTCTGCCACTATTAACTATTATTAAGTTTTTACAAATATTCTTCTAGTTATATACATATACTGGAAGAGTTCTACATTATTCTTTTTGCACTTAATAATGTTTTAGAAATATTTTGGTATGCACATACAGATATACTCATTAAAAAAAAATTATATAGAGAAAATCATTCATTGTCTTAGCATAGCTTCTGCCCAAAAGCAGAACCTGAAATAAATGCTTTTACAAGTAGTTTACTGGAAGTGATTCCAGCGATCATAACTGAAGGATAGAAATATGGTAACCAATCACCATGAGAGCCCATTGTCCCCACCTCTTGGTATTCATACTCTTGTGTAGTCTCCTCCACAAGAGAGTAGATGTGTAGAGTAACTCCACATTGCTCTAGGTTCACTCTAGGTCACTGAGAGCACACAGCAGAAGTGGTTGTATGACCCTTCCAAAACTAGGTCATAAGACATAAGACATTTCTGCTTGCACTCTCCCTTGGCTTCTCTCTGGGATCACTCACTCTGGGGAAAGCCCTCTGTCATGAGGTGAGCACCAGTCCACATGGTGAAAAACTGAGTGCTCCTGCTCACAGCCAAAGGAGTAAATTCAGAGGTGGATCCTCCAGCCCCAGTCAAGCCTTCTGATGAATATGACCCTAGCTGAGATTTGAACTACATGCTCATGAGAGACTTTGAGCTAGAACTACTCCATTGAAACTGCTTCTGATTTGTTGACCATGGAAACTGTGAGAATAAATACTTGTTGTTTTAAGTCACTAAGATTTGAGGCAATTTGTTACACAAAAATAGATAACTAACACAGGAAATCAACT
Source organism: Puma concolor (assembly GCF_028749965.1). Taxonomy (NCBI): domain Eukaryota; kingdom Metazoa; phylum Chordata; class Mammalia; order Carnivora; family Felidae; genus Puma; species Puma concolor. The sequence goes on along the minus strand of NC_141670.1, from coordinate 104,188,683 downwards.
GCGGGGAGGAGGGTAGGCAATATAAAGACCTGTTGGTGCTATGATGAATTGATGCTCCACTCAGTAGGACCTTCCTAGAGTCTTATGAACTGTGTGTCAAGGGAAACGCATTTCTATCAGCCCCATTCTTCACTGGTCAAGCAAGCTCCATGGGTGTTAACTCTCCAGCCCTCCAGAATACATGTATGAATGCCAAGCAGATTCCCACAACTTTCTATGCCACACTGTGAGGCACATGACATGGCTTAAAGCAAGGTTGGCAGGTTTTGCCTGCACAAACATTGTTGAAACCTGCCCTAAACCACAGTCTTCACAGCTAGAGGAGTAGACAAAGAGTATTTGATATAACCATACACATCACAAGGCATTTCTTATGTTCTTCCTTTCTATAAAACTATACTACATGTGTCATTTTTAATGTAACAATTCTTTTTTGGTGTTTTATAAAATATTGAAACTGAATGCATTCACCACAACTACCTTTTTATTTCATGTGACAAGTCAAAGTTTATTAGCTAATGTGCCTATCTATTACTTAATTCCATGTGAATTTAAAAATTAAATTAATGATAATTTGATTATTTTTAATTAAGAAAATTAGCTTTTCTTTCAATTTTCAATCCATTAGCTTAATAAAGGGTCATATAGTCTAATTGATAGAACTAAAAGAAATCAAAAAGATTTTGAGTCTCCACATTATTAATCCACATTTCTCAGGTCCCTTTGGAGGCTGACTAAGTAAGAGAAATTTAGCACTTTGGAGGCCCATTATGAACTGAGATGAATCACCACTTCCTTCTGCACATCAGAAATTGCAGTTGAATTCAACTGTGAGAGATGTTGAAATGTTGGCATTTTTCTTTTAGTTTGAATATTGTAATAACTTTTTTGATTTATATAACATCTCAGAATTACTTTTCTATTTTCCGAGGTCAACCTTAAATGTCTAATGGCATTATACCTGGAAAACAAGACACTGATCAAAGTATTAAAGGGCAATCACACTTTGTGAATCTTTATTTTCTGAAATTGGATGGAGAAATCTGTTGGCAGAAACAGCCTTTAAAATAAAGGCAGTGACTCAACTTCTGAAGGAAAGCCAGGTTCTCAGGCTGCAGGGTGGTGGGGTGGGCAGAAAGAGAACTCATTTCAGGAGAGTACAGGAAGTTACTTAATGCTGCTTATGAGTCAGAAGAGAGTAGAATCAGTTATGATTGAACTCTCTTATCTAGTTACACCTATATGCAGATACTTTAATATATGTGTATAAAACATGTATATGTGTATTTTTATTCATCTGTGTTCTATGGTTTGCTTTGATAGGAACCCCCCACCCCCATCCTTCCTTCATTTTTGAATGCTGTAGTAATGAGTCACTGCCTCCTATTGCTTTGAAAGTAAGAACTTTCTAGGTCAGAGATTTTAAAAAGTATATATCACCCACCATTCCCCTTTATTCACTACCCTTAATGGGATCTTATATAAGTATATGTAGTTAAGAGAATGCTCAATTGGAAAGAGAAAAATAAAATATACATTCACAATATCTGCTATTGCACTTTAGACACTATTTTATTTAATCCACAAACAGGTATTATGCTTCACTCTGTAAAATGTGAAAATGGTTAACAGGGGCTTAGTCATCTTAAAAGAATATATAATCTTGGAAATGGCAAACTGGAATTGGAGCCAAGCTTTGCCCAATCACATGACCCATGGTCTTCCCGCCACATCATACTTCCTCTAAGGCTTTGCAGTCTGTCTATGCCGGAGTCTGACAGACTGGGCTGTCTGACTGAGGCATTGGACAGGTTACTACCTCCCTGTTTTATTTTTAATTTTGACACTAAAAAACTCTGAAAGCCAGCTTAGCTCCAACATCTTTTAATTTCATTTTATTTTACATCAAGAGCTCTCAGAGTCTAGCCACTGATAATAAAAACACTGAATAATATTCATAAACCATGTTTGGGACTACTGGATGTACCCCTATTCAGACATTAATTACTGCCCCGTTTTTCAGAGACTTTTCCATTTGTTTGGATTATTTAGAAATATTTTCTTTAAGTACACAGGTCTCAGAGAGTCTGCACTTCAGGCTCTCCTTTGTCATCAGGCTAGAATGTCTTGGGAAAATTAGGGAATTCTCCTAGATAAAACTATTCCTCTCATGGGAACAGAGAAAGATTTGGGGACTATATCTCCCTCTTTCCACTCTTGGGAGAAAAGAGAAATTGGCAAACAGCTGGAGAAGGCAGAATAGCATCCTAACAATCTTACAGTCACCCCTGCACTTACAAATTTTACCATCTTAATTCTAAAAGGTGTTTCTGCGTGTAAAAGTTAGGTGATATTTCTGGCAGTTTCAAGATAAGTTATTTTGTTGGAGGTGGTCTTTGACATAGCACTAACAGAAAATATTTCCAGATACCACTACTATTTTAATAGGACTTTAAGATTTCTGCTTTCTTTCCTGGAAGAGAAAGAACCCAATTTATAAGAGACACGAGGGTGACAGAAACCTTCTTGAAATTGTTGGTATGAAGAGATGTCTTAAAAAAATAATAATTCTGATCAACTCTATCTCTTTTGGTCCACTTCTTAATCCACATTAAAAAAAAATCCATTTTTGAAAATCAAAGAAATAGAAAATGTGATCCACTGCCAATTTCTATTTGATAAGCCAGTGGACAAAGTTAAAAGGGCAAATAACAGTGAAGTAAAAATTAGTATAGGATAACTGAATGCAAAGTTTATTTCTTAAGGCTTGGTATTCCTAGCCTTGTTTGGACTGAAAAAAAAAATTAAGTAAGTATTAGATGTTGCATAAATTTTTGCTTTCAATTACTTTTCTCTCTTTGAAATTAGAAGCCAAAATTCAGGTTTCAGATTGTGAAGGAAATTTGGTTTAACACATGTTAGAATCAGGGGTGTCTGGGTAGCTCAGTCAGTTAAGCAGTCTGACTTCAGCTAAGGTCATGATCTTGCAGATCGTGGGTTCAAGCGCCATGTCAGGCTCTGTGCTGATAGTGAGGAGTCTCCTTGGGATTCTCTCCCTCTCTCCCTCCCCTCCCTGCCTTGAACTTTCTCTCTCTCTGTCTCAAAATAAATAAACTTAAAAAGTTTTAAGACATACTGGAATCAAAGATAACTTTTTACTAAATAGATTTGGATAGATTCTAACAGTAAAAATCTCTTCTTTCCAAGTGAAATTGACACACCTGCTGAGATGACGTAATTAACCTTCTAATTTGGTAAATGGATTTTTAAGAACTAAATTTGGTGGAACTACAGGAGGAATTAAATTGGCTTTCATGTTAAATTTGCCACTAAATAATTCTGTGGCATAAACCAAAGGAATAACCAGAGAACCACAAAATAAAAAATAAATACGATCACTACTACAAATGCTACTAGTAATGACTACTATTAGTAACGATAATAACAATTGATTATGCCCAACCATGTGTCAGACACTGGGGTAATGAAATATTGTTTCTTGGCAGTGTGGAGTCCATTTTCTTTCTACTTTTTGTGTTTTAATTTGTGCTTCTGCAGATATTTACAAGTTAGTCTGATGTTCTCAATAGGCATATGACTGGTGAGTAACATTTTGCAATGCTAATTCAACACTAATATTTTACGCTGGCCAGTAGCAGAATATTGAACTCTAAAATTTTTTTTTAATATGCAAAAATTTTATTGTATTTTCAAATAACCAAATAAAAAGTGAATCCTGATATAAATAATTTTAATAGTCATTAATTTTATTTTGCATTTTAATTTTCATGGTTATGAATATTTAAAAGAAAATAAAAACATTAATGAAAAATAATTTTAATGTTTAAATTTTTTACATTTATTATAATTTATATTTGTATAAAATATATTGAAATTTTGTATACTTTGAATATAATTATATTAATTTTTTAATCATTTAGATCAGTAGAATACAAATTATGGAGAAATTTTGATAACAATAACATTATTAGTAGCTTTACTGAAATGAGGCCAAAAAGTTTGGAATTAATATAAAATAACTTATAAGTTATATATATATATATGTATATATATATACACATTTTATTACACATCCAAATATTATCAAAGTAACACTCATATATGAGTAATCATGATATCAATATCTTTGATATTTTGCCAAAACTATAGCTTTATGTACACTTTTCAGTTTGTTGTTATAAAGACATATTTGTTAGGGTAGGAATATAGAACTCACTTTATTTGGTTGTTACCATTATTTTTAACTTCTGAATATTTAGACTTATAGTAAATTGATCTCCATGTGTACTCTTGCCCTGGGTCCTGCAAATATTAAGGGTAGGTCTGGGGAGATGCACTTCCACGTCGGTAACATTCTACAAATTCCCGACCCTAGTGATGGACTGATTCAGAGATCTAGTCTTGACTCCTTTATTTTACAGATGGAGTAACCAACCATGATGATTGGCTGCAAGCCTATGCCAAACCATAACACTGCCTGCAGAGGACCAGGAAATGGACCCTTCTCTCTCCAAAAGCAGGCAGAGTGGCATGTTCCTTGTGCAAGCTGGAGGACTCCCAAGTCCTCTCTTACAAAAAGCTCATTCATCTGAAACTTAAAGTGTGGGCCCCAATAGCCAATTGTATGAGGTTAACTTATTCATGACGCTGGCAGGCAGTTCATGTCAGTAGCGGGTCCCTGAACAAGAGCCCTCTCTAGTTGTCAGCTATCTGTCTAATCTGTGTATCTTTTAACAAAGCATTGTGTTTTTAAGTGTATCAGTAAAGGCTAATTCTAGAAAGGTCAGTTATAAGGAGGCTTAGACCCACCTCAGGAATAGTGCAATATCCTGGAGCTAGAAGCAGCAAAATTGGTCCCAGTGAGAGATGGTGACCAGGACCCAGAGAGAGACTAGTGTGGAGATGGCTTCCTGAGAGGAGCAGTGGCCTTTGGTGGAGGGACTAGGCCACAATGGCCTCACGAGGAAAAATCTAGGAGAATGATTTCCTAACCACATTTGTCTATTTTCCTCTCATCTCTGACAGGGGCTCCCCGTTGTTCAAACCTAGCTGGAAGTCAGGGGATACAGAAAACCTGAACATGTACTCCTTTCCAGTCAGCCTCTGGGGCAAAGAGCAGGTAAAAAGGGGGGTGGAAATGGATTTGTATGGGTAAATGGATGATACTCATCACAGCAAGTGAGAGTTTTTATCATATATTTTGGATCTTTTTATTGTCTTGACAACGAAGAAGCAGTGAATGGAGGGACGAGTACATTCATGCCTGGGCAAGAAAGGCCGCTGTTCAGGTCTTGCACTTCAAGAGGCCCTAGGCTTTGGAATATCTTCCTCAATTTCTAAGACCCTTCTGGTGCCTGAGACCAGCTGAAGCCAGCAGAGCCACCTGGGCAGGGTGCTCTGAATGTATATTGAGACTTGTGTGACCCTGGTTTTTGTTTCTTCCCACAAGAGCACTCCCTGGTGCTCTATCCCCCAAATAAGGGGCTCTGGGACTTGTGCCATGTTATTGTCCCCTATATTCCTGACCAGGCCCTAGTTCCAGGAGGGTGGCCAGACAAATGTTTGGTCCTATGGACTAGTGTATTTCTTTTATGGGATGCTATGAAATTGGCCATCAGCATGATAGTGACACAGTGACTTGATGTGATTCTCAGGTCAGACACACGACAAGTTCAAGACTCTGATCCACTGCTGACCCTTGGTCTCAAGCTTCAGGTGTGGGCTGAGCATGGCTCTCACCTGTCCACCTTTCAGCCAGGGTGTCATCTCTCTTCTATAAAACTTGAAGGTGGCAGTTCACGGCAGAAAATGTACTTTAGCCTGTGTACCCCCTCTGGTGTCCAGGCCCATCTTCTCTGCAGGCTCCCTGCCATATATTGGTCAGTGTCCCAGAGCAGGCCACACCTATCTGTCTCAATGTGTTCAAGGCCAATGTGCTGGGATACCAGAAGGCCCTTCATTCCATGTTCTCTCTTGCCTCTGATTAATATTATGATGTTGTACTCTCAGATCTTTCTCAGACCATGCCAGATAACGGTGGACAGTCCTTGCACAATGGGACTATTCTTCTTATTTTATTCACTGGTCTCTTGCCTGTCCTTCTCACTGGCACCAATGTGTGGAAGGTAAGGGTGCAAGTGACCTTGAAGGAGAGGACATTCTAAGAATACAACGATTATGGCCTAACGAGTTCAAGAGAAGATTTACTTGGAAGATATGTAGTTCTATAGTTAAGGCACAAAGTTCTAGCTGGTAAATTTCATGTCACTATAAAACTAAAAATTAACTATTTTTCTCATTTTCCTGCATAGATGGAGGAAAACTTTTATTTGTGGACTCCTTTGATAAAACACGGACAAACTTTCTGAGGGTCATTGGAAGCCAGCACTCATGGGCAGCATGATAGATCACACAGTGTCAAAAGTAATGATGTAACCAGCTTTAAATAAATGTTATTGGACAATTGCAGGGGCAAGAAGAGCTGCATTTTTTTCCAGATGAGCAGGTTTCAAAGATCCATAGCATTTTGAGTTATAACAGCATTGCTACCATTTGCTTGTGGTGAGATGTCAAATTTCCCAGAAGCCACATGTTTGTCAGTAAAGAACATGAAAAGGTGATTCCTGAATATGAACAGGAAGAGATGGTGCTTGGACACCACAAATAATCTTCACTAAACTGATTACACAATAAACAAATACATAAGTACCTCTTCTCTATCCATTATTCTAAATCCTCCTCAATAAAACACTATACTCCCCATGGGACCATAAATCTGATCATGGATTTAAAAAAAAAATTATGTTTATTTAATTTTGAGAGAGAGAGAGAGAGAGAGAGAGAGCAGGGGAGGGGCAGAAAGAGAGAGGGAGACACAGAATCTGAAGCAGACTCCAGGCTCTCAGCTGTCAGCACAGAGTCTTACTTGGGGCTCAAACTCACGAACTGTCAGATCGTGACCTGGGCCAAAGTCAGACCTGAGCCACCCAGGCGCCCCAATCTGATAACACATTTTTAATCGAAATGTTAATATAAACAGGGGATCCACAAAAATTGTTTGCCTGAGGCTTACACACCTAAAAGGCGCTCTGGAAGATCCAGTAAATAGCTTCCTCCCTTCGTGTCCAGGAACAGGACAAGGCTAATGCTGACTGCAGAAGGAGTCTGACGGTGATGTTAATGAAAAGATCGCTGGTGCACAAGTTAGAAACTTGAGTTCAAGTGTGGATTTACTCCTTACTAGCTGTGTGGGTTTTTTTTTTAAGTGAACTTGGCATCACAAGTCCTCAGCTTCCTCGTATATAAACTAACTAACATATGAGCCATACTTATCAAATAGGTTTATTGTACTGATAAAAGAAATTTGTGTTTATGAGCAAACTTTTAACTTTAAAGTGATTTTAATAGATATTTTGCAATAGCAAGTTTTGTATAAAAACAATAAAATATATTTTTTTAAATTTTATTTTAGGGGCGCCTGGGTGGCTCAGTCAGCTAAACGTCTGACTTCAGCTCAGGTCACGATCTCGCAGTTTGTGGGTTCGAGCCCCCCGTCGGGCTCTGTGCTGACAGCTCAGAGCCTGGAGCCTGTTTCAGATTCTGTGTCTCCCTCTCTTTCTGGCCCTCCTCCGTTCATGCTCTATCTCTCTGTCTCAAAAATAAATAAACGTTAAAAAAAAAATTAAAAAAAATAAATTTTATTTATTTATTTATTTATTTATTTATTTATTTATGTTTATTTATTTCTGAGACAGAGAGAGACAGAGCACGAGCGGGGGAGGGTCAGAGAGAGAGAGGGAGACACAGAATCAGAAGCAGGCTCTAGGCTCTGAGCTGTCAGCACAGAGCCCAACACGGGGCTCGAACTCCCAAATCGTGAGATCATGACCTGAGCCGAAGTTGATCGCTCAACCGACTGAGCCACCCAGGCTCCCCAATAAAAATATTTTTTACCTTAAAAGAGGCTCAATAACAATCACATTTGGTTTATTTTATTCTTATTAGACAGTGCAAAGAGTCTCTTCAAGGTTACATTTTCCTTTTAGTGGTTCAAAGCAGCATTAAGTAGGTCTCTGTATGTAATGGAATCAGTCAAATTACATTAAAAATATTAAAAAGCCATTTTCCCTCAAAGGCTATTTGATTTGGGCTTTCCAAATTACTGACAATTTCACTGCTCTGTGTTTTCAGCAAAGCTCTACACTTAAGGCTGAGATATGCACTGAAATTCCCCACCCCCCCACCCCCCCCCCCAGGATACCAAGAACTCCATGAGGTTCCTTTGGTGTTATTTGTGTTATGATTTTAATTATTTCTTGACATTTCAGAAATGAAAGCTTTGGCCTCCACACCCTTTGACTTCAAAAGATGGAATTCATTAGGCCAATAAGCAAGCCAAGGGACCGAGGGGGTAATTTATACTCCTGCCGGTATTCAATTCCCTTTTAGCCTGGGGTCTCTTACCAAGGAGATGATGCAGTACTGTGGTCTAAATAAAAAGTCAAGTGGAGAAAAGACTGGGATCCATTCACAGCTCTTCATTGCAAAGTATTTCAAAAGATTGAAATCCACAGTCCATTGGCCATTGTAGAGCGAGAATGCCTTACCTTCTTTGAACAAGTTTATCTGGTGTAGACATCATGTTAAAAATCATAAACATACAACCATGAACTCTGGAAGGGAAGTCATGGTGGTATTGGTTTTGAAGGTGTAACCAACTTACCCCTACATTGTTATGTATTGTGAATTTGGCATTGATGCAAGAGGGGCCATGTACCACCACAGCATTATAGATGTAAACAAACACACTACTGTGGTTAACCAGTAGAAATGAAGTTCTCTCTGTTTCTGACCTTAGCCAGAACATTATTAGAAGGTTGTGCAATAGACTCATTTGGAGATATGATAACTGAAAAGAAGAAACCCAAGAATTCGTAAGTCAAAAGTAACTATAAGGTTAGAAAGACCCTTTGATGAAGGTCTGAAGGTCTACTTTGGGTTAACGGAGAAGTGTGAAGGATTTAATAATAACTTTCAAATAATAGAAAATTTTAAATAGGAGGCAATGAATTTCTTTCTTATCTTCTTGATAGGCCTCCATGACTTTGCTTGAATTTTTCTTTTCATCCTCTACCCCACTCTCTATTCTTTGCAACCTCAAAAAACAGTTCCTTCTTAACTCTAAACTTGGATTTCAAATTTATAACAGATTTAACTCACCACCAAGGAGCACTTAGGGCCTTACTACTGCATCACCAAAATCTGTAATCTCTTTATCCACTCAACCCACCCTTTAATCCCTGCTTCCTCTAGTTCACCTTCCTTCTCGGCTACTTAATATGACTCCCACACCAGTTATCTTCCCACTGGACTTCCAGGCCCAGCTGGCTTTCCAGTCTCTGTATCTCTCCTCTCCTCATAGTTGATGCTTAATCCCTGCCTGCAGACAGTCCTAGCTGAACCTCAGATCTTCCACACCAATTTATCCAGTGAGTAACAACTTAGTCAAAGCTTTCTTCCAAAAACCTCTTCTTCTTTCCTATCACTAACTGTAGTTCAGGTTATGTTAAACCTTTTCTTGCAGCAAGAATCAGCATACAAGGGTGGTTAAAATCTTTGTGCTCTGAATTTAGACAGTGTGGGTCTGAGTCTTAGTTGGCCTCTTGCTACATTGTGGCCTGGAACAAATTACTTAATCTCTTTAAATCTCTCTGAACTATGCTTGGGCTTCTTCAGTTGTTTGGGCTCCCTTCAAAGCTCTAGGAGGAGGAACTTTAGAAATATGTTTACTTAGTCATACCTTTTTGAAGTTTTGCAAATATAAGGTATTTTTGCTGTCTTCCTCTTTTGTAATTCCCCTCATTTTATGGCATTTGGAGTGGCCACAGACATTTTTGGGATCCAGCTACAGGGAAGTTCAGTTGTTGATACATTTGAGTATAGAAAGATATATGTATGTGTTTCATAATCATTTTGTCATATGTGATTAAATTTTGCTTGCTTTCCCCAATAGAGATGGCTGCCAGGAATATTCCTATTGCCCCACATGGCAACTCATCAGGTATTAGGAAATGCAGAACAGGGCCAGTGGTGATGGCAAAATCCAAATACATCCTATAGAGAGTGACATCAGAAGTACACGTATGCAGGAGGAAAACCAAGATCTTAAATGTACAAAACTAGAAGATAGTTTACATAAAACTCTTCCAATCAGATGTGTAAAATTGTAATTAGAGGCTTCAGATCCCATAGAGAGCTATTCAAAATGGAAGGTATTCCCTGTCAGGAATATTTTAAGTAGTGCAGTAAATACAAATATCAATGTGCCATATGCTTTTTGCCTGATTTTGATAAAAATCATGCAAGATGGATCTTTCCAGAATTCCTATGTTTGTAGGACACAAACCAATAAATAGTAGCAGTATTAATACAAGCAACAATTATATCTGTGATAAATATAAAAGAAATTTGATAAAGCCTTCCCAAACTTGACAATGATCTTAAAAAGTTGTATAACCAAGATCAGTTGTCAATTTAACAAACAATGACATTATCAATAATAAGTAATGAAGTTGAAAAAGACTTTTCTAAACAAGCAGTTGTAAAAGAAACAACAAATTTTGACCAATCACGCCAGAGGAAATTTTCTATTTTCTCTGTATCAGTTATTTATTGCCTTAAAATGTTGTGTACCAACTGCAAAATCCCAGTAGCATTCCACAATAAGCATAATTGTACATGAGACTGGAAGAAGATGGGGGTTGACCGGATGGTTCTCTTGAGTTTGGCTTGGTTTCCTCATATGCAGCTGGCTGCATACTGATCTAGACTGGCTTCAGCTGTGACAACCACAGTGACTAGGCTTCACTCCACTATGTCTTTCATCTTCCAGCAGGGGAGTCTAAGTGTGTTCTCATTACAAAGGCAAAGGTGCAAGACAGAGAAGGCCGCATTGTGCAAGTGCTTTTTAAATCTTTGCTTCCAATTTGCTAACAACTCACTGACCAAATCAAGTTATATGGTTAAGCCCAAAGTAAAAATGGTAGGGCACTGCAAAATTATGCAACAAATATGAGGATATAGGCAGGGGTGAAGATACAGGCCATTTCTGAAATTTAATACATTATTTAGATAACAACAATATAAATCTGCTTCAAATTTTGGTAACATGCTGATTACATAGAGTCACAGGAGAAAATGAATATATGCAAGATATTTTAAAATTAGGGTTTAGAAATAATATACATTCACTTTTAAACATCAAACATTACACAAATTGTCCCCGTTTTGCCCATTATTTACCATCAAAATGTCTATCCTGTTTTATTTATTGTATTATTTACAGTCTTACCTTTAAACTGAAGAGGCAGTGTATGTGTAGAGGAGTTTGAGGGTTATCCAGATATTACTGTAGTATTATTATCTAAACTTTATTTCATAATTAGTTGTTAACATCATGGTGGCAATTATTTTTCATTCCTTACCATGATAATACCATCATAGCAGAAAGCAGAATTAAATAAAAGGCAGAAGGTGGAAATGAACGGTTGCATTGGTTTGTTAGGGCTGGGGATGTTTGGATGTTTGGCTCGACAAGCACCCAGAATGTGGCATGATGTCACTGGACACAGACAAAGGGTAACTGGGAGGGCGCTGAGCCCTAAAGCCACCACCATCCTCACTCCAGGACCTGAGGTTTGAGGCACCCACCAGCACCGAGGAAATCACCAGAGGCAGCTCTCTTTCTTATCAGCATGTAACCAATTAACTCCAATAACTCTCCATTTGAATCCAGCCTTTTCTAAGCTGGGCTCCATGCTGCAACCAGAGTGGTGTTGTTTTTGTTTTTTTAAAGCACAAGTATGATTATATTACTTCCTGATTTAGCTTCCAAATGGAAACTCTTGTGTACCCCATGATCAAACAGTCGTCCTCATATCTACTCTCATCTCTTAGCACGCCTCATTCTATTTTAAAAACCAAAGATGACCAACCAAACGAGGAATAAAAAGAGCTTTTCATTCCCTGATGGTACTGCAATGTCTTGCTTTTGATCGTATAGACACCATATATCCTCTATATAAGAAAGCTCCCTTCCGGCCCTTTCTATTCTTCCTTCAGGGCTGGATTCAGATTGCACTTTTTCCAGAAAGTCCTTGTGAAAGCCAGCCATCCTCAAAACTGGCTTAGTGTCTGTTCTCTGGGAGGACAGTTGAATACCTCTGTATTCAACTCCATTACAGCTTTAATCACTCTGCGCCGAAATTGTCCATATATGTGTCTTTCTCTTCTAGATACAGGATTACTGTGGCCAGAGATTGTGCCCTGTTTAGGGTGGTAGCCCAAGTGCCTAGCACAGTGCCTGACACAGAAGGACCAATACTTGTGTTTAATCTGTGGACCATCACAGAAAAATAGGGATAATTGAATAGTTATATTACTGTTGCCAGAGACTTTCTGAATGTATTCAGAAGAATCAGCACTACCTTCAACTCTTCTTGCTTAGTCATCCGTTCTTTCAGTGTAGCAAAGTGGGGACAAAATGCCTCCAATGTTCTAAAGATAAGGGAACAGACATTGTGCCTTTCTCATGCCCGAAGACACAGTGAGTCATAACAGGATGCTAATGCTTGCTGGAAACATCATCTCTCTCTTCTGTTAGGTCCACCGTCATTCACAATCAGCTGTGTCATCTCCAGATGTGTTCTTTTGCTATAAATCATCAATATATAGCTTGAGCTGGGAAGCACATTCATACTGTTGGACCACCTGTTACCAGAACAGATCACGTTCAGGCAATTCTTTGTGGCTGATCTCAGTGTTTGTTTAGATCCAGACTTTAAGTAATTAAGATATTAGAACCTGTGTGTGTGTGTCTGTGTGTGTGTGTGTGAGAGAGAGAGAGAGAGAGAGACAGAAAGAACATGCAAAGAGGGAAAAATAACTGAAAATAATATGCTTTCTATTATAACAATACAAAAACATCTGTTGCCTTGAATCTATTTTTTTAAATGTTTAGTTATTTTTGAGAGAGAGAGAGACAGAGTGCAAGTGAGGAAGGGGCAGAGAGAGAGACACACACACAGAATCTGAAGCAGGCTCCAGGCTTTGAGCTGTCAGCACAGAGCCTGACATGAGGCTCAAACTCATGAACTGTGAGATCATGACCTGAGATGAAGTCGGACGCTCAAGCGACTGAGCCACCCAGGTGTCCCATGTTGCCTTGAATTTAGACTTAGGTAGTATCTTGTATCTTCCCCCCCCCCTTTTTTTTCTCTGTAGCAAACCACCCCAAGACACAATGGCTTAAAACAGCAGCAACATGTATTTGCTCACTTGTATTTGGACAAGGCTCAGGGGGCACAACTTGTATCTGATTTACTCTCTCCTGCATTTTGAAGCTGGAGTGACTTCAAGGCTGAGGGGTCAAGTCATATGAAGATTTGCTGACCCAAACATCTGGCAGTTATGGGGTGGGTACACCAACATGTGGCCCCTGTATGTGGCAGCTTGGCGTCCTCACAGAATGATGGATGTTTTCCAAGGGCAAGCATCCAGACAGAGGGATAGAGATCCAGAGCAAAAGCCAGAGAGAGGCCAAAGCTATAACTCTTTTCTGAAAAAGGTTACCTTGGAAGTCTCACAGTGTCACTTCAAAATAATTTTTTTAATATGTAATATGCAAATATCAATCTAATGACTTTGCTAATAATCATTTTTTTCCTTAAATTTTATGCTTCTATGTAGCTTGATATCTTTCTATATAAAATAAAATTTCCTATTATTAATATTTTTAGGTCACAAGGAAATATATCTCAGTTTGCTCCTTATTTTATATATATAAATGCATATGTACATACATATTTACATTTTATATATTTGTAAAAGGACATCACTACTTCCTTTTATATGTATAAATACTATATATACTTACATTTATATATATGTATATATATATATATAAGGATATCACATATAAAAGGACATATATATAAAAGGACATCAAATCCTATATTTACTTACATTTATATATATATATTTATATATATATTTGATATATACATATATACATATATATGTATATATATATATACATATATATGTGTATATATATACATATATATATATATATATACACACACATATATATTTAAAAGGACATCAAGTCCATTACCAAGATGATTGCTTATGACCTTATTTGAAGATTATTTTGCCAGGGATATGAGGCAGGAATTACTTCATCATTCAATAATATTTAGCATATCTACTAAAATTTTGGATTCCTCCCCTTTTAGACCAAAGCATGTTTTAATTCATTTCAGAGTCCAAGAGACAAAGACAAGCCTAAAGGGTTTTACAGCCCTTTTATTTCCTCTAAAATATCATTCTAAGTAATATTTACATAATGCCAGTATTTGTTCCATTCCTCTTCCTATAAGTAAAATTACTCTGGCAAGAGGCACACAGATCTTGTACTTTGCTTAAAAACAATGAATGTAAAGTCTTTTTGCCACATCTGCCTCCCATGAGGAGAAACCAGTGTAAATATATATATATATATATATATATATATATGTATATACATATATATATATACATATAGACACACACACACATATAAATGTGTGTGTGTGTGTACAGAAAAATCTCCTATTTCTTCTATTTCTTTGGAGAATCTCGACTAATTGAAATGGAAAATTATCTTTTTTTAAATTTTTTTTTTCAACGTTTATTTATTTTTGGGACAGAGAGAGACAGAGCATGAACGAGGGAGGGGCAGAGAGAGAGGGAGACACAGAATCGGAAACAGGCTCCAGGCTCTGAGCCATCAGCCCAGAGCCTGATGCGGGGCTCGAACTCCCGGACCGCAAGATCGTGACCTGGCTGAAGTCGGACGCTTAACCGACTGTGCCACCCAGGCGCCCCGGAAAATTATCTTTTTGTACCTAACACTCATGATGATGAGTGATGTTGATCATCTTCTCATATGTCTCTTAGTCATCTGGATGTCTTCTTTGGAAAAGTGTCTATTCATGTCTTTTGCCCATTTCTTTGCTGGATTATTTGTTTTTGGGGTGTTGAGTTTGATAAGTTCTTTGTAGATTTTGGATACTAACCCTTTATCTGATATGTCATTTACAAATATCTTCTCCCATTCTGTCAGTTGCCTTTTAACTTTGTTGATTGTTTCCTTTGCTGTGAAGAAGCTTTTTATCTTGATGAAGTCCCAATAGTTTATTTTTGCTTTTGTTACCCTTGTTTGCAGAGGCAAGTAGTAAGAAGTCTAGTAAGAAGCTGCTGTGGTCAATGTCAAAGAGGTTGTTGCCTGTTTTCTCCTCTATTATTTTGATGGCTTCCTGTCTTACATTTAGGTCTTTCATCAATTTTGAATTTATTTTTATGTAGGGTGTAAGAAAGTGGTTCAGATTCATTCTTCTTCATGTTGCTGTCCACTTTTCCCAAAGCCATTTGCTGAAGAGACTTTTTTTTTTTTTCCATTGGATATTCTTTCCTGCTTTGTCAAAGATTACATGGCCATACATTTGTGGGCCCACTTCTGGGTTCTCTATTCTGTTCCATTGACTGTGTATCTGTTTTTGTGCCGGTACCATACTATCTTGATGATTACATTTTTTAAATTCAGCTTGAAGTCCAAAATTATGATGCCTCCAGCTTTTTTTTTTTTTCAACATTACTTTGGCCATTTAGAGTCCTTCGATTCCATATAAATTCTAGAATTGTTTGTTCTAGCTCTGTGAAGAATTCTGGTGTTATTTTGATGGGGATTACGTTGAATGTGTAGAAATGCCATGTATTTTTTTGAAAAAGTTTATCTTTAAATCAGTTATAAACAGAAACAGACCTATTACAAAAGATAAGAGAAATAAAGATAGAAAAACGACATATATTACAGTGTATGTCCCTCTGGTCTTTTTTTAAACTCATAGTTATATGTGTACTTCTAATCCTATTGTATTCAAAAGTAGATACCTTATTTTTAAAATTTAAGTTGTAATGCAGGTATTTCTATGTTAGCTCAAATTATTTGAAACGTGATTTAAAGAGCTGCATAAAACTTTACTTACTGTCAATATTCTTGTTTCCTAAGCCATTTTCCTTTTTTTCCAATATTTAGATTGTTTTAAACATTTGACTATTTTTGGGGCACCTGGGTGGTTCAGTTGGTTAAGCATCAAACTCTTGGTTTTGGCTTAGGCCACAATCTCTTGGCTTCGTGGGTTCAAGCCCCACATTGGCTCTGTGCTGGCAGCACTGAGCCTGCTTGGGATTTGCTCTCTCTCCCTCTCTCTCTGCTCCTCTCCCACTCATGCTGTCTCTGTCTCTCTCAAAACAAATAAATAAACTTAAAAAATAATTTAAAAATTTTACTACTCTTATTAATGCACAAGTCAGTGTCAATGAACATCTTCATGCACAGTACTCTTTTCCCCTTATGGTGTATTTCCTTCCTGAAATCCTTAAAAGTTAGATACCAGGTCAAAAATTTTGAAGGATTTTGATATTCTTCTTATTATTAACTTAATGTTTATTTGTTTGGGGAAGGAGCGCACACAAGCATGTGAGTGGGATAGGGGCAGAGAGAGGGAGTGAGCGGATCCCAAGCAGGCTCTGTGCTGTCAGTGCAGAGCCCAACATGGGGCTCAATCTCAGGAACAGTAATATGATGACCTAGGCTGAAATCAAGGATTGGAAACTTAACTGACAAAGCCACCCAGGTGCCCAGTAGACTTCTTATATTTTTAATTTGTCCCTACCCTCCAAAAAAGTGCTGAACATTCACATCTATTTTACCTTGAATAATTTACCCACCTTGAGCATTATTTTTCCAAAGAAAAATTAGTATTGTCTTAGCTTGAATTTTTTTTTTGTTGCAAATGAGATCAAACATCTTTCTGTTGTTATTCTAACCAGTTCTATTTCCTATCCTACAGCAGTGCTCAACTTTTTAGTTTCAGGATCCTTTACCTCTTAAAAATATTGAGGACCTTAAAATTTTTGCTTATGTGGGTCATATCTTTTGATAAGTCACTATATCAGAAATTGAAACTGAGAAGTTTTAAAACATGTACTTATTAATTCACTGAAAAAATAAATCTATTACATATTATCACATATAACATTTTAATGAAAGATAATAATTTCCAAAACAAAAAACATTTTGATAAGAGTGGCATTATTTTACATTTTTACAAATATTTCTAATATCAGACTGATTAGAAGACAACTGAATTCTCAAACTTGCTTTGTTAATTAATCAGTCACAATATGTTGCTTTGGTTGAATTATATGAAGAAAATTCAGTCTCCCACTGATATGTACAGTTGACCTTTGAAATTTATGGGCTTGAACTGTGTGGGTCTGTTTATACACAAATTTTTTACACTACAGTACTCTAAGTGTAATTTCTTTTCTTTATGACTTACTTAATATTATTTTCTTTTCCCTAGTTTCCTTATTGTAAAAACACAATATATAATGAATATAACATGCAAAATATCTGTTAATCGACTATGTTACCAGTAAATCTGTCGGTCAATTAGTAGGCTATTAGTAGTTTCATTTGAGGGGAGTCAAAAATTATGTATGGATTTAGGACTTCAGTGGGGATCAGGGCCCCTAAACTTCACATTGTTTATGGGTCTACTCTACTTGGTAAAGGAGGGATATTTCTCTTTTCTGAGAAAATAGAGGCATTCTTTTTTGATAATACACCAGACCTTGACAAGTGGCTATTTCTTGAGGATTACTTGCAAAGCATAATCTGAAACCATATCAATGAACCTTTAGTGTTCTTTTCATTAAAATCCACTGATGTTTCTAGTCTTTGGATAGATTTTTTTTTTTTACTAATATTTAAAAATATTAGTTCACTGAGTACTGCAAATCTTCCAAATGTTATCATATTTTATTATAAAATGTCAAAAACTCATACTTGTTAATATTGCCAGCAATATCATCAGAAAAGTCTTGAAGAAATGGAAAGATACCAAGTTCACAATGGTAGTTATATATTTTCCAGTATTCTAATTTTCACCTGAAATCTCAGATTTCATCATTGGCACGTGACAGGCTCACTTCCTTTGGTTTCAAAAACAAAAAAACAAAAAACAAAAGTCTGCCAAATACCTAAGTATGGGTAGCTATAATTTGCCTGTCATTTCTTTCAAGTAAAAATCTTTCATGAAAAGAAAATGGCTGGTATAGCTTGCAGTTTCTACAATGACAAAGTGCTTCCCTGAGACACTATTTTACTTTGGTACTCACCAGAAGTGCTTTGTTCTACTTGCCATTTTGTCTCGCCGAAAATTAACAATATGTGTCCTCAGGGATTAAGATTTAATAAGACTCATAACATCACTTTTACTGCTTCATCAAAGACATTTTTCAGTAAAATTGGCCGTTTTGTTTTATTTTGTTTCATTCCGTTTACTCTGAGTGCATAGCAGTGAAAAATGCAATGATTACTACTTTGGTGCCATTGTCTTGCTTCATGCTAAGGCATTGTTTACCCACCATTACTTGTACACTGTCAACATAGAGTGTCTTGGGGACTTCCGCAGGTCTGAAGACAACACAGTAGACAACACTACTACTAAAGCGAACTTTTTATTCACATCCTTTTCTCATTTGCCCCTCAGAGGCTTCTTGGGTATGGCTTCATTGAACCTTTTGCTATAACATTTGCTATCAAAATTGTTTGTTTTCATATTAGAATTTTGGCCATGTTCTTATTTTGTATGCACAGGTTTTTAAGCATTTATAAACTCCTGTACACTGATCTTTTTTGTGTGTAATGTTATTTATTGTTTTCTTTTTTTATTTGAATTTTTATTGATATAATTGTAGATTCACATGCAGCTGTAAGAAGTAATACACAGAGATCCAGGTGCCTTTTACCAAGTTTTCTCCCAATGGTACCATTGAGCAAAACAAAACAAAAAAACTTACAAAAAAATAGTACAATATTTCAACCATGATACCGATATTGATATAATGCATTGGTTTTATTCAGATTTCCCAGTTTTATTTGTATTCATTTGTGTGTATGAAATGTATGCATTTCCTTCTTCTACATGATTTTTTCACAATCTTTTGCCCTTTGCCTCCCTTCTTTCCCTATCCCTAACCTCTGAAAACCACTAATCTGTTTTATATTTCTAAAATTTTCTCAAAATTGTTACATAAATGGAACCATAAAGCATATAACTTTTTGGAATTGGCTTTCTTTCACTCAAAATATTTCTTTAAAGATCTTTCCAAGTGATTCTGTGTACCAGTATTCAATTCTTTTTTATTGCTGAGTAGTGGTCCATGGTAAGTACATGCCACATTAAGGGGTATCTAGACTGTTAGCCAGTCACCCATTAAAGGGTATCTGGACTGTTTACAGGTTTTGGCTATTACAAATAAAGTGGTTGTGAACATTTGTATACGGTATTTTATTTACATACACATTTTTATTTCTTTCAGATAAATACCCAAGAGTGTAGTTATTGGGTCCTATGGTAGTTGCATGTTTAATTTAGTTTGTGTGTCTGTGTGTGGTAAAAGATATATAGCATAAAATTTGCACTTTAAACCATTTTACATTAAGTATGTTCACATTATTGTGTAACAATTGACAACCTCCAGAACATTTTCCTCATCCAAAACTAAAACTCTTTATCCATTAAACAATAATGCTCCATTACTCCCCATCCCCAGGCCACTGTATACCACTATTCTACTTTCTGTCTATAAATTGACCATTCTGGAAACCTCATATGAGTGAAATCATAAAATATTTGTTCTTTTGTGTCAGACTTATTTAACTCAGCATGTTTTCAAGGTTTACACATGTTCTAGCATCTGTCAGAATCTCTTTCCTTTTAAGGCTGAATATTTCATTGTATGTACATACCACATTTTATCTATTTATCCCTAGATGGACACTTGGGTTGCCTCTACATTTTGGCTATTGTGAATAATGTTGTTCTAACATGGGTATACAAATATCTCTTTAAGTTCTTGATTTCAGTTCTTTTGGGTATATACCCAGAAATGAAATTTCTGGATCCTATGATAATTCAGTGTTTCATTTTTTGAGGAAGCACCATACTATTTGCCATAGTGGTTATACAATTTTATATGCCCACAGGGTTCCAACTTCTCCATATCCTCACCAACTCTTATTTTCTGCTTTTTTTTCCCCTTTAATAATAGCCATCTTAATGGGGGTGCATATTTAGTTCTATTTGAAACTTCCAAACTGTTTTCCAGAGTAACTGTACCATTTTACATTCCTACCAGCAGTATATGACTGATTCAGGTTCTCTGCACTGTCTTCAACATTTGGTATTGTCATTATTTTTTAATCACAGGAATTGTGATAGATGCATAATGGTAACTCATTGTGGTTTTAATTTGCATTTCTTGAATGGTTAATTATGTTGAATGTCTTTTCATTTGCAATCTGTATATTCTCTTTGATGACATGTCTCTTCATGTCTTTTGTCTATTTTCTCTTTTTTTATTTTCAAAAGGCCTATTTTATTTTATTTATTTTTAACTTAAATCCAAGTTAGTTAACACATAGTGTAATAATAATTTCAGGAATAGCATTAAGTGATTCATCACTTTCATATAACACCCAGTGCTCATCTCAACAAGTGTCCTCCTTAATACCCCTTGCTCATTTAGCCCATCCCCCCGACCCAACACCTCTCCAGCAACCCTCAGTTTGTTCTTTGTATATAAGAGTCTTTTAGGGTGTGTTTCCCTCTCTGTTTTTATATTATTTTTGTTTCCCTTCCCTTATGTTCGTCTGTTTTGTATCTTAAATTCCACATATGAGTGAAATCATATTATATTTGTCTTTCTCTGACTGACTTATTTCACTTAGCATAACACACTCTAGTTCCATCCATGTTGTTACTAAAGACAATATTTCATTCTTTTTGATGGCCGAGGAATACAATACTCCATTGTATATATGTACCACATCTTATTTATCCATTCATTAGTCAATGGATATTTGGGCTCTTTCCATACTTTGGCTATTGTCAATAGTGATACCATAAACATTGGGGTGCATTTGCCCTATGAATAGGCACTCCTGTATCCTTTGGATAAATACCTAGTAGTACAATTGCTGGGCCATAGGGCAGTTCTATTTTTAATTTTTTGAGGAACCTCCATACTGGTTTCTAGAGTTGCTGCACAAGTTTGCATTCCCACCAACAGTGTAAGAGGGTTCCCCTTTCTCTACATTCTTACCAACATCTGTTGTTCCCTGAGTTGTTAATTTTAGCCACTCTGACTGGTGTGAGGTGGTATCTCATTGTGGTTTTGATTTGTATTTCCATGATAATGAGTGATGTTGAACACTTTTTCATGTGTCTATTAGCCATCTGGATGTCTTCTTTGGAAAAGTGTCTATTCATATCTTTTGCACATTTCTTCACTGGATTATTTGGGTTTTTTTTAAGTGTTGAGTTTGATAAGTTCTTTATAGATTTTGGATACTAAACTTTTATCCAATATGTAATTTTCAAGTATCTTCTTCCATTCCATCCATTGCCTTTTAGTTTTGCTGATTGTTTTCTTTGCTGTGCAGAAGATTTTTATCTTGATGAGTAGTTCATTTTTGCTTTTGTTTCCCTTGCCTCTGGAGACATGTCAAATAAGAAGTTGCTCCAGCTAAGGTCAAAGAGGTCATTGCTTGTTTTCTCCTCTAGGATTTTGGTGTCTTCCTGTCTTATGTTTAGGTCTTTCATCCATTTTGAGTTTATTTTTGTGTATGGTGTAAGAAAGTGGTCCAGGTTCATTCTTCTGCATGTCACTGTCGAGTTTATGTGTCTTGATGATTACAGCTTTGTAATACAGCTTGAAGCCCAGAATTGTGATGCCTCCAGCTTTGGCTTTCTTTCTTTCGTAGCCATTACTTTTTCTGGTTCCAACCAAATTTTAGGATTGTTTGTTCTAGCTCTGTGAAGAATTTTGGTGTTATTTTGATAGGGATTGCTTTGAATATGTAGATTGCTTTGGGTAGTATCAACATTTTAACAATATTTAACAGTATTTAACAAATATTTAACAATATTTGTTCTTCTAATCCATGAGCATGGAAGGTTGTTGTTGTTTTTTGTTTGTTTGTTTGTTTGTTTTTGTGTCTTCTTCAATTTCTTTCATAAGCTTTCTATAGTTTTCAGTGTATAGATTTTTCACCTCTTTGGTTAGGTTTATTCCTGGGTATTTTATGGCTTTTGGTACAATTGTAAATTGGATTGATTCCTTGATTTCTGTTTCTGCTGCTTTATTATTGGTGTATGCAACTCTATTTTCTAAATGCATTTTTTTTCATATTTATTTATTTTTGGGAGAGGGCAGGTGGAGAGGGACAGAGAGAGGGAGACAGAGCATCTGAAGGGGGCTCCATGTTGACAGGCTGACAGTGCAGAACTCAATGTGGGGCTTGAATCTACAAATCATGTGATCATGACCTGAGTCAAAGTTGGATGCTGAAACAACTGAGCCACCCAGGCGTCCCATCTAATTGAATTTTTTCATGCTGAATTTTGAGAGTTCTTTATATTTGTAAATATTAATCCTTTATCAGATAAGTGGTTTACAAATACTTTCTCCCAGTCTGTAGCTTTATTTTTACATCCTCTTTACTTGGTATTTCCAAAGAAGAAATTTTTAATGTTGATGAAGTTCAATTTATCAATATTCCTCTTATGCATTGTGCTTTGATGTCAGTCCTAAGAACTCTTTGCCTATCCCTAGATCCTTAAAAAAATTCTCATTGTTTTTTAATAAAAATTTTAAATAAATTTTGTAGAACATAATACACATTATAAACACTTTATGATTTTATATTTATATTTAAGTTAACAAGTCATTCTGGGTTAATTTTTGTATAAGGTGTGAGGTTTTGGATAAGGTTTTTTATTTATTTACTTTGAGAGAGAGAAGGGGAGAGAGAAAAAGAGCATGAGCAGGGGAGGGGCAGAGAAAGAGAGAGAGAGTCCCCAACACAGGGCTTGAAATCACAAACCATAAGATCATGACCTGAGCCAAAATCAAGAATGGACACTCAACCTGCTGAGCCACTTACTTCGCCAGTCATTTGTAATTTTCATCAGATGGATCCTAAAATGTTATTTTATGTACACCTAGGCATTTCATTTTTTAAAATAATTTTAAATGGCATTGAATTTCTAATTTTGGTTTTAACATGTTTAATTGTTAGCACACAGAAGTATGATTCACTTTTGTGTGTTGATTTTGTAACCTATGACCTTGCTGAATTCACTCATTAGTTCTAGGAGATTTTTTGGTAGATCCATGGGATTGTGTTTGCAGACAATAATGTCATCTGTAAATCAGAAAAGCTTTCTTTTTTTTCCCATTCCACGTTGTATGGTTTTATTTCTTTTTCTGACCTAATTGCAATTTGCTAGAACTTCCAGGACTACGTTGAATAAGAGTGAAAATTTACATACTTCTACTGCTTTTAAACTCAGACAACTTTGTTCTCTTTAGAGATTTGATAATGATTTCTATGTTCACCTAGTTTTGTTTCTCTTTTATTTTTTACACTACTTATGTGACCTTTAGAATGATTTAAAGTTTTTCAACTTCAACACTTTCTTCTATAAAATGGAGCTATTAACGTTGGTCACTAAAGTTAGTAAAAAGAAATGAGTAAAATAATATGAGTAGCTCAAACATAATTTGCTTCAGCAAACAGTTGTTGGAGTTTGACAGGTGTAATAAAGCAGTGTTTTATCCAGCCCAAGTTTAGTAGCAATTAGAAGACAGTTGTAGAAGTCAGGCATATGAAATAAAAATAAAACCTTTACTACCTATAAAGCTTTATTGGTGAATATGGCTTGGGATGGAAGTCAAATGATACTATTGTTTTCTCTACAAGGCTCACCTTGGAATCTATCCTTCCTACCACTTCTGAAAGATATAGGAGCCTCCAGAATAGAATCACTTATCCAGGGTTGTAGCCTTGTGTTGTTCTGTAGGAAAAAGGAAGAAAGAAACAAAGCACAGGACTTTTGATAGGTTACCACCATCTACCTGAGGGACATGGACTGATGGCTGTTAACAATCAACCAGGTAAGGGGCACCTGGGTGGCTCAGTTGGTTAAGCGTCCAATTTCAGCTCAGGGCATGATCTCACATTCTGTGAGTTCGAGCCCTGCGTTGGGCTCTGTGCTGACAGGTCAGAGCCTGGAGCCTGCTTCAGATTCTGTGTCTCCCTCTGTCTCTGCCCCTCCCCTGCTCATGCTCTGTCTCTCTCTGTCTCAAAAATAAATGAAAAAACTAAAAAAAAAAATAACAACAATCAACCAGGTAACTCAGAGGTTTGAGGGCTGTTTCCTGAATAGTAATGATTATTGCCTCTGTTATTAATAGTAGTAATAAGCTAAATAAGGTTAGAATTTATATTGGAACATTGCAGAAGAAGGGGATGTAATAACTTTTTCTTATTTACAAATTGTTCTTTTTTTCCAGACAGATATATCTTAGCTCCCCTCAAAACAACAACAACAACAAACAACAATCTGTTTTAGGGCTTAGCTATCAATTTTGTAACTCTATCTCCTATTGTGTTGCTAATACTATATTCTTTGTCTTTATGTATTTTAGTAGATTGTAAATCTAGCTTCTTCCACCCACTCTCATAGTAATTTCATGATCTATTAAGAAATTTCTTTGCTACTATTTCCTGATTATTCTTTCAGATGATCTGTTTCTATAAAGAATATAACTTTCTATCAGTTAGAAAAGTTATTTTCTCTTTTCTAATAGTAGCTTTGATCCCTTGACCCATCAAATCTATTTGGTACCTGAAAGAGGACATTGGTTTTGTTAAGAGGAGCTGAAGGGCAATTCCATTTGTCTCACTATTAAAGGCTGCTTTTGAAACCTTTATTATATGTGTACAGTTTTCCATTTACAATGTGAACTCATTTATCACTCTCTTGTGCTTTAAAGAACCCTCAATTTTCTCTCTTGCTGTCAGTGTTTAAGGTCATTCTGGCACACAGAAATTCAAAGCTACTGTGATAATTCAGATACAACCACATTTGCAAGTACTACATGGTTGTCACTGTAATAAAAGTTAGACATACAAACACCTGCAACAACTGTGTTAGGTTAAGAATGTTACTGAAGAGGAAACTGATCCTCAGAAAGATACTTATAACTATAAGTATACTATACTAAGTATACTATAACTTAATATATTGTATTAAGTATACTATAACTTATATTTATTATCTGTCCAATGGAGTGATAATAAAATAGACCCTTCATTGTGCACTTCAATTAAGCTAGAATTCTTGCTATCAATTTAGCTTGCCAGAATGTCACTGTGATAGGCAGAACTCTAATATTATCCTCAATAAGCCTTGTCCTAGTACATTTCCCTTCCCCTTGAGTATGGGTGGCCCCAGTGAATGTGACATCACTCCTGTGGTTATTATGCATTTTTCCTCCAGAAACCCCACCAAGTCTTCACAATAAAGACTCAGGAAAGATCCCCTTATGGCTCTGGCAGGGGGAAAGGAAAAATACTTCAAAATATGCTCACAGCATTCTCCATAAGAAAGAGCTATTATCCTGGTGAAAATGCTTTACCAAAGCCTTATCCTACTTAGACGGATGAACATTAACCAACTTCAGCCCCCTCAAGTCATCCTGTCTCACCTAAAAAGGAAAAAATAAAATAAAATAAAATCTAAGAAACACTTGTGAAGGTCACAGCCTGGGGCACTAGCCCACTAGCAGACTGAGATTTAATCATAAGAGTATAGAATGCTTTCCCTTTCAATATTTTATGTCACAGCAATAAGACTGCAGAATAATAACAGTGGACTACAACTAAAAGAGTTTCATGGCTCAGACTTAAAGAATTTCTAGGAAAGCCCAAAGACAATAGGGGGAGAAGATCAAGAACACTAGAGAAGTTTAAAGCTTCTCATATCTACAGCTACAAAAAAACATTAAACATAGTTTGATTTCTAGCCGTATTAACATAAAACCACACAATAAAAGGCTTTAGATCAGTTATTATCCTACACATCATATAACAAGGTATGTTAAATGGTAAAAAGAAACACAACTTCAAGAGATAAAGCAATCATCAGAGCCAGACACAAATATGACACAAGGGATTTAAAATAATTATTAACATTGTTAAGACCTCTAATGGAAAACATAGATAACATGCAAGAACATAAGGTTAGTGTAAGCGGAGAGACAGAAACTCTAAGAAAGAATCAAAGAAGTGCTAGGAAAAACAAACAAACAAGCAAACAAACAAAAAAACTGTAGCAGAAATAAATAATGCATTTGATGGGCTCACCAGCAGACTGGCACTCAGCCAAAGGAAGAATTCATGAGCTTCAAAATAGGTCAATTGAATCTCCAAACTAAAATACAGAGAAGAAAGAAAGAGCAAAAAACAAAAACCAGGACTTTCAAGAAATGTGGAACAATTTCAAAAGGTGTAACATATGTATAAATTGGATACAAAAACAAAAAGAAGAGATATTTAAAGCAAAAATGGCCAAGAATTTCCAAAACTGATGACAGACACTAAACCACAGATCCAGGAAGTTCAGAGAATATCAAGCAGGATAAATACCATACAAAAACAAATTACACACATAGGCATACCATGTTCAAATTACAGAAAACCAAAGACAAAGAGAAAGCCACACAAAGATACCACAAAACTACAGACCAGTATCTCTGATGAAGATAGATGCAGAAGTTCTCAACAAATATTAGCAAACCAAATTGAACAAGATATTAAAAAGATTCATTTACCATAACCAAGTGGGATTTATTTCAGAGATGCAAGGATAATTCAACACCCACAATGTGGAGAAAAGGAAACCTTTATGCATTATTGGTGGAAATACAAATTGGTACATCCATTAAGGAAAAGAGTATAGATGTTCCCTCAAAAAAATTAGAAATAGAATTACCATATGATGCAGCAATTCTACTTCTGGGTATTTATCTGAAGAAAATAAAAATGCTAACTTGAAAAGATATATGGACCTGCACATTCATCGAAGCATTATTTACAAGAGCCAAGAAGTGGAAACAACCTGTGCCTATCAATGGATGAGTGTGGATAAAGATAATATATATAATAGTAATATAATACATAATATAATAGATATTATACACACATAATGGAATATTATTCAGTCATTAAAAATGAAATCTTGCCATTTCTGACAACATGGATGAAACCTGAGGGCATTATGCTGAGTGAAATAAGTAAGACCGAGTAAGACAAATACTGTATGATCTCACTTGTATGAGGAATCTAAAAACAAAACAAAATAAAACAAAACAAAACAAAACAAAACAAAAAACAAGCTTATAGAAGAAAGAACAGATTGGTGGTTGCCAGAGACAGGAATTGTGTGGGGGAAAAATGCATGAAGGGAGTCCAAAGGTACAAACTTCCAGTTAAAAAATAATAAGTTATGATAATGTAATGTACAATATGGAGAGTGTAGTTAATACTTCTTTGCATATTTGAAAGTTGCTGAGAGAATAAATCTTAGAAATTCTCATTACAAGAAAAATAAATACTATAAATATGTATGGTGACTGGTATTAACTAGACTTATTGTGGTGATCATTTTGTAAAATATACAAATATTGAATCATGTTGTATGTTTGAAACTAATAATGTGGTGTGTCACCTGGGTGGCTCAGTCAGTTAAATGTCCAACTCTTGATTTAGGCTCAGGTCATGATCTGGTGGCTTCATGGGTTTGGAGCCATGTTGGGCTCTGCGTTGGCAATGTGGAGTCTATTTGTGATTCTCTCTCTTTCCCTCTCTCTGCCCCTCCTCCACTGGTGCTGTCTTTATCTCTTTCAAAATGAATAAACTTAAAAAGAAGAAACTGATAATGTTACATGTCAATTATATTTCAATTAAAAAAAAGACCAGGTTTTTATATTTAAATATAACTATTAAATATATATTTAATATATATATTTATATATTAAAGCAAAGTACTGGGTTAGCCACCATTTAACTGGTGCTGATTTGTACAGGCTGGATTTCAGAATGTCCTCCAATGGTGGATCAAATAATGTCCTCCAATGATGCAGATAATCAAATACCAGCAATTTCCTAGGCATATATGTGGGCTCCATGGAAACCTCCGAACTGCAATTTCTTGACGAGAGCAATATACTTCCTAACTGACCTCCATGACCCCTACTGGGCTCCCATCTCTAGTGGTTTACAACCCATGGAGTAATCTTGCCCTTGCATGGGATCACCACTGAGTGGAGTGGTTTCAAGAAGCTTGAGTGTAAGAGCACCTGGGTGGTTCATTTGGTTAAGTGTCCAACTCTTGATGTCATCTCAGGTCATGATCTCACAGTTCATGGGTTTGAACGACGGGCTCTGCACTGACAGTGTGGAGCCTGCTTGGAATTCTCTCTCCCTCTCTCTCTCCTTACCCCATTTGTGCTCTTTCTCTCAAAATAAATAAATAAATGTAAAAAAATAAAAAATAAAACAAATAAGCTTGAGTTTAGCTACCTTTGGGAGCACCTACCTGGACAATGAAAAACTCCTCCATATTATTACCATAAAATTTTCTCTGAATGGGGCTGCTCTCACTATTGCCGTCTCCTCGCCTTGCCATTGTACACTATTCCCACCAGCTTCCTGACTTCAGAGTTCTTCAGGTAGAAGGGACCAGTTCTATGCTCACATTTCCTAACCCCAGGTAATGCCCATCACATTCTCTTATTTATGTATTTTGAGAGAGACAGAGAAAGGGAGGGAGCAGGGGAGGGGCAGAGAGAGAGAATACCAAGCAGGCTTCATGCCATCAGCACAGAGCCCAACACAGGGCTCGAACTCATGAACCATGAGATCATGACCTAAGCTAAAATCAAGAATTGGACACAACCAACTGAGCCACCCAGGTGCCCCACCCATCACATTCTCTTAAGAGCTCTTCCACTGCACTCACTCTTTGCCTGGTGACTTCTTAGAGATGGTCCTCAAATTTCTAGAATTTAGGTAATTCTTTGAGAAGTCCCTATAGGCTTAAGGTAGGAATGGGAAGAAACATCTAAACGTTCTCCACTCCTCTGTAATCTCTTCACTGAATCCTCCCAAAGAACTAGATATCAGGGTGAAAAAGCAAAGTACTGGGTTAGACACCTCTGAGCAGGTCCATAGAAATATGTCTTGTAGTTTTTTTAGAAAGCAGGATTGCTTGGGGGCACCTGGGTGCCTCAGTCAGTTAAGTGTGCAACTCTTTATTTTTTTAAATTTATTTTTATTTATTTTTTATTTTTTTCCCAATATATGAAATTTATTGTCAAATTGGTTTCCATACAACACTCAGTGCTCATCCCAAAAGGTGTTCTCCTCAATACCCATCACCCACACTCCCCTCCCTCCCACCCCCCTAAGTGTGCAACTCTTGATTTCAGCTCAGATCATGATCTCACAGTTCATGAGTTCAAGCCCCATGTCAGGCTCTGCACGGACAGCATGGAGCCTGCTTGGGATTCTCTCTCCCCTCTCTCTATGCCCCTCCCTTCTCCCTCTCTATCTCTTTCTCAAAATAAGTAAATAAAAAAAATAAATAAAGTGAGGGTGCTTGAAACCCTTTTCCATAGTGTTAGAGCTGTACAAATATTCCAGGACAATAGAATAAATTCCCTTTCCCATGGGCTTTCTCTCCCTGAGTAATGCCTGCAACTGATAAGTAGTTCTAGAATATATATTGCTGGCAGCATTCTAAGAGCTTTCATGTATGAATGCCTGATGCCTTCTTTTTCCAGACTATAAGGATTTAGATAAACTTATAAAGAGGAATACAAAGCAGAAAGATAACATAAATTGGAACTGATGTAAGGAGATAAGAAGGTAGAAATGAGATAAGAAATGAGATAAGAAAATGAGATAAGAAGGCAGAAATGAGGCTATTCTGCAAATGCACTCCATAAAGTTCTAAATACTTACAAAATGGAGAACTCAATTTTGGCTTTAATTTTTGTTGTGGGGAAAAAAAAAAAAAGACAACAGAAAGGGAAGCATGATCAGCCCCATTTGTTATCTAAAAAAAATCAATGTTCAGGAGCACATCTAGTACCAACAGAAAGGCCAACAGAAAGAAGTTTGTCCTCAGGGTTCTCGTTAAAAAGAGACTTTAAAATGGAATAAGTTTCTCCACAGCACGTAAACACTTAGCTCCATGACTGGTATAGATGATTAATTAATGTTATTCCATTTCTTCCTGTTTTGTTCTATCATACTTCCCAGATTCAGAAAGGAAAGATACGGCATTGAAGCCTTAAGAAAAGTCAGGGAGAGTGCCGTTGGGCACTGATTAAAATCAACACAGATCCCACACTTGGGAGTTTTTAAGTCTAAAAAGAGCTTTCTTAGGAATTAGTTCTTCAGGAAATGACAATTAAAATGGTCAATAATCTAACAGCTCGTACAATTTTAATATGTAAACACAACTTTTGCTTCTTAAACTTAGAAAAAAACTTTAAGAATTAAAATTTCCTACAAATACTTTCACTATAAGTTGTAAAAGAACAAAAAACTTGCTACTTAATAATCATGCAAAAATGTAGCATTCTCTAAGTAGCAGAAAATGAGATTCTTTTATCTCTTGTTTATAAGTATTTTTAAACCCAGCTCCATAGATGAAATGTCAAATTACCAACCCAAATTATTAATAATCATAATTAAATGATGATAGAAACAAATTTCCCTAGGGGAGAAAATGTTTGAAGTTCTCCCAGGATATAAAACAAAGCTATTAGAATGGGCTGCTCTGGGGCTAGTTGGTTGTTGTGATCTAGAGAAAGGATTTCTCTAGGTCTTAACTTTCAAATCTTTGTCCAGCTGCCTACAAATACACCAGCTTCCTGAAAAGTACATGGTTAGAGCATATAGTAAACAACCTTGTTTGATTACCGGCTGGTGTGGAACCTGAATCACTATTTTCATGCCAATCCTAGTGATGTGGGCTCCATGAAATGTATGGAGCATGGAGACAGCACCAGGCTACTTATTTCATGGCTCCATTTCCCTGATCCCTTTTCAGTCCCTTCTTGATCTTCCAAGGACCAACCCAGCAATATAGTGTAGCTATCTAAAGGAGCAGAAGTTTTTGGGAAAGAAAGGGATTTTCTAAAGGAATAGTATTTGCCCTAGTCCAGTTTTATTCAAACATCCTAAGTTCTATCTCCATATTGGTTGTCTAATTGACAGCTCCTAAAAGTTCAATTTTTTTTGACTTGATTTTAGAGAGCTTCCCCTGTATGGTGTGGAAACAAGGCTAGAAGGAAAAGACTCACATGTCCCCTACCTGAAGGCTAGAGTGTGCCTCACACAATGTTGTCAGGAGAGTCTCACTTCCAGTATCTGCCAGCTCACCTATTTAGAGCATGACCATAAGAGGGGTAGGTGATAATAGTGTTTAGATCCCTTATGCAGCTGGTGAATTGAACGGGGATATCTCAGAGGGAGAACAGACAGGGATTGACTACATTTTTCTCTCATCACAGCTCTTACACATCTTCACTGTCAGATATCACCCTTGAGACAGGCCCCATAGTTTGCTCTTATGCCTTTTTCCAGTACTTACAACTTGTTTTCAGGCTTAAAACTTCCCAGTCCAATCCAATGCAGAAGTGTGATTTTATACTCTTGTAATCAATACAATCATCTCATAGTGTCCATTTTGTGCCGTGGCTTGGAGACTTCAGTGGGGAAGAGAGATGATTTGTTCTTCCTACTGCCTTTGCAACTCTGCTACTTGCATCTTGCTTCCTTCTCTTGTGTGTTGTGGCCAAAAGGTATGGGTAGGGGAAAGGCACAGAGCTCCAGAGGTTCCTATAATTGATGTGATAGTAGTGCCTTGCAGGGCAGGTGGAACCAGATGCCCTTTGAGCACATTTGTGATTTTCTTTGGGAGGGTCCCTGTGGAACTTTCCAAAATGGTGAACAACTCTCGGTTAATTTCTCTACTGTTTACTCAGTAGTTCCATCCCTGAAATATCAGACTTTGTTAAAATGGTGCCAAAAGTTCCAAGTGTTTACATGTGCAATTCTGGGTTCAGAGAATTATACAGAGGGTTTCCATCAATGGGACAGTTGAAGGTTGTGGGGGAAGTGGGGCAATTCTCTGCTGAGTGGGACTGTCCTATGCATTGCAGGATGTCAAGCATCCCCACCTCCTCCCACTAAATGTCAGAGACAGCACTCCAACCCCCTTTGACAGCCAAAATTACCCCCTCAAGTTTCCAGAAATTCCCCGTTGAGGAGTTGTACTGCTCTCATTGAGACCTCCAGCAGTTAAGTTTTGAACATGGGGACAATTACTGCCTCATGTTATTAACTCTGACCCTTTAGCTAAATCTCGAAGGTAATAGTCCTGACTAAGAAAACCACCACTAGAGGCTTCAGATTAATCTATACTTAGGGTACTATGTGCTAAAAATATACATTCTCACAAAATTATCTTAGGTTAAACTTTTATAAGTGACTAAACTGAGAAAATTAGATAATTTATCTGAGGTCATTTAGGTAATAAATGGTAGCATAAGAATTTGAATCATACTCTTCTGATTCCAAAACATGAAAATAACTAGTCTTATGTAAGACAAAGCAGAACAAGAAAAAACAAAGATCATGTTATAAAATGGAGTCAGGGATAAAGTTTATATTAATAAAATGTATGCCATAAAGTTCAATATACTGCCTAAGGATGGACCACAAATTTTGCTCTGAAATAAAAAATGGAAACATTCACACCTGTCAGAACAACTAAAATAAACAATACAGGATACAACAGGTGTTGGCAAGGATGCAGAGAAAGGAGAACCCTCTTGCATTGCTAGTGGGAATGCAAACTGGTGCAGCCACTCTAGAGAACAGTATGGAAGTTCCTCAAAAAACTAAAAATAGAACTACCCTATGATCCAGCTATTGCACTTAGTTTTTACCCAAAGGATACAAAAATACTGATTGAGAGGGATACACGCACCCTGATGTTTATAGCAGTGCTATCAACAATAGCCAAACTGTGGAGAGAGCCCAAATGCCCATCAACCCATAAATGGATAAAGAAGATGTGCATATATATATAGAGAGAGAGAGAGACAGACAGACAGACAGACACAATGGAATACTACTCAGCCATAAAAAAAGAATGAAATTTTGCCATTTGCAACAACGTGGGTGGAACTACAATGTATTATGCTAAGTGAAATAGTCAAGCAGAAAAAGACAATATCATACTATTTCACTGATATGTGGAATTTAAGAAACAAAACAGATGAACATAGGGGAAGAGGGGGGTGGGGAAGAGAAGTAAAGTAAACCACAAGAGATTCTTAACAACAGAGAATAAACTGAGGGCTGATGGAGGGAGGTGGGTGGGTGATGGGCCAGATAGGTGACGGGTATTAAGGATGGCACTGTGATAAGCACTGGGTGTTGTAGGTAAGTGATGAATCACTGAATTCTACTTCTGAAACCAATATTGCAGTGAATGTCAACTAAAATATAAATAATAGGGACGCCTGGGTGGCTCAGGTGGTTGAGCATCCAACTTCAGCTCAGGTCATGATCTCGCAGTACATGGGTTCCAGCCCCATGTCGGGTTCTATGCTGACAGCTCAGAGCCTGGAGCCTGCTTCTGATTCTGTGTCTCCTTCTCTCTCTGTTCCTCCCCTGCTCATGCTCTCTCTCTCTCTCTCTCTCTCAAGAATAAAGATTAAAAAAAATTTAATAATAAAATAAAATACAAATAATAACCAAAAAGTAGCTCAAAAAAGAGGGAAGCATTTTCACCTACATGATTCACAAAATCATGAGAAATTAAAGAGAGCCACCATCCTTAACTTTAATGCTGCCTTTCTTTCTGAATTCTGTGGCCCTAATTATCTAGTGTCTATCTATTAGTTTTTACAGTTGTTTATTTTGATACATGTTTTCTCTCCTCACCTGAACTGTAGGCTACTTGGAGCAGAGACCCTTCCATATTGTTTTGTATTTTCTAGTGTGTACATAATAGAAGGTCTATAATTCAGTAAGTCCTGTTTTGTTTTTTTTTTATTTTGTTTTTATTATAAGAAACTCTAATATGTAACAACTAATGGAGCCACCCTAACTGAAGCAGTTAAGTAGAGGTAGAGGACTGAAGCAGAGGTAGAGGACCAAGCCCTTTCTCTCACCTACCTGTGTCCACACAAACGCGCACACATGCACGCATGTGCGCACACACACCAGGGACCTCTTCCCCACTACGCTCTGGTTGCAGGGGCGTCAAACTCCGTGGAGCACACTTTCAAAAGGGCGCATGGGCGGTGCAGTTTCAGCAGGATGGTCAGAAGCTGCATCCCTCTCCAGCAGTCCTCTTCCCAAAGGCAGGGCCTACCCCTGCAGGCCCCAGTGGAAAAGCATTTTTGCTACTGCTTGTCTCTTAATGCTTCGTCAGACCTCGCTTTCATTCCTCTCTAAATCGTCCCTTCATTAAAGTCTTTCCAGTTCTATCCCAGGAATGTGCTATTTGCTCCCTGGGGGGTTCCAACTGATGAATAGCAATTCACCAAAAATCAATGAAAGCCAGTTGCCAAAAGCTAATTTGCTGAATTATTAAGGATAGTTGTGGTTTCCCCATTCCTCTTGCCTGCTCTCCCTACCCCTCCAACTTTGCTGCGCCCTTTCCCCACACTAACTCGTGTGTCTGCCCCTGCATGTGGCTTTGCCTCTCCCTTTTCTGTATGTTCACAGGGTCCTGTACTCATTTTATACTATTGGTTAAGGAGAAGTGATGGTTTAGGGAGAAATGAATTATTTGGCCAATTGGCTTTAAATGAATGTGCCTTTGGCTAATTGATTTTCAAGAAGCTTATTATTCAGAGCAGTGCTTTGTCTGAATATTGGCAGTCAATAAATTTGACTTTTTGAGAACTTCCCCTGAGCTCCCTTAGAAAAGTATCGTAGAAGGTTGATTTTGTGAACAATGATGATGCTGTTGATGATGATCTTAATCCCACAACCTCTCTAGAGCCTGCACTCTCCTCTGTCCTCAGTATTGCTCACTGGTATACTGAAACTCCTTGGTTTTGGCCCGACTCCAAACTGGCCCCACACTGCTGTTAAATTCTTTCCAAAATGTGGATCTAACTATACCTCTTACCTGCTTAAACTATTCCAGTGGTTTCTTTTTCTCTTTTTTTAACTTTTTTAATGTTTATTTATTTTTGAGAGACAGAGAGAGAGCATGAGCAGGGGAGAGGCAGAGAGAGAGGAAGACACAGAATCCAAAGCAAGCTGCAGGCTCTGAGTGGTCAGAACAGAGCCCGACGTGGGGCTCAAACTCACGAACCGTGAGATCATGACCTGAGCCGAAGTCGGACACTTAACCGACTGAGCCACCCGGGCGCCCCTCCAGTGGTTTTTTAACACCTATAGGATAAAGGCTAAACCCTCATAGCCTGGCAACAAACTCTTCCATGACAGTCTGTTCCTGATTATTGCAGTCTAATTCTATGCCCCGTTCATGTCCTATATTACCATCTATTGAATAACTTCAGTGCACAGCAAGACTTTTGTGGACCTGGAGGAACTTGCTCATGCTGTTCCTCCTGCTTGGAATGCCATTCATACACCATCCACCTGACACATACATCTTCCTTGCTTTGATGAAGGATCATTGTATTACTGAAGTTTCAGTAGCTTTTCATCTAGCTATATGCTAGGTGATAAATAATCCCCAAATTTTTGGTGGATTACAACCATAGTCATTTATCTCATGCTGATGGGTTTTCAGATGAGCTTGGGAAGCTCAGTTTCAGGCTGTGGGTCAGGTTTACATCTATTCCTCATGTCCCTCATTGAGGGACATGTGGCTACCTAGAGCCCATTTTTCTCCTTGGTGAATGGCAGGTCCAGAAAAGCACTCAATCACTAACATAAATTTAAAGATTTTTAACACTCCATTACTCGATACAAGGTGCGTGGCCAAGGACAGAATTAATGGAGCAGAAAAGTACGCTTTCCTTATTCAACATTCAGAGTCGCAGTACAGTTGAGCCTTGAACAACATGAGTTTGAACTCTGAGGGTCCACTTATACATGAAGTTTTTACAATCAGCACTGTAAATGTATTTTCTCTTCCTCATGATTTTCTCCTTTCTTTCTTTTTAGA
Organism: Puma concolor; assembly: GCF_028749965.1. Taxonomy (NCBI): domain Eukaryota; kingdom Metazoa; phylum Chordata; class Mammalia; order Carnivora; family Felidae; genus Puma; species Puma concolor. The sequence goes on along the minus strand of NC_141670.1, from coordinate 104,152,405 downwards.
GAGGGTGCAGACAAGTGGAGGAGAGGGGCAGTGGGTGGGGGGGGGCAGAGAGAGAAAGAGAGAGAGACTCTCAGGCAGGCTCCAAGCTCCAAGGCCACCCAGGCGTCCCTTCCTTATGATTTACTTAATAACATTTTCTTTTCTCTAGCTTATTTTATTGTAAGAATACAGTATAAAATACATGTAACATACAACATATGTGTTAATTCTCTATGTTATTGGTAAGGCTTCTGGTCAACAGTAGGCTAGTAGTAGTTAAGTTTCTGGGGAGTCAAAAGTTCTATGTGTTCAGAGGTCAGCTGTAATGTCTCATAGAAAATGGTGTGGAGGCATAATTCTGTTATAGAGAGGCACTGAAGATCTGGGCACTATAACTCAATTGGTCCTAACCATCTTCTTTATGAAGCTCTCCCCAACTCCTTCTAGACCCTCCACAGAAAGACTGCTCCTTTCCTTGTGGATCCACTTTACCAAAGACATAATTTTATGACAGCATCTTTAACATATTTAACATTTAATAAATTTAAATTTAAACACCTGCCTTCCTCTATTAGATCATAAAACTATGTTTTATTCATCTTTGTGTTCTTAAGGTTTATCACAGGCCTTGGCATACATTATAGTTATTGAATTAATTATTTAATTTTGTCCCTGCCTACTTTGAGCAAAGGAACATAAAGGAGTATAAAGATGAGTATAAATGGATTGTGTAAACCCCTGACTACAAAAAGAAAAACACATTGTAGATCATTAAATCAAGTCCATAAAGAAAGGAAGGTCTTTTATTACACATCTGTATTTGAAAGTATAAAATAAAGATATCTGAGGCAAAGACTGTTGGGACAGTGTGCTTGTGTGGAGTAAATACTCAAGACTGGTTTAATCCAGACATGGGTGGACTCACTGAGGGAGGGAAGGAAGCTCTCTTACAGGAAAAATGTGGTGAGGGCCATTAGGAGGATGAATCCTCAAATGAAAAATAGTCTTCAGACCAGATTTCTGAGAATATTTTGTGTAGCTTTTTAAATGAGGAAGTAGCTACTTTTTAAATAAAAATCAGCCAGCTGGGGGAAAAAAAGGGACATTGATTACATGTCTTTGTACATAATGCAACAAAAATGATTCTGAAAAATTGTATGGTGTTTATTTGTAAGATGGGATTAAATAAATTTGTAAAACTTCATTTTAATTAAAATTATATTTTGTATTTTTAATAGTCCATAATGTATTATTCATGGATGTAATTACCAATGTTTGCTCAACCCTTTCTTGTGAATATTAATTATGATTTCTGCTTTATACCAAGGCATCACTTGTTATATTTCATTAAAGTAAGGTGGATTGTGCAAGATGGGGGAAAGATTTTTGAATCAACCAGAAACTAAAGATTAAAACATCAAATTCCTCTAAATTATTTTTTTCTTCACAAGACTTATTTTCACTCTATCTCAGGTCCAAGAAGGGAAGGATAAGAGTAGAAGAGAATTAACTTACTGTAATCCTCTCAGTCAAGGTTTAAGTATTTTTTTTTTTTACTACCATTTTTAAGTCTGAAAAGGTTTCCCCACAGAATTAGTTTCCCTACAAGTCAAGAAAGAACTCAGAGTAAGGGTTCAGATTGCTTAACAAAGTCCCATTTTTCTTTGGGTTTTTTAATCTTTCCTATTGAAGAAAAAAAAAAAAACTAGCTTAGTATCCCCTAAATTTCCAAATTTCTAGCAAGAGTTTGCTTGCTTTTAGTGTTTACTTCCTCACCAATCATTCATATCTCAACCCTCCTGGATCTGATTTCCACTTTAATTTCACTGAATCTGATTTCATTGGAATCATCCCCAGTCTCAGCAGCCTCCAAACCTTGTCTATGCTGCTACTAGGGTTGTTCTCTTTAATATAGATCAATTTTGTTATATTATATCCCTGCTTTAAGCCTTTCCACAATTCCCCCTTGTCCTCACAATACAATCAATAAGACCCTCATGATACAACTCAAAGGTGTCTCTTGTCTCGTTAGATACCATGCCTGCCAAGCCATTTCCCACATAAAGTTAATTTTTCCAGACATACTAAATAACTTTAATTCCTAAAATGCTTTCTCTTGCCAGGACTTTAAATGTGCTGCTTCCTTTGTCCTCCACACACTATCCTTTCTCCCATAAGCTCAAATGACCCCTTCTTATGCACCCCTTCCTGACTCGCACCAGGAGTTAGCCATTCCCCACCTTGGGTGCCCACAGCTCTCTATATTTGCCCCTGTAGCACAGCACTTTTCACACTATTTTGATCATTTTACTTGATTATTTATCATCCCTGTTTACCTGTAAGTTCCTTGAAGGAAGGGAATATATCGTATTCATTGTTGAATCTCCAGTGCTTATTAAATATTTGCTGAATGAATACAAGCATGAAGATGAAAAGATAAGAACCTAGATGTATGAAAATGAAATTAAGCTCCTGTGGTAATCCTCTGAGAAGGTGAACATAGTGTTCAACATCTTGATGGCTTCTTTAAAAGTTCTTTATCTTATCGCTGTAGTTTAAAGAAATCAATCTAATTTTGCTTAAACACACGTGCTCTTAATACATCTCTTTACTTTGCTGCTCTGTAAAATGTAACTTTTGCTTTTATCCTCCATGTTAAATTAGTCTTGTGCACTTATTTACACTACCTAAGTTTTGCTATTGTTTACTCTGAGCTCCCGTGACCTCATGCATGGTGGCCATGTGGCATAGTTACTTAGGAGCACAGACTCTGAAACCGGACTATGGATTTCCAGTCTTGGCTTCTCCGCATACTGCTGTGTGACCTTTGGCAAATTACTTAAATTCTTTGTGTTTACTGTCTTCACCTGTGAAATGGAAATAATGGGATTACTGTCAAGTTTAAACATGTGAAGCATCAAGAGCAGCATCTGGTAACTAGTAAACGTTGTATATGTGTCATTATTTATGCACAATTAATGCTTTCAATACACTCTCTTATTCTCTGACGCAACTACCTCTCTAACATTCAGCAGTAACTCCTTGCAGATAGGTGCCATGCTGTAAACTACTTTCTATGCCTAAGCACCTAAATGTGGGGCAGGGACATAGCAGTTCACTAAATCTTGATTATGGCTTGATTTGTAACCTAAGTGTACTCATTCCCCAGGTCAGAATACAAACGTGTTCATACCTCTTAGGTATGCACAGGTCATCAAGTTTCCTTTCATTTGCTCCCAGGGACTTACACCATCGAGAAAGAGCTTCTATTCCAAACACCAGGTGGTTGCTGCTGCATGGCTACTTGGATCCTGCATGTTACAGTGGCTGTGATTGCATTAGTGCAGGATGTCCATTTTGGCCCAGGTCCCTGTCCAAGCCTCGATGGTGCTCTGCCAGGCTCCAAGATCAGGCCTACAAGCTCGGTCATTGTTCTCAAGCACTGTACTCTAGCAGAGGGCCTTCCTATATGGAGCAAGCCTTGTGCAAGAATCAGCCCCAGGTCATAACTTTTGGGTCACCAGCTTACATCATTACTCTTTCCCTGAAGGATGAAAAGATGTTCTTTTGTGCCTTCAGGTTCTAGGAAGGACCACATCATTCCACCATGCCCTATTTCCCTAACTTCTAATTGTTAGGAGCAGATGGCTCTTTTCCTTCCAAGAAGACTTTTGGGCTCCGGATGCAAATTTATCCAGCCCTTTTCTAAGCTCTGCACACCAAAGGGCAGGTCTATATTTAAAAACCAAAACTAGGGGCACTTGGTTGGCTCAGTCAGTAGAGCATGTGACTCTTGATCTCAGTTGGGATTGTGAGTTCAAACGCCATGTTGAATGTGGAGGTTACTTAAAAAAAAAAAAAAAAAAAAAAAAAAGATTGCCTGTAAAAAAACAAAAACAAAACAAAACAAAACAAAATTACTCAAAAGTCAAAACAGTCTGACTCTGAATCATATTCTCCAAAGGCAAGGAGCATTGGCCATTTAGAATATTCTCACCTCTTCCTCCTCTCCACCCTCCATTAAAGAAGTTCTGGCCAAAATGACTTGGTACATCCTGGTCAGAGAGCTAATAGGTAGCTGCTAGATCTTCTCTAAAGGTTAATTTTAACAGCCATCTTTAACAAAATGTTTATTTTATTTATTTTGAGAGACAGCATGAGAGCATAAGTGGGGGAGGAGCAAAAAGAGAAAGAGAGAGAGAGAGAGAGAGAGAATCCCAAGCAGGCTCCACACTGTCAGTGCAGAGCCCAATGCATGGCTGGATCTCACAGTGAGAGCATGACCTGAGCCAAAATCAAATATGGGATGGTTAACCGACTGAGCCACCCAGGTGCCCCTTAAGAGCCACCTTTTAAAATGCAAGATGGTTCTGATTCTTCCCTACTGCTTCTCATTTAGTCTTTACTGCACCACAAAAGCATGAGAATTAGAAGACTATAAAATACTAAAAAGCAAAAAATAAAATCTGTTAGGGTGAGTTGGACCTGGCAAGGACTGTTCCGGTTTTAACAGTGTGAAATTAAAATGTAATTTTTGCCTCAATTCTGAGTTTTAAATTCATCACAATATATATAAATGAGGACTCTGCTTCAAAGAGCTCTTTGTCTGTGAGTCTTGAAGTCCTCACTCCATTCACTTAGGAGAATTGTAATTATTGTTTTTATTGGTATTGGTATACCATGCCTCTCTGTCAAACTGCACAAAAAGCACTGGAATTTCTGAACATAAGTATGAAATCAGTTTATAATATCACATTCCTGGTTTGATGACAGAGGTAAGAGAAGTATGGAAAGACTCTTTTCTGTTTTCACTTGCATGAAGACAAAGCATGAATTTAGTTTACTATAGAAGGAAGGGCTCTCAAGAATGGTGCTGTCTGTGTACCTTTCTCGTTAAACACAGTTAAGATAGTGCTGAGGTTGTCTCTGGAAAACTGCACACTCATTTATACTTCCCATTGACATGCTCTTCTCCACATTCCTTACATTAATGGCTGAGGTCAGGTTTACGGGGACTTCCAGGCTTAAGGGGGGCCAGGGAAAGAAGGGGGGGTAGCCTAGGGGCTGTTAGAGGGCACATGAGACCTCTAGAGAGGGAAGTGGGGAACAGAACAGATCCAGCAGCCACCCCCCTCCCACAGTGGGGATAGTATTTTGAGTAAAGCAGACTGATGTGTTTCATTTCCTCCTGTGAGTCCTGCTCCCTGGAAGTCTCTTGGCTGAGTCCCTCCAAGAATAGGAGGTCTACCATCCACATTGCCTCTCACAGGTAGATTTCTCTAGGCTCCAGCAAGACAATAGTACTGAAGCAGCCTTTTCAAAATACTAAAAGATGTTCTAACTTATTCTAACCTATTTCTTAAACATATCAAAATCCTGGTCTGGTAGATTTAATCCTTAAGTTTATCGTAAGGGAATTCCTTACCTGAGAAGAAGAATGGGAAGGTCTGCCTCTTTTCATTTTGCTGGCTTGTGGGAGGAGGGTGGACATAGAAGACAAAACAGGTAGACACCTGTCTCTGAGCAAAAGTTTTGAATGTAGAAGGCATGATAAATAATTTGAAGGCAATGCACAACACACACACACACCACCACCGCCGCCGCCGCGGCCGCTGCTGTCACCACCACCAAGAGAGACTTTTGCACCTTTCTTGTTTTGGGATCGACAAACTGCATGGCCACATGGCCAGAGTGGAAGTTCTGAATACAACTTCCCAGAGTCCCCATTAAACTCTTTGTGACACAAATGTATTAGAAACATCTTGAGTTCCCTCAGAAGGACATGGACAGTAGGCGGTGGTCCAGGTCGATCAGCTTAGGTGAAAGAAGAGTGTCACAGCTGCACAGGCAAAATGACCCTGGATCCAAGGCCACAAGCTGAGTTGGAGCTCAAACTCAGGGACAGAAATGGATCTGGTAAGAGCCAAGGTAGTGCCAAGTGCACAAGAAGGGGCCCTGAGAAAGCTGAGTACATTTGCTGAAAAATTCAGCTTTATACGCCAATCGGTTGTACACTAATCAGATGCAAGGAGCATCGTATGGCAACAGAAGAGCTGAGGGATCCTCAGTGACCTCTGCAGGGATCCCCAAGACCCCCCTCTTCTCTGTCACTGTGAGGCTATGCAAACTCTCCACCCCCCACCACACACTGCTGGGGAGTCTCTCTGTCTCTCCGTTGGAGACTACCTGTCTAGAGCCCTGGGGTGAGGAAGGAGGCAATTCCTGAAACACTGAGCGTTACTCAAGAGAATATTTATATTATTAGATCAAACTTGGTTTTCCAAGTTGTACTAAATACTTTTTTCCTCCTACTCAGAGGAGCAGGATCTCTTGAGGAAGATCAAGTGAGTTCTGACAAGGAGGAAATTACATTTTTCTTGAATACCTGAGTTAACCTGCATCTCTGGTACACTGCTCTGAAAATACCCAAAGAGCCATTTCTATGCTCTCTTAAAGGGATTGACTCTTCCCAGGTAACTGAATCTGCCTCCAAAAATGTCCTAGTTGCTTAATTGATGTGCCCATTTTCCCCCCAGTGAAGGTTATGGGGGGGGGGGCATGAGGCCTCCTGATTGGCCACTGTTTACTTCATATGCTTCTAAATTTCCTTCCCTCTCCGATGCATCCTATTTGCAAAGGGGCTAGCTGTACTAGGAAGAAAAGGATATCTACCAGTTCCACTGTTCATCAGTCAAAACAGTGCATGCAGAAGCCTTTTAAAAATAGTCTTCAGCTACTTTTCTGATGGAAACTGACATTACAGTTCTCATTTGTGGGACTGATACTGCAGACAGGGAGGAAGCCTGGTGAGGTTGACAGAGCCTGGCTAGGGCAGTCTGTGCTGGCTCCAGGCCACCTGCAGCTCTGTTAGTAGGGGAACTTTAGGGCTGTGGCTGATTGCTCCTTAGTGACATGGGCTCCCTGCTGCTGTGACTTTTACCTTCAGCAATGTGAAAAACAGAAACCCCGATCCACTAGCTACATTGTCAGATTTTTATCTAAAATTTTGTTTCACTAAAATTTAGCTCCTTCAGGCAGTTTTCATTGACTTTGGTTGATTGACGAGTGAAACAAGGTCAATGGAATAGATTAAACACAGATCTATATGGCCTTCATTTCTGTATTTGGTTATTACAAAGTGTAGAAGAGTTGAGTCATGAAAAAAGCTCACAGGTTTGGAAAATTATTTGGGGGGTGGACATGCTCCAGTAATTGCCTGGTTATCACATTTTATCAGGGCTTCTTGTATGTAATAAGTAACAAGTTCTCTTTGATTGAGATGCTCCAGGCAATTCAACCTCACTAGGTCATGTTATTAGTGACAGCTATTCACTCATCTATCCTTCATGGACTTAAAAAATATCTACTGAGCACCACCTATGTTCCAGGCATGTGGTAGGCAAGGGACCTGCAGAGGTTGACAAATCTAATCCTAGCCTTCAAAGAGTGTTTGAAGTGTAAGGAGATGCGTATTCCAGGAATGATAGTGAACATCATGGATATCTCATTACAGCCAAATGGTGAGACACGTAAGCAATATACCAGCTTGCATCTGGGTCCATGAACCAGATATTTTGATTCTGGAAAATTTGTACATAAAGTTTGGAGTCCAGATCAGAATCTTTGCCATAGTCCCACCCCCTCAGTTTATGGATACCATGACAAACCATTTTGACTAATCTACAAAATATTTATAGAGTACACAAAAGAAAATGTCATTGGTGTTGGGAAACAGAGTGTCGGAAGTTCCTCTAAAATATCATTGTCAAAGAAATAATCCGGGTGACAATGATGCATAGCAACAATGACCCTAATTGATGGCAGGTGACATGTGTTTGTTGCCTTTAGAAATTTTCCTTTGAAATCGTTGTTGCACTATATGCTAACTAACTTGAATGTAAATTTTAAAAAATAAAAAAGAAAATAAAAAAAAAGAAATTTTCCTTAATATTGGCTTCCTTATTCTCACTATTACCTGCTCCTTCCAGCCAAGGCACCACCCTTACTTTCTGATTACATGCTTACTTCCATTTCTATGCTTTTTTCTAACTCCATGTTCCAAATCTGAAAATCCATTTTTTAAGTTTACCTCACTACCTCCCGTGTTTTAGATTTCAAATTCTTTTCCCCCCTAAACAGTTCCTTCTTACCCTCCCTCCACTGCCTTGAACAGGGAGTCAGGAGCACTGAGATTCAACACTAGTTCTGCCACTGTCTGGCTTTGTGACAACTCCAGACAACTTACAAACAAAGTGGGGTCTCATTAGCTTCATCTATCAAGTGAGGGGATCTGGATCACTGGTCTCTAGGCTCCTTTCTGGTTCTCCGATCTCATGGTTCTATGAATTTTCCTGGAAGAGTAAAGTCCCAGAAGCTTTGTTAATGTTTTTACAGTCATTCTCTGATGTTCCTAAACCCATCTTCCTCTCATTCTCTGAGTAAGACTTACAAACACACAGCTATCAGGACCTCTGTGGCCCTTAATCTTTTGGGGCTATTTGCTCCCTAGAGCTGAGAAAGAGAAATGAGGGGTTTCTTCGATATTTTCAGACACATGGAAATATTCAATGTTGAAACCACGCTTTTTCACTGTCTACTTGTTGCTATTCTCCCTTGTATTTTTATCTGTACAGAAATATAGGCCCTAACATACCAGGAACCATTTACAGATGCAGTCACACTCTCTCACTGCATCTTTGAATGAAAGACTTAAAACTCAGACTGTCTGAGTTCCTTTCACCCCAGCTGAGATGTTTAACTTCCTATCTCTCCTTCATCCTACCTTTCGGTCTCATTAAACAAAAGCACCACCTAGGTCTGGGCTCCTCTGAGGCTCAAGCTAATCCCTTGGATGTATAAAATAATCTGAGGCTGAAGCTTTCCTTCAGTTTGAAAACTTTTTTTGTATCCCTGGATGTTGATTTTTTTAAACCCAGGGTTTCCTGAGGTTCTTTCTGCTGACTGATATTTATTCTACAACTTCTTTTTTTTTTTTAATTTTTTTTAATGTTTATTTATTTTTGAGACAGAGAGAGACAGAGCATGAACGGGGGAGGGGCAGAGAGAGAGGGAGACACAGAATTGGAAGCAGGCTCCAGGTTCTGAGCCATCAGCCCAGAGTCCCACGTGGGGCTCAAACTCATGGACCGTGAGATCGTGACCTGGGCTGAAGTCGGACGCTTAACCGACTGAGCCACCCAGGCGCCCCAATTCTACAACTTCTGTATGTACTTCTATTTCACATTCAGGCCAATGATTCTTCAAGCCTTCATTTTTCTCCATGGCCCTGACAGACCTAGTTCCACCTTCAGTCTTGATGGGTGCATAGATGGGCCTGAAACTGAGGCCAGGACCCCAGAATACCTAGGAAATGTGAACTGGACCCCAATATGGAAATACCTGGCAGACTCAGTCCTGGGCAGGCTCAGACATTCTGACATAGTTCCTGCAGTAGATGCTCAGGCATCATTCCCTTGTCTCCAGTCTGCTGGTAAATTTGTTCACCTCCTCTGTAAGGTTTATTATCTTTATTATCTATATGTACTTATCCACTAATATCAAAGGTCATCACCTAACTGTTAGAGCTACAGTTTGGCCAGGCATGATACAGACCTGTGGGAGAGTTTACAAGAAAACAAAACTCATGTTTTCCAGTATTTTTCCAAGCTCCTAGGAGGGTTACAGTTAGAGTGGCCATACATCCTATTTAACCGGGGACAGTCTCTGTTCATACCTATTCTCATGTTGTCATTATGAACAGAGCATCTTTTCATTCTCTAAAGTCACCTGATTTAGATAATAAATTATACAACCTACCTAGTTTTGCATTGTGTAGGTGTGCTGCAGATGTGTGGCTAAAATCCTATGTTCTTATCTTTGCATGTTGCTTAAAGTGGCCCACTTAATTACATGTTGAACTTAACAAATGATATAGTCGCTCATATTTCTAAAGCACATTTGGCTTCTGATAGAAAGAAAATGAGTAAAATGAGCCTTGCTAAATTTCTTCAATACTATAAGGCATTACAAGCTGAAACTTGGAACAGTAGAGAATTGGTTAAACACAATAAACCATTCAGTTGAATCTGTTCATGAGAAGATTAGAAAGCAATTTTCCTGCTATAATACAAACATGTATTGCAACCTTGCAATCTTATACATACCCACACACACATCTGAGCAGGTTGTCTATGGAGGTTTATACAGGCTGATAGATAGGTCGTGGGGAATTCATGTTTAATCCAGGAGTTACACATTTATCCATGTAATTCACTCTTAATGTATTTCCACGTGATGATGAACTTAAGAGCCAGTTCCACCTTTGTCACAAAAATAAGGCATTCACTTGAAAAGACAAATTTAAAGCTTTCGTTTCAACAAGGGTAAACCAAGTATTCGAGAGAGTACAGACTTGGCTTAACTATGATATGACTGAATGATGGTGTGCAACTTAGCCACCTTTTGGAGAAAAGATGACTTTCTGATAATGGCCCATGTTTTATTTACAAGCATTCTGGGACACACCAGTGTCAAGAGAGAAATGGCTACATGCTGAGCTGGCAAAAGCACTACTGTCTAATATTAATAGTAATAGTAATAATAACTAAAATTGCTGGAGTTTCCTGAATGTAGGACCTCACACTAAACACTTTATATGCAGTACCTCATTCAATACACAGCACCTCTGGATCAGGTGTGCTAGAGAGACATTGTGGGATCATATTTGTAGGAGGCTCAATCTACCTATCAATGATAAGTACTAACAATTTCTTCATGGATTTTTCAATGAAATATCCTAATGATTCTCTGCTCCCATGCTGGGAAGTATTTTCATGAATGTGGATTACTGTGTGTGGAAATTAAAATTATTTTTGGTAGTCAGAGGGTAGATAAATGGAGTAATAATAGGCAGGATATATTAAAGGTTTTCTCTATAAACACCATTGGATGATAGCAGAGAGGTTGCTAGTTAAAAATTTTGTGAATCTGAATCTGATGACTGAAATACCAATCAGAGGAAAATTGTGTGTATTGAGGCTTATATGTCAAGGCAGAGAACCAGAGTTTAAGAAGGTGGGTGGGTATTACTGGAAACCCTCAGAAAAATCCCCTACATGGGTCTGAGGCTGACTTGACACTGCTGTCTCTGATTTTTCCTTCTACAAGAACAAATCGGGTTCAACAAGCTATGTCTTTTGTCTACTGTTCAACAAGGTGTGCCATATTTTTTCAATAGCAAAGCAAAACAAAACAAAATCAGTCTTCCTTTATAACCTGAGGGAGATGAATAAATAATTTCTGCAAATTTATTTAAAATTTGCTTATAAATCTTGCTTGCCTGGAATACACACACACACACACACACACACACACACACACACACATACACATGTAAAATCTAATGGAATCATAATCTTACTAAACTCTTATTATTATATGTGCTGTAAAAGGGTTATTAAGGACAAATAAATCTGGGGATATTTCTTCCGGAAGTTCAAAATAATGCTTTTAGGTCATGGTGACCCTAATAGAAGAAAGAATGTCTGTTTAGTGAAAATGTATTCTTTTATTCATTATTCCTGATAATAAAGGTTTTATAAAATATGTTAGAAAACAAATAAAATGAGTCTACTTTAAAATGTATGATGTTATTTAAAAATGGGCTCAGGGATTAAATGCCCTAAATTAATTTCCCTTCCTTCACTACAATTAAGTGGGTCTCCAATGTTTGATTGAGGCTCTTCAAGTACAAAACACATGTAGTATGTTTGATTTTTAGGAGGAAAATAAATTTATAGCTAAATAAACCATTCTGGCTTTAGTCTATGCATAAATAATATTTGTGTAGCTCACATGGCTATGAAGTAGTTAAATAAAATAACAATATTTGGAACATGAGAAGTGGAATTGATGATTTGGGAAGGAAAATGGATTATATGTGAGCTATAATTTTCAAAGGAAAAAGAGAACCCTTTTCATACTGAAACGAATCTAGAAACTTTTCATTCCCCTTTTGAAAGTAAAAATTAAAATAAATACTCTTCTTGCCACTAATAACAATGTCACAGAGAGAAATATAGTCAGGAAAAATGAAGCTACTCTGGACTAAAAAGCTGCAGATAGCATTTTGTAGAACATATTAAGCAAGAACAGTCCTTAGATTCCAGCATTTCATGCTTCTGTGCAGTGACCAGAACACAGAAATTTTCTCAAAACACTATTCTCAAGGTGTGACTTTTCAACAATTTACAAATAGAAAGAATTTTGAATTTTCTGCCGTTGAAAGTTATCTTCCAACACAGGCCGCCTAAGAAATAAATGGTATAAAAAACAGGATAGAATAAGAAGTACTATTAAAAATCCCAAATGAGGGGAGCCTGGGTGGCTCAGTCGGTTAAGCGGCCGACTTCAGCTCAGGTCATGATCTCACGGTCTGTGAGTTCGAGCCCCGCGTCGGGCTCTGTGCTAACAGCTCAGAGCCTAGAGCCTTTTTCGGATTCTGTGTCTCCCTCTCTCTGACCCTCCCCCATTCATGCTCTGTCTCTCTCTGTCTCAAAAATAAATAAACATTAAAAAAAAATCCCAAATGAACTGGTTGATGCACAGGCCTCAGAAGAAATAAATGATCTCAGAAACAAAAGAGAATCTGAAATACTATAAAAACACAAAATAAAGTGGTGGATCCAAAGAGGACATGAGATAAAGTCACCAGATGGTATAAGCTGAGAGAGAATCCAGAAGTTGTGGGTAACAGGACTTTAAGTAACCATGATTAACAAGTTAAAGAAAGTTGAGGTAAATATAGACAAAATGGATGAAAAACCAGAGGATTGCAATACAGAATTAGAGTCTGCAAAAAAGAATCAAGCATTCTAGAAATGTAAAAAGCAGAATTTGAAAGTAAGAAATCTTTTGATAAGTTTAAGAGTAGGTTGAATACACAAGACAAGGTTTGTAGACTCAAAATGGCTCAATAGATAGTATTCAGGAGGCACAGTCACCAAAAGAGAATGGAAGAAACCAAATGCAACATATAAGAGAGATGAGATATGATTAAAATGTCTAACATACACATAACTGGAGTCTCAAAAGGAGAAGAGAGACTTTGACACAAGAGAACTATTTGAAGAAGTAATGGCCCAAACTTTTCAAATCCGATGATAAATACCCCACAGATTCAAGAAATTCAATGGATTCTAAGCAAGGTAAATACAAAGAAAAGTTCAACTCTTATTATTTTAAAACTAATAATAATAAAAACCCTTAAAACAGAGAAAAAGCCCACATTACCTTCATAGAAATACTAGTCAAAACTATATGCTAAAAGATACTGTTAAAAAACTGAATGAGAAAAACAAACAAAACCTTCTAACCTAGGACTCTAGGCAGAGTGAAAATATCCTTTGAAAAATGAAGAAGAAATAAAGACTTTCATATAACCAATGTTGAAAGAATTGTTGCTAGTAGATCTATAATAGCAGTAATACTAAAAGTTGTTTTCCATCTCAAAAGATAATGGCCCCAGATGAAAACACAGAAGTCCAGGAACAGGAGCTCAAGAGTTTATAACTTATTCAGAAGGAAAAAAAAAATGTGACAATAGCAAAAAAATAATGGTAAGGGAATAAGTGGAGTTAAACTATTATATTCTCCTTACAGTATTTAGGACATAGTAAAAGCAGACTGTAGTCATGGTTATGTTTTGTATTTCTAAGGTAATATCTAAACTAGTGATGCAAAAATGTATAGCATAAAGCTACTAATAAAACTAATCATAAAATGTGGTTTATTAAAAGGTGCTTGGGTGGCTCAGTCAGTTAAGTCCTAGACTCTTGATTTCCGCTCAGGTCACGACCTCTCTATCATGAGATCTAGCCCTGTGTTGGGGCTCAGCGTGGAGCCTGCTTAGGATTCTCTCTCTCCTTCTGCCCCTCTCCCTCATTCACATGCTATCTCTCTCTCTCAAAAAAAAATTATTAATGCAAAAAGAAGTACTATCCTTAGTCAGTAAAGAATAAAAAGATGACATGACTTTTTAAAAAATTTTTTAAAAGTTTTTTAAATGTTTATTATTTTTGAGAGAGTGTGAAAAAGCACAAGTCAGGGAGGCACAGAGAGAGAGGGAGACGCAAAAACTGAAGCAGTTTCAGGCTCTGAGCTGTCAGCATAGAGCCTGATGTGGGGCACGAACCCATGAACTGGGGGATCATGACCTGAGCCAAAGTTGGATGCTTAAGTGGCTCAGCCACCCAGGTGCCCCTAACTTCTATTTTTATTTATTAAAAAAAATTTTTAATGTTTATTTATTTTTGAGAGAGAGATAAATTCAGAGAGTGAGCAGGCTCCAGGCTCTGAGCTGACAGCACAAAACCCCATGTGGGGCTTGAGCTCACAAACCGGGAGATGATAACCTGAGCCAAAGTCGGATGCTTAACAGACTGAACTACCCAAGCACCCCTTAACTTTTGTTTTTTAAATACAAGGTTGAACTATTTGAACTAAGAGCTTCTACATTGGGTTTTTCATGTTATTTTAATATGCTTTAGAAACAACACGTACCTTACTACAGTCTCCATTTTCTTTCCCACTCCATATCCGTATGCTCACAACTTGGGACTATAGTTCTCTACTAGTCAATTTAAATTACATATGGGTGTGTATTAGATTACGCTACCTTCTCCATTCGCTTGACGCTTTATGTAATAGAAAATTTATAACACCAAGACACGTAAGGGTGCGGCATGCCCAATGGCCAAAGACCAGCTTCTAAAGAATTGGGCCAACACAAAGATTATTATTATATATATATTTTTTGCCAAAAATAAGTTCTATTCCACTATTAGATACCATCAGACAGTGAGTATGACTCTACTCTTAATGTATTAAAGTGAATTTGAGAGTAAAAGTAATTTTGATCAAGGCGTCATCAGAAGGCAGTAAAGGGATTTAGATTTCAGGGTTTCAAAATCCAAATTGTCACTTCTCACCTTCAGCCCATCTTTTTATTAATTTCCAGTTTTATAAATGTACTGATATTCAAATTGTAGCACAAGTCCTAGGAGTATAGCCATATTTTTTCTGGTTTCCAACATCAATTTTCTTATTCCTTCTTTACAAGCCAGGCTTCCAAGACTTGCCAAATTCTTGGAGTGATTTGTAAAGCATTTAGAAATATAGATTCTCAAGTTTTGCCTCAGACCTAATGCATTGTAATCCGTTTGGGTGGAGCCCAGGAAATATTTGTTCTAAGATATGGAAATCACTCTTCCAGGCTATGCTTTTTTTTTTTTTTTTAAGTACAAATAAACAAAAATCTCTACCTACTAAAAATGTATGTATGCTGTACAAACTATATTCTGTGAAACCCATAGCAGATTATAGTGCTAAGAATACAAGGGACTTCCCTCAAAAGAGCTCACCCACAGAGTCATGGTTAGGTGAATCTTTACCAAGCATGTCTGTTTGATAGTGTTATTAATGCAACTGTATTCTTTTCACAAATAAGTGGCTCGAATAGAATTCTAAGTAACTGGAGTTTTCTAGGAATTATTATTCTTCCACCCATTTTCAAATTTGCTAGAAGATTTTAAAAGTTGAAAGGAATCACAGTAGCTAAGGTTCCTCTTCAGTTACATTGTCTGGCTTTTGAATAGGTTAATGAGCCTCAGCATTTATCTTTATTTGGGCTTTATCGCTCACATTCATATTCTACTTTTTGTTCCAAAAATAAAGTTTTGAAGGAATGA
Organism: Puma concolor; assembly: GCF_028749965.1. Taxonomy (NCBI): domain Eukaryota; kingdom Metazoa; phylum Chordata; class Mammalia; order Carnivora; family Felidae; genus Puma; species Puma concolor. Next base: position 104,136,680 of record NC_141670.1, on the reverse strand, counting down.
TTTGTTTCATAAAGCAAAAATCAGAAAGAGACAGAATCAATGTTTTGTCATTAAAGCAAGAAAGAGCGTCAGGGCAAGAGGAGGACAAAGCATGAATTTGAAAATGAAACAGTGTCATGGCTTCCTCTCCCAGGCAACTCCTAGCCCACCTTCCCACAGACTAAGATGACCTCTTGAGCAGGATGGCATATTTTTATACCAGCCCAGATGAGCTCTGAAAGAAGAAAAACAATACACAAACTGGGCTGTCAAAAGCATCCTACTAAAGGTTAAGGCACTGCACCTTGTCTCTTGCTGACAAACTCACTTGTGGATTAGGACTGCCAAACCCGTTTTTACCTTTACTTTCCAGACAGTAGAGGCAACTCGCCAACATTTAACCACAGACCAAACCTGAAAATACTTAGCTCTGACCCAACCATGTGCTGGAGTTCCAGACGATCTTTAAAATTAACCTGTTCTGAGCCTTCTTGAAGGCCAATTCTTATGCAACTGACCTGACACTGTGCGGCAATGGCGCCACCTGCAGAACAATGTGAAAAAAAATAACAAATGCCTCAAAGATGGAGGTCAGATTTGGTGGAGAGAGCGGAATAACATTTTTTTTTTTTAAACTATAGTATTTTACAGTGTATTTTCTATATGCACTTGGTCAGTTTAAATACAGCTCTGCATTTTTCATTATCAACAAATTGTTTTATTTAAAAATGTGAAAAGGGAAGAGATATAAAATAAATAGAGAAAATAATAAATTTGGAATGAACAAATCATGATCCATGTAGTGAGTGAATCATGATAAACGAAATGGATTCTTGAAGCCAACAAGTGTGGTGGTAGTCCTTGATTCCTTATCTTCCAGACTGTAGCAGAGAAAGTGGCTTCTCGTCAGGCCAGTTACACTTTATGAGAGTAATTCCTGCAAATTCAGTCTAGAGCTTGCTCCTCCAGCCCTTCCAAAAGTATGGGGAGTCACCACAAAACTGCTGTTTAACCTCTTTGACATAAATTGACTAAAGGGTGTTCTGTTGCCTTCAACCAACCCCTAACTCTACATGATGACATGGGACTGAAAAAGATTAGTGACAGAAGTTGAGTCAAGGCAACGCCTCTGCTGCTTCCACAGAAAACCAATCGCTCCCATGGCTGTATTTCTCTGCAGAGGCGGCAAAAACAGCAGAAGTGGGGCCTCTATGTAAGTTCCATCTATGCCCTCAAATAATGATAAGGGACAGTTATGACGATAAATACATAGATGCAGTAGGGTGTGCCTCCTAGATCCCAGGCTGATGCTAGATCCCAGGGAAGCCTGACCTCTAAAGGCATCTAGGAAATGTAGTTTTTTCTCTTCCCAGACTGTAGTGTGCCATAAGGTCCATTTCATGCAGGTGGGAATGGAGGTAGTGATCCAGTCTTCAGTACCGGCCTCATAGGATTGCAGCCTCAAAGTTTTTTCTGTGATTCACTGAACTCTTCTTTGAGAGCTTATCACCTTGTTATAACTATTATATTTTTTCTAGGGCATATAAAATAAACACAGGACACTAAGTTTCAAAATGTTCAACTGAATGCCACCAAAAATTCATCTTACGTGCCACTGTTGGGCACCCTGGCACATGAAGAGTGCAGACTTTAGATTTAGGTCTGGTCCTGCTCTACCTCTAGTAACCTCACTAAGCTTTGACCTCCACTTTCCCAGGAGGATTCAGTCATAACACATGTAGCACAACACATGTATGTGGTTGCCAGATCAATCACCCCGTGCTCTGAAAATGATAAACTATTAGATATTTTCTAATTTTTCAAAGGTTCTAATATAGTAACTTATCTCTCTGGAAATCTAAGGTATTTAAATATATGCTATTTGAACAACTATTTCCAATGGAATAAGCTGGGATTTCACTCAGTAAGGAAATGTGGAGCACAATATATAGTAAAGCCAACCTTGGTGTCAGTAGAGGAAAAATGCTAAAATTGCTTCCATTTTTTGAGCTCTATGTTTATGGTTTGTGTACTTTTCTCTCTATATATATTATACTCCAATAAAAAGTTTATAATAGAGAGAAGTGCCAAGAGATTTCATTCAAACAGATTTGGGCATAGGTTGATGAAATTAGAAAACAAGACACTTTCTATGGAACGAATGTGCAATGTAAATTAGGTATTCTGGTAGAATGAAGACAGCAAGAAAAAGATGTTTACAATGTTTTCTTAGAATCGCAATAGAGGATTGTTTTTCAAATCCAAGAGTCTCCTATTTTATACCATAATACAGATGGATTTAAGTCAAAAGGGAAAAGTTGTTGAAAATTACTCTTCATTCAGGATTCTCACTTGGCTATTTTTCCTACTGATTTGAGTAAAGATTATGTTTTTTTTTTTTTTGTTTTTTTTTTTAAATTATGGCTTCCTCTCATGTCATATAATTTGTTTCTTCTCCTTATGGCTTCAAGTAAATGTTTGTTGCTATAGCACTATATCATTATAGTTCCAGACATTTTAAATGTAGGTGTTCTTCTTTCAAATACTTGGAAAATGTAAGTACTTTTTATCTCAGAAATGTGTAATGGTGGTGTAGAGAGGAAATTAAAATAAACTTTAACTCAGAGAACAAAAATGCCAATACTAGCAGTTATGCAAACGTGAATTATGTGAAGAAGAGTACAATAGAAAGGTTCAAAAAATAGGGGCACCTGGGTGGCTCAGTCTGTTAAGCTTTAACTTGGGCTCAGGTCATGATCTCACAGTTCTTGAGTTCCAGCCCCACATGGGGTTCTCTGCTGTCAGCGGGGAGCCTGCTGTTGGGATCCTCTGTCTTCCTCTCTCTCTGCCCCTCCCCCACTCATGTTTTCTCTCTCTTTCTCTCTCTCTCTCTCTCTCTCTCTCTCTCTCTCTCTCTCTGTCAAAAATAACCAGATTTTTTTTAAAAAGGTTCTAAAAGTATATAAAAGCTGAAAGGAACAAAGAACACCTTTGAAAAGATATCACTGGAGACAGATATTGCATCTAAAGAGAAAATAAAACTCTTAGAAGAAAATATGCATCTAAATCTTTGTTACCTTGGATTAGGTATGTTTTTCTCAGACATGACATGAAACACAAGCAAGTGAAGAAAATATAGGTAAGTTGGACTTCATTAAATTTTAAATTTTTTGTATATCAAAGGACACTATTAAGAAAGTGAAAAGATAACCCACAGAATTGGTGGAAATATTTTCAAATGATAAATCTGTTAAGGAGCTAGTATCCAAATATATAAAGAGCTCTTTCAACTAAAAACCCAAATAATCCAATTAAAAAATGGAAAAATGATTTGAATCAACATTTCTCCAATAGTGATATAAAAATGGACAACAAACACATGAAAAGAACCACATCATTAGAGATGTGCAAATCAAGACCACAATAAAATATCATGTCACATTCACTGAGATGTCTATGATCAAAAAATTGGAGCATAACAAGTGTGGAGAGATTGTGGAGAAATTTGAACTCTTGAACATTGATTTGGGAAGGGTAAAATGTATACTTCCTGTGAAAAACATTTTGACAGTTCCTCAAAAAGTTAAGCATAGAGTTACCTTATGATCCAGCAATTCCATCCTAGGTATATATACAGTAGAGTTAAAAATATATTGTCAGACAAAAACTTACACATGAATCTTCATAGCAGCATTATTCATAGTAGACAAAATGTAGAAAAAATGTTCATCAACTGATGAATTCATAAGAAGTGGTAGGTCCATTCAATGGGATATTGTTTATCCATAAAAAGGAATGGACTATTGGTACATATGACAACATAAAAAACATTACAGTAGTCCCTCCCCCTTATCTACAGTTTTGTTTTCCTTGGTTTCAGTTACCTGTGGTCAACAGGGGCCTGGAAGCATATGATTTTCCTTCAAAAAGTCAGTAGTAGCCTAACACTATGTCACAATGCCTATGTCATTCACCTCATTTCATCTTATCCCAGAGGCATTTCATTACATCACATCATCAAAAGTAGGCTGAGTATAGTACAATAAGATATTTTGAGAGAAGCCACTTTCATTTAACCTTTATTACAGTATATTGTTATAATTATTCTATTTTGTTAAGAATAGGCAGAATACGTAAGTAGGTGCCAGAATAGGGAAACCCATAGGGACAGAAAGTAGATTGGTGGCTTCCAGAGCTAGAGAAGGGAATAGTAGAGAGAGACTGCTAATGAATATAAGGTTTTGATTTGTTGTAATGGAAATATTCTGAAATTAGATAGTTGCACAAATTTGTGAATATACTGGAAACTCCTGAGTTTCATACTTTTAAGTAGTAAATTTTATGCTATGTCAGATGCATTGCAAAAAAAAACTAGGTGTCTTAAGAGCAAAGGCAATTTTTATTTTGCTAAAATAATCTTTTTTTTTATGAAAATGAACCAAATCTAATTCTCTACATGCTTCTTTAATGAGTTTCTTCCCCTTCTCCAACAGAAAGAAGTTAAGTATTTCAAATTTTTCAGTTCCCAGAATCAATATCTTGGAATAAGTGAGTTCTCAAAAAAATTTCAGAGGTAGGATGAGAAAGGAAGGAAACTACTATAAGTGGAATGAATAAAATGTTTTCATATGCATCACAGTGTTGGTGCATTTACATAGATGTTTTCTTAATCCTCACAACAGCATGATATATTGTTTTATTACTTATATTTATTTATGTATTATATTATTATAATTATATATTATAATTACTTACATATACTTATTCATTACATTTTACTAGAATTACAGAAAATACAAGAAAGGCTACATACTAAGATGTGAGCAGGAAAGAAGTGATCCAAGAAATCCCAATTGGATAAGTGTCCATTTTAAATTTTCTTTTTTTTTTTTTGAACGTTTATTTTTGGGACAGAGAGAGACAGAGCATGAACGGGGGAGGGGCAGAGAGAGGGAGACACAGAATCGGAAGCAGGCTACAGGCTCTGAGCCATCAGCCCAGAGCCCGACGCGGGGCTCGAACTCACGGACTGCGAGATCGTGACCTGAGCTGAAGTCGGACGCCTAACCGACTGAGCCACCCAGGCGCCCCTCACATCAAATTTTCAACCAGAGTAATGATATCAGACAGTCTGAAATCTCATCTACTCACAGAAGTCCACCTACCAATGTTTTCTGTGCCACACTGCACATTTCCCACCTTCTTTCTGTATCTACTCCTATTATCTGTGTCTGATGACAGAGAGAAGACCTTTCATATCTACTCATTCCTGTCAAAATCAGTTCTCTTCCTCCTTACTGTTTTCTTTTGCTTTCTTAATCATTTTTTTCTGTTATTAAAAATAGAACAGCTGTTATATTTTCAAGAAAATACCCTTTATTTTAGTGTTCTTTTTGTGATCACCTTATTTGCTGATCTGAATTTCCCAGACAACCCCATTTACTCTTTGGCATTATTAGAAAATTTTATAAGACCATGCTGCTTTGATTGACCAATAATTTGTGAAACCTAACTTTTATCTGGCCCACCTGCTAACTCAGAAACCCTTTCAATCATCCCTTACTGACACATTTCCCATAGTTGACTATTCTGGACCATTTCCATACAATCTAACACTCCAACCACTATTCCCTACTCATAGGAGATGTCTTTGCTTTAAAACAAATCTTATTACATTTTCAACAGAATTCTTCCTCAGCACCTCTATGAATCTTTATTTGCGCTACTTCTCTTATCTAGAACATCCTTTCTTCCCCAGACTATTTTAACCTCACAACTTGTCCAAACACTTCAAATTGCAGCTATTGCTGCCTCACTGTCTCCTTGACTATTCCAGGACCTTCTCTAAATTTCCACAGTAATATTTGAATCCCATTTGACACAGTTTTGTTGTCTACTGCTGTCTTTTCATATGCATATTCTGCCTTCTTGAGTAACAATAAACATCGACACAGAAATCATAAGATAACCCCTATTATAGTGTCTCAGAATTTGCACTTTAATAAGGCTGCATTTGAAAGTATAAATAATTCTTTTACAGGTATAAATATTTTAGTTGTTGCACATTAAAAAATTTTTTTGCTTTACCACATACTTAAAGGTTTGGAAAATGGTTATTAGTAAAGTGATATGTATATACCTGTTTTCAAGGTGATCAGTTAGTTTTCTCCAAAGATACAGCCTATTCAATGGACTAATAACTAATAACTAGAGCTAACTATCTTGCAGATGCAAGGTTGGCATATAGAAGTCACTCAACAAATATATATTAGATGGATAGATAAATGGCTAGAATAAAAATGTGATGACTTCATCTTCATTGGAAAAAGGAATTCAGTTGACATCATAATAAAACGACCAGGATTACCTGAGGGAGATAGGAGTAAACGATGATAGTAGTCTAAATTGGGGTGCTGGCAACTCTGCATCCTGAGGGACATCCTCTCTTTCTGTAAACTCACTAAAAGGGCAGCATCTGGATGTAGCCTCTCTTTCTTTAAGTCCCCTTTATATAGTAAGCCAAGATCTCTATTTTTAAGAGAAATATGAACTCACAGAGTAAATTAAGGAGACATCTGAAAAGCATAACTGATATTAAAGGACAGTGATAGAATAAATAATCTATGTAGCTATGCAAAATAAGTGGAATGAGGAGATCAATAACTTAAAATAAGCACAATAAATATCCTTCAAGAAATGTTAAGAGGTGTCTGGGTGGTTCAGTCAGTTAAGCATCCAACTCCTGATTTTGAATCAGGTCATGATCTCACAATTTGTGAGACTGAGCTCATGTGAGGCTCTGTGCTAACAGCAGAAAGACTGCTTGGGATTCTCCCTCTCCCTCTCTCTCTGACTCTTCCCTGATTGCATTCTCTCTCCTTAAATAAACTTAAAAAGATAGAAATGTTAAGGAGCTCAACTATACTTCAATTAATTTTTTAAATGTTATTTATTTATTTGGGAGGGGAGGATAAGTGGCGAAGCAGAGAGAGAGAGAGAGAGAGAGAGAGAATCCCAAGCAGGCTTTATGCTCAGTGGGGAGCTCAATGTGGAGTTCAGTCTTACAACCATGAGATCATGAACTGAACTGAGACCAAGAGTCAGCTGCTTAACTGACTGAGCCACCCAGGCACACTCAAATTTTTTTTTTTTTAATATTAAGGAGGATTCCAGTGATATGAGAAAAAAACTGTTACAATGAAAAATCAAATGGATATATTCAGTATGAAAATATAAAATTTGAAATAAAAATATTGTAAGTCAGGATCAAAAGGCAGAGTAGAGAAAACAAACAAATTGTTGAGCAAGAATATCGAATTAAGAAACTCTCCCAGAAGACATCAAGGAAGTTTAAAGGGATGAAAAAAAATCATTAATGAAAAATTGAGTGAAATGGGGAGTGGAAGTGGATATGTAAAATCTACAGAAAAAAAATTCCAGAAGAAAAAATAAAGAGAGGGAAGGAAATATTTGAAGAAATAATAACCAGAGATTTTCAAAAATGAAGATTAAAAACCTCAGACTAAAAGTACTCAAAGAGTATCAAAGAAAAAAAATACACATCTAAACACAAGGTGGTAAAATTTTATAGGCTCTAATTCAAAGAACAAGTTTTAAAAGGTATCAAAGAGAAAGAGGATATCTCAGACTGACATCAGAATTCTAAAGAGCTACGTTGAGCACAGGGTGTTGTGTGGAAACCAATTTGTCAATAAATTATATTAAAAACAAGCACAGACAAAAAAGAGCCACACTGATATTAAACAAAACTTCACAGATTTAGATGTAATGAATGAAATGAATTTAGAACTTAGACTTTAATATCTAGCTAATCCATCATTAAGTATGAATGCAGGACTAAAGGTGTTCATGCATACATGTACTGGATATTTTCTGTTTGTCCACCCAGAACCATGCACCCTGCATCACTGTGCTCTGTGCCTGGATCAAAGGGCTCCCTTGCTGCTAGGCTGTGTCTGGGGAATGGAGACCATTTGCAGATTAGAGGGAGCTAGGGGTCAGGTCAGTGCATTAGTGCCCATGGCACCCACCACGAGGAGTAGCATGGGCTGGCTCATCATGTCTCCATCCACAGTCACAGCTCCAATAGGTAGCCCCTTACACACAGATCTTTCACTGTCTGTCTCCCTCAGTTTCTTCCTTTTCTCCTCCTGCTCTTCTTCATCTTCCTCCCGTTCATCTTCCTCCATCTTCTTGGCTCCACTTCAGGCCTAGGGATGGGAACCGTGCCTTGCTATAATGAACAGCTGATACTGCACTAACCCTTCTGCTTTTCTGTACCCTGCTCACTCCTTTGTAAATCGTCCCTTTATTAATTATACCTCAAATTACTCCGTTTGAATGTGCCATCTGTCTCCAGACAACACTCCAGATAATAAACATAGCCTCAAGAGGTTTGCTATACAAACATACTTTAGGAAATGCTTTTGAAGGAAAATGTTGGGGCTTTTCTTAAATATATGGGGGATAAAGATGAGTACATAGTCTATTTTTAATTTCAGCAACCTATTTTTAATTTCTCAGAGTTTCATTAACCCGTTTTTCCCCATTTTGTAGCATGCTTTATGTTTTTATAAAAACAGTTTTCTTAAATTTCCTTGAGAATAGTACTAATTAAATTTATTTCTCAGCCCTCTTTTATTATCTTGAATTATTTCGTTATTCTAGACTCAGTTTTCTATCTCTATCATAGTCTTATTCCTTCATTTTGTAGGATGTTCTAAAATGTCTAACAAGCCTTTAAGAAGGCAGAAATGATTGTTTCCTTTTCTGTGCAGAAGCTTTTTATCTTAATGAGATCCCAATAGTTCATTTTTGCTTTTATTTCCCTTGCTTCCGGAGACGTGTCAGGTAAGAAGTTGCTGCAGCCAAGGTCAAAGAGGTTGCTGCCTGTTTTATCCTCTAGGATCTTTATCCTCTTTTCCTGTCTCACATTTAGGTATTTAGGTCTTTCATCCATTTTCAATTTGTTTTTGTCTATGGTGTAGGAATGTTCCAGTTTCATTCTTCTATATGTCGCTCCAGTTTTCCCAGCACCATTTTCTGAAAAGATTCTTTTTTCCATTGGATACTCTTTCCTGCTTTGTTGAAGATGAATTGGCCATACAGCTGTGGGTCCATTTCTGGGATTTCTATTCTATTCCATTGATCTATGTGTCTGTTTTTGTGCCAATACCATACTATCTTGATGATTACAGCTTTGTAATCCAGCTTAAAGTCTGGAATTGTGATGTCTCCGGTTTTGTTTTTCTTTTGTAACCTCTGTCTCCCTCTCTCTCTGCACCTCCCCTACTCAGACACACACACTCTCTCTCTCTCTCAAAAATAAATAAACGCTAAAAAAAAAAAAAAAAGAAACCTGTGGAGTTGGACCTATATTTCATTTACTCCTGTCTTCTCAGGATTCTAAAGATATAAATTGGAGCATTTTTATGTCATTTTATCTCATTTCTTTCTGATTTCTTCTTTCATAGATGGATCATAATCTCAGTTCTAGAAAACAAAACTTTGAGTGAACAAGAAAACATAGAGCCTGAGATATAAGCCAGTAAATTTATGTATGGTTTTAAAATATACAGATTCGAGGCGCCTGGGTGGCTCAGTCGGTTAAGCGACCGACTTCAGCTCAGGTCATGATCTCCATGAGTTTGAGCCCCGTATCAGGCGCTGTGCTGATAGCTCAAAGCCTGGAGCCTGCTTCAGATTCTGTGTCTCCCTCTCTCTCTGACCCTCCCTCGTTCATGCTCTGTCTTTCTCTGTCTCAAAAATAAATAAACATTAAAAAAATTAAAAAATATATATATATACAGATTCACCTGATTTTATGACTTTCCCCTATTCTCTCATTTGCCAACCAACCCTCTTTAGCCTTATCTGGTTCAGAGTAAAAAGGATTTTTCTCCTTCTCCTTCTTCTTTCTTTTTTCTTTTTTCTTTTTTTTTTTTTTTTTTTTTTTAGGATTTTCTTGATCCTGAAATGAAAACAGGGTGTCTAGGTTTTACACATAGTAGGAACTCCAGAAATATTGTTGAATATTGTTGAATGAGAACAACATCTAAAAAGTGCAGCCAATCTACACTTTTTCATGAGTTGGGTCTGGTTTTGTTTCAACATTTCAAGAGCTCCTGCATGGCCCATAAAACCTACAGCTACTCCATTTGAAATGTAGTTGAACTGCTTTTTGACTCTCTGCTCATAGCAATAACTTCTCAAGATTGTATTTAAGAGCCTGCTAGTCTGACAGATAATGGAATTAAATGGCTCCAGGTTGATTTGGTAGCTATAAAGCAGAAAATCATGTTAAGGCTACTTTGATGAACTGAGAATGTAAAAACAACTCTTTATGGAGTGATGAAGAAAGGAATTGTATTTTTACAGACCATATGTGGAATGGAGACAGTCAGGTTGAGTATTAGAAGAAAATTCTTGAATGTGTGATTTTCACATTTTATTACCATAACTTCACCTGACACACATGGCAATAAACATGGCAATAAATAAAATATACGTATGTATAAAGTCACATAACCACGACCAGAATCAAGATATAGAACATTTCTATCATCCAAAGATGTCTCTCATGCCCTCTACATTCAGTTGCCTAAATTTAGCTAGCCTCTAGTACCACTTGCCTGTTTGCTATTCCTAGAGTTTTGTCTTTTCTACAACTCAGGTAAATTAAGTCATAGAGTATATAGTCTTTTCTGTTTTGCTTCTCTTACTTAGCATAATACTTTTGAAATGGATCCTTGTTGCATGTATCAGTAGTTAATTCCTTTTATTGCAGAGTCATATTCAATTAGATAGCCTCAACAAAATTTGCTTATTTATTCATTGGTTGCTAAATGTTTGGGTTATTTGCAATTTTTGGTTATTTTGAATTAAGCTGCTATGAACATTCATGTATAGGTCTTTTCTTTTCTTTTTTCTTTTCTTTTCTTTCTTTCTTCTTCTTCTTCTTCTTCTTTTCTTTCTTTTTTTTTTTTTTTTTTTTTTTTTTTTTGGTTGAAGTTTATTTTATCAATTCTTTCTTTTAGGCTTCCTGCTTTGCTTTCAGTGCCCTGTCCACAAAATCTTTGCCTTGCCTAATCCAGGCTACAAAGATTTTATTCTGAGTTTTATTCTAGAAGTTTTATAGAATATTCTTATTCTTATTCTTATATTTAAGAATATGATGCATTTTGGGGCGCCTGGGTGGCGCAGTCGGTAAAGCGTCCGACTTCAGCCAGGTCATGATCTCGCGGTCCCTGAATTCGAGCCCCGCGTCGGGCTCTGGGCTGATGGCTCAGAGCCTGGAGCCTGTTTCTTATTCTGTGTCTCCCTCTCTCTCTGCCCCTCTCCCGTTCATGCTCTGTCTCTCTCTGTCCCAAAAATAAATAAACGTTGAAAAAAAAAAAAGAATATGATGCATTTTAAGTTAATTTTTGTATTTAGTATAAGGCCTAAGTTCCCATTTTCGGTATATGGACATCCAATTGTTTCAGAACCATTTGTTTGAAAGATTTTCCTGTACCCATTGAATTATGTTACCACTTTTGTCAAAATAAGTTGACCATATACTTGTGCATCTACTTCGGGTAACTATTCTTTTGCAGTGCCAGTGCCACACTCTTTTGATTATTATAATTTTGATTTTTGTAATTTTTGATTATTGCAATTTATAATAGGTCTGCGGATAAGGTAGTATAAGCCCTGCAACTTGGTTCTTCTTTTTGAAACGTTTTTGGACTTGGGGCATGTGGGTGGCTCAGTCAGTTGAGCTCCTGACTTTGGCTCAGGTCATGATTTTACAGTCTGTGAGTTTGAGCCCTGCATTGGGCTCTGTGCTGACAGCTCAGAGCCTGGAGCCTGCTTCAGATTCTGTGTCTCCCCCCCCCCCCCCCCCCCGCTCTCTCTCTGCCCCTCTCCCACTAGCTCTGTCTCTCTCTCAAAAATAAATAAAAACATTAAATTTTTTAAAACATTTTCAGGCTTAGAAATTAGTCAAACGAGTATGCAAAATGCTGATGTCCTGATCCATAAGAAACTAAGAAAAGAGAGATGTGTATTTTTTGTTTTGTTTTGGTTTTAGTTTTTCTTGTTGTGTTTTGTTTGTAGAGTGGAAGAAAAGACACAGCTGTTTTTGGCATAATGATCCCTAATGAAATAAAAGGCTTAGAAGTCTAAGCAGTGATGCATACCTTTTCACTGATTTCATAGACATTTTACCCAAATGCTAATGAATGGTCTTAATGACTAGCCTTCTGTACCCCTCCACAACCCTCCCTTCTGAATCCAAAGAGACTTTGTCAATTCTCACTTCAAGCACAAATTCAGGGGAAATCAGATGGAATAAAATGAGTGACAGCCTAGGGCAAAGAAAAAAAAAGGGGAGAAAGCAGATGCCTGGGTGGAGGACAAAAAGCCTAAGAGACTCAGGGGGCAGGGAAGTCAGAGGAAACCAGAAGAAAGCTCAGAACCAGGGCTCCTTTTGCAAATCCAAGGTGAACTCTGTATGGGCTCATAAGCTGTGTTACACTATCGTCAGCGCTCAGTGTCCAGACTGGAGCTTCTTTGACTAATTATAATAGTTTCCCAATAATGGATTGAACCAGTTTTCTCTTCCAAACTCTTATAACAAAATAAAAAGATTACATGTTTAAAGGACCAAAAACAAAACTGCTCTATTTTTTATTTCTGAAATGGCATGAATGCAATGTGAGGGGTAAAAAATCTTTCACAGGTGTCTGGACATTTTACGGTAATTATTTAAATTGTTTAATATCTATATGTTTTTATTTTTTATTTTTTTAAGGTTTACTTATTTATTTGGAGAGACAGAGAGAGCAGGGGAGGGGCAGAGAGAGAGAGAGAGAGGGAGAGAGAGAATCCTAAGCAGGCTCCAGCGCAAAGCCCGACCCAGAGCTAGAACTCACAAACTGAGATATCATGACCTGAGCCAAAACCAGGAGTTGGATGCTTAACAGATTGAGCCACCCAGGTGCAGCCAGATGTTTTTTGATCAATCTCTGCAATGTTTAGGAATTTTAAAAATCTCTAACCTTAATAATTAAATGGTCAGTAATAGTGTTGATTGATCCATCTTCAGTAAGTTATATTTGGAACATATGCACATCAAATTTAGGAAGAGTCATATGGATATCTGCTGATTAAATAAGGATAACCAAAATCAGTGAATATGATTCATTTTTAATGGTTTAATGATTTAATGATAATTACTGTTTTGCTACAAGATAGCTAGTCATAACAGGAGAATGGCACACACACATAATCCATAGTAAGTCCATTTCAACACAAACCAAATCATCAGTAGTCTTCTCTTGACTTTGTTAATTTTCTGTATCATATTGCCATTTTTTCTTAATACCACACACTGTTTCAGTTGTGTTGCTGTATCCATTTTATCCTGACACACCTAAAAAGTTAAATGTCTACATTTTGAAAGATCCGAATGGCCTGAGTTCTCTGGTTCCCAAACCTTCAAGCTTTACAAGTGAAATAATACCCTGATAATTCTTGAGCTTCTCTTCCTTTCTCTATTTCCTGGCAGAAAGAATAAGTGCTGCAAAACTGGAGGCAAAAGAAACACTTTAGCCAAGAGGCTGTGAATGGACTTTGGGAATCACAGTTGTTAAAGGGGAAGTGACAGGGCACTGGGATGTGGTCACTGGTTCCATGATATTTGAGGGTAAGAAGAGAAGACTGGAAAGAAGCGAGGTTATGATTAACGGAGATTGAGGTAAGATAAGGAATATGAGTGGGGAACTCCACTCTCCCTAGCCTTGCTCTCTCGGGAGTCAGTCTTGGGCACAGTAAAATCATGGGCTTGGAGTTAATGCTCTCATCTGCTAACTACATCTAAAAGTCCTTTAATATAACAACCAGTCATTCATCCCACTACTAAAGTAAGGGATTTAAAAATATAAATATTTGAGATAGACTAGCTTACATATATTACAGCCAGCCTATAAATGAGGATCCCAGAAACATCCTTCTTTTGATTAGAGAAAACAGCTACAAAACAGGCATGGGTGGAAAGCTGGCAGGGTTGAGGGCAACTCTCAGGAAGCAAAAGGGAGCAGAAAGGGGAGGCCTGGAACATGGGGGCTGCGATGATGCTTCAGAACCTGAGGGTGCTGTACAGTAACAAAGGGCTTTCCTGCTCACATCTCGTTTTCTTCTGGCAGTGACCCTGTGAAGAAGAGGTACCTCACCAGTATACACAGGAAGAAACAGAGGCTTAAAGAGGTTCAGTGGCTTGCCAGTCATCACAGCAGTGGTAGCTGGTAGGGCTAGAAGAAGCACACACCCGGGCACCTGCCTCTGAATCACATTCATTGGTCATTTTGCGGCTTCGCCATCTTCTTTGACTTGATGATTATTGGACAGACCTCATTTGTAAGAGACTGTATTACCAAGCTTCAACAGCACTGAAAATTACATTACTGTGTTCAACCATTAACTTACTCAAAAAAGAAGGCATAATTTTTAAGTTATTTCCTCAGCTCATTTAGCAATACATAGAAAGTCACATTACGTTGACTGCATTAGAGGAAAAATTACCAGCCAAAAATATTTATTTCTATACAAGTTTTTTTTTTAATAATCTACAAGGATAGTTTACTAATTTTTCAAAATTGTGTTTTCATGTATAATGTTATATTTTTATGAAGAAAATGATTTGTTTCCTTCTTTTCCTCATTCTGAGAATAAAAAAATGTCTTCCACCTTTGCTCAAAATAATTTTCTCTTCCAATTAAGCTACGAACAGTCCTAATTATGCAGACATTGTTATAATTAGCGGCCACCACCTAAAGCAGAATTTTCAGAAAGTTCAGAATTGAACAGGGCAAGATGTTATTTGATGTATTTTTTCTCCTCTGATTGTTCACACAATTTGACTTCAATGTTGCCATCACTGAATGCTTCTCCTTTTGTCTCCTCCACTGGGTTCTCTCTCTGGGAAAACACTGCTTTCTTCTGCATCATTGTAATTCCTGAATTTCCATGCCTTCGTGCTGGAGATAAGGTTTCTTTTACTATGCAATAACAAACTGCAGACAAAAAATTTTTTTTGAAGTTTTCATTCATAAATGCATAAACAATGGGATTACAGATGGAATTGGAAAATCCAATTATTTGCACGATAGCAAAAATCATCTTGATTGTGACATCATCATATTTCTTTTCAAAATTGCCTGAAATAAAAAGTAATAGTCTACAATGTATTATGTTTTCACGAGCATAAAATAAAATTTCTGTTTATCATATATCTTTACCAAACACTTACACTTGTACAAGTGGTTAAAGGTGTGAAAAATACTCAAGGCAATTTTGGGAAGAGCCATCTGATGTCTGAAGAAAAATGAGCTCTGTGATGAGTTCCCATTCTTAGAGAATCTTGGCTTACAAGCTTAGCCTGGTGCCCAGCACATATCAAGGAACTTACCGCATTTCGACTTGATTCCAAATGTCATGTAAACTGGAAGCAGCAGTTACCATTCAAACGTTCACTTGTGTTATAGAAATACAATCTGTATCTGAGAATCATGTTAAGTCTCAGATTATCACAGGTAATACACCGGGGGTCTGGCTGAAATCCTAGGTGTTATCAAATTCATATGGTTCAAGTCAGGATTCTAGATCTAAACAGAGAATGCTCATAGGCCGTCACACCTCCTCCATGTTTGACTGGTTTAGGGAGAACAGGGGACAGAGCATGAAAAAAGACTCTCAAAAATGTTTCTGTCCCTTCTGCGATTATTAAAGGTTTGTTCAAAATTGTACATAATTAACCCACCATGTAATGATCTGGTAATCTTGAAAATACGAGAGAAACCCATTAAATGTTTGATATTTGATTACCCAAGGGAATAGCCACAAAATTTTCAACGATTCATGGTCTAGTCTAGCAAGAAATGAACTAGAACTTCTAACAAATGAGAATGAAAAGCACTCACTGTATTCAGTCATCATGTGCACGATGTGGAAAGGTGCCCAGCATAGAGCAAAGAGAGCCACCACTGTCACCATCATAATGACAGCTCGCTTCTTCTTCCTGGACCCACAAGGACACATCGCATTAGTTAACTTCTCCTTGGAAAATTTGTCAAATTGATATCAAAGCTATTAAATAAAGTTTGAGCCTAAATCTCTCAACCATAACTTTTCAAATATTAATAAAGTTCATGATAGGTTAATTGTGGGCTGTTTATCATCTCTTCCCACTGCTATTGCCCTCATTCCCAAATCTCTCATCTTATAAACATCATTATGAAGGATGCTCATTATAGATCTAACACTCTGCTAGATGCTTGGCATGAGTCATGTCATTAATCTTCTCAGTAAGCCATTTGACAGATGCAGAAACTGAGGCACGGAGAAGGTTGAGTAACTTGCAAAGTCAGATGACTAATAAGGGATTTAAACTGTAAGGGCTAGTTTGGACGTAAAGTTAGGCAGCTAAAGTGAAGTGTTTAAGCCCTTATTCATTTTTATGTTGAAGAACACTCTTCTGAGGAAGTGAAGTGGAGAGTGAAATCAGCAATAAGTCCCAAAGAGCTGAAGATCCAGCCCTGGACACTGACAGGGAGGATTTCTTCATACAAACTGGACGCTAGAGGTCGCTGCACACTTGAAGAAATGATAGAATTTCATCTAACCATTAAACTTCTAAGATTTTTGTTTTTGTTTTTAATAGCTGTTCCATGTAGATTATAAAATAAATGATATGGAATACAAGTACTGTATCAGTAAATTGTGTTTTAAAATTTTTATTAATGAATATAATCAGAAAAGAAAGCCCTTATTATGACAGTATAGATAATAATAAATAGCATACTCTGGTCACCAAAGAATTTTCATACAGATTTCATGTATTTCAGCATCATCTGAGGATGGATATTTATTATGCTCCCTGTCACACATGAGGCAAGCGGAAGCCTTAGGCGTAAGGATACTTATCTGCACCATGTGACTGCCGAGTGGTAGAGAGGAGAACACCACAGCTCTTCCTAGCAAGTCATCTTGACATATAGATGAAAATTCAACAGTTTTCCAAATTGTCTAAATACCTGCTATTCCTAAAATCTCCAAAGTTGAACGTCAGCCTATTCTGTGAACATGAATTACAAATGGCACTTGGGCTAAAGTTCCCAAGAATTGGGAGAGCTCTAGCAACTTCCCCCTCAAGCACGACTAATTAAAAGTATTTTAAACGGAGGCGACTGCTTCATTAAACAGACCTGGCTATTTTTGACATTTCTTTTCCGTGAATAGTTCGAAACACTGAGCAGTCCCCCACTCTTTTCTTTATCCAAAGTTCATAACCGATTTTAGTGTACAGGATAAGCATCAGCATAAGAGGCAGGAGGAACAGGATGACAAGGATGAACGTGGTATAGATTTTCTGGTGCGCAGGGCTGGCCCACTCTTCCAGACAGCAGACATGCTCCTTTTCATACAAGAAGTCATACTTAATCTTTAACATAAAAACAAATCAGTTAGAGGAGGCAGAGTCAGCATCAACAGAACAGAAAACAGCCACGTACTGCTATAATGCTGCAGTTTTCAAACCCTCCTGTATTGACTGTGGATCCATATTGCAAATTAGATACGAGTTTGATTGTTCGTTTGTTGTAAGGTGTCATTTTCTCCACATTTCTTACATTCTTAACAGTTCTATACTTTCTTTTCTATTTTAAATGGGATTGAGGTCAATAGGCTATTTTTTTTAATGTTTCTCAACTTTTTTTACACTGTGGTCAGAATTTTTTCAATTCGATGAAAGAGCTTTGACCAAAGTATGTATGCATACTGTCCAGATGAGGATTATTACTTTTCAGAGGAAGAATACACTACATCAATCAAGGTACATATGAAAAAAAGGAAACATCTTGTAATTGCACACCAGCTGGTTTAATGTTCCGTTATTTTGCTTCCTCAATTGTTGAAGAGACAGATTTTGGCAAAGTATCAGCTATTTTTCAGTTCATAGTACTGAAAGCTTGCATTTTGTTACTGCTATTTCAGATTGCAGTGATCAGGTTGCTTGCAAAGATTTTAGAAAGACAGCTGATAGCTTTAAGATTTGAGATGAATAAGAAATTGGGATTCAAACTATTGTCTATCTACAAATATTCAGACTCAGCTATCAGCCTTTGAGGTAGATATTTTACAGAAATGCAATGTCTCTTTGTTAATACTATTTCTGACAGATGGTTGGGTTCAAAATATTATTAAAAACAATATTAATAACAGTAGCAAATGCTAAGAAGGGACAAACTAAGCAAAGTCATTTATCTGGATAATAAGAATAAAAGAAAATTTATCAAAACTATTGCCATTTTAGTCACTTCAGAGATTTCCAGATGAAGTATCCCTAGGTCCTAGACATATTTCTGCCTCCATTCCTGCAAATTTTATTGCCAATATTTAGTCAATTGAATGGGGGGAAAAAGCTTTCTGGTATACTTATCAAAGGCAAGAAAATTCAAGTTCTGATCTAGGTATTATTTACAAATGCAACAAGGGATGAAAACACTTACTGAATAATAATTTCAAGATCCAAACTCCCTGGGAACGGGATATTAAGGTGAAATTCATGCTGACCCCATGTAGGCAGAGCCCACAAATGCCGACGACCATGGGGGCAACATATTGGCACATCTTAAAACACAAAGCTAGACTGATAGTCTCCAAGGGGGTGCATGTTGCCTTGGGAACAAGCAAAGACTTTCTGAGTGCACAGGCACATAGTTTTATGGGAATCAATTTCAGATTGTCTCTTTGGAACCATACAGTTCTCTAAAATTCCACTGCCTAGGGGAAGCCTGAGATTGAGTGTTGTGCTGGCCCTGCACTCCCAGCTCGCTTCTATCTCTCTTCTCCCCATCTACATAAGTCAGATGTCTCACTCAGTCCTACTCTTACTATGAGGCACTAAAAAAGGAAGTGGTTTGAACTACTGATGTCAGTGAAGCCACCGTAATCAAGACACCATAAATCCATGATAGGGTTTTGTGTTTTCCCTATATCAAACATATTTCTATTCTGGCTTTAGAAGAAAGGTATTTTGACAGATGTTGAGATGTTGTGAATTTATATTTTTCATACAGTGAAGAGGCAGAAGTGATGATGACAATTTTAATTTAGCCACCTCTTTGCTTCCATCCCATGAAAATTGTCAAATACGTCACTCCTGAGAGAGAGCCCATTGACAGCAAAGCAAAGAGAACATCAGTGGGTGGAAATGGTGAAGTTGGTGGTGTTTTATTTCATCCAGGTGAGAAATTCAGGCTTTATGCATGCTCACACACACTCTCTCTAATAGAATTTAGAAGTGAGAAGGTGGCCATGGGATGCATATTAATAGATTTATTTGATAGGAAAAATGAAATCACACTTTTTCCTGACAGAAAGCAAATCTGATTTAGCTGACTTGTCTGATAGTGAGGACCGACTCTGCCAATTACATATGTATTTCTTAAAAACTAAATGAGTTACATATTCAAAACATATTTAGAGCATATGATAAAATAATTTTATTTTAAAAAATAGACAAAACTCTTTGTGTTCTGTGGGCCAGAAATGGGCCCCACAAATGACTACCGGGTTGGGTCACGTGTGAAGCCTCCATCAGTATGGGATACCTGCCGGAATAAGGACAGCCTTAGAGAAAAGACCCAGCCACTTACAGTTGTGTGTGGAAGATACATGAGCACCCTGCTGGAGCAGCAGTCAGAAGCCTCAGTGGTGTTATCTTTGAAAAACCCATAAATAAGGAATCGATCATGGGCAGCAAAGTCACTCACAGAGGGCGATGATACCAGTACACCTGTCCCTTCCTCTCCCCATCCTTAACACCAGCTCCCAAGTTGCCAAGGGCAGCCATTTTCTTGGATGGGAAGAGAGAAAGAGAAACGCCCAGTAAGGAAGCAGAGAAGAAGGGAATCACCTCCCCTTTGCATATTGTAGGATTCTAGACCTAAAAACAGTTCAAGCTGAGCTGGGAGACATTTTGTGTTGATTGAGAATATGGACTTATGTGATTGTGACACCGGGCTGGAATTTTAATGACAGAATTAACAAGTTGTTGTGACTAAAAGTGACCATAGGAATGTTGCTATCTGAATGGCTGAAAGAATTACAGGGTCTGCTCAGAGCTTCATCCACAACATTTTGTCAGAGTATTGGAAAGTTCTCAGGTCACATTTTTATAGGTAGCAAGGGATAGAATAAAATTACTTCCAGCTCTCACCTGTGGAGTCCAGCTCATTCAATATACTAATTACATAAAAAAAAAAAAAAGAAGAAAGAAAGAAAGAAAGAAAGAAAGAAAGAAAGAAAGAAAGAAAAAAAATCAAGTCATGTTTTAAATGTACCCTTTCCTGAGGGCTCATTTGCTATCCTTGCCAATCGACATTTACCATCTAGTAAAGTTTCACTTTTGTCTATATCAATTTAAAAAGGTATAAAAGGATACAGTTAAAAAAAATTATCTAGTGATCAACCCACTACTGCCTTTGAAGACTACTGTCTGGGCTAGATCACCGATGCAGGACGTGTATGTATGCCCCATGGGATAGGCTGAGTCACCAAAAACAGCACAGTGTCCCCTTGCTGTGAATAGCCAGACAATGCTAGACCATCAGTTTAAGGTGTGGGGGAAGGGGAGAGATCAGATAAGATGATCCTGTCACACATTCCAATTCAGGGGCGCCTGGGTGGCGCAGTCGGTTAAGCGTCCGACTTCAGCCAGGTCACGATCTCGCGGTCCGTGAGTTCGAGCCCCGCGTCAGGCTCTGGGCTGATGGCTCAGAGCCTGGAGCCTGTTTCCGATTCTGTGTCTCCCTCTCTCTCTGCCCCTCCCCCGTTCATGCTCTGTCTCTCTCTGTCCCAAAAATAAATAAATGTTGAAAAAAAAATTAAAAAAAAAAAAAAAAACACATTCCAATTCAAATTTCAATTTGTCAATGTATGGGAGGCAGAGAAGAAAGGACTTATGAGGGACAATCAACAAATAAGCAGATGATTGATGACAATTTTTTGATGTGTTTTAAAAATAAAATAAAAATCTAAAGCAACCATTAAACTCTTAAAATGTAATAAGACACGGGAGGCCACTAGGAAAATATGTTCGGCTGACAGGAAAATGTAGAAAATGACTCTGATAAGTTTTCTTTTAAGCATTAAAGTCTTAACCAAGGAAGAACTAGATAAAACAGAGGAAAAAATCTTAAAACAAATTATTTTATTTCATTTGAAAATTTTTCAGTGAAATAATTGGGGTCACCAGAATTTGCTATAAAGCTCTTGCAGGAAGAAAAATGATTGTAATTGAGAAGGCTGGGGAACATTTCAATAATATGATGATCAAGCCAGCCCCGAACCTACCTCAAGGCGTTGTACATGCCACATGGGTGATCCTACGATGACTGCCAGCAGCCAGACCACACCTGCTAAGACATTAAAATCATCAGAATCTGATTCAGTGAGTGAAGCAGAACACATGCATACTTAAGCATAAAACATATGCTGTAAGCATGAAGACTCCTTATGTGCAATCATCTCTGCCCTAGAGCAGTGCAGTGGGCTACATGTTCCCACTGATGCTATTTCTCTGTCCTCAAAATTGTTGCTAGAATAGTCTTCCTTAAACATTTTTAAGTGTTTAATCAAAATCTTTAATAGTGTTGTACTACCTATAAGATAAAACTTCAACCCTTAACATGATCCCTGAGGTTCTCTCACTTGCCTCTCCCTCCTGTTATATTTCTGTCCACGTTCTTCATTTCCCAGGACTTAACTCAAAAGTCACTGTCTCTAGGAAATCTTTGAAGGCCACCATCATTTCCTGATAGAACTAATTCCCTGTTGGTTCCATTTGCCCTCTAGAGTGGCACCTTTGTTGCCTTAGTTGTTTCTTTTCAACTTCTTCTAAGCTCATTAAGGGCAAACACAATGCAATTTATTTTTGTACTTGTTTGTTTCCCTAAACAAGGGAAATTTTCCCCAAAGAAAATTCCTGGCCCTCAGAAGCACCTGCTGTTTGGTTGTCAAATGGATGAATAACTTAAACATGATATTGATCACCCTCTACAATTTCTTCTTAAAATTGAGTACATTTATCTTATGCATCATGAGTATTATTTTCTTATTTACAAAGCAAACATTTGATAAGAAACCAGAATGCTGTTTCCAAATTTCCTGTCCTTCATGATTTTGTTGACAGAATTGCTTTAATGATGTGTCCTTAGCAAGGAACAAAAGAGAATCAGAACAGACTAGGATGAGGCCATAACCAAGAGACCCACCATCAATTCTGAGAGAAATATCCCAGCTCAAATTCTTCTTATTCTCTCTGTATTAGGTACTATTAAGAAAACAGCATATTGCCTTGGATTTCAAGGAACTGGGACTCACTTAAGCCATAACTGGGGTTTATTATAAAGAAATACGTGAACTGGCACTGCCTATAGATAGTCATTATTATTCGATGATTCAAGACAGTTCTCAGACTCACAAATCAATCTCTCTCTATCCACATCGCCATAAACATCTGCTCTAATCTAGTCCAATCATTATCTCACTATGTAATCTTACATCCAATCACTTTTCCAATCTTTAGTAGAAATTCTGGATTCTAACTGAGTCTAATTGACTTAGCTCCTTGCCAATCCTTCTGGGTCTATTGCCTGTTCAGGGATAGAAAGGTTGAAGTTAGATGAATATTACTGGTGTAAATGAACCTTTGTGGGCAAATAAGTCTAGCAGGTCTCTGATGGTGGGGGCCTGGAGGCAAAGCAGTCTCAGCTAAGAGGTACTTGGCCAGAGAGAGACATCAGGCAACACTGTGTGAAAGCCCCATGGGATGCTGAGCCTTCTTGATTTAAAATCCTTTCTGTCTCCTATGAATTTTTTGAGTAGAAACTGCCTTGACTGCCTGTTATCGACTTTGCCCTCAGATGCTGAGACTCTCTACTTCTCTTTCCTTTTTTAATGACTTCCCTCCTCCATGTATTCCTTTCCTCATCCTCTTTCTACACCCACACACGCTTTTCAGATGTTTTGAAGGTGGGAAGATGTCAATTATTAAAAGCCAAGAGGTCTTTGAATTCTTTGTAGGGAGGATGTGACATAAATTTGAAAATAACTAACTAAAACTAACGAATATTTTCCCCGTTGGTTTATCTATTCATTTCATACTATGTAAAATGAGTTTGGCGTGGCAAAACCCTTAGGAGTTCTTTCTGTAATTCTACTGTCCCATTCTGGCTAAACTCCTAAAGCAGAAATAAATGTTTACCTATTCCTCTCAAGTGAGATACTAGTAAAAATTGCTCTTTTTGGTTATTGCATTAGTTTTTTTCTCAACCTTCCATTATTTAGCTGTAATACATATGCTACGGCTCTACTTTAAATGGCTCGATTGTAATTATCGAATAGAGAAATGCTTCCATCTTACTGTGCTAGGCTTTAGGACACCACTTACAGTTTGCCACTTATCAAGAGGTACATGCTCCTCATGTCTTGCTGACTCAGAAATGGTTACATCAAGCTGAGGATGCAGGAATGTCTGAAGCAAAATTATGAAGTGGATGGAATCTGTCTTCATCAGGCGCCTCCAGCACTCAGCAAGCACCTAGCGTCCCCATGAGCCCCGCGGCTATTGTGTCCTCAGCACTGGGGCCTCCTCTGAGCAGCACCCTCGTTCTCTACCCATCTAAAAACACCTTTCCTTCCCCCTGTCAAAATCTACTGGCCCTAAGAAGGGCATTTTAGGTTACACGCCTCTTACCTCAGGATGACAGTTTACTAATCTAATAAATGTTAATGTGGTAATGCCATTGAAGGTTATCTTAAATCAGTTAAAAGTAGTGCTTAAAAGTTTAAGACTTAAACTGAAGAAGTGAATCTGAGATAAGGAGATTTGAAGTGTGAGGTTAGGACTGAAAGAAGAAAAGGAGTGGAGGTCAAGGTAAAATGGGGAGAGGACTAAAACTCCGAAATTACTCCCTGATGCCTGCAAGGCTAGACAGGAAGCTACTCGTCCGCTTCATCAATATAGTTCACATTGAAGAAATTCTTTTGTTCTGTACTGAAGAAGAGCATGAGTACTGCCACTGGCACACTCTCACCTAGCATGGTAAAAGCCCTTCTGTTGGTGTATTGCCACTTCATTTTAAAAGGATGGACAAGTCCCTGGTGCCTTTCCACAGCAATGCAGGTCATAGTAAGAATTTCTGCCACGATAGCAGTTGACTGGACAAATGGCAGCATCTTGCAAATGAAGGCACCTGCAGCAAGGAAACAGGACCAGTTAAACATCAAGATAAAAGTTTTATCTGTGTTTTTGTAATTGTTACAGTTGATTAATTCTGAGCCTCTGTTTAAAAGTTTTATGATTATAGTGACATTATAGACTCAAAATAATTGAAAAAGATTGAACTGGCTGATATTATCTTTAAGTTCCTTAATTATAGGTAATTATGTATACGAGGACAATGAGAGGACCAGTTAGTATCTGGTTATTGATAACAGGCAGAAAAAAAATCAATGTGAGCTTTGATCGAGAAACAACAAAGTCAGCGTGAAGTGGTCTCCTGGTGTCTCAACTATAGGTAGTCATCTTTATGTCTTTCTTTTTGGTTCTTTGTTAAATCACGGCAAAGGAAGAATTCTCACCAAAGACTCAGATTTCTTCTTTTATTTTTTATTCTCCTTTGCCTTTCTGTCCAAGACCTTATGTGTGGATTACATCATTACGCTCATAACTGATTTCACTTTCTCTAGTGCAAAGATCTCAAATTGGTGGCCCCTGGGCAAGATTTGGTGTGCAAATAGACTTTGCATGATTTGCGTAATATTTTTTACAATACTTGAATGCATTGCCAGTATTTTGAAATGTTTACACTATCTGCCTTGCCCCTTCACCATTCATTTGTAACCCTGGTCTAACATTTCTGCTCTTGACTCTATCTTGCTCATTGCTACCAAATTAGTTACTCTGAATTATCAGAGAATCAGAAAGTCAGGGAATATGAAGAGTTGGAAGAGACCTCAGAAGTCATGGAGTCCAAGCTCTCACCAAAAATAAAAATCATCTTTTCAGCTTCTCTCATAGATTCTCTGCCAAGCTCTGCTTAAATATCTGCAGAAGAGGCTTCCTTTCTGGCATACTCCCATCTCATGCTGATGTGTGGCTTTCCTTTTCTGCTTGGAATGCTTTTCCCCCAGAGAACTCCTCCTCCCTCTTACTCTACTTTATTTTCCTTAACTTTTTCACCTTCCTGAAGACTACATAATCTACTGATTGGTTTCATTTTCATTAAAAGTTTCCCTATGTCTACCAGAATGTAAACAATCCAAGAGCAAGAATTATCTGTTTTCTTCCCTGATATATTTCAAGCATTTAGAATGGCACAAGGAGGCTCTCAGCCAGAATTCACTGAATTGAAGATAATGAGTAACCAGAGGGCTTTTAACCTCTCAAAATGCCTCCATTCAGCTTGGGAGAAAGGCTGTCACTGGAGAAAGTGCTTTTCAGTAGTTCCACCCACTTCTTCCAGTTTCACTTTCTGCTTTCTGAGAGTTTCAGAACTAACCAACTATCTTTTCCAAACATCAGCTCTTCATATCTTTGAAAGAGCCATGCCACTCCTAAGTCTTTTCTTTTATAGTTTCTCCAGTTGTTCTTCATTTGACATGTTTTCAAACCTTTCAATTCCTTGGATGCCTTCCATGGACTTTCTTTGGTTTAGTAACTACATGGTCCTGAAGGAAACCCACCATCCCAAGATGTGGTCTAGCTAAAGCAGAAACTGAAGGATTATATTGCTTCCTTTCCAATACCCCTCACATTGTTCTGTGACTGTGACTAGAATTTACAACAACTTTCAGTGCTAGGATTTTCAAATGGTTGGCTTCTGTTGCACTTGAAATCAACTTGAAACCAACTGGGTCCATTTAACAGAAAATTATTTTTAATAGAATATTTTTGTCCATCCAATATTGCTGAAACTAAGGGAAAAGACGTATTTAGATATCACTCTAGATACTTCCTTTCCAATCCTTTTTGGGAGCTCCAAATTTCAATCCAAGAGCCAATCACACTCATTTATCCTCTGTTCCAGTTTCCCAAATCCAAACCCTGTTCAAAGTTAAGGCCTTTCCTTGTCTATTAGAGTTGTTTAAATGCTAAGTGCAGAAATTTGCTTTCATACTAATATATTTCACTGTTTGAATACTGATCATACTATGAATGAATTAAATTACCTTTAATCCTATCTTGGATGTGATACTTGAATAAAGGTAAATGTGAATAAATTATTCACCTGAAAATGTCTCCTTTTTTGTTTTTTAAAAAATCTGATAAGAATTTCTTCTACTCTTTCAACCAAGTTGTTTATTAAAAAATAGTTGGATAGGCTGAGGTTAAGAAACATCAGAAGAAACTTTCCATGAGATAAACATGATTCATTATCAACACAGTTTATGTGTAACTATCCAAAAGTAAGAATTATTATGGTAATGTTTACTGTAGTCTTATGGTAGTATTATCCATCCTAAATATATTCATTGTGTCTATAATAATAGCATGGGATATTGGTCAACTGATTCCCTGTTTTTAGGATATGCTCTGATCCTGATTCTTCTGATCTTTTACTTAGCCACTCTGAGTCTCAATTTCATCATTTGTAAAAAGGGATTAATAACACCCATCTGTCACAGGACTTATGGGTGTACTGATGTGATTATAAAATCATATAAATGCCCATCAAAGGATGTATTCTTTAATAAATGGAAGCCATTTTATCATCAAAAAGAATTGAGGTAATTTGGTACATTTAGAGCTAATAGATTCTTTGTGGATACATTCTAAACTACCATCAAAGGGCGTCTAGTTTTATAACATTTCCCAAATCAAGATATGCAGCTCAAAACACTCAAATGATTTGCTCATGTCTAAACAGCTGTCTATTGACAGATGAGGGCCTGTGCTCAGGTCGTCTGACTCCAATTCTTTCTACTATGTCATCCTCACTTAACACATCCATGTTATGTGGCAGTTTTCTTGTCTCATAAATCATCTGTTTAATAATCCACTTGAGAATCTCGCACCGGGTTGTCGTAGTTCTATAATCTGTCATCTTACCCTTTTAATGCATCCAGACAGCATTTGCCCAACTCATTGCTTCTGACATTTCTTCAAACAATGTTTTAAGAAATTACTGGCTGTGTGTTCTTGATCACATTGCCAAGTTTTTTCAGTGTTATGGTATGGTATTTATCCAGGCTGAAGATTTGAGTTCTTTTAAAAATAGGTAGATGTTCAGGTGTCCTGTGTGGCTCAGTCAGTTGAGCATCTCACTTGGGCACAGGTCATGATCTCACAGTCTGTGAATTCGAGCCCCGCGTCAGGCTGTGTGCTGTGAGCTCAGAGCCTGGAGCCTGCTTAAGATTCTGTGTCTCTCTCTCTCTCTGCCCCTCTCCCACTCATGCTCTGTCTCTGTCTCTTTCAAAAATAAACATTAAAAAAATTTTTTTTAATAGATAGATGCTCTTTTGCTATCCATTCACTTATCTTGGACCTTTATTTTTCATTCTAAACATCGTTGGTATGCTCTTTTTAAATTTTGAGATCATTTTTCAAGGTCTAGAAGACTAAAGCAAAAAAGGCACTGAAGATTTTTTTTTTTTCTGTCGCCCATTAAATTTCCTACCCTTGTTCTGGTACTCTCTCTGATGACTCTTCAGTCAGCTTGTTCTACACTTTAGATTTCCTAGTGTAAAATTTATAGGTCTGAGCTACTTTGGAAGAATGTGTCCTTTGCAACATGTCTTCCTAACAGTGGCAATTTGAAACTGAAATAATCCTAGAATTCCCTATATAGGGCACTGCTTTCTTGGAATGTCCTTCCTTTTTTCTTTATGGGATTACCTGATTTTAATATCAGATTGTGTTTGTTTAAGCCTGCCTGGAATTCCTATTTCTCATATTTTTATTATCCACTATCCACCTGCATTTCCTAACAGCAACACAATATCCTCTAGTGTATAAACTCTACAGTATGTGGGCAGGTTAGGTAAGAAGTCCTGCTATAGAAGACAAAGAATTCTCACAATCTATCAGCTTCCAGTGTTCCAAATTTACTTCAATTATTTTAATATGTTGAAAGAACACATTGAAGGTGGAAGGGGGGTCGAGGTGGTGCAATCCTGTGCTCACCAGATCTTGAGTGTTAACAGACCACAGCTTAGTTACCGCTTTTGACCTCTGAGTACCCTCAGTTCCTCTGTTACAGACCCATTCCTCAAGCTTCACACTGATCCTTGAGCCTCCCACATCCTTCCAGTACCTTCCCTTCTCTTAAGCCACTTAGCTATCAACAGTTGCTTGTAACAGAGTAAACTTATTTGATATACTCCATTTTTATTATCATTTCTTTAGAAGACGGATTTCCCAAAATGCAGACTACTCTGATCAATGTTCTTTCTGTGTGTATTGCTAACTCTAAAATAACAGTCGGATCCTACTATTACGGTTTTTCCATTGCTGCTTCTATTTCTACTATGTGTGACTCCTGCATAAGAAACTACAAGTCTCCTTTGACTACTAGATTAAGAAGAAATGTTTTTGTTTACTATTTATTGCCTTCTATTCCCAACCTTGACTTATTTATACAACTTTATTTTCCAGAACAAGAATTCTTGTGTTCTGACAGAATGGTGCCCACTCTATCTATTCAATCCTGCCCTCACTTCCCACCATGCATAATATTGGTCTTAGTGGTTCAAATAGAAACAAGACCTCATTATTTCTAAAACTGGTGCTTGGAAATTGAAAACATTTGGCCAGTATTTATTTTCATCCTAGTGTAATGGTGAGTTTAACAATGACCAAAGTGGAAAGGCAGAGTAAAAAGAACAGGGTATTTATATGTAAAAAGATTAAAACATTCTTTTATTAGTTTAGAAACTGGTACAATGAAGTATAATTGCATGAAAGTATCTAATGATAGCCATTCTCTGAAGAATCTGTTCCAAGGTTAGTAAAACAAAGGCAAAGCAAAACAAATAAAAAATGTGAATAGACATATACAGTTTATATTACAAAAAAAAAGGCTACTTTATATAACCACTATTTGAAACAATGGTTTAACGCATTATAAAACAATCTGGAAAAATCTGGCATTATAATTACCTTAATTTTCTGTACCAAAACAAGCCATATTGAAACAATTGATACATTCTGTCCCAATATAGCTTGTGAGTTTCTGGCTTTGTCCAATATGTTTCTTAAGCAACTGTTAATGAGCAAATTTACCAAATCCTGAAACATATCAGATAGTAGGAAAGTGAGGAACAAATGAAATATAGTCAAAATCAGAATTGTTATGCAAGCTGTGGCTGATAACCACAAAAGACTAGAACCATGGAAGGCCCTCCCAGAGATGAGCCAGGCTCATTCAGTATCCCACAGAGCTCTGTATTTCTCTGCAGGGGTTCTCAAGCAGCTGCCAATAAGGAAGAGAGGCAGGTCCAAAGCAGGAAGGGAGAAGAGGTTCTAAGCTCTGACCCTACCTTATCTGGAGCAGCTCCAACTGCATCTAGTTTAATTTGATGAGGTTCCAGCACACAAGTCATCTGCAATTTTAAAGAAGTTATAAAACCCTTAAGTGGTCTTATACAGTACCCTAGAATATTCTGCCTACTTAAAGCATACAAACTGAAGAGGAAAATAGTTGCTAAATATCTGAAAAGAAATGTGTTGCCTATCCCTCCTAGGATCTTGGCCCTTCTGATATTTATTCCTATTTAGCACAAGACTATGACAAAGCACTCTAGTTATTATTTTAAGACCTATGAAGTGTCCACTAACACTGCATTTGTGTAGCAGGATAGAACTTAGCCCAAGGGAAAGAAAGCTTGGTTTGGGGCAAAGGAGAAACCTAGGAGGAAGCAGAAGGAGCCTTAGCTCTTGCAGAGTGGAGGGAAAGACAGAAGAGCCCTACAGCTACCGGGTGCCAAGAGAAAAATTGGTAGAGAGGTTGCCATGGGAAACAGATAGAAGTTGAGCCATTTTTCTCCAGAATTGTTGCTCGACTTAGGGAAGGAGACAGAAACTGCCCAAATGGCTCTGAGAGGAGGCACCTCTCAGTCCACTTGAGCTGCTATGACAACATACCACAGACTAGGTGGCTTATAAACAAGAGAAATTTATTTCTCACAGTCTGGAGGCTGGAGATATGAGATTAGGGTGCCAGTATGGGTGGGTGAGGACCTCTTCCAGGTCATAGACTTCTTGTATCCTTACTTGGTGAAATGGGTTAGGGAGCTCTGTGGGAGCTCTTTCATAAGAACACCAATTCCATTCATGAGGGCTCTACCCTCTCCACCTAAGCACCTCTCAAAGGCTCCACATTTTAAAACCATCACATTGGGCAATAGGATTTCAACATATAAACTTGGGGTGGGCACAAACACACAGACCATAGCCAGGCACTTCCCCTAAGTGGAACTGAAGAGAAACCAGATGAAATGAAACACTGCTGGACCCTGTCTAGATTACAAGAGAGTGAGAGTTGTATCCAGCAAGGAGAGGTGTTGTGATGATTACATTTATGTCAACTTATATATACTGATTCATAAGTTTTGGCCAATTGTTCCAACTGTTGGAATTCATCCATAGTTTATTCCTTTGTATTGCTTAGCAATATTCCCCAGTTTGTTTCATCATTCATCCATTGAAAAATATCTCGGTGGGGCGCCTGGGTGGCGCAGTCGGTTAAGCGTCCGACTTCAGCCAGGTCACGATCTCACGTTCTGTGAGTTCGAGCCCCGCGTCAGGCTCTGGGCTGATGGCTCAGAGCCTGGAGCCTGTTTCCGATTCTGTGTCTCCCTCTCTCTCTGCCCCTCCCCCGTTCATGCTCTGTCTCTCTCTGTCCCAAAAATAAATAAACGTTGAAAAAAAAAATTTAAAAAAAAAAAAGAAAAATATCTCGGTTATTTCAGTTTTTTACTACTACAAATACAGCAGTTATGAATATTTGTGTACAGGCTTTGATGTGAACATAAGTCTTCATTTTTCTGGGATAAATGCCCAAGAATGTCATTACCTGGTTGTGTGGTAATTGCATGTTTACATTTATAAGAAACTGTCAAACTATTTTCCAGAGTGGCTGTATCATTTTACATTTCTGTTGGCAATGTATGAATGACTCAGTTTCTTCATATTCTTGTTAATATTTAGTGTCATTTCTTTAAATTTTAATCATTCTGATAGATGTATAGTGATATCTTGTGGGTTTTTTTTTATTTCTCCAATTTCTAATAATGCCGAACATCTTCTCATATGTTTCTTTGCCATCTGTATATTCCCTGAGATAAAATGTCTCCTCATATCTTTTACTATCCATTTTCTATTAGAATTATCTTTTTATTGCTGAGTTTTAAGAGTGTTTATATGATCTAGATGCTAGTCCTTTGTCAGACGTATGATACATGCTTTATAAGAATTTTCTCCCAGTCTGTAACTTATCTCCTCATCTCTTCACATAGGCTTTCACAGAGTAAGCGTTTACTTTTGATGAGGCGAGTTTCCCAAATTTTCCTATTATGCATTGTGCTTTTGGTGTCTGTTAAGAAGTCCTGGAGATTTTCTCATGAGTTTTTTCTATAAGTTTTAAAGGTTTGCATTTACCTTTAAGTCTGTGATCCATTTTGAGTACATTTTTGTATAAAGTGAGGTTTTTAAGCTAAGGAGTTTTTGTTTGCTTTATTTCTTTTGGACTATGAAAATCAATTGCCCCAGCAATAATCGTTGAACAGGTAGTTCTTCCTCCTTTGAAATGTACCTTTGTCAAAAACAGTTGAGATATTTGTGTACATATATTTTTGAATTCTCTGTTCTATTCTATTCATCTAGATCTATCTCTCTGCCAATGCTGTGTCTTGATTACTTCACCTACATAGGAAGCTTTAATATTCTGTAAAGGGAATCCTCCCACTGCATTCTTTTTTTTTTTTTTTTTTTTTGTCAAGATGACCTTAGCTCTTCTAGGTCCTGTGTCTATTGATATATATTTTAGAATAAGTTTTCCAAAGCATATTGTTTTCAAAACTCCTTGAAGGGATTTTGATAGAAATTACATTAGACCTATTGATCAATTTGGGGAGAACTGGCATCTTTGATATGTTAAAGTTTTCCAATCCATGAACACAGTATATCTCTCCATATACTTATGTATTCTCTGACTTCATCAGCATTTTGTAATTTTCAGCACATAGGACCTGTATATTTTTGGCTCACAGCATATCTAAGTACGTATTTCATTTTCTTTGGAGTAATTATAAAGAGCATGATATTTTTCATTTCAGCTTCTGAATGTTACTTGTTAATATGTAGAAATACTGTTGTATTTTGTGCACTGATCTGGTATACTGGGACCTTGCCGAATTCAATTATAGGAGATTTTTGTAGATTCCTAGAGATTTTCTATGTAGAAAATAATGTCATTTGCAGATAAAGGTAGTATTATTTCTTCCTTTCCAAACTGCATGTCTTTTATTTTCTTTCTTTGTCTCCCTGCAGTGGCTGGAATTTTGAGTGCTATGTTACATAAGAATGATGAGAGCAAACATCCTTGCCCTGTTCCTGATTTTAGAACAAAATTATTCAGTCTTTTACCATTAAGTATGTTATTAGCTGTAGGTTTTTTACATTGTCTTTATTAAGTTGAGGAAGTTTATTACTAACTTGCTGACAATTTTATCATGAATAGTGCTAGATTTTGTCAAATTTTTTTTTTCTGTGCCAATTGCTATGATTATATGGTTTTTCTTCTTTAGCTAATTATATTGATTAGCTATGGTGGATTACATGGATTATTTTAATCAACTTTAATATTGAGTCAGTCTTACATACCTAGATAAATTGCACTTGATCATTCTTTTTATATGTTGTTGTATTCTGTCTGTAATGTATTAAGGATTTTTGTATCTAAATTTCTAAAAGATAGTAGACTGCAGTTTTCTTTTTATTGTACTGTCTTTGCTTGGTTTATTAGAGTAATAAGGACCTCATGAAATAAATTAGTAATTCTTCCTTCTGTTTAAATTTTCTGGAAGAATTTGTGTAAAATTAGTGTTAATTTAAATGTTTCATAGAATTCTCCAGTGTAACTATCTGGGCCTGGATATTTTTTTTTTGGAGAGATTTTTCAGTTGCAAAGTAAATTTCTTCTTCTCTTTCCTTTAAAAAATGTCTTTTAAATCACAGAATTATGAGCAAATTGTTTAAAGTCAGAAGGGCTATAATGAAAACGAATAGGTCTCTGCCCACGCTTGCTCATCTGCTGTTCTAGTTCCCAACACCTACTTGTTTTTAATTCTTCTACCAAGTACTTTTACATCTCTAAACTAATTGCTTTATATAGCCTTTTCTTCATTTACTGATTTTACTGATATCTATTGACTTTCTTCTAGGATAGATGGGCTTTTGGTTCATTTTTATCACCTCTCACTCTTGCTTCTCTCCACAGCTTTTAATTTTCTTAGAATTATAACACTCTCTTCAATAACTTCTTTGGAAAGGTTTTGGGAGATTATTTCCTAAATTCTTGAATGGAGTCTTCTCTATCTTAGGCCCATAAAGTAATATACTTAAACCCCTATTCATTGGCCTATCAACTTCCAACAGCTTATCTTGTCCCCCACTTTGTAAGATAATGATACCCCACCTCCTTCCTCCTTTGCTTCCTTTCTTCTTCCTTCAAACTTCTATCAGCTCACGTTTGCATTTACTTTATCAACACGGATAGCTTTCCATTCTGTTTCATAGCCATATTAAATCTTCTTCACTTGACCTATATTATAATTATAAAAGATTAAAACTATAAATAGCATTTTCATTATTTTATAATGGCAAAGCCAACATGTATGTTCTAAATACATTTCTCTTCCTCTGATTTTATAATCATGATCCTTGTTAACTTATTTAATGCTCTAAAGTGCCATATTTTAATGTGCTTTATATTTGGGCCATAATTTTCTTCTAGAGTATTTTTGCTTATTATTTTTTCCAGGTATTTTTTTATTGTATTTTTTCTAGTTGGAAGAAGAAACATGTACCTTCTTCAACATAGTCTAGTGGTTTAGAGTATGAGGTCTGGAATTACTGCCTGGATTTGGATCCTGGATCTACTACTACTTAAGTGTGTGACCTAAAGCAAATTATCTTACTTCTCTGTGTCTTGGGTTTTCTTATTTTTATTTATATATTTTTTTATTTTTTTTAACGTTTATTTATTTTTGAGACAGAGAAAGATAGAGCATGAACGGGGGAGGGTCAGAGAGAGAGGGAGACACAGAATCTGAAATAGGCTCCAGGCTCTGAGCTGTCAGCACAGAGCCCGACACGAACTCACGGAACGCGAGATCATGATCTGAGCCGAAGTCGGCTGCTTAACCGACTGAGCCACCCAGGCACCCCAGGTTTTCTTATTTTTAAATGTAGATGATGATAATAGTACTTGTCTCACATAGCTATAAGAGGATTCAGTGAATGGGGTGCCTGGGTGACTCAGTCGGTTAAGCGTCTGACTTCAGCTCAGGTTATAATCTCACACTCCATGAGTTCGAGCCCAGGTCATAATCTCACACTCTGTGAGTTCGAGCCCCGCGTAGGGCTGTGTGCTATCAGGTCAGAGCCAGGAGCTTGCTTTGGATTCTGTGCCTCCTTCTCTCTCTGCCCCTCCCCCACTCACGCTCTGTCTCTATCAAAAAGTGAATAAAGTTTAAAAAATTTTTTAAAAAAAGAGGATTCAATGAAATAATAATAATAATAATGTGTTTAGGACATGCCTGGCACTGTGTGAAAGTGCATTCATAAATGTTAGCTATATTTTTGCTGTCATCATCACCATTATCACCATTCTTATCACTTTTATACTGTATCTCAACTTTTCACATAACATTTGCTGCTTAGAATAAATTACACACATGTTGAGAAAACTAGACAGCAAAATGTAAAAGAATGAAACTGAACCACTTTCTTAAACCATACACAAAAAATAAATTCAAAATGGATGAAAGACCTAAATATGAGACAGGAAATCATCAAAATCCTAGAGGAGAACACAAGCAGTAGACAGAGGCCATAGCAAATTTTTACTAGATATGTCTCCTGATGCAAGGGAAACAAAAGCAAAAATAAACTATTGGGACTTCATCAATATTTGTTATTTTAAGATTCTTCTAGAAGACTACTGACTTCTAATTTTGATGGCTGCAGTTTTTATTTGTTTTTTTTTTAATAGACTGCTGTATAACTGTTATCATAATATTCATTTTCAATGGATTCCTTCCCCACTTTTTCTTTAATTTCACAACTTCTTGGTTCTTGTGTTTCATGTGAATATTTTATAAGTAATTTCTTCAAAAATAATGATTTTAAAGTAAGCTCTTTAAGTTCTTGTGTATCTGAAAATGGCTATAATTTGACTTTAAATTCAGTATCATCTTTCTTTGGAATATTGAAGACCTTTCTTTATTGATTTTTAGCATCTTTATTGTCCATGTGATTTTTCCTCACTTACAAGTATCCTGGTTTACTATTTGGAAGATTTTATTGATCTCTTTGCAACTGAAATTCTGAAATATTGCAGGGATACGTCGAAGCATGTACCATTTTTTACTCTTTTTCTTTGGCCTTGTATGCACCTTTTGAAATTAGAGATTTCTAACTCATTTATCTCTGTGCTTTTCTTTGTGCATTTTTTTTTTTTTGTGGAACTCCTATTAATCAGGTGTTGGAATTCCTGGATTGATCTTACTACGTCTACCACTTTTGTTTCTATATATGTATATAGAAACATATATATATATATATATGTATATACATGTATATATGTATATATTTGCTTTATAGATTCTCTTTGTCTTTTGCTCCACATTATGGAGATTTTCTTGTCTTTGTCTTCCACTTCTTATAATATTTATATAAATTCATCAATCACATTTTCACTTTTAAGAGCTTTTCCTTATTCTTGAATTTTTTTTTTCGGAGAAGCTTACTCATGATTTATGAAGTCAGTATCTCCTTAAATCCAGAGATCTCTCACTCAACATCGGTAACTCATTCATGAAAATGAGACATTGTGTGAAATATGGACTGGTAGTCCATTTTCCATTTTTTAAAAAGCCAAATTAAACTCCCAACAGATTTCCTTAAGTGTAACTTGTAACTAAAACACAGTAAAACCATCATGTACTATATAAGATGTCTAAAATAATGCTCTTGGTTGAAAAACAGAGTGGTTGTTATCAAATGGTTTGTACCTATGCTGCTCTGCATGCAGCATTTTCATGCGCATCATTAATATCTCTTTTCAAACAAGGCATAGCAAATAGCACATATAAATTAAAAAATATATTAGAAAAATGAAGGTAAAATTTGCAACAAAACAGGGCAAATACCAGGGGTGTCCTGTTACTTATGAAGAAGGGAACAGATTGGAAATTTGAAAGAGGAGGAGGGTTGAAGTATAATCACTGTCACTGGTTGTGGTAAGTAAAGTCATGGGTAAGCTGGGTTGCAAAGGTGCAATTTCAGGCAAACTATCAAACTCAGAAGCTGACAGATTCTTTATCCTTCTTGTGTTGGTAGGGGCTACTAAACGGATCTTCAGGGTGGCAGATGACACTTCAGGATGAAAAAAGACAGAACAGTGCTTTATTTACTCTCTTCTAGCTCACGTTTATAGAATTCTTTGTGTGGCGCTATAAGAAATATTAAGCAATAATATCTCCACCAACTTCAAGGGTAATGATTAGTGTTGTATCTGTATAGCCCACAAGTTATTTTCAGCAAGCAATGTCTAGTGGTTAAATTGAATGTTTTCGAGCTTATCACTGTGATTAATTTTTCCAACAGATATTCCAAACAAATTCAGTACTTGTTAATTTATCAGCATGACATTTAAAAAATTCTTCAGCATCTTCCTCATTGACCTCTTCTCAAAGCCAGTCTTCTTTGCAAGTGTTAACAAAGAGCTGCAAAGAATGGCTCAATTGCAAAGAATGAATAAAATGACATGATGTTTCTCTTGGTGTCAGCAACATTTGGCACACGCATCTCTTTGTGGACACTCGGCATGCTTTTCAAAACATCTATTTGTAATGTTGTTCTACCAACTATATTTGGAACATAGCTAAAGAATGTTTCTATGTATCGTTTTGCTTAAAATGTTTTATTAATTTGAGGGACATTAATTTTTTCTTATGTAAACATCAGCATGCAAATTGTGGTGCTGAATGATACATTTACTGTAGAAGTTTGAGACTTAAAAACAAATAGTAATTCCACTGGGAAAATATCAGGTGAGAAGACATTTTTCAGGGTTATGTCTGTAAATATAAAAATACTACTTAGAGGGGCGCCTGGGTGGCGCAGTCGGTTAAGCGTCCGACTTCAGCCAGGTCACGATCTCACGGTCCGTGAGTTCGAGCCCCGCGTCGGGCTCTGGGCTGATGGCTCAGAGCCTGGAGCCTGTTTCCGATTCTGTGTCTCCCTCTCTCTCTGCCCCTCCCCCGTTCATGCTCTGTCTCTCTCTGTCCCAAAAATAAATAAACGTTGAAAAAAAAAATTTAAAAAAAAAAAAATACTACTTAGAGTTTATTTCTAAATTAATCTATAAATAATCCATTCCTTCCAGTTTCATTTATCTGTCTTGTTCCCTTTTATTTTGCACATCTTCTTCAAACTGTCTGACAATCCTTAGTTGCCTTATACATATTTAAGAATGTGGCAATGTACAGACAACTGGTGTTCTGTGCATTCATGGGCTGGAGTGGCCCCAAGAAAGACTCTGATTTAGGATGAGTAGGCCTACACCAAGGGCCTCATGG
The DNA here is from genome assembly GCF_028749965.1 of Puma concolor. Classification (NCBI taxonomy): domain Eukaryota; kingdom Metazoa; phylum Chordata; class Mammalia; order Carnivora; family Felidae; genus Puma; species Puma concolor. The sequence continues at coordinate 104,098,772 of NC_141670.1, read as the reverse complement.
ATTATAAGACCTTAAGGTTTTTCTTGTGGAGCCAAAGCTCATACTAATATTGTAATTGTGCTCAGAGCACTTCCTTCAATTACCTTATAAGAAGAATCTTCTGAGTGTATATTTGTGCCAGAAAACAAGTCCACTACAGTAAAACTATGCATGTTCTGGTATTTTTCTCCTAATTTTTGTTATTCTAATAGCTATAAATACCATTTTAGCAAAATAACTGAATTGGCTTTTTCCTCTCCACTGATGGCAATAATTAGACTTTCAAATAATAGAATTAAATTAGCCCAGGTTAAACATTAGGGAAATAAAGCAAAAAGAAGAATTAATGTGATTTCTTTATGCTAAAATGTTAAAATAACTCACTGTCAAGTAATAAAGGAGGATGTTTTTGTGTTCATAAATGATAAAAGATATGGAGAAGGTCAGAAAAGAAATCCTTGAAAATGAAGGTTATCGGCCAACAAAACACATTATGAAGTGTCCTTCCCAAGAATTGCTAAATGAAATTTTCAAAATATTCATGTAACTCATGTACTCTTTTTCTCACCAAACACACAATAACCTCAAATTAGTATAAACCAATGTCAAAACAGGGAAATTGAGAAATAAATTATATGTCAATATGTTGTAAATTACTAAATTATTAAATCATTTTTCAAAGCATATTTTAATATGAAACAGAAAACTGAAACAAGCAGTAAACAAACAATATACACATATGCACACACATATACCCAAACACTAAAATGTTTCTATTTTTCTAAAAATATACATAGGAAAAAACTAAAATGTAACACACTAAAATGATCACTGTAATCATTTCTGGATGTTGGAATAAATAATTTTTATTTCTATTGATTTGTTTTACATATTAATTAATTAGGATATTTCAGACTGCAAATAAAAGAAAATTCTTCCGTGTCTTCCTCTCTCTTCCCCTTCCCTGCTCACACTCTCTCTCTCTCTCTCTCAAAAATAAATAAACATTTTTTTTTAAAAAGAAAATTCAATTCCACTGAACGAAAACATAAGGAAAATGTATCATTTCATATAAAAGGCATTCCATAGGTAGGGAAATAACAGTGTGGTAAATTCCACAGCTGAATGATTTCACCACAGATTGGGTTTTCTTCATTGGGTTACTTTGTCCTCCTCAGCATATTTTTGCTTTTGTTCTTAGGATTGTCCCTTTGTCCAAATAAATGACTCCAGTATCTCAGACCATTTCAAAAAGCAAAAGAGTAAAGAAAAGTATATATATTTTTATAAGCCCTTTATAAAAATGAGGAAAACCTCAGACCCCATGGCCAAAATGGGCCACATGCCCATTTTTAAACTCATTATTGACAAGGAGAATGAAATTTAAAATACTGGTCTAAATTAATCAAATGCAACTCCTAGAGCTGGGAAGGGGTCCTAACCTTCTCTTACAGCACATGCCCACCACCACCCCCCCCCCAAAAAAAAGAAAGGAAATGCCCACCCAATACCTGAACATATCAAGTTTTGGTTACCAAGGAATAACATCAAACAAGACCTAACAAATGGAGAGTTATTATATATGCCTAGGGTGATTGTGTTATTTTCCTATTGCTGCTATAATAAATAACCACAATCTCAGTGTCTTAAAGGAACACAAATTTATATCTTACAATTCTGTAAGTCAGATATTTAAAATGGGTCTTTAGGGCTACATTCCTTCTGAAGGCTTTAGAAGGGAATCTGTTTCCTTGCCCTTTCCAATGTCTAGAGACTGCCACATTCCCTGACCCATGGCCCTGCATTACTCTGATCCCTGACACTTGTCACATTTCTTCTCTACCTTTGACACTCCCGACTTCCTTTTATAAGTACCCTGTGATTAATTGGGCCCACCCAGATAATCCAGGATAATTTCCCCATCTCCAGATCCTTTTCCCATGTAAAAGCCCTCTTGTCATACAGGTAATATAGCAGTAGAAGATTGTGGAGATTATAATATGGAAATCTTTGAGGGACTAATGTTCTGTTTTACCACATAAAATTAACATAAAAATATCATACAGTGACTTAACATGGCAAAGATGTCAATTATCTCCAAAACAATATGCAAATTGAATACAATACCTATCAAAATTCCAGGGGGAGTTTTTAGGAAACTGACAAACTTATTTTTAAATGTGTATGGAATAATACAAGTCCATACATAGCTACATCAACTCTGAAAAAGGAGGTGAGGAGCACCTGGGTGGCTCAGTCGGTTGAGCGTCTGACTTCAGCTCCTGTCATGGTCTTGCGGTTCGTGGGTTCCAGCCCCACACTGGGCTCACTGCTGTCAGCCTGTCAGCACAGACCCTGCTTCAGATCCTCTGTCCCCCTCTCTGTGCCTGTCCCCTGCTTGAGCTCTCCCAAAAGTAAATATTTAAAAAAGAAAGAAAAAGGAGGTTAAAGGAGTAGGAGACTTTCCTTATGCAATATGTAGATATGCTAATAACCTTTGCAACAAACACTATAGCACTGGTGTGGGCATAGGCAACTAGACAATGTTCAAAAATAGAAATTTAAGAAGAAGATAGGAAATTGATTTATAATTAAAAGGGCACCACAGATCAGTGGGTAATTATAAAACTGTTTGTTTATAGGTGGTGTAAAGAAGACTAGCTCTACGTGGAGAAAAATAAACCAAGTTGCCTATCCTACATCATATACAAAAGTGAACTCTAAACAGATAAATTATCTGCTGTAAATAAAAGTATTAGATAAATATATGAACACAGATAGACTGCAAATGAGCGCATATCTGAAGACAGAAACAGTACCATCAGTTGGTTACACTGTCAGCAGGCACTTCTAGATAGATATTCAGACTCCCTTCCCCAAAACAGGGAATATGTGTGTGCTTGGAATTCTAAGATGTAGCCCCAGATTTCAGGCCCTAGGAAGCACTGGTTCTGAAACTTGGCTACATGTTGGGATTACCTGGAAATCTTTAAAAGAAATCAATGACTAAATTTCATACTGAGGGAATCTAATTTATGGGATATGAGTGAGGCGTTAGGGTTTTAAAAAGCTCCCAGGTGGTTTTAATATGTAGTGAAATTTGAGAACCACTGAGGTAGAAATGTATTTGAGAGTGAGCCTTCACTTCAAGGTCTACCTTTGCAACATAGCTTCTAACTGTGGGGCGTGGGGGTGGGGTGGGAAGGGCTTGGAGGGATATTCTCAATCTATCACACTGATTTTAGATTTATATTCTATCTTCTCACTCATTTACACATTTGTTCATTCATTCACCTATGGGTCATATACTGTTTAAGGCTTTTTTTTTTAAGTCTTTTTTTGAAGCTTATTTATTTATTTTGAGAGAGAGAGAGAGAAAGAGAGAGCTCATGCACATGAATGGGGAGAGGCAGAGAGAGAGAGGGAGAGAGAGAGAATACTAAGTAAGCCCCATGCTGTTAGCACAGAGCTGGATGCACATGCAGGGCTCGAATTCATTAACCCTGAGATCATGACCTGAACCAAAACTAAGAGACGCTTAACCGACTGAGCCACCCAGGTGCCCCAAGGCTTTTTGGATTCAGACTAAGACAAAAAATAAACACTCTTAGCTGTTCTTCATGGAAAGAGAACAGACATTAAACAATATCCCACAAATAAACATTTAATTACAAAGTAGTATTCCAAATAATTTTGCTTGGATACAGATAAGGGTAAAGGAATCAAAATATTTAAAAACCAAAAGCAAAATGTTGGGGTGCCTGAGTGGCTAAGCCAGTTAAGCATCTGACTCTTGATTTGGGCTCAGGTCATGATTTTGCAGTTGGTGGATGGAGCCCTGCATGGGGCTCTATGCTGACGGCTTGGAGCCTACTTGGGATTCTCTCTCTTCCTCTCTTTCTGTTCCTCTCCCATTAATGCTCTTTCTCTCTCTCAAAATAAATAAGCATTTTAAAAAAAGCATTTAAAAATGAGCTAAATCTAATTGAGAAATGACAAAAGAAAAATATACATTACACCAATAGTGGCAAGTAATACCTAGAATGCCATCTATTGTTTATCATCTACATTACAAGGGATACAAGTGAAGATATGCTGGTAATTATTAAAAACCAGCTTTCCAAGTTAAAAAGAAAAAAGATTATGATTTGTAGTGTTTGTGAATATCCCTCCTGTAAATACTCTCACCGTGGCCAATTCCAAACTACCAACATGGTATCAGTGGATGTGGAGTTGGAAAGACATGCACACAGGTGGTTCTCATGAGCTGGTGCAAGCTAGCTCTAGCATACCATCAGATACATAATAATATTCAAATAAATTATAACTAAAAATAATGCCAATGAATATATGTTTAATGACTGCTGGTTTTGTTTTCTTCTTTTCTGTTCTTTCTCTGTTTTATCTGAATCACTATTCTTGAAAGGACTAGTTGTAAAAGGAGGTTTGTGTTTTATAGATGAATTCTTGTTAATTTGATGTCAATTTGACTGGATCATAGAATGCCCACATATCTGGCTAAGCAGTATCTCTAGGTGTGTCTGTGAGGTTGTTTCCAGAAGAGATCAGCATTTGAACTGGTGAACTGAGTAAAGCAGATGGCCCTTCCCAACAGGAGTGGACATCATTTAATCTGTTGAGAGCCTAAATAGAACAAAAAGGCAGAGGAAGGTTGAGTTTGCTCTCTGCCTGCCTGCTTGAGCTGAGAAACCAATTTTCTTCTTCTGCCCTGGACATCTCTGGTTCTCAGGCCTTCAGACATGGACTGGAATCTACACATTGATTCTCTGTCTCTCAGGCCTTTGAACTACCACTAGCAGTGGGTTTCCTGTATCTCCAGCTTGCAAACAACATGTTGTGGGACTCTTCAACCTCCATAACTATGTGAGCCAATCATTATAATAAAATATAATAGTATATATATATTATATACTATATATATACATATATATTATATACTATATATATTATATACTATATACTATATATATACTATATACTATACTATAAACTATATGCTAAATATATATACTATATATTATATATTATATATTATATACTATATATATATACTGTATACTATATACTATTATATACTATTATATACTATACTATTATATACTAGTATATAATATATACTATATACTGTATACTATATACTATTATATACTATTATATATTATATACTATATTATATATATACTATATACTTTATATATACTATATACTATATACTATAGTATATATACTATAGTATATATACTATATATTATATATTATATACTATATTATATATTATATACTATATTACATACTATATTATATACTATATATTATATACTGTATATATACATATATATGTATATGTATGTGTATATATGTATGTATGTATGTATATATATGTATATACATGTATATGTATATGTATATGTATGTGTATATATACACACATATATATGTGTATATATATACAGTATATAATATATATGTGTATATATGCAATATATACATATTCAGTTTCCCTGGAGAACCCTGACTAATATGTTATCTTTCATCTCTTTCTCTGCACTGCTCTCATTAACTTCTAGAGTTTTGCAACAGCATGAAATTCCACCTCTGATCTCCCCTACTCTCTCTTCTTATGTCACTGTTTAGTGTCCTATATCTTCCAGCAGTGTCTTTGGCTGAGAAACTAGTGATGATGTTCAAAGTTAAAAGACTAACTTCCATTCCAGTAATATTTACTGAGCATTTGCCATATGCCAGGTATTGTTCTAGCAAGCATTAACTCAAGCCATAAACTCCATAAAATCCTCATAGCAACACTATAAGGTAGGAATTGCTAACATCTCCAGCTGTAGAAAGAAATGAGGACTAAACCAAATTCCCTAAGGTTATTCCAATATTCCACATGATGGAGCAAGCAGTCTGGCTCCAGACTCTATGCTCTTAGCCACCATGAAAAATAGCCCCTAGATCACAGGTTTTAAGTAATTAGTGAAGGCTTTACAAAAGAAGTGTGTATTCAGTGTGCCACACTGGTTTAGAAGCATCAATGTTATTTCTTTTAAAGTCCTTTAAATTACTTCACTACTTGCCCAATTAATACAACTCTATTAGCTACCCGTGTGTGTATTTAGACTTGGAAGATGTTGATTATCTCCATTTCTTCTTTTCCACATCTCATCTCTACACCTTTCACATTTCTTATTGCTTTCCCACCCTGTTTTTCTAAACACTAGTTTTTTGAATCTTATTGGGGTAATATTTTCCTAAACTTTATTTGAGTGATGGGTCTCCTATGCTATAATTTACTAATATCTAACAACACAGTCCGAAAATTAAAATACATTATCCACAGAGAGTACGCCATACTTTTTTTTCAATACAAGTTGTTTTTATTAATAATAGTAATGAAATTACTAATAAATAGTAATAAGTAACAGTAATACAAACAGAGAGCTAGGAGGCCCTATGCAAAAATCATATGTAAGACAGCCATTCTTCTACTCAGCCAATGCTTACATCTTTTGGCATAATCTAAACAATTTGCCTTTGTGAGTCTCATTTACACTCACACATTGCAAAATGGATACAAAAGACTTACTACTTTATTAACAATCATAGGTAAATCGATTTTTTGATTATCTGTGTTCCTTATAAATATCTGTGTTCCTTATAAAAACCCTTTCCAGCAGTGGTTCTGACCTCAATAAGAAATACCTTTATATTGCACACACACACACACACACACACACACACACATATACACACACACACACAGTAAGAAATACTTTTACTTATGTGTGTGTGTGTGTGTGTACACATGTAACCAAAAGTTTTATTATGTAAATGATCTTTGATATTCTCTATTCTAATATATTTAATATATTTGTATTTTTCTTCAGTTGCTAATCCTGACTCACCAAACGACTTCATGACTCATTAATAAGTTACAACTCATACTCTGAAATTCACTGCCTTAGAACAGTGATGCCTCTGCTCCAAAATGAAGTTCAAACTCCTTAACATAGCAGTAGAAGGCTCTTCATGATCTGTCTTTCTTTTCTCTCTAGCTTTATCTCTCACCACTTCCCCTTTGAATGCTAAACTCCAGGGCTATGGAGCTACTTGTATTTTCCAGGAAGCCTGATGTCTCTCAAAATCTTTACACAGTCTACACGGCGTACTGTTCACCCTTGTATCTCAAGTTTGACATTGTGGCTGGCATCTACTAGGCAGTCAATAAACACTAGTTGGATGAGTAAATGAATGAATAAATTAATAAATGGTAAAAATTCTATCAAAATCTATTTAAAGAATATCTTTTGACAACAAAATCCCATTGATTTCACTCTGAAAATCCACACCTAGGCTACAGAAAGCAGAAAAAGCACTCAATATCCTAGAAGTTTATTAAGGAAAAATGTAATTTCTGAAAAATCAGAGCAAACAGTTTTGTAAAAGCTTACTTACTCAGGAAATTTTCACCCATTAAATTTGGATCAGCTTGGTTTTTGTCACAACAAATCAAGCAGATAAATAAAGTTGATTGTATATAAAATTCTGTACCCTTCTGGGTATAACGATGACTTGGAAGAAAATAATGGCATAAGTCCTGGTTACTGTAGTAACTGCCTCTATGGTACAATAGGTAATCAAAGAGGTGTATTTAGCCATTCTATTTGCTAATGAAAAGTGCTCAATAGTCTTTCACCTTTGGTCAAAAGAATCTATCCCATGTTCATCAGAAGCAAAAGTGGAACACAGCAATGGTATATTATAAACCAGCTTCAAACTCCCTTGTGCATATGGACCACATAGGTCGTAGGATGGGGTCTGAGACAGTTTCTAACAAGGTTCCAGGTGCTGCTGCTGCTGGTGGTCCATGGAGCAGATTCTAAACAGCAAGGAAAGTACACAGTATATTGAAGACTTTCTATTTTGCTGTTAGGGAATGCTCTTTCCTGGCCCATTTTTGTTACCAAGGTAACTGGGCCATGAGAGGTGGGTCCTACCACCTCTTGACCTAATGACCTCTTACGCCTGGCAGAAGAACTGTTTTAGCAAAGAAGCAGCGTCTCCTTTCCTTAGGCTCTTTCCAGACACTTAGCTCCTTTTCCCTTTCCAAATTAAAGGAATCAGTACAGTTTACCCCCAAATAAAGTTCCTTCTAGTTACCAGTGAAGCAGCCACTTTTTATTTACCCCTTTATTTCAGGAACTTAAAAAAAAACAAGCAAACAAACAAAAAAACCCTTCGATTGTCTGTAATACTCTACCATTGCTACTACCTAGAGCTGAAAACATGTTGAAAAGATGTATGAAAACCATGCAGTACCCAAATAGCTCAGTATACAATTTTGACTTGTATGCTTCTCTCTGAATAATTTTTTTTCTGTTAGAGATTTCCTTAAAGTTTTTAATGGAAGATAATAAAATTCCATTCTCATATAGTCAGTTTCCCATCTGTCAGTAACATCTGTAAGTCAAGATTTTCTGACAATATTAGAAAAATGTGGATGTTTTTCCCCAGTTCTCTTCCTTTTTAAAAGTTTTTTTTTTCTTTTCCTTTTTACTATATACCTTTTTCCAGGAAGAGAGGAAATGGGTGTAAGTGTACAGAGTTGCTTTAAAAACAGAAAAAGTCTTTCTTTGACATATTTACTACAAGAAAGGCCTTTAAAAATGAAGTCTGACAAGGATAAAAAGCAAAGGCAATTGAAATAACTAACCAAGATTCATGCTTAGCTGACTTGAAATGTTCATCATTGTTATTGAAATAACTTTGCAAATATATTACAGAGAACTGTTCTTCCAAAAATTTGAGAATTTCACAGATAGTTTAAGAGACATAAATTAGTCAGTTAACCTCTCTGGATTCCATGCAAACCTAGTGCATTTTACAGCCTCTAGGAATTTCCTAAAGAAGGAGCCGAAACTGTATTTTATCTGAGGCCAATCCTGCCAGGCTAATGCACTGCCTTTTCTCTCCAATTCTGTCGAAGGAGTGGCCCCATATGAACCCATGGGTCACATGAACCCACCTATTCCTCCTAGCCCTTTGCTGACATTTGGGCCCAAAGTCTAAGCCAGTCAAATTCCTTCTCTTTGGACTAAGACATAGGAAACAGAATAAGGACTGTGAGATGAAGCCGATAGATATATAGAAAAGTCATGAGTAAGAGTGGGGGCCACAAGGGTTATGAGAAAGTAGAAAATCTAAAGGCAAACAAATATGACAGGGATAAAATGAGCATAAGAGTTCTCCTGGCTTCTTTCTCTCCTCTACCCTTTTCTCTTTAACTCAAAGACATGCCTGCTGGATGGTTCTCTCTATGGGCTGTTTTATTAACCAGATTGTATGTAATAATTGGGGACACATATCAGGATGGGATATTTGCATAAATAAGACTGAGATTTAAAGACAGAGAGGGAGAGGGTGGGAGGCAGAGGGAGATGGGTAGAGAAGGAATAGAAATAGGGAGACCTGAGAAACGACTGATGAGGATGAATAGAAAGAAGTAGGTAGTAAGAATGCCTACAGGTAACTGAAGCATATGTTCTTAACCAAGGGAGGCTTCCTTGGGATGGGATAGGGAAGTTGAGAGACCTTGACATCCTGCATTACAAGATGAGGGCACAAGTCAGTGATAGCTTTTGAATTAATATCACTGAGGCAGCAGTACAGTCTGGGGTGTTCTCAAAAGACACACGATCTTTGCAAGGTGAAAAGAGTTTTGTGGGGCACTACTACGTGTAATATTAAAGACCTGAATGAAATGGAAGAGAGGGGTTTCAAGAAATAATTTTGTGAGTAATGAACTAAAATCTTCGAAAATTTCTTTGATCAAAATTATTTTACATTAGTGTTGGTCACTGGACTAAGTCTCTTTGCATGTGACACTGTACCAAGCCTGAGCCACCTGGAGCCCTAGGATTCCAAGAGTAGAAATCCTGGAGCCCTAGGATTTCCAAGAGTAGAAAGCAGAAAGGGAAAGATATGTAATGGTAAAAAGATCGACCAAACCAAATGATTGTACACCATGGTAGTACAAAGCAATCAGACTTCATAAGCAAGTTTTTGTCCACTGGTGGACTGGAGCAAAGTCACATTCATGGCTGAGCCCTGGAGATTCATGAATTCTTCATGCTGAACTCCACATAGCTGCTGCTTTGGATCCCACTTCAGTTTTCATGAGACCTACCTGCTACTGTCCCTAAATTCAGTGGAGATCCCTCTATTCTTTACTACAAAATAGGCTTGCCGTAACTCCAATTATTTGAGGTAAATTGAATCTTCATTCCTTGCAACCAAAAAAAAGCAAAAATATATACAAAAGATAAATATAATCTCATTCTTCTGCATGTTGCAAAAATAAATACAACTGATTCCTTAAAAGTCTCAAATATTAGTGCAATGACGAATAAGGTGATATACTTTAATGCATCCAAAAATATTTATTGAGAAGCTACGAGGTGATACTGAGAACTATTACCGTGCAATTAACTAAATGATAGATAAACAAGAGAGATGAAGTCTTTGACTTTATGGAGCTTACCTTCTAGTGCAGAAGACCAAAAACAGGCAATTAGATTGTGTCTTCAAAGTCATAAAATTCACATGTATTATTTCCTCAACACTGAAAATCTAATTTGAATAATGTGTTCATTGAATAGACCAGCTATTTTTGTATCTTGCAAACACAGTGTGAAGATCTATATTTTACACCTAATGATTCTATTTATAGGTAATATAAAATTTTAACCGGATCTTGCCCAGAGTGATGTTTTATGTCATTAAGTCTTCATTTAATTCATTTTAAGCATTAGACCAGTGTTAATTTTCAAAGCTCCATCACTCTGATTTTTTTTTAAAGTAAAACTGTTCTTCCTCAGAATCCACTGAAGAAATCACTGCTTGGATTAGGTCTATATTGATACTTGGATTCGATTTTGACTCAATAAAATTCCTCCTCATAAAAAATAAACCCCTTACTGTTTGTAGATATTGCAGTAGAGGAAAAGTTTTAAAAAGCCACACATGTTGCTCTCTCTGTAGAATAACCTGACAGTACTTCTAAAGCTGAGTCAATATGGACTTCTGGGAATATGTGTTGTGTGTTAGGGCTCCAAACTTTAGTACACAGGTGGGCAGAACCACTGAGAGTAAATGTGCAGGAGTCTGTTCTTGTGAAAGTTTCTGAGGAAAAGACCAGGACAACTTTTTATTTCAGAAATTTGTCCTCCAGATCCCAGAAACTAGCATATGAGGTCTAACTATGTAGGCAAAACTGTGCACAAATGGGGCAGAAACAGGTGATGAAACACAACACGCTGCAGAAAGAGAAACCGTGCCCTATGCCAGTATAGCAGGACGTGTCTGTATTAATACTAGTGTGGCAACACTGTGCCTATGGTCTGCAGTGTCCTGGAAAGACACATGGGCCTTGCAAGGAATTACAAAATCTATATCAGCCCCAACAAGTCTTTTACCACTTAAGCCTCTTTTCAGGATATATTATTGCTTCCGAAATGAATGAAAGTAAGTACTCTTTTCTGTGTTTAGACTACAAATGACTAATTTGACTTTTCATTGAATATAGAAGTAAATATTTTTATGGTAATTATTCAAGACTTTATTAACAAAACTAAGTTATATGTGGATGGGACTATTTATAGTTGTTTTATATAAGTGCATATCATATGTTGTTGAGAAATTAATTCTGTAATTACAGTTTTTTTTAACTCTATCATCCTTATTGTTTATAAACCAAATTAAAATAAAATTTACATTTTATTTTATTTTATCTTAATGTTTATTTATTTTTTTGAGAATGAGAGAGAACACAAGCAGGAGGTAGGCAGAGAGAGAGGAAGAGAGAAATCCCAAGCGGGCTCCGCACCATCAGCACAAAGCCCGATGCAGGGCTCCACCTCAACAACTATGAGATCATGACCTGAGCCGAAATCAAGGGTCAGATGCTTAACCAATTGAGTCACCCAGGTGCCACCCTAACATTTAAATAGTAATAATTTGCAGCCCTAAGTCACAATTAGCTTCCTTTCTTTGGGTGCCCACTAAGTGCTGGGTCCTTCACATACAGGGTCGTTCACTCTCACAGCAGCCCTATAAAGTATGCATACGTTTCCCAAATTTACAGATGAAGAAGCTACAGCAAGGAGAAATAAAATAATTGTCCCAGTGTGAAACACTGTGTTTGTCAACCTGCAAATAACACTGCAGATATTAAATGCATCTCAATTCTGCAAAGAAGAGATTTTTTTAAATATTTTTTATACACGTATTGAAAGAGACTTTCAACCTCGATTCACGTTTTATAGGTGAAAGGTTTTATAGGTGGAAATGTGTAAATATTGTATACTTCATACTGAAATACAATGGGAAATCATAAGAACTGAATATGCATTAATATTTTTGATAAAATATAGTATGATGTAAATCTTGCATTTTGATGTAATGTATGCTGCTACATTGTCCACTGGGGGGCAACATCAGACATTATTTTATAACTTCTCAGCTTATAACATCGTATAACATCTCCTAATAGGAGCAGATGGAATGCAAGGAAATGTAGTTAATAGTACAGTAACTTGTGAGTCATAAATGATGCGACAGGATTAAAACCCAGTATTGTCCACACTACGGACCTACTCATTTTGAATTATATTAAATTTTTTATAATTTTTTAATGTTTATTTATTTTTGACACACAGAGAGAGGCAGCATGAGCAGGGCAGGGGAAGAGAGAGAGGGAGACACAGGATCCGAAGCAGGCTCCAGGCTCTGAGCTGTCAGCACAGAGTGGGACGCGGGGCTTGAACATATGAACCGCGAGATCGTGACCTGAGCCTAAGTCGGTCACCTGAGCGACCTAGGCGCCCCTGAACCAAACTGTCTTTTTACCTCTTTTATTTCAACTGTGTTATAAGAACACATTACATTTTAAGGAGAATTCCACTAGTCCTTAATAATCTACAATCTTTCTGGTACTATACGCGATGTATTTCTCAGAAACAGCCACAAGAAGAACAAATTTTGTCTTGCCTAGATAGATAAGAATAAACACTTGAGTACTTAAAAATTAATAATTAGAAATCAATCTTCAGGGGTGCCTAGGCGGCTCAGTTGGTTAAGCGTCTAAGTTTCCGACTCCTGATTTCAGCTCAGGTCATGATCTCACCTTTCATGAGATCGACCCTTCTGGCTCCTTGCTAACAGCTCACAGAGCCTGTTTCAGATTCTCTCTCTCCCTTACTCTCTGCCCCTCCCTCGCTCACACTTTCTCAAAATAAATAAACTTAAAAAAAAATGAAATCAATACTTAATTTTAAAGCAGGAATCAAAACAACAAAATTATCTGTGGATACACATTTGAGTTGAGATAGGGAGTTTTAAAGAAAATGTGAGCCTATAGCTCCAGGACCATCTTTCATACTACCTGAAAAAGATAGTCCAAGAATGAAGCTGCAAAACAGAAGGAAGTGAGGCTGGGCACAGAGAGGAAGGATGGTGGGCCTCCGGAGTCACTGTCAGAGGACCTAAATCCAGCTGTGCCAGAAGCTAACCCTAATCCTGAGTTTTTCAGTTCCATGAGACAGAATACCTACCCCCCCCCCGCCCACTGCCACCGGCTCCTTTTCTTAAGTTAGTTTAAGATGGGCTTCTCTAGTTGCAAACAAGAATTCATAATAAACCAACCACTGGCCAAAGAACATGCTAAGCTCTATTTTAGAAAAGCAAATGAAAAAGGGATTTTTTTTTATGCCTCTTAAGTGCCCAATGAATTTTTCCAAGTTTTGTCATTGCCAAATCCTTTTGTGTCCCTTTTTAAAAAAAGTTTATTTATTGATTTTGAGCACGTGAATGGGGGGAGGGGCAGAGAGAGAGGGAGAAAGAGAATCCCAAGCAGGATCTGCACTGTCAGCGCAGAGCCCCACGACAGGGCTCAATCTCACAAATTGCAAGATCATGACCTGAGCTGAAGTCAAGAGTCAGATGATTAACCGACTGGGCCACCCAGGCATCCCTTCTGTGTCCTTATTTTAACCATGAAATGCTGTTGTCTCTACGTAGAGACGCATACAAATCCCACTGCTTTTACTACCACCCTGCAGCCTTCCAAGAAAACTTAGTGAATTTCTTGACCATGGTATCTTTTCTTCTTAAAGTGTGCCCATAATTGATTTTAGAGAAGATCACCCAGAGGTTAGCCTTGGCACATGTTTTCATTTGAGTTCCAAACTACCATTGGGTCTCTCTTTGATTTCTTTCTTTTATTTTTTTCAGTGAGTCTACTCTTCGTCAAGAGCTTTCATCATTCCCATTAAAAGGTTTTTAAAAAGCCCCATAATACTGTTGATTTTACATCAGTTTCACCATATTTAAATTTCCCCCAGAAACTCTGAAGTTTCTGAAATGCTATAGGAAAAGGGAAAATTATTATAACATGTGTAAGTGGTGTTTTCTAATCACCAATCAAATAATGAAATAGTTCCAGTCTAATCCCTCTGCTCTGAGCTGGCCCCCCTAATTAAGATCTTTTCACCACATAATGTTCAACAATTTCCTTTAATAACCTATTTCACGATTTATCAAGCTGAAATCTCTAAAAACTCACCTGAATTTCTGTGTTGTGTACAGTGAGTGTTCGTTTTTTTCTCACCCTCCCTCCTTCCAGTTCTTTCTTCCAGTAAAATCCTTTTTTACAAATATTAAATGTTATGCAAAACCCCATTTATTAACAAGAGAGAAGGGGGCTATTTTGATAAAGCCTGGGAACCCGCCTGTTCCATACACACTGACACCAGTCACCATGGCTCTGGGTAACATGCACTGAAAACCTTGCTGTGGGGTGTGCTAAGTTTCAGGGGCACCCGGGGGCTCAGTCAGTTAAGCGTCCGAGTTTTGCCCCCATCATGATCTCATAGTTTGTGAGTTCAAGCCCTGCCTTGGGCTCTGTGCTGACAGCGCGGAGCCTGGAGCCTACTTCAGATTCCATGTCTCTCTCTCTCTCTCTTTCTCTCTCTCTCCCCCTCTCCCCCTCTCTCTCTCTGCCCCTCCCCTGCTCACAGTCGGCCAGTCTCTCTAAAATAAATAGACATTGAAAAAATTTTTTTTAATTTAAAAATGTTAAATTAGAGTTTCATTCTCCAAGTGAGAGAATAATTCTTTTTGTCTTTCATCTTACATCAGCCCAACATTTTAATCATTTTTGACTTCTTTCTAAATCCACCATTAAGACTCCAAAAAAGTGTATGGCTTTAGTAAAGACGTGGCTGGGTACAATGGGAGAACTGTCTCAGAGTTCCATGTTGGATTCCATTTTATGCAGCTTACTTTTGCATTTTCCAAGCATTCTAATTCCGATTGCTTTTTTTTTATACAGCATAGGTGGCAGGCACTGTGCTATTTAAGCACTTTACATCCATTATTTCTTTTCACCTTCACAATAGCCCAAGACTTGGTGCTGTCAACATTTACCCTACATCAGTGGTTCTCAACCTTGGCTACAAATTATATGATTCAGGAACTTCTGAAAATCCAGTACCTAGGTATCACATTCAGCCCAATTAAATCAGAATCTCTAAGGGGTAGGAACAGTCATCATTTTAAGAACTCCCCCAAGTGATTCCATCTGTTGGCAAGATTGAGAATCACTGCTCTAATAGGAATTTTCCTATCAGCTACTGAAAAAATTAATTTTCACTTTTTTTTTTTTTTTTTTTTTTTTTTTACCTAAGCAAGTAGTCTTCAAATGTAGTAAGTGTACGGGAAAGTACACTTCTCCCAGTGAGGCTGCCATTACTTAGGGTATTTTTGGAACTCCTTTTTTGTAATTGCTTTTAGTCAATTTGCCAGTCATCATTAGAAAATTCTTTTCAGTGCCCACAACAGGATTGCAGGGAGATACATAGAGCTCTGGGTGCACACTTCCCCTGGCTGTGACTACACCCCCAGCAGGATGAAAGCCAGCAGAGAGACCTGTGGGCTCCTGGCAAGGCCATCAAGGCCTCCCCATCTCAATTTATTAATGCTGAGAGCCATAAAGGAGGCTAAGATTAGAACTGATTTTCCAACTCCTTCTGGAAAGACTTTAGAATTAATCCCTTCATGTTTTAAGTTCACTTTTATCTCAGTCACCATGAGTCCTATTCTCCTAGACCATCCCTTGCCCCTGGACCTAATCTAGGCTCTTGATATCCCCATTATGACCCAAGGTCCCATTCCCTAACAACCCCCCCCCCCCCCCCGCTTTCTCCATAGTGCACTCTGGATCTCTGATATCAACAAAATCCCCTGCCTCGCCCATGTTTTCTTTGAATGGCACCTTCCCCTTCTTGCTCTAACTGAAACTTGGCAGTTCCACAAGGACACAGCTTTCTCTACACTTACAATATTCCAGTGCACACAGCAGATATTCAGAGGATGCTGAATACAAGAATGACTCATAGTACTATTAATAATAATTTAGACCCTGGGCGGAGAGACAAAGTAAGGTGAGAGAATGGTGGATGCTAATTAGATATCCATGTGTAAATGCCTACTTTACAGATAAGAGAGATTATGTCTTACAATAATTAGATAATTAGATACTGGTTTCAGAATTATCACCAACAAAAGGAGAGTCCTGATTGTAGCCTCTATGCAGAAATGAACAATGGAAGAAAAGAGATTGCGTACCAGGCTTCAGGTGACACACACTCAAAAAATGAGAGAAAGTATGAGGATCACTGAAGGAAAGAATATAGAGAAAAAGACTGATATATAGAAAACAAAGTAAGAAGGAAAAAGAGAAGCTTATGGACACCTAGAGAAGAGAGAAAAGTGTTCTGGAGCATTGTTCAGAAGCAAAATCTAATGTACTGAATTTAGTTGAAAAAAATTTCCCCATACTGTCAGTAAATTTGGAGGAACATTTAGATATTTCGAAGAAATATATTAAAGAATGAAAAAAAGAGACAAAATGAGGAAAAACAGCCAGCAGATAAGGATAGGTAAATTCTGTGGTGCCAAGAACACAAAAGGCAAGTTCACTGCTGAAGTTGAACCAGATTGGTGACTAGAATGCACACAGAACTTCCAAGGCCTGACTCCTAATTGTTAAGACAATAAAACCCCATCCTCACATTAGTGATTAAAAAAATCATAAGCAAATGCTATTTACTATTCTTGGGGGAAGTGAATCTCTACTCCTACCAGCTCCATGTTGGAAGTTCTGGGGAGTAGTGTGGGAGCAAATCAACTGTTGATCACAGAGAGTTGGCATTCGGATGGTAATGCCAGATATACAGAAGGATTGAACATACACTTTCCTCAATGCTGAGCAAACTCAGATGCTGAATTAAGACCTTCTAAATTGAGTATAAATCATATAAATAAACTAAATATTTATGGATATAATTTGTTGCACCTGTCATTTATGGTGTCACCACTGTACAAATGGAAACTCAAAGCATTGCTCAGTGGTATGCTGGAAGACAACTGTATGGTTTTGAGTTTTGGGGTTTTTTCTTTAAAAAATAAACTGATCTGCAGCTGCTGATGTCCACAGTGTAAATACTCCTACCATGACTGACTTCTTTTTTTTTTTTTAATGTTTATTTATTTTTGAGAGAGAGAGAGACAGAGCGTGAACAGGGGAGGGACAGAGAGAAAGACACAGAAGCAGGCTCCAGGCTCTGTGCTGTCAGAACAGAGCCTGACATGGGGCTCAAACCCATGAACTGTGGTGAGATCATGACCTGAGCTGAAGTTGGATGCTTAACCGACTGAGCCATCCATGAGCTCCACCATGGCTGATTTCAAGCCAACAATATGATGTCCCTGAATGGGGAACTGAGTAAAGATGAACACAATGGTCTCTGTAAGTCAGTGCAAGCTGGCTCCAGAGAGTCAGATGTAATTAGTTTGGACTGGGGCCTGCACAGATCATTTTCAAAGTCTCTCAGGAGGTTCTCTAGGCAGCCAAGTCTGAAAATCATTACTTATAGTGGTGCTTCTCAAATTTTCATGTGCTTATGAATCACCTGGAGATCTTGTCCAAATGCAGGCTTTGACTCAGTAGGTAACATTGGTCCCTAGCAAGGGAGATAAGTGGACTAAAGAAGAAAAAAACAGTCATTTATAGCTCTACCTTTGTCAGAAATGTTTGAGAGGGAGGCTTTGAGAAGTCACAAACTGGAGGTTCATGAATTATTCGTGGCCAAACCCACAGAGAGGTTTTCTTTTACACAATTCTACTTTTAAATTTGAATTATATGCCAAGATCATAACATTCCATATTCCCAGCTTCTCTGAAAAAAAAAAAAAAAAAAAAAAAAAAGGCAGTAACTACAACAACCACCAAAGAACATCTGACACCCCTGCCTGCAGGGATCCTGCCCGCTTTAGGTGAGGTAGCAGACTTCCTTCTCCACTGTTTCCTCCTAGTGGTCTCTGCTGTTCCATTTATGTTTCCTATTTCACTTCTGAAGGAATTTGAGGGGTATTCATATTTTAGGTGTAGTATAACTGATAATATACCTTTTCTTCCCCATTTGCACTAGCCTACTCTTCTGTCTCATTTCTCACCATTGCTCACATATAAACTATATTCTTGAAATGGCTTACACAGCATTCCTGGAATTCATCACCTTTTCCTTTCCTCCAAACTTTGGATTGACCCCTGTTCCTAGAACACACTCCAACCTTCTTCCTCTGCTAGGAACAATCTGAATCATTCCTCAATATCTAGCTCAAAAGTCCTTGGTAAAGCCTTCTTGACTTCTGTGCTCTTGCAGCAGAATGGATCCTCTTCTATTAAATCCTATATTTGCTTATTCTGGGATATTTCATATTCTCTGAGGCCCCAAAAGTCATTAGATAAGCTTTGTTCATTTTTTGTATTACCAAGGTAAAATGCTTTGCCATAAAGAAGATCCTCAATAGCTTTATGGAATAATAGACTGTGAATTAACTTTGAACTATTAGATTACATTCCCTTGAAAGCTCTTTTGTTAATTTATCAAAGGAGTGTTGCAATTATTATCCTATCCCATAAAGGACAGGTTAAATCTGTTTGCATCACTTTCTCCAGAAACTGTGCAAGCTTTCTTCTTTCCCCTGAACTTCAATTTTGGTGTTACTTACTTGATTTATAAGAATATTTATTCTATAAATCTTGTCTCAGATAAACATAAGCCACCTAAAATCAAACAATCCTTAATAGAATTAATACCTTATACTTTCATGGAATAATAAATTGCTTCAAAGCACTTTTACTAACACATTTATCCTCACACTAACCTGTAAAATACATACCCAATGTATTACTCTTTTTCAGCATTTAGAAGCTAAAGTGAAATGTCCTTCACGAACGGGGAAGCAAGGAAAACAGAAAGTTTAAGAAAAATCTTTGCAGTGCCCACCTAAGTCCTCTGAAAGGAAGATCCACCCTATAATCTTTCCCAGGCTTGATTTCCTAGGATGGCTAGGGGCTAAACATCTGCTTTATTCCACTTCCAAGCTCCCAGAATTCCTAATATTTTATTGAGAAACTGAGGCTCAGATGTGTTGAATCAACATGTATCAGAGCCAAAGTAGTAATCCAGGTCTTTGAATTCCCAGTATAACATCCCACTTTTCTTAACTATGTTTACCTTTACAAACAGAGCTATAATCATCCAGCAATACATATATGCTTCATAAATCTGTCTTCACAAACATGCAGAAATGAAAACTCCTGTACCATTGCCTCAAAAAATAAGTTATATATGATGACCAAAAGTTTACCCATTAATGTGGCGGAGTTAGTTGCACCAAGCAACTTTAAAATGCCCAAGGACAATGATTTCATCAGAGTGCATAAGAAAGGCTATAACCCATAAGTCAGTTTGCAAATTCCTGCACTGTGTCACCCTCAAGTGGATGCTATGTTCTCTAATGTTTAGTTTTTGGGAAAATTTACATTACAGATGAGGTGGGAATCAAAGATTTTAGCCTCTTGACCCACTAATGATAAAATCCAATGCAAATTAATGGGGGAAAAAAGCTATGCCAGGGAAAGAAAATCTCAAATTGTTAATGTAGGATGAAATGAACACCCGCAGTGAGATTTAAAGGAAGTAGCAAAGGAGTGGAAATGACAGGGTTTAAAGGCATAATGATACATTTCTCTCACATTCTCTCTGTATTTCCAACCACTTTCTAAGAATTTTGATGAGGCCTCAAGGATGCACCCATCCATGACAATGGGGTACAACACAACCTGTGCTTCCTCCCCAAGGCACACCAAGAACACTGGTGACAATAGAAGACAATATGGCTTACGGATTACAAGGATGCTCTAAAGCTGTGTCCCTGGAAAGACTGAATCATTTAGGGAAGTGAAGTGTCTATTTTTTTCTCAACCTCAACATACTGCTCCCAGTTCAATGACTCTGAATGGCTTTTCTGCCATTTCCACTCCCCTTTTAAGGAAGCAGGACAAATCGGTGTCTCCTTCATTATCAGTCAGCAGGGGGTATGTTATGTTTTCTGTGTTCTTTCTCCCTGCTTGACTGTTAATACAATCTTTAAAAAGAAGGACTATTCCAAGATATATATATATATATATATAGATAGATAGATAGATAGATAGATAGATATATAGTTTAAATCCTCATATAAGAGTTAGATCTACAAATACCTGTTTGGAAGCCACAGAGGCAACTGTGGAGTGAGCCTAGAGGTATGCAGGAAGAGCGGATATCGAGACTTTTATTATGTGAAATATTTTTATCTTACTTTTATTGGAAATAGGGAAAATCCTGGTAATTATGGAAAAAGGAGTTGAAATAACAGGAGAGAGGTGCAACTCCCCACCTCACTGCCTTGTACGTTTCCTAGGCATTTTCCTAACTATGTCTTTAAGCGACAAGGAAAAGAAACGTTGGGCTGAATTAAAAGTGGCAAAAAACTTCTCTCCAAGTGAGCACAAGTGAGGAAGTTCTAAGAAGGAGCACTGGATTCATTTGGTAGAGACAGAAATGTAAGGAATAGAGGGGGCGGGAAGAGTCCCTTGGCAGACTGGGGTTTAGAGAAGAAGGTGCGCTCGCGGACTCACCCCCCAGCCAGGTGTCAGAGATGTTCTGTAGCATGGTGACCGGGATGCAGAAGAAGGCGATGAGCAGGTCGCTGAGCGCCAAGGAGCAGATGAAGATGTTCGTGACGGTGCGCATTGCCTTGCTGCGGGTCACCACATAGACCACCAGCGCGTTGCCAAAGAGCGCTAGGGCAAATATGAGCACGCTGGTGAGCACGAAGGCCAGCTTGGCGCGCCCCGGCAGCTCCGGGGTGTAGACAAGCGGCCGCAGCCCGTAGCGCGCGATGAACTGCTCGCGCGTCAGGTTATGGTCCCGTAGCAGCCTGGAGAACTGCTCTCGGGTGATGTTGAGAGACTGCATGCCGCGCGCTGCCCGAGCGCCAGGCACAGCCAGCTACCCCGGGCGAGCACCGCTGCGCGGCGGGGCGGGGGCTGCGAGGGGACAGGGCTGGCGGCCGCCTCCCACCCTCGCAGGTCCAGACAGCCGTCTGGCGCGCTGACGGGCTCCCGATTGCACCCTAGCAGGTTCGAGAAGGAAAGCAGCGAGAGATCAGAACCACAATGAAGAGGCGGGAAGCCAAAGCATGGGAGGCTATCCCGTTGACCAAAACTGTTCGCAGTTCAGAGAAAGTTCTCTTGGTCCTTTCAAGGTTTGGAGCCGCGGTGTCGGGAATGCAGGAGCGCCGCTCCAGAGTCCTCGCGCCTCCGGCTCCCCAGCCTTCTGCTGCAGGGATCGCACGGGCTCCAGGAGCCCGCGGAGGGTGGGGCTGGGACTGGGCGGCGCGCCACTCACCTCCCTGCTTCAGGCGCTCAGACGCCGCCTCCCACATCCTCAGGGAGAGGGAAACCTCTCTCTGGCTCCCCGCCTTCTGCAGCCCTGAGCCTTTCTTCTGCCCCAGGTCATGCTTCTGTGTAAAACCCAGAATTGGGGTTTGTACCGTCTCACGGTTTCTCCTTTGACTAAATAATGTAGGCCACAGCTACCCGAGGCAAAATGGGATTTTTAATTTTTTCCCTATATTTTCAAAAATAATTACAGCCCACAGAAAATTGCAAGGATAATACAGAGAGGTCCCAAGCATCCTTCATCTACTTTCTCCCGTGATTACATCTTAGTTAATCAAGGTACAATACAAAACCAGGAATTTGACATAGCTACAGTGTGTGTGTAAAGTCCGTCTTTATCCCGAGTATAGATTCCCGTAACCATCACCAAAATCAAGATACAAAACTATGACCAAAACGATCTCCCTCCTGCTACATGTGTGTAGTCATACCAAGTCCCCCTCCCCTCCCCCCGCAGCCCTGAACCCCTGGCAATTACTAAGCTGTTCTCCATCTCTATGCTTTTGACATAAGATTGTGCAATGAATCACAAATTATACCTTTTGATACTGATTTTTTCCACTCAGCATAGTGCCATTCAGATCCACCCAAGTTGTTAGATATACCGATACTTATTCCTTTTTTTATTGCTGATAATGGACCAGGGTTTGTTTAACCATTCATGGAGACGAGGACATTTTGGTTGTTTCCAGCTCTATTAAAAATAGAGTTGCTATGAAGAATCATGTACAGGTTTTTATGTGAACGAATATTTTTATTTCTCTGGGAAATGCCAAGAAGTTTGGTGGTTGGGTCTATGGTTTATATAGTTAGGTTTGAAAGAAATTGTCAAATTGCGTTCCAAAGTGTACCATTTTACATTAGCCATAGCGACATATGAGAGATTCAATTTTTCTACATCCTTACCAGCATTTGGCATTGTCATTGTTTTTTATATATGTTCTAATAAGTGTGCAGTGATATTTCCTTCATCCCTAATTTGCATTTTCCTGATAGTTAATGATTAGCATCTTCCCGTGGGCTTATTTGCTATCCCAGTATTTTCTTCGGAGAAATAGTTTTTCATGTATTTTGCCCATTGTCTTTCTTTTTTCATATTTATTTTTTAAAATGGACATTTGGGCTCTTTCCATACTTTGACTATTGTTAATAGTGCTGCTATAGACATTGGGGTGCATGTGTCCCCTCTATCAGCATTGCTTTATCCTTTGGACAAATTCCTAGTAGTAAAATTGCTGGGTAGTAGGTTAGTTCTATTTTTAATTTTTTGAGGAACCTCCATACTGTTTTCCAGAGTGGCTACACCAGTTTGCATTCCCCCCAGCAGTGCTAAAGAGTCCCTTTCTTTGCATCCTCACCAACATCTGTTGCCTGAGTTGTTAACGTTAGCCATTCTGACAAGTATGAGATGACATCCCATTATGGCTTTGATTTGTATTTCCCTGATGATGAGTGATGTTGAGCCCTTTTTCATGTGTCTGTTAGCCATCTGGATGTCTTCTTGGGAAAAGTGTCTATGCGGGTCCTTTGCCCATTTCTTCACTGGATTATTTGTTTTTTAGGTGTTGAGTCTGGTAAGTTCTTTATAGATTTTAGATACTATCCCTTTATCTGATAGGTCATTTGCAAACATCTTCTCCCATTCCATTGGTTACCTTTCAGTTTTCCTGTCCTTCACCATGCAAAAGGTTTTTATCTTCATGAGGTCCCAATAGTTCAGTTTTGCTTTTGTTTCCCTTGCCTCTGGAGATATGACAAATAAGAAGTTGCTGCAGCTGAGGTTAAAGAGGCTGCTGCCTGTTTTCTCCTCTAGGATTTTGGTGGCTTCCTGTCTTACATTTAGGTCTTTCATCAATTTTGAGTTTATTTTTTGTGTATAGTGTAAGAAAGTGGTCCAGGTTCTTTCTTCTGCATGTTGCTGTCCACTTTTTCCCAACACCATTTGCTGAAGAGACTGTTTTTCCCACTAGATATTCTTTCCTTCTTTGTAAAAGATTAGCTGGCCATACATTTGTGGGTCCATTTCTGGGCTGTTTATTCTGTTCCATTGATCTATGTGTCTGTTTTTGTGCCAGTACCACACTGTTGTGATGATTACAGCTTTGTAATACAGTTTAAGTTCTGGTTTTGGTTTTCTTTTTCAACAATACTTTGGCCATTCAGGGTCTTTTCTGGTTTTGTACAAATATTACGATTGTTTATTCTAGCTCTGTCAAGAATGCTGGTGTTATTTTGATAGGGATTGCATTGAATATGTAGATTGCTTTGGGTAATACTGACATTTTAACAATATTAGTTCTTCTAATCCATGAGCATGGAATGTTTTTCCATTTTTTTGTGTGTGTCTTCTTCAATTTCTTTCATAAGCTTTCTATGGTATTCAGTGTATAGATTTTTCACCTCTTTCATTAGGTTTATTCCTAGGTATTCTATGGGTTTGGGTGCAATTGTAAATGGGATCAATTCCTTCATTTCTCTTTCTTCTGCTTCATTATTGGTGTATAGAAAGGAAACCTATTTCTGTACTTTGATTTTATATCCTGTGATTTTGCTGAATTCATGTATCAGTTCTGGCAGTTTTTTGGTAGAGTCTTTTGGGTTTTTCACGCAGAGCATCATGTCATCTGAAAGGAGTGAATGTTTGACTTCTTCCTTGATGATTTGGATGCCTTTTATTTCTTTTGTTCTCTGATTGCTGAGGCTAGGACTTCCAGTACTATCTTGAAGAGCAGTGGTGAGAGTAGACATCCTTGTAGTATTCCTGACCTTAGGGGAAAGCTCTCAGTTTTTCCCCATTGAGGATGATATTAGCGGTGGGTCTTTTATATGTGGCCTTTATGACTTGAGGTATGATCCTTCTATCCCTAGTGTTTTGAGATTTTTATCAAGAAAGGATGCTGTATTTTCTCAAATGCCTTTTGTGCATCTATTGAGAGGATCATGTGGTTCTTATCCTTCTTTTATTAATGTGATGTATCACACTGATTGATTTGCTGATATTGAACGAGCCTTGCATCCCAAGAATAAATCCCACTTGATCGTGGTGAATAATTCTTTTAATATACTGTTGGATCCAGTTTTCTAGTATATTGTTGATAATTTTTGCATCCATATTCATCAGAAAAATTGGTCTGTAGTTCTTTTTAGTGGGGTCTTTGGTTTTGGAATCAAGGTAATGCTGGCCTCATAAAATGAGTTTGGAAGTTTTCCTTCCATTTGTATTTTTTAGACAGCTTCAAAAAAATAGGTGTCAACTCTTCTTTAAATGTTTGGTAGAGTTTCCATAGAAAGCCATGCAGCCCTTCTAGTATCCAAAATCTATAAAGAGCTCACCAAACTCCACACCCGAAAACAAATAACCCAGTGAAGAAATGGGCAGAAAACATGAATAGACACTTCTCTAAAGAAGACATCCAGATGGCCAACAGGCACATGAAAAGATGCTCAACGTCGTTCCTCATCAGGGAAACACAAATCAAAACCACACTCAGATATCACCTCACGCCAGTCAGTGGCCAAGATGAACAAATCAGGAGACTATAGATGCTGGCGAGGATGTGGAGAAACGGGAACCCTCTTTCACTGTTGGTGGGAATGCAAGTTGGTGCAGCCACTCTAGAAAACAGTGTGGAGGTTCCTCAGAAAATTAAAAATAGACCTACCCTATGACCCAGTAATAGCACTGCTAGGAATTTACCCAAGGGATACAGGAGTACTGATGCATAGGGGCACTTGTACCCCAATGTTTATAGCAGCTCTCTCAACAATAGCCAAATTATGGAAAGAGCCTAAATGTCCATCAACTGATGAATGGATAAAGAAATTGTGGTTTATATACACAATGGAGTACTACAGGGCAATGAGAAAGAACGAAATATGGCCCTTTGTAGCAACGTGGATGGAACTGGAGAGTGTGATGCTAAGTGAAATAAGCCATACAGAGAAAGACAGATACCATATGGTTTCACTCTTACGTGGATCCTGAGAAACTTAACAGAAACCCATGGGGGAGGGGAAGGAAAACAAAAAGAGGTTAGAGTGGGAGAGAGCCAAAGCATAAGAGACTCTTAAAAACTGAGAACAAACTGAGGGTTGATGGGGGGTGGGAGGGAGGGGAGGGTGGGTGATGGGTATTGAGGAGGGCGCCTTTTGGGATGAGCACTGGGTGTTGTATGGAAACCATTTTGACAATAAATTTCATATATTGAAAAAAAAAAGAAAGCCATGCAGCCCTTGATTCTTGTTTGTTGGGAGATTTTTGATTATTGATTCAATTTCTTTACTGGTTAGGAGTCTGTTCAAATTTTCTATTTCTTCCTGTTTCAGTTTTTGTAGTTTATATATTTCTAGGAATTTATCCATTTCTTTCAGATTGGCCAATTTGTTGGCATATAATTGCTCATAATATTCTTTTTTTATTGTTTTTATTCCTATGGTATTGGTTGGGATCTCTCCTCTTTCATTTGTGATTTTATTTATTTGGATCCTTTCCTTTTTCTTTTTGTTCAAACTTGCTAGGGGTCTATCAATTTTGTTATTTTTTTCAAATAACCAGTTCCTGGTTTCATTTATCTGTTGTACTGTTTTTTTTTTTTTTTTTTTTTTTTGGATTCTATATCATTTATTTCTGCTTTGATCTTAATTATTTTCCTTCTTCTGCTGGTTTTGCACTTTTTTGCCATTTTTTCCCCAATTCTTTTAGGTGTAAGGTTAGGTTGTGCATTTGAGTTCTTTCTTCCTTCTTTAGGAAGTCCTATATTGCTATATAATTCCCTTTTATGACAACCTTTGCTGCATCCAGAGGTTTTGGCTGTTGTGTTTTCATTTTGATTGGCTTCTGTGTAATTTTTAATTTCCTCCTTAATTTTTTGGTTAACGAATTCATTCTTAAGTAGGATGGTCTCTAATCTCCAAGTATTCATGGTCTTTCCAAATTTTTTTCTGTGATTGATTTCAAGTTTCATAGAGTTGTGGTCTGAAAATATGCAAGGTATGATTTCAGTCCTTTGGTACTTATTGAGGACTGATTTGTGACCTAGTATGTGATCTATTCTGGAAAATGTTCCATGAGTACTCAAGAAGAATGTGTATTCTGCTGCTTTGGGATGAAATGTTCTGAATATATATGTTAAATCCATCCGGCCCAGTGTGTCATTCAAGGCCATCGTTTCCTTGTTGATTTTCTGCTTAGATGATCTGTCCATTCCTTTAAGTGGGGTATTGATGTCCCTTAATATTATGGTATTATTATCAATGAGTTTCCTTTATATTTGTGATTAATTTATTTATATATTTGGATGCCGCCACATGGGAGACATAAATATTTACAGTTGTTAGAGCTTCTTGGTAGATAATTTTGATATAGTACCTTTCTTCATCTCGTTACAGTAATTATTTTAAAATTTGGTTTGTCTGATATAAGTATGGCTATTCCAGCTTTCTTTTGATGAACATTAGCATGATAGATGGTTCTCCATCCCCTTACTTTCAATCTGCATGTGTCTTTATGTCTAAAATAAGTCTCTTGTGGGGCGCTTGGGTGGCGCAGTCGGTTGAGCGTCCGACTTCAGCCAGGTCACGATCTCGCGGTCCGTGAGTTCGAGCCCCGCGTCGGGCTCTGGGCTGATGGCTCAGAGCCTGGAGCCTGTTTCCGATTCTGTGTCTCCCTCTCTCTCTGCCCCTCGCCTGTTCATGCTCTGTCTCTCTCTGTCCCAAAAATAAATAAACGTTGAAAAAAAAATTTAAAAAAAATAAAATAAAATAAAATAAAATAAGTCTCTTGTAAGCAGCATATAGATGGGTCTTGTTTTTTCATCCATTCTGATACCCTATGTCTTTTTATTGGAGCATTTAGTCCATTAACATTTAGAATGAATACTAAAAGATATGAATTTAATGCCATTGTGTTGCCTGTTGAGTTGGTGTTTCTGATGATATTTTCTGGTCCTTTCTAATCTTTGTTGCTTTTGGTCTTTTTTCTTTTGTCTCTTCTCCACTCGAAGGGTCCCCTTTATAATTTCTTACAGGGCTGGTTTAGTAGTAACAAACTCCTTTAGTTTTTATTTTCCTGGGAAACTCTATCTCTCCTTCTACTTTGAATGACAGCCTTGCTGGATAAAGAATTCTTGGCTGCATATTTTTCCAATTCAGCACATTAAATATATCCTGCCACTCCTTTCTAGCCTGCCAAATTTTTGTGGATAGGTCTACTGCGAACCTGATCTGTCTTCCCTGATATGTTAAGGACTTTTTTCCCCTTTCTGCTTTCATAATTATTTCCTTGTCTGTGCATTTTGTGAATTTGTGTATGATATGCCTTGGTGATGGTCAGTTTTTTTTTTTTTTTTTTAATCTAATGGATTTTGATGTCTGTGTCCTTCAACAGATTAAGAAAGTTTTCCACTATAATTTGCTCACATAAATCTTCTGCCCCCTTTTCTCTCTCTTCATCTTCTGGCACTCCTATGATTTGGATGTTATTCCCTTTTAATAAGTCACTGAGTTCTCTAAGTCTTGTGTTGTGATCTTTTGCCTTTGTTTTCCTCTTTTTTTTCTGCTTCATTATTCTCCATAATTTTATATTCTAAATTGCTGATTTGCTGCTCTGCTTCATTCATCCTTGCCCTCGTGGCACCATTCAAGTTTGCATCTGAGTTATAGCATTTTAAATTTCATCCTGACTAGATTTTATTTCTTTAATCTCTACAGAAGGGGATTCTATGCTTTTTTAGTTCTAAATTCTAATTCAGACATCTTGCTTATATCTGTTTATTAACTCCCTGGCACTCATTTCTTCCTATTCTGTCTTTTGGGGTGAATGCCTTTGTTTTGTCATTGGAAGGAAGAAAAAATTTAATAAAAAAATAAAATTAAAAAATTAAAAACAGCACAAATAATCAAATAAAGGAAGGTAGATCCTAGGTGTGCTCGGTCTGCCTGCTGAAAGAAGTTTGAAAGAATAGAGAAAAAAGGGAAAAAAAGAAAAAAATGGTAAGAAAAAATTTAAAATTAAGAAAGATTAAATAATAAAGTAGAAGAAAATGAAGTGAAGAAAATGAAATAGAAAAAAATTTTTTAAATAAAAAATAAAGTAAAAAAATAAAAACAAATTTTTTTCTTTCTGTATCCAAGAATGAGGAAGGAAAGAAAGGGAAAAAAAAAGAAAAATTAAGCAAAAACATAAATGAAGAAAATGAAGAAATAAATGAGCCAGCAAACGGAATGAAACCTGAATGAAGTTACATCCAGTTTCCCCTAGATCTGAAACTATGAAGCCTTCTATAGTCAGTACATACATTAAGCAGATGGAGTTCCTTGTGCTGGTCTTCTAGGGGATGTGTTTGGAGGGTGCAGTTGGGCGGAGCTTGTTGTACTGGCTCTGTTCTTCACTAGCTGGTGCTGCTTACCTTACTGGGGTGGATCACTGTGGCTCACATGTGCATGTGTGTGCATGGGAGTGGTTGAAATGGCTTCACCCAGCTCCTTAGTCTCTGGTACAGGATTTCATGTTCTCACTGACCTGCAATCAAGCACCCATCCTTTGTCTCATGCCTCTATCCATACCCTGTCTCTACCATGTTCGTGTCCAAACTGTCCACCTGCCAAGCAGTACCTCCCTCCAGAATTTTATCTCCAATGGGGTTGTGTTTCAAAACCTCACTCTTCAGAGACCTCTGAGGCTTGGACCCATGCCAATTCTCTGGGTGATAGACTTGCTGAGCAGTGGCTGGGTGCTCACTTGCCCCAGAAAACATTCATGCTATCACACAGCAACACAGGTTCAGAGATTATGGCAAATCACAACACACAGCTGGCACCAGGTTTCAATGTACTTTGGCGTCTTTGTCCCAATGCCCGCAAATGTGGCTGCTCTCCAGGGATCACTGGGACCTCTGCCTGTGGGGAGGCCATATGACTCTACCAAATGCTCTCTAAGCAAGGGAACCATTTCTCCCCATGTGGCACATGGACCCCTCAGACCCCACTGCCAGCTCCTAAGGATTCTCTCTGTTTCCTCATGGGAGCACCACCATGCACTGAGATCCAGAACTTCAGACTATGCACTCCACTGTTTATAGAATCATGTTGGTATTGAAACCCTCTCCTTTCAGGGGCTCCTGGGTGGCTCAGTCAGTTAAGCATCTGACTTCAGGTCATGATCTCATGGTTTGTGGGTTCAAGCCCCTCATTGGGCTCTGTGCTGACAGCTCAGAGCCTAGAGTCTACTTCAGATTCTGCATCTCTCTCTCTCTCTCTCTCTCTCTCTCTCTCTCTCTCTCTCTGCCTCTCCCTCACTCACGCTCTGTCTCTCTCAAAAATGAATAAACATTAAAAAAAAAAAAAGAAAAAGAAAGAAACCCTCTCCTTTCTTCCCATCAATGGTTTTGGGGAACAGATTTGTTATTCAGTCCCTTGCGAGTTTTTTCACTCTTTCTCTCTTTCTCTACAGCTACTTTTGGGGCAGTGCTTTTCTTGCACAGTCCCAATTTGCCACACTTTCCCCTTTCTCTCTCTGTCTTCTCTCTGCAAAAACAACTCCCTATCCTCCACAGCTTTTCTGTCCTCTGGTTCACCTCTCTGCACCTTGTACCTGTTGGGTTCTGTGGTTCAAGTTATTCAGGTTGTTGTTGTATTAATACTGATATCAACTTCCTAGGTGTTCAAAATGTTTTGGTGCTGATCTATCTGTGTTTCAGGGACAAGATAAGCTCAGGGTTTCCATGCTGTTCTGCCATCTTAACTCCCCCCTCAAAACCTCTATTTTTCCCATTTTCTAATTGAATTGTTTCACTTATTTGCTGTTAGTGTTGAGAGGTCTTTTTATTCTAGATACCAATTTTCTGTTAAATAAATGGTTTGCAAATATTTTCATCTAGTCTATGTTTTGTTATTTACCCTTTTAACAGGGTCTCTCATGGATCAAAGTTTTTAATCAGTACTATTTATCAATTTTTCTTTTATTGATTATACTTTTGATGTACAGTCTAACAATTCTTCACCACATCCTATGTCCTCCAAATTTTGATTTAAATTTTTTCATTTTTCATTTTAGGCCTTCCATTCTATTTTAGGTGTTGATCTAAGTGTCTAACTTCTCCAATACCACACAGTCATAAATACTGTAGTTATGTAAGTATTGAAATCAGTTAGAGTGATTTCACCCACTATATTTTTCTTTTTCAGAAGCATTTTAGATATCGTAGAGCCTGTGACTTTTCATATAAATTTTACAATAAATTTATCTATGTCCTCAATAAAGCCTTGCTGGGATTTTGATAGCAATTGACATCTTTACTATGCTGAGTCTTCCAATCTGTGAATAGGGTATGTCTCGCCACTATTTAGGTCTTCTTTGATTTCTCCCATTAGCATTTTTTCAGTTTTTAGCATATAAGTCCTGTATATATTTTGTCAGATTTGCACTTAAGCATATCTTTTCTTTAAAGCATTTGTGCGTGGTATTTTATTACTAATTTTCAGTTCCATGTATTCATTACAATAGAAGTGTGATTTATTTTGTATGTAGATCTTGAAACCTACCATGTTGCTGAATTCACTTATTAGTTTTAGGAGATTTTGCTGTGTAAATTTCTTGGGATTGTCTACATAGACAATCATATCATTTGAGAAGAGGGGCAGTTTTACTTCTTCCTTTCTGATTTGTGTGTCTTGTATTTCTTTTTGTTGCCTTATTGCAATGGCTAGAGCTTCAATGACTATATTAAATCACAGAGATGAGAATGAGCATCCTTGCCTTATCTTCAGTCTTGGGGGAACCACTAAGTCTTTCACCACTAAGGACGATGCCAGCTACAGGTTCTTTATCAGTTTGACGATACTCCTTCTATTCTTAACATGTTGAGAGACTTTATCATAAATGATGTTGAATTTTTTTCAAATACTTTTTCTACATCAATTAATACAATAATATGGGTTATTTTTCCTTCAACCTGTTAATGTGGATTGCATTGATTCACTTATGAATATTGAACCAGACTTGAATATCTGAAATAAACCCTATTTGGGCATGGTATACAGTTATTTTTATATATTGCTGAATTCTACTATTTTTAAAGGATATTCATGTCTATATTCAAGAATGATACTGGTCTATGAGTTTCTCTTTTTGTACTATCTTTGTCTAATAACAGGAAAGATTTATTGGTCTCTGCCTCCAGTTCCTAGCAGAGATCTTCTGAAATTCTTAAAATTTTCTAAGTGGTAAGAGCACTGGGAGCATCTTTTGTTCTAACATTTGGTATTTGATTCCAGTTCCTGAAACAGAGCATTTAGATCCCTTGGAATTTCCTGGTTGATAGGAATATCTTTTTTCACTTGAGGTGACTCTTGGTGAGCTCCTAGACAGGAACTTGTCACCAGAAAGACCAAGCCATGACCAGAAACTTGGAATTTTCAGTCTCATCACACATTCTCTGTAAAGTAGAAATGGAGTTAATAGTTAATCATGCTTATATGATGAAGCCTCCATAACAATCTCAGAGTACAGGGTTTAAGAACTTCTAGGTTGTTGAACACATAAAGGTACTGGGTGGGTAACATTCCTGGCAAGGGCATGGATGCTCTGTGCCCCTTCCCTCATACTTTCCCTATTCATCTATTCCATCTTGATGTTCATATGCATTCTTTACCATATTTTGTATAATAAACCAGTAAATGAAAGTATTGCCCTGAATTCCATGAGCCATTCAAATTATCAAGCTCAAGGAGGGGGTGATGGGAATCCTGATGTTTAGCTGGTAAGTCAGTTAAGCATCTGACTTCAGGTCATGATCTCATGGTTTGTGGGTTATTTGCTGTTAGTGTTGAGGGGTGTTAGGGAAGTTAGTGTCAGGGGACAACCTGAGACTTGCAATTGTCATCTGAAATGGTACGTGTGTGTGTGTGTGTGTGTGTGTGTGTGTGTGTGTGTGCAGGGGTGGGTGTCTTGTTTAATGGAATCCTTAAACTGTATGATCTGATATTATCTCTAGGTAGATAGTGTCAGAATTTAGTTAAATTGGAGGGCACCCAGCTTGTGTCAGAGAATTGCATAATGTGTGGAAAACCCACACACCTGGTATTAAAAGTGTGCAGGTAGTAATAGTGTGAGTATAAAGGAGAGATATACAAAGTGTGTTTTTCCTTTACAGGTATCCAGGTATACTGGCTTCATGGAATGGATTGGAAAGTGTTCATTTCTGTTCTATTTTCTGTAAGAGATAGTGTAGGATTGGTATTAATTCTTCTTTCAAAGTTTGATTAAATTCTCAAATAAGACTTCGGGTCTGAGAGTTTCTTTT
The DNA here is from genome assembly GCF_028749965.1 of Puma concolor. Classification (NCBI taxonomy): domain Eukaryota; kingdom Metazoa; phylum Chordata; class Mammalia; order Carnivora; family Felidae; genus Puma; species Puma concolor. The sequence goes on along the minus strand of NC_141670.1, from coordinate 104,065,562 downwards.
TTTAGAATATTTCAAATATGAATTTAATTCACGTAATAGTATAAGGATGTTCAAATTATTTTATACTGAATTGTAGTAGTTTGTGTTTTATGAGGAATTGATAAATTTTATTTATCAAATTTATGTGTATAAGGTTGTTAATAGTATTCTTTTGTTGTCCTTTTGATGTTTGCAGGATGAGTAATGATAACCTGTGTTTTATTTTTTTTTTCAATATGTGAAGTTTATTGTCAAATTGGTTTCCATACAACACCCAGTGCTCATCCCAAAAGGCGCCCTCCTCAATACCCATCACCCACCCTCCCCTCCCTCCCACCCCCCATCAACCCTCAGTTTGTTCTCAGTTTTTAAGAGTCTCTTATGCTTTGGCTCTCTCCCACTCTAACCTCTTTTTGTTTTCCTTCCCCTCCCCCATGGGTTTCTGTTAAGTTTCTCAGGATCCACGTAAGAGTGAAACCATATGGTATCTGTCTTTCTCTGTATGGCTTATTTCACTTAGCATCACACTCTCCAGTTCCATCCACGTTGCTACAAAGGGCCATATTTCGTTCTTTCTCATTGCCCTGTAGTACTCCATTGTGTATATAAACCACAATTTCTTTATCCATTCATCAGTTGATGGACATTTAGGCTCTTTCCATAATTTGGCTATTGTTGAGAGCGCTGCTATAAACATTGGGGTACAAGTGCCCCTATGCATCAGTACTCCTGTATCCCTTGGGTAAATTCCTAGCAGTGCTATTACTGGGTCATAGGGTAGGTCTATTTTTAATTTTCTGAGGAACCTCCACACTGTTATCTAGAGTGGCTGCACCAACTTGCATTCCCACCAACAGTGCAAGAGGGTTCCCGTTTCTCCACATCCTCGCCAGCATCTATAGTCTCCTGATTTGTTCATCTTGGCCACTCTTACTGGCGTGAGGTGATATCTGAGTGTGGTTTTGATTTGTATTTCCCTGATGAAGAGCGACGTTGAGCATCTTTTCATGTGCCTGTTGGCCATCCGGATGTCTTCTTTAGAGAAGTGTCTATTCATGTTTTCTGCCCATTTCTTCACTGGGTTATTTGTTTTCGGGTGTGGAGTTTGGTAAGCTCTTTATAGATTTTGGATACTAGCCCTTTGTCTGATATATCATTTGCAAATATCTTTTCCCATTCCGTTGGTTGCCTTTTAGTTTTGTTGGTTGTTTCCTTTGCTGTGCAGAAGCTTTTTATCTTCATAAGGTCCCAGTAGTTTATTTTTGCTTTTAATTCCCTTGCCTTTGGGGATGTGTCAAGTAAGAAATTGCTACGGCTGAGGTCAGAGAGGTCTTTTCCTGCTTTCTCCTCTAGGGTTTTGATGGTCTCCTGTCTCACATTCAAGTCCTTTATCCATTTTGAGTTTATTTTTGTGAATGGTGTGAGAAAGTGGTCTAGTTTCAATCTTCTGCATGTTGCTGTCCAGTTCTCCCAGCACCATTTGTTAAAGAGACTGTCTTTTTTCCATTGGATATTCTTTCCTGCTTTGTCAAAGATTGGTTGGCCATATGTTTGTGGGTCTAGTTCTGGGGTTTTTTTTCTATTCCTTTGGTCTATGTGTCTGTTTTTGTGCTGATACCATGCTGTCTTGATGATTACAGTTTTGTAGTAGAGGCTAAAGTCTGGGTTGGTGATGCCTCCTGCTTTGGTCTTCTTCTTCAAAATTACTTTGGCTATTCGGGGCCTTTTGTGGTTCCATATGAATTTTAGGATTGCTTGTTCTAGTTTCGAGAAGAATGCTGGTGCAATTTTGATTGGGATTGCATTGAATGTGTAGATAGCTTTGGGTAGTATTGACATTTTAACAATATTTATTCTTCCAATCCATGAGCATGGAATGTTTTTCCATTGCTTTAAATCTTCTTCAATTTCCTTCATAAGCTTTCTATAGTTTTCAGCATACAGATCTTTTACATCTTTGGTTAGATTTATTCCCAGGTATTTTATGCTTCTTGGTGCAATTGTGAATGGGATAAGTTTCTTTATTTGTCTTTCTGTTGCTTCATTATTAGTGTATAAGAATGCAACTGATTTCTGTACATTGATTTTGTATCCTGCAACTTTGCTAAATTCACGTATCAGTTCTAGCAGACTTCTGGTGGAGTCTGTCGGATTTTCCATGTATAATATCATGTCATCTGCAAAAAGTGAAAGCTTGACTTCATCTTTGCCAATTTTGATGCCTTTGATTTCCTTTTGTTGTCTGATTGCTGATGCTAGCACTTCCAACACTATGTTAAACAACAGCGGTGAGAGTGGACATCCCTGTCGTGTTCCTGATCTCAGGGAAAAAGCTCTCAGTTTTTCCCCATTGAGGATGATGTTAGCTGTGGGCTTTTCATAAATGGCTTTTATGATGTTTAAGTATGTTCCTTCTATCCTGACTTTCTCGAGGGTTTTTATTATGAAAGGGTGCTGAATTTCGTCAAAGGCCTTTTCTGCATCGATTGACAGGATCATATGGTTCTTATCTTCTCTTTTATTAATGTATCACGTTGATTGATTTGCGGATGTTGAACCAGCCCTGCATTCCAGGAATGAATCCCACTTGATCATGGTGAATAATTCTTTTTACATGCTGTTGAATTCGATTTGCTAGTATCTTATTGAGAATTTTTGCATCCATATTCATCAGGGATATTGGCCTGTATCTCTCTTTTTTTACTGGATCTCTGTCTGGTTTAGGAATCAAAGTAATACTGGCTTCATAGAATGAGTCTGGAAGTTTCCTTCCCTTTCTATTTCTTGGAATAGCTTGAGAAGGATAGGTATTATCTCTGCTTTAAACGTCTGGTAGAACTCCCCTGGGAAGCCATCTGGTCCTGGACTCTTATTTGTTGGGAGATTTTTGATGACTGATTCAATTTCTTCACTGGTTATGGGTCTGTTGAAGCTTTCTTTTTCCTCCTGATTGAGTTTTGGAAGAGTGTGGGTGTTTAGGAATTTGTCCATTTCTTCCAGGTTGTCCAGTTTGTTGGCATATAATTTTTCATAGTATTCCCTGATAATTATTTGTATATCTGAGGGATTGGTTGTAATAATTCCATTTTCATTCATGACTTTATCTATTTGGGTCATCTCCCTTTTCTTTTTGAGAAGCCTGGCTAGAGGTTTATCAATTTTGTTTATTTTTTCAAAAAACCAACTCTTGGTTTCATTGATCTGCTCTACAGTTTTTTAAGATTCTATATTGTTTATTTCTGCTCTGATCTTTATTATTTGTCTCCTTCTGCTGGATTTAGGCTGTCTTTGTTGTTCTGCTTCTACCTTTAGGTGTGCTGTTAGATTTTGTATTTGGGATTTTTCTTGTTTCTTGAGATAGGCCTGGATTGCAGTGTATTTTCCTCTCAGGACTGCCTTGGCTGTATCCCAAAGCGTTTGGATTGTTGTATTTTCATTTTCATTTGTTTCCATATATTTTTTAATTTCTTCTCTAATTGCCTGGTTGACCCACTCATTTGTTAGTAGGGTGTTCTTTAACCTCCATGCTTTTGGAGGTTTTCCAGACTTTTTTCCTGTGGTTGATTTCAAGCTTCATAGCATTTTGGTCTGAAAGTATGCATGTATGATTTAAGTTCTTGTATACTTATGAAGGGCTGTTTTGTGACCCAGTATGTGATCTATCTTGGAGAATGTTCCATGTGCACTTGAGAAGAAAGTATATTCTGTTGTTTTGGGTTGTAGAGTTCTAAATAAATCTGTCAAGTCCATCTGATCCAATGTATCATTCACGGCCCTTGTTTCTTTATTGACCATGTGTCTAGATGATCTATCCATTTCTGTAAGTGGAGTGTTAGAGTCCCCTGCAATTACCACATTCTTATCAATAAGGTTGCTTATGTTTGTGAGTAATTGTTTTATATATTTGGGGGCTCTGGTATTTGGTGCATAGACATTTATAATTGTTAGCTCTTCCTGATGGATAGACCTTGTGATTATTATATAATGCCCTTCTTCATCTCTTGTTACAGCCTTTAATTTAAAGTCTAGTTTGTCTGATATAAGTATGGCTACTCCAGCTTTCTTTCGGCTTCCAATGGCGTGATAAATAGTTCTCCATCCCCTCACTCTCAATCTGAAGGTGTCCTCAGGTCTAAAATGAGTCTCTTGTAGACAGCAAATAGATGCGTCTTGTTTTTTTATCCATCCTGATACCCTATGTATTTTGGTAGGCACATTTAGTCCATTTACATTCAGTGTTATTATAGAGAGATATGGGTTTAGAGTCATTGTGATGTCCATAGGTTTCATGCTTGTAGTGATGTCTCTGGTACTTTGTCTCACAGGATACCCCTTAGGATCTCTTGTAGGGCTTGTTTAGTGGTGACAAATTCCTTCAGTTTTTGTTTGTTTGGGAAGACCTTTATCTCTCCTTCTAGTCTAAATGACAGACTTGCTGGATAAAGGATTCTCGGCTGCATATTTTTTTCTGTTCATCACATTGAAGATCTCCTGCCATTCCTTTCTGGCCTGCCAAGTTTCAGTAGAGAGATCGGTCACAAGTCTTATAGGTCTCCCTTTACACATTAGAGCACTTTTATCTCTAGCTGCTTTCAGAATTTTCTCTTTTTTCTTGTATTTTGCCAGTTTCACTATGATATGTCGTGCAGAAGATCCATTCAAGTTACGTCTGAAGGGAGTTCTCTGTGCCTCTTGGATTTCAATGCCTTTTTCCTTCCCCAGATCCGGGAAGTTCTCAGCTATGATTTCTTCAAGTTCACCTTCAGCACCTTTCCCTCTCTCTTCCTCCTCTGGAATATCAATTATGCGTATATTATTTCTCTTTAGTGCATCACTTAGTTCTCTAATTTCCCCCTCATACTCCTGGATTTTTTTATCTCTCTTTTTCTCAGCTTCTTCTTTTTCCATAATTTTATCTTTTAGTTCACCTATTCTCTCCTCTGCCTCTTCCATCCGAGCCGTAGTTGTCTCCATTTTATTTTGCAGCTCATTGACAGCATTTTTTTTTAGCTCCCCCTGGCTGTTCCTTAGTCCCTTGATCTCTGTAGCAAGAGATTCTCTGCTATCCTTTATACTGTTTTCAAGCCCAGCAATTAATTTTATGACTATTATTCTATTCACTTTCTGTTACATTGTTTAAATCATTTTTGATCAGTTCGTTAGCTGTTGTTATTTCCTGGACGTTTTTCTGAGGGGAATCCTTCCGTTTCATCATTTTGGATAGTCCCTGGAGTGGTGTGGGACTGCAGGGCACTTCCCCTGTGCTGTGGTGTATAACTGGAGTTGGTGGGCGGAGTCGCAGTCAGACCTGATGTCTGCCCCCAGCCCACCGCTGGGGCCACAGTCAGACTGGTATGTGCCTTCTCTTCCCCTCTCCTAGGCTCAGGAATCACTGTGGGGTGGCGTGGCAGTCTGGGCTGCTTGCACACTGCCAGGCTTGTGGTGCTGGGGATCTGGTGTATTAGCTGGTCTGGATTGGCAAGGTGCACAGGGGTGGGAGGGGCAGGCTCAGCTTGCTTTTCCAGCTCCCTTTTACTTTGGTAATCCACTTCGGGAGGGGCCCTGCTGCACTGGGAGGGAGTCAGAGCTGCCGCCAGAGGGATGGATCCGCAGAAGCACAGCATTGGGTGTTTGCGCGGTGCAAGCAAGTTCCCTGGCAGGAATAGGTTCCCTTTGGGATTTTTGCTGGGGGATGGGCGAGGGAGATGGCACTGGTGAGTGCCTTTGTTCCCCGCCAAGCTGAGCTCTGTCCTCCGGGGCTCAACAACTCTCCCTCCCGTTGTCGTCCAGCCCTCCAGTTCTCGGAGCAGAGCTATTAGCTTATAACCTTCCAGATGTCAAGTCCTGCTTGCTGTTGGAACACAGTCTGTCAGGCCCCTCCACTTTTGCAAGCCAGACTCAGGGGCTCTGCTTGGCCGGCAGGCCCCCTCCGCCCCAGCTCCCTCCCGCCAGTCCGTGGAGCGCGCACCTCCTCGCCGCCCTTCCTACCCTCTTCTGTGGGCCTCTCGTCTGCGCTTGGCTCCGAAGTCTCCGTTCTGCTAATCCTCTGGCGGTTTTCTGGGTTATTTAGGCAGGTGTAGGTGGAATCTAAGTGATCAGCAGGACGCACGGTGAGCCCAGCGTCCTCCTACGCCTCCATCTCCCCTGGTATTTTATAGTTTTTGATGCAATTGTAAATAGGATTGATTCCTTGATTTCTCTTCCTGCTTCTTCATTATTGGTGTATAGAAATGCAACCAATTTTTGTACACTGATTTTATATCCTGCAACTTTGCTGAACTTTGGATCAGTTTTAGCAGGTTTTGGTGGAGTCTTTCAGGTTTTCCATGTGAAGAGTGAAAGTTTGACTTCTTTTTGAAGGTTTATTTAACTTGCTGTTGTTTGTTGTTGTTGTTGTCTGATTGCTGAGGCTAGGACTTCCAACACTGTGTTAAACAGCAGTGGTGAGAATGGACATCCCTGTCATGTTCCCAACCATAGGGGGAAAGCTCTCAGTTTTTTCCATTAAGGATGGTATCAGTTGTGGGCCTTTCATATATGCCTTTATGATGTTGAGGTACGTTCCTTCTACTCCTACTTTCTTGAGGGTTTTTATCAAGAAAGGATGTTGTATTTTGTCAAATGCTTTTTCTGCATCTATTGAAAAGATCATATGGTTTTTATCCTTTCTTTTATTAATATGATGCGTCACATTGATTGATTTCAAATATTGAACCAGCCCTACAGCTCAGAAATGAATCCCACTTGATCATGGTGAATAATTCTTTTAATATATTATTGAATTCAATTTGCTAGTACCTTGTTGACAATTTTTTGTATCCAGGTTCATCAGGGATATTGTCCTATAATTCTCCTTTTTAGTAGGGTCTTTATCTAGTTTTGGAATCAAGGTGATGCTGGCTTCATAGAATGAGTTTGGAAGCTTTCCTTACATTTCTATTTTTCAGAACAGTTTGGCAAGAATACGTATTAACTCTTCTTTAGCTGTCTGGTAGAATTCCCCTGGGAAGCCATCTGGTCCAGGACTCTTATTTGTTGGGGGATTTTTGATTAATGATTCAATTTCTCTGCTGGTTATGGGTCTGTTCAAATTTTCTATTTCTTCCTTTTTCAGTTTTGTTAATGTCTGAGTTTCTATGAATTTGTCCATTTCTTCCAAATTGATCAGTTTTTTGACATATAATTTTTTATAGCATTCCTTTATAATTGTTTGTATTTCTGTGGTGTTGGTTGTGATCTCTCCTTTTTCACTCCTGATTTATCTATATGGGCCCACTTTCCTTTCTTTTTTGAGAGGTCTGGCTAGGAGTTTATCAATTTTGTTTATTCTTTCAAAAAACCAACTCTTAGTTTTATTTATCTGTTCTTCTGGTTTTTGTTTGTTTGTCTCTATAATGTTTGTTTCTGCTCTAATCTTTATTATTTTCCTCCTTCTCCTGGCTTTGGGCTTTATTTGCTGCATTTCTAGCTCCTTGAGGTGTAAGGTTAGTTTGTGTATTTGGGATCTTTCTTGCTTCTTGAGATAGGCCTGAATTGCAATGTACTTTCCTCTTATGACTGCCTTTCCTCCATCCCAAAGAGTTTAGACTGTCATGTTTTCATTTTCATTTGCTTCAATGCAATTTTTTCTTCTTTCAATTCCTGGGTAACCAATTCATTCTTTAATAGGATGTTCCTTAATTTCCATGTATTTGAGGGCTTTCCAAATTTTTTCTTGTGGTTGATTTCAAGTTTCATAGCTCTGTGATCTGAAAATATGCATGGTATGATCTCAATCTTTTTGTACCTTTTGAGGGATGGTTTGTGCCCCATATGTGATCTGTTCTGGAGAATGCTCTATGTGTACTTGAGAATAATGTGTATTCTGATGCTTTAGGATGAAATGTTCTGAATATATCTGTTAAATCAATCTGGTCCAGTGTGTCACTCAAAGCCATTGTTTCCTTGTTGATTGTCTGCTTAGATGATCTGTCCATTGTTGTAAGTGGGATATTAAAGTCCCCTACTATCCCAACCCTTAAGAGACAACTTCTGATAGGCATAACACTGTAGCTTGTACACAGAGGCATAAAAAATAGCTAGACTTTAGGCACCTCATCATCTAGTTCCAAAGTCGGCCAATTACAGCTTGTGCTGAAGACGGTTTAGTGCTTGCTTTTGTACAGCCCATTAACACAGAATGTTTTTTACATTTTTAGATGGTTGAAAGATAATCATAAGAACATATTTCATGACACATGCAAACTGTATGAAATTTAAATTTCAGTGTCTGGAAAAATAAAACTGTTTGACTGGAAGAGAATCATGCTCATTGTTGACATATTGTCTATGGTTTCTTTCATGTTATAATGGCAGAATTGCATATTTGCAACAGAGACTGTATGGCCCTCAAAGAAGAAACTATTACCAACTGATCCTTTGCAGAAAAGAGTTTGCCAAACTCTGATCTTATTAAAGAGACAGAATGGACACAAATATCCATAGCCCAAAGCAAGACAGTAAAAGCCACATCCATACACAGAAAAGACATTTTCTAAAAATTCAAGCAAGGCAGATCCACAAATGCTGAATAGAGAAAATAGAGTGTGATTTAGGCCTAGAAGAAAGGTTACAGATGAAAAAAGACTACTTATTTCACACTGAGGGAATAGCCTCTCCAAAGGCACTGAGGCTGTGGTAGGAATGGTTATCCTAGAGATAGGGACTGCTGAGAAATACAAAGTGGGGAAGGTAGGGTTGGCTCTGATACTTGTTGCCAATACTCATGACTAGAAGACAGCATTGAAAGAGGGTCCCTTTAAAAAACAAACAAAGGGGGGCCTGGGTGGCTCAGTCGATTAGGTGTCTGACTCAGCTCAGGTCATGATCTCATGGTTCATGAGTTCAGACCCTGTGTTGGGCTCTGTGCTGACAGCTCAGAGCCTGGAGCTTGCTTCCGATCTGTGTCTCCCTCTCTCTGCCCCTCCCCTGCTCATGCTTTGTCTCTCAAAAATAAACATTAAAAAATTAAACAAACAAACAAAAACACACGCTGACTAAGTGAAGCAGAAGCATTGAAGAGCTCTCTACCCTTTAGGGTAGGAACCACAACAGAAAGTAATGGATACATGTAAAAGAAGAGCTAAGCAATGCTTTTATGGGAATGTTCTAGAGTTTATCTTGCCAGAGAGGGTGTAATAACCAAGTCTTTCTTAGAAAATATTGCAAAATTGTCAGAGATGAGGGATTAACTAGACATCAGCTAAAGGTATAAATAGTCTGAAAGCATAATATATAGTACATGTTTTCTTCACCTGGCTGAGAATTCTGTCACTCAGAAGGACGAGGTATCTGGTAGAACTGGTATTCTGTTCTTAATTCTGGCCAATATGGAAAGACTGGATGGTGAGGGTGGGAGTGACAGAAAGCTTGAGAATATTACTGTTGTCAACTCTGGCTATGAGGTGAGGTAGGACATGCGACATACAGTTAGGTGGGAATCCTAAGCTTCCAGAAACCCGGTTAATGATGTTTAGAAATGTCCATATGATCTGGTCTGAATTTTTAAAATAGAAACTGGCTAAAGTGGGATGAGAAGCCCCAAAATTTAAGTTTCCCACAACATAGCATTAGGTATCACATGAGAAAAAAACAAAAAGAAGCAGGCACAGAATATTATAAGGTTGCATAATATCAATATTCTGTACTCCACTATAGAGCAGAAATTCATTTGATTATAAGCAGAAATTTCATTTGATTATATCTAACAAGAGTGGTCTTGGGGAAGGCCTATAATAAACTAATTTTTGTGAAAAGTTCTTATAGCCAAAAAGAAAAAAAAAGAGCAACAGAAAGATAGAGACAGAAATAATTTTTTTTTTTCTATTTTGAGAGCAAGAAGTTGAACAAGTAAAAGCTAGATCCACTAATTTGGAAATGAGAGCATGTAACTGTGTATATTTGATATTTTTATATTCATCTTAATTACCATAAAAGAAAATTGGAGATACCTTATGCCTTTAAAAAATTGTATTTAACGATTCTACACCAAAAAAAAGTAAGATTGAACATTTCAGCAAAGTTGCAGTATACAAAATAAACACACAAAAACCAATTGTGTTGTGCTTCTAAGCACTAGTAATGAACAATCTGAAAAGGAAATTAAGAAAACAATAAAAAAATTGATTTACAATATCATCAAGAAGAATAAAATACTTAAGGATATACTTAACCATGGAGACAAGTTAAGGGGCTCAACTGCGTTGTCCTACTGTTCAAGTGAACCCCTCCAATTGTGCATGGAGTCAGCAACAGATTGGTAAGCTTATAGTATGAGAAGGACTAACAACTGGTGTGTTAGAGGAACTGCTACTGAAAATCTTTAGGAAATAAGAAGACAAACAGTATAGATTAGACATGAGTAAATTCTTAACTTCCCCAAGAAGGAAAATGGGGATTTTAAGCCTTAAATTTGAGGCCAGTTAAATTCTAGAGTGATGTAATAAAGGAAGGGAGATAAGCAACATAGATTTTTAGTAAAAACAAGTTTTGTCCAAACACTACATATTTTTTTGTGTTGCTAGACTAACAGCAGAACACTGGTCAGGGCATAACCTATTTACCCATGAATCTCAGCTCTGTTACTAACTGCAGAAGTCAGATGACTTTCTTAACCTATCTAAGCCTCAGTTTCCTAGACTATAATCTGGGGATTTTCATAACTACTGAACGCTTCTACGGAGAAGCAGTAAACAAAATAACTCATGTAAAATGTTTAGTACAGTTCTTAAAAAAGAGTGGTAGATAAGCTTTAGTTATTGTGATTTTTTTTTCTGTCAAAATTTTTAAAGTAAGAACAGGTTTGAAAGAATGTTATAAATTTAAGACTCAAACCCCTCAGGAAATGTTTTACTTTTCATTAAAATACTTTTTTGTCCCAATCTGTAGTCACTGAGGAGTAACTTTTTATATTTTATACTGTCCTGGGTTCATTTTTACAAACACAAATGTTTATGGATTTGACCGCTAGTGGAACACAAGACTAATATTGTAGCTGAATGTTAAAAAAGTCTTAGGGTCCTTCTAGGGAACTTTGACATTTATGTTTTAACCTCCCTAATGTTTAGCTGACTTGTCTATAAGTTACACTTTAATAAAACTAAGATTGCACACAGTATATTAGGGATTAAGCAAGGTATGATTTGATCTAATACATGCAGGAATGTGTGTACATATTAAATGGAGACATGATAAAGGATTAACAATGGTTATTTCTGGGTGGTACCAAGTACAGATGTCTTTTTACTTTGTTTTGGTTATAAGTATTTTTTTCCTACAATGAAAAAAATATATATGTGCATATATATATATATATATATATATCCATATATGTGGGAAATATTTTAAAATTTAACAAGTGGGACAATCAGGAATGTCAAAATGTCAAAATCTAAATTGTTTATAATTGGATGTAAACACACTTGGAATGTATTTGTTTCAATTTTCTAGCCAGTTAGGTTTAGTGAACAGGAATCATGGCCTTTAGCCTCAGGAAAAAGTCAAACACATTTCAGAATATTTATTTATTCATCAAATATACATTGTTTCAAAGATATGCTGCATGCTATGTTATATATTAGGGATAAAATGATAAATTGGATACAGTGCAATTCTGGGTGACAGAGCCTTTTGGCCTTCATATAAAAGAACAGAAACCTATTTTCCTAAGTCAGGCTTAGAGGTACATTAGAATCATCTGAAGAGCCCATAATACCACCACTGCCAAGGCCCTGTCTGCAGAGATCCTGATTTAATTAAAAAGCGATTCAGGTGAATCTAATATGCAGCCACAGCCTGAGGAATAGGAATTGAAACTGATAGATAGTGGATATGAGGAGGGATGTGCAGGGGTGAAGGGAGGAGGAGCTTGGGGTGGAGGTCAGATGGACAATGATGTTTAAAATGTTTTACTGAAGAGAACCTGGCCCCTTTAATAAAGGATACATCTTTGCCAGCCATCCTGAGACAGGTGGGGAAAAAAATGCTAGAATCTTGTGACATAGCTCAGTAAAAACAAAATTCCATGTGCATATAATTTATCACAAACCACATTCTCCAGTGGAGAGAAGGCTGCCAAACCCCGGGCTTATATGGCACATGGGATGGATCAGGCTAAAAAAGACCAAAGAGCAGAAGCACACCAGAATTGAAGAGGCACAAAAGGTCACTGGGACAAGTCTCAGCAGCTGGCAATAAAGAAAACACCACCACCACCACCACCAACAACAACAACAACAATAACAACAAAACATCTGGGGAGATTGGCAAATAGATTCTGAGAGGCTGAGGGCCATGAGAGCCTGACAGCATCAGCGAGATCTGGCTGCTGGTGGCCAGTCCAGGCTGGGGACTATAGTTAGGGGCTTTGAGTACAGACCCCAGGGGGGTGAAAGCGAATAAGAAAGTGCCATTATCTTAGTTTGGGGACTGCATCAGAGGCTATAATGTGAAGGTAAGTGTATAGAAGAGAAAAATAGAGACACAGTTCTTAAAACTAAGATATAAAGAAAGATGTGATCACAGAAGTAAGTCAACAGTCTATCTGACCAATGACTATGGATATGCCATCTTTACAATGATCTTTTAATGCTCCTCATGGAGGAAAGATTCAGAGCCTCCAGCTAGGCTCAAGTGGCATTAGCTACAGTTAAGTGGCTCCAGCTGCATGTCCTCAAATGTGCCCCATATAAGCAAGGCTCTGATGATCATTATAAGGCAGAGTGGAAATAGGTTCTAGGGAGAAGGTAATGGAGGCTCCCCCCCGCTTCTTGGGGCCTAGGGCTGGGAGAACACCTCTCTTCCTCCTCCAGCTGCACATCAGAGGAAGGTAAGTTCTCCCTGGATCTTGTGGGTTCATGAGCAGTTTGCTCCTGTGCTGAACTTAGGTGTCCAGAAAGCTGAAAGGAGGTAAATCAGGAACGTTGGAGAGACTATTAGCATGGGGTAAGAATGTTCACAACATAGGAGAGGGCTATTGGGGAACACTCCTCATGTTCTGTAACAGCGGCACTCGGGGGACAGCAAGAGACTCCTTTCTTTGTTTAGAAGGGGGAAGAATCATTTGTTTGTTTAAGAGAATGAAAGGCAGTACAACTATATTAATGAGATTTTCATAGCAATGCACATTGCCAATATTAACAAATGATTTTAAGCTAAAGTTCCTGGTACATGATATAAGGTTCAATGTCAGTTCTATGAAAAGAGGTTTATTCTGAGACCAGAACAATAAGCAATAGATCAAGCAGTTACCAATAAGACTAGCATTTATTGAGGAAGTTTTCATTACCAGCAATGTATTTCTGTATGTAGAAAAGCACCCAGAAGTGTGCCTGCTGCTGCTGCTACACAACTGGTCTATTTAAAAACATAAAAACTTAATAGGCAGAATAATATAAGGGTTAAGAGACAAAATGACGGAGCAAAAAGCATTACTCTGCTGCTTTTTCACGTGGGTGATTTTGAACAAGTCACTTAATTTCTGTCCGCTGTTTCCATCAACTGTAACACCGAGGTAACGATAGTACCATAGGGTCATAGTGAGAATTAATTGGGTTTATATTCATAAAATGCTTACAGCAGTACCTAGAATGTAGCAGGTAAAAATATAACAAGTGTTCTCTATTATGGTAAGTTTTATTAAGTAATATATTTTAAAATCTCCTAATTCAGTAGTTCCCGAACTCAGCTACTTATTGGAATCTCCTGGGGGGTACTTCAAAATGTAGGACAAATGGATCCCACCCCCTGAGCTACTGATGTAACTGATTTGGATACAGCGTGGGTCTTCGGGTTAAACCTCCCTAGATGATTCTAATGGCTAGTCAAGTTTGAAGAATCGCTAATATAAGTAACTCCCTTGCTTTAAGTAATGGGAGTTTTGTTTAATTAAATAGATCATTCTTATAATAAGTGAGTCTAATCTATTCACGAATGACAGCTAATCAAATGGCAGATATAGAACCAACTGGAAAGTGCCAGCTTTGTGGCCCAAATTTTGGAAGTGTTAGCATTGAGTTCATAATGCTGATTTTATAGATTCTTATACTAGGAGAATGACCATAAAACCCATGCAAACCAATAAATTGTCAAAATGATGGAGCAAGAGATTAATTGAGCCAGATGCTTTCTCAAGGAGCCACAAAGGGGAAATGTCCCTTCTCATATGTATGTACCCCTGCAAAGTTTATACACAAAGACTATACTCAGAATCCTTTATTATTCCTGTGGGTTGTTTTATGACGAGGGTAACACCTAATTGCTGATGTTCTCATGATACTGTCATGACAATGTAGCCCACATGCCACTGGTTTAAACAGAAATTCTCCCCCAAACCACTTCTGAGTCACTTCTACAAAACATAGTCACCAATGCTACATTTTCCAGGAAATGTGAGCATGTCGTAGAATGGGAAATCAGTTTTTTATCTCAGAGTCTGAATAATAAGTAGTTCTTTTGGCCAAAGGGAGATCAAAGTGTTTTCATCGCCCATTAGCACAGCAGAATCTGATGATTGTAGAGCAACCACAGCCACGAAATAGCAGGTGGACGTGGGATGCTCAGGTTAGAGACTTAGCAAGCCACAGAATGCCTGAGGTTGGTAAAGCAAGGCAGCTAGCCAGAATTTTGTGCAGTGTTTGGAAGGAAGCAAAACTTCCTGAAGAAACTGATTGCCTACTGCTTAAGGACCAAGTTCTCTGATTTGTACTGAGAATTCTGAATTACACAGGACCGGTACTGACAAGAGCCCTTCAGCGCTACATTGGTCAAAGGCTGTGGTCTTTAGTGAGGGGTGGAGGCCATCCACACGTACTGTGTAACCTTCTGGTATGTCACCTACATGATTAAATGTGTAATTCCTACCACAGAACACGTCTACACGCAGTCTAGGCAAGTCCATGTGAGGCAGCACAATGAAGTACTACTAATCAGGCTTCCCAGTTTTGAACCCTGACTTTGCCATGTACCCGCTGGGGAAACATGGGCAACTCCTTCATCTGTAAAAGAAACCACAAAAGTACCTTTTGTCAAAAAGCTGTTATGAATATTAAGGAAATTCATTTTTGTTAACCACCTAGAAAAATGCCTTCAAGCTGCTATAGATGCTTGCTTCTGGAATAAGTAAATCTTCATCCAGCCTCAAATTAGAAATTACCTTCTGAGTGTATGTTTAGACACCTGAATTAAGAACATCCTATCTGATAAAAAGTCCCAACTCTGGCATTCAGAAGTAGAGAAAATAAGATAAGCAGTGCTTCTTTCAGCTTGTTTTGCCAGGATTATTTCTACCTGAATGAAGACTGTGTTACAACAGCCACTCAGAGGGTATTGGGATGTAAGTGATATAATTTATGAATCTGAGGGCATAATTTGTCTATTACTCTATCAGGGAATGGGCTGTAAAATAAACTCCCTTGAGTTTCTAGAGTACCAAACCACACATATGATTCATGCATTCATTCTTAAAATTCTATTCAGTGATTTGTTGGTTTGCTAGCTTTCTTGCTGTTTTTTTTGTATTTATTGTGTAGCTTTTTTACAGTCTGGACAAGAGACATGAAATTGTAGAAGCCTCTGCTGCTCAGAGTTTTCTGGGGTTGGGAATTCTCTGGGCAGAGATTATTCTTTCAATTACAGATTTTGGCCAGTGTCTGCCACCAAGAAAAATAAATTGTGACTAGGGCCACATAGACCTAGGGGACCAGTATTTCTGTATCACCAAGATACCAGTCTTTGAATTGTTCTGGGTCCAGGCCAGTGGATCTCCCAAGATGAATACAAATCATGAGAAAAATTCACATTTCTTGATGTCCAATATGGAAAGTCAAAGCATGGCCAGGTTTGGATTCTTAAGAAAACCTTCATGCAATCATACACCTAAACGTACATCCTCACCCACAAAATCACCAGAGTTTTGAGCTCCTTTTTAATAAAAAGTAAGAAAACACAGGGGAAAATTAAGATATCTTAATTTCTATTATAGTAAAACATATTCTTGCTAATCCTGTTATGTTAGTATTTCTATAAGTTTTCTTAGCATCTGGTGTCTAATCCTCAGCACTGGAGACCTCCACTCACTGAGGATGCCCGTGAGTTTGATGCTGACAAGCCTAAGAGCTCTGTGAACTCACTCTGCTTCCATTCTCAACCTTCTCTTCTATTTCCAGTTACTCACCTGAGACTGGTCCTTCAAGTCACCCCAACTAGCTGCCTGTTCTCCTGAGATTTAGTGGAATCAACTCAGATGGTTCTAATCAGCATGGGATTCTTGGAGTGAGTGGGAAAGGTAGGATCAGGCCCTGTGATCTAAACAACATCTGTTCTGCAGCCTCCTTTCTGCCCCTAAAAGATCTCCTTGTGTGAAAGGAGATAACTGGATGTATTGGATTGAATTTATTTAACTTCTTTTTTTTAAGGTTTATTTATTTTTGAGAGAGAAAGAAACATAGAAAGAGAGAAAAACAAAGCACAAGTGGGGGAGGGGCAGAGAGAGGGAGACACAGAATCCAAAGCAGGATCCAGGCTCTGAGCTGTCAGCACAGAGCCCCACACAGGGCTTGAACTCATGAGCCATGAGATCATGACCTGAGCTGAAGTCAGACACTTAATTAACCGACTGAGCCACCCAGGCACCCCTGAACTTACTTAACTTCTATCTATACTGGTTTTGGTTGAAATTGATTCTGAACATAGTACATTTCTAATTTGAGAAGAGAATTTTGAGTAACTTCATGAGCATGAGGAGAATAAAGACTGCATAGAAACTAGATTTTGCGAACATTTCCAATGTTTTCTGTATTTCTAAGCACTCTCAGAGAGCCCACTTCTATTGGCCTTGCAGAGTGCCTGAAACAATCAAGAAAAAATTAGAGCCCAACAAAGCAGGAAAACCCAGTTCTACATGTTTCCTGACTTGATCCCTATCACTGCTTTAAAATTCCTTCTGCAGATAGATGTTTCCAACTTAAATAATAGTATACTATTGAAATGGTACAAACATTTTAAATAGTACTATGGTGATTTCTTAGCCTCAACATATCTTGTTTTCATTTATAGTTCATCTGGAGTTTAAGTTTTAGTAGAAAATTCCCATGGTCTTATTTCTAAGATAAGGCAAAATAACCTGTCTGAGCCAGCCAGTCTCACCCAGCAATGAATACTACTAATAAACCATATACACAGCATTTATGTGGTCTGGTTAATAAGACCTGTCTTTAGCAGAACAACCAAACTGTTGTAAGGAACAAATCTCAAGGACCTAAAGTTTGCTTCTACTTTTACTAGATAGCCATAGCAGGAATGTTCTTTTGTCTGTAATCATCTTGATATACATGCTGTCCCCAACTTAGAATGGTTCGACTTAAAAATTTTCAACTTTACAATGGTGCAAAAGCAATACATGTTCAGTAGATACTGTACTTCAAATTTCGAATTTTGATCTCTTCCTGGGCTAGGGATATAAGTACAATACCCTCCCCTGATGGTGAGCAGGGGCAGCAAGTCACAGCTCCCGTCAACCACATGACCATAAGGGTAAACAACTGATACAAACACATTTATTCTTTTTCACTTTTAATAGAAGGTTCAAGAAATTACATAAGACATTCAACACTTAATTATAAGCTTTTTTTTTGTTAGACAATTTTGCTCAACTATAGGCTAATATAAGTCTTCTGAGCATGGTAAGGGTAAGGGTAAACTATGATGTTTAGTACATTAGGTATATTAGGTATATATATGTATATTAGGTATATTATATGTATTAAATGTATATATTATATGTATTAAATATGTATACCTTTTATTTATGTTATTAAATATATTTTACCTTTTTAATCCAGTATAGTTAATGTAGAGTGTGATATTAGTTTCAGGTGTACAATGTAGTGATTTAACAATATTCTGGGGCGCCTGGGTGGCGCAGTCGGTTAAGCGTCCGACTTCAGCCAGGTCACGATCTCGTGGTCCGGGAGTTCGAGCCGCGCGTCGGGCTCTGGGCTGATGGCTCAGAGCCTGGAGCCTGTTTCCGATTCTGTGTCTCCCTCTCTCTCTGCCCCTCCCCCGTTCATGCTCTGTCTCTCTCTGTACCAAAAATAAACGTTGAAAAAAAATTAAAAAAAAAAATATTCAGTGCTCATCAAGAATAAGTGTACTCTTTAAAAAAAAAAAAAAATTAAGTGTACTGTTAACCCTCTTCATTTATTTCACCCATCCCCCTCACCAACTTCCCATGTGGCAACCATCAGTTTGTTCTCTATAGTTAACAGTCTGATTTTTTGTCTTTCTCCTTTGATCATCTGTTTTTTAAATCCACATATGAGTGAAATCCTATGGTATTTATATTTCTCTGACTGACTTACTTAACTTAGAATTATACTCTCTAGTTCCATCCATGTTGTTGCAAATAGCAAGACTTCATTCAGTAATATATACATATGTATACACACACATACACACACCACTTCTTTATCCATTCATCTGTCAATGGACATTTTTTTTTTTAATTTTTTTTTTTAACGTTTATTTATTTTTGGGACAGAGAGAGACAGAGCATGAACGGGGGAGGGGCACAGAGAGAGGGAGACACAGAATCGGAAACAGGCTCCAGGCTCTGAGCCATCAGCCCAGAGCCTGACGCGGGGCTCGAACTCACCAGGCGCCCCTGTCAATGGACATTTAAACTGCTTCCATAATTTGGCTTTTGTAAATAATATTGCTTTACTGCATATATTAGATGTACATATATCTTTTTGAATTAGTGTTTTTTTTTTTTTATATTTTGGGGGTTAATACCTATTACTAGAATTACTGGATCATGTGGCAGTGTTTTTTTTCATTTTTTGAGGAAACTCTGTACTTATTTTCACAATGGGTGTACCAATTTGCCTTCCTACCAGCAATGCACGAAGGTTCTTTTTTCTCCACAACCTTGCCAGTACTTCTCCTTTTCTTTTTTGTTTCTTTGTTTGTTTGTTTTGGGTTTTTTTGGTGTTTTTGTTTTTTTGTTTTTGTTTTTGGTTTTTTTTGTTTTTTTAGTCATTTTGACAGGTGTAATTAGGGCTTTGATTTTTCCCTAATCTCATTAGGGCTTTGATTTGCATTTCCCTAATGGTAAGTAATGCTGAACATCTTTTCATGCTGTTTGCCATCTGCTGTCTTCTTCAAAGAACGTCAGTTCATGTCTTTTGTCTGTTTTTTAATTGGAGTATTCAATTTTGTGGTGTTCAGTTGTATAATTTCTTTATATATTTTGGATGCTAACTCTTTATTGGACAGGTCATTTGCAAATATCTTTTCCCATTCAGTAGGTTGTCTTTTAGTTATGTTGCTTATTTCCTTTGTGCAGAAACTTTTTATTTTGATGTAGTCCCAATTATTTATTTTTGTTGTTTCTCTTTCCTCAGACAACTTATCTAGAAAGAAGTTGCTATGGCTGATGTCAAAGGAATTTCTGCCTGTGCTCGCTACTAAGATTTTTATGGTTTCAAATATCACAGTTATGTCCTTAATACGTTTTGAATTTAGTTTTATGTATGGTGTGACAGAGGGGTCCATTTTCATTCCTTTACATGTGGGTGCACAGTTTTTCCCAGCACTATTTGTTGAAAAGATTTTCCCCATTGTATATTCTTGCCTCCTTTGTTGAAGATTGACCCTATGACCATAGGTTTATCTCTGGGCTCTCTATTCTGTTGCCTTGATCTATGTGTGCACTTTTATGCTTTATACCATTTTATGTTTTATACTGTTTTTATTACTTCAACTTTGTAGTATAACTTCAAATGGCATCATGATACTTACAGCTTTGTACTACTTCTTTAAAGATTTCTTTGGCTATTTGGTGTCTTTTGTATTTCCATACAAATTTTAGGATTATTTGTTCTAGTTCTGTGAAAAATGCTGTTGATATTTTGATAGGGATTACACTGAATCTGTAGATTGCTTTGGGTAGTATGGACATGTTAACGATATTCTTCCAATTCATGAACATGGAATATCTTTCCATTTCCTTGTGTTGTTTTCAATTTCTTTCGTTAACGTTGCATAGTTTTCAGAATACAAGTCTTTGACCTCCTTGGTTAAGTTTATTTCTAGGTTTTTCATTCTCTTCGGCACAATTATAAGTGGGATTATTTTCTTTTTCTGCTGATTAATTATTAGTGTATAGAAATTCAACAGTTTCTGTATATTGATTTTTGTATTCTCCGACCTTACTAATTCATTTATTATTTTTAGGGGTTTTTTTTGATGGAGTCTTTAGGGTTTTCTAAATATAGTATTATGTCACCTGCAAATAGTGGGAGTTTTACTTCTTCTTACCAGTTTGGATGTCTTTTATTTATTTATTTGTTGTTTGATTGCAGTTAGGACTTCCAGTACTACATTGCATAAAAGCGGTGAGAGTGGACATCCCTGTCTTGTTCCTGACCTAAGGAGAAAAGCTTCAGTTTTTCACCAGAGTGTGATGTTTTCTGTGGGTTTTTCATACATGGCCCTTATGATGTTGAGGTCTGGACCTCTAAACCTACTTTGTTGAGGGCTTTTATCATGAATGGGCATTGTACTTTGTCAAATGCTTTTTCTACATTTATTGAAATGATAATATGGTTTTTATCCTTTCTTTTGTTGATGTGATGTATCACATTGATTGATTTGCAAATATTGAACCACACTTGCATCCTGGGAGTTAATTCCATTTGATCATGGTGAATTATTTTTGTAATATATTGTTGGATTCAGTTCACTAATTTTTGTTGAGGGTTTTTGTATCTGTTTATTAGAGATCTTGGCTTGTATTTTTTTTTTTTTTTGGTGGTATCTTTATCTGGTTTTGGAATCAGTAATGATGGCCTCATAAATTTTGATCTCTTTCATCTTCAATTTTGGAAAAGTTTGAGAAGAATAGATACTAACTCTTTTAACGTCTTGTAAAATCACTTGAGAAACCATCTAGTCTAAGGCTTCCGTTTTGGGTTTTTTGAGAGTTTTTTGATTATTGATTCAATTTCATTGCAAGAATCACTCTATTTAAATTTTCTTCCTACTTAATTTTTGGTAGGTAATATGTTTGTAGGAATTTATCCATTTCTTCTAGGTTGTCCAATTTTGGGAATGTATTTTTTCATAACATTCTGTTACAATCTTTTGTATTTCTGTGATGTCACTTGTAATTTCTCCCCCCTCATGTCTGATTTGCTTTGAGTTCTCTCTCTCTCTCTCTCTCTCTCTCTCTCTCTCTCTCTCGTTGTTTTTGATGAATCAGGCTGGAGGGTTATCAATTTTTTCATAATTTCAAAGAACCAGCTCCTGGTTTCATTGATCTAACATTTTGTTTCTATTTTATTCATTTCTGTTCTTTACTGTTTCCTTTTTTCAACTGATTTTGTGTTTTCTTTGTTCTTTTTCTAGCTCCTATAGGTGTAAGGTTAGGGTATTCGAAACTTTTCTTGCTTCTTAAGGCAGTTCTGTATTGTTACAAACTTTCCTCTTAGAACTGCTTACGTTTCGTCTCAAAGATTTTACACCACTGTGTTTTCCTGGTTATTTGTCTCCATGTTATTTTTTCCTTTTTTTTTTTTTTTAATTTGAATCAAAATTAATTAAGATACAGTGTAATAATGATTTCAGGAGTAGAATTAGTGGTTTATTACTTACATATAATACCCAGGGTTCATTCCAATAAGCATCCACTTTAATACCCAAAACCCATTTAGCTCATTACCCCACTCACCTCCCCCCTAGCAATCCTCAGTTTGTTCTCTGTATTTAAGGGTCTCTTATGGTTTGCCTCCCTCTCCATTTTTATCTCATTTTTGCTTCTTTTACCCTATGTTCAACTGTTTTGTTTCTTAAGTTCCACATATGAGTAAAATCATATGATTTCATATTTGTCTTTGACTTATTTTGCTTAGCATAATACACTCTAGTTCCATCCACATTGTTGAAAATGGCAAGATTTCATTCTTTTTGATTGCCAAATAATATTTCATTTCATATATATATATATATATATATATATATATATATATATATATATATCACACCTTGTTTATCCATACATCAGTTGATGGGCATTTGGGCTCTCTCCATAATTTGGATATTGTTGATAGTGTTGCTATATCATTGGGTTGCATGTGCCCCTTCAAATAAGCATTTTTGTGTCCTTTGGATGAATACCTGGTAATGCAATTGCTGGGTCATAGGGTAGCTCTATTTTTTTTATTTTTTGAGGTACTTCTATACTGTTTTCCAGAGTGGCTGCACCAGTTTGCATTCCCAACAATAGTACAAAAGGGTTCCTCTTTCTCCAAATCCTTGCCAACATCTGTTGTTGCCTGAGTTGTTAATTTTAGCCATTCTGACATGTGTGAGGTGGTATCTCATTGTGGCTTTGATTTGTATTTCCCTGATGATGAGTGATGTTGACCATCTTTTCATGTGTCTGTTAGCCATCTGGATATCTACTTTGGAAAAGTGTCTATTCATGTCTTCTGCCCATTCCTCCATTGGATTATTTGTTTTTTGGGTGTTGAGCCTGATAAGTTACTTATAGATTTTGGATATGGACCTTTTATCTAATATGTTATTTTCATCTATCTTCTCCCATTCCATAAGTTGTCGTTTAGTTTTGTTGATTGTTTCCTTTGCTCTACAGAAGCTTTTTATCTTGATGAGGTCCCAATAGTTTATTTTTGCTTTTTTTTACCTTGTTTCCAGAGATATGCCAAGTATGAAGTTGCTGTGCCTGAGGTCAAAGAGTTGCTGCCTGTTTTCTTCTCTAGGATTTTGATGGTTTTCTGTCTCATATTCAGGTCAGATCTTTCATCCATTTTTAGTTTATTTTTGTGTATGGTGTAAGAAAGTGATCCAGTTTTATTCTTCTGCATGTCACTGTCCAGTTTTCCTAGCACCATTTGCTGAAGAGACTGTCTTTTTTTCCATTGGATATTCTTTCCTGCTTTGTCAAAGATTAGTTGGCCATATGTTTGTAGGTCCATTTCTGGATTCTCTATTCTATTCCACTGATATGTGTCTGTTTTTGTGCCAGTACCATACCGTCTTGATGACTGAAGCTTTGTAATACAGGTTGAAGTCCAGAATTTTGACCCTTACAGCTTTGGGGCATTTTTCAACATTACTTTGGCTATCAGAGTCTTTCTGGTTCTATACATCTTATAGAATTGTTTGTTCTAGCCCTTTGCAAAATGCTAGTGCTCTTTTGACAGGGATTGAATTGAATGTGTAGATTGCTTTGGGTATTATCAGCATTTCAACAATATTTATCCTTCCAATACATCACCATGGAATGTTTTTCCATTTCTTTGTGTCTTCTTTATTTCATAGCTTTCCATATTTTTCAGTGCATAGATATTTTACCTCTTTGGTTAGGTTTATTCCTCGGTATGTTATGGTTTTTGGTGCAATTGTAAATGTGATTAATTCTTTGATTTCTCTTTCTGCTGCTTCATTATTTGTGTATAGAAATGCAACTGATTTCTGTCCATTGATTTTATAACCTGCAACTTTTCTGAGTTCATATATCTGTTCTGTCAGTGTTTTGGAGTCCTTTGGGTTTTCCACATAGAGTATCATGTCATCTGTGAAGAGTGAAAGTTTGACTTCCTCCCTGCTGATTGGGATGGCTCAGACTTCCAGTACTATCTTGAAAAACAGTGGTGAGAGTGGACATCCCTGTTGTATTTTTGACCTAAGGGGGAAAACTATCAGTTTTCCCCATTGAGGATGATATTAGCTGTGGGCCTTTCATATATGGCCTCTATGATCTTCAGGTATGATCCTTCTATCCCTACTTTCTTGGGTTTGTTTTATCAAGAATGATGCTATATTTTGTCAAATGCTTTTTCTGCATCTATTGAAAGGATCATGACCTTATCCTCTTTTATTAATGTGATGTATCACATTGATTTGTGGTTAATGAACCAGCCCTGACCCCATGAATAAATCCCACTTGGTGGTGAATGATACTTTTAATATATTGTTTGATCTGGTTTTCTAGTATCATGTTGAGAGTTTTTGCATCCATGTTCATCAAGGGAATTGGCCTATAATTCTCCTTGTTAGTGGGATTTTTGTCTCATTTTAGAATCAAGGTAATGGCTGGTCTCATAGAATAAGTTTGGAAGTTTTTCTTTCATTTCTATATTTTGGAACAGCTTCAAAAGAATAGGTGTTAACTCTTCT
Organism: Puma concolor; assembly: GCF_028749965.1. Classification (NCBI taxonomy): domain Eukaryota; kingdom Metazoa; phylum Chordata; class Mammalia; order Carnivora; family Felidae; genus Puma; species Puma concolor. The sequence goes on along the minus strand of NC_141670.1, from coordinate 104,041,346 downwards.
TTAGAGGTTTGGTAGAATTCCCCTGGAAAGCCATCTGGCCCTGGGCTCTTGTTTGTTGGGAGATTTTTTTATTACTATTTCCATTTCTTTACTGGTTAGGGGTCTGTTCAAATTTTCTATTTCTTCCTGTTTCAGTTTTGGTAGTTTGTTTCTAGGAACTTGTCTCTTTCTTCCAGATTGTCCAATTTGTTGGCACAGAATTGCTCATTCCCTTATGATTGCTTGTATATCTGCAGTTTTGTTTTGATCTTTGCTCTTTGATTCATAATTTTATTTATTGGGTTCTCCCCTTTTTCTTTTTGATCAATCTGGCAAGGGGTTTATAAATTTTGTTAATATTTCAAAAAATCGGCTCCTGGTTTCATTGATCTTTTTTTTTTTTTTTAATTTCAATATCATTGATTTCTGATCTCACCTTTATTATTTCCCTTCTGCTGTTTTGGGGCTTTATTTGTTAGTTTTGGGCTTTATTTGATCTTTTTCCAGCTCCTTTAGGTGTAAGTTTAGGTTGTGTATTTGAGACCTTTCTTCCTTCTTTAGGAAGGCCTGGATTGCTGTATACATCTCCCTTCTGATCGCCTTTTTGCATCACAGAGGTCTTGGACTGTTGTGTTTTCATTTTCATTGGCTTCAGTGTACTTTTTAATTTCCTCTTTAATTTCTTGGTTAACCCATTCATTCTTTGGTAGGATGTTCTTTAATATCCAAGTATTCATGGTATTTCTATTTTTTTTCTTGTGGCTGATTTCAAGTTTCATAATTTTGTGATCTGAAAATATGCATGGTATGATCTTGATCTTTTTGTACTTGTTGAGGGTTGATTTGTGACCAAGTATGTGATCTATTCTGGAGAATGTTCCATATGCACTCAAGAAGAATGTGTCTCTTTATTTAGTACCATATTATTTAATCTCCACATATTTGTGGTCTTTCCAGATTTTTTCTTGTGGTTGACTTCTAGTTCCATAACATTGTGGTCAGAAAAGATTCATGGTATGACTTTAATCTTTTTTATTTGTTGATACTTGTGTTGTGACTTTATATGAATCTATTCTGGAAAATGTCCATGTGCCCTTGAAAAGAATGTGTATTTCACTGTTATAGGATGAAATGTTCTCAACATATGTGTTAGATCATCTGGTCCAATGTCTCATGGAAAGCCATGGCTTCCTTGTTGATTTTCTATATAGATCATTTGTCTATTGATGAAACCAGGGTCTTAAAGTCCCATATTACTGTTGTATTTCTTTTTATTTCTTCCTTTATATTTGTTAGCTGCTTTATGTATTTGGGTGCTCCCATGTTAGATGTATATTTACAGTTGTTACATCTTCTTGTTTGTCCCCTTTGTTATTAATGCATATATATATATATATATATATTATTACTGTCTCTTATTATAGTCTTTGTTTTAAGGTCTATTTTGTCCAATATAATTATTGCTACCCTGGCTTTGTTTTCATATGCATTTGTGTGATAAATGTTTCTCCATCCCCTCACACTCAATCTGCAAGTGTCTTTAGGTCTGAAATGGGTCTCTGATAGGCAGCATATAGATGGGTCTTTTTTTTAATCCACTTACTCTATGCATTTGATTAGAGCATTTAGTCCATTTATATTCAAAGCACTTGTTGATATGCACTTATTGCCATTTTGTTCCTTATTTTGTGATTGTTCTAGTTCCTTTCTGTTCTCTTGCTGTCTGCTCTCATGGTTTACTGGAATTCCTTAAATACTTGGATTCCTTTCTCTTTTGTACATGTATTATGCGTTTTGATTTGTGGTTAATATAGCGGTCCACATTACGTTGATGAGAACTTATATTTGAACACATTCTTTATTCCTCCTCCCTTGTTTTAGGTATATGGTGTCATTCTTTACAACCTTTATTTTGTGAGTGCCTTGACTGATTTTTTAATAGATATATTTAATTTTACTGCTTTTGTGCTTATTACATTTTTATGCATGCTTATGGTCTTTCCCTTCCACTCCGAGTCCTTTAACATTTTTTGTAAGGCTGCTTTCGTGGTGCTGAATTCCTTCATTTTTTTGTTTGTGTTGGAAACTGTTTATCTCTCATTCTATTCTGAATAATAGCATTGCTGGATAGCTGCATTTTTTTTTTTTCCTTTCAGCCCTTTGAATATATCATGCCACTCCCTTCTGGCCCACAAAGTTTCTGAAAAAAAAATTAGCTGATAGCTTTTTGGGGTTTCCCTTGTATATAACTGTTTTCTTTTCTCTTGCTGCTTTTAACATTCTCTATCACTACTCTCTGCCATTTTCATTGCTATATAACTTGGTACAGACCTTCTTGGGTTGTTTTTGTTGAAGGATCTCTGCATCTTGGGTCTGGATATCTGTTTCCTTCCCCAGATAAAGATTGTTTTTAGCTATTATTTCTTCAAATAAATTATGGCCTCTTTCCTCTCTTCACTAATTATTCTGCTTCCTCTGGCCTGCTATTTATTCAATCTAGTGTATTTTTAATATTATTTATTGGCTTCCTCATCTCTGGTTCTTTTTTTATCTCTTTGTTAAAGGTCTCATTGATGTCCTGCACCTTTTTCTCAAGTCCAGTGAGGATCTTTACCATCATTACCTTAGATTCTCTATTAGGCATATTACTTATCTCAATTTTGCTTGGGTCTCTTGGTTTGATTTTTGTCTGGTTCTTTCATTTATAACATATTCTTTTCTTTCCTCATTTTGTCTAACTCTGTGTCTGTTTCTGTTTGTTGGGAAACCCAGCTGTATCTCCTGCTCTTGAAAGTATAACCTTATGAAGAGGTCCTGTAGTGCCCTGCAGTGTAATGTCCTCTGTTCACTATAAACTTGTGCTTCAGGGATGTCCCTTGTTCATGTTGCACATGCCCTGTTCTTGAGTTTTGGATGCTTTTTCCTTCAGTCCGATTGTCTGTAGTGGCTCTCTTGGACTATTGTGGCCAGTTTTTGGTCCCTGTGTGGTTAGTGTTCCTGTCTGGGACCACCTTAGGCTTGAGTTAAGTCAGAGTAAGCATTTTCCAGAGCTGCCATAGCACCAAATTGCAGGGTGCTTTCCCTGTCTGTCCCTGCCCACTCCTGGGTCTGCAATCTGAGTGGTGTGTGAGGTTATCTTCCACCCATCCCAGGAGAGGAGTCAGTTTGGAGTGGTGCTAGTGCATCAGGGCTGCTTGCATACTGCCAGGCTGGTGGCCTCAGTTTGAATGGATTTTGGCCAAGATTGTACTGGAAGGGGTGAGGTGCATAGTGCCCACATGTTTTATGTGTTCATGAGAGGAAACCTACCACTGCCATAGGGACTGGGCTGGCTAGAGCAGGGCACACACTTTTAACAAGGCTTGTGCTAGTCTTCCACAGTGCCTGCTGCTGCCACCACTATTGGGACTGAGGCCCTGTAAAGTGTGTCACTGGGGAGTCCCCATGTTGGCAAAGTTTGTGCTGGTCTTCTGGGTGAAGGGATTTCTAGCACATGGACTGAGACATGTGTGACTAGAAAAGGCAGATCTGCCAAAGCCCAGGGGGTGGTGGTTGGTGTAAGTAAGTTAGTGAATGTGGGTGCAGCACTGGCTCTTGCAAGTGGTTGTGTGTTTATGCTGGGGGATACGGGAGGGAAATTGTGCCTTCCAGCTTCTTTGTTCCTGGGGAGTCTCCGAGAAATCTGTTTTTCTGGACACCTCTGAGATGAGGTAATTACTCTTCTTCCACACATCTCAGACATTTTTCAGACTATTACTTCCATGGTATATGTGCAGGCTATTTGTTGTGTTGTGTGAGGACTCAGCTTTCTATTGCCCTTCAGGCTCTCCCAGAACCAAGCCCATTGTCTTTTGAAATTCTATTCCTTAAGTTCCGCTAGTTGTAAGAATTCACAAAATTCTGACCCTCTTATTTTCAAAGCCAAATGTTTTAGGGTTTTTTCTCCTCTGTGTGGCTCTCTAGTGTGAAGGTCTGTTTCATTCCCCTCTCCACACCCTGTGGCTCTTTCCCTTCTGTGGAAAGATGTGCAGGTCCATTTAGCTCCCCATAATGTCTCCACCCTTCCTACCCTCTTCATTGTGGCCTCTTTTGTACATTTATTTGTGGAGTTTGTTGTGCCAGTCTTTCAGTCATTTTCTGGGTTGTTTACACTGGTGCAAGTACTATCTAGGTGTATCCATGGGATGAGGTGAGCTTAATGTCCCCCTACTATTCATCTTTCCCAGGTCTCTGGGAATGGCTTTTAAAAGTAGACTGACCAAATTTTAGTTTTCCCTGTTAGATGTGGTCTTTGGTTAAATCACTTAAGCACTCTGGGCCTTATTGTATATTGGTTGTATTAATTCATGCACATAGAACATTTAGCACAATTCCTGGTATATAATAATTACTTCATAACATTATTTTCTTGTGGATTTTGCATCTTGTCAGAGCAGTGAATATTTCAGATATACTTTAATCTTTATCTGTGCTCTAGAGTTCTAAAAATCCCAAGTGGAAAAGGAAGGTCAGTAGAGAATATATCTTGATCATCCAACAAAAGATATTGTATCAATTTCCCTACCCAAATGCAAAAAGCCTCAGACTTTAGATTATGGAATCCTTTAATGTTAGAGGTTCTAAGTATGCTAAAGTATTAAGCCCCAAAGATTTCATTTTCTCATCAGTAAAATGGGAATAAAGCCTATTTCTTAAAGTTGATGGAAGGATAGGACTACCTATTATATTTTTATATGCTTCCATGTAGGGTCTAGCACATAATAAACATTCAATAAACAATCACTATGATCAAAATCTTATGATTATGCCAATAAATTTCATAAGTAGCATTTATTCCAGTTCTACTCAATGATCCCCCTTTTGAATCTGCATAACAAAGCAGAACAGAACCTATAAGACTCGACAATATTTAAACTTTTCTGTGTCTTAGAAGTCTGTGACTTCTTTAGCTGGATGACTTTGGGAAGTCTCTTAAAATTATGTCCTGTCTCACTACTGACCCCATTCTTGATGGATCACAAGCAATCTTCACCTCAACAAATCCAATGGTTAAGTCTTCTCCCTCATTTCACTCAACCTTTTGGCATCATTTTATAAAGCTGGTTAACTCTTTTTAGCTGCAGTGGCATCACTCTTTCCCTTGGTTCTCCTTCTATCATTCTCTTGTGAGTACTGTTACTTCCTTTTAAATTTTAACCTCTCCATGTTGAACTACTCCCAGGTTAGGCACCCTTTCTTTCTCCTTTGTCTACAGTGTTTCCCTGTGGATTACTTTCAGAGCCCTGGCTTTCAATGTAATTATATACAGACAACTACCAAGTGTCCAACTCTACCCCTGCTCTCTCCCCTGAGCTACAGACCCCTCTTATAGAGCATATCCAATTTTTTAGGGCTGCTGTACCAAATTACCACAAACTTGGTGGTTTACAACAAAAATTTTGTCACTGCTCTACAGGCCTCAAATCTGAACTCAAGGTGTATTGGTAGGGCTGTGTGCTCTCCAAAGGCCATAAGGTAGAGTCCTTCCTCCTCTTTCTCAGCTGCTGGTGACTCCAAGCCTTCCTTGGCTTGTGGCCATGTAACTCAAATCTCTGCTTTAATCATCATGTGGCTCACCCCCTCCCCACCTCGTGTATTTTATCTTCTCAGGACACCTACATTGGATTTAGGGCATTCCTGGATAATCCAGAGTGCTCTCATCTAGGGATCCTTAATTATGTCTGCAAAGACCCCGCCCCCCTCTCCACCCCAAATAAAGTCCTATTTCCAGGTTCCAGGGGTTAGGATGTACATAAATACATATCTATATATATTCTCTCTTTCTATATAGATAGATAGATCCAGGTAGATCTATCTATCTATCTAAAATATACATTTTAGCAGCCACCATTCAGCCCACTAAACAACTCATTTGTGGGCTCTACTTTCAAATATGGGTGGTTTACTCATTTAAGTATCTCTCAGTTTTTGGCTCAGGTCGTGTTCTCACAGTGGTGAGATCAAGCCCTACATCAGGCTCTGCCCTGAGTATGAAATTTGCCTGAGATTCTCTTTCTCTCTCTGTTCTTTCCCTGCCCACATGCTCCCTCTCCTTCTCTCAAAAAAAAAAAAAAATTATATATGTATGTATGTATTTATATAATACTAAAATTTTTATTTTATTTTTATATATCTTTTCCCTCTTCAAATTTTCAAGTACTTTCCCATCATATTAAGAAAAACAAAAATCCAAAGTCCTTACCAAAGGCTCCAAGGCCCTACAGGGTCTGGCTCTGCCCATCCCTCCAAGCTCCTCTCCTACTACAAGTCTCTTTGATCACTCTGCTTCAGTCACAGTGCTTTCTTGCTCTTCCTTCACTACACCAACTATTCCCCTGAAGGAAGGAGCATCTTTCCTCCAGATTTCTACCATGTTCTCTCCCTTACTTCTTTCAGATTGCCGTTCACATAGCATCTCTCTCTCTCTCTCTCTCCCTCCCTCCCTCCCCCCTCCCATCCCTATCCCTCCCTCCCTCCCCCCTCCCATCCCTATCCCTCCCTCCCTCCCTCTCTCTTTCTCTCTCATATATATTTTACATTATATATCCAGGACTTATAACTAGAAGTTTGCACATTTTGACCACCTTACCCATTTTGTACACCCACCCCCCCCATCTGGCCCCTGCCTCTAGCAACCACCAGTCTATTCTTGGTATCTAAGAGTTTGGTAAGTTTTTGTTTTTGTCTTTTTTTTTTTTGTCTTTTTAGATTTCACATATAAATGAGATTGTATAGTATTTGTCTTCCTCTAACTTATTTAGCATAATGCTCTTAAGGTTCATCAATACTCTCACAAAAAAATCTTATTTATTTTTTTTAATTTATTTATTTATTTTTTTATTTTTTTTTAAAATTTTTTTTTTTCAACGTTTATTTATTTTTGGGACAGAGAGAGACAGAGCATGAATGGGGGAGGGGCAGAGAGAGAGGGAGACACAGAATCGGAAACAGGCTCCAGGCTCTGAGCCATCAGCCCAGAGCCCGACGCGGGGCTCGAACTCACGGACCGCAAGATCGTGACCTGGCTGAAGTCGGACGCTTAACCGACTGCGCCACCCAGGCGCCCCATTAATTTATTTTTTTTAATGGCAGAGTGCCTAGGTGGCTCAGTTAGTTAAACGTCTGGCTCTTGATCTTGGCTCAGGTCATGATCTCACAGTTCGTGCGTTTGGGCCCTATGTAGGGCTCAGCACAGAACCTGACAGCACAGAAGACAGCACAGAACCTGATTAGGATTCTCTCTCTCTCCCTCTCTCTGCCCCTCCCCTGCTTACGTGCACTTTCTCTCTCTCAAAACAAATTAACATTAAAAGTCTTTTAAAAAATTTTATGGCCAAATATTCTGTATGTGTGTGTACATTTTCTTTATCCATTTGTCTATCAATGGACACATAGTTTCCTTCTTGGCTATCGTGAATGATGCTATGATGAATGTGTAGGTGTGCATATATTTTCAAGAATGATTTTGTTTTCTTTGGATAAATATCCAGAAGTAGAATTGCTGGATCATAACGGTAGTTCCATTTTTTTTAATATTTGGAGAAACCTCCATACTTTTTTTCCACAGCGGCTGTACCAGTTTATATTCCTACCAACAGTGCACAACAGTTCCCTCTCTCCACATCTTCACCAACACTCTTATTATTTCTTTTGTATTTCTTTTGTATGGTAACTATTTTAAATGGTATAGGATGATCTCTCATTGTGGTTTTAACTTGTATTTCCCTGATGATTAGTGATATTGAACATCTTTTTATGTACCTGTTGTCCCATCTGTGTGTTGTCTTTGGGAAAATGTCTGTTCAGAACCTTTGCCCATTCTTTAACCAGATTTGATTTTTTTGCTATTAAATTATAGAAGTTCTTCATATTTTGGATATTAACCCCTTATCAGAATATGATTTGCAAATGTTTTCTCCCGTTCTGTATGTTACCTTTTCATTTTGTCAGTGGTTTGCTACATAGAAGCTTTGTGGTTTGATGTAGTCCTACTTATTTTTGCTTTTATTGCCTTTGGTTGTGGTGTCAAATTTATGAAATCATTGCCAAGACCCACATCAAGGACAGCCTCTTAAAGAGGCTCTCTCAGAGCACTCTTTTTAATAGCATTGTTACTCTTTATTACCTTACCCTGCTTTATTTTTTTGTGGAGCACTGATCATTACCCGGCATTGTATGTGCCCTTTCCTGCCTCTTGTATGTCCACTCTTCAAGGACTGGAGCTTTATGTTGTACACATGTTTCTCAGTACCTGCAGCAGTCTCTGAAAGATTATAGAAACTTTAAAATTACTTGTTGAATAAATGAATGAAAGAATGGTTCCCATAAAAGCCAAAGAAGCAAGAGATTTTGGGGTTGTGTTGCAAGACCTACTTTCTTTGTGTCTATTTAATCTTGAACTTGCAAAACAGGTAATTTCCTCCCCTGTTCCCTTTCTTTTTGTTTGTGAATAAGACAATGCCTTAGACATTTACTGTTGATCTGAACAATGAAAGTAAAATGAAAAACTTGAAGTAATTAAGTAATCCAAAGTATAGGTATATATGTCATATAAACTATCTGAATATTCAGGAGTGTTTTAGAGAACCTTAAAATATTTCAATAGTGGCTCAGATTGGCTTAAAATGCTACCTTAGAAAAAGAGAACACACATTAATTAATATGCTCTTTCATCTACTTCTGCCTTTTTACCAGTTTCCTTTCATGCAGGATTCAGGCATCGCAAAAGAGAGGCTCATCTCTGTTTAGAAAAATTGACTTATATTTCCATTCTCACTAAAAGCAATGATCCCAAGGTTACATTATGAGTCACTTAGGAATGGAGTCGACACATAAATGCAGATAGCCTAATGGTAATGTGGACACAAATCCTGACATTTAACAAAGTCTTATTTTTCATTTTCCCTGCAATTAGTCTGTAACAGGGCTACCAGTGTCCTTATTGTGGGTGAATTAAAATTCTTTGTCCTCACAGTGGTATTTTGATGATAGGTCTGTGCTAGGTGGATAAAATGGGGCTGTGAACTAAGATGAGGCTTATGCATTTGAGAATGTGCATCCCTACCTCCCACCACTCATAGAGTAACAGGTCTCAGGAGGAAGAGTACAGCCATCTGAACTCCATTCTGTCTTCAGGGTTTTATTTTTTCCTTCTAGTGATAAGTACCTTAAAAATTTTACAAGAAGTTTTAGGAATTCTTAAAGACAGAATCCATATTTCGAAGATATCGTGCACATGTAATGGGCCTCAGAGTAGCCATATGCTGAGATACACTTTTCTCTGTGGGAAGCAGTGTTTCCATGGAGACATTTGAGCAACACTGGAATCACTATGTTCCAGAAGCTTTGGTCCAGAGCAATCACTATGTTCCAGAAGCTTTGGTCCAGCAATCACTATGTTCCAGAAGCTTTGGTCCAGAGCATAATTTGTACCTGAATTTCCACTTTGAATGACTATCTCATTAAAAGCTTTAAGTTAGTATTTACAGAAAGTTGTAAAATACCTACCTGGCATCTGTAAACTGAAAAGCAATCAGAATCAGAACAAGCAACATTTGATCATGAGGCATTTTAGATATTTTAGAGCTTGGAGATACAATCCAGAGGTTCTTAAACTGTGCTTCTTTAGAATCCCATCTTCAATATATTAGACAAAAGGGTTTAAGTCTAGTGTTGGACACTGGCATTTCCTTCAATATAAAGAAAATATTTAGTCAGAGGATAAATACTTGGAATTTTAAGCTTTTTGCCAACCATTTTTTTCATAAATTTTTGGTTATGTTGTTTTTTCATCCACTGTTAAGTATTATCCTACAACTAATTGAATGGGCATATTAAATTGCTTTTAGTGTTTGTGATTTATTATATAACCTAATTATAAATTTGGTACCCATTAGTTTAATGGAATTAAATCCTTATTCTACATAATTACACTGATCTCTATAAACTCTGCTGTATGAAATTTTGAGAACAACTTATCAAGTCCAGTCACCTCGTTTTATGATTAACCCAGATGTTACAGAAATAAGGTCAATAATGATAACAATCTGTGTCTTACACCTAGTAATAATTTTTTATTGAACTTATTTTTCTGGAATACTTTTTATTTCTTATGCTAGATTTCAAACTTACAGTGCATTATAGCCTTTTGTGTATAAAAAGTGGGAGACAAAAACGGAGCTACATTTGCCACAAAAAACGGTTGTGCTTTTTCTGCTGAATTTATAACTTAAAAAAGTCAGCACAGCTTAGATCTTTTTTAGACTTCAAAATATAGCAAATATAACCATTTGTGGACACAAGAAGAAAAGAATATGGTCACACTTGCAACTACGCACACACGGCATGACATCTGACTAAACGAATAATCAAGACAGCCAATGATAAACAGAATAGAAAGTCCAGAAATGGACACACAAATATGTGGGCAATTAAGTTTTAACAAAGCAGTAAAGAATATCCAATTGGAAAAATACCATCTCTTCAATAAATGGTTTTGGGGAAACTGGATGGCAATATGCAAAAGAATGAAACTGGACCATTTTCTTATAGCACACACAAAAATAATTTCAAAATGGGTTAAAGACCCAAATGTGAGACCAGAAACTATCAAAATCCTAGAGAACCCAGGAAGCAACCTCTTGGACATTGGCCATAGTGACTTCTTTCTAGAACTATCTCCTCAGGCAAGGGAAGCAAAAGCAAAAATAAACTATTAGGACATCATCAAAATAAACTTCTGCCCAGTAAAGGAAACAGCTAACAAAACTAAAAGGCAACCGATGGAATGGGAGAAGATACTTGCAAATGATATATCTGATAAAGGGTTAATATCAAAAATCTATAAAGAACTTATCAAACCCAGCACCCAAAAAACAAATAATCCAGTTAAAAAATGGACAGAGGACATGAAAAGACATTTTTCTGAAGAAGACATACAGATGGCCAGCAGACACATGAAAAGATGCTCAACATCACTCATCAGGGAAATACAAATCAAAACCACAATGAACTATCACCTCACACCCGTCAGAATGTCTAAAATTAATAATACAGGAAACAACAGATATTGGTGAAGATGTGGAGAAATGGGAACCCTTATGCATTGTTGGTGGGAATGCAAACTAGTGCAACCACTCTGGAAAACAGTATGAAGTTTCCTCAAGAAGTTAAAAATAGAACTACCCTATGATCCACCAATTGTACTAGGTATTTATCCAGAGGATACAAAAATAGATTCACAGGAATGCATGAGCTCCAATGTTTATAGCAGCATTATCAACAATAGCTAGATTATGGAAAGAGCCTAAATGTCCATTGACTGATGAATGAATAAAGAAGAGGTGGTATGTGTATGTATATTTATGTGTGCATATGTATATGTACATACACACATATATACATATATAAGGGGAATATTACTCAGCCATAAAAAAAGAATAAAATCTTGCCATTTGCAGCAACGTGGATGGACCTAGAGAGTATTATGCTAAGTGAAATAAGTCAGAGAAAGACAAATGCCATATGATTTTAGTCATGTGGAATTTAAGAAACAAAATGAACGTGGGGGAGAGGAAGAGAGGCAAACCAAGAAACAGACTCCTAACTGTAGAGAACAAACTGATGGTTTCTAGAGGGGAAGTGGAGAGGATGGGTTAAATAGGTGATAGGGATTAAGGAGGTAACTTGCTGTGATGAGCACTGGGTGATATATGTAAGTGATGAATCACTAAATTCTACACCTGAAACTAATATTATACTATATGCTAACTGGAATTTATTTAATTTATTTTTTTAAATAACAAACACTTTATTCTTTCTAATTTACATCCAAGTTAGTTAGCATATAGTGCAATAATGATTTCAGAAGTAGAATCCTGTGATCCATCCCCTACATATAGCACTCAGTGTTCATCCCCACAAATGTCTTCCTTAATGCCTCTTGCACATTTAGCCCATACGCCCATCCAACCCCCTCCAGCAATCCTCAGTTTGTTCTCTGTATTTGAGAGTCTCTTGTGTTTTGTTTCCCTCCCTGTTTTTATATTATTTTTGCTTCCTTTCTCTTATGTTTATCTGCTTTGTATCCAAAATTCCACATGAGTGAAGTCTTATGATATTTCTTTCTCTGACTACTTTCACTAAGCATAATACCCTCTAGTTCCATACACATTGTTGCAAATGACAAGATTTCATTCTTTTTCATTGCCAAGTAATATTCCATTGCATATATATACCACTTCTTCTTTATCCATTCATCTGTCGATGGACATTTGGGCTTTTTCCATACTTTGGCTATTGTTGATATTGTTGATAAACATTGGGGTGCATGTGCCCCTTTGAAACAGCACACCTGTATCCTTTGGATAAATTCCTAGTAGTGCAATTGCTGGGTTATAGGATATTTCTATTTTTATTTTTTTTTATTTTTTTTTTTTTGAGACAGAGACAGAGCATGATCAGGGGAGGGACACAGAGAGAGAGGGAGACACAGAATCTGAAGCAGGCTCCAGGCTCTGAGCTGTCAGCACAGAGCCCATCATGGGGCTTGAACTCACAAACCGTGAGATCATGACCTGAGCCGAAGTCAGATGCTTAACTGACTGAGCCACTCAGGTGCTCCTCTATTTTTAATTTTTTGAGGAACTTCCATACTGTTTTCCAGAGTGTCTGCACCAACTAACTGGAATTTAAATAAATATTCGGAGAAGGAAAAAAAAAAAAAAAGGCAGCCAGGGATAAAAGAAGGTTAAAAAACAAAAACAAAAAACACTGCTCTGAAGGAGCAAAAAGACACCAATGAGTTCTTTGGTTTCCCAAATTTAGAGAAATTAATCACTAATTCTCAAAGAATTGGACGGTGCCTATGTAGAATTTTGAAGCATGTAGCAAATATCAGGATCAGAGGTGGACTAGAGCCTACCCTCATCCTGTTCTCTAAGTCACACTTTGGAATTTGTCTTCCAGCAACTAAACAGGAAAGAACCACCTTCAGTAGACAGGGTGATATCTGTGGTCTGCCCCAGTACTGGGACCAAATCAAGACTCCAGTCACTTGGGTCTAGCAGGTAACTGTCACTAGCTAGTTTTGCCAATGAAGGCAGATGAGTTCCCTGGGCTTCCATTTTTACAGCTGAGGGCAAAAAAGATTCCAAAAACATCTCTTACAGTTCTAGAAACTATAAGGAGAAAAAAAAAGAATCTCTTCTTTTTCCCCAAAGATAATTTATTATCTTTTGGTTCAGAAGAGTAAAATCTATTCTTTACTGAGGTCAAATAATCAATGTTCAAGAATAGTGATGTTGAACAAGGAAGGGCAAGGCTGTAAAATACAACTTTTATTTGGGGTCTTAGGAATTGCAGTTTGGGAGACAAACTCCAGTAGTAATCCAGAGCATGCTCTCAAGAGCCAACGGGACTTGCGATTTTTAAAGGCAAAGGAGAAATTTTAGTCATGTTATACATTGTTTAGTTGTACACTGTTTTTAAAGCATTATGGTTGGTATTGGCAGGGTTACAGTAACACTTCTTCTACATGACTGGTTGCTAAAGTTAGTGTTAGGTCGAAAGTCCATTTAAGTCCATTCTTTCAGGCAGCATATGTTCATTAAGGATGTTTGCAGTTTGGCAACAAGCCATATTCAGTGTTGTTCCAAGAATTGAGACAGGAGACATGCATAGGTCCTACCTCCTTAATGTCCTTCAGACTCCGTTTTAAGTGACTTTCTTAGCAATGCTTCACTTTATTTTTCTTTTATCAGTGAGTATACGCATACTTCTGTTTATGAAAAAGATCACCCTAAATATACATTTATTGATCTGAAATATAATTACTAGAAGTAAAATACCACTAGATGATACTATATTCCAAGGGGTCAAAAAAAGTTGCATTAAATACTAACTGGATGTCAAATGTTTGAGGAAAGAACAAATCTGAGCTGGCAATCTTGGGGAGGAAAGAGGAGTTGCACTGAGTAAAGGAGGGTCTGCATTATGTGCAATACTAACAGCTGACATGTATTGAGTATCTATAACCTATCAGAGGCTTTATATACATTCCCTGTCTCTCTCAAGCCAGAAAGTGTATTTTCTTTTTAGCTGAGAAAACAAAGTCTCATATCCTAGCTCAAGCCCAGGTCTGTGTGGTCTCCAAAGCCCTTCCCACCTTAGGATAGTGCTTCCCCTGCTCAGAGGTAAAATGGGAAAGAGGCTGGAGGAAATCTAGAAAGAGGGAAGAAAGAGCTATGGTGGAGACAGAAGCCTCCAAATTTCAAAAGCCAAAGGAAGCAGACAGCTTCACTCTATGTGCTTCCTGGAAACTGATTTCTTTCTTTCTTTTTTTTTTTTTTTCATTGTGGTTTTGATTTGCTTCATTATTTTTTTCAATATATGAAGTTTATTGTCAGATTGGTTTCCATACAACACCCAGTGCTCATCCCAAAAGGTGCCCTCCTCAATACCCATCACCCAACCTCCCCTCCCTCCCACCCCCCATCAACCCTCAGTTTGTTCTCAGTTTTTAAACGTCTCTTATGCTTTGGCTCTCTTCCACTCTAACCTCTTTTTTTTTTCCTTCCCCTCCCCCATGGGTTTCTGTTAAGTTTCTCAGGATCCACATTAGAGGGAAACCATATGGTATCTGTCTTTCTCTGTATGGCTTATTTCACTTAGCATCACACTCTCCAGTTCCATCCGTGTTGCTACAAAGGGCCATATTTCATTCTTTCTCATTGCCACGTAGTACTCCATTGTGTATATAAACCACAATTTCTTTATCCATTCATCAGTTGATGGACATTAAGGCTGTTTCCATAATTTGGCTATTGTTGAGAGTGCTGCTATAAACATTGGGGTACAAGTGCCCCTATGCATCAGTACTCCTGTATCCCTTGGGTAAATTCCTAGCAGTGCTATTGCTGGGTCATAGGGTAGGTCTATTTTTAATTTTTTGAGGAACATCCACACTGTTTTCCACAGTGGCTGCACCAATTTGCATTCCCACCAACAGTGAAAGAGGGTTCCCGTTTCTCCACATCCTCGCCAGCATCTATAGTCTCCTGATTTGTTCATTTTGGCCACTCTGACTGGCGTGAGGTGATATCTGAGTGTGGTTTTGATTTGTATTTCCCTGATGAGGAGCGACGTTGAGCATCTTTTCATGTGCCTGTTGGCCATCCGAATGTCTTCTTTAGAGAAGTGTCTATTCATGTTTTCTGCCCATGTCTTCACTGGGTTATTTGCTTTTCGGGTGTGGAGTTTGGTGAGCTCTTTATAGATTTTGGATACTAGCCCTTTGTCCGATATGTCATTTGCAAATATCTTTTCCCATTCCGTTGGTTGCCTTTTAGTTTTGTTGGTTGTTTCCTTTGCTGTGCAGAAGCTTTTTATCTTCATAAGGTCTCCTGGGAACTGATTTCTAACAGTGCAGGAGTTATTCAGTGAATTTCACCTGCCCCTCCAAGTGTCTCCCTACATGCTTATAGATGTCCAACATAGACTGTACAGAAAAAATTAAAGATGAAGGGGCTCCTGGGTGGCTCAGTTGATTAAGCGTCCAAGTCTTGCTTTTGGCTCAGGCCATGACCTTATGGTTTATGAGTTGGAGCCCCGCACTGGGCTCTGGGCTGACAACTCAGAGGCTGGAGCCTGCTTCAGATTCTTTGTCTCCCTCTCTTTCTTCCCCTCTCCTGGTGTGTGTGTGTGTATGTGTGTGTGTGTTTGTGTGTGTGTCTCAAAAATAAACATTAAAAAAGAAAAACTTTGAGACAAAAGTTACAAAATAAAATTTAAAAATTACAGTTGGGTGCACCTGAGTGGCTCAGTAGTTAAGTTCCTGACTTTTGGTTTTGGCTAAAGTCACGATCTCAACAGTTTGAGATGGAGCCCTGCGGTGGGCTGTGTGCTGACAGCACGGAGCCTGCTTGGGATTCTCTCTACCTCTCTCTCTCTCTCTCTCTCTGCCCCTCCCCTGCTCATGCTCTCCCTCTAAATAAATAAAAAATAAATAAATAAGCTTTAAAAAATTACAATTTTGTCTAGTTCAAACTGGTGAATTTTCAGCTGGGGATGGCTACTGGAATTTACACAGGGGCTTGACCATTCAGGGCTATGAATTATGCAACTTTGCTTCAGTAGTATGTTCCTTTTGAGTTGAGCTGTTTTTAAAACTTTTTTGATAAATGAATTTAATTCCTAAAAGATCTATTAATCAAGGTTCCATTCTGTTTTTAATGTCCTTGGAACTATGGGGAATATTAAAAGAGCAATCAGATATTAAATACAGTGACATCTCTGTGGGAATAATTTTAACAGCTGTGATTACACAGTCTCTGATTTTCTCACATAGGAAGCTTACATACAATAAAATTCTGTATAACAGTTCCGCATATTTGAGAATCGAAAAACAATACCAAGGTCTATTAAAACCCCTTCTCCCTGAATTATTATAGGAACAATTAATATCTTTTGAGCCTAAAAAGCAAAGGAAAATAGCTGACACATTAATTCAGTTTTGTATACTTTGGTAAAAAAAAAACTTTAGTATGTGATGATTTGCTGGAATGCACTGCGTAAAGACGTGAAATAAGTCAAAATAATAACATCTTTAAAACAACCTCTCATCCTTCAGCTTAGTTTGTTTTGTACTAAAAAGAATAATTATATATCCCTATTTCTCCATCTGATCCGAGACGTTTAGAATGTCTTTCATAAAAGTAAAAAGTATTAAGGTCAACAATTTAAACTAAGAATGTTTTCAGTATTTTTTGCCTCAAAAAAGAACTTCTGTCTAACTAGTAGCTCATTACTGTCTGGGATCTGTACATCTTTTAATTTTATTCCTTCGTGTGTGTTTTGTTCATCTCACTATTTTCCAACCTAAGAGGCTGACTGAGAGGAGCTTCTTTGGTTCTCAGCTCTAAAGAGTGGAGCAAGGACCAGATCTTCCTCTTTGACCACTTAAGATCAGAGATATCTGAAAAGAAGCACATATTAGCAGTATTTTTAATACCTTACTGACAGCTAGTGGCTGACCAATATCTGCTATGCTAAGAGCAAGACAGAGATCTAGAGACTGAAGCCCAAGTGTATGTGATGGCTATTCAAAAGGGCCATGGTGGAAAATGGCCAAGCTGGAAATTCAGGAAGAATTTGGTCATGTTTTACTCCACTTGTTTTAAAAAATAGTATCTTTGTGGATCTAATAAACAAAGCAAGATTTAGCTAGTGCTTTCAAATACATTATATCCTATACTTTTTATAAGAAATATTTGAACATGTATAAAGGTGATAGCAGTTTAACAGTAAAGTAGAATGTGTAAAACTGCAAGCAAGTTAGGAATTTGATCATTTTCTTCAAGCCCAAAAGGTAAGAATTCCAAGATGTCCAGGAAAGGTCTTGGGGAATACCAGCACATCACAAGATGTAGGCTAACAATCATGTACAGAAAATTGCAAGTGCGGTAGCTCCTGGGTGGCTCGGTTAGTTGAGCATCCGACTTCGGCTCAGGTCATGATCTCACAGTCTGAGTTCGAGCCCCGCATCGGGCTCTGTGCTGACAGCTCAGAGCCTGGAGCCTGCTTCAGATTCTGTGTCTCCCTCTCTCTCTGTCCCTCCCCTACTCATGCTGTGTCTCAAAAATAAAAACATTTTTAAAAAATTAAAAAAAAAAAAAGAAAACTGCAAGTGCATAAGTTTGTCATCCTTTTCCCACTATTCAGAGAGACCTATTTGAGCTGGGAGCAGCTGGGCAAATCATGGAGCTAGGCCCCAGTGAAGAACCCTAGAGTTTTTCTTTTTCCCATTTTGTAAACAACAACAAAAAGGCCTGCAAATGGTCATGTAGATAGGGAATAAACAACTTAGGTTTGCTTGTGAACAGCCCAACATTTGGGGACCTAAGAGAAATTGAGATACACGTGCAACCCCTTCCACTGGCCATGAAGGGGTGAGGGGTAGGGAGACACTGACCCATCTAGTTCTAACTCCTTGTCTATGGGATTATTAACCAGGCAATCCCGTTTGACTTAACACCTTATAAACCCACTTCCATTCCTTTTGTTCCTTTCTCTAATCCATCAGGTTTTTCAAACTTGAGTGTTCACAAGAATTTCCCTATAGGCTTACATATATAAAACAAAAAAAGTTTACTGGATATAACTGAACAACATGGATGATAAGAATGTACACAAACTGAATTAGACATCATTTACGTAGTACCTAATACCATGTTCATCTCATGGCTGCTGCCTCATCTACTGAACTTTTATTACCAGTCCAGGTCACATCACTTAGTGACATGGCAGGAAGTTGAACCAGGTCCACATAACTTGAAAGCCCAATCTCTTTCTGATTTCCACTTTTCCTAGGCATATAATGGCCTTAAGGAAGTGGCTTCAATAAAAGGAAAAGAGATAATCAAGTGGTGCATAAAAACAACATGTGTGAATTTTCACTTCATGATTTTGCCTTAAGTGGTCTTCAATCATTTGGAACACATTTGGAACAGAGTTTGGTCTAGGTAGGTTTTCTATGTATAAAATATCAAAAAAGATAGATGTATAAAATCTTTTTACCCACATTTCTCAAATACTAACAAGCTATTATAATTATGAATTTTTTCTTTGGTTCTCAGCAGGTCAAATCAGAGTTTTGTATGTGTCTGCTTAATCAGAGTAATAATTATATGGTATTAAGTAGCTGTTAGTAGCTGTGTTTTCATATTATTGCAGTTCAAGATAGAAAACACTCATATTGATAGGTTTTTAAAATGTGATCTAAATTTTCCATACTGTGAAGTTAAAAGAGAAAAATTTTTAAAGGCTAATAAAATCACAACTCTCCCAGAGATATAAAATGAACATATCAAAGATTTTAACTCATTAAATAAACAGAGAAAGAAGCCAAAGAAACATTAATTTATATAGAGGAAGAAAATGTTGTAATGAATTTACAAATGGACTCAAAAGTAGCTCTCTCCACCAGATAGCTGATAGCAATACAATAATTTTTGTAATTCTATCTACAATTTAGAGAGCTTTAAAATAGTTCAAAGGCAACAAAAGGTGCAGAGTTATTTAAGAATCTGATAATCTGCTGGAGGTTCTAGTGTGCTACTGAAAGGATATCCAGTAGTCTCTTTAGTTTATTACAAAGTTTTCAATCTTTCCCTATAAATGATACCTGGTAAGACCAGTTCTTAAAAGACTATCCTATTTCTGCCTAACTGTTGTTGTGTTGCTTAGTTTCCTCTAGCAGCTAAAAACTATGCTAAATAATTAGAAACTATCCATGAAGAGTATTTAACGCCTATTTAGACCTCAGTGTATAAGTTTGTTTTCTAAGCTGTTCCTATACTTTCATAGAAATGTACAAGAATATTTGGCCATTGGGGGGTGGAGTAGAGAAAGACCACATTCCAAGTCCCCACCTGCGATGTAAATTCACTGGAAAGACACAATTTAAAAGATGTGTAAATATAGGGGCATTTGGATTTGGTTTGCTGAATTTGGTCAAGGATTTGGTTGAAGCTATTGGTCTATAGTTTTCTGTGATGGCTTTGGTATCAGGGCAGTGCTGGCTGGCCTCATAGAATGAATTTGGAAGATTTCCTATACTTTTTGAAATAGTTTAAGAAAAGTAGGTATTAACTCTTCTTTAAATGTTTGATAGAACTCACCTGTGAAGCCACCTGGTCATGAGCTTTTGTTGGGAGTTTTTTTCATTACTGATACAATTGCATTGCTAGTAATTAGTCTGTGCAAATTTTTTATATTTTCATGATTCAGTTTGAGGAGGTTATATGTTTCTAGGAATTCATTCATTCTAGGTTTAATTTTTTGGCATATAATTTTTCATAACATTATTTAAAAATCCTGTGCCTTTCTGTAGTGTCAGTTCTCTCTCCTCTTTCTGATTTTATTTATTTGAGTCCTTTTTCTTTGTTTTTGCTTTGGCTAAAGATTTATCAATTTTGTTGATCTTTTTAAAGAACCAGCTCCTGGTTTCATTGATCTGTTCTATATTTTTTAGTCTCTATTTCATTTATCTCTACTCTTTATTATTTACTTTCTTCTGGCTTTGGGTTTTGTTCTTTTTTTCACTCCTTCAAGTGTAGGGGTAAGTTGTTTATTTGAAATTTTTGTTCTTGAAGCAGGCATGTATTGTATAATCTTCCCTCTTAAAACAGCTTTTGCTGAATCTCAAAGATTTTGGACTGTAGCATTCTCATTTTCATTTGTCTCCATGTATTTTTAATTTCCTCTTTGATTTCTTGGTTGACCCATTCATTGTTTAGTAGCAGGTTATTTAATATCTATGTATTTGTGTTCTTTCCAGGTTTTTTCTTCTGATTTCTAGTTTCATACTTTGTGGTCAGAAAAGATGTATGATATGATATGATTCTTTTTAAAAATTTTTTTAATGTTTTTATTTTTATTTTTGAGACAGAGAGAGACAGAGCATGAGCAGGGGAGGGGCAGAGAGAGGGGGAGACACAGAATCTGAAGCAGGCTCCAGTCTCTGAGCTGTCAGCACAGAGCCCGATGCGGGGCTTGAACTCACAGAGTGTGAGATCATGACCTGAGCTGAAGTCGGACACTCAACCGACTGAGCCACCCAGGTGCCCCAAATCTTTATTGAGTCTGTTAAGACTTGTTTTGCGGCCTGAAATGGGATCAAGTTTGGAGAACATTCCATGTTCATTTGAAAGGAATGTATATTTCATTGTTTGGGATGGAATGTACTGAGTATATCTATTAAATCCACCTAGTCCAATGTGTCATTCAAATCCACTGTTTCCTTATTGATTTTTCTGTTCAAATGATCTCTCCATTGATATAATTGGGGTGTTAAATTCCCCTACTACTGTTGTATTACTATTGATTATTTTATGTCTGTTAATAGTTTCTTTATGTATATGGGTGTTTCATGTTGGGTGCATAAATATTTACAATTGTATCTTGTTATAGGGATTCACCCCTATATTATTATATAGTGTCTTTTTTGTCTCTTGTTACAGTTTTTGTTTTAAAGTCTATTTTGACTGATCTAAGTATTGTTACCCAGCTTTCTTTTCACTTCCATTTGCATGATAGTTTTTCCATCCCTTCACTTTTAATCTGCATGTATCTTTAGGCTTAGTATTAGTCTCCTGTAGACAGGTTATAGATAGCTCTTGTTTTTTATCCATTCAGTCACTACACCTTTTGATTGGAACATTTAGTCCATTTACATTCACAGTAATTATTGATAGGTATAATTGCAATTTTGTTACTTATTTTACAGTTGTTTCTGTAATTCCTCCACTCCTGTCTTCTCTTACTCTTTTCCCTAATGGCTTGATGGCTTTCTTTAGTGATATGCTTAGATTTTTCTCTTTATTTTTTTGCATACTAATTACTGCTTTTTGATTTGCAGTTACCACTAGGTTTATATAGAACATCCTATGCATATAGAAGTCTATATCAGGTTGATGGTTGATTAAGTTTGAACCCCTTCTAAAAGCACTAAATTTTTACTCACCTCCCACACATATAAACATCTTATATATATGATGTCATACTTTTATTTTGTGAATTCCTTAACTGAGTTTTATAGATATAATTTTAATACTTTTGTGCTTTAACCTCCATATTGGTTTATAACTGATTAATCTGCTACTTTTATCATGTTTGTATGTACCTGTGACATTTTTTCCTTTTTTATTTTTCTTACTCCTCTAATTATAGCCTTTCCTTTCCTCTCAAAGAATTACCTTTACCATTTCTTGTATGGCTGTCTTAGTAGTGATGGATTTCTTTAACTTTTGTTTTTCTGAGAAATTTTATCTTTCCTATCCTGAATGATACCCTTGCGGAATAGGGTATCCTTGGTTTCAGGGTTTTTTTCAGCATATTGAAGATATCATGCCACTCCTTGTTGACCTACAAAGTTTCTTCTGAAAATCAGCTGATAGCCATATGGGGTTTCCCTTGTGTGTAACTGTTTTCCTTTTTGTAACTGCTTTTAAAATGGTGTTACTTTTTATCACTTAAATTATATGTGTCTTAGATGTAGATCTCCTTGGGTTGATTTTGTTTGGGACTCTCTGTGTATAATGGGTCTGGATTTATGTTTCCTTTCCAAGATTGGGGAAGTTTTCTATCATTATTTCTTCAAATCTCCTGCCCTCTTTTCTCTCTGTTCTCTTCCTGGAATCTCTCTAGTGTGAATGATTTTACACTTGATGATGTCACTGAGTTCCCTTAACTATTCTCATTCTTCATTTTTTTTTTTTATTTATTTTAAAGTTGGTTAACATACAGTGTAGTCTTGGCTCCAGGAGTAGAACCCAGTGAATCATCTCTTACATGTGACACCTAGTGCTCATCCCAAAAGGTGCCCTCCTTAATACCCGCCACCCATTTAACCCAGTCTCCCCCTACACCCCCCCTCCAACAACCCCCAGTTTGTTTTATGTATTTAAGAGTCTCTTATGTTTTGCCTCCTCTCTCTTTTTGTCTTATTTTTCCTTTTTTTTTCTATGTTGTCTCAAATGGCAAGATTTCATTCTTTCTCATCACTGAGTAGTATTCCATTATAGATATAAACTACATCTTCTTAATCCATTCATCAGTTTATGGACATTTGGACTCTTTCCATAATTTGGCTATTGTTGATAGTGCTGCTATAAACATTGAGGTACAGGTGACCTTTCAAATCAGCATTTTTGTATCATTTGGATAAATTCCTAGTAGTGCAATTGCCAGGTCATAAGGTAGTTCTATTTTTAAATTTTTGAGGAACCTCCCTACTATTTTCCAGAGTGGCTGTACCAGTTTGCATTCCCATAAATGGTGCAAAAGAGTTCCTCTTTCTCCACATCCTCACCAACATCTGTTGTTTCCTGAGTTAATTTTAGCCATTCTGACAAGTGTGAGCTGATATCTCATTGTGATTTTGATTTGTATTTCCCTGATGATGAGTGATGTTGAACACATTTTCATGTGTCTGTTAGCCATCTGGATAACTCCTTTGGAAAAGTGTATTCATGTTTTCTTCCCATTTCTTCACTGGATTATTTGTTTTCTGGGTGTTGAGATTGATAAATTCTTTATAGATTTTGGATAATAAACCTTTATCTGATATGTCATTTGCAAACATCTTCTCCTATTCTCCCTTTTAGTTTTGTTGATTGTTTCCTTTGCTGTGCAGAAGCTTTTTATCTTGAGGAGGTCCCAGGACATTATTTTTGCTTTTTATTTCCCTTGCCTCCAGAGACACGTCAAGTAAGAAGTTGCTGTGGCTAAGGTCAAAGAGGTTGTTGCCTGTGTTCTCCTCTAGGATTTCGATGGTTTCCTGTATCACATTTAGGTCTTACATCCATTTTTAATTTATTTTTGTGTATGGTGTACGAAAGTGGTCCAGTTTTGTTCTTCATGTTTCTGTCCAGTTCTCCCAGCACCATTTGCTAAGAAACTGTCTTTTTCAAATTGGATACTCCTTCCTGCTTTGCCAAGGATTAGTCAGCCATACATTTGTGGGTCCATTCCTGGGTTCTCTATTCTATTCCATTCCATTCTATGTGTCTGCTTTTGTGCCAGTATTATATACTGTCTTGATGATTACAGTTTTGTAATACAGGTTGAAGTCTGGAATTGTAATGCCTCCATCTTTGGTTTTCTTTTTCAACATTACTTTGGCTATTCAGGGTCTTTTCTTATTCCATACAAATTTTAGGATTGTTTGTTCTAGCTCTGTGCATAATGCTGGTGTTATTTTTATAGGGATTGCATTGAAGGCATAGATTACTTTAGGTAGCATTGACATTTCCATAATATTTTTCTTCCAATCCATCACCATGGAGTGTTGTTCCATTTATTTGTGTCTTCCTCAATTTCTCTCATAAGCTTTCTTGTTTTCAGTATACAGACTTTTACCTGTTTAGTTAGGTATATTCCTAGATATTCTATGGTTTTGGGTGCAATTGTAAATGGAATTGATTCCTTGATTTTTTTTTTTTTTGCTACTTTATTAATGGTGTATAGAAATGCAACCGATTTCTGTATGTTGATTTTATATCCTGCAACTTTGCTGAATTTGTATATCAGTTCTAGCAATTTTTTGGTTGAGTCTTTCAGGTTTCCATGTAGCATATCATGTCATCTCCTAAGAGCGAAAGTTCAACAACTTGTTTGCCAATTTGGATGTCTTTTACCTCATTTTCTTTTCTGATTGCTGAGGCTAGGACTTCCAACACTATGTTGAATAACACTGGTGAGTGCAGACATCCCTGTCATGTTCCTGATCTTAGGGGGCAAGCTCTCAGTTTTTCCCATTGAGAATGATATTATCTGTGGGTCTTTCATATATGGCTTTTATGCTGTTAAGGTATGTTCCTTCTAACCCAACTTTCTTGAGGGTTTTCATCAAGAAAGATTCTGTATTTTGTCAAAATCTTTTTCTGCATCTATTGACAAGATCATATGGGTCTCATCCTTCTATTAATGTGATATATCATGTTGATCGATCTGAAAATATTGAACCAGACCTGCAGCCCTGGAATTAATCCCACTTGGTCATGGTGAATATTTCTTTTAATGTACCATTGAATTCGATTTCCTAGTATTTTGTTGAGAATTTTTATATCCAGTTTCATCAAGGATGTTGGCCTATAATTCTTCTTTTTAGTGGGATCTTTGGTTTTGGAATCAAGGTAACGCTGGCTTCATAGAATGAGTTTGGAAGCTTTCCTTCCATTTCTATTTTTTTGAACACTTTAAAAGGAATAGGTATTAACTCTTATTTAAATGTCTGGTAGAATTCCCCTGGGAAGCCATCTGGCCCCGGACTCTTATTTGTTGGGGGATTTTTGATTAATGATTCAATTTCTCTGCTGGTTATGGGCATGTTCAAATTTTCTATTTATTCCTGTTTGAGTTTTGGTAGTGTGTGGGTGTCTAGGAATTTTTCCATTTCTTCCAGATTATCCAGTTTGTTGGCATATAATTTTTAATAGTATTGTCTAATAATTGTTTGTATATCTGTGGTGTTGGTTGTGATCTCTCCTCTTTCATCTGTGATGTTATCTACTTGAAACCCCCTATCTTTTCTTTTTGAGAAGTCTGGCTAAGGGATCAATTTTGTTTATTCTTTCAAAAATGCAGCTCTTTCTCATTGCCATGTAGTACTCCATTGTGTATATAAACCACAATTTCTTTATCCATGGCCCTTTGTAGCAACATGGATGGAACTGGATAGTGTGATGCTAAGTGAAATAAGCCATACAGAGAAAGACAGATACCATATGTTTCACTCTTACGTGGATCCTGAGAAACTTAACAGGAACCCATGGGGGAGAGGAAGGAAAAAAAAAAAGAGGTTAGAGTGGGAGAGAGCCAAAGCATAAGAGACTCTTAAAAACTGAGAACAAACTGAGGGTTGATGGGGGGTGGGAGGGAGGGGAGGGTGGGTGATGGGTATTGAGGAGGGCAACTTTTGGGATGAGCACTGGGTGTTGTATGGAAACCAATTTGACAAAAAATTTCATAGATTGAAAAAAAATGCAGCTCTTAGTTTCATTGATCTTTGTTGTTGTTATTGTTGTTGTTCTTTGTTCTATATTGTTTGTTTCTGCTCTAACCTTTACTATTTCCCCCATGCTGCTGGCTTTGGACTTTATTTGCTGCCGCTTTTCTAGTTCCTTGAGGTGTAAGGTTAGGTTGTGTATTTGGGACTTTTCTTGCTTCTTGAGATAGGCCTGAATTGCAATGTATTTTCCTCTTAGGACTGCCTTTGCTGCATCCTAACGTGTTTGGACTATTGTGTTTTCATTTTCATTTTCTTCCATGTATTTTTTTTAAATTTTTTCTTTAATTTCATGGTTAACCCATTTATTCTTTAGTAGGATGTTCTTTAACCTCCAGGTACTTGGGGATTTCCAAAGTTTTTCTTGTGGTTGATTTCAGTTTTCATGGTGTTGTGATATGAAAATATGCATGGTATGATCTCTACCTTTTTCTACCTGATGAGGCTGATTTTGACCCAATATGGGATCTATTCTGGAGAATGTTCCATGAGCACCCAACAAGAATGTGTATTCTGCTGCTTTTGGATGAAATGTCCTGAATATATCTGTTAAGTCCATCTGGTCCAAAGTGTAATTAAAAGCCATTGTTTCCTTGTTGATTTTCTGCTTAGATGATCTTTCCATTGTTGTAAGTGGGGTATTATAGTCTCCTTCTGTTATGATATTATCAATGAGTTTCTTTATGTTTGTGATTAATTGATTTATATATTTGGGTTCCTTCAAGTTGGGGCCATGAATATTTATAATTGTTAGCCCTTCTTGATGGATAGGCCCCTTAATTATGATACAATGCCCTTCTTCATCTTATTACAGTCTTATTTTTAAAATCTAGTTTGTCTGATATAAGTATGACCACTCTTTCTTTTGACCTCCATTAGCATGATAGATGGTTATCCATCCCCTCACTTTCAATATGCAGGTGTCTTTAGGTCTAAAATGAGTCTCTTGTAGGTAGCACATACATGGATCTTGGCTTTTTTTCTTTTTTATCCATTCTGATACCCTATGTCTTTTGGTGGGGCATTTAGTCCATTTACATTTGGGGCAATTATTGAAAGGTATGAGTTTAGAGCCATTGTGTTATCTTTAGATTTCATGTTTGTTGTAATATCTCTGCTCCTTTATAGTCTTTACTGCTTTCCTCTCACAGAGTCCCCTCAGGATCTCTTGCAGGGCTGGCTTAGTGATCAGGACCTCCTTCAGTTTTTGTTTGTCTGGGAAAGTCTTTATCTCTCCTATTCTGAAATTACAGCTTTGCTGGATAAAGGATTTTTGGCTACATACTTTTCCTATTCAGCACATTGAATATATTTCCTGCCACTCCCTTCTGGCCTTCCAAGTTTCAGTGGGCAGGTCTGCTTACTACCCTTATGTGCCTATCCTTATGGGTTAAGGACCATTTGTCCCTAGCTGCTTTCAGAATTCTTTCTTTATCTTTGTTTTTTGCCAGTTTCACTATGATATGTCATGGTGTTGACCTGTTTTTGTTGATTTTGAAGGGAGTTCTCTGTGCCTCTTGGACTTGGATGCCTGTTTCCTTCCCTAGATTAGGGAAGTTCTCAGCTAAAATTAACTCAAATAAACCTGCCCCTTTCACTCTTCCTCTTCTGGAACTCTTAAAATTCAGATATTGTTTCCTTTCATGGAATCACTTTTTTCTCTAAGTCTGCCCTCCCAATCTAGTAATTTCCTTTCCCTCTTTTTTTCAGCTTCATTATTTTCCATAATTCTGTTTTCTATTTCACCTATTCTCTCCTCTGCTTCTTTCACTCTCACTGTATCTAGTTTATTTTGCATCTCAGTTATAGCATTTTTTAATTCATTGTGACTATTTCTTAGGTCTTTGATCCCTGCAGCAAGAGATTCTCTGGTTTCTTCTATGCTTTTTTAAAGCTCAGCTTTTAAACTTATTACTTTTATTCTAAATTATTGTTCAGATATATTGTTTATATCTTTTTCTGAGGAATTCTCTGGCTGCAATTTCTTCCTGGATTTTCATTTGGGGTGAATTCTTCCATTTTGTCATTTTGGCTAAGTTTCTGTCTTTTACATGTTTTTAAAGCTTGTTATTGTCCTGTACCTGCAAGTACTACTAAATCAAACAAGGGTCATACACTTTCAAGGGCCTGGCTCTTCAGGAAGTGTTTATGGTGTACGTTGGATCCACTCTGTTTTTGCATGTTGGCTACTCTATCCCACTGGTCAGTCCTCTGAAAAGCTCCTCCTTGCTTGCAGTGGTAAAGTGTTTGGATTTTCAACCAGATGTGCTATGATTTATTTGTTGAAATAATCCTGGGAAAAAAAGGAAAAGTGGGGAGACAAGCCTGATCCCATAAAAAGATAAAAATGAGACAAAAGAAGACCAAACAGAAATCAAAACTATAAGGTTAAATCTAAAGAAAGAGAAAGGAAATAAAGAAGAAATAGAAAAGGTATAAAAAGAATATAATAAAAATGCCTGATCAAACAAATATATATGAATCTGATTCTAAAAGAAAAAAAAAGAGGATAGAAAGAAAAAAGAAAAGAAAACAAAATAGTTGTCTGCTCATGGTTAGGACCAGTGACTGTGCTGGTCTGGAGGAGAGTCTGGCTGCATTGGGTCAGTCAGACTTGCTCCAGTGGATAAACAATTGCTAGGCATTGGAGGGGCAGGGTTTGGTGTAAGCGGGTCCTGCCTCAACTGGGGGCCAATGTTCTGCTCTCTGAAGTCCCACCATGTTGATGTTCGGGAGAAAAAATGGCGACACCCCAATCTCTCCTCACTGGACTATGTGTCTCATACCACGCTGTTCAGGCAGCACCCACAGAATAATGAGGGTGGTCAACTTGCCCTGCTTCAGTATCCCAGACCTTCTAGGCACTCATCTGGGATTCAAAACCCCATGTCTTAAAGGACCCGGCTCTGTGCAGACCCTGTTCTTATATAGAGCCACTCTGCTCTGATGATAAAAGGCCTTTGGCTGGCACCTGCAGGACCTTTTGTCCTTGGAGAGACAATAAACCCTCTTCCCACAGTACTCAAGGAAGGAGATTGTTCTCTCCCAGTGTGCCCTTGAGATTGCTACATTGTACTATGCATTCCAGGGCCAACTCTCTCCTCCCCAGGAGCACGTAACACGGTCCCTAGCTTCACTCCAGAGAAAGTCACCCACTTTTGAAACCAAAAGTTTCAAAAACCTCCAAGTTTCAGCTCCTAAGGCTGTTTTCAAAATAGAAACTGGCCCTCTCCATAGTTCTCATTCCCCAGTCCATGGTCTGGAGAGGTTTTCCTCTTCTGCTAACTTAATGCCGACTTTACCAGCCCTCTTTCTTTCTTTCCCTTTTGTCTCTGCTCAGGAAGGGTTCCCTCCCCTCTGTGCCTGTGCCATTTTATCTCCCCCAATTCACATATATGCACCGTGATTCTGGCAAAACTGTCTCCTTCCAACTGTGGAGATCTTTCTTCCATTCCACAGATTGACTTCCTGGGGGTTCCAAGTGATTTGACCTCAATATAGCTGTGTTCAAGGGATGAGGAAAATCCTGGTCCCCCTATTTCTCTGCTATCTTAACTCCCTTCCATTTTTCTTATTTTCTTATTCAGTTTGGTTGCTTTCCGATATTGTCTTCCAGATTACTGATCCATTTTTCTGCTTCTTCTAATTTACTAATTTACTATTTACTTCTAATTTACTATTAATTCCCTCTAGTGTGTTTTTAATTTCAGTTACTATTGAGTTCTTCATCTCTGATTCACTCTTTGTTTTCTGTCTTTTTGTTGAAGCTTTCAATGAGACCCTCTGTTTTTTTCTCATCTAGTGAGTATTTTTATGACCATTACTTTGAAATTTCTATCAGGCATATTGCTTATCTCTGTTTAATGTAGCTCTTTTGCTGGGTTATTGTCCTATTCTTTCATTGGGGACATATTACTCTGTATCTTTATTTTGTCTTGCTCTCTGTGTCTGTTTCTATGTATTAGGAAAGTTAGTTACATCTTGAAAATAGTGGCCTTATGAAGGAGAAGCCTATGGGGCAATGTCCCCTGTTCACCAGAACCTGGAGCTTTAGGAATGTCCCCTCTGTGTATGTATACACCCTAGTGTTGTGGTTTAGCCTCATTTGCCTTTAGTCCAGTCATTTACAATGGCCACCTTTGCCTGTTGAGGGCAGGGCTTGGTCCCTCTGCTGTTAAGGAAATAAACTAGGCTGTCTTGAGCCTGAGTTGGGTCAGGCAAGATGTCTTCCCTCAGCTCATCTGCCAGAACTGCAGTCTCATTGAACTGTAGGGTGCTCTCCCTGCATTATTCACTGAGAGGCTTTCATTGGTAGACAAGGCTTGTGGCCAGACCAGATATCTGCCCCATCCGACTGTTGGGTTTGCTGGCCCCTGTGAAATTTCTGTTAGTGGGCATGTCCATCAGTCAGATCAGATGTCTGCCTCCAGTCCACTGCTGGGGCTGCAATGGAGCTGGTGTCTGTGGTTATCTTCCCCTCTTCCCAGGGCAAGAGTCACTTTGGAGTGGTTTTAGACACTGCTGGGACTGCTTGCAGAATGAAATTAATCTGGCACAGCTGTGAAGAGACTCCTGCTGAGTGTGGTGGGTTTGATGGGGCAATTTTCAGGAGAACATGGTGAGGGGGTTGGTGGGAGAGGGCGTGCGGTGTTTGCAAGCCAGATGGCAAGAATTCATACTGGCTCCTGCAGGTGTCTGGATATCTAGGCTTGGAGACGGGTGAGACCTGCTGCCCAACAGCTCTTTCATTCTTGGAGAAGTCTCCCAATGATCCCTCCAGTGTACATTGTGAAATTAGTAAATAAATCTCCTTCCAGTATACCACAGGTGTTTTCGAACTTCTGCTTCTATGCTGTATCTTGGAGTTATTCATTATCATGTCTCTTTAAGAGCAAGAACTGTTTGCTATTACCCTCAGGCTCTCCTAGAGCCAAGCCCACTGATTTTTAAGTTCTCACTGTTAAGTCCTACTGATTATAAAAACTCATGAAATTGAGCCTGTCTGTTTTTTAAAGTCAAATGTTATGAGGACTCCTCTTCCTACTGCAGGTATTCTATGTCAGGGGTGCCTGGTGGGTGTCTTCCTTTCCCTTCTCTATTCTTGAGGCATCTCTATCATCTGTGGTTAGTTTGGTTCTTGACCATGTCTCCATCCTTCCTAATATTTTTGATGTGGCCTCTTCTATATGATTAACTATGGAGAGTCTGTTCTGCCAATCTTCAGGTCATTTTCTGGGTTAGTTACACTGATGTGACTGGTATATAGGTGTCTATTGGAGGATGTGAGTTTAGGGTCCTCCTTTTCAGCCATCTTCCCAGGCTATGGCCTATTTTTAAGCTGCTCCTAATCTCTTTCCTATTGCCTTCTGTGATATTGCACATTTCCCCCCCTTTTCAGCACTCTGTTCACTCCATTTCATTTTAGTAGTTTTCTGCTCTGAAGCATCATAAATTGTTTTCCCTCAGGGTTTGCCCTAGGCAACTTTGTCAGTCAGAATTCATTGCAGAAAACAATTTTCTCTAGCCAGCATAAACAGGAAAAGATTTATTACAGGGCATTAAATTACCTACAGAATTATTGTGAAAGTTCAAGAGACACTCAAGTTTGAGTTTTTAGGAACCGACTCGACACAAAAGGAAACACTGTCTCTTAAAACTATAAAACCATTTTTCAAATTAAGGTGTCCCTCCATCTGCTGGCTCCAGAATTAAGCCCCACGACCACAGTCAAGAAGTTAATGATACAAATGACACATAAAGGGGCTTTATATGAAAGATTGCACTGCCAGATAGTGCTTAAAACAGAAACCACACACACAGCAATAGAACTGTCCTCATCTTCTCCTTTCTAAATATCACAGAAGGGCATCCAATTGGTGTAACCTAAATCATATCCAAATTCCTAATTACACAGGGAAAAGGGAAATGTACTTTTGGCCTTTGCACTTCAGCCTCTGAAGTAAGGGCAGCATATTGAACTGGGATCTATATTCCATTGGCTACTCCACACCCAGACACATTCTTCTATCCACACTTAACACTAGAACCAGTAAAATAGAAAAGAAAGAGATAACCTGATTTAAAAAATGGGCAGAGGATCTGAATACACATTTCTCAAAAGAAGACTTATAAATGGCCAACACGTACATGAAAAATGTTTCAACATCCCTAACCATCAGGAAAATGTAAATCAAAACCACAATGAGATAGCACCTCACTCTTGTTAGAATGGCTATTATTAAAAAGACAGAAGATAAAAATATTGGCAAGGTGGAGGATGATGGAGAGAAGGGAACCCTTGTGCACTGTTGGTGGAAATGTAAACTAACATAACAACCGTTAGGGAAAACAGCATGGAGGTTCCTCAAAAAAATTAAAAAATAGAACTACCAAATGATCCAGCAATATATACCCCTTCTGAGTATATATTCAAAAGAAATCAATATCTTAAAGACCGATATCTGCACTTTAATATTCATTGCAGCATTATCTATAACCACCAAGATATGGAATCAATCTAAGTGCCGATTGACAGATGAATAAAGAAAATAGGAGTATATATATAGAATATAACTTTATTCAGCCTCAAAAAGGACATCCTGTCAATTCTTGTTATTTGTGACAAGTTGATGAACCTAGAGGACATTATGTTAAGTGAAATAAGCCAAGCACAGGTAGACAAATACTGCACAATCCCACTTACATTGTGAAATATAAAAAGGTCAGACTTACAGAAGCAGAGAGTAGACTATAGCAGGGAATAGGGGAAATGGGGAGATGTTGGTTAAAGTGTATAAACTTTTAGTTGTGCATTAGGGCCCCAGAACTTATTCAGCATACCATGTTGACTAGAGTTAATGCTGTATTATATACTTAAAATTTACTCAGCGAGTAGATCTGAAATGTTCTCACCACACATATACACAAAAGGTCCTGAGGTGACAGATATGTTAATTAACTTGATTGCAGTAATCAGTTCACAGTGTACATCAAAATGTCCTCTGCTTCATACACATGAAAGCAAGTTTATTTTTCCTCACAAAGGGGAGACCCAAAGTCCCATGCGTAACTGTATCAATCCTGGGGTGATTCTTAATCCATTTTTAGTTCAAAGTACTATTTTAATATCCTGTGCCAATGGGCAAAATTTTATTTGTATTAAATGAGAGTCGTATTAAAAAAGAACGTAAGAAATAATATATATATAACGTACGTTTTATACTTTATTGTGTTTAATTGTATATTGAGTCACTACCACCGTTCTTAATTCTACAACTGTTTACAAGGTTCTAGTTGATATTTTAACTTTCCACCACCATAGTCAGGAGTTCCTGTGATGGGGAACAACATATTCAAGGCACTAACGTGGAAGCCAGACTCTGCCCACCCTCTGTTAGCATGGTCACCAGAACCAACTGCAGGAGTGTAGTCTCCATTTTCATCTTCGAAATTTTGCAGGAATGCTTCTACTTTATGAAATTACATCCCAGGGCAGCTCCTAAGGAGAAAATAGGTTTATTCTTCATACAGTGTTATATTATTTTCAGATGTACAATATAATGATTCAACAGTTTTATACATTACTCAATGCTCATCACAATAAGCATGCTCTTAAGTACACTTAAGACCGTACACTTAAGAGAAAATAGTTTTTAACTTTCAAGTTTCTGTAGAGTAGGATGGAGTTTGGAATGTATATGGAGTGATATTTCACAATATCCATCACAGAACTTTCAAACTTTCTCAGGGATGTTATGTACTCATAAGACTTCAAATATAGTCCACAAACACTTAAGACTGATAAGAATTTAGATTTTCTTTTTGGATCTTAGAAATCTGAAACATTTTCATATACTATATATTAACACCAATAGCAGGATTTGGGCAGCACCTCATAACTGAACACACTAACATTTCTACAACAAAAGGTATAAATAATACTAATGGGATAAAGATTAAAAAGGTTGTCAATTTAGGGGGTGGCTCAGTTGGTTGAGTGCCTGAGTCTGGATTTCAGCTCAGGTCATGAACCCCAGTTAGTGAGATCAAGCCCCACATCAGGCTCCATTCTGACAGCATGGAACCTGTTTGGGATCCTCTCTCTCTGTCTCTCTCTCAAAATAAATAAAACTTTGTTTGTTTACAAATATATTTGCATGAAATTTCAAAATAAAAACACTTCCAGTTTTTCAGAGTTTGAGATTTGAACTTGTGGATCTGTATCAATTATTGATAATTCCCAAATCTGTATTTCCAGTTCTGAGATCCAGATCTTTATATATTTATCTCCACTTCCATCCTTCATACAAATAAACATGAACATTTTTCAAACTGAATTCAAAATCCAGTTTTCCTCAGTTGTTCTGACTCAATAAAAGGCATCAACAACTACTTGTTTGTTGAAGCCAGAACGTACATGCAGAATTAGTCACTAGTTCTGTCAGTCTTACCACTAAAATATCTCCAATATGCTCACTGCTTCCCAACATCACTGCTATCTTTTCAGCTCAGACAACCAGCACTTCTAAACTAGATTATTTAAATCAGCTTCTTATTTTGTCTCCCACACCCAATATCCATTCTCAGTTCAATAACCCAGTGATCCTATCACTTCCATACTTATAATACTGCCCCTTTTTATTAGAGACTATTTTCCCTCAGGAAAAAGTCCTACCTTCTGAACAGTAGCTTATGATACCCTTCTTTGCTTTCTACTCCAGCCTCAAAACCTATGCTCCAATCTCACTGCACTTCATTAAGAAGTTTGAGTTCATCATGTCCTGCCTCACATCAAATCTCTCTTCCTTCTGGAACAGTCCTTTTGACTTCAAGCTAGCTCCTACTCAGCTGTTGGGTTTTCACTTACATGTCATTCCCACTGAGCAGCCATCTCTCACTCCCAGAGCCTGGTTATATGTCTGTGTTTTTAAAACAACTTACACATCCCTTCCCAGTTACTAAACTGTATTCACATTGATTTTAAAAAATAATGTCGGAGAGACTTGAATTTAATCTCAAAAAAGCAGAAATAGAACATCACAACAAAACCAGAGACAAATCAGTTACCAAAGTAGTCACTTCTCCCTCTGAGACCTATGAAGCGTGTAGATAAAAGTTTTCTTGACAGGAACATAGAAAAAAATCTGAGAAGCAGCCACAGAAAATATGTTCAGAATCTCAAAATAGCATTTACTATAGGAAGGCAGTGAAGGAAACTACAGGGGGTCATAACACTTTTTAAATATCACTTATTACACTAAGACCAGCCTTTATACAACCAAGAGAAGCCAGGGCTCAGAGAGGCTGCTCAGAGACTGAGAAGAGACCGGAATGCCAGAGTCTGGCCCCAGGCAACTCCTTCACAAGTGTGGCTGAATAATTATGGAGAAAAATATTTATTCATGGGTGGTTAAAAAATGTCAAAAGGTATCTTTCATATCTTTGAGACCTAGAATTTGATAAAGTCTCCAAAGAAATTATCCTATGTGAAGATAAATATGCAAATTAATATTCTAATCAAAGCACATCTTGATCCATATCTTCATCTTCCTTTCACACCTCTTTCCATGTTTAATAACTTATTACAGAAGTACTAAAAGCTGAACTGGATGCTAACCTGGGCAAATAAAAGCATTTTTTTTTTCAACTTAGAATGAGATATAGGGCGATTTTGGTCTAGATTTCCCTTATCTTAAGTTTTGTTTTGTTTTGTACACAAAGGTGGTTTTATTAAAGCACAGGTACAGGACCCATGGGCAGAAAGAGCTGCACTGGGGTCCTGACAAGTGCCTGGTTACAAACTATGGAGTTGGAGGAGGTAAAGTCAAAAGGGAGGCCTCCAGAAGAACTTTGATATGCTAAAGAGGACTCCTGAGATACCAGAGACCTAGCTATTGTCAAGCTAAGGTTGTTTTCCCTCCAGTGACTCATTAACTTTAGGTCCATAGGGGGTTCCTAGAGAAATGCTAGACTCTGTTATTTGCCTCAAGTATTTGTCAATGGCCTGCAGGTGATAAAGAAATTTAATCTTACCTGCCATTTCCTTCTTGCCTTTGTTCCCACATCACTATGGAGAGGAGGGTGATGGTGGGGTTCCAGGAAACTGAGTCTATAGGTTTCTGGAGACAAGGCTATTGATAAGATTGCCTTTCTCTTGTAATTTACTAAGACATTTGTAAACTGATGGAAACTCATGTCCTGCAGGACTGTGATTTCTATCAGTTAACCATTCGTTTTCTTCTTTCCTGTGTTCTTGGGCAGCCAAGAGTGCCAGAGGAATGTCACACACATGTCCCACTTGGGGCAGGTGTTGTTAGCTGGTGCTTTGTCCTCCGCTTGACTTATGCTCCCTCATCAATATTACTACTACTAATAATAACAATAATAGAATTATTATCACAATTAGGAGTTTACACTAGTTCATTTAATCATGTTGATAATGCACACTAACAGGTGCACACATGTGGAGAATTTCATTCCATAATGGCAACCATAGGATGTCAGCCCTGAGTTTAGCCTTGGCTGTGGAAACGCAGAAAGTAAGTATGTGGTTCTTAGCTTGGATTTCAGATGTAAGACAGATGCCTCTTCCTTGGCCATGGTGGCCAACATTTCCTGCGAGTTACTAGGCATGCATCTCTTTCCCATTGGCCAACCCCAGGAACCAAGAATTTAAATATAAACTGTCAGGCAGTTAAGAGTTCTTGCCCGGCTTTGTTTTCACTTCTCTCAGTAATGTTGCCATCTGGCATCCCTTTCTGGTTGGAGATATGGCATCTATTTCCTGGTTTCTGGACTGGGGAGAACAACTTTTTTTTTAATATGAAATTTATTGTCAAATTGGTTTCCATACAACACCCAGTGCTCATCCCAACATGTGCCCTCCTCAATGCCCATCACCCACTTTCCTCTCCCCCCAACCCTCCATCAACCCTCAGTTTATCCTCAGCATTTGAGTCTCTTATGGTTTACCTCCTTCCCTCTCTGTAACTTTTTTTCCCCCTTTCACCTCTCCCCTGGTCTTCTGCTGAGTTTCTCAGGATCCACGTAGGAGTGAAAACATAGTGTTTCTCTACCTGACTTATTTCACTAACATAAGACTCTCCAGTTCCATCCACGTTGCTACAAAAGGCCAGATTTCATTCTTTCTCATTAGTATTCCATTGTATATATAAACCAGAACTTGCTTATCCATTTGTCAGTTGGTGGACATTTAGTCTCTTTCCATAATTTAGCTATTGTTGAAAGTGCTGCTATAAACATTGGGGTACAAGTGCCCCTATGCATCAGTACTCCTGTATCCCTTGGGTAAATTCCTAGCAGTGCTATTGCTGGGTCATAGGGTAGATCTATTTTTAATTTTTTGAGGAACCTCCACACTGTTTTCCAGAGCGGCTGCACCAGTTTGCATTCCCACCAACAGTGCAAGAGGGTTCCCGTTTCTCCACATCCTTGCCAGCATCTATGGTCTCCTGTTATGTTCATTTTAGCCACTCTGACTGGTGTGAGGTGATATCTCATTGTGGTTTTGATTTGTATTTCCCTAATGAGGAGTGACATTGAGCATCTTTTCATGTGCCTATTGACCATCTGGATGTCTTCTTTGGAAGAGTGTCTGTCTATTCATGTCTTCTGCCCATTTCTTTACTGGATTATTTGTTTTTCAGGTGTTGAGTCCGGTAAGTTCTTTATAGATTTTGGATACTAGCCCTTTGTCCGATATGTCATTTGCAAATATCTTTTCCCATTCCATCAGTTGCTTTTTAGTTTTGTTGACTGTTTCCTTTGCAGTGCAGAAGATTTTTATCTTCATGAGGTCCCAATAGTTCATTTTTGCTTTTAATTCCCTTGCCTTTGAAGATATGTCATTTGCTGTGGCTGAGGTCAGAGAGGTCTTTTCCTGCTTTCTCCTCTAGGGTTTGGATGGTTTCCTGTCTCACATTCAGATTCAGGTCCTTCATTTTGAGTTTATTTTTGTGAATGGTGTAAGAAAGTAGTCTAGTTTCATTCTTATGCATGATGCTGTCCAGTTCTCTCAGCACCATTTGTTAAAGAGACTGTCTTTTTCCATTGGATACTCTTTACTGCTTTGTCAAAGATTAGTTGGCCATACATTTGTGGGTCCAATTCTGGGGTCTCTATTATATTCCATTGGTCTATGTGTCTGTTTTTATGCCAATACCATGTTGTCTTGATGATTACAGCTTTGGAGTAGAGGCTAAAGTCTGGAATTGTGATGTCTCCTGCTTTGGTTTTCTTCTTCAATATTACTTTGGCTATTTGGGGTCTTTGTGGTTCCAAACAAATTTTAGGGTTGCTTGTTCTAGCTTCCAGAAGAATGCTGGTGCAATTTTGATTGGGATTGCATTGAATGTGTAGATAGCTTTGGGTAGTATTGACATTTTGACAATATTTATTCTTCCAATCCATGAGCATGGAATGTTTTTCCATTTCTCTGTATCTTCTTCAATTTCCTTCATAAGCTTTCTATAGTTTTCAGCATACAGATCTTTTACATCTTTGGTTAGGTTTATTCCTAGGTATTTTATGCTTCTTGGTGCAATTGTGAATGGGATCAGTTTCTTTATTTGTCTTTCTGTTGCTTCATTATTAGTGTACAAGAATGCAACTGATTTCTGTACATTGATTTTGTATCCTGAAACTTTGCTGAATTCATGTATCAGTTCTAGCAGACTTTTGGTGGAGTCTATCGGATTTTCCATGTATAATATCATGTCATCTGCAAAAAGTGAAAGCTTGACTTCATCTTTGCCAATTTTGATGCCTTTGATTTCCTTCTGTTGTCTGACTGCTGATGCTAGCACTTCCAACACTATGTTAAACAACAGCGGTGAGAGTGGACATCCCTGTTGTGTTCCTGATCTCAGAGGGAAAGCTCTCAGTTTTTCCCCATTGAGGATTATATTAGCTGTGGGCTTTTCATAAATGGCTTTTATGATGTGTAATTATGTTCCTTCTATCCAGACTTTCTCGAGGGTTTTATTAAGAAAGGATGCTGAATTTGTCAAATGCTTTTTCTGCATCGATTGACAAGCTCATATGATTATCTTTTCTTTTATTAATGTGATGTATCACATTGATTGATTTGTGAATGTTGAACAAGCCCTGCAGCCCAGGAATGAATCCCACTTGATCATGGTGAATAATTCTTTTTATATGCTGTTGAATTCAATTTGCTAGTATCTTGTTGAGAATTTTTGCATCTATATTCATCAGGGATATTGGCCTGTAGTTGTCTTTTTTTTTTTTTTTTTTTTTTTTTTGGTGGGTCCCTGTCTGGTTTGGGATTCAAAGTAATGTTGGCTTCATAGAATGAATCTGGAAGTTTTCCTTCCCTTTCTATTTTTGGAACAGCTTGAGAAGGATAGGTATTATCTCTGCTTTAAATGTCTGGTAGAATTCCCCAGGGAAGCCATCTGGTCTTGGACTCCTATTTCTTGGGAGATTTTTGATAACTGATTCAGTTTCTTCACTGGGTATGGATTTGTTCAAGTTTTCTATTTCTTCCTGTCTGAGTTTTGGGAGTGTGTGGGTGTTTAGGAATTTGTCCATTTCTTCCAGGTTGTCCAGTCTGTTGGCATATAATTTTTCATAGTATTCCCTGATAATGGCTTGTATTTCTGAGGGCTTGGTTGTCATAATTCCATTTTCATTCATGATTGTATTTATTTGAGTCATCTCCCTTTTCTTTTTGAGAAGCCTGGCTAGAGGTTTATCAGTTTTGTTTATTTTTTCAAAAAACCAACTCTTGGTTTCATTGATCTACTCTACTGTTTTTTTTCTTAGATTCTATATTGTTTATTTCTGCTCTGATCTTTATTATTTCTCTTCCTCTGCTGGGTTTGGGGTGTCTTTGCTGTTCTACTAGTTCCTTTAAGTGTGTTGTCAGATTTTGTATTTGGGATTTTTCTTGTTTCTTGAGATAGGCCTGGATTGCAATGTATTTTCCTCTCAGGACTGCCTTGGCTGCATCCCAAAGCGTTTGGATTGTTGTATTTTCATTTTCATTTGTTTCCATATATTTTTAAATTTCTTCTCTAATTGCCTGGTTGACCCATTCATTCTTTAGTAGGGTATTCTT
The DNA here is from genome assembly GCF_028749965.1 of Puma concolor. Lineage (NCBI taxonomy): Eukaryota > Metazoa > Chordata > Mammalia > Carnivora > Felidae > Puma > Puma concolor. The sequence goes on along the minus strand of NC_141670.1, from coordinate 104,001,663 downwards.
TAACCTCCATGCTTTTGGAGGTTTTCCAGAATTTTCCTGTGGTGGAATTCAAGTTTCATAGCATTGTGGTCTGAAAGTGTGCATGGTATGATCTCAATTCTTGTATACTTATGAAGGGCTGTTTTGTGACCCAGTATGTGATCTATCTTGGAGAATGTTCCATGTGCACTCAAGAAGAAAGTATATCCTGTCGCTTTGGGATGCAGAGTTCTAAATATATCTGTCAAGTCCATCTGATCCAATATATTCAGGGCTCTTGTGTCTTTATTTATTCTCTGTCTAGATGTTCTATCCATTGTTGTAAGTGCAGTATCAAAGTCTCCTGCAATTACCACATTCTTCTGAATAAGGTTGCTTATGTTTGTGATTGATTATTTTATCATTTAGGGGCTCCTATATTCCGTGCATAGACATTTATAATTGTTAGCTCTTCCTAATGGATAGACCCTGTAATTATCATATAATGCCCTTCTTCATCTCTTGTTACAGCCTTTAATTTAAAGTCTAGTTTGTCTGATATAAGCATGGCTACTCCAGCTTTCTTTTGACTTCCAGTAGCACGATAGATAGTTCCCCATCCCCTCACTTTCAATTGAAGGTGTCCTCAGGTCTAAAATGAGTCTCTTGTAGACAGAAAATAGATGGGTCTTGTTTCTTTATCCATTCTGATACCCTATGTCTTTTGGTTGGAGCATTTAGTCCATTTACATTCAGTGTTATTATTGAAAGACATGGGTTTAGAGTCATTATGATGTCTGTAGGTTTCATGCTTGTAGTGGTGTCTCTGGTACTTTGTGGTCCTTGCAACATTTCACTCCCAGAGTCCCCCTTAGGATTTCTTCTAGGGCTGGTTTAGTGGTGATGAATTCCTTTCAGTTTTTGTTTGGGAAAACCTTTATTTCTCCTTCTATTCTGAATGACAGACTTGCTGAGTAAAGGATTCTTGGCTGCATATTTTTTTCTGTTTGTCATATTGAAGATTTCCTGCCATTCCTTTCTGGCCTGCCAAGTTTCAGTATATAGGTCTGCTACTACCCTTATGTGTCTACCTTTGTATGTTAGGGCCCATTTATCCCTAGCAGCTTTCAGAATTCTCTCTTTATCCTTGTATTTTGTCAGTTTCATTATGATATGTCATGGAGAAGATCGATTCAAGTTACATCTGAAGGCAGTTCTCTGTGCCTCTTGGATTTCAATGCCTGTTTCCTTCCACAGATCAGGGATGTTCTCAGCTATCATTTGTTCAAGTACACCTTCAGCCCCTTTCTCTCTTATTCTTCTGGAATTCCTATGATACAGATATTGTTCTGTTTGATTGCATCACTTAGTTCTCCAATTCTACCCTCATACTCCTGGATTTTTTTATCTTTTCTCAGCTTCCTCTTTTTCCATAATTTTATCTTCTAATTCACCTATTCTCTCCTCTGCCTCTTCAATCCATGCTGTGGCTGCCTCCATTTTATTTTGCACCTCATTTATAGCATTTTTTAATTCTTCATGACTATTTTTTAGTCCCTTGATCTCTGTAGCAATAGATTCTCTTCTGTCCTCTATGCTTGTTTCAAGCTCAGCGATTAATTTTATGACTATTATTCTAAATTCTTGTTCTGTTATATTGCTTAAATTGGTTTTGATCAATTTGTTAGCTATCACTACTTCTGGAATTTCTTTTGAGGTGAATTCTTCCGTTTTGTCATTTTGGCTAGTTTTCCGTCCTTATGCGTTTTATTTTTTTTAATTTTTTTAATTTATTTACCTTTGAAACAGATATAGCATGAGCAGGGGAGGGGCAGAGAGACGGGGAGACACAGAATCTGAAGCAACCTCCAGGCTCCGAGCCGTCAGCACAGAGCCCAACGTGGGGCTCGAACTCACAGAGTGTGAGATCGTGACCTGAGCTGAAGTCAGACACTCAACTGACTGAGCCACCCAGGTGCCCCATGTCCCTTATGCACTTTAAAGTTTGTGTGCTCTGCACTTGCAAGCACTGCTATATTAAAGGAGGGTCATACACTAGCCAGGGCCTGGCCCTTCAGGAGGTGTTTTTTTCTGGTATTGTTACTTGTTCTCTGTTGGTATGACTTTGGTTATTTTATTATCCTACTTGTAGTAATATTTTGGACTCTTCACCAGGTGGGTTTTGATTTGTTCCTTGGAGTAGCCCTGTAAAGGAAAACAGACAAACAGGAGATAAAACATGCAAACACACAAATAACACAAACAAAAACCTTAAAGACTAAAAACAAAAAAACCCAAAACGCTGACTACAAGTAAAGAAGATGGTGGCGTTAGTGCTGATGGAAGAGACCTACAAAGACAGAAATGACAGGAGCAGGGTGGGGGTGGAGAATAAATATTGATTAGGCAGAGAGACTAAAAGGCTTAATCCAGAGAGAGAGAAAGGAAAATAAATAAGGAGGTGGGGAAAATGAAATGAAGATAAAATTACCCAGACAGAGAAACTCTATGGCTTGATTATTCCAGAGAGAGAGCAAGGAGTGTAAAGAAGGAGGTGTAGAACATGTATCAAGACAATGGATTAAAATGTCTGTTTAGACAGACCAATAACCAGAGTAACCAGCCTAGGGAGGGAAGAGATAAGGAGGAGAAATGGGGGTGGGGGGGCGGAGAATATATCTATATATCCAGAATTGACCTAGAGCTAATCCAGGCAATGCTGCATCACTTGTCAGGAGTAGCTGTCAGCAGGGTCTGTGCTACTATGGTGGATATGCAGTTACCCAGTGCAAGGGGGTGTGGTTTGGGGTTTTCTGGACCCACCTCCACTATGGGCCCCAGAGTGATCCCTGAGGCCCCACCTTGGTGGTGGTGGTGGTGGGGGCGGGGGGTGGGGAATGGTGATCTCCCAGTCTCTTCTCCATGGAGCCTGACCGGTGGACTCAATTTGAGTCATCCTCACTGTGCTTTGGGCGCAGACAGGATGGTCCTTCTAGCTCTGCCAACTCCCCTAACCCTGCACTTTGCTAGGACTCAAAGTCCTGCTCCATGTGCTCTGGCTCTGGGGAAGCGCCTCTCAGTGTGGTGGTATGTGTTCCCAGCTGGCTTTGTGCTGCTGTACTTCAGGGAGGACTGCCTTCTCCTACTGCAGACTGGGCCACCACCCTTGCTGCGAGCCCCTGGGGTGGCAGATGCAAGCAGGCTTTATCTTTTCCCACAGCACTCCAGGAAAATGGCAGCTTTATCCTCCTACAGACTGAGCCCTCTGCCCAGCCACTGTGCCTGGGGGTGGCAGATGCAGGCAGGTTCTGTGCTATCCTGCCACCCTGCAGGGGAGGGAACCACTTTCTCCAGCTGCAGACTGAGCCCCTGACCTACAACCTCACCCAGACCTGGCTCCCCTCCTCCCCAGGTGCACGAACAGGCACCCAGCTCCAGTCTGAAGAAAGCCCCACAGTTAGAGATCATCAGATCCTTTTCAGTCTCAGTCCAAGCTCTTTCTCCTGTCCAGATATGGTCCTGCACTTCCCTAGCCACTCTTTCTCTTCCCTTTGTCTCTCTGAAAAGAGGGTCCCTCCCCTCCATGCCCATGTGGCCTTTTTTTTTATCTCCCCCAGTTTGCAGTTACCCACCTATCTTTTTTCCAGCTTTCCCACTTTCTTCCTAGTAGATTCAGTCTCTTTTCCTCCCAGGCTCTGGTGTTCAAAGTCATTTGGCTTCTACACTTTGTTTGAGAGAGGCGGGTGTATGGATTCCCCCTACTTCTCTGCCATGTTGACCGCCTCCCTCTAGAACCTCTTAAGTATTTTCAACAGAGTAATATTTTTAACAAGAACATTATTCTTTAATGTTCCCTACTCTTAACAGATTTTAATTCTGACAGGTTAGTTGAATAATCTACAACAATGTTCACAAGAATGGGGACCTGTTGGAATGGCATGTTATTCCTGCCTTATAAATTAACAGGTAGTTATTTATCTCAATGTAGAAAGGTCGTCCCATCTGAGCCTGACCGACAGCACCTACCCCACCCAATACCTATCCACATTAGTTGTTAATATGCATACAGGCAAGGCCTGTGCTTGTTCCTATGTTGGAGAGACTGAGAAATAGAAAAAGCTGACCATTTCTATTCTTCAACACCACAGGACAAAAGAGAGCTTGCTAGAGAAAAAGCAGAAGCTAACAGTCTTCTAGAAAACTTAAAAATCAAGTGTTGCTTTGGGGCTTAAAAAAATAAACAAATACAACAGACTTGATGATGCAAGAGAGGCTCTTTCCCACCCATTCTGCTCTGAGAGGAAGCCACAGTGGAGAAATACATCTGAGACTCACCCTGGAGAAAGACCAAGAAGTCATGCAGAGGTGGCCTCAGAGACAGGATGGAGTCCTAGGCAGCAGATGGAGACTAATGAACCAAGGAAATTCAGGTCTATAATGTTAATGTGGCCTTATTTGTAACTTCTGTTTGAGGAAGCCTGGGGACATTCTGGTTTTATAAAGATAAAGTACTTAAAATGATCTCAAATTCTAGGAAGTTGACATTTCTGAGAAGAATATTAAAGAACTGATGATTTCTCTCACTAAACAATAGAATACTGCAAGTCTCCCTTATGAATTAAGGAAAGTTTGGATTTTAACAGAACTAGGTGGAACTTTATCAAAATTAAAAAAATAAATAAAATTATTTAGGTAAAAGAATCATTACAGAGAATAATTTCTAGTTTACCAAAGGATGGTAGATGTAATAATAATTTCAAGAATAATTGATTCTTCTAAGTCAGACCTGTGGAATAAATTTAACTGTGAAAATATCATGTGCCTTTTAAACAATTATTTTATCAGTCCTAAATAAGAGTCCCTGAATTTTAGAAACTAGCACTAATTGCTAACTATTTACTATGAAAGTAAAGTTCTAATATCCAAATTTAATTACCTGCAATTTAAATGCAAAAATTATATGTAAAGTCAGTCAGACATAACATGGCTTAGAAGTTAGAGCACTAGAGTAGGATATCAAGCCAGATTCTGGTTGTAGATCAAATGATGCCTGTGTGACTTTGGGCAGGTTAGTTACTCTGTGTGTTTGTTTATTCATCTATATATTATCATGGTTGGATTAAAAAGAATGTCTAAAATTCTTCCCTCTCTTAAGGTCTAAAGGCACAGACTCTATAGTGAGCAAACATTCAGTGAGTTAACACGTGTAATCTACAGAACAAATCAAACAACAGGGGTACAAACCTTTCCAAACATAAGGAAACGTCTGACCTGTGATGAAACACAGCCACGTGGCCCCCATGACATTTAGTCTCTTTGCTTTTTGGATATAGTTGATGGCTCACCAGATTCCTTTTGACATTTACTCACATGATAATAGATTTGTGTTGTAAGCCACTAATTTGTGATAAATTATTAGAGCAGCAATAGGAAGCTTGCATACTCCCTATAAACAATACAGAAAGCATCAACTCTTCCCATCTCACAGACAGAAAACAGAATGAGCAGTGATGTGTAGATCACAGTTTAATAGGTTTTCCCAAAGCTCAATTTTAGCTTTGAAGGAAAAGCAAGTCTGTTTATATTAAAGCCTCATAGATCAAACTGTGTGGAGGTGCTGGATGTTTCCATAAAAGGATGATGATCTTCCCATAAATCATGTCCTCTAATGTGTGTTCTGTTGAGACCTATCTCTTTCTAAGTTAATATTAAATAAAAGGATCCCCATGAAAACAAACAAGGGCTATTATCAAAACAAGTTGTGAGCCAAATCTTTCCTTATAGAACAGACATTTCTCTATTGTAGATACATACAGAAAAAGAGCTATGGAGAAAATACAAATACTCACAAGATGTACATTATTGTTCTTTAAATAGCTCTTGTGAGGAATCAACTCTAAAATACCTGTCTTTGGTAAAACAGCAGAATCAGTATTTATAATAATTATTTCATCCTGACATAATGTGAGGACGTTTTTCTCAACAGTTCTTGACCAGATGACTAGAATCTTCCCTGGGAAAGCCATTATCAGGTTAGTGCTCCGCCAGAAATCTGGGCTGGAGCCACGCAGTCCTTAGGTAATTGGCATGAAATAGATTTTCTGAAGAGCATTTAAAATCAGAATCAGATTGTTTCATTAGAAGTAAAAATCCGAAATTAAAGCATAGATTAACAAAATTTTAATATAGCTTATTAAGAGGGGATATTTAGCATGGCATCTGTGTAAAATATTTCCTACACAACTTATACACCCTATTAACTTTAGTTACATTAAAATTCTCCTTCTAGGTCATCTTTTTTGTTCTTTTATCAGACCAGGAACATGACTGAATCCCAAGCATTACATTTCAAAGGGCATATACACTAATATTGCTCCAGTCTAATTAAGGAACTTAACCATACTATATATCTTCTCATCTTCAAGGAGCCCATAATTAAAAGGACTACTGTTTTTCTTTCACAAACTTTTAAAACTTTCTATTTTGCTGTTACTTGCTGTGTGACTCACCTTCCTTTACCAGGTTCTATATGCAAAATCTCACACCATCTGAGTAACTTAGAGCATACCACTTTAACATGCATTTTCTTACCTGTGAAAAGGGGATTATAAGAGTAACAATTCCATAGCGTTATTGTGAGAATTAAATATGATATTTACAACATCATTTAGCATGACTTGACGTCATATTAGGATGCTGCTATCAGAAATTTCCATATATACACCTCAGAAAATATTTAAAAATATTTCATAAATTAGAAGGGACAAAGAAGGACATTAATATTTATGTTTGTCAACTACACTCCAGACAAATTACATACACATCTGATTTTTTGTGCACATCTGATGAAGTAAAATTATTTTTTCCAGCTGTATTGAGATATAAGCGACATATAACATTGTGTAAATTTAAGGTGCGTAACGTGATGATTTCAAATACATGTGTTCCAAAACGATTACCACAATAAGGCTAGTTAACACATCCATCACCTCACTTAAATATAACTCTTTTTTTTTATGGTGAGATCTTTATTTAAGATCTACTTTCTTCACAACTTTCAAGTATTTAATACATAGTTGTTAACTAGAGTCACCATGCTATACATTAGATTCCCAGAACTTATCAGAACTTATTCATCTGCTACCTGGAAATTCCTACATTTTGACCAACATCTCCCCATTTTCCCCACTCTCTCGCTCAGCCCCACACACCTTCATTTTCTTCTGTTTTATGAATTAGGCTTATTTATTTTATTTATTTTTTTTAGATTTCACGTATAGGTGAGATCATACAGCATCTGTCTTTCTCTGACTTACTTCACTTAGCACAATGCCCTCAAAGTTCATCCGGGCTGTTACAAATGGCAGAATTTTCTTCTTTTTTATGAATGGATAATATTCATGTACATACACACATATATGTGTGAGTATGTATACATAAATGGATATATATGCACATATTACATTTTTAATTCATTCATCACTCAGTGAACACTTATATAGTTGGCATTATCTTGGCTATTGTGAATAATGCTGCAGTGAACATGGGAGTGCAGATATCTTTTTGATCTCTTGTTTTCATTTCCTTTGTATATACCCACAAGTGGAATTGCTTAATCACATGTTCTATTTCTATTTTTATTTTTTTGAAAAAAACTTCATCCTGCCTTCCATAGTGACTGTACCAATTTATATTCCCACTAACTGAGCCCTAGAATTCCCTTTTCTCCACACCCTCCCCAACCTATGTTTTGTCTTGATAATAAACTGTACCAAATGGCATGAGGTGAAGTCTCATTGTGGTTTTGATTTGCATTTTCCTGATGATTAATGGTGTTGAACAACTTTTCTTGTATCTGTTGGCTGCTTGTATGTCTTCCTTGGAAAACTACTCAGTTTCTCTGCCCATTTTTAAAATCATGTTGTTAGTTTTTGTTTATTATTTATGCTATTGTATGAGTCCTTTACATATTTTAGGTGTTAAACCCTTATCAGATACATAATTTGAAGTAATTTCTCTCATTCTGTAGGTTGTATTTTCATTTTGTTAATTGTTTCTTTTTTTTTTTTTTTTTTTTTTTGCTCTGTGGAAGATTTTAGCTTGATGGAGTCCCACTTGTTTAATTTTGCTTTCATTGTTTGTGCTTTGCTGTCATATCCAAGAAATCACTAACGATAATGTTGTCAAGGAAATTTTTCCTGTTTTCTTCTAGGAGTTCTATGGTTTCAGGTCTTAAATGTAAGTCTTCAATCTATTTTGACTTTGTTTATATGAGTGGTAAAAGATTGGAGTCCAATTTTATTCTGCATGTGGTTATCCAGTTCTCCTAACACCATTTATTGAAGAAACTATTTTTCCCCATTGAGTATCCTTGGTTCCCTTGTCAGATATTAGTTGACTGTATATACAAGTATTTAGATCTGATCTCAATTCTGTTCCATTGTTCTAGTTTTATGCAAGTGCCATGCTGTTTTCTTTACTATAGCTATATAGTATAGCTTGAAATCAAGAAGTGTGATGTGTTCAGCTTTGTTCTTCTTTTCAAGATTATTTTGGCTATTCAGGGTCTTTTGTAGCTCCATACAAATTTTAGGATTGTTTTTTCTATTTTTGTGAGATTATTCCTAACATTTATTTTTTTTTTATTGGGATCTTTAGGAATTTTTACTTTATTTTATTTTTTATTTTTTTAATGTTTATTTTTGAGAGAGAGAGAGTATGAGGGAGGGGCAGAGAGAGAAGAGGATACAGAATCTGAAGCAGGCCCAGGCATTGAGCTGTCAGCCCAGAGCCCAACATGGGGCTCAAACTCATGAGCTGTGAGATCATGACCTGAGCCAAAGTCAGATGCTTAACTGACTGAGCACCTGGCACCCCAGGAATTTTTATATACAAGATCATATCATCTCCAAACAAAGACAATTTTCCTTCTTCCTTTCCTATTTTACTGGGTTTTCTTTCTTTTTCTTGCCTGATTGCTCTCACTAGCATTTTCAGTAGTATCATGATATCTTATTCCTGATCTTAGATGAAAATATTTCAACCTTTCATCATTGAGTATGATGTTGGCAATGGGTTTGTCATATATGGCCTTTATCATGTTAAGATATGTTTCTTCTACACCCAATTTATTGGTTTTTTATCATGAAAGAAAGGAGTATGTTGTCAAATCCTTTTCTGTATTTATTGAGATAATCATATTACTTTTTTATTTTGCCAATGTTATGTATCACATTTATTGATTTGTTTATTATGAGCCATCCTTGCAACCCAAGGATAAATCCCACCTGATTGTGGTGAATCATTTATTTAATCTTTTGTTGAATTTAATTTGTTAATATCTTGTTGAATTTTTACATCTATGTATAATAGGAATTTCAGAGAATAATTCCCTTTCTTGTAGTGTCTTCATTTAGCTTTGATGTTAGGGTAACACGTCATAAAATAAGTTTGAGAGTGTTTCCTTCTCTTCAAATTTTTGAAAAACATTTGTGAAGGACTGACACTAATTCTTCTTTAAATATTTGGTAGAATTCACTAGTGAAACCATCTCAGCCTAGACTTTTTTGTTTTGAAAAGTTTGGGAATACAGATTCAATCTCTTTATTTGATATTGGCCTATTCAGATTTTATATTTCTTCATGATTCAGTTTTGGTAAGTAGTTTGTTTTTAGTAATTTATCCATTTCTTTTAGTTATCCAGTTTGTTGACACATAGTTATTTATAGTAGCCTCTTATGATTCTTTGTATTTCTATGATGTCTATTGTGTATCCTCTTGCATTTCTAATTTTATTTCCCTGAACCCTGTCTGTTTTTCTGAGTTAGTCCAGGTAAAGATTTGTAATTTTGTTTTTATTTTTGAAAAAAAACTCTTAGTTTTATTGAGCTTTTATATTGTTTTACTGATCTTCATTTTTTTATTTATCTTTATATTTTTCATGTATTTATATTCACTTATGTTCTTCTTTATACTAACTTTTGGCTTCATTTCTTCTTTTCTAGTTTCTTGAGATGTAAAATAAGGTTGTTGATCTCTCCCCTTTCTTGATGTGGTATTTTTTGCTACAAACTTTCTTCTTAGAACTGCTTTTATAGAATACCTTAGGTTTTGATACATCATAATTCAATTTTATTTTGTTTCAAAATATTTCTTGATTCCCTTTTGGTTTCTTTGGCCTTTTGATTTTCAGGAACACGTTGTCCAATATCTATATATTTGTGAATTTTCCAGCTTTCTACCTGCTAAAAATTTCTAATTTATATAATTGTGGCTAGAAAAGATACTTCAGGGGTGCTGAAGTCACCCCTGAATGGCTCAGTCAGTTAAGCGTCCAATTCTTGATTACATCTCAGGTCACACTTTCTCAGTTCTTGGGATTGAGCCCTGTATCAGGCTCTGTGCTGACAATGTGGTGACTGCCTGGGATTCTTTCTCTCTCTCTCCTTTTCTCTCTGCCCCTGCCCTGCTCCTGTGGATGCTCGCTCTCGCTCTCTCTCTCTCTTTCTCACTCTGTCTCTCTCTCTCAAAATAAATAAAAACATTTAAAACAAGAGAGATACTTGGTATATCAGTCTTTTAAAATTTGCTAAGATTTCTTTTGTGACCTATCATGTGCTATTTCCTTGAGTATATACCACTTGAACTTAATAATGTGTATTTTAATCTTTTGAGGAACCTCCATACTGTTTTTCAGATGGTTGCAAAGTTTGCATTCCCACCAGCAGTACAAAAGAGAACCATTTTCTCCGCATCCTTATCAACATCTATTGTTGCCTGACTTGTTAATTTTAGCCATTCTGACTAGTGTGAGGTGGTATCTCATTGTGGTTTTAATTTTTATTTTCCTAATGATGAGTGATGTTGAGCATTTTTCGTGTGTCTCTTAGCCATCTGGAAGTCTTCTTTGGAAAAGCGCCTGTTCATATCTTTTGCCCATTTTTTCACTGGATTATTTGTTTTTTCGGTGTTGAGTTTGATAAGTTCATTATAGATCTTGGACAGTGACCCTTTTTCTATGTTATGTCATTTGGAAATATCTCTCCCATTCCATTGGTTGCCTTTTAGTTTTGCTAATTGTTTCCTTTGCTGTGCAGAAGCTTTCTATCTTGATGAGGTCCCAGTAGTTCATTTTTGCTTTTGTTGCCCTTGCCTCCAGAGACATGTTGAGTAAGAAGTTGCTGTGGCCAAGGTTAAAGAGGTTTTTGCCCGGTTTCTCCTCGAGGATTTTGATGGCTTCCTGTCTTACATTTGTCTTTCATCCATTTTGAGTTTATTTTTGTGTATGGTGTAAGAAAGGGGTCCAGTTGCATTCTTCTGCATGTCACTGTCCAGTTTTCCCAGTGCCATTTGCTGAAGAGACTGTCTTTATTCAATTGGATATTCTTTCCTGTTTTGTCAAAGATAAGTTGGCCAAACGGTTGTGGGTCCATTTCTGGGTTCTCTATTCTGTTCCATTGATCTGAGTGTCTGTTTTTGTGCCCGTACCATACTGTTTTGATGATTACAGCTTTGTAATACATCTTGAAGTCCCGGGATTCTGATCCCTCTAGCTTTGGTTTTCTTTTTCAACATTACTTTGGCTATTCGGGGTCTTTTCTGGTTCCATACAAATTTTAGGATTGTTTGTTCTAGCTCTGTGAAGAATGCTGGTGTTATTTTGATAGGGATTGCATTGAATGTGTAGATTGCTTTGGGTACTATTGACATTTCCACAATATTTGTTCTTCCTATCCATTAGCATGGAATGTTTTCCCATTTTTTTGTGTGTGTCTTCTTCAATTTCGTTCATAAGCTTTCTATAGTTTTCAGTATATAGATTTTTCACCTCTTTGGTTCAGTTTATTCCTAGGTATTTTATGGGTTTTGGTGCAATTGTAAATGAGATTGAGTCCTTGATTTCTCTTTCTGTTGCTTCATTATTGGTGTATAGCAATGCAATCAATTTCTGTGCATTGATTTTATATCCTGTGACTTTGCTGAATTCATGGATCAGTTCTAGAAGCTCTTTGGTAGAATCCTTTGGGTTTTCCATATAGAGTATCACATCAAATGCAGAGAGTGAAAGTTTGACTCCTCCTTGCCAATTTGGATGTTTTTTATACCTTTGTGTTGTCTGATTACTGAGGCTAGGACTTCCAATACTATGTTGAATAACAGTGGTGAGAGTGGAAATCCCTGTCATGTTCCTGATCTTAGGGAGAAAGCTGTCAGTTTTTCCCCATTGAGGATGATATTAGCATTGGGTCTTTTATATATGGCTTTTATGATCATGAGGTATGATCCTTCTATCCTTACCTTCTTGAGGGTTTTTATCAAAAAAAGGATGTTGTGTTTTGTCAAGTGCTTTCTCTGCATCTATTGAGAGGATCATGTAGTTCTTGTCCTTTCTTTTACTCATGTGATGTATCACATTGATTGTTTCACAGATCTTGAACCAGTCTTGCAATCCCAGGCATGAATTATACTTGGTCATGGTGAATAATTCTTTTAATGTATTTTTGGATCCAGTTGGCTGGTATCTTGTTGAGGATTTTTATATCCATGTTCATCAGGGAAATTGGTCTCTAGTTCTCCTTTTAGTGGGGTCTTTGTGTGGTTTTGGAATCAAGGTAATGCTGGCTTGGTAGGATGAATCTGGAAGTTTTTCTTCCATTTGTATTTTTTGTAACAGCTTCAAAAGAATAGGTGTTAAGTCTTCTTTCAATGTTCAGTAGAATTCCCCTGGAGAGCCATCCAGCCCTGGACTCTTGTTTTTTGGGAGATTTTTGATTACTGTTTCAATTTCTTTACTCGTTATGGATCTGTTCACATTTTCTATTTCTTCCTGTTTCAGTTTTGATGGTATATATGTTTCTAGGAATTTGTCCATTTCTTCCAGATTGCCCAATTTATTGGCATATAATTGATCATATTTTCTCATTATTGTTTGTATTTCTGCAGTGTTATGATCTCTCCTTTTTCATTCTTGATTTTATTTCTGTCCTTTTCTTTTTCTTCTTGATAAATCTGGCTAGGGGTTTATCAATTTTGTTACTACTTTCAAAGAACCAGATCCTGGTTTCATTGATCTGTTCTACTGTTTTTTGTTTGTTTGTTTGTTTGTTTTTGTTTTTGATAGCATTGATTTCTGTTCTGATATTTATTATTCCCCATCTTCTGCTGGTTTTGAGTTTTATTTGCTGTTCTTTTTCCAGCTCTTTAAGGTGTAAGGTTAGGTTGTGTATTGTATCTGAGATCTTTCTTCCTTCTTTAGGAAGCCCTGGATTCCTTTTTTTTTTTTTTTTTAATTTTTTAATGTTTATTTATTTTTGACAGAGAGAGACAGAACATGAGCAGGGGAGGGGCAAAGAGAGAGGGAGACACAGAATCTGAAGCAGGCTCCAGGCTCTGAGCTGTCAGCACAGAGCCCAATGCGGGGCTTGAACTCACAGACCGTGAGATCATGACCTGAGCCGAAGTCAGACGCTCAACCAACTGAGCCACCCAGGCGCCCCCTGGATTCCTAAAGCAATATATATTGCTATATATTTCCCTCTTATGACCATCTTTACTGCATCCCAGAGGTTTTGGATTATAGTGTTACCATTTTCATTGACTTCCATGTACTTTTTAATTTCCTCTTTAACTTCTTGGTTAACCCATCCATTCTTTAGTAGGATGTTCTTTAGTTTCCAAGTGTTTGCTGTCTTTCAAATGTTTTCTTGTAGATGATTTCAAGTTTCATAGCATTGTATTCTGAAAATATCCATGGTATGATCCCATTCCTTTTGTACTTGTTGAGGGCTCATTTGTGTCCCACTGTGTGATCTATTCTGGAGAATGTTCCATGTGCACTGGAGAAGAATGTGTATTCTGCTGCTTTAGAACAAAATGTTCTGAATTTATCTGTTAAGTCCATCCGGTGTGTCATTCAAAGCCATTGTTTCCTTGTTGATTTTCTGTTTAGATGATCTGTTCATAGTTATAAGTGGGGTGTCGAAGTACCCTACTAGTATGGTATTATTATGAGTGAGTTTCTGTATGTGATTAATCGATTTATATATTTGGGTGCTTTAGTTCTTACAGCATAAATTTTTACAATTGTTAGATCTTCTTGGTGGATAGACCCCTTAATCAAGACATAATGCACTTCTTCATCTCTTGTTACAGTCTTTTATTTTAAAATCTAAATTGTCTGGGGCGCCTGGGTGGCGCAGTCGGTTGGCGTCCGACTTCAGCCAGGTCACGATCTCGCGGTCCGTGAGTTCGAGCCCCGCGTCGGGCTCTGGGCTGATGGCTCAGAGCCTGGAGCCTGTTTCCGATTCTGTGTCTCCCTCTCTCTCTGCCCCTCCCCCGTTCATGCTCTGTCTCTCTCTGTCCCAAAAATAAATAAACGTTGAAAAAAAAAATTTTTAATAAAAAAAAAAAAAAAAAATCTAAATTGTCTGATATAAGTATGGCTTCTCCAGCTTTCTTTTGGCAACCATTAGCTTGATAGATGGTTCTCCATCACCTTACTATCAATCCAAAGATGTCTTTAGGTCTAAAATTTGTCTCTTGGAAACAGCAAATAGATGGATCTTGTTTTCTTATCCATTCCATTAACCTATGCCTTTGAATGGAGCATTTAGTCCACTGACATTCAGAGTGAATACTGAAAGATATGAATTTTTTGCCATTATGTTGCCTGTAAAGTTTGAGTTTCTAGCAGTGTTCTCTGGTCCTTTCTAGTCTCTTTTTGCTTTTGGTCTATTTTGTTTTGTTTTGTTTTGTTTTTTTCATATTTTCTCCCCTCAGAGAGTCCCCCTTAAAATTTCTTGCAGGGCTGGTGTAGTGGTCATGAACTCCTTTAGTTTTTGGTTGTCTGGGAAGCTTTTTATCTCTCCTTCTATTTTGAATAAGAGCCTTGCTGGATAAAGAATTCTTGGCTGCATATTTTTCTGATTTAGCACATGGAATATATCTGGCCTCTCTTTTCTTGCCTGCCAAGTTTCTGTGGATAGGTCTGCTGTGAACCTGATCTGTCTTCATTCCCATGTAAGTTAAAGACTTTTTTTCCCTAGCTACTTTCATAATTCTTTCCTTGTCTGTGTATTTTGTGAATTTTACTATGGTATGCCTTGTTGATTGTCAATTTTTGTTGAACCTAACAGGAGTTCTCTGTGCTTCCTGGATTTTCATGGTTATGTCTTTCCCTGGGTTAGGAAAGTTTTCTGCCATGATTTGCTCACATAAACTTTCTACCCCTTTATCTCTCTCTTCATCTTCTTGGACTCCTATGATTCAGATGTTATTCCCTTTTGATGAGTCACTGAGTTCTCTAATTCCTGTATCCTACTATTTTGCCTTAGTTTCCCTCTTTTTTTATTCTCCACAAGTTTTTCTTCTATATTGCTGATTCACTGCTCTGCCTTATTCATCCTTGCCTCTGTGGCAGCCATTCGATATTGCATCTCAGTTATAGCATTTTTAATTTCATCCTGACTAGATTTTACTACTTTTATCTCCACAGAAAGGATTTCTATGTGTTTTTTTTTTTTTTAATCCCAGCTAGTATTCTTATTATCATGATTCTAAATTCTGGTTCAGACATCTTGCTTGTATCTGTATTGATTAAGTCCCTGGCTGTCGTTTCTTCCTGTTCTTTCTTTTTGGTGAATTCCTTCATTTTGTCATTTTGGAAGAAGAAAAAGAACTAATAAAATAAAAACTTAAAATTAAAAAATTAAAAACAACACACAAAAAAATCCAATAAAGGATGCTAGATCCTAAATGTGTTTTGGTCTGGTTGTTGAAAGAAGCTTGATAGAATGGAGAAAATAAGGGAAAGAAAAGGAAAGAAAAAAAAACAACAGGAAAATGTTTGAAATTTAAAAAAATTAATATAATAAAATAGTATAAAATGAAATGATGAAAGTAAAATAAAATGAAATAAGTTTACAAAAATAAAAAAATATTGTAAAAAATATTAAAAGTCTTTTATAAAAACAGAAAATAATTTTTTTCTTTTTGTATTCATGAATAAGAAAAGAAAAAAAATTGAATAGATGCACCAGTGAACATAATGGAATGCGATTGAAATTACATCCAGTTTCCCCTAGAAATCAAACTATGAAGCACTTAATAGTCTGTACACTAAGCAGGCAGAGAGACTTATGGTATTCCTCTAGAGCACTGTTGGCACAGTTGGGCAGGGCTTGGTGTAATGGCTCCGTTCTCCACTAGATGGTGCTGCTTAGCCTACAGGGGTGGATCATTTGGCACATGTATGCATGTATGTGCATGCATGGGAGAGATGAAAATGGTGTCCTCAGCTACCCAGTCTCTGGTATCAGCTCTGCGTTCTCACCAACTGGCAATCAGGCGCCCCTCCTTTGTCTCTGGCTTCCATCCACTCCCCGCTTCCAAGCTGTCAGCCTGCCAGGTGGCACCTCCCTCCCAAATTTTATCTCGGGTGGGGCTTTTTTTTCAAACCCATCACTTCTGAGGGCCCTGTGGCTTTGACCAATCTTCTGGGGGAAGGTCTTGTCAAGCAATGGTTGGGTACCTGCCATTCCCCAGGAATATTTTCATGATCTGCTGCTGCAGATACCCAGAGACTGCGACTGGGTGCCAACTTGTCCCCGAAAATATTCGCAGGGTCATGTAGCAAAAGCATTTCAGGGATTAGAGTAAATCAAAATACACATCTGGCTCCAGGATTCACTGCCTTTTAATGTCCTTATTCAAAAACCAGCAAATGTGCCTGTTCTCTAGGATCTGCTGGGACCTTTTCCTGTGGGGAGGCAGCATAGCCTCTACCAAATGCCCTCTCAGCAAGCAATCCACCTCTCCCCACAAGGCCCATCTGCTCCTGGGGATTTGCCTTTCCCACCAGAGCTCCACCAGGTATTGAGCTAAAGAGTTTCAGACTCTGCACTCCAATATTTATAGTGACTTAATAGTATACAAACCGTCTTCTTTCTCCTTTCTCCTTTTTTTGTTAAGAACCTTATGGGTGTTTCCACTTTTTCTTTTTTTCTCCAGCTGCTTTTTTGGGGGGAGGGGGTTGTGCTTTTCCTGTACTCTCCCTCTGTCTCTGTCCTCTCTCTACAATGAAAACAGCTCCCTATCCTCTGCGGCTTCACTCTCCCCCAGTTCTCCTCCCTTCATAGCATACCTGCTGAGTTCTGTGGTTCAAGTTGTGCAGATTATTGTGTTAATCCTCAGATCAATTTTCTAGGTGTGCATGATGGTTTGGTGTAGATCTAGTTGCATTTCAGGGACAAGAGAGGCAAAAACAACTTCCATGCTGCTCTGCCATCTTGTCCCCCTCTATTGAATTTTCTCAGCTGCTTTTTCTGTATCTAATGAGAATATCATATGATATTTACCTTTCATTTTATTAATGTGTTGTAGCACATTGATTGATTTGTAGATATTGAACAATCCTTGTATTCCTGGAAAAAATATCTTTTGATTGTGGTGAATGATTTTTTAATGTATTTTTGAATTCAACTTGCTAATATTTTACTGAGAATTTTCACATCTATGCTCATGTTGGTTATTGTGCACAATTTTTTCTCTAGTGTCTTTTATTTTGGGTGTCAGGGTAATTCTGGCCTTATAGAATGAATTTGTAAGCTTTCTAACCTATTTTGGGAATAATTTGAGAAGAATGGGTATTAACTCCTCTTTAAATTTTTGGTAGAATTCATCTGTGAAATCATGTATTTCTGAACTTTTGTTTGTTGGAAATTTTTTTGTAATCAATTTCCTTACTAGACTGATCTACTCAGATGCTGTATTTCTTTTTAACTTACTCTTGGAAGGTTGTGTATGTCAAGAATTTATCCATTTCTTCTGGGTTGTCCAATTTTTTTGACATATAATATTTTGGAATCTTTAATAACTTTCCATATTTCCATGGTGTCAGTTATAACTAAATTTCATATCTGATTTTATTTTCATCCTCTATGTTTTCTAGATAGGAGTTTGACTAAAGGTTTATCAATTTTGTTTAACTTTATAAAGAACCACCTTTTATCCTCATTGATCTATTCTATTTTTTTAAGTCTCTATTTTATGTTTTTCTGTCCTGATCTTTCACATTTCCTTTCTTTTGCTATCATTGGATTTTGTTCTATTTTAGTTCCTTTAACTGTCAGGTTAGATTGTTTCAGATTTTTGTTTCTTGAGGTAGGACTGTATAACTAAATACTGCTTTTGTTGCTTCCCAAAGTTTTTTTTTTTTAATTGGTCAGTTTTTCCTCTATATGCCAGTAAAATTAATGTACAGTCTTATTAGTTTTAGATGTACACTAGAGTAATTCAACAATTCTATACATTACTCACTGTTCATCACAATAACTGTACTCCTAATACCCTTCAATGGTTTCACCCATCTCCCCAACACCTCCCCTCTGATAGGACCAGCTTGCTATATTTAGTCTGTTTTTTGTCTTTTTTTCCCCTTGTTCATTTATTTTGTTTCTTAAATTACATATATAACTGAAAACATATGGTACTTGTCTTTTCCTGACTGACTTGTTTCAATTAGCATTATACCATCCAGAAACATTTATGTTTAGCAAACAGCAAGATTTTATTTTTTATGGCTGAATAACATTCCATTGTGTATATATACCATATCTTATCTTATTTTTAATTATTTATTTTTAATTAATTTAAATTCAAGTTAGTTAATCTAAAGTGTAGTATAGGTTTCAGTAGAACCAAGTGATTTATCACTTACATACAACACCCAGTGCTTATCCCAAAAAGTGCCCTCCTTAATGCCCATCACCCATTTAGCCCTTCCCTCACTTACCTTGCCTCCAACAACCCTCAGTTTGTTTTCCACATTTATGAGTCTCTTATGGTTTGCCTTCTTCTCTGTTTTTATCTTATTTTTGCTTCACTTCCCTTTTGTTCATTTGTTTTTCTCCTTAAATTCCACTTATGTGAAATCATATGATATTTGTCTTTCTCTGACTGACTTAATGCACTTGGCACAATATACTCTAGTTTCATCCATTCTGTTGTAAATGGCAAGGTTTCATTCTTTTAGATCACTGAGTAATATTCCATTGTTTATATATAACACATCTTTATCCATGCATTAGTCAATGGGCATTTGGGCACTTTACATAATTTGGTTATTGTTGATACTAATGCTATAAACACTGTCCTGCATGTACCCCTTCAAATCAGCATTTTTTATCCATTGGATAAATGCCTCGTGGTAAAATTGCTGTGTCTTAGTATAGCTCTATTGTTAATTTTTTTAAGAAACTTCATACTGTATTCTACAGTGGTTGCACCAGTTTGCATTCCCAACAATATTTCAAAAGGGTTCCTCTTTCTCAGCATCCTTGCCAACTTCTGTTGTTGCCTGAGTTGTTTGTTAATGTTAGCCATTCGGACAAGTGTGAGATGATATCTCATTGTGGTTTTGATTTGTGTTTCCCTCTTAATGACTGATATTGAGCATATTTTCATGTGTCTCTTAACCATTTGGATGTCTTCTTTGAAAAAGTGTCTATTCATGTCTTCTACCCATTTCTTCACTGGACTATTTGTATTTTGGGTGTTGCGTTTGACAAGTTATTTATATATTTTGGATACTGACTCTTTATCCAATATGTCATTTGCAACCAATTTCTCCCATTCCATCAGTTGCCTTTGGTTTTGTTGATTGTTTCCTTTGCTGTCCAGATGCTTTTTATCTTCATGAGGTCCCAAATAGTTCATTTTTGCTTTTATTTCCCTAGCGTTGGGAGATATGTCTAATAAGAAGTTGCTCCAGCTGGGGTCAAAGAGGTTGTTGTTTTTTTTCTCCTCTAGGATTTTGATGGTTTCCTGTCTCACATTTAGTCTCTCATTCATTTTGAACTTATTTTTGTGTATCATGTAAGAAAGTGGTCCAGTTTCATTCTTCTACATGTTGCTGTCCAGTTTTCCTAGCACCATTTGCTGAAGAGACAGCTTTTTTTTCCACTGAATATTCTTTCATATTTCATTGAAGAGTAGTTGGCCATTCATTTGTGAGACCATTTCTGAGTTCTCTATTCTGTTTCATTGATCTATGTGTCTGTTTTTGTGCCAGTACCATCTAGCTTGATGACTACAACTTTGTAATATAGCTTAAAATCTGGAATTGTGATGCCTTCAGCTTTGGTTTTCTTTTTCAACATTACTTTGGCTATTCGGGGTCTTTTCTAGTTCCATACAAATTTAGGATTGTTTGTTCTAGCTCTGTGAAGAATGCTGGTGTTATTTTGATAGGTATTCCATTGAATGTGTATATTGGTTTAGGTAGTATCGACATTTCCACAATATTCTTCCTATCCATGAGAATGGAATGTTTTCCCATTTGTGTCTTCTTCAATTTCTTTCATAAGCTTTCTATAGTTTTCAGCATACAGATCTTTTATCTCTTTGGTTATGATGATTCCTAGGAATCTTATGGTTTTTGGTACAATTGTAAATGGAATTGATTCCTTGATTACTCTTTTTGCCACTTTATTACTGGTGTATAGAAATGCAACCGTTTTCTGTATGTTGATTTTATATCCTGCAACTTTGCCGACTTCATGTCTCAGTTCTAGCAGTTTTTTTAATAACTAAATAATATTTTATGGTGCTTATGAACATTTTCAAAACACCTTTCCCATACTGAGCATCATTTAAGTAGCAAAACAACCTTATTGTTTTATAGAATTAAGTAGTGATTGACAGTATTTTATTTTTAAAATTTTTTTAAAATTTACATCCAAATTAGTTAGCATATAGTGCAACAATGATTTCAGGAGTAGATTCCTTAGTGCCCCTTACCCTTTTAGCCCATCCCCCTTCCCACAACCTTTCCAGTAACCCACTGTTTGTTTTCCGTATTTATGAGTCTCTCATGTTTTGTCCCCCTCCCTGTTTTTGTATTATTTTTGTTTCCCTTCCCTTACATTCATCTGTTTTGTTTCTTAAAGTCCTCATATGAGTGAAGTCATATGATATTTGTCTTTCTCTGACTAATTTCGCTTAGCATAATACCCTCCAGTTCCATCTACATAGTTGCAAATGGCAAGATTTCATTCTTTTTGATTGCCGGGTAATACTCCATTGTATGCATATACCACATCTTCTTTATCCATTCATTCATCGATGGACATTTGGGTTCTTTCCATACTTTTGCTATTGTTGACAGTGCTGCTATAAAGATGGGGGTGCATGTGTCCCTTCGAAACAGCATGCCTGTATCCCTTGGATAAATACCTAGTAGTGCAATTGCTGGGTGTGGGATAGTTCTATTTTTAGTTTTTTGAGGAACCTGTAAACCGTTTTCCAGAGTGGCTGCACCAGCTTGCATTCCCACCAACAATGAAAAAGAGATCCTCTTTCTCCGCATCCTTGCCAACAACTTTTGTTGCCTGAGTTGTTAATGTTAGCCATTCTGACAGGTGTAAGGTGGTATCTCATTGTAGTTTTGATTTGTATTTCCCTGATGATGAGTGATGTGGAACATTTTTTCATGTGTTGGTTGGCCATCTGGATGGCTTCTTTGGAGAACTGTCTACTCATGTCTTTTTCCCATTTGTTCACTGGATTATTTGTGTTTTGGGTGTTGAGTGTGATAAGTTCTTTGTAGATTTTGGATACTAACCCTTTATGTGACATGTCGTTTGCAAATATTTTCTCCCATTCTGTCAGTTTTCTTTTAGTTTTGCTGATTGTTTCCTTCACTGTGCAGAAGTTTTTTATTTTGATGAGTTCCCAGTGATGAGTTCCCATTTTTGCTTTTGTTTCCCTTGCCTCCAGAGATGTGTTGAGGAAGAAGTTGCTGCGACCAAGATCACAGAAGTTTTTGCCTGCTTTCTTCCCAAGGATTTTGATGGCTTCCTGTCTTACATTTAGGTCTTTTATCCATTTTGAGTTTATTTTTGTGTATGGTATAAGAAAGTGGTCCAGGTTCATTCTTCTGCACGTCGCTGTCTAATTTTCCCAGCACAGCTTGCTGAAGAGACTGTCTTTATTCCATTGGATATTCTTTTCTGCTTTGTCAAAGATTAGTTGGCCAAACGGTTGTGGGTCTATTTCTAGGTTTTCTATTCTGTTCCATTGATCTGAGAGTCTGTTCTTGTGCCAGTACCATACTGTCTTGATGATTACAGCTTTGTAGTATAGCTTGAAGTCCGTGATTGTGATGCCTCCTGCTTTGGTTTTCTTTTTCAATATGGCTTTGGCTATTCGGGGTCTTTTCTGGTTCAACACTAATTTTAGGACTATTTGTTCTAGCTCTGTGAAGAATGCTGGTGTTATTTTGATAGGGATTGCATTGAATATGTAGATTGCTTTGGGTAGTATCGAGATTTTAACAATATTTGTTCTTCCTATCCAGGAGCATGGAATATTTTTCCATTTTTTTGTGTGTCTTCTTCAATTTCTTTCATAAGCTTTCTATAGTTTTCAGTGTGTAGATTTTCCACCTCTTTGGTTAGATTGATACCTAGGTATTTTATAGTTTTTTGTGCAATTGTAAATTGGATTGATTCCTTGATTTCTCTTTCTGTTGCTTCATTGTTGGTGTATAGGAACGCAACCGATTTCTGTGCATTGATTTTATATCCTGCAACTTTGCTGAATTCGTGAATCAGTTCTAGCAATTTTTTGGTGGAGTCTTGGGTTTTCCGTGTATGTCATCTGTGAAGAGTGAAAGTTTGACTTCTCCTTTGGCAATTTTTATGCCTGTTATTTCATTTTGTTGTTGGCTTGCTGAGGCTTGGATTTCCAGTGTTATCCTGAAAAATAGTGGTGAGAGTGGACATCCCTGTTGTGTTTCTGACCTTAGGGGGACAGCTTTCAGTTTTTCCCCATTGAGGATAATATTAGCTGTGGGCATTTCATATATGGCTTTTGTGATGTTTGGGCATATTCCTTCCATCCCTCCTTTCTTGAAAGTTTTTATGAAGAAAGGTGCTGTAATTTGTCACATGCTTTTTCTGCATCTGTTGAAAGGATCATGTGGTTCTCATCTCCCTATTTCTCTGCCATCTTAACTCCTCGGTAAATTACTTGTTTTTAAAAAAGAGAGGAAACAATCATTTGACTATACCATTAATATTTATGGAGCATGATGGAGAGAGACCTTAGGGAGTGTACATACCCTTGAGGAATTTGCAGTTTCGGTTGATAAATGAGATTCCAACCTATACCATATCTTCTTTATCCATTCAATTATTGATGGACCTTTGGACTATTTCCATAACTTGACTATTGTAAATAATGATCCAATAAACTTGGGTGACATATATCTTTTTGAATTATTATTTTCATATCTTTTGAGTAAATACCTATTGTGTAATTACTGGATCATACAGTAGTTCTTTTTTTAATTTTTTGAAGAACCTCCATACTGTTTTCCACAGAGGTTGCATCAGTCTGTATTCCCACAAACAGTGCATGAGGCTTCCTTTTTCTTCATAAGTTCACCAACACTTGTTTTCTCTGTATTTGATTTTAGTCATTATGACAGGTGTAAGGTGATAACTCATTGTGATTTTATTTACATTTCCCTGGTGATTAGTAATGCTGAACATCTTTTTATATGTCTTTTGGCCATCTGTATGTCTTTGTAAAAATATCTTTTCATGTCTTCTGCACATGTTATTATTATTATTAGTGTTGAATTGTATATATTTTTTAATATTTTGGATACTAATCCTTTATCAGATATACCATTTGCAAATATCTTCTCCCACTCAGTAGTTTTCCTTTTTGTTTAGCTGATGGTTTATTCTGCTGTTGTGAAGATTTTTTTCTTTTGATGTATTCCCATTTATTTTTACTTTTGTTTTTCATGGCTTAGGAGACATATGTAGAAATTATTGCTATTGCCAAATTCAGAGAAATTACTATCTGTGCTGTCTCCTAGGTTTTTTGGTTTCAGGTCTCATATTAAGTCTTCAACCCATTTTGACTTTATTTTTGTGTATTGTGTAGGAAAGTGGTCCAGTGTCATGTTTTTTTGCATATAGCTGTCTACTTTTCCCAACAAAATTTATTTTGTTAAAAAATACTGCCTTTTTATCATTGCATGTTCATGCCTCCTTTGTCATAGATTAATCAACCATATAAATCATGGGTTTATTTCTGGGATTTCTATTCTATACCATTCACTTGTCTATTTTTGTGCCAGTGTTATAGACGGTTCTGATTACTACAGCTTTGTAGTGTATCTTGAAATCTGGGATTGTGATGCCTCCAGGTTTTTTTTCTTCTTTTTCAGGATTGCTTTTGCTATTTGGGTCTTTTGTTTCATACAAATTTTAGGATTATTTCTAGTTCTGTGAGAAATTCTGTTGGTATTTTGATAGACTACATTAAATCTGCAGATTGCTTTGGGTGTTATGGACATTTTAACAATATTGCTCAATAACAATCAATGAGCATGGAATATCTTTCCATTTGTTTGTATCATCTTCAGTTTGTTTCATCAGTGTTTTATAATTTTCAGAGTACAGACCTTTCACCTCCCTGGTTAAGTTTATTCCTAGGTATTTTATTCTTTCTGGTGCATTTGTAAATGGAATTGTTTTTTTTTTTTTTTTTTTTTTTTTTAGATTTTATTTTTTTTTATTTATATATGAAATTTATTGTCAAATTGGTTTCCATACAACACCCAGTGCTCATCCCAAAATGTGCCCTCCTCAGTACCCATCACCCACCCTCTCCTCCCTCCCACCCCCCATCAACCCTTAGTTTGTTCTCAGTTCTCAACAGTCTCTTATGCTTTGGCTCTCTCCCACTCTAACCTCTTTTTTTTTTTTTTCCTTCCCCTCCCCCATGGGTTCCTGTTAAGTTTCTCAGGATCCACATAAGAGTGAAACCATATGGTATCTGTCTTTCTCTGTATGGCTTATTTCACTTAGCATCACACTCTCCAGTTCCATCCATGTTGCTACAAAGGGCCATATTTCGTTCTTTCTCATTGCCACGTAGTATTCCATTGTGTATATCAACCACAATTTCTTTATCCATTCATCAGTTGATGGACATTTAGGCTCTTTCCATAATTTGGCTATTGTTGAGAGTGCTGCTATGAACATTGGGGTACAAGTGCCCCTATGCATCAGTACTCCTGCGTCCCTTGGGTAAATTCCTAGCAGTGCTATTGCTGGGTCATAGGGTAGGTCTATTTTTAATTTTCTGAGGAACCTCCACACTGCTTTCCAGAGCGGCTGCACCAATTTGCATTCCCACCAACAGTGCAAGAGGGTTCCCGTTTCTCCACATCCTCTCCAGCATCTATAGTCTCCTGATTTGTTCATTTTGTCCACTCTGACTGGTGTGAGGTGATACCTGAGTGTGGTTTTGATTTGTATTTCCCTGATAAGGAGCGACGCTGAACATCTTTTCATGTGCCTGTTGGCCATCCGGATGTCTTCTTTAGAGAAGTGTCTATTCATGTTTTCTGCCCATGTCTTCACTGGGTTATTTGCTTTTCGGGTGTGGAGTTTGGTGAGCTCTTTATAGATTTTGGATACTAGCCCTTTGTCCGATATGTCATTTGCAAATATCTTTTCCCATTCCGTTGGTTGCCTTTTAGTTTTGTTGGTTGTTTCCTTTGCTGTGCAGAAGCTTTTTATCTTCATAAGGTCCCAGTAATTCACTTTTGCTTTTAATTCCCTTGCCTTTGGGGATGTGTCGAGTAAGAGATTGCTACGGCTGAGGTCAGAGAGGTCTTTTCCTGCTTTCTCCTCTAAGGTTTTGATGGTTTCCTGTCTCACATTCAGGTCCTTTATCCATTTTGAGTTTATTTTTGTGAATGGTGTGAGAAAGTGGTCTAGTTTCAACCTTCTGCATGTTGCTGTCCAGTTCTCCCAGCACCATTTGTTAAAGAGACTGTCTTTTTTCCATTGGATGTTCTTTCCCGCTTTGTCAAAGATTAGTTGGCCATACGTTTGTGGGTCTAGTTCTGGGGTTTCTATTCTACTCCATTGGTCTATGTGTCTGTTTTTGTGCCAATACCATGCTGTCTTGATGATGACAGCTTTGTAGTAGAGGCTAAAGTCTGGGATTGTGATGCCTCCTGCTTTGGTCTTCTTCTTCAAAATTACTTTGGCTATTCGGGGCCTTTTGTGGTTCCATAGGAATTTTAGGATTGCTTGTTCTAGTTTCGAGAAGAATGCTGGTGCAATTTTGATTGGGATTGCGTTGAATGTGTAGATAGCTTTGGGTAGTATTGACATTTTGACAATATTTATTCTTCCAATCCATGAGCAGGGAATGTCTTTCCATTTCTTTAAATCTTCTTCAATTACCTTCATAAGCTTTCTATAGTTTTCAGCATACAGATCCTTTACATCTTTGGTTAGATTTATTCCTAGGTATTTTATGCTTCTTGGTGCAATTGTGAATGGGATCAGTTTCTTTATTTGTCTTTCTGTTGCTTCATTGTTAGTGTATAAGAATGCAACTGATTTCTGTACATTGATTTTGTATCCTGCAACTTTGCTGAATTCATGTATCAGTTCTAGCAGACTTTTGGTGGAGTCTATCGGATTTTCCATGTATAATATCATGTCATCTGCAAAAAGCGAAAGCTTGACTTCATCTTTGCCAATTTTGATGCCTTTGATTTCCTTTTGTTGTCTGATTGCTGATGCTAGAACTTCCAGCACTATGTTAAACAACAGCGGTGAAAGTGGGCATCCCTGTCGTGTTCCTGATCTCAGGGAAAAAGCTCTCAGTTTTTCCCCGTTGAGGATGATGTTAGCTGTGAGCTTTTCATAAATGGCTTTTATGATGTTTAAGTATGTTCCTTCTATCCTGACTTTCTTGAGTGTTTTTATTATGAAAGGGTGCTGGATTTTGTCAAAGGCCTTTTCTGCATCGATTGACAGGATCATATGGGTTTTCTCTTTTTTTTTGTTAATGTGATGTATCACGTTGATTGATTTGCGAATGTTGAACCAGCCCTGCATCCCAGGAATGAATCCCACTTGATCATGGTGAATAATTCTTTTTATATGCCGTTGAATTCGATTTGCTAGTATCTTATTGAGAATTTTTGCATCCATATTCATCAGGGATATTGGCCTGTAGTTCTCTTTTTTTACTGGGTCTCTGTCTGGTTTAGGAATCAAAGTAATACTGGCTTCATAGAATGAGTCTGGAAGTTTTCTTTCCCTTTTATTTCTTGGAATAGCTTGAGAAGGATAGGCATTATCTCTGCTTTAAACGTCTGGTAGAACTCCCCTGGGAAGCCATCTGGTCCTGGACTCTTATTTGTTGGGAGATTTTTGATAACCAATTCAATTTCTTCGCTGGTTATGGGTCTGTTCAAGCTTTCTATTTCCTCCTGATTGAGTTTTGGAAGAGTGTGGGTGTTCAGGAATTTGTCCATTTCTTCCAGGTTGTCCAATTTGTTGGCATATAATTTTTCATAGTATTCCCTGATAATTGTTTGTATCTCTGAGGGATTGGTTGTAATAATTCCATTTTCATTCATGATTTTATCTATTTGGGTCATCTCCCTTTTCTTTTTGAGAAGCCTGGCTAGAGGTTTGTCAATTTTGTTTATTTTTTCAAAAAACCAACTCTTGGTTTCGTTGATCTGCTCTACAGTTTTTTTCGATTCTATATTGTTTATTTCTGCTCTGATCTTTATTATTTCTCTTCTTCTGCTGGGTTTAGGCTGCCTTTGCTGTTCTGCTTCTATTTCCTTTAGGTGTGCTGTTAGATTTTGTATTTGGGATTTTTCTTGTTTCTTGAGATAGGCCTGGATTGCAGTGTATTTTCCTCTCAGGACTGCCTTCGCTGCGTCCCAAAGCGTTTGGATTGTTGTATTTTCATTTTCGTTTGTTTCCATATATTTTTTAATTTCTTCTCTAATTGCCTGGTTGACCCACTCATGCGTTAGTAGGGTGTTCTTTAACCTCCATCCTTTTGGAGGTTTTCCAGACTTTTTTCTGTGGTTGATTTCAAGCTTCATAGCATTGTGGTCTGAAAGTATGCATGGTATGATTTCAATTCTTGTAAACTTATGAAGGGCTGTTTTGTGACCCAGTATGTGATCTATCTTGGAGAATGTTCCATGTGCACTCGAGAAGAAAGTATATTCTGTTGCTTTGGGATGCAGAGTTCTAAATATATCTGTCAAGTCCATCTGATCCAATGTCTCATTCAGGGCCCTTGTTTCTTTATTGACCGTGTGTCTAGATGACCTATCCATTTCTGTAAGTGGGGTGTTAAAGTCCCCTGCAATTACCACATTCTTCTCAATAAGGTTGCTTATGTTTATGAGTAATTGTTTTATATATTTGGGCGCTCCGGTATTCGGCGCATAGACATTTATAATTGTTAGCTCTTCCTGATGGATAGACCCTGTCACTATTATATAATGTCCTTCTTCATCTCTTGTTACAGACTTTAATTTAAAGTCTAGTTTGTCTGATATAAGGATGGCTACTCCAGCTTTCTTTTGGCTTCCAGTAGCATGATAAATAGTTCTCCATCCCCTCACTCTCAATCTAAAGGTGTCCTCAGGTCTAAAATGAGTCTCTTGTAGACAGCAAATAGATGGGTCTTGTTTTTTTATCCATTCTGATACCCTATGTCTTTTGGTTGGCGCATTTAATCCATTTACATTCAGTGCTATTATAGAAAGATATGGGTTTAGAGTCATTGTGATGTGTGTATGTTTTATGCTTGTAGTGATATCTCTGGTACTTTGTCTCACAGGGTCCCCCTTAGGATCTCTTGTAGGGCTGGTTTAGTGGTGACAAATTCCTTCAGTTTTTGTTTGTTTGGGAAGACCTTTATCTCTCCTTCTATTCTAAATGACAGACTTGCTGGATAAAGGATTCTCGGCTGCATATTTTTTCTGTCTAGCACACTGAAAATCTCGTGCCAATTCTTTCTGGCCTGCCAAGTTTCAAAAGAGAGATCAGTCACGAGTCTTATAGGTCTCCCTTTATATGTGAGGGCACGTTTACCCCTTGCTGCTTTCAGAATTTTCTCTTTATCCTTGTATTTTGCCAGTTTCACTATGATATGTCATGCAGAAGATCGATTCAAGTTACGTCTGAAGGGAGTTCTCTGTGCCTCTTGGATTTCAATGCCTTTTTCCTTCCCCACTTCAGGGAAGTTCTCAGCTATTATTTCTTCAAGTACCCCTTCAGCACCTTTCCCTCTCTCTTCCTCCTCTGGGATACCAATTATGCGTATATTATTTCTTTTTAGTGTATCACTTGGTTCTCTAATTTTCCCCTCATACTCCTGGATTTTTTTTATCTCTCTTTTTCTCAGCTTCCTCTTTTTCCATAACTTTATCTTCTAGTTCACCTATTCTCTCCTCTGCCTCTTCAATCCGAGCCGTGGTGGTTTCCATTTTGTTATGCATTTCGTTTAAAGCGTTTTTCAGCTCCTCGTGACTGTTCCTTAGTCCCTTGATCTCTGTAGCAAGAGATTCTCTGCTGTCAGCTATACTGTTTTCAAGCCCAGTGATTAATTTTATGACTATTATTCTAAATTCACTTTCTGTTATATTATTTAAATCCTTTTTGATCAGCTCATTAGCTGTTGTTATTTCCTGGAGATTCTTCTGAGGGGAATTCTTCCGCTTGGTCATTTTGGATAGTCCCTGGCGTGGTGAGGACCTGCAGGGCACTTCCCCTGTGCTGTGGTGTATAACTGGAGTTGGTGGGCAGAGCTGCAGTCAGACCTGATGTCTGCCCCCAGCCCACCGCTGTGTGGAATTGTTTTCTTAATTTATCTTTCTGTTATTTCATTATTAATGTATAGAAATGTAACAAATTTCTGTATATTGATTTTTCTATCTTGCAACTTAATTCATTTATCAGTTCTAGTAGTTTTTGTGGAGTCTTCAAGGTTTTCTATATATAGTGTAATGTTATCATCTGCACATAGTGAAAGTTTTTCCTCTTTCTTACCAATATGGATGCTTTTCATTTCTTTTTGTTGTCTGATTGCTGTGGCTAGGACTTCCAGTAATATGTTGAATAAAACTGGTAAGAATGTACATCCTTGTTCCTTATCTTAGGGGAAAAGCTCTCAGTTTTTTACCATGTGATACGATATTGGCTGTGGGTTTTTCATTTATAGTCTTTATTATGTTGGTATATTCACTCTAAACCTACTCAGTTGAGGTTTTTTTAATTATGAATGGGTGTTGTACTTTATCAAATGCTTTTTCTTCATCTATAGAAATGATTATATGGTTTTTATCCTTTCTCTTGTTATATGACATTTCACATTGATTTGTGAATACTAAATTATCCTTGCATCCCCAGGATAAATCCCACTTGATTGTAATGAATTATTTTTTAATGTATATTTGGATATGGTTTACTAATATGTTGTCAGGATTTTTGTATCTATGTTTATTAAGCCTACTATCCTGTAGTTTTCTTTCATTTCTTTTTCTTTGTTCTTCTTTTTTTTTTTTTTTTTGAGTGTCTTTAGCTGGTTTTGGTATCAGCTTTGTAAGAATTTGGAAACTTTCATTTATTTTCATTTTTCAAAATAGTTTGAAAAGAATAAGTATTAACTGTTTTTAAATGGTTGGGAGAATTCACCTGTAAGCTATCTGGTTCCAGGTTTTTGTTTGTTGGGAGGTTTTTTTTTTTTTTCTTTTTCTTTCTCTATTCAATTTTATTCCTGGTGATTGGTCTGTTAAGATTTTCTATTTCTTCCTGATTCAATTTTAGGAGGTTATGTGTTTCTAAGAACTTATCTATTTTTTCTAGGTTGTTTAATTTTTTGGAATGTAGTTTTTTCATAACATTCTTTTATAATCCTTTGTATTTCTATAGTGTTATTTCTCCTCTTTTATTTCTGATTTTGTTTGAGTCCTCTTTCTCTCTGAATTTGGCTAAAGGTTATCAATTTTGGTGATCTTTTCAAAGACCTGCTCCTAGCTTCATTGATCTATTGTTTTGTTTCAGTTTCTATTTTGCTTATTTCTGCTGTAATCTTTATTATTCCCTTCTGTGTACTGGTTTTGGTTTTTGTTTGTTCTCCTTTTTCTAGTTTTCGCTTGTCTCTGTATTTTTTTTATTTATTCTTTGATTTCTTGTTTGATTGTTTAGTAGCATGTTAGTCTCCATGTATTTGTGTTCTTTCCAGATTTTCCTTGTGGTTAATTTTTAGTTTTATAGAGTTGTAGCCAGAAATGATGCATGGAATGACTTCAGTCTTTTGTCAAGACTTGTTTATGTGGCCTAATGTGATCTATTCTGAAAAATGTTTCATGTACACTTAGAAAGAATGTATAATCTTCAGTTTTAGGATAGAATGTTTTGAATATATCTATTAGATCCATCCGGTCTAACGTGTCATTCAAAGTCACTGTTTCTGTGTTGATTTTCTGTTTGGATGATCTGTCCCTTGATACAAGTAGGGTTTAACATTTTGTGGACTTAAAGTCCACTACTATTACTGTATTATCAGTTAGCTCCTTTATGTTTGTCACTAACTTTTATTTATTTGGATTCTTTCATGTTGGGTGCATAAATATTTATAATTGTTATATCTTCTTATTGGTTTGTTCCCTTTATAATGAATGTCCTGTCTCTTGTTACAGTCTTTGTTTCAAAGTTTGTTTTGCCTGTTATACGTATTGCTACCCTGGCTTTCTTTTCACATCCATCTGCATAATAAGTGCTCTTCCGTCCCTTCATTGTCAATCTGCATGTATCTTTAGGTCTGAAATGAGTCTTGTAAACAGCATATAGCTTGGTCTTGCTTTTTTTTTTTTTTTTCAATCTATTCTGTTCCCCTGTCTTTTCATTGGAGCATTTAGTCCATTTACATTCAAAGTGATTATTGATAAGTAAGTATTGCCACTTCGCTTTATGGTTGTTTTTGTAGCTCTCTATTCATTTCTTCTCTTGCTGTATTCTCTCATGGTTGGCTAGGTTTATTTAGTGATATACATAGATTTCTTTTTTTTTTTTTTTTTTTTTGCATCTCTATTACTGTTTTTTTGATTTGTGGTTACCATTAATTTTTAATATAAGATCGTATTCAGATAGCTGTCTGTATAAAGTTGATGATTTCTTAAGTGTGAACCCATTCTAAAAGCACAGAATTTCCTCCCCATGTTTTAGGTATATTGTGTCATTCCATACATCCTTTTTATTTTGTGGGGACCTTGACCAATATTTATAAATATACTTAATTTTACTGCTTTTGTTTTTTTTTTTTTTTCCAACGTTTATTTATTTTTGGGACAGAGAGAGACAGAGCATGAACGGGGGAGGGGCAGAGAGAGAGGGAGACACAGAATCGGAAACAGGCTCCAGGCTCTGAGCCATCAGCCCAGAGCCCGACGCGGGGCTCGAACTCACGGACCGCGAGATCGTGACCTGGCTGAAGTCGGACGCTTAACCGACTGCGTCACCCAGGCGCCCCAATTTTACTGCTTTTGTCTTTTCTACTTTTTTACTCATTCCTATGGTCTTTTCTTTCCACTCACTCTCCTTTAAACATTTCTCATAAGGCTGTGTTAGTGGTGATGGAATTCTTTAACTTTGGGAAACTCTCTATCTTTTGCTCTATTCTGATTGATAGCCTTGCTGAATAGAGTATTCCTGGCTGCAGACTTTTTCTTTTTAGTGTTTTGAATACAGCATGCCATTCCCTTCTGGCCTGCAAACTTTCTGCTGAAAACTCAGCTTATAGTTTTATGGAGTTTCTCTTGGATGTAACTATCTTCTTTTCTCTTGCTGCTTTTAAAATTCTGTCTTTATCACTACTTTTTTCTATTTTCATTACTATGTATCTTGGTGTGGATTTTGTTGATTTTATTAGGGACTGTCTGTACCTCCTGAGTTTGGATTTGTTTCCTTTCCTGGATTTAGGAAATTTTCAGCTATTATCTCTTCAAATACATTTTCTGCCCCCTTTTCTCTCTCTTCTCTTTCTGGGATCCTTATCATGTGAATGTTTTGCTTTATTAGTTGGTAAGTAACTTTTATTTATCCTCATTGATTATTTTTTCTTTCTCCTGTTCAGCTTGTTTTCTATTACTTTGCTCTGTAGGTCAAAGATCCATTGTTCTGCTTTCTGTACTCTACTATTTCTTCCATATAGTGTATTTTTAATTTCAGTTATTGAGTTCTTCAACTATGATTGGTTCATTTTTGTTTTCTATCTCTTTTTTTTGAGGGTCTCACTGAGGTTCTCCACTCTTTTTCTTAAATCCAGTGAGACTCTTCATTACAATTGCTTTAAATTCTCCATCATGTATATTATTTCTGTTTGTTTTGGCTCCTTTGCTATGATGTCCTGTTCTATCATTTGGAACATATTACTCGGTCTCGTCATTTTGTCTAACTCTCTGTGAATGTTTATCCGTGTTAGGGAAGTCAGCTATGTCTTCTCCTCTTGAGAGTAGTGGCCTTATGAAGAAGAGGCCCTGGAGTGCCCTGCAGTGCAATGTCCCCTGTTCATCAGAACCTGGCATTTCAGAGGTGTCTCCTATGTCTGTTGCATACACCCTACTTTTGTGGCTGAGCTATATTTGCCTTCAGTTATTTGCAATGTTTTTTGCCTGTTATTGTCAGGGTTTGGTTCCTATTTTGTTACTAGGCCAGTATGGGGCCACTTTGGGCTCTGGTTAGGTCAAATCAGGCATTTGCCAGAGTTTCAGTCACACTGAACTCTGCAAGGTCTCTCCCTGTATACCCCCCTCTCTGAGAAGCTTTTGTTGGGCAGGACCTACAGTCAGATCAGATGTCTGACCCCAGCCCACTGTTGTGGGTAGTTATCTTCCCCTTCTTTCCAAGGCAGGAGTCACTTTGGAGTGGTGCTGGCCCCTATTGGGGCTGCTTGCACACTGCCAGCACTTGTGGTGCTGATTTGGATGGACCCCTCCTTAAGGGCATGTTGGAGGAGGAGGGTCTGCAGAAGAGTACTGGGGCTGGATGTACTGTTGGAAAGCTAGGGGGAGTGTTTGCACTCAATTGATTCTTGTATGTGTCCATGTATCTAGGTTGAGTTGCAGGGGCAGGAAATGGTGCCTGCCCGCTCTTTTAATTTGGGGGGAAGTCTCCTAAAGATCCCTGCCCCTCCAGTACATGTTCTGAGATTAGTAAATAACTTTCCTTCCCGTATACCTGGGGAATTTTTCAAACTGCTGCTTCTATTCTGTATCTCAGTGAGGCTGTTTGTTGTACTATCTTTAAGGGTAGAGACTCAGTTTCTTATGACATTCCAGCTCTCCCAGAACTGAGCCCACTGATTTTTAAAGTTCCATGTGTTAAGCCCCGCTGATTGTAAACATTTACAAAGCTAAATCCTTCTGTTTTTCAAAGCCAAATGTTATGGGTATTTGTCATCCCAGTGTGGGAACTCTGTACTTGGGTTGCCTGATATGTCTGCTCTTCTGCCATCTCCATGCCTTAAGTGTAACCTACCCTCCCACTTACAGTCTCACAAGTCAGTTTGGTTCCTAAGTCTCTGTCTTTTCCACAGTTTTCAATGTGGCCTCTTCTCTACATTTAGCTCTGGAGGGTCTATTCTGCCTGTCTTTGTGTCATTTTCTGGGCTATTTGCACTGATGTGGATGATAGGTAGATTTGTATATCCATGGGATGAAATGAGCTTAGGATTCTCCTACTTTGCCATCTACCCCAGAAGTCTACTTCCTAAAAATTTTGAACTGTATTGTTTTCATTTTTCTTTGTCTTCATGTATTCTTTAATTTCCTCTTGACTCATTGGTTTATTTGTAACATTACTTATACTTCATTGAAATGAAATTTCAATTTCATTCTAGTTTCATACCACTGTAGTCAGAAAAGTTACCTGATACAATTTCAGTCTTAAATTTATTGAGGTTTGTTTGTGGCCTAACATGTGATCTATCCTAGAGAATGTTCCTCACGCACTTAAAAAGAATGTAAATTCTGCTCTTTTGGGGCAGAATGTATATGCGTTTTTCAAAGCCATTGTTTCCTTATTGATTTTCTATATGGCTGCTCTATCCATTGATGTAAGTGAGTTGTAAAAGTCCCCTATTATTGTAGTATTATTGGCAATTTCCCCCTTTATATATGTTAAATTTTGCTTTATAGATTTAGATGTTCCTATATTGGGTGCATAAGTTTTTACAATTGTTATATCCTTTTGTTGGATTGATCCCTTTATCATATGTAATAACCTTTTTTAATCTCTTGTTACAGTCTTTGTTTTACTCTATTTTTTTCTAATAATGAGCACTGCTACCCCAGGTTTTTTTTTTCTTTTTATCACTTTCGTTTGCATGGAATATCTGTTTCCCATTTCTTCACTTTCCGTTTGCATGTGTTTATAGGTCTGAAGTGTCTGTTATAGGCAGCATATAGACAAGTCATTTTTTTACACTAATTTACTCTTTTGATTGTAGTTTTTAGTCCATTTACATTTAAAGTAATTATTGTTAGATATGTACTTTTGCAATTTTGTTAATTTTTTGTTGTTTTGTAGTTCTTTGTCCTTTCTTTTTCTGCTCTCTTCCCTTTTGGTTTGGTGGCTTTCTTTAGTGTTTTATTTGGGTTACTTTCTTTTTATTTATTTATTTTTTGGTGTGTGTACCATTATAGATTTTTAGTTTGTGGTTACCATGGGGTTCATATATAACATTATTTTTTAAATTTTTATGTTTATTTATTTTTGAGACAGAAACAACATGAATGGGGAAGGGAAGAGAGAGAGAGGGAGACACAGAATCTAAAGCAGGCTCTAGGCTCTGAGCTGTCAGCACAGAGCCCAATACGCAGCTTGTGAACACAAACTGTGAGATCATGACCTGAGCCAAAGTCAGACCCTTAACCAACTGACCCACCCAGGCGCCCCATAACATTCTATATACATGCTTGTGTTTCTTAGGTTGATGGTCGCTTAAGTTAAAACACATAAAGGCACTAAAATTTTACTCCCTCCTCCATGTTTTATGTATATCATGTGGTATATTATATCTTTGTATTTTGTGTATCCCTTGACTAATTTTTGGAGATATAATTGATTTTACTATTTTTGTGTTCTAACCTCCTTACTAGCTTTGTAATTGATTGGCCTACTAATATTATTATATGTTTATTTCTATAAGTAACATTATTTCTTTCATAATTTTCTTCTAGTTATGGACTTTTATTTCCATTTAAAGAGTTCCCTTTAACATTTTTTTGTAAGACTGGTTTAGTAGTAATAAACTCCTTTAACTTTGGGAAACTTTTCATCTCTCCTTTAATTCTGATAACACTGCCTGGCAGAGTGGAGTTGGTTGTAATTTTTTTTTTTTGTTTTTTGTTTTTTGTTTTAGCACTTTGAATATACCATCCCACTCCCTTCTGGCTTGTAGTTTCTTCTAAAACATTACCTGTTAGCGTTATGGTGTTTCCCTCGTATGTAACTGTTTTTCTCCTGTTGCATTTATGATTCTGTCTTTAATTTTTGCCATTTTAATTACTATGTGTTTTGGTGTGGACTCCTAGAATTCATTTTTTGGGGGTTCTCTGTGATTCCTGGACGTGGGTATCTGGGGTTTTTTTTCCCCAGGTTAGGGAAATTTTCAGCTATTTCTTCAAATAAGTCTTCTACCTCCTTGCCTCTCTCTGTTTCTGGAACCTCTATAATGCAAATGTTATTATACTTGATGATGTCAGAGGTCCCTTAACCTATCCTTGTTTTTTGTTATTATTTCTTCTTTTTGCTATTTAGTTTGGGTGATGTTCACTACCCTGTGCTTCAGATCACTGTTCTGTTCTCCTGCACCCTCTAACTTTCTGTTTATTCCCTCTAGTGTATCTTTCATTTCATTTATTCTTCAGCTCTGATTCGTAATTTTCTATAATCTTTGTTGAATTTCTTCTTGAATTTATCCATTCTTCTCTCAAGTCCAGTAATAGCTTTATGACCATTACTTTGAACTCTTTATCAGGCATATTTCTTTGTTTCACTTAGCCCCTTTTTTGTGATTTTTGTCTTGTTCTCTTTGGGACATATGCCTGTGTCTCCTTTCTCTAACTCTTCATGTTTTCTTCTATGTGTTAGGTTGGTAAGTTGTGTCACGTGGTCTTGAAAATAGTAGCTTTGTGTGGAAAGGTCCTGTTCTGTCCTGTAGCACAATCCCGCCCTTGCCACCAGAACCATGTGCTCCAGGGATGTCCCCTATGTGTGCCTGCATGTGCCTTCTTGTTGAAGATGAGCCACAACTGCTATGGGTACCATAGTGGGCAGGGCTTGCTCTCTCTCTGGCTGGCTGTGAGGACCTGTTGTAGCTATTCTGGGTATACTGGTGGGCAGGGTTTACTCTCTGAATTGCTGTTTTAGGGGCCTGGCTGTTGCCACTATGGGCTTCCTTGTGGGTAGGGCTGGCAGTCCGCCTGGATGTCTACAATGAGCCACTGTGACTGCTACAGGTGCAATGGTGGGCCCATGTCTCTTCTCTTCCTAGGGAAGGATTCACTTTGGAGGGGCTCTGGTTCTGGGTGGGGCTGCCCTCTGGATGTGGTGGTGTGGAAGCCACTTTGGGGAGATACCTGCCAGAGCAGGTGCATTGGATGTGACAGATCCACAGGGGAATTCTGGGCAGGGAACTTGGTGCTGTCAAGGTAGGTGGAGAGTATCAGAACTGACTCCTAAAGACTTATGGCTATCTAGCATGGGAAGAGCAAGAAAAATGGCAATCACTGCCACTTTTGTTCCCAGAAAAAGCTCTTGCAAATCCATGTCCTGCTGGCACATGTCCTAAAATTAGTCAATAAATCTCCTTCATGTATACAACATTTGTTTTCAAACTACTGATTCTGTGCTCTGTCTCAAGCCAAATTACTTAGTATGCTGGCTCTTTAAGGATAGGACTCAGTTTCCTATAGCCTTCTAGCTCTTCAGAGTTAAGTATCATTGATTTTAAAGCCAGGAATTATGGGGGCTTGCCTTCCCAGTGCAATGTCCCCAGACCTATAGTTGCCCAGTGTGTTTTCTGATCCCTTCACTCTTCCATGCTAATGACATCTCTCTCATTTGTGTGTAGACATGATGGGTGTTTGGTTCTTAATTTGTCTCTGCCCACCCTGCCCTTTTTGTTGTGGCTGTCTATGATTAGCTATAGAAGATCTGTTCTTCTAGTCTTCAGGTTGTTTTCTGATTGAGAAGCAATACATGTAATTGTTGCCTTGGTGTGTCTATCAGAGGAGTTGATCTCAGGATCCTCCTACTTTACCATCTTTCTTATAATCCACTTTGTCTTTTTTATTGTAATATAGTTACATTTAACTTTACAATGATTTCAAATGTGCAACATAATGATTTAATATTTGCACATATTGCAGATGATCATCACAATAAGTGTAGTTAACATCCATCACCACATATAATTATAAATTTTTGTTGAGAATTCTCTTGATGATAATTTTAAGATCTACTCTGAGACATTTCCAAGTATACAATACAGTATTATTAACTATAGTCACCATGCTATACATAACATCCCCAGGACTTATTTATCATATAATAAGGAGTTTGTTACCTTTTGACAACCTTTACCCATTTTATCTACTCCCTATTCCCCACCTCTGGAAACCATCACTCTGTTTCTATGACTTCTATCTATGATTTGGGGGGGGGGTTATGGGGGGGTTCTTTTTTTGTATCCATATATAAATGAGATGATACAGTATTTGTCTCACTCTGACAGAATTATTTCACTTAGCATAATATCTTCAAGGTCCATTCATGTCACAAATAGCAAAATTTTCTCTTTTTGTTCTGGCTGGATAGTATTGTATTGTGTGTGTGTGTATAAGTTTATGCATTATATATAATATAACATATATGCCTATGTATATAATATATGCAGATAATCTGGAATATATCTAATATGTTATTATATATGTTATTATTAGATATATATTTTATACATATTCCACATTATCTTTATCCACCTATCAGTAACCCTTAGGTTGTTTCCATGTCTTGGCTGTTGCAAAAAGTGCTGTAATGAAAATAAGCGTGCACATGTGTTACAGTTAGTGTTTTTGTTTCCTTTGAGTAAATATCTAGTAGTAGAATTGCTGTATCATATAGTAGCTCTATTTTTTTTTTTATTTTTTGAGGAACTTCCATATTGTTTCCCATAGTGGTTGCACTATTTTACATTTTCACCAGGAGTGTATAAGTGTTTATTTATTTTTTAAGTTTGTTTATTTTAGTAATCTCTACACCCAGTGTGGGGGTCAAACCCATGACCCAGAGATCAAGAGTCACATGCTCTTCCAATTGAGCCAGCCAGGTGCCCCAAGTGTTTCCTTTTCTCAATATCCCTGCCAACACTTCTCATTAGTTATTTTTTTGATAATAGCCATTCTAAAAATATGAGGGGATATCTGGTGATTCTGACTTGCATTTCCCTAAAGATTAGTGAAGTTGAGCACCTTTCATTGCAGCACCTTTCACTGACTGTTGGCTATCTGTGTCTTATTTGGAAACATTTTTATTCAGATATTTTACCCATTTTTAACTAGGTTGTGTTTTGCTATTGAGTTGGAGGAGTTCTTTTTCTATTTTAGATATTAACTCCTAATTAGATATAAAATTTGCAAATGTTTTTCCC
Organism: Puma concolor; assembly: GCF_028749965.1. NCBI lineage: Eukaryota > Metazoa > Chordata > Mammalia > Carnivora > Felidae > Puma > Puma concolor. The sequence continues at coordinate 103,962,132 of NC_141670.1, read as the reverse complement.
CCTGCCAGAGGTTGCCTTTCATTTTCTTAATGGTTTCTCCTCTACTGTGTAGGAACTTTGAAGTTTGATGTGGTCACACCTGTTTATTTTAGCTTTTCTGTTTTGTGTTTTTGGTATCAAATAAAATTACCAAGACTGGTGTCAAGGAGCTTACTGCCCATTATCTTCTAAAACTTATATGGTTTCAGGACTTACATTCAACTCTTTAATCTATTTTGAAGTTTTTTTATGTTTCTGGTATAAGATAGTGGTTCGGTTTAATTTTTTTGCATGTGACTGTCCCGTTTCCCCAACACCATTTGACCTTTTTCAATTGTATAGTGTTGATTCCATTGTTGTAAATTAATTGACTATATATTTGTGGGTTTATTTATGGGTTCTCTGTTCTGTTCCATTGACCTATGTGTTTATTTTTAAATTTTTTCCTATCTCTAGTTTTATGCCAATACCATAGTTTTGATTACTATACCTTTGTAATATAGTATGAAATCAGGAAGTATGATGCCTCCAGCTTTTCTCTTCTTTTTCAGGATGGCTTTGGCTATTCAACGTCTTTTGTGGTTAGATAAAAATTTAGAATTGTATCCTTTCCCTCTGTGAAAATTTCCATTGGAATTTTGATAGAGATTGCACTGAACCTGAAATTCACTTTGGGTAGTATAGACATTTTTACAATACTAATTATTTCAATAAATGACCATGGAATATCTTTCCACTTGTGTCTTACTCAATTTTTTTTATCAATGTCTTTTAGTTTTCAGGGTACAGGATTTTCATTTCCTTGGTGAAATTTTCACTTTCTTGAAGATTTTACTCTTTTTGATGCAATTGTAAATGGGATTATTTTCTTAATTTCTATTTTTGTCAGTTAATTATTAGTGTATAGAAACACAACAGATTTTTGTATCCTACAATTTTACTGAATTTCTTTATTAGGTGTAACAGTTTTCTGGTGGAGTCTTTATGGATTCTATACATAATATAATGTCATCTGCAAACAGTAACAGTTCTACTTATTATTTTCTAATTATATGCTTTTTATTTCTTGCCTAACTTCTCTGTGAGAACTTCCAATGCTATGTTGAATAGAAGTAGTAAGAGTAAGCATTTCTATCTTATTCTTGATTTTAGAGAAAAAGCTTTTAGCTTTTTACCATTGAATATGATGTTAGTTGTGGGCTTGTCATAATATGACCTTTTTAATGTTGAGGTATATTCCCTCTATACACACTTTATCATAAATGGACATTGAATTTTGTCAAATGTTTTTTCTGCATCTATTTTAGAAGATCATGAGTTTTATCCTTCATTTTGTTAATGTAGTATATAAATGATTTATTCTCAGATATTGAACCATCCTTATATCCCTGGAATAAATCCCACTTCATCATGGTTCATAATCCCTTTTGTATTGAAATCAGTTAGGTATTATTTTGTTGAGGAATTTTGTATCTATGTTTACTAGGGACGTTGGCCTATAATTTTCTTTGGGTGTACTTTTCTGTGGTTGGTATCAGGGTACTTCTGGCTTTATTAAGTGAGTTTGGAAGTGTTCCCTCCTTTTTACTGGGGTTTTTTTGGGGGGGAAGCTTGAGGATTAATATTCTTATTTAAATATTTGTAGAAGTTACCAGTGAAACCATCTGGTCCTAGACTTATGTTTCTTAGGAGAACGTTGAATACTGATTCAATCTCCTTACTCATAATTAGTATGTTCCAATTTTCAATTTCTTGAAAATTCGGTGTGTAGATTGATGTTTCTAGAAATGTATCCATTTCTTCTAGATTGTCAAATACTTTGATGTATAATTGTTCTAGTCATCTGTTATGATCCTTTGTATCTCTGTCATATTAGTTGTAATGTCTTCTCTTTCATCTGGTTTTTATTTGAGTCTTCTCTAGTTCTTGGTGAGTCTTGCTAATGATTTATCTATTTTGTTTATCTTAAAAAAACATAACTCTTAGTTTCATTTTTTTCTACTATATTTTTACTCTTTATTTATTTCTGCTTTAGTCTTTATTGTTTCCTTCCTTGTAATAAACTTGGGCTTCATTTGTTCCTTCAGGTACAAAGTTAGGTTATTTATTGAAATCATTCTTGTTTCTTAATGTAGACATTTATCACTATGAGTTTCCATCTTACAACTTCTTCAGCTGAATCCCATAAGTTTTTGTATGTTATATTTCCATTAAAATTTTTTTAATGTTTTTTTTAATTTTTTTTTAACGTTTATTTATTTTTGAGACAGAGAGAGACAGCATGAACGGGGGAGGGTCAGAGAGAGGGAGACACAGAATCTGAAATAGGCTCCAGGCTCTGAGCTGTCAGCACAGAGCCTGACGCGGGGCTCGAACTCACGGACCGCGAGATCATGACCTGAGCCGAAGTCGGATGCTTAACTGACTGAGCCACCCAGGCGCCCCTAAAATGTTTTTAGTGTTTATTCATTTTTGAGAGAGAAGGGGAAGGGGGAGAGAGAGAGGGAGACACAGAATCCGAAGCAGGCTCCAGGCTGTCAGCACAGAGCCCGACATGGGGCTCGAACCTATGAACCATGAGATCATGCCCTGAGCTGAAGTCAGATGCTTAACCAACTGAGCCACCCAGGAGTCCTGTTATATTTACATTTTCATTTGCCTTAAGACACTTTTTTAACTTTCCTTTTGATTTCTTTTTGAAGCATCGGTTGTTCAGTATGCTTTTGTCTTTTAACCTTTATTCTATGATTAAATAGTTAGTTCATCACCATATTACAGTATTTGTGTATTCTGAATTTGAGTCTATGTTTACCTTGACCAGTGTGTTTTATATATTTTCACTTAGTAATTAACATCTTTTTATTTTGGCTTGAAGAATTTTTTCAACATGTCTTTTAAAGCAGGTTTACTGGGCGATTTTCTTCAGTTTTTATTAGGGAAATCTTTATTTTGCCTTTGATTCTGAAGAATAACTGCTAATAGGCTTATTGGGGTTCCCTTACAGGTGAGATTTTTTTCTTTTGATCTTTTCAAAATTCTGTCTTTGTCTTTTAGACAATTATGTTTCTTCAAGAAGAATATTTTAAATTGAAAGTTTTAAGTGATTTATTAGCTTTTTGAAATTGTATGTCCAATCTCTCCCTGTGTTTGGAAATTATCAGCCATTGTTTCCTTAAATAAGCTTTCTATTCCTTCCTCCTCATCTTTTACTCCTTGAACTCCAGTACTGCATACATTTCTTCTTTTGACGGGGGGTCCTATAACTCCCATGGCTTTCTTCTTTTTTATACTTTCTATTTGCTCTTCTACTTGTATAATTTCAATTAATCTGTTTTCTACTTCTTTAATTCTCTCTTCTTGTTGTACAAGTCTGATGCTACAACTCTTTATTAAATTTTTTATTTAGCCGTTGTATTCTTCAACTCCAAAATATCTTTTGGTGCTTATTTTTTTTTTATGTTTTCTATATCTTTGTTGAGCTTCTCATTTTGTTCTTGTAATGTTTTCCTAGTATTGTTAAATTGTTTGTCTGTGTTCCCTTATACTCTTGGAGCATCTGTAGGAAAATTATTTTGAAATCTTAGGCAAATCCTGTATCTCCTTTTCTTTGGGGCCAGTTCCTGGAAGTTTGCTGTATTCTTTTGGTGGAGACATGTTTACCTGATTCTTCATGATTTTTGAGGCCTTGTTAAATGTCTGCACATTTGAGGAAACAGCCACTTCTTCCAGAATTTATGGGCTGATTTTGGTAAAATAAGCCTTCTACCTGAAGATGAGGGCACATTGACTTGTTCTCTGACCCTGGATCCAGTGGTGCAGGATGCCAAGGGTGGGGAGACGTGACAGCATTGAGTCAGAGCAGAGGGTGATTTGTCTTAAGCTCAGGCCACTGAGATCCACAATATCAACAATTTGTGTGGTTCTTGGTGAGTACTATGGGGGGACTCCAGTGGCTGCATGGGTTATTAGGCTCCTATGTGACATCTCTAGGACTTGTTGCTAGGAACTAGGGCAGGCAGCATTGGTGGCTGGAACCGGTGATGTGCACATGCTCATTTACAGTAGCCAGATACAGGCACTTATATGTTGGCAGAGGTCACTTGCCAGTATACTTATAGTCATGGGGGCAAGGGCATGTAGCAAGTGCCAGGGCCCACTATGAGCTCACTGGTGTCTGCAGAGGACCTGAGTGTTAGTATATTCTCCTATGGCTTCATACTCTATCCTCAGGTTTGGAATTTGCAGTGGAGGCCAGTGATGGGGTTTAGGCTGGGGGGCATGCAGATCCATAGCTATAAGGACTAGGTACAGTTATACACAGTGGTGCCAGCTAGTGACAGAAGGCAAGATCTGGTCTGGACCTGAAAGCAGTTATAGGATTCCTAGATATAGATGTGCTCTCCTGTGACTGCACACTCTTCCCTCTGGATATATGCAGTGTTGTAAGGACCAACAATGGGGATCAAGCGAGTATGCTTCAGTGAAATTGGAGTGGCTATACACAGTTGGGTGTCATGCTGCTGGCCATTGACAGCAGGATCTGATTCACATCTATAAGCAGCTGCAGGGGCTCCTGGATATCAGTATATTTGCTCATGGCTAGACACTCTACCCTCCATGTATGTGTGCTACAGTGGAGGCCAGTGGTGAGCATCAGGCTGGTGGCATGCAGGTACACAGCTGCAGCAGCTAGCCCAAGCGTGGACACACTGGTGGGGATCAGCCAAGGGTGCCTAGGCTGGTTTCTTGCACTAGTAGTTGGTTGGAGGAAGCATAAGGGGTGGGAATGGGGGGAGCAAGAGGGACAGAGGCATGGCTAGTATTAGCAAATGTGGTGTTTGTCAAGATCCACATTGCAGCTGGTGACTTTGTTGGTGGTAGAAGCTACTGAGTTTGACTGCAGAGCAGGTTTTTGTGAACTGCAATCATGTTCACTATGGATTTGCTAATAATAGCCTCTGCTTTTCTTCCTTGTTCTGAGCTGGCTCTCTTTGCTGATCTGAGTAGGGTGAAACAGAAGCTGGACCTTCATGGGGTGCCAGGAGAGACCAAAGAAATTGGCTGCTCACCCCAATCTCCTTTCCTGGCAAAGAAACTCCTAGTGGCTGGGAAATTTCTTAGTGCTGAGCAATGCCAGCTTGAGTGATGGGATGATGCAGGTGAAATGAACTTGTGTTCCTTCTGTGATTATACGGATTTTTTGCTTTGTTGTTTTTGTTCCACAGTGTTGCTAAAACTAAGTTGTCTGGAGCTGTTTTTGTTCATTGGTAGTTGTCTAATGGTCATCTTTGAGGGAGGAACAGGAAAGCTAGGATTTCCCATATCACCATTTTGTTCTGAAATATATCAATATATTATTGGTTTTGGATGCTATTGTAAATGGAACTGTTTTCTTTATTTTTCAATTTTTTTTACATTTAGAAATGCAACTGACTTTTGATTTTGTTGATTTTGTATCTTGCAACCTTACTGAATTCATTTATTAGTTCTAAAAGATTTTTTGATGGATTTTTAGGGTTTTCTATATATATAGTATCATCATCTGCAAATAGATATAACTTTACTTCTTTATTTTCCAATTTAGATCCTTTTTATTTTTTGCCTAATTGCTCTTCATAGGACTTTCAGTTATATGTAGAATAGGTGTGGTGAGAGTGGTCACTGTCACCTTATTCCTGATCTTAGAGGCAAGGTTTTCAAACTTTCACCATTGAGTATGATGTTAGCTGTGGGTTTATCATCCATGACCTTTACCCAGTGACAGAACTCTTTCAGAGTCTACAGTCTGACCCAGTATTATGAGCTTACCTCTAGCACCTCCCAGACCATGGCTGACAGAGGCTGGAGCTGTTTCATGAGCTACTTCAGGGTCCAGAGCTGAGAATGAGATTTGTATGTTTATTACCCAATGTTTGAATAGGCATTATTCCTCCTGGGTCCCTTGGAATATGATGCTAGTGACAGGACCACACCAAACAGGATTATAGCCAAGTCCTCAGGGGTATGGAGTTGTTTCTCTTTCTGTAGCTGGGACCATAGTTGATGAGTCAGCCACCTGAGTGCATGCCCGCTTTCTCAAAATGACTCCTTGATTTTGTACTGTACTAGGGTTTCAGAATCTCCTACTTGGATCCCAAAGCTCAAAGGAAAACACTTTTCCTATGGATAGGTGTTAAATTGTTGTTGGTGAGGAAAACATGCAGTGGACATGTTATTTGGCCATTCTGGTGACTTCACTCATACTGATGAGTCAAAAATTTTTAGCACTCTTTTAGGTAAGAAAGTGGAAAGGTTAAATAAGTTGTTCAAGATCCCAGAGCTAGTTAATAATGGGAGGAAGCATCAATCATTGTCTCTCTGAAATGAAAACCTCTATTTTTATCATGCAGCCTCCCAGCTTCCTATCAAAATTACAGTGTATCCTCTTCCAGTGATGATAGCACAGAGACTTTAAATGGGTTTTCTTTCCTCAAGCTGTATTCTCAAAGCCAACGTACTAACACGAAAATACAATATTATCAAATAAAATAGCATGGTTTGATTTTCTTAGGAAAGGCAGCATCTTTTCAGAGAAGAGCTTCTTCTTGGTTAAGTCATGTAATAAGCCTTGTTTGTCATGCCCTTAAGAGGAGGCAGTGGGAGGGTGAGAGTAAAAAGGAGCTGCAACTGCTCGGGATCATTTTGTGGACAAGGTTCTCTTCACAGGGTTATGGAAATATTTATATATTACTACTATTTTTTTAAGTTTTATTCACTTTGAGAGAGTGTGTGTGCAAATGGTGGAAGGGCAGAGAGAAAGGGAGAGAGAGAGAATCACAAGCAGGCTCTAAGCTGCCAACGGAGAACCCAATGTGGGGCTTGAACTCATGAATGGTGAGATCATGACTGAACTGAAGTTAGATGCTTAACTGACTGAGCCACCCAGGTGCCCTATCTTTGTATATTACCACTCATAATTAGCATGCCCTGTAGTAAGGCAGTTTCATCTTACTGTTGTTTATACTGTCTTTTGAAGTGTCCATCCTTGGGAGGTTGGAGGTATGTCTGTGATCATGAGAGTGTGGGAGAAAAGAAAAGAGAGCTGGACACCCACTTAAGGATTACCACAAGAGGCCAGAAGCAGATTGAGAAGGCCATAGAAGCAGGCAGTGACATATTACAAATCCCACCAGGCTTGCACCTGACTCCACGAGTTTTCAAAATAGGAACCAGATTCTCTGGGAAATGTTTTGCAAGTTATTGGATCCCATAGTCCTGGTCAGGAGTAAGAGGAGATTGAGTGGATTCCAGGAAAAGGATTCTAGCATAGGACAACAATATATTGCTGCAATTGGCTGAGAATTTATTCTGTGAAAATCAAGAGATCATCTTTCTTAAGAGAGACAAAAAAAAGAGGATCCTAAGACCCAAAATAGATATGCTTATGAGAAGGCATCCCTGAGGGGCTTATGTTTTCCTTGGATTGTGAGAATCAATCTTAGTTAAGATCAACTATTAAGTTGTTTCCTCCTCTATTGTAATTTCCTCTAGTTATTGTCCAGTAGTTGCCTGGTAAAGTCTATTTTCTGTGCCACCCTGTGTTGGTCAGTGGTGCCTTGAAAATGAATGGAGGGGCACTGTGCCTATTTAAGTAAAGAGTAGTGTACCCTCCCCGTACTATCCTCACAGGGCCCACCAGGCACCCAAAATAGCACATTGAAATGTTTTAGACAGGAAGAAGCTATACAATGAGCACACGCCTGAAAATGGTAGGAGCAAGTGACTCCAGAGAAGCAACCTACATCATGTTCTCACACAGGTATGTGCTAGAAGCAAATGTTCTTCCCCACAAATAACTCAGGAGAGATGATTCTGGAAAAATCACCTGGAAAGAAGAGAGAAGGGGTGGGAGGAGGTGTCTGGAGAGAGGCTAATTACACATAATCCATACAAGATAGACATTTGGGTCATAATAGATGCTTACTGTATGAGATTACTTATTCTTTCCCACCTGGCTTTGTTTGTATTTAGAATCTATAGAATATTTGAGTTCCCACCTACAGTTTATAGGCCTGTCTCTCCAGAGTTTCAAGGAGAAAATTATTATGCCTTTTTCCTTCCTGCAAAGCACTGAGCAGTATAGTGATTAAGTATATAGCCTCTGGTGTTAGATTGCAGGTGTTATTTCCAGGTTCTTAACTTAATTGCTATGTTGCTTTAGGCACTTTACTTGGTCTCCCAAAACCCCAATTTTCTCATCTATAAATAGAGATAGTAATGGTACCTACCCTATAACATTTGGCATGATTAAATGAGAGAATTAATGTAATTTGTAAAGTTGTTGGCACACAAGAAGTGCTCAGAAAATTTTATCTCTAACTGTAATAATCATTATTTCTAAAGTGCTAGGAATCTACCTCTCCTTGCACAGGACAGTGAGGGAAACTGTAAGAAAGGATTATAAGATCAGTGATGTCTGACATGTTTTTGATGCTATATTAGAAGGAGCCCCAGGCTTTCACTCAGTGGTTCTTAACCTTGACTGCACATTAGAATCTCCTGAGAGGCTAGAGACCCTGATGCTAGACTACCCCCAGACCAATTAAATCAGAATATCTAGGGATGGCATCATTGTTTGCAAAGGTCTCTAGCTGATTCTAATATGCATAGAACAAGTATGCTAGCTAGCTCCTAGTTACTATTAGTATGGTCTGAGGAGCAGCAGCCGGTGGAGTCATTTGGGAACTTATTAGAAATATTCAGTCTTGCCCCCACCCCAGCCCCAGCTCTATAGAATTGGTCTATAGACCCCATGGTGATTCATTTGCATATTCAGATTTGAGACACACAGCCTTAGCTGGATGTTTCCAGCAACACTTCTGAGAAATTCCTCTTAGTGGCAAGTAACCTCACCAGCTGCAGAATCTTCTGGTGATCATTTCTTTCAGCATTTATCTGGCCAGCAGCTCCCAAGAATGCTTCCAGTTCTGCCTTCAGCACATGCTCAGTTTGGAGGATTGAGGACAGCCCAATTCTGTTTCTTGTTCAGAGAGGGCACTTCACTTGGCCCTTTGGAGGAACTTGTTCAAAGACGTATTACGTCTCCTAAAGCATGCAATAACCATGTTTGTAGTTGTTCCTCAACTTTTTTGCTCTTTAGTTATTAAAAGTAGAAGTTTATCAGCATTCCTTGGCTTAGGGAGAACTCACATACTCCCTGGAAAGGCATCTAAAAAGTTGCTAGGTATAACCCAACAACACTCTGAAGTCAGGTAATTAGGGAGAGGACCTAGCAAGACTTTATATTTATTTTCTAGGGTTAGCCCTTAAGGAATAGAAATAAATGAGGAAGGGGGAGGTCTTAGAAATAAACCCATTACAATGCAGTGACAACCAATTCCAAGACTACGTACAGGGTCATTCCCTACGTACAGGGTCCATTTGCTACCAACAAGTTTTGGTGGTGGGCTCTGCTCATCATAGCTCTTCAGGTTCCCAGAATGACCAGGACTCCATCTCCATATATACTTCATCAATTGCTAAGGCAGGGAAAAGGAAGTTGCAGTGCCTCCCACTGAAAATGAAATATTTTTGGCCAGGAGCTATGCATGTCATTTCCATTCTTGTTTTGCTGCCCTGACAAGCTATAGGGCTAACTTCAGGGAATGAACCCTTATTGTGTCCCTTTAAGGAAAGGAGCATCAAAAATGAATGGACATATTTATTTAGGCACCCATTTTGTTTCTTTTGAATCCTTTCTTACATCTAAAACAAACAAACAAAAAAAGTGATAGTTATACTGACACAATAAGACGAGCAATAGTTTAATCCTACGTCTCTTTGCCCTATTCCTCAACGCTCATCATGTTGATATTTTGTAGACTTTTAAGTCTGAGTTATTGCAGATTTATTTCTTCTTTTTCTTAGTCTTAGATACTTCTTCTAAAGATAACACTTGTACCCCAATGTTCATAGCAGCACTCTCAACAATAGCCAAATTATGGAAAGAGCCTAAATGTCCATCAACTGATGAATGGATAAAGAAATTGTGGTTTATATACACAATGGAATACTACGTGGCAATGAGAAAAAATGAAATATGGCCTTTTGTAGCAACGTGGATGGAACTGGAGAATGTGATGCTAAGTGAAATAAGCCATACAGAGAAAGACAGATACCATATGGTTTCACTCTTATGTGGATCCTGAGAAACTTAACAGGAACACATGGCGGAGGGGAAGGAAAAAAAAAAAAAAAGAGGTTAGAGTGGGAGAGAGCCAAAGCATAAGAGACTGTTGAGAACTGAGAACAAACTAAGGGCTGATGGGGGGTGGGAGGGAGGAGAGGGTGGGTGATGGGTATTGAGGAGGGCACCTTTTGGGATGAGCACTGGGTGTTGTATGGAAACCAATTTGACAATAAATTTCATATATAAATAAAAAAAAAAGATAACATAATTTATCAGGTAAAATACATTCATATTATATAATCTTCTCTTGTCATTCTCCTGGATTTGAATCATCTTTGATGTAAATACTTCATCAAAAACCATTTTCAATGGAAGTCTTGGTGTGGCAAAATTTCTGATGCTTTACTAGGCCTGAGAAAATTGCTATTATGTTCTGACCTCTGACAGTTTGGCTGGATATACAATTCTAAGTTCAAATATTGTTTCCTTCTTTGAAAAGACAACATTGTCTTCTTACTCCCATTGTTGGAAACTTTATACTTTGTTCCTTTGTATGTAACTGGTTCTCTCTCTATCAGCTTTTAGAATTTACTCTTTATCTTTGATGTTTTTACATATTACTACAATTTGTATAGGTTTGACTTTTCTCTTTATAATTCTATGATCTCTTTAATCTGAGGGCCTTAATTTTGTTTTTTAATTCCAGGAAAATTTCTCCATTAGCTGTTCAAATGTTATATCTTCTCTATTTTTATTTCTCCCTTTTCTGGGATTCCTTTTAGCCAGATATTATTAGTACTTCTCCATGAAAAAAGAAACTACTTTTCTTTGTCCTTTCCTTCAAAAAGATTTCATCTTTCTGATCTTCTAATTTGCTAATTTTTCCCCAACCATATCCATTCTGCTATCTAGTCCATCTATTATGTCTTTTACTTCAAATATTGTTTATATACCTAGTATTTATACTTCATTCTTTTCCGTTTCCTTGTTTTTATTTCATATTAATGACATATCCCCTTATCTCTTCTAGCAGGTTTTTAAATATAATTCTAAATTCTTGGTCCATTTTTTAATATTTCTACTTCTGAAATCTAGTATGTCATTTTTTTTTTTTTTTTGATGCGGTCATGCTATTTTGGCCTCCAAGTACATTTCCCCCTGGAGAATGGGCTACTCTGTGAGGCAATGTGTATGGGGGAGACAAACTTCAGTCCTTATCAGTGAGTTCCCAATGTACATATTTGGGGATGGGATGGTGGGGATGAGTTCTAAGGTGGAGTCTCAACCACCAGGAAATGCTAGCCAATTATGTCTTACTCAATAAAACAGTTTCTCAGATAAAGGCCTCACCCTTTGCAGAGGAGACTCCCTAAATTGTTTATCTGTTATCTTTTGGAGCTTTGGGGAAGAAGTTTTGGTAGTGTGCTGATTTTACTCTTAAGAAAATAGGGCTAGAGTGTGATTTGTTGAAGGTATGGAGGAAAGTACTACTAGTCCCATGGTAGGGGCAGGGGTGGGGTGATGAAAGAACAGATCTCCAATTCTACTTTTGCTCTGTTTTTCTACTAGCTCTGCTTGACCTCCTTCCACTCCCCACAACTAGTTCACTCCACACTGGTAACCCCCAGGGGATTCTTACGGTTTTTTTTTTTTCTGTTTTCCTAGTGTTTTCCTTTATAGTATGTCTTCAGTTGATCTTCAGAATGGGAGAGAGTGAGAAGTTCTACTAATTCAGCCTGTTGGTTAGAATCTAACATTAAAATATAATTATACACCTATCTTAGATTTAACATATATGTTTATATACAGAGTCCCTAGGCTCATATTTATTCATTTTAAATATTAATAATATTCTGATTATACTAATAAAAATGAATACTAGGACCATAACATTATTTAAAGTAAAAGTTTAGAATTATTAACATAAAATAACTATAATCTGCATAACAATTATATTTTCCATCAGCCAGACTTGAGTCCCAATATGCCCAAATGAAAAATAACAATCCATCCAAGGAGGTCCAGCAGAAAGAAAAGGTCATATAAAAGCAAATTCCATGCTAATGAAATATGGACTCTGTAGGAAATAAATGAAAACTTAAATTTAAAAAAGTACCTTTGAAAGAATAGTGCACTTAGAGTTTGAGCAGCAGAAAAAATATACATTTGAATTTAACCTGAAGAATAAATATTCATGAGACATTTTTAAAATAAGTGAATAAATGGGAGAGAAGGCACAAGCATCCCTTACATAAGAATTCCAATTAATATATATAGAATAATTGAAGGCAATGAAATGAAATGAAAACTTGAATTTGAATGGATTGAATCTTGGAATAAAGAATATTAGTGGAGGTGTGACTGGATGGCTTATTTGGTTGAGGATCTGACTCTTGATTTCGGCTCAGGTCACAGGGATGTGAGACTGAGCTCTGTGTTGGGCTCCATGCTGGGCTCCATGCTTAAGATTCTCTCCTTCTCCCTCTGCCCCTATCCTGCTTGTGCAGTGCACATGCTCACTCTCTCTTGAAACAAATAAACAAAATGAGTATTAGTGAAAAATTTATGAACTCTAAGAAAAGTCTATAGCTTAATTAATAGTATCATAGCAGCTGTTTTGTGGTTGCCCAGAAGAAGGCACAGTTGACTTTCTCCCACACAAAATCAGATATTGAGGATGATGATGCCACATATACCAAGAGGGTATGAAAGGTTTATTATTCACGGACTGGAGCTTTCTGGGGAGAGCAAGGCAGGCACTCAAGTTGGTCTAAAGTGGTTTAAGCAAGTGGGGAACAAGTGGTTTTGGTTTTTGTGGTGGTTGGGGATGAGACCGAGGTGAGGATTCTCTTGCAGTGTCCAGGGCTTATGTGCTGTTTAAACTTCCTATTGGTGCAAAAAGAAAAGAAAAAAGAAAAAGAAAAAGAAAAAAAAGTACTCCGATTATCTTATCAGCTCACCCAGATGTGGAGCAAGAGGGAAAGAGGGATGTGTGGTCTTGAAAACTATCAGTGTCAGCATGAAAAATGGAGTCAGATACTTTATTACACCAATATTCATTTATTAGTAATGGTAATTGTACCATGGTTATTTAAGAGGTTAACATTAGGAAGAGCTGGGTAAAGAATAAACAGGAACTTTCTATACTGTTTTTGCAACTCTTCTGTAAGTCTAAAATTTCACAATGAAAAATAAAAACTAGTTCACCTAGAACTTCATTTCTTACAATATGTATTAGATATCTATTTAAAAAGACTTTCTGATATAAACGCTACACACTTAAGAATTTTTTTAATGTTTATTTTTGAAAAAAGAGCGAGACAGAGCACAAACGGGGGAGGGGCAGACGCAAAACCCAAAGCAGGCTTCAGGCTCTGAGCTGTCAGCCCAAAACGGGGCTCAAACCCATGAACCCTCCAGCCGACAGATCTTGATTGAGCCAAAGTGGGATGTTTAACCAACTTGAGCTACCCAGGCGTCCCTTCACTTATGAATTTCTAAACTGAGGGGCACCTGGGTGGTTCAGTTGGTTAGGGATCTGACTTTGGCTGAGGTCATGATCTGGTGGTTGGTGGGTTCGAACCCCTCGTTGGGCTCTGTGCTGACAGCTGAGAGTCTGAAGCTTACTTTGGATTCTGTGTTTCCCTGTTTGCCCCTCCCCCACTCACATGATCAGTTTCTCACGAAAATAACTAAACATTAAAAATAATTTGAAAAAAAAAAAGAATTTCTAAATCAAATAAAACCAACACTGAGAAAGCAATGAAAATCCCAAAGGCAGAAAACACGAAAAGTTGTGAGCTACTCCTCAGCATTTACTAATCCTCACCTATTAGTTTTGAATTGCTACTGTAACAAATTATCATAAACTTGATGGTCTGAAACAACACAAATTTATTGTAAGTCAGAAGTCTGAATGGATCTCACTGGGCTCAAATCAAGGTGTCCTCGGGCTACCTTCCTTTCCAGAGGCTCCAAGAGTGAGGAATCTGTTGCCTTGTTTTTTTCCAGCTTCTAGAGACTACCTGCATTCTTTGCCTCATAGTCCTTCCTCCACTTCAAAACTACAAATTCTCTGGTCCTGTTTCCATCATCACACTTCTCTGATTTTCCACTCTTCTGCCTGCTTCCCACTTCTAAGAAAACGTTGTGATTCGATGGGTGCCATCCAGATAATCCAGGATAATTTCCCTGTTTTAAGATGAATTGATTAGCAACTTTAATTCCATCTTGAACTTTAATTTCCATTTGCCAGGTGCTCTAACATATTAATAGGTTCCAGGCATTAGGATGTGAACATCTTTGGGGGCCCTTATTCTGCCTAAGATGCTTTGTAATTAAATGCAAATTCTAATGACCATAAGGGGAAAAAAGGCCTTTTCTCCACAAAAGGCAGGGAGTCCTTACATAAATCGAAGGCCTTGAAGTACCAGTACAAGACCGGAAGTAATAAAAGTGTGGACCAAGAAAAGTTCACCCCTTGGCATGTGGACATTTTCCTATTAACTTTTTGTATTTTGGCTAATAGAAAAGTTGCAAAAATAGTGCAAAAAGTTCTCATGTTCCCTTCATCCAGATATCCAAAATGTTAACATTTTACATTTGTGTTTTCATTTTATTTATGTGAACATATAATTTTTCTAATGTTTGTGTAAAAGTGTATTAGAGGCATGTTGCTTCTTTTCTACTAAAGTACTTTTAAGTGTGCAAAAAAGGCCATTCTCATATTAAGCAGAGTAAAGTTATATAAATCAGGGAATTAATACTTTCACCAAATATGGAAGAAAAGCCTTAAGATAAATAAAAGTATATTCAAACCTATGGTTTCATAGTGAAATTGAACACAAAGACAAAAAAAATCATAAAGGAGACTGAAGAGCAAAACAAATATATGTAAAAGAATGATATAAATAAGAGTTAATGTTTTTTTTATGTAATTGACATACAACATTATATTAGCCTCATGTGTACAATATACTGATTCACTATTTGTATATGTGGCAAAATAATCAGAGGAGTAAATCTAGTTAACATTCATCACAATAATTTTTATAAGAAAATGTTAAGCTCCATTCTCTTAACAACTTTCAAATAAGCAATACAGTAGTATTAACTACAGATACATACTCACCACACCATATAGTACATCCCCATGACTTAATTATTTTATAACTAAAACTTTGTACCTTTTTTCCTCTTCATGCATTTTGCCCGTTTTACCTCATGCATTTTACCTCATGCATCTGGCAACCACAAATCTGTTATCTGTATCTGTCAGCTCATTTTATTAAACTGTGATAGTTAACACACATTACATTTTAGATTTACAACATAGTGATTTTACAACTCTGTATGATATGCTATGCTCACCACAAGTATAACTTGTGTGTCTGTCAACATCCATTGCTATTATAATACCATTGACAATATTCCCTGTACTTTACCTTTTGCTTATTCATTATATAACTGAAAGTCTGTATCTCCCACTCCTCTTTACCTTTTTTGCCTGTATTCCCACCTGCCCCCACTTTGGCAACATCAGTTTGTTCTCTGTTTTTGTGTGTGTTTCTGCTTTTTGTTTATTTATTCATTTGTGTGTGTTTTTTTTAACTTCCACGTCTATGTGAAGTCATTTGGTATTTATCTTTCTCTGCCTAACTTATTTCACTTAACATAATACCCTTCAGGTCCATCCATGTTGTCGCTAATGGTAAGATCTCATCTTTTTATGGCTGCATAATACTCCACTGTGTTTGAGTGTGTGTGTGTTTGTGTGTGTGTGTATCATCTTTATCCATTCTCCTATTAGTAGACTCTTGGGTTGCTTCCAATTCTTAGCTATCGTAAATAATGTTGCAAAAAAACATAGGGGTGCGTATATATTTTTTTGAATAAGTATGTTTTTATTTATTTTGGGTAAATAGTAGTAGAATTACTGGATCATATGATATATCTAGTTTTATTTTTTTGAGAAACTTCCATACTGTTTTCCACAATGACTGCACCAATTTACATTTCTACCAATAGTACATGAGGGTTCCATTTTCTCTATACCCTTGCCGGTACTTGTTATTTCTTGTCTTTTATTTTTATTGTTTTGAGAGAGTGCACACATGAGCGGGGCAGGGGCAGAACAAGAGCGAGAGAGAATCTAAAGCAGGATCCATGGCTGGCAGGGAGCCCAACTTGGGGTTGGATCTTAAAACCATGAGATCATAACCTGAGCCAAAATCAAGAGCCTGACACTCAACCAACTGAGCCACACAGGCACCCCTCTTCTCTTTTTAATTCTAACTATTCTGACTGGTATAAGGTGATAGCTCATTGTGGGTTCAATTTGCATTTCTCTGATAATGAATGATGTTGAGTGCCTTTTCATGTGTCTACTGACCACCTGTATGTCCTCTTTGGAAAAAGCTCTATTCAGTTCCTCTGCACATTTTTAATTGGATTATTTGTTTTCTTGGTATTTAGTTCTGTGAGTTCTTTACACATTTTGGATATCAACTTCTTAGCAGAATATTATTTGCAAACGTCTTCCATATACTAATGTTGCCTTTTCATTTTGTTGGTTTCCTTCATCTTGCAGAAGGTGTATTTTTGCTTTTATTTCCCTTGTCTTAAGAGCCATGTTTAGAAAAATGTTTCTAAGGCTGATGTCAAATTACTGCCTATGTTTTCTTCTACGAGTTTTATGGCTTCATGTCTCACATTTAGGTCATTAATCCATTTTGAATTTATTTTTGTATATAGTGTAAGAAAGTGATCTAGTTTCGTTCTTTTGTATGTAGCTTTCCAGTTTTTCAGCACCATCTATTGAAGAAACTGTCCTTTTCCCAATTGTATATCCTTGTCTCCAGTGTCACAGAGAAATTGACCAAATAAGCATGGGTTTATTTCTGAGCTCTCTGCTCTATTCCATTTATTTATGTGTCTATTTTTGTGCCAGTACCACACTGTTTTGATTGACATGACTTAGTATATCTTGAAATCTGGGACCTTGATACCTCCAAGTGTGTTCTTTCTCAAGATTGCTTTAGCTATTTGGGGTATTTTGTTGCTGCACACAAATTTTAGTATTATTCTAGTTCTGTGAAAAATAGTTTTGATATTTTGATAGGAATTGCATTGAATCTTTAGGTTGTTTTGGGTAGTATGGACATTTAACAATTTTGATTTTTTCTAGTCAATGAGCATGAAATATCTTTCTATTTCTTTGTTATCTTCAATTTCCTTAATCACTATTTTATAGTTTTCAGTGTACAGGTCTTTCAACTCCTTGGTTAAATTTATTCATAGGTATTTTATACTTTTTAGTGCAATGGTAAATGGAATTGTCACCTTAATTTCTTTCTACTACTTTATTATTAACCTATAGGAACACAACAGATTTTTGTGTATAATTTTATATCCTGCAACTTTACTAAACTCATTTATTGCTTCTAATAGTTATAGTTTAATTTCTTCCTCACTAGTATGAATGCCTTTTCTTTTTCTTGTCTGATTTCTGTGGCTAAGACTTTTAGTAATATGTTGAATAAAAGTGTCAAGAGTGGACATTCCTGTTTTCTCACTAGTCTTAGAGGAAAGCTTCATTTTTTACCATTGAGTATGATGATAGCTGTGGGTTTGTCATATATGGCCTTTATTATGTTGGGATATGTTCCCTTCAAACCCATTTTATTAAGATTTTTGTTCACAAATAGATGTTCAATTTTGCCAAATTGTTTTTCTGCATATATCAAGATGGTCATATGATTTATAGCCTTCATTTCGTTAATATGGTATATCATGTTGATTAATTTGCACATATAAATAAATCCCACTTAATGGTGAAACTTTCTTATGTATTGTCAAATGCAGTTTGCTAATATTTGTTCAGAAATTGTGCATCTGTTTATCAGGGATAATGTCATGTAGTTTTCTTTTTAATTCTTTATTAAATTCTTTATTTTATCAATAATTCTTTATAATTCTTGTTTAGTCCGGCTAAAAGTTTACCAATTTTGTTTATTTCTGCTCTGATCTTTATTGTTCCTTCCTTCTACTCACCTTGGGCTCTGTTTGTTCTTCTTTCTCTAGTTCCTTTAGGTGTAAGGTTAAATTGTTTGAGATTTTTCCTGTTTCTTGTACAGTTTCTTCCTATACTACTATACTATAGCTGTATACCTGCACTACCATCAATATCCCTCTTAGAACAACTATTGCTGTGTCCCAAAGACTTGGGGACATTGTGTTTTCATTTTTATTTATCTCCGTGTATTTTTTTATTTCTTGTTTGATTTCTTAATTGAAAAAATCCATTGGTTATTTACTAGTGTGTTGTTTAACATCCACATATTTGTGTTTTTCCAGTTTTTTTATTGTAATTGATTGCTATTTTCATACCATTGTGCACTCCAAAAATTCATGATGATTTCAATCTTAAACTTATTGAGACTTGTTTTGTGTCCTAACATGTGATCTATCCTGGAGAATGTTCCATGTGCACTTGAAATGAATATATGTTCTCCTTTGGGGTAGAATGTTCTGTTTATATCTATTAAGTCCATCTGGTCTAATGTGTCATTCAAAGACATTGTTTCCTTATTGATTTTCTGCCCAGATGATCTATTCTTGGTGTAAAGCAGTGTTAAAGTCCCCTACCATTATTGTACAACTATGAATTTCCCTCTTTATATCTGTTAACAAATATTTACAATGTGTTTAGGTACATCAGTATGAGTGTGTCAATATGTAAAATATTGTATCTTCTTGTTGGATTTTCCCTTTTATCGTTATACAATGCTCTTCTTTCTCTTGTTTAGTAGCCTTTGTTTTAAAGTCTATTTTTTTCTGATATAACTATTGCCACCCCAGGGTTTTTTTTGTTTTTTGTTTTTTGTTTTTTTGTGTTTTTTTTTTTTGTTTTTTTTTTGCTTCCATTTGCATGGTATATCTTTTTACATGCTTCACTTTCAGTCGTATGTGTCTTTGCGTCTGAGGTGTGTATCTTATAGGCAGCATTTAGATGGCTTAAAAAAAATCCATTCTGTCACTCTATGTCTTTTGACTGGGGCTTGAGACCATTTACACATTTAAAGTTAATTATTGATAGGTATGTACTCGTTGCCATTTTGTTCATTGTACTCTGGTTGTTTTTTGTAGTACTTCTTGTTCCTTTTCTCTCATGCTCTTTCTTTGTGGTTAATGACTTTCTGTAATATTATGTTTGGCTTTCTTTCTCTTTATTTTTGTATATCTTTTATAAATTTTTGGTTTGTGGTTACCATGAGTAACATCCTAAGTATATAGCAGTCTATATTAAGTTGATGGTCATTAAAGTTCAAACACATGCTAAGAGAACTTATTTTTTATTTCCTCTTACACATCTTATGTATATGTTATATTTTATATTTTTTCATTCATAATTATTTTATGACTAGCCATCATCTTTTTCACTTAAGTCCCTTTAACCTTTCTTATAAAGCCAGGTTAGTGGTGATAATCTCCTTTATTGTCTGGGAAATTATATTTCTCCTTCAGTTCTGAATGATAACTTTTCCAGGTAAAATACTGGTTGCAGATTTTTTTTTTTCGTTTCAGCACTTTAAATGTATCATGCCACTACATTCTGGCCTACAAAATTTCTGCTGAAAAATCAGCTTCTAGACTTATGTGGTTTCCCTTGTATATAATTGTATGCTTCTCTCTTGCTGCTTTTAAATCCTCTTTATCTTTAAACTTGGATATTTTAATTATTATGTGTTTTAGTGTGGACCTTCTTGGGTTCATCTTGTTGAAACTGTGCTTCCTGAACCTGGAGCTTTATATACTTCCCTAGGTTAGGATAGTTTTCAGCTATTATTTCTTTAAATTAGTTTCCTGCCCTTTTCTTTCTCTCTTTTCCTTCTGAAACCCCTATAATGCAAATATTTGTCTGGTTGATGTTCCAGAGATCCCTTAACCTATCGTCATTTTTAGTTTTGTTTTTTTGTTTTATTTTTCTTTTTGCTGTTCATCTTGGGTGCTTTCCATTACCCTGTATTCCAGATTGCTGACCCATTCTTTTGAATCTGCTAGTCTGTTGATTTCCTCTAGTGTATTTTTCATTTTAGTTATTATATTCTCAACCATGATTGGATCTTTTTTATATTTTTTATCTCTGTGTTGAAGTCTCATGAAGTTCTTCCATTCTCTAATCTAGTGAGCATCTCTATAATATTACTTTAAACTCTTCATCAGGCATATTGCTTTTCATCAGGCATATTGCTTATTTCCATTTCATTTAGTTCTTTTTCTGATATTTTGTGTTCTTTTGTTTGGAGAGTATGCCTATCTCCACATTTTCTTGGTTTTCTGTGTTTCTATGAGTTGGGCAAAACAGCTAATGTTTTTGTATATGGTCATCCCCTGTGTAGACTATGTATACATGGTGATGTTTGCTGGCAGGCTGGAGCTGTGGCTGGCATAGGCTGAGGGTCATGAGGCACTCCATGCTGTAACTGCACTACTGGGATGGCTGCAGCTAAATTGGGCATGTCCAGATGATCCTGAGGCTCTCCATGCAGAAGACCCCTGGCAGGACAGCTCAGAAGATCCTGGGGCTAACTGTACGGTGGGTAACTTGGAGAGACAGCTAAATCTGAAGTGGGTGTCGGCCAGTGTGCTTCCTGGGCTTATACACATGGGGTGCCCTTGTAGGATAATTGAAGCTAAAATGGGTACAGGTTGGTAAAGTCCTTGGGTACTCTGCACAGAGTGACTTGGCAGGATAGTTGAAGTTGAACTGGGTACAGGCTAGGGTTTTGTGTGGCTCTCCACAAAGAAGGTGCTCTAGCAGAACAGTTAAACGTGAAGTGGACATGGGCCACTGTGGTCCCTGGGCTATCCATGCAGAGGGTGCCCTGGCGGTGTGGCTAGAGCTAAGGCAGGGTATGGGCAAGGAAGTCCTGTGGTGCTCCATGAAAGAACCACACTGGCAGAGTATCTGGAGTCTAGGTTGGAGCATGGAATGGGGGTCTCTGTGCAATATGCTCAGGGGGTGCTCTGGTAAGTCTTCTGAAGCTGAAGGTACAGTCCTGGAATGGTCTGGGGTGCCTCATGACTGTGTCACCTTGGTACTATATTTGGAAGCTGCAGTAGGTGCCCACTAGGGTGTCTGGTGTGTACTGTTCTGGGGATGGCTGTGGCTGGTATGGGGTGGGAGTCGGAGGCTCATCGAGGCATAGGATGGTTACAGGGCCCAAACCCTGCTCACATCCATGCTATCAAGGTGGAGGGAGAATGGAAACTGTGGTGCTCACTAATCCTTCTGACCCAGAGAGAGTTCCAACAAATTTCTCACCATCTGGCAGGGTTTTAGGGCTACTTTCTTTATATTCTAGTTGCTTTTTAAAACCACTACTATTTTCTGTGTCTAAGGGCATCCAAGGTTGGAGGGGGCTGGGGCCTGGGGCTCACTGAAGTGGCAGGATGGCTATGGCACCAACAACCCTGCTTCAAACTTCACTATCAAGATGGAGGGGAAACAAACATGGCACTTCCTAGTCCCTCTAACCCAGAGAGTTTCAGCAGGTCTCCTGCTGTATGGCAGTGTCCTAGGGGTGGATCTGCTATATACTGGTCACTTTCTTAAACTGTGTTTTTTTTTTTTTTCCTGTTCCCTAGGGCAGAAAAATCTGCTCATGGTTCCTTGGTACTAACTTCACAGGGTCAAAGATGGGGGTTCCCTTTATTACCAAGTCTCCATCTCTCTTGCTGTTTTGTCTATCTTTTGTTGTCTGAAACCTGTTTGGCCAACCCTAAGTTATTATTCAGGAGGAATTGCTCTGTAAATAGTCATAGGTGTAGATTTGGTGTGTCTGTAGAGGAGGGGAGTTCAGGATCTTTCTACATGGTCATCTTGGGCCAGAACTCATTTTTTTGTGATGCCACATATAAGTGAGATCATACAGTATTTGTCTGACTTATTATGTATATATCACTATGATCTTTGTAATTTTTTTCCTTCCACTAATGTTGGGCTTCATTTGTTCTTTTTATAGTTCATTGAGATGTAAAGTGAGATTGTTTTGTTGGAATTATTTTTGTTTCTTAAAGTAGGCATTTGTTGCTATAAGATTTTAGAAATGCTTTTGCTGCTTCTCATAAGTATTGGTATATTTTATTATCATTTTTATTTCTTTCAAGCTATTTTTAAATTTATCTCTTGATATCTTTGGCCCAGTGGTTGTTCAGTAGCATGTTAAATCTCCACATATTTGAATTTTCCAGTTTTCTTCCTGATTTAACTAGATTTCTACTTTTATACCACAAAATTGATTTTTAATTTCATATAATTGTCAGAAAAGATTTAATTTGATTTCAGTCATCTTAAATTTATTAATAGTTGTTTTGTGGCCTTCGGTATGATCCTGGAGAAGGTTCATGCTCCATTTGAGAAAAATGTGTATTCTGTTGCTTTTGGATGGGATGCTGTCTCTAGGTCTTTAAGTCCATCTGGCCTATTGTGTCATTTAAGACCAATGTTTTCTTACTGATTCTCTGTCCACATGATCTATCCATGGATGAATGTAATGTATGAAGTCCCATATTGTTGTATTGATGTCTTTTTCTCCCTTTAGGTCTATTAATATTTGCTTCATTTAAGTGTTGCTATGTTGGTTGCACAAATATCAACAAATGCTTATGCATCTTTTATGCATAAGATAAAAAACAGTCACCTCTTTCAGTCTTGAAGGAAAGGCTTCTTATAAGAGATGAATCTTAACATTCAAGCCTGCCCTAGCTCTTGGTTGTTTCCCAAAACCTTGCCCAAACAGCCGATTTTCTTTTAATTGGCTTCCAGTAGTTCAGGGTGTGCCAAAACCTGTCAGTGTCCCAAAGGGGAGGATTTCCATTCAGCAGCTAGTTTCAGGCTGATTGGAAGCCAGAACATCAGACAGCAGCTTTCAAAGTATGTAAATATGTACAGACCTTTGGGACTACAAGTCCCACTGGCCATCAGAGTTAGGCATTCTAGGGCAGCAAACCACAAAACCTGGGGCACTAGATATAAAAACTGGGGTAACAGATGTGTGCGCAAGCTCCCTTCTGGGAGATACTGGCACTTTGGACTGTGGAAAAGGGAGACTACAAAGATAGTGCCCACCCTACAAGGTCTCTAGAGAAGGTCACATCTAAGGTCAGACCTTAAATGTGTGTTTTAAAAAAGCCTGGCTTGGGTGCCTGGGTAGCTCAGTCATTTAAGGGTCCAACTTTGGCTCAGGTTATGATCTCATGAGTTCATGAGTTCAAGCCTTGCATTGGGTTCTGTGCTGACAGTTCAGAGCCTGGAGCCTGCCTCAGATTCTGTGTCTCCCTCTCTCTCTGCCCCTCCCCTGCTCACACGCTGTCTCTCTCTCTCAAAAATAAACATTAAAAAAGTTAAAAATTAAAAATACAAATAAATTAAAAATTAAAAAAGCCTGGCTCTCAGGCTGCACCTCTGAAGGCAAGGTAAGAGGCCTCTTTCACAGAAAGACTAGGTGCCTCAAGCTGTTGCCTCCTGCTGTGTGCAAGGTGGTAGCCAATTAAGGACTTTTTCTCTGTTATAGTCCTGTGAGATTTGTGTGCATAAGCCCTACTGTTTTCCAGAGCTAGGAGACCTAGAGGTGTCACTCAGATGGCAGCCACAAAATTCGGGTGCCAGATGACAGTACAAGCTTCTTTCCACAAGATAAAAATAAGCTAAAGTGAGACAAAGGGATAGTGCAAAGATGGTACCCATAAGCCTCTGTCCCTGGACAGAAAATACTTTTCAGTAGCCCTCTAGGTGTATGTCAAATTCGATGCCTGACTCTCAGGCCCATACTTTAAGATAAACAAAAAAAGTAACTTTCACATAAAGTCTGGTTCTTTGTAGTCAGCTACCTTTGTGCTGGGCTTGGGGCAGGTGAGTCTGAGTGTCCACACCCCATTACTCAGTTTACTTTATCTTGGTGGGTCTCATGGATGTAAGCTCCATTGACTTTTAAATTAAAGGCAGATATTTTTGGTATTCCTCTTTCAGTTGCAGGTGTTAAAAGTTTGGATGCCAGATGTAGGGCTCAAACCCTTTGCTCCTCAAGGAGAAGCTTGGGGTTTTGAGTTCTCTTCCAGTTGTGGTTTGCCTTGCCAGGGGAAGAATTTACGTGAGATTGTTTCTCAGGCTCTCCTACGTGATGCAATATGTTTTTATTTCCTGTCATTTGCTCAGTGCATAGATGTCACTCGGCTAGTTTTGGAGTTTTTTTCAGAGGAAAATTTTCCATATGTTGCTGTATATTTGGTGTGTTCACAGAAGGAAGTGAGTTCAGAATCTTCCTACATTTCCATCTTGAACTGGAATCAAGCAGCTAATATTTATTGCTTATTTACTGTATTAGGCATTTCTGTTGTTTACCAATATTAACTTATCTTCTAAAAAACACAATAAAAGAAATACAGTAATTCTTTTATTTTTCAAACATCATTTTTTAGATGACAAAATTAAGGCCATGCTTAGACTCTGATCACCAGTCCTGTTAAATTTCATAATGATGTTCTTAGGTGTAGGTTCATTCTCATCCATTTGGTAGAAACCTGTTAATTTCTTCAAAATGGATATTCCTGTCCTTCAAATCATAGAGTTTTCTTGAATTATATAATGGTTTATTCCCTCTCCTATGTTATTGGTTCACAATATTGTGATGAAAATTCATCCCTGGTGAATTCAAAATCGCCCCCCCAATACACAAAGGGATAGGAGAGACCAAAGAAAGAGAAGGATCACTTCAGATTCATAAATGGCAGCTTAGGGTACTTGGGCGGCTCAGTGGGTTAAGTGTATGATGTTTGGTTTCAGCTCAGGTCATGATCTTATGGTTCATGTGATTGAGCCCCTTGTCATGGTTTTTTGCTGACAGCACATAGCCTGCTTGAAATTCTCTCTCTCCTCTCTCTCTGCCCCTCTCCCATGTGTGTGTGTGTGTGTGTGTGTGTGTGTGTGTGTGTGTGCGCACGCACACGTGCACATGCTCTTTCTTTCTCAAAGAAATAAACATTAAAAAAAATAAGTGGCAGCTTTAATAAGGACACTTCTATATAGAAGCTTATTTTGGGTGGCTGCAAGATAAGCAGGTCTCCACATCTGCCCACTAGAATCTTGAGTTTATATACAAGACTTAATGGGATTCAATCATGTTTACAATTCAGATGGTCTCGAGAGTAAATTACTCTCTAAAGGCTGTGTCCTTGAAATGACTCAGAGTGGGTGAACAATGGGCAACAAGTCAATTCCAAGGACCAGGGAGAAAATAAAGAACTTCTAATTGCCCAGGTCCAGCTCATGGGTCATCATGTCCTCTTGATGACCTTCTCCAACACTCCACATCTCTTAACTGGCTCTTACAATCTTATATAACCTACCTTTCTGCAATGTGCCCTGAATAGTCAACATGCATTTTCATTAGCATAGAGGTGGTTCATTTAGTGGCTATATGGCTGCACTAGAGGCTGATACCTCAGCAACAATGTAGGCCCATGTCAGAGACAACATGGACTATGGTTTTGATTCCTAAAGTCCCCAAAGTAGGTAACAATTATTTTCTTTCAAGAGCCCCACAGTCCAAGCCACTGATTTATTAAATTTCCTAGGTTGAGGGTTAGATCACTCAGAGTATTATTTGTGTCTTCATGTGATTCAATAAAGATGATACATTAGCAGATTCATCAGGTACAAAAACAGAGCATTCTGCTTGATTACTGGCATAGGTGCCTCCTTGCAAGGAGGTAATAATATCCAAGTTTATCCTATTTTGTAGGACTGTTGGGCAACTTTGTTACCATGGGGTATATTCTTTTCTGTACCCTGGGAAAACCCAGAGTGCAACAATCCATTTACTCAGGTAGAAGACATAGTCAAAGATTTTTGCCACATAACCACTGAGTCCTATTTGAGACTACAAAATACCTGGGTGGTGCAACCAGACAGTGCCAAACCAGTCATCCTTCAGTGTGACAAAATGACTACACAGTTCTGGTGATACACATCTTATTTCCATGGTACAATTCAGTTGGGTTCTGTTTAGAGTGATTTTTCTGTTGCCAGTACAGAGAGAGGTCCATGAATTCTCAAATGTCCATTTACCCAGGGTAAGTCACATGAGTTCATCCTAAATATGAGTGTAACCACTCGTGGCTCTGATGATGGTATTCTTAGGACCCTGCCAGTCATCAGTTTGATGAGCAGCCTGTGTAGTTCAATTCATAGAAAGAGTGCCTATGCCTACTATTACTGATAGTGTATGCTACACTCCAGGTTTGGGGATCAGTTTTGGTAACATGAGATGAATTAAGAGAACTAGTTTTATCTTGTTGTTCCTTAGTATACTGCTTTAGGGCCTTTCAGTCTCCTCCCTGGAGTGCTGATGACCACCATGGCAATCCTGAGTAGCTAAAGAGAGAGGCAGATGCTCACATTCCTAACATTTGGATTGATTCCCTTGCCAGACACATAAGTGGACCCACAATATAATGGTATTTGCATCAGGTGCCCATCCTATGACCAGACACCACAGGTGTCACAGAAGTCTGAGTTCAAAAAGACATTATTTTAAATTTTATTACAAAAAAATTAATGTTTAATTTTAAGAGAGAGAGAGACAGAATAAAAGTGGGATAGGGGCAGAGAGAGAGAGGGAGACACAGAATCTGAAGTAGGCTCCAGGCTCTGGGCTGTTAGCACAGAGCCCAACATGGGCTTGAAGCTACGGGCCATGAAATCATGACCTGAGCTAAAGACATTTAACAGGAGCTTGTATGGAAAACTCTTCCCCTTCTCTAGGAATTTCACTTGTCGGATCCTTAGATGTTAATGTGGCTTCAGCCTTAGGAAAGCTTTTATCTTTTCCAGGCTTCACCTGGTTGTGCATTCCATACATGTTGGCTGGGGAGGCAGCATTGTCAGTCATAAGAAGATGGGCTGGAGGGTGGGATACACCAGACCAGGACTCTCACTTTTTCGCCTCTTTCAGTGGTGTGTATTCCATTCCAGGTATAGTGTTTCAACCAGTTTGGATTGTAGTAAACAGTGGGATCCCAGTGAAGATTGGATAGTCACCTCTCACTTCTGGGTATGAAGTAACTCAGTCATCCTGGTGGGATACTTCACTGCAAATTCCGGTAAGTAGCATCGTTCCCAGACATGGTGTTCTTATCAGCATAGTACATTGATCCACCGTGGGAATCAGGGCAATGGCTGTCTCCTGCATATTCCATTCTTTTATGGAATTGGATGTTTTGACAGGGGTCCCCAAGCTTTCATATGGGGTAACTTTCTCTACTGGTCCATCATTCCAATGTATTAAAGCCGGGGGTAATACTTTAGTCTAACCAGTCAATGTGGTTTTACTTGTTAGTAATGTAATCTGGTACTTTAATATTTCATTCTTTCTTTCTCTCTCTACCAATGCTGCTACTTGTGCACTATAGGAGACATAGAACTTCCATTCAATGTCCTCATTTTTCTGCCCAGTCTTTCACATAATAACTTAAAAATGTAACATCTGATCACTGTCTATTCAATAAGCATACATGATACTCAGGTTTTCTCTTCCCTTAATGCCAGGTTCCTGGATGTGTGACAACAAGGGAAGGTTTGGGTTGGACCAAAGTGTTCACAGAAACCAAGGCATTTTTAGAAGGCTCAAAAGTAAGGGGGCCAATGTAAGAAAATTGCCGATTTCTCACCAAATGGGAACTCAGGAGAATGGCCCAAGACTTCTTTGGCAGTGACCCTAGATGATGTTTGTAATACATAGGACATGTTACTGCATTACCAAGTCATGATATTTCTTTTTTCTTTTATTTTTAACACCTTAACTGATTTATTTTTCTTCCAGTTTTACTTATACAGTGATGTATGTCAATTATATTTAAGTTTAAGGTACACAGCATAATGATTTGACTTACATATATTATAAAATGATTATCACTATAATTAGCATTTATCATCTCATAAATACAAAAAAAATAAATCTAAAAATGTAAAAAGATATTTTTTCCTTGTAATGAAAACTCAGGATTTACTCTTTAAATAATTTCCGTGTGTGTGTGTGTGTGTGTGTGTGTGTGTGTATCATGTAGCAGTATTAACTATAGTCATCATGCTGTACATTATATCCCTAGTAATTACCATGTAACTAGAAGTATCTTTGACCACGTAACTCCTATCATTCCGCTCCCCTGCCCACTGTCTCTTGTAATCACAAATCAGCCCCTTTCCTATGAGTGTATTTTTGTTTGTTTCTGGATATCACATATGTGAGACCATATAGTATTTGTCTTTCTCTGTCTACCTTATTTCACTTCGATTAATGCCCTCAAGGAGTATCCATGTTACTGCAAATGGTAGGATTTCCTCAGTTTTTATGGCTGAAAAATATTCCTGTGTGTATATAATATATACCACAAGTTGCATATTTACTTATCCATTCATGGACACTTAGGTTGTTTCCATATCTTGGTTATTGTGTAAAAATTCTGCTATAAACACTGAGTCATTTTTGAGTTTGTATTTGTTTTCTTTGAATATATTCCCAGAAGTGGAATTGCTGGGTAACATGGTAGTTATATTTTTTTAATTTTTTGGATTCTCCACACTGTTTCCCATAGTGCTGTACCAGTTTACAATTCCAGCAACAGTGCACAAAGATTTCCTATTTTCCACATCCTCACCAGCATTTGTTACCTATTTTTGATGATAGCCATTATAACAGTTATGAGGTAATTTCATTACAGTTGTGATTTGTATTTCCATGACTAGTGATGTTAAGCATCTTGTCATGTACCAGTTTGCTTCTGGCATATCTTCTTTGGAAAAAAATGTTTATTAATGTTTGCCCATTTTTAAGTTGGATTATTTGGGGTTTTTTTTTTGCTTACTGAATTATGAGCTTTATATTTTGGATATTAATCTCTTATCAGATAAATCATTTCTGAAAAATTTCCTCCCATTATATGGTTTGCTTTTTCATTTTGTTAATTGTTTTCTTTGCCATGTAGAAGCTTTCTACTTTGATATAGTCCTCCTTGCTTATTTTTTTATTTTGTTGCTTGTGCTTCAGGTGTCCTGTCCAAAGTGTCCTTATCAACACTCATGTCAAAGAGATTTTGTCCTGTACTATCTTCTAGGAGTTTCATGATTTCAGGCCTTACACTTAAGTCTTTAATATATTTTAAGTTAATCTTTGTGAGTGGTATATGATAGGGGGTTCAGCTTTTTTTAAAAAAAAAAGTTTATTCATTTTGAGAGAGAGAGCGCTAAGGAGGGAACATGCATTAGCAGGGGAGGGGTAGAGAGAGCTGGAGACAGGATCCAAAGCCAGGCCCTGCGCTGACAGCAGGGAGCCAGATGTGGGGATCATACTCACAAACTGTGAGATCATGACCTCGCTGAAGTTGGACACTCAACTGAGCCATCTAGGTGACCTCATAGGGGCCTAGCTTTAATTTTTTACATGTGGATATCTAATTTTCTTAGTGCCTATTTATTGAAGAGAATACCTTTTCTCCACTGAATATTCTTGGCTCCCTTGTCAGATATTAGTTGACCATATATGCTTGGGTTTATTTCTGTGTTTTTTATTCTCTTCCTTTGATCTATTTTTTTTTTTTTTTTTTTGCTTTTATGCCAGAACCATATAGTTTGAAGTCAGGAATTGCAATGCCTCCTGCTTTATTCCTTTTTGGGGATTGATTTGGCTATTCAGGGTTTTTTGTGGTTCCATATAAATTTTAGAATTGTCTATTTCACTTCTGTAAAAAAAAATCATTGGAAACTAGATAGAAATTGAATTGAATCTATAGATAGCACTTGGTAGTATGATCATTTTAATACTATTGATACTTTTAATCCATGGTTAATTTTATTCTAGGTAGTTTATTGTTTTTTATGCTACCATAAATTGATGCTATTGTAAATGGGACATTTTTATTACTGATTAATATTCCTACTAGTAATTGATCTATTCAGATTTTCTGTTTCTTCCTGAGTCAGTCTTGTTAGTTTGTATGCTCTTAACAATTCTTCCATTTTTTCTAGGTTGTCCACTTTGTTGGCCTATTAATGTTCTTTGTAGTTTCTTATAATCATTTGTGTTTGTGCTGTCAGCTGTAACGTATTCTTTTTCATATATATATATATATATATATATATATATATATATATATATACACACACACACATATACACACACACACATATATATTTTTTGGGGGGGTCCTCTTTTTTCCTTTGTTAGTCTAGCTAAAGGCTTGTTAATCTTTTTTTAAATGTTTATTTATTTTTAGAGAGAGAGTCTGTATATGCATATGCATATGCATGCACATGCATGGGACAGAGAGAGAGGGAGAAAGAGAAACCCAAGCAGGCTTCATTCCAGTGCAAATCTCCATGTGAGACTCTATCTCACAACTGTGAGATCATGGCCTGAGCTGAAATCAAGAGTCCGCCACTTAACCAGCTGAGTCACCCAGGCACCCCAGTTTGTTAATCTTTTCTATTGTTTTCCTGTTCTCTATGTCATTTGTTTTTTCTCTAATCTTTATTAGTTTCTTTCTCATGATAACTTTGGCCCCAGTTTGTTCTTCTTTTTCTAGTTCCTTAAGGGTAAAGTTACATGTTTACTTAAGATCTTTTTTGTTACTTAATGTAACATTTATTACTATAAACTTCCCTCTTAGAATTGCTTTTGTGGCACCATGTAAGTTTTGGTATATTGTGTTTCCATTCTTGTTTTTCTCAAGTTATTTTTTTAAAGTTCCTATTTAGTTTCTTCTTTGATCCATTGGTTGTCCTGGAGAGTGTTGTTTAATTTCCATATATTCATGAATTTTTCAGTTTTCCTCTTGTTATTGATTTCTAATTTTATACCATTATGGTCTGAGAAGATACTTCACATGATTTTAGTCTTCTTGAATTCGCTAAAACTTGTTTTGTGGTCTAACATATGGTCTATTCTGGAAAATGTTTTATGTGTGCTTTAAAAATGTGTATTCTGCAATGGAGTACTACGTGGCAATGAGGAAGAATGAAATATGACCCCTTTGTAGCAACATGGATGGAACTGGAGAGTGTGATGCTAAGTGAAATAAGCCATACAGAGAAAGACAGATACCATATGGTTTCACTCTAATGTGGATCCTGAGAAACTTAACAGAAACCCATGGGGGAGGGGAAGGAAAAAAAAAGAGGTTAGAGTGGGAGAGAGCCAAAGCATAAGAGACTCTTAAAAACTGAGAACAAACTGAGGGTTGATGGGGGGTGGGAGGGAGGGGAGGGTGGGTGATGGGTATTGAGGAGGGCACCTTTTGCGATGAGCACTGGGTGTTGTATGGAAACCAATTTGACAATAAACTTCATATATTGAAAAAAAAAAGAAACAGAATATTAGCATGAAAAAAATGTGTATTCTGTTGTTGAGTAGAATGTTCTGTATATATCTCATAGGTTCATTATGCTATAGTGCTGTTGAAATCACTGTTTTCTCAGTGATTTGCTGTGTGGATGATCTATCTGTTGTTACTAGTGAGGTAGTAAAGTCCCCAATATTGTTTATTGTATTACTTGTTTATTTCCCCTTTTAGCTCTATTAGTTTTTATGTATTTAGATAATATCATGTTAGGTGCATAAGTCTTCACAATGGTTATATCATCTTCATAAATTGACCCTTTTATTAATATATAATGATCTTTGTCTTTTTATTTTAAGGACTATTTTGTCTGGTGTAAATATAGCTACTCCTTCTTTATATTAGTTACCATTTGCTTGAAATATCTTTTTCCATCCCTTTACTTAGTCTGTGTCTTTAAAGCTAAGGTGAGTCTCTTATAGGTAGCATATTATTGGATTTCATTTTTTTTTAGCTGCTCATCCATTCTGTCTTTTGATTACAGAATGAATGTGTTTACTTTTAAAGTAATTGTTTAGTAAGGACCTACTGCCATTTTGTTGTTTTCTGGTTGTTTTGCAAGTCATGGTATTTCAAGAACAATCCAGCACTCTTGGCTATACACCATTCCACCCAGGCACTACTATTACTGCTCTTTATATACATCCAATGCTTGTAGGGCATCAACGTCCCGATTGTCAGGGACTATGTTAGTACCTTAGCTGGGAAGTGAAAAACAGGACCGCCTTGGGTTCTTGCAGGCCAACCCAGATGTCTTTTCATATATCCTGACCCCATAAGTGTTTGTTCATAATTATCTCTTTCTTCCCATTATCCAAGCCATATGGTTAATCCTTTCAGTACAGCCTAATTGTCAGTGTGAAGGGATAATGACCAGGACTCCTGAGCTATTCCCAGCCAAACTGCTCTGAGTTCAGACTACTGGCTATTGCAGTTTGTTCCTTTCTCCATTCAAATGGTGCCAGAGTTGGGCAGAATAGCAACTGCAGTCCCTGTGGGTGGGTTGTGCTAACTAGACCCATCTGCATGCCAGGCATCAGCGGGAATTTCCTTTACTCCCTTTCTAGAGGCCACAGGAGCCAGCACAGAAACAGGAGTGAGGGTATTTGGAGGATCTATATGTTTCAAAGCCTGGTGACACCCACATTTCTGGAGATAGTGGACTAGAAGACAGAGTGCTCCTCTGCTGCAAGTAGGCATGCCTCTTAGAGTGGGAGTTTGAGCCATGGCAGACGTGAGTCAATGGAACATATTTTCAGACCATACCTTCACAGGAAGAGAAGTTCTTTTACAATAGGCTGTTTCTTCAAGATATCTGGTCATATCTGATTCTATGCACATTCTCAAATATGGCATTATAGTCAAAGCTTTGGTAGTGTAACCAATGTCTCCAATTGTGTCCTGTTAGAAAGAGAAGAGATTCTTATTGAACTTATAAAAATAACTATATTGCCACAAAAGTAAAAGTACTCACTAAGAATAGCCAAATTCAGGACAGATGAGATAGGGAGAAAAAGAGATGTTTCATTTTTGTTTGCAAATGTATATGTTAACAGATTGCTGATAGCTTAACAAAAGAGAAAAATATGTTCATGAGTCAGGAAAAATCAAAAATAAAAGATGCTTTCTAAAATGTTTTCTATTTATTTTTCCCAGATCCATCAGAAATACGACTATCTATGGCAGTTATAGCTTTACAAAATGTATTTCTTAAATGAGACCTGTAAGTCAAAATTATTCCTTGAGCCATGGGCTCCAGAATGGATGTTGTGTTATCAGGAATGAAAACATTAATCTTATTGCACATCTCCATCAGAGCTCTTGGGTGACCAGATGTATTGTCAGTAAGAAGTAATATTTTGAATGGAATGTTTTTTTCTTGTTTTTCTTTTTTAATTTAAATCCACATTAGTTAAGATACAGTGTTGTCATGGCTTCAGGAGTAGAACCCAGTAATTCATCTCTTACAAAGGACACCCAGTGCTCATCCCAAAAAGTTCCCTCCTTAATGCCCACTACCCATTTAACCCATCCCTCACCCACCTCTCCTTCAGCAATCCTCAATTTGTTCTCTTTCTTTAAAAGTCTCTTTTCATCTTATTTTTTCTTCCCTTTCCCTATGTTCATATGTTGTCTTTATAAAATTCCACATGAGTGAAATAATATATCATCTGTCTTCTCTGACTGACTTATTTAGCTTAGCATAATATCTCTAGTTCCATCCACGTTGTTGCAAATGGCAAGATTTCATCCTTCTTCATTGCTGAGTAGTATATCGTTGTATATCTATACCAGATCTTCTTTATCCATTCATTAGTTGATGGATGTTATAGATGCCATTCAGACTCATGGGAAAAAGTCAAAATATCAATAAAAACAGGAGTTTGGAAGAAGTTTATTGCAACCCTCATGGGTGACTTTGAAGGATTTAAGACTTCAGTGGAGGAATTAACTACAGATGTGGTGGAAATAGCAATAGAACTAGAATTAGAAGTGGAGCTTGAGGATAGGACTGGATTAAAGAAATCTCATGCTAAAAATTGAAGCGATTAGGAGTTGCTTCCATCAATGGGCAAAGAAAGCAGTTTCTTCAGATGGAATCTACTCTTGGGAAAGATGCTGTGAAGATTATTGAAATGACAACAACAGATTTCGAGTATTACATAGACTTAGTCCTCTTAAATTCTACTGCTTGTCAGCTAACTCCAATTTTGAAAGAAGTTCTACTGTGGGTAAAATGCTATCAAACAGCATCATAGAGAAATCATTTATGAATAGAACACTAAGTTGATGCAGCAGACTTCAGTGTTGTCTTATTTTAAGAAATTTCCAGTACCTTCAGCAAACACCACCCTGATGAGTAAGAAACTGTGGACGTGGAGGTAAGATTTTCCACCAGCAAAAAGATTATGACTCACTGAAAGCTCAAATATAGTAGCATTCTTTAACAATAAAGTAGTTTTTTTTTTACTTTAAGCAATAAAATATTTTAAAATTTAAAAAAACTGTTGGTTCTCTTATGTTTTTTAAAGAAGTCTTCATGAGTTCTTAGTCTCATGTAATTAATTCTTGTTGATCTTGATCTTTTGGTATCAGTTTTATAATTTCATCACTTTTTCCATTAGAGTTCTGTAAATTCTTATTGTATTCAATGATATGATCTTAGTTATATGAAACTTGTACTTGTCAGTGTTTGTCATGAATCTCCTTGAAGATGAAACACTTATGCAGGAACACTTTTATAAAAGTATCCAAGTAAAGCACTGTCTTTAAATGAAAACAGACTTACTTGAAAATCGCTATGGTTAAAGACCTGATGAGAGTTCATGATAATGCAATTACAAGGAAATTTGGTTATTTATGTGACATACATTTTAAAATGCATGTTTAATATGATCTCTTATTTGACAATGCTTTCCATATAATATAATATTTCAAATAAGCCTAACTAGCTTAATGTTTCTCTTTTACAAGGAGAGAGAGCAAATCCTTTGGGGTGTTCCAGGGACCTTCTGAATATCCTAAAGTTACTTTGAGACCAAGAAGACTTCATTTAGAATTTGAATTTAGAGAATGTTATCAAAGATTTTCAAAGGTTTTGAAAAATTTGATTAAATAGGATATCACTGTGAAACAATGCTTAGTTATCCATTTAACCAAAGTGACAATTAAAGACTCTCAAGGCAAATACACAACTATATGGTCAACTAATCTTCAACAAAGCAGGAAAGGATATCCAATGGAAAAAAAAGTCTCTTCAACAAATGGTATAGGGAAAACAGGATAGTAACATGCAAAAGAATGAAACCAGACCACTTTCTTACACCATACACAAAGGTAAACTCAAAATGAATGAAAGACCTAAATGGAAGACCTGAAATCATAAAATTGACAGAGGAAAACATAGGCAGTAACCTCTTTGACATTGGCCAGAGCAACTTCTTTCTAGATATGTCTCCTGAGCAAGGGAAACAAAAGCAAAAATAAATTATTGGGACTTCATCAAGATAAAAAGCTCTTGCACAGCAAAGGAAACAATCAATAAAACTAAAAGACAACCAAAGGAATGGGAGAACATATTTGTAAATCACAAATCTGAAAAGGATTAGTATCCAAAATATAAAGAACTTACAAAACTCAATACCCAAAAAATGAATAATCCAATTAAAAATTAACTGAAGACATGAATAGACATTTTTCCAAAGAAGACATCCAGATGGCCAACAGACACATAAAAAGATGCTCAATATCACTCATCATCAGGGAAATACCAAAACTACAATGAGATATCACCTCACACCTGTCAGAATGGCTAAAATCAGAAACCCAAGACACAACCGGTTTGGGTGAGGATGTACAGAAAAGGGATCTCTCTTACACTATGGCTGGAAATGCAAACTGGTGCAGCCACTCTGGGAAAATAGTGTGGAGGTTCTTCACAAAATAGAACTACCTTACAATTCAGCAATTGCACTACTAGGTATTTACCCAATGAATACAAACATACTCATTCAAAGGGATACATGCACTCCAATGGTTATAGCAGCATTACCAATAATAGCCACATAATGGAAAGAGCCCAATGGACATTAACTGATGAATGGATAAAGAAGATGTGGTATATATTTACAATGGAATATTACTTGCTATTTTTGTGACTTGGTTGGAGCTAGAGAGTATTATGATACGCAAAATAAGTCAGTCAGAGAAAGCCAAATACCATATGATTTCACACATTTAGAATTTAAGAAACAAATGAACATAGGAAAAAAAGGAAAGAGGCAAACCACAAAACAGACTCTTAGAGAACAAACTGATGGTTACTGGAGGGGAAGGTGGGCAGGGTGAGGTATAGGTTAAGTGAATAATGGGTGTTAAGGGCACTTGTTTTGATTAGAACTGGGTGTTATATGTAAGTGATGAATCACTAAATTCTACACTTGAAACTAATATTACACTATGTTAACTGTAATTTAAATAAAAACTTGAAACTACAAAAAAAAAGACTTCTGCACAACAAAGGAAATCATTAACAGAATAAAAAGGAAAACTATTAGATGGGAGAAAATATTTGCAAATTATGTATCTGATAATGGGTTAATATCCAATATATATAAAGAACTCTAGGAATTCTATTGGATTTTCTTGTTGGATGCTATTTCCTCGTCAAAGTTATTTTGTTCATGCATTGTTTTCCTAATTTTGCCTATTTTCTTGTAACTCCCTAAAAAAGATAAATATTCTGAATTCTTTGCCTGAAAGTTCATAGATTTCCATTGCTTTAGGGTCAATTGTTGGAGCTTTATTAGCTATCATATTTGACCTAGTTTTTCATGATTGTTGATTTATTGCAATGGTATCTCCACATTTTGAGTAGTAGGGATCCTCTTCTAGACTTTTTAGGTTTGCTTCAGGAGAGACAGCTCTTTACCAGTCAAGTGGAGCCTAATATTATGGCTTACAGAAATGAGACTAAATTGGCTCCATGGTTGCCCGGATTCCCTGGTCAGGCTTACCAGATGGTTGGAACTGAGTATAGATATCCATAGACAATGGGGCTATAAATTAAGTTCCCAGCCCCAGGAAAAACCTGTACAACTTGATTTTTAGGGCCCTGAATCAGGACCAAGTATGCACCGAATTCCATGGTCTGATGAGGCCACCAGTTTTGCTCTGCAGACAAGGGAAGCTACAGGCTATGCTCTCTGTTAAAGTGCTCTTGTACGTAGGAATTTTGGATGGGCCTTGCAGTTTCTTTTTTTCTGGGGTCTCTGTCTGGTTTGGGAATCAAGGTAATTCTCACTTCATAGAATGAGTCTGGAAGCTTTCCTTCTGCTTGTATTTTTTTTTTTTTTTTTTTTTTTGGAACAGCCTGAGAGGGATAAGTATTAGCTCTGATTTAAATGTCTGGTAGAATTCCCTTGGGAAGCCTTCTGGCCCACGATTCTAATTTGTTGGGAGATTTTTGAAAACTGATTCAATTTCTTCACTAGTTATGGGCCTGTTCAGATTTTCCATTTATTTCTGTTTGACTTTTGGTAGTGTGTCAGTGTCTAGGAATTTGTCCATTTCTTCCAAGTTGTCTAGTTTGTTGGCACATAAGAACTTATCAAACTCAACAACCAAAAAATGAATAATCCAATAAAGAAATGGGCAAAAGACATGAATACACACTTTTCCAAAGAAGACATCCAGATGGCTAAGAGACACATGAAGAGATGCTCAACATCACTCATTGTCAGGGAAATACAAAACACCACAATGAGATACATCACAACTGTCACAATGGCTAAAATTAACAACTCAGGAAACAACACATACTGGCAAGGATGTGGAGAAATGGGAACCCTCTTGCACTGTTGGTGAGAATGCAAACTGGTGCAGCCACTCTGGAAAACAGTAGGGAGTTTCCTCAAAAAGTTAACAACAGAACTACCCTATGACCCGGCAATTGCATTACTACATATTTATCCAAAGGATACAAAAATGTTGATTTGAAGAGGCATATTCACCACAATATTTATAGAAGCACTATCAACAATAGTTGAAGTATGGAAAGAACTCAAACATCCATCTACTGATGCATGGGTAAAGAAGATATGGTATAGACACACAATGGAATATTACTTGGCAATCAAAAATGAAATCTTGCCATTTGCAGCAACATGGATGGAACTAGAGTATATTATGGTAAGCAAAATAAGTCAGAGAAAGACAAATATCATATGATTTCACTCATGTGGAAGTTAAGAAAGAGAACAGATGAACATAGGGGAAGGGAAGGAAAAATAAGATAAAAACAGAGAGGTAATCAAACCATAAGAGACTCTTGAATACAGAGAACAAATTTGAGGGTTGCTGGTGGGGTGTTGAGTGGGGGGATGGGCTAAATGGGCAATGAGCATTAAGGAGGGCACTTATTGGGATGAGCACTGGGTGTTATATATAAGTGATATATCACTAAATTCTATTCCTGAAATTATTATTACACTATATGTTAACTAACACTAAAATGTTTTGTATTCTATATCGCTCTGTGCTACAATCTATGGGGAGATATATTTTCCAGACCTATTTTCCATATCCAAAGTCTTTCTCCGGTTGAGTCTTTTTAACCCACTCATTGAATTTTTAAATTTTAATGAAATTTTTATTGTGTAAATGTTTTATGTCATTTTTTTAATATTTATCTTCGGTATTTAATCCTGACCATTTTCTCAAATTCTCGGCTTCAAATCTCTGTCATTTTATTTTTAGCTTGAGTTCCCTTTTTCCTTTCTTTTCCCTGAGATTTGTCTTTTCTTCTTCTGAAGCTTGACTATATATTGAGCTTTCTTTCAAAAATTTTCAACGTATCTGTTTGTAGTCAGTTGAAGCCCTGCCTCATAAGCTCTTCTTATAAATGTTGTTTGAAATAATGAATACCTTAGTAAGAGTATTTTTCCTCCTAAGGCTACTAGAACAAAGTACCATAAAGTCAGTGGCTTAAAACAACAATAATATATTGTCCCTCAGTTCTGGGGGTTGCTCTGGGCCATGCTCTCTCTGAAGGCTCTAGGGAAGAAATCTCACCATGACTCATCTAGTGTCTGGTAATTACCAATTATTCTTGGTGTTGCTTGGCTTGTAAATTCAGAACTTCAATCTCTACCTCCATCATCCTATGGTATTCTTCCCTGTTTTCTGTGTCCAAATTTTTTCTCTTTTTTTTTTTAACATGTAATTTATTGTCAAGTTAGCTAACATACAGTGTATACAGTGCGCTTTTGGTTTCGGGGATAGATTCCTGTGATTCGTTGCTTACATACAACACCCAGTGTTCATCCCAACAAGTGCCCTTCTCAATGCTCATCACCCATTTTCCCCTTTCCCCCATCTTGCCCATCAACCCTCTGTTCTCTGTATTTAAGAGTCTCTTATGGTTTTCCTCCCTCTGTTTGAAACTATGTTTCTCCTTCCCTCCCCCATGGTCTTCTGTTAAGTTTCTCACATACGTGAAAACATAAAATGCCTGTCTTTCTCTGACTGACTTATTTCACTTAGCATAATACCCTCCAGTTCCATACACATTGTTGCAAATAGCAGGATTTCATTCTTTCTTATTGCCAAGTAGTATTCCATTGTATATATAAAGCACATCTTCTTTATTCATCAGTTGGACATTTAGGCTCTTTCCATAATTTGGCTATTGTTGAAAGCACTGCTATAGACATCAAGGTACATATGACCCTATGAATTAGCACCCCTGTATCCTTTGGATAAATTCCTAGTAGTGCTATTGCCGGGTCATAGGGTAGTTCTATTTTTAATCTTTTGAGTAACCTCCAAATGTTTTCCAGAGGGGCTGCCAAATTTTCTCTTCTTAAATGGCACCAGTTGTTGGATTATAATCCACCTTAATCCACTATTACTTCATCTTAATTGATTTCATGTTCAAAGACCCTATTTTCAAATAAGGTCACATTCACAGATACTGGAAATTAGAGTTTCAAAATATCTTTTGGGGAGAACATTTTAAACCATAACAGTAGATGTACCTTTTCTATTTTATAGGGCAATGAGAAACTTTTTTAACATACATCACTGACATATACCTGTTATCTTAGATTATAAAGCTCAGCAGTAATTGAGGGCATTGAGCTGTTAGGAAAAACCATCTTGCAGGGGCACCTGCGCTGCTCAGTCAGTTAAGTGTCTGACTCTTGATTTTGGCTCAGGTCATCATCTTGCAGTTCTTGAGTTTGAGCCCCATATTGGGCTCTGTACTGTCAGTGCTGAGAATCCCTGTTTGGGATTCTCTCTCCCTTTCTGCCCTTCCACCAGATTTTATTTCTCTCTCCATTTCTCTCAAAATAAGTAAATAAACTTTTTTTAAAAAGGACAAACCATCTTCTAGAATGTAGAAATAATGTTCAGCAGAGAAGGAAAGAATAAATGGAATTAAAGGAATAAAATTAGTAAGTTAATAAAATATGGACCTCTGAAAGCCTAATAAAATTAGAGTTAATATATTAACCTGTATTTAAGTGATGTTTATTTATCTGCCATCCTAGACTTCTGTTATATTTTTATTTGAAGCTTCAGATAGCAAAAACCTGCTTTTTCCATGATTTTATATAGATATAGATAGATATAGATATAGATATAGATATAGATATAGATATCTATATCTATATCTATAGCTATACATATACCTTTATTCTCTTTTTATTTTCATCTCTTAAAATGAGAGCTGTTTAGTTGATAAAAGCTATACTCCCAAAAATGTCTCTTTATATAATTAGGACGACCCTAATTTCTGAGAATTTGTCTTAATGGCATAAAATGGGAAAGAAAGACATTGATGCATATTATTTCACTAAAATTAATCCATTTTAGATGCCAGAATGGAGCAAAGTACTGCACAGTTTGTATGTTGTTTTTTTTTTTCTAAAGAGAAATCCATGGGGTTGGGGCTGTGTGCATAATAGCACCGCACAAATAATAAATTAAGTGTAACAGTGTAAACATAGAGAAGAAATTTAGTAAGAAAGCTTTTTTTTTTTTAGATGTGGTTATAAAGTAAAAACAATTAAGATTTTTTTAAACAATTAACTGAAGAATTTGTAGTAGAAAGATGAGGGGGAATTAATAGCAGGCATTTGAGAAGACATTAGTGCCTTTCTAAATAGAATATTCATTTTATGAAAGTTCATAAGGCAATTACAAATACTTAGAATATCTGTACACAACTTTTCACTAGTGAGATGAGTTATTGTATCATTTTCTGTGGTACTGAAGCTTCATATTTTACTATGTTCATTTTACATTATTTTTGCTATCCTAAGTAGCTGTACAGTTTAATTTTCTAGTGGTGTCATCGCATAAAATCATATTCTGTCTGCTTGGAAATTAACAAAGTGACAACCAAAAAAGCAGGGTTAGTTTGAATTAAAATTATGTATTTGAAAAATATAACACGAGTCTTTTCATATTACCAGTGACTTTTTATCATTGAATGTTATATTAGTTTTGATGTGCAACATAGTTACTCAACAACTCTATATAATATGTTATTCTCACCACAAGTACAGTTACCATCTGTCACTATACAATTCTATCAAAATACCATTGACTATATATTCCCTATGCTGTACCTTTCATCCCTGTGACATCCATTTCATAACTAGAAACCTATGCTTCTCACTGCAATTCATCCCTTTTTGCCAATCCCCAAACCCCTCTACTCTGGAAACCACCACTTTGTTCTCTGTATTTGTAGGACTCTTTTTGCTGTTTTTGTTTGTTCATTAATTTGTTACATTCCATATGTAAGTGAAATCATATGACATTTGTCTTTCTCTGATTTATTTTATTTAGCATAATATCCTTTAGGTCCATCCGTGATTTTACAGATGGCAAGATCTCATTTGTCTTTATGTTTAAAATATTCCATCATGTGTATACAACATCTTCCTTATCCATTCACCTATTAATAAACTCTTAGGTTGCTTCCATATCTTGGCTATTATAAATAATACTGCAATAAATAGAGGGATGCCTGTACTTTTTTAATTAATGTTTTTGTTTTCTTTGGATAAATAGCCAGTAGTGAAATTACTGGATCATATATTTCAATGTTTAATTTTTTTGAGGAATCTCCATACTGTTTTCCACAAAGGCTGTACCAATTTATATTCTCACTAACAGTGCACAAAGGGTCCTTTTTCTCCACATCCTCACCAACAATTGTTATTTTTTTCTTTTTGCATTTCTGGTATTAGTCATTCTGACAGATATGAGGTGAAATCTTATGGGTTTTGTTGTTGTTGTTTGTTTGGTCCTCTCCTGCACACTCTCCCTAAAAACAGAGGAAGAGAGAAATAGGGAATCTTAAGCAGGCTCCATTCCATGCATGCAACCCAATGAAGGGCCCAATTTCATGACCTTGAGACCATGACCTGAGCTGAAATCAAGAGTCAGACGTTTAGCTGAGTCATCAGGTGCCCCTCATTGTGGTTTTTATTTGCATTTCCCTGATGATTAGTGATGTTAGTGATTAGTGATTTTTCAGGTGTCTATTAGCCATATATAGATCTTCTTTGGGAAAAATATTCATATCTTCTATCCATTTTTAATAGTATTACTTGTGGGGTCTTTTTGGTGTTTTTTGGTTATACACACACACATGTATATAATGGATATTAACCTCTTATTGTATATATCATTTTCAAATATTTTCCTTAATTTATTACATTGCCTTTTTGTTGTGTTGAGGTTTCCTTTACTGTGCATAAGCTTTTTATTTTGGTACAGTCCTAATATATTTACTTTGCTTTTGTTTCCCTTGCCTGAGTAAACATACCTAGAAAAATTTTTCTGAGGCTGATGTCTAAAAGATTACCGTTTATGTTTTCTTCTAGGAGTTGTATTGTTTTAGGTCTCACATTTTGGTCTTTAATTCATTTTGAGTTTACTGCTGTGTATAGTGTAAGAAAGTAGACCAGTTTGTTCCTTTGTATGTAGTCTTCTCAGAACGAGCTTTCTCAGCACCTTTAATGGAAAAAGATTGTCCTTTCTCCATTCCGTATTCTTGCCTTGTTTGTCACAGATTAATAGCCCATATAAACATTGGTGTATTTCTGGGCTCTCTATTCTCTTCCATTGATCTATATGTCTGTTTCTGTGCCTCTAACATACTGTTTAGATTATTAGAGTTTTGTAGTATGTATTTCCCTTGAAATTGGGAAATGTGATACCTCCAGCTTTGTTCTTTCTCATGATTGCTTTGATTATTCAGAATCTTTTCTGGGGGCGCCTGGGTGGCTCAGTCAGCTGAGCGTCTGACTTCCGGCTCAGGTCATGATCTCACAGTCTGTGAGTTCAAGCCCTGCATCGGGCTCTGTGCTGACAGCTCCGAGCCTGGAGCCTGCTTCAGATTCTGTGTCTCCCTCTCTCTCTGCCTCTCCCCTGCTCATGCTCTCTCTCTCTGTCTCAAAAATAAATAAAAACATTAAAAAATTTTTTTAATAAAAAAAGAATCTTTTCTGGTCACATAAAAATTTTAGGATTATTTGTTCTAGTTCTGTGAAAAATG
The DNA here is from genome assembly GCF_028749965.1 of Puma concolor. Taxonomy (NCBI): domain Eukaryota; kingdom Metazoa; phylum Chordata; class Mammalia; order Carnivora; family Felidae; genus Puma; species Puma concolor. The sequence continues at coordinate 103,918,456 of NC_141670.1, read as the reverse complement.
CTATTAGTGTTTTGATGGAAATTACATTAAATCTGTAGATTACTTTGGATAGTATAGATATTTTAAGTCCTCCAATCCATGAGCATGAGATAGCTTTCCATTTGTTTGTGTCATCTTTGATTTTTTTTCATCAGTGTTTTATAGTTCACAGAGTACAGGTCTTTCACCATCTTGGTTAAGTTTATTCCTAGGTATTTTATTCTTTGTGATGCAATTATAAATGAAATTATCTTCTTCTCTTTTACTTTATCCCTTGTATATAGAAGTGAAACTGATTTCTGTATATTAATGTTCTATCCTGCAACTTTATTGAATCCATTTATCAGTTCTAGTTTTTTTGTGGCATCTTTAGGATTTTCTTAGTATGTCATCTGTAAATAGAGACAGTTTTACTTCCTTATCAATTCAGATGGTTTTTTTCCCCTTGTCTGATTGCTGTGGCTGGGACTTTCAGTAATATGTTGAATACAAGTGGCAAAAATGGACATCCTTATCTTGTTCCTGATTTTAGAGGAAAAGCTGTTTTTCTCCATTGTATATGTTAGCTGTGGGTTTTAAATATATAGCCTTTATTATGTTGAGCTATATTCCCTCTAAAACCACTTTGTTGAGGGTATTTTTTTAAATGTTTGTTTATATTTTTGAGAGAGGGAGAGACAGAGCACGAGCTGGGGAGGGGCAGAAAGAGAGGGAGACACAGAATCCAAAGCAACCTCCAGGCTCTGAGATGTCAGCTGAGAGCCTAATGAGGGGCTCGAACCCACCAACCTCAGGATCATGCCCGGAGCTGAAGTCCCACGCTTAACTGTGAGCCATCCAGGTGACCTAAGAGTTTTTATCGTAAATGGATGTTGTACTTTGTCAAATTATTTTTCTCCATCTAGCGAGACGATCATGATTTTTAGTCCTCATTTTAAAAGTTTTGATGTATCATGTTTATTGATTTGTAGATATTAAATCCCTGCAATAAATCCCATTTGATCATGGTGAATGGCACTTTTAATATACCATTGAATGCAGTTTGTTAATATTTTGTTCAGGATTTTTTTGTTCCTACATTCAACAGGGATATTGGCCCATATTTTTCTTTTTCTTTTTTTGTAATGTCTTTGGTTTTGGTATCCGGGTAACACTGGCCTTGTGGAAATGTATTTGGAAACTTTTCTTCCTCTTCTATTTTTGAATAGTTTGAAAAGAATAGGAATTAATTCCTCTTTAAATGTGTGGTAGAATTCTCCTGTGAATCCAACTGGTCTTGGATATTTGTTGGCAGTTTTTTGATTACTGATTCAATTTTGTTAGTAGTATTTAGTCTGTTCAGATTTTCTTTCTAATGCAGTTTTGGAAGATAGTACGTTTCTAGGAATTTATCCATTTTTTCTAAGTTTTCCAATTTGTTGGCATATAATTTTTCATTGTAGTATCATAATCATTTGTATTTCTGTCATTTTGGTTGTTACTTCTTTCATTTCTGATTTTATTTGAGTCACCCCACCCCCGCCCTTTTTTTTTCTTGATGAGTCTGCTTAAAATTTGTCAATTTTGTTGATATTTATTTTTATTATGTTTATTATTTATTTTTGAGAGAGACAGAGTGAGACTGAGGGAGGGACAGAGAGAGAGGGAGACACAGAATCTGAAGCTGGATCCAGAATCTGAGCACTCAACACAGAGCCCAACGCGGGTCTCGAACTCAAAAACCACAAGATCATGACCTGAGCCGGAGTCGGAGGCTTAATCAACTGAGCCACCCAGGTGCCCCTGTTGATATTTTTAAAGAACTAGATATTGGTTTCACTCCTATTTTCTATTGTTTTCATAGTCTTTATTTCATTTATTCTTGCTCAGATCTTATTTTGCTTCCTTCAACTACTAACTTTGGGGTTTAATTTTTTTCTCATTCCTTTATGAGATTGTTTACTTGAGGGTTTTTTTTTTCTTTTTTTTTTTTTTTAATTTTTTTTTTCAACGTTTATTTATTTTTGGGATAGAGAGAGACAGAGCATGAACGGGGGAGGGGCAGAGAGAGAGGGAGACACAGAATCGGAAACAGGCTCCAGGCTCTGAGCCATCAGCCCAGAGCCCGACGCGGGGCTCGAACTCATGGACCGCGAGATCGTGACCTGGCTGAAGTCGGACGCCCAACCGACTGCGCCACCCAGGCGCCCCGAGGGTTTTTTTTTTCTTGAGGTAGTAATTTTCCTCTGAGAACTGCTCTTGCTGAGTTCCAAAGATTTTGACTTTATGTTTTCATTTTGCTCCATGTATTTTTGAAAATTTCCTCTTTGATTTCTTTATTGACCTTTTAGTTGTTTAGTAGCATGTTGTTTAACCTCTTTGTATTCAAGTTTTTTCTTGTAATTAATTTATAGTTTTATACCCTTGTAGTGGAAAAGAAGTTTGATAGGATTTCAATCTTCTTAAATTTAATGAGACTTGTGGGGCGCCTGGGTGGCTCAGTCGGTTAAGCGGCCGACTTCGGCTCAGGTCATGATCTCACCGTACGTGAGTTCAAGCCCCGCGTCGGGCTCTGTGCTGCCAGCTCAGAGCCTGGAGCCTGTTTCAGATTCTGTGTCTCCCTCTCTCTGACCCTCCCCTGTTCATGCTCTGTCTCTCCCTGTCTCAAAAATAAATAAAATGTTAAAAAAAAAATTTAATGAGACTTGTTTTGCAGGCTAACATGTGATCTATCCTAGATAGTATTCTGTGTGCACTGGCAAAAAATGTGTATTCTGTTGTTTGTGGATGGAATGTACTGTATATATCTGTTCAGTCCTTCTTGTTTAATGTTTTATTTCAAAGACACTGGTCCCTTATTAATCTTCTGCCTGATCTATCCATGATATAAATGGAGTGCTTAAGTTCCATGCTATTATAATTTATTTCCCTATATATGTTAATAGTTAATATTTGCTTTATATATTTAGGTGCTCTAATGTTTGATACACACACACACACACACACACACACACACACTCTTATTGAGTCAACCCTTTATTATTATGTAAGGCCTTCCTTTGTCCCTCATTAGTCACAATAGACTTAAAAACAAAGGCTCAGATATAATATAAATTTAGCAATTTGAGGTTTATTCTGGTTTTTGTTGGCATGGAACATCTCTTTCCATTCCTTCACTTTCAGTCTTTATGTGTCCTTATATGTAAAGTGAATCTCTTGCAGGCAGCATATAGATGCGTCTTGTTTTTCCATCCATTCTGTTTCCCTATCTCCTTTGATTGGAACAATTAGACCAAGTAAGAGTAAGTATTGATAGGTATGTCCTTACTGCCATTTTGTTAATTGATTTCTGGCTGTTTTGTAGTTCTCTGTTCCTTTCTTCTTCTTTTGCTTTATTTCCTTGTGGTTGATAACTTTCTATAATGCTATGTTTAGCTTTCTTCTTCTTTTTTGTGTATCTGTTATACATTTTTGGTTTGTGGATACCATGATATATAACATTCTAAGCATATAGCAGTCTATATTAAGTCAATGATCATTTAAGTTTGAACACATTCTAAAAGCTCTTCATGTTTACTCTTCCTCTCCATGTTTTATGTATATGTTATATTTTCATCTTTTTATTTTGTGAAACAAATTTTGAAGATATTTAGTTGGGATTTGTCTTCCATTTGTAACATATGCCTCTTTCATTTTGCTTGACTTTGTGTTGATTTTGATGAATCAGAACAACTACTTCTCCTACACTTGAAGGAATGGTATTGTGTATGGTTGTTCCCTGTATAGATTGTGTGCCTGGTGACTTTGGCTGGCTGCCTGGATCTGTGTCTTTCATGGGCTGAGGGTCCTAGGGTGCTCTGAACTGGGCCCACCATGATTAGATGGCCTGATCTAAAGCGGGTGTGGGCTAGGTGGTCCTGGGCTCTCCACAGAGTGGATGCCCTGGCAGGACAGATGAAGCTGAAATGGATGCAAGCTGGGAGTGGGGATCCTAGGGTTCTCCACACAGAGAGTTATCTGGCAGGAAAGTTGAAGCAAAGGAAGGCATGGGCCAGGGGTGCCTTAGCAACCCACTGGAACCAAAGCGGTATACATCTGGAGTGTTCTGCAGTGTTTTGCAGTATTCTTTAGCAAGATAGCTCCACTGTAGCGAGCAATGACCCAGGGTGTCCCAGTGTATGCCACACCAGGGGCATCTTGCTAGAATGGCTGGGGCTGGTGTGGTCTATGGCCCCAGAACTGATAAAGTAGGTCAGCCAGGGTGCCTGAACCCTGTTCCTGTTTATTCTATCAAGGTGGAGGGGGAATGTAAACCTTGGCATTAGCCCCTCTAACCCAGAGATACAGCAGTTCCCCCATTATTTGGTGGAATTGTAGGTCTGTATGGTTTATGTCCTAACTGCTCTTTTAACCTATGGGGTGTCTTTCCCTATGTCATAGGGTGTTTGTGGCTAGAGGCCCAGTGTTCACTGAAGTGGCTGAGTGGCTATTGCACTGCACTCTGCTCCCATCTATGCTATTAAGGTGAAAGGGGGAAAGTATACAGTGGTGCTTGCCAGCCCCTCCAACCCAGAGAGTTCCAGCAGCTCCCTGAAATTTGTCAGGGTTTTAGGATTTGTTTCTTTATATTCTAGGTGCCCTTTAAAGCCACAGTTTTTTTTTTTCTGGCCCTAGATCAGGTGAATCTACTCAGCTTCTCTGTAGTATGCCTCTCTACTATAGTTTACTGTGAGAGGGTGGGGGGTTCTCTTACTATGTTTTTGTGTCTGTTGCCATTATCTATGTGGTCTGTGTGTGTGTGTGTGTGTGTGTGTGTGTGTATGTGTGGACACTGATCAGTCAGCCCTCAGTTCATCAGGAGGAATTTATTCTATAGATTTGCTATGTCCATGGAAGGCTTGATTGCAGGGTCTTTCTACATCGCTGTCTTGGACCAGAACTCACTAGCAACTTTTTAATAAGGTTCTGAAACTTTGATCCCTTTAGAGGGTTGTTATAACATCATTTTTTTGCTCATTCCTAGCTAATTTGGAGTCTTTGAGTAGGAAACAGGTGGCTAACACGAAAAGTCACCATTAAAATTTTCCAATGTCTAATTTGGAATTCTGCAAACACTATTTTGCTTCTCTAGGGGCCAAACAGGCACTCAATTCACTTCTATTAACTTTTCATGTTTTTTAATCTTCATTAAAATGGAGCTAAAAATAACTACAGAAAACATGCTTAGAAGGAACTCTTATAAATCCTATTGTGTACAAAAGTGCTAGAAACAAAGGTGGAATAAAAGAACTTTATTCCTTTCTTTAAATATAGTATTTAGAATTTCTCCATTACTATTATTTTATATGTTAGTATCCTTAAAGATGTACACACATATTTGGAACTTTACACTAAGCATATATATGATCATATTGAACATACATTTTAATGCCTCCTCCTACCTGTTCTGTTTGACTTTGATTTCTCCTTTCTACTTCCTCCACTCTCCTTTAACAAGTCTCTCCCATCCCTATAATCTACAGTAACTTCTAAACTTTTCCACATTTTCTCTATCTTTATGGATGCAGTGATTTTTATTGTCCTTTCTTTTAAAAGATGAGATCACATTGCATACAACTTCGCACATGCTGCTTTGCTTACCAGTAACTCATGGACAATCCTCCAAACACACAATTGTATGAGATCTATATATTTAATGGCTATGTTATATAATACTGTGTCTGATAATTATTTAACCACTTGTGGTTATTCATTTTATTTCTCATTTTTTTGTCAAGATGAACAATGCCTCAGTAAACATCTTTGTACATATAGATGTGCTTTTACACTGGTTGATTAAAATAAGGTAGAGTGCTAGGAATGGGATTGCTGAATCAAAACCTAGATGGAGTCTAAATAGAATAGATACTGCTAAATGGCTTTTTAAAAGGGTTTCACAGGGTACCTGGGTGGCTCAGTTAGTTAATCATCCGACTTCAGCTCAGGTCATGATCTCGCAGTTCCTGAGTTTCACCCCACGACAGACTCTGTGCTGACAGCTCAGAGACTGAAGCCTGCTTCAGATTCTGTCTCTCTCTCTGTCTCTCTCTCTCTCTCTCACTTAAAAATAAACATTAAAAACAATTTTTTTAGAGTATCACAACACAATTTCCTCAGCAATTAAAGATGATATCTTTCTTCCAACTCTCTACTAGCAGCTTTATTACATTTAAATTTTTATCAGTCTGATGGATGTAAAGTGATAGTTTGCTATCAATTTATTCTGTATATTCCTAACTATCATTTTTCACACACAGACACACACACAACTTGGCCATTTTGATTAGCTGTTCTGGATGGTTTGCCTATTTTTTTCTTCATATTATTTGGAGACTTCATGTATCAATTTGCAATAAGCATAATGTATAATATACATATTAACTCTCTGGTTCTACATATATTAAAATATTTTTCCAAGTATATTGTTTTTATTTATTTTTTACTTTCATAATATAATTTGTTGTCAAGTTGGCTAACATACAGTGTACAGAGTGCTCTTGATTTTGGGGGTAGTTTCCTGTGATTCACTGCTTATATACAATACCCAGTGCTCATCCCAACAAGTGCCCTCCTCAATGCCCATCACCCATTTTCCCCTCTCCCCCACCCCCCCATCAACCTTCAGTTTGTTCTTTGTATTTAAGAGTCTCTTATGGTTTGCCTCCCTCTCTGTTTGAAACTATTTTCCCCTTCCCTTCCCCCATGGTCTTCTGTTAACTTTATCACATATGAGTGAAAACATATGATACCTGTCTTTCTCTGACATATTTCACTTAGCATAATACCTTCCAGTTCCATCCACATTGCTGCAAATGGCAGGATTTCATTCTTTCTCTTTGCTAAGTAGTATTCCATTGTATATATAAATCACATCTTCTTTATCCATTCATCAGTTGATGGACATTTAGGCTCTTTCCATAATTGGGCTATTGTTGAAAGCATTGCCATAAACATTGGGGTACATGTGCCCCAATGCAGCACTCCTGTACCCTTTGAATAAATTCCTAGTAATTCTATTGCTGGGTTGTAGGGTAGTTCTATTTTTAATTTTTTGAGGAACCTCCACAGTGTTTTCCAGAGTGGATGCACCAGCATGCATTCCCACAGCAGTGCAAGAGGGTTCCCATTTCTCTACATGCTCACCAGCATCTGTTGTTTCTGAGTTAATTTTAGCCACTCTGACTGGTGTGAGGTGCTATCTCGGTGATTTTGATTTATAATCCCCTGATGATGAGTGATGTTGAACATTTTTTCATGTGTCTGTTGGCCATCTGGATGTCTTCTTTAGAAAAGTGTCTATTCATGTCTTGAGCCCATTTCTTCACTGGATTATTTGTTTTTTGGCTGTTGAGTTTGGTAAGTTCTTTATAGATTTTGGATACTAACCCTGTATCTGATATGCCATTTGCAAATATCTTTTCCCATTCCATCAGTTGCCTTTTAGTTTTGTTGATTGTTTCCTTTGCTGTAAAGAAGCTTTTATTTTTTTTATTTTTTTTTTTTTTTAATTTTTTTTTTTCAACGTTTACTCATTTTTTGGGACAGAGAGAGACAGAGCATGAACGGGGGAGGGGCAGAGAGAGAGGGAGACACAGAATCGGAAACAGGCTCCAGGCTCCGAGCCATCAGCCCAGAGCCCGACGCGGGGCTCGAACTCCCGGACCACGAGATCGTGACCTGGCTGAAGTCGGACGCTTAACCGACTGCGCCACCCAGGCGCCCCAAAGAAGCTTTTATTTTAATGAGATACCAATAGTTCAATTTGTTTTTATTTCCCTTGTTTTGGAGAGGTGTCAAGCACTAAATTGCTATGGCTGAGGTCAAAGAGGTTGTCACCTGTTTTCTTCTCTATGGTTTTGATGGTTTCCTGTCTCACATTTAGGTCTTTCACCCATTTTGAGTTTATTTTTGTGTATGGTGTAAGAAAGTGGTCAAGTTTCACTCTTCTGCATATTGCAGTCCTATTCTCCCAGCACTATTTTCTAAAGAGACTGTCTTTTTCCATTGGATACTCTTTCCTTCTTTGTCAAATATTAGTTGGCCATACATCTGTGGGTCCAATTCTGGTTTCTCTATTCTATTCCATTGGTCTATGTGTCTATTTTTGTGCCAATACTATACTATCTAAAGTCTGGGTTTGTGATACCTCCTGCTTTGGTTTTCTTTTTCAAAATTACTTTGGCTATTTGGGGTCTTTTATAGTTCCATACAAATTTTAGGATTATTTGTTCTAGCTTTGAGAAGAATGTCAGTACAATTTTGATTGGGATTGCACTGAATGTGTAGATTGCTTTGGGTAGTACGGACATTTTAACAATATTTGCTCTTCCAATCCATGAGCATGGAATGTTTTTCCACTTCTTTGTGTCATCTTCGTCTTTTACACCTTTGGTTAGGTTTATTCCTAGGTATTTTATGGTTCTTGGTGCAATTGTAAATGGAATCAATTTCTTGATTTCTCTTTCTGTTGCTTCATCATTGGTGTATAGGAATGCAACTGGTTTCTCACATTGATTTTGTACTCTGAGACTTTGCTTAATTCATGTATCAGTTCTAGGAATCTTTTGGTGGAGTTTTTGGGTGTTCCATGTACAGTATCATGTCATCTGCAAAAAGTGAAAGTTTAATTCTTTGCCAATTTGGATGCCTTTTTTTTTTGTTTTTGTTGTTGTCTGTCTGATTGCTGAAGCTAGGGTTTCCAACACTATGTTAAATAACAGTGGTGAGAGTGGACATACATCCCTGTTGTGTTCCTGATCTCAGTAGGGAAAGCTCCAGTTTTTCCTCATTGAAGATGATACTAGCTGAGGGCTTTTCATATATGGCTTTTATGATGTTAAGGTATATTCCTTCTGAATATATCCTGACTTTCTTGAGCGCTTTTATCAAGAAAGGATGCTACATTTTGTCAAACATTTTTTTCTGAATTTATTGAGAGGATCATGTGGTTTTCATTCTTTTTTTATTATTGTTAATGGGATGTATCAGATTGGTTGATTTGTGGATATTCAACCAGCTCTGCATCCTAGGAATAAATCCCACTTGATCCTGGTAAATAATTCTCTCAATGTATTGTTGGATCCAATTTGCTAGTATCCTGTTGAGAATTTTTGCATCCATGTTCATCAGGGAAATTTGTCTGTAGTTCTCCATTTTTAGTGGGGTCTTTGTCTTGTTTTAGAATCAAGGTAATGCTGGCCTCATAGAATAAAATACAAAATATTCTAAGAGTTCTCATTGACTGTTTTTCCTCTATCCATTCTCTATAATTCCAAATACATATTCACATACTATAAATACATATATACATATATGCAGGTATATATATATATGTGTATATATATATATATATATATACACACACACATATGTGTGCATATATATACAAATGTATATTTGTGTACGCATATACACACGAATTTTCTAGAATTGAAGAAAGGCGTGGATCTTCTTACTGAAACATAACCTAAAATAAGAGTAAGATACATAATAACCAATTTTATCTGGGTTTACTGCAGTAAAAATGCAGAACTCTAACATAACAAGAAAAAATTTAAAAACAGCCCCAAAGAAAAATCTGGTTACCTACAAAAGTCTTATTACTAACAAATAACTATTAGACTGTCACCAAATTCGCTATCAGCAACAATAGTTGTCCAAAAACAGTGGAAGAGTTTTAAAGTGCTGAAAAAAATAGCCATCAATCTGGAATTCTATGCCTGGATAAAGTATCAACCAAGAACAATGGCAAAGATGTTTTCAGACAAAAATTCAGAACATTCACCATTCACCCAATTTCACCACAATTATAAATAAATGATTTTTTTAGTAAAATGGAAAATGAAGCAAGAAGGGAGCTATGTACAAGAAGCAACAATGATCAAAGACATTTTAAAACATGTTAATTAAGCCTAAATGAGCATCCACTGGAAGATGATGATTCTAGTGGTAGGGCATTAAAACAAGGTAGAACTAAAATATTATTCATCAATAGCCTCATAGATGGGAGAGAAAGTTGAATTGAAAATTTCTAATGTCCTTGAGTTATTTAAGAGACTATAGATATTGGTTAATTTTAAACTTTAGGTAAATGTGCATGCTAAAGAATCTCAGAGTAGCTCCTAAAAATAAAAAATGGAATTGTATAACTTTATACAATTGTGGGGGGAAATATTATTAGCTAATAGTACACAGGAAAGGGAAAAATTTGAATAGAACTTTGCAAAGAAGAAAAAAGATAAGATACAAGGTATCTTGTAAAACAAGAGAGACCCACCTAAATTAAAATAGAGGGGGAACAATGAAAGAACAAAAAAAAAAATGGAAAAGCTGTAGTAGGCAACTATTAACCAAAATATGCTAGTGAATTAATATTAAACAAAATAGTCTTTAAGGAAAAAAACTATTATTGAATTTTGGGTGAACAGATTCCAACATGCCCCCCTACCATGATCCCTGACTCCTAATGTCTACATCTTTGTGTATTCATTCCCTTCTATGTAGATGGGACCTGTGAGTTGCTTCTAATAAATAGAATAAGAGTGAAGGGATATTATACTCTTGATCATTACCATTATGTAAGATTCCAACATACAATTTAACTCATTCTAGAGACTCTCTCTGCCAGCTTGCTAAATTAAGAAGCTATGTAAATGTGGGGTGGAGGTGGGGGAAGAAGCCCTGTAGGAAGTCTTCGTGGCAAGGAACTGTGATCAGCCTTTAAGAACTGCTGGCAGCCTCTAGCCAACAGCCAGAAAGAAATCAAGTTCTTCATACCTGTAACTACAAAAGAATGAATTCTTCTAACAACATGAGTGGGATTGGAAGCATATTTTTCCACAATTAAGCCTCCAGAGGATAATTTATCCTAGTTAACACCTTTACTACAGCCTCATGAGATCCTAAGTAGAGAACTCAACTAAGTCATGCCAAACTTCTCACCCACAGAAGCTGTGAGTCAAAAAAAATGTGTGTTGTAAAAGTTTGTTATGCAGCAATAGGAGTCTACTATAAGTCTGAATTAGGTCATTACTTCATGATAAAAGAAGCAATCTATTGAGAGATATAATAACCCTAAACTAATATGAACTTAAAAACTTATTTAAATATAGGGAGGAAAAACATGGCAGAGAAGTATGGAGATCCAAAATTCCCTCCCAAAGCAGTGTTGAAGCTAAAGGATTTTGAACTCTGGGAGTCCAGGAGGCAGAGTCATTTCCAGGGACCCATAGGGACAACCTTATGGACAATAGGTGCATGATTGCAAACTGGCAGAGATAAAACGAATGGAGGGGATGGATCCCCTTCTGTGGGGAGACAAAGGGAAGAAAAAGAGCGGCAGGGAAGGAGAGGACTATATCTAAACAAGAGAAAAACCATGGACCAGGATGGAGAAAGATTCAATCTCTAACTGAAGGGCTTTCTTTGGACTGGGGCCAGCTGCACCGATCACACACCTGGGGAGGAGGGGAGCCAGCCCCAGTCTCGGTGGCTAGGTCAAGGGCTCAGTCCACAGTAGGAGAAAGTGATCCCCTCCCTGGAGTGCTGTGAGACAGGACAAAGACTGCCTGCATCTGCCAGCCAGAGACCATATATCAGGCAGCACTGAACGGCACTCCCACAGTACCAGGCACACAGAGTGGGAGTTTGAATCCCAGCCAAGCATCGGGACATGGGAATTGGCAAAGCAGGACAAACTGCCTCACTTGCACCTATGGCACAGTGAGGACTCCTCAAACAGAGTGGTAGGGGACACCTAGTCTGTGGAGGAGATACTGGGGTGTCCTACCATTTTTCTCCCTATCACCAACAAGGGGGGACTTTGGTGAATGGACAATGAGCCACAGTGGAGGTGGGACCCGCGTACACCAAACCAAAACCCTCTGTGCCTGGTAAGTGTGTACCTACTGAAATGGGATTGATGCTGACGAACCAGACAGCCCCTGCTCCAGACCAGCACTGTTGCATTGTCTTGTTTAATTCTTGGAGAATTCTTATTATATATATATTCTTCCTTCATCCTTCTTATCTCTTCCCTCCTCCAGTCTAGTTACTCTGGTTGTTGGTTTGTTTAAGCAGACATATTCAATCCATTCTCTTGATACGTGTTTCATACCTCCTCCTTTAGTCTCCTTTCTCTCTCCCTGGATTAAGCCATATAGTTTCTCTGTCTGGACAACTTTCTTTTCTTTTTCCCCACCTCCTTCTTTATTTTCCTTTCCTCTCTCTGGATTAAGCTGTATAGTTTCTCTGGTCAATTTTTATTTTTTCTTTTTCCCCCCACCCCTGAATTTTCTCTCTTTGTATGGGATAAGGCCTCTTCCATCAGCACCACTTCCACTCTGTTGTTGACTTGTAGCTGGTGTTTCTGGTTTTTTTGTTTTGGAGCTTTTGTTTGTGTGTTTGTGTATTTTTGTTTTCTGTTTTGTGTTTGTTTTCTTTTCCAAGGCTACTTCAATGAACAAATCAAAGCACACCTGGTGGAGGGTTCAAACATCTCTATAAGTAGGGAGATAAAGTAACCAAAGTCACAACAACAGAGAGCAAGTAACTCCAAAAAACACCTGCTGAAAGCCAGACCCTGGACATCATATGACCCCTCTTGAATATAATAGTACTTACAGGTGCAGGGCACATAACAAGCTTTTAAAAGAGACATAAGGGACAGAAAAATAGCCAAAATTATGAAACAGAAGAATTCTCCTCAAATCCCAGGAAGAAACGACACCTAAAAAATTCCTCAAAACATATATAAACAATATAACTGAACAAGAATTTAAGATAATAACCATAAGATTAATCGCTGGACTTGAAAAAAAAAGCATAGAAAACTGCAGAGAATCTATTGCTGCAGAGATCTAGGAACTAAAAAATAGTCATGATGAATTCAAAAATGCTGTAAATGAGGTGCAAAATAAACTAGAGGTGGTCACAGCAAGAATTCAAGAGGCAAATGGGAGTATAGGTGAAACAGAAGATAAAATTATGGAGAAAGATGAAGCTGAGAAAAAGATAAATTCTGAATCATGAGGGGATAATTAGAGAAATAAGTGATTCAATGAAACAGAATAATATCTGTATCATAGGTGTTCCAGAGAAGGAGAGAGAGAAAGGGGCTGAAGGTGAGCTTGAACAAATCATAGCTGAGAACTTCCACAATCTGGGGAAGGAAACACATTGAAATCCAAGAGGCACAGAGAACTCCCTTCAGATGTAACTTGAATCAATCTTCTGCATGACATATCATAGTGAAATTAGCAAAATACAAGTTCATAAAGAGAGAATTCTGAAAACAACTAGGGATAAATAGGCCTTAACCTACCAGGGTAGACATAAAACAGTAGTAGCAGACCTATCCACTAAAACTTGGCAGGCCAGAAAAGGAGTAGAAGGAAATTTTCAATGTGATGAATAGGAAAAATATGCAGCCAAGAATCCTTTATCTGGAAAGCTTGTCATTCAGAATAGGAGAGATAAAAGTTTTCACAAACAAAAACTGAAGGAATTCATCACCACTAAACCAGCCATACAATAGATCCTAAGGGAGACTGTGAGTGTTTCAAGGACCATAAAGGACAAGAGATATCAGTACAAGCATGAAACCTACAGATATCACAATGACTCTAAACCCATAAATTTCCATAATAACACTGGATGTAAATGGACTAGATCTTCCAATCAAAAGACAGGGTATCCGATTGGATTAAAAAAAAAGACCCATCTATTTGCTGTCTACAAGAGACCCATTATAGACCTGAGGACACCTTCATATTGAATGTGAGAGGATGGAGAACCATCTGTCATGCTACTGGAAGTCAAAAGAAAGCTGGAGTAGCCATACTTCCATCTGACAAACTAGATTTTAAAGTCTGCAACAAGAGATGAAGAAGGGCATTTTATAATAATTACAGGGTCTATCAATCAAGAAGAGCTAACATTTATAAATGTTTATGCACCAGATTCAGAAGCACCCAAATATATAAAACAATCACAAACAGAAGCAATCTTATTGGTAAGAATGTGATAATTGCGGGGGATTTTAATACTCTACTTACAACAATGGACAGATCATCTAGACACAAAAACACTAAAGAAGCAATGGTCCTGAATGCTACTCTGGACCAGATGGACTTGACCAATATATTTAGAACTTTTCATCCTAAAGCAGAATATACATTCTTCTCATGTGCACATGGAACATTCTCCAAGATATATTACATAATGATTTACAAAACAGCCCTCAATAAATACAAAACAATTGAGATCATACCATGCACACTTTCAGGTCACAATGCTATGAAACTTGAAATCAACCACAGAAAAAAGTTTGGAAAACCTCCAAATGCATGGAAGTTTAAGAACATTCTACAAAGGAATGAATGGGCCAACCAGGCAGTTAAAGAAATTAAAAAATGTATGGAAATAAATTAAAATGAAAATACAGCAATCCAAACGCTTTGGGATATAACAAAGGTAGTCCTAAGAGGAAAATGCATTGCATCCAAACATATCTCAAGAAACAAGAAAAATCCCAAATATAAAATCTAACAGCACACCTAAAAGAACTAGAAGCAGAATATCAAAGAAACCCCAAACCCAAAAACTGAGAGCTTTCCCCGACATTGGGAACACGACAGGGACGTCCACTCTCACCACTGTTATTTAACATAGTGATGGAAGTCTTAGCATTAGCAATCAGACAACAAAATGAAATAAAAGTCATCCAAATTGGCAAAGAAGTCAAACTTTTACTTTTTGCAGATGACATGATACTCTACATAGAGCACCCAAAAGTCTCCACCAAAAGATTCCTAGAACTGATACATGAATTCATCAGAGTCTCAGGGTACAAAATCAATGTGAGAAATCGGTTGCATTCCTGTACACCAATAATGAAGCAACAGAAAGAGAAATCAAGAAATCGATCTCATTTACAGTTGCACCGAGAACCATAAAATACCTAGGAATAAACCTAACCAAAGATGTAAAGGACCTGTATGCTGAAAACTATAGAAAACTTATGAAGGAAATTGAAGAAGACACAAAGAAATGGAAAAATATTCCATGCTTATGGATTGGAAGAGCAAATATTAAAATGTCAATACTACCCAAGGCAATTACACATTCAATGCAATCCCAATCAAAATTGCACCGACATTCTTCTCAAAGCTAGAATAAAGAATCCTAAAACATGTATGGAACCACAAAAGACCCCAATTAGCCAAAGTAATGTTGAAGAAAACCAAAATAGGAGGCATAACAATCCCAGATATTAGTCTCTATTACAAAGCTGCAATCATCAAGACACTATGGTATTGGCACAAAAATAGACACATAGATCAATGGAATAGAATAGAGAACCCAAATTGGACTCACAAACGTATGGCCAACTAATCTTTGACAAAGCAGGAAAGAGTATCCAATGGAAAAAGTCTCTTTAGAAAATGGTGCTGGGAGAACAGGACAGCAACATGCAGAAGAATGAAACTAGATCACTTTCTTACACCATACACAAAAATAAACTCAAAATGGATGAAAGACCTGAATGTGAGACAGGAAACCATCAAAACCCTAACGGAGAAAGCAGACAACAACCTCTTTGACCTCAGTCACAGCAATTTCTTACTCGACACATCTCCAAAGGCAAGGGAATTAAAAACAAAAATGAACTGGGGCGCCTGGGTGGCGCAGTCGGTTAAGCGTCGACTTCAGCCAGGTCACGATCTCGCAGTCCGTGAGTTCGAGCCCCGCATCGGGCTCTGGGCTGATGGCTCAGAGCCTGGAGCCTGTTTCCGATTCTGTGTCTCCCTCTCTCTCTGCCCCTCCCCTGTTCATGCTCTGTCTCTCTCTGTCCCAAAAATAAATAAACGTTGAAAAAAAAATTAAAAAAAAAAATGAACTATTGGGACCACATAAAGATACAAAGCTTCTCTGCACTGCAAAGGAAACAATCAACAAAACTAAAAGGCAACTGACGGAATGGGAAAAGATATTTGCAAATGACATATGGGACAAAGGGCTAGTATCCAAAATATAAAGAACTTACAAAATTCAACACCTGAAAAACAAGTAATCCAGTGAAGAAATGGGCAGAAGACATGAATAGACACTTTTCCAAATAAGATATCCAGATGGCCAACAGACAACATGAAAAGATGCTCAATGTCACTCATCTTCAGGGAAACACAAATCAAAGCCACACTGAGATAGCACCTCACAGCAGTCAGAGTGGCTAAAATGAACATATCAGGAAACTACAGATGCTGGCGAGGATGTGGAGAAACAGGAACTGTCTTGCACTGTTGGTGGGAATGCAAACTGGTGCAGCTGCTCTGGAAAATAGTGCGGAGGTTTCTCAAAAATCTAAAAATAGAGCTACCCTATGACCCAGCAATAGCACCACTGGGAATTTACCAAAGGGATACAGGAGTGCTGATGCATAGGGGTATGTGTACCCCAATGTTTATATCAGCACTATCAACAGGAGCCAAATTATGGAAAGAGCCTAAATGTCCATCAACTGATGAATGGATAAAGAAGACGTGCTTTATATATACAATGGAATATTCCTTGGCAATGAGAAAAAATGAAATCATTCCATTTGCGGCAACGTGGATGGAACTGGAAGGTGTGATGCTGAGTGAAATAAGTCAGAGAAGGATAGATATCATATATTTCATTCATATGTGGATCTTGAGAAACTGAAGTGAAGACCATGGGGGGAAGGGAAAGAAAAAAAATAGTTACAAATGGAGGGAGGCAAACTGCAAGAGACTCTTAAATACAGAGAACAAACTGAGGCTGGATGGTGGGGTGGCGGAGAGGGGAAAGTGGATGACGTGCATTGAGGAGGGCACTTGTTGGGATGAACACTGGCTATTGTATGTAAGCCAATTTGACAATAAATTCATTTAAAAATTTATTTAAGTATATAACATAAAGGTTGACAGAGAATTAGAGTTGGCCCCTTGAAGTCTGTGCCCAATTAAAAGGTTGTCCTTCAAGTCACAGATTATGAAGATAGGCTATTTAGTTTATTTTATAGAAGGATTAAGTATTTCTGTGTTCTGCCTCTAGGCTATGCCCTGTGGCATAGCTAGTTAACACTTTCTCCATGTTAAAGTCCTTTGGCACCTACATATGTAACTCACACCAGACACTGGAACCAGGTGATCAAGGAGCATCCCCTAGGTAGCAGCCACAAAGACCAGAGCATTAGGCATGTACACAAGCTTCTTTCTAGGACATACCAGCAACCTGGAGTAAGGCAGAGAGAGAGCACAAAGGTGGCACATGCTACCTTGATCTTTGAAAAATGTTTCACCAAGTCTCTAGATGTGTGTTAATTTAGAAGCCTGTCCCTCAGGATGAATCTTTACGGTCATTAAATAAACCTCTTCTACAGAAAGACTTGGGGTGTTTCAGTTAGCTGTCTCTCCATTGTGCCCTGAGGGCATAGCCATGGTAAGTCCACATGAGTCCTTTAAGGACTGTTTTTCAGTTGATTATAACCTTGTGGGTCTTGTGGGTACAAGCTCCATTGGCTTTACAACTAGGATGTTTGGAGACCTCTTACATATAGTTCCTAAAAGTTGAGGCGCCAGATATAGGGTTCAAATCCTTTGCTCTTTGGGAGAAGCTGGGAATTGTGAGTTGCCTCCTGATTGTGGGATACCATGCTGAAATTTGCAGGCATTGTTGCTGCAGCATAATTTAGCAGAGTTGACTAATACAATCAGTTCTGAAATCAGTTTAGCTTATGTAGTAATTAGAAGATATACATATCTTATGAATTACTGATTTTGCTTGTAATTATAGACCCTAGAAAAATTCTCATTCATGGGCACAAAGAGATACATACAAGGTTGTTATTAAAGTATTATTTGTAAGAGCTAAAAATTATAAAAAATCTAAATATTATCAATAAAGGGATGGATACATCCATTATAGTATATTTATGCAATGCGATACTATATGAAAGTTAAATGAATTGAGTCTAATCAAATTAATGCAAATCTCAAAAACATAGTGTATGAAAAAAACATATTGCTAAAGTATGATACCCTTTAAAGTTTTAAACACAATAAACAGTTCTGAATATTATATATATATATTGCTGTATCTTTACTCCAATGAATAACAAAGATACATCAACTTCAGGATAGTCACTACCCTTGGAGAGAGATGGAGAACAGGAAAAGATTTAAAGAAAACTTCAACTATGTCATTTTTTTCTTTCAAAAATCTGATATTCCAGTTATCAAAATATTAAAATTTGTTTAAAACTAGATCTCAGGTATTATTATTTTCTGAACATCTGTATATCTCATTAGAAAAGTCTTGGGTAAATTTGATGCCCATTTCATACTATTTTGAAATCTTCCTTCCCAAAATAATTCTTTAGCTGTCATATAGTTGTTCTGCCTTTACTATACTATTAACATTAAAGATTAAGTCTGTTTGTTATATTGGCCATTGAGGCAACATGGGTAATGAAAATATTATGTGCTCCAAACTCAAGGCAGCATGATCTGCACTGTTGGTTCTGACAGTGTAAATACCTAAGCTTTCTGTGCTTTGGTTACTATTCTCCAATGTTACAATTAGGATAAGGGAAAAAATTCACTACATCAAAAGCAGTTAATAAATAAAAATAATTATGTAATAATATCTAAAATATATTATGAATGCTTCTCTAACATTTATTTCCCATTCTGTAGATTAGAAAATCAAGAATCAAAGAATTTAGCCATCTGATCTCAGTAACTTAATATAATACTGTTGTATGACTTCTTAGAAAATCCTAGATGGCCCTCAAACAGTATAGATATTAATAGTCCCCCCTCCCCATTCTCTATTACAAAAATAACCTGACTTATGCACATTTATCTTAATATTTAGGAACTCAGAAGACATTGATCCAAAGATGTCTTCAGCATAAATGACACATTATTTGCTGTTTCTTGAGTGTCTCCTAAGCCAAGATACAGGGCCCTATACATGTTACAGTTTCAATAAATATAATGAATATTTACACATTGATATAGTACAAAGAGTGAAATTAATATCTGTCAACAATATGTAATTGAGAAGAAAGCATACAAGATCAGATTTCAAAGGACTAAACCAAATAAACCTCAGGATTATTATTTCTCTTCGTTTGGTTTAAAATTTTATCATAGCACATAGCAATGAAAGAAGTCCACAAAATTGTCACTCCAACAAAAAATAAAAACCTAAGATGTTTGCTTCAACTTATTTGAACTATTTTATATCCCACATTTACTATTGGTCATCACATTAAGTCTGTCTAACTCTTATATTTTTTTCTTCATGGAATGCTGACATGTTTTAAATTACTAATTTACTTTTAATAAAAAGTTGTTTGGAAGCTGTGAAAAAATATTTTATACCTTCCAAGGCTTTGAAGATTATCTTGTGTTAACAAGGCAGCAAGTCTTTCAAATAACTTGTTCTCTTCAAGTGATAAAGAAATTACCCTAATCACTAAACAAATTAGCCTTCAAGCCCTATATTCCTTAGTAAAATTTAAAATCACTGAAAAACTGATAGTGACTTCTTTATATCTTTCCAGTCCAGGCTAAAGTCCTATGTGAATAATTGTGAAAACAGGCTCACTTTATTTTGTTTAGAGAATAAAAAGTAAGTATGCTTTCATGTATCTGAATTTTATTAGAATTTTCAAATAAAAGGAATTTTCAAATAAAAGGAAATTCACCACATCTTTGAATATTCAATCAGTTACATAGCATTTTTGATACGTAGTCACTTGAAGATTTCATTTAGGTTGTTAAAAACTAAAATTCAACTAAATAAATGTAAAGATCTAATTGACTTTATTCAATGATTCATGAATCTGGCAGCATCTCATCTAGCAAACAGAAGAGAGCTACAAAGAGCTCTACAAAATGGAATGATTTTATAGACAGAAGGAGGGTGGGACAAGGAAGTTAAGAGTGACTTTAGGCAAGCTCACCTGCCATGAGAAGGCAAGGGGTGGGTTCAGGAAGATGATATTATTAGTGCTGATCAGGAAATTCCAGATTGATTGGATTAAAGTTCCATCTGGAACAGGCTGAAACCGCAATTAGCTAAGGTACTAAGTCTTGATGGGGTTTATCATAAGTGACTCCATTTTGGCTGTTTCTTTTTAACAAGGTAAATACACCTCAGGCAAACCAGTCCAAACTAAGAAGATTTCTGCATTTTATGAGTTCAGTTTTTTCCCCCACAGTGAATAATTCACCAACATTGTTAATACCAGCAGAAAACCTGAACATGATGATATATAATCTATAATATTTCATAAACTTAGGAAATAAAATTAAAAACATGTTATTTTCTGCTTTTCTAAGTAAGGAACTCTTCAGTCTAACTTGGACCCAACAAGAAACTAATAACGGACTACATTAATTTTATCAAAGGCCTAATTTCAGTTGCTAATAGTCACTAATAAAAGGAACAAGCTAGTACCTCCTAACAAACCCTCATACCGTCCAGCCTAGAATTTATATATAAATAGATGTAAATAAGTTGAGAAACAAAGAATTTTTAAAATGATAAAAATAAAAATAAAAAAATTTAAAAGCCTGATTAAAATCATGCCAAAGGGGAGGCAGCCTGGGTAGTTCAATTGATTAAGCCTCCCACTCTTGATTTCATTTTTTTCTTTATTTTCTTTTATTTTTTTTTCAATATATGAAATTTATTGTCAAATTGGTTTCCATACAACACCCAGTGCTCATCCCAAAAGGTGCCCTCCTCAATACCCATCACCCACCCTCCCCTCCCTCCCACACCCCATCAACCCTCAGTTCTCAGTTTTTAAGAGTCTCTTATGCTTTGGCTCTCTCCCACTCTAACCTCTTTTTTGTTTTTTCCTTCCCCTCCCCCTGGGTTTCTGTTAAGTTTCTCAGGATCCACATAAGAGTGAAAACATATGGTATCTTTCTCTGTATGGCTTATTTCACTTAGCATAACACTCTCCAGTTCCATCCATGTTGCTACAAAGGGCCATATTTCATTCTTTCTCATTGCCACATAGTACTCCATTGTATATAAACCACAATTTCTTTATCCATTCATCAGTTGATGGACATTTAAGCTCTTTCCATAATTTGGCTATTGTTGAAAGTGCTGCTATAAACATTGGGGTACAAGTGCCCCTATGCATCAGTACTCCTATATCCCTTGGGTAAATTCCTAGCAGTGCTATTGCTGGGTCATAGGGTAGGTCTATTTTTAATTTTTTGAGGAACCTCCACACTGTTTTCCAGAGTGGCTGCACCAATTTGCATTCCCACAACAGTGCAAGAGAGTTCCCGTTTCTCCACATCCTCACCAGCATCTATAGTCTCCTGATTTGTTCATTTTGGACACTCTGGCGCGCCACTCTTGATTTCAACTCAGGTCATGACGGTGCAGAGCCTGCTTGGGATTCTCTCTCTACCCACCCTCCCCCCCCCACTCATGCTCACACACACGTGCATTCTGTTTCTCCTACTGTTTCTCAAAATAAACTTAAAAAAAAAATCATGCCAAAGGGAATGTAAGTCTTTAGATCATAAGAGGGAGCTGAAAGATTTCTAATACCATTCTTTCTGTCTATGATAGCTATACTCTTGGAGTATAATCTAATGATAGCTATACTCTTAACTTAGAAATTACTTTTGTTTGAAGAACACAGACTTTTCAGAAGCAAACTTAGGAAAGATAAGTAAATGGAAAAACTAATAGCTCAAGTACCCAAAAAATAACTCCATCGGACAATTTGAGAAAATTAAAGACTATTCCAGTTATTTCTCTAAATTCAGTAGTAATAGGCAGTAGAGAATTACAGTCCAGGACTACCTATTCCAAATAGCTATATGATTTTTAATATCTCTGAGATTCTCCTTAGCTGTCTTTTGATATGAGTTATAAGCCCAAATCCTTTTAATAAGAAAATTGTAAATTAGTACACTTTGAATTTTGTTTTTGATCATTTTAATTAAACACATCAATGCTCTTTCCCTTTAACAGAAAAATAGGGAATGTATTTGGGAAACAAAAGTTTCATGGATATTATGAGACAATTATTTAAGCCTGTTTCAAATCTATGTGGAAATAGGCAAAGCATAAATTTGAATAAATCAATTTATATAAAGCCTATAAGAATGTCAAATATATTGATTTTCTGAAGAGTGTTTCCAAAGCAATATGTTAAAATACCATCTGAGGGACTTCTGGGGAAGGCGGCAAAGTACAAGGACCCTAAGTTCACCTTGCCCCATAGATACAACTAGACAACACTTGCATCAGTGTAAATAACCTGGAAAACAATGCAAACTTCATAACTAAATGTAGAGAAGAGGTCACAGAGGGGAGCTAAATGGATCTACAGGACTGTCTGCAGGAGGGAGGGACACTATGGGCATGGAATGGGGAGAGAAACAAACCCTCATACTGAGAAGCCCACATGGGGAAAATAAATCCACATAACATTTGGCTTTGAAAACCAGAGGGGCTGAATTTCATGAGTTTTACAACCAGTGGGACTTAAAACCTGGAATTTTAGAAATCTGCAGGCTTAGCACTGGGATAGCCAGGAAATTAGAGGAAATGGAATCCCTGCCCTTAAAGAGACAGTACAATACACAGCCCACAGAGATAAAGCATAGAAGCAGCAGTTTGAAAAATGCCTGAGGCATACGGGAGGGATAGTAGTTTATTAATCTCAGAGTGTATCCAGGAGGGATGGATATGTTTGGGAGACTTCTCCAGGAACACAGGAACTGGCAGGCACCATTTCCATCCTCCATCCACCAGCATAAATGCATGATCACTTGTGGGAACCAGCAATGAACCAACACACACTAACATGTTAACACTGCACATCCTTTCCTCCCAACTTTCTGCAGACATGCTCTGCCCAGCCAGGCCAGCCCTAGTCCCAGTGCTATAGGCCCCCTCCCCCAAGAAAACCAGCACAAACCTTGCTAACACCACACCTCCTATCCTGCAAACTTTGCAGATCCAAGCCCTCCAACCGAGTTTGTCTTAGTCCTGGAAGCAGTGGCAAAAGTTCTCCTTTTGCAAAGGACTAGCACACAAACCTTGCTAACACTGTACACCCTACCACCATACATCTGCTCCCTGTAATACGCTCTTGACCTGAGACCATCCAAACTGGTGCCACAAGCCTAGCAGTGTGCAAGCAGACTCAACAGGGGCCAGTACAACTCCAAAGAGACTCCTGCTTTGGGGAGAGGGAAAGATAATCACACACACCAGTCATACCGTGGCCCCAGCAGTGGGATGGAGGCAGACAGCTGGTCTGAATACAGGCCCTCAAGGGACAACAGAGGGAAAGGGACCTGCATTTTGGTGCTACTGCATCTCTGGAAAACGCCTGCTCTGACTCAACTGAAAACAAGGCAAACCCAGACTGGCCCAATACCAAACACTTCTCACAATAAGCCAGAGAGCCACTGCAGACAACTGGACTGAAGGAAAACACAGCCCAACCACAATAGCAGGGCACATACCACACACATAGGAAACACCCCTGAATCAAAAGGTTCCAGTGAACAGGGGACACTGCACTGCAGGGCACCACAAGATCTCTTCTTTACAAGGCCACTACAGGGCACCTGGTTGGCTCGGTTGAGCATCCAGCTCTTGATTTTGGCTCAGGTCATGATCCCACAGTTTGTGAGATTGAGCCCCACACAGATAGTATAGAGCCTGCTTTGGATTCTCTCTCTCTCTAAGTAAATGTTTTTTTTTTAAATCCACTACTTTCAAGAGCAAGAGATGTAGCTGACTTTTGAAACACATAGAAACAGACACAGAGAGTTAGACAAAATGAAGAGACAACATAAAAAAAACAGGACATCACAGCAAGACAGCTAAATGAAATAGACATAAGTAATATGCCTGATGGGGAATTTAATGATCATAAAAATAGTATACTTGAGAAAAAAGTAGAGGACATCAGTGAGATCCTTAAGGATATTTTTTTAGGAGAATCAGAGTTGAAGAAAACAATAAATGAAAATACACTAGATGGAATAAATAATACATAAAGTAGAAGAATGAATCAGTGACCTGGAAGACAGAATAATGGAAAGCAATTAAGCTGAGCAAGTGAGAGGGGGGGAAATATGCAAAATAAGAATGGACTTAGAGAACTAAGTGACTCCATCAAGCATAACATTTGCAATACAAGGGCTCCAGAAGGAGAAGAGAGAGAAGGGGGATGGGGCATAATGTTTAATAACAGTGGAAAATTTCTTAAATCTGTAGAAGGAAATAATTCCAGCCCTAGGAGGCACAGAGAGACCCCAACAAAACCCAAGGAGGTCACACCAAAACATAGCAATTAAAATGGCAAAAAGCAGTAATAGAGAATTTTTAAAGCAGCAACAGAAAATAAAAGTGACATACATAGGAAACCCCATAAGGCTATCAGGTAATTTTTTAGTAGAAACTTTAAAAGCCAGAAAAGTATGATGTATTCAAAGGGCCGAAAGGAGAAAGAAGAAAAAAAAAAACAAAAAAAAAAAACAAAAAAAAACACTGTAGCCAAGAACATTCTATTCAGCAAGACTGTTATTAAGAATAGGAGATAGGGGGCGCCTGGGTGGCGCAGTCGGTTAAGCGTCCGACTTCAGCCAGGTCACGATCTCACGGTCCGTGAGTTCGAGCCCCGCGTCAGGCTCTGGGCTGATGGCTCGGAGCCTGGAGCCTGTTTCCGATTCTGTGTCTCCCTCTCTCTCTATCCCTCCCCCGTTCATGCTCTGTCTCTCTGTCCCAAAAATAAATAAAAAAACGTTGGAAAAAAAAAAAAAAAGAATAGGAGATATAAATAGCTTCACAAACAAACAAAAGTTTAAGGAATTCATGACCACTAAACCAGCCCTAAGAGAAATGTTAAAGGGGACTCTTTGGAAAGGAAAGGCCAGGGGTATTTGGGTGGCCTAGTCTGATGAGTGTCCAACTCTTGATTTCATCTTAGGTCATGATCCCAGGGTCGTGGGATCAAGCCCAACATCAGGCTCCATGTTTAACATGGAGTCTGCTTAACATTCTCTCTCTCTTCCCCCTCGTCTGTCCCACTCCCTTGCTTGCTTTCTCTAAAATAAAAAAAAAAGAAAGGTAATATCATAATTAAGAGAAAATAGGAAGCACAAAAGCAGTAAAAATAAGTATAACTGTAAAAAATTAGCCAAGGAACTCGCATAATAGAAGAATGTAAGGCATGACACTATATACCTAAAATGGGGGAGGGGGGAAAGGAATAAAAAATGGATTCAAAATTAAGTTACCATCAATTTAATATAGATTTCTATATGCCAAAAATGTAATACACAAACTAGATAGTGACCACAAATCAAAAACAAGTAATAGACATGGAAAAATAAAGAGAAAGGAATGCAAGAATATAATAAAACTACAAACACAACCACAAAACAGGTAACAAAATGTCAATAAATAACTATCAACAATTTATTTGAATATAAGTAAACTGATCCAATCAAAAGACATAGGGTGATGGAATGGATTTAAAAAAAAAAAAACACATCTATATGCTGCCTATAACAGATTTACTTCAGGCCTAAAGACACATGCAGATTGAAAGTGAAGGGGTGGTGAAACATTTATCATGTAAATGGATGTCAAAAGAAAGCCAGGTAGCAATATTTATATCATAAAAAATAGACTTTCAATCAAACACTGTAACAAGAGACAAAGAAGGACACTATATAATAATAAAAAGAACCCAACAAAAAGATATAAGACCTATAAATATTTATCCACCCAACATGGGAGAAAACAAGTACATAAAGTACCTAATAGCAAACATAAAGTAATTGATAGTGATACAATAATAGTAGGGAACTTTAACATCTTACTTACATCAACAGACAGATCATCCAAACAGAAAGTCAACAAGGAAACAGTGCCTTTTAACAACACATTGGACCAGATGGGTTTAACAGATATATTTAGAAAATATCATCCTAACACAGCACAATACACATTCTTTTCAAGTGCACATGGAACATTCTCCAGAATCAATCACATTTTTAGGTCACTGAACAATTCGCAACAAAATCAAAGAGATTTAAGTTATATATCTTTTCTGATCACAACATTGTGAAACTAGAAACCAACCACAAGAAAATATATGAAAAGAGCACAAATACACAGATATTAAATAACATTCTACTAAATAATTAATGGGCCAATCAAGAAATCAAAGAGGAAATAAAAAAATACATGGAGACAAATGAAAACACAATGATATAAATCTTTGGGATGTAACCAAAGCTGTTCTAAAAGAAAAGTTGATAGAAATGCAGGCTTACCTCAAGAAGCATGAAAAATCTTAAGTAAACAACCCCACCTTACACCTAAAGGACTAGAAAAAGAAGAACAAATAAAACCCAAAACAGTAGGAGGAAGTAATAAAAAATTAAGTAGTAATAAATGATATAGAAACTAAAACAAAAACATAAAAACAATAAAACAGATCAATAAAGCCGAGTTCTGGTTCTTTGAAAAGATCAACCAAATTGATAACCTTTAGCCAGGCTCATCAAAAAAGGAGAGAAAGAACTCAAATAGACCAAATCAGAAATGAAAGAAGAGAATTGGGAGAAATCATATGCCAACAAATTGGACAACTTAGAAGAAATAGATAATTTAGATAATAGATAAATTCCTAGAAACATATCAGCTCCAAAACTCAAATCAGGAAAAAATAGAAAATTTGAATAGACTGATTACTAGCAAGAAAATTGAATTACTAATCAAAAAACTCTCAACAAACAACAGTCCAGGACAAGATGGTTTCACAAATGAATTCTACCTAACATGTAAAGAAAAATTAAGGGGCACCTGGGTGGCTCAGTCAGTTGAGCATCTGACTCTTGATTTCAGCTCAGATTATGATCTCAGGGTCATAGGATCAAGCCCCATGTCAGACTCCATGCTGAGCTTGGAGCATGCTTAAGATTGTCTCTCTCTCTCTCTCTCTCTCCCTCCCTCCCTCCCTCCCTCCCTCCGTGTGTGTGTGTGTGTGTGTGTGTGTGTGTGTGTGTGTGTATCTCCCTCTGGCCCTCTCCATTTGTGCACTCTCTCTCTACAAAAAAAAAAAAAAAAAAAGAGTTAATACATATTGTTTTTAAACTATTGCAAAAAATAATAGAGGAGGGAAGTTCCAAATTCATTCTGTGAGGCCAGTATTACCCTGGTACCAAAACCTCGTAAAGACACTACAAAAGAAAAAGAAAAAGAAAAAGAAAAAGAAAAAGAAAAAGAAAAAGAAGAGAGAACTACAGGCCAATATATCTGATGAACATAGATGCAAAAATCCTCAACTAAATATTATCAAACAAAAACCAAAAATATATTTAAAAAATCACCCACCACGATCAAGTGAGATTTATTCCTGGGATGCAAGGGTGTTTCAATATTCGCAAATCAGCATAGTACATCACATCAATAAGAGAAAGGATAAAAACTATATGATAATTTCAGTAGATGTATAAAAAGCATTTGACAAAGTACATTTTTGCATGACAAAACCTCAACAAAGTAGGTTTAGAGGGAATATAACTCAACATCATAAAGACCATCTATGAAAAACTCACAGTTAATATCAAACCAAATGGTGAAAACAATGAGCTTTTCCCCTGAGTTCAGGAACAGGCAAGGATGTCCATTCTCTCCAGTTTTACTCAACATATCCCTGGAAGTCCTAGCCACAGCAATTAGACAACAAAAAGAAATAAAAGTGATCCAAATTGCTAAGAAAGAAGTAAAATTTTACCTATTTGTGGATGACATGATACTATATATAGAAAATCCTAAACACTGCACTGAAAACACAGAACTGATAAATGAATTCAGTAAGATTACAGAATACAAAATCAATGTACAGAAATCTTTTGCATGTCTATACACTATTAATAAAGCAGCAGAAAGAGAAACTAAGAAAACATTTTAATTTATAACTGCACCAAAAGGAAAGAAAAACCTAGGAATAAGCTTAGCCAAGGAGGTGAAAG
The DNA here is from genome assembly GCF_028749965.1 of Puma concolor. Taxonomy (NCBI): domain Eukaryota; kingdom Metazoa; phylum Chordata; class Mammalia; order Carnivora; family Felidae; genus Puma; species Puma concolor. Next base: position 103,890,383 of record NC_141670.1, on the reverse strand, counting down.
ACTTTTATTTTAAAAACTATAAAACACTGATGAAAGAAATTGAAGATAACACAAATGGAAAGATATTCCATGCTCTTGTATTGAAAGAACAAATATTGTTAAAATGTTTGTACTACACAAAGTAGTCTATAGGTTTAATGCAATACCTATCAAAATACCAACAGCATTATTCACGGAACTAGAATAAACAATCCTACAATTCATATAGAACCACAAAAGACCCAAAGAGCCAAAGCAATCTTGAAAAAGAAAAAGAAGGAGGTATCACAATTCCAGATTTCAAGTTATACTACAAAGCTGTAGTAATCAAGTCAGTATAGTACTGGCAAAAGAAATGATACAGATCGATGGAACAGAATGGAGAGCCCAGAAACAAACCCATGATTCTATGGTCAGTTAATCTTCAACAAAGAAGGAAAGAATATGCAATGGGAAAAAAACAGTCTCTTTAGCAAACGACCTTTGGAAAACTGCAGTTACATGCAAAAGAATGAAACTGTACCACTTTCTTATATACTACACAAAAATAAAATGTATTAAGGACCTACAGTGAGGCCTGAAATCATAAAAGTCCTGGAAAAGACCACAGGGAGTAATTTCTCTGATATCAGGCACAGCACATTTGTCTAGATATGTTTCCTGAAGCAAGGGAGACAAAAACAAAAATAAACTATTGGGACTATGTCAAAATAAAAACCTTCTATACAGCAAAGGAAACAGTCATAAAGCTAAAAGATAAGCTATTGAATGGGAGAAGATATTTGCAAATGACATATCTGATTAGGGGTTAGTATTCCATATATATGAAGAACTTATACAACTCCATATCAAGAAAACCAAATAATCCAATTTAGAAATGGGCAGAAGATGTGAACAGACATTTTTCCAGAGAAGACATACAGATGGACAACAGATACATGAAAAGATGCTCAATATCACTTATCAGAGAAATATAAATCAAAACCACAATTATATATTACCTCAACCCTGTCAGAATGGCTAGAATCAAAAACATAAGAAACAAGTATTGGTGTGGATGTGGAGAAAAAGGAACCCTCATGCACTGTTGATGGGAATGCAAACTGGTACAGTCACAGTGGAAGGCAGCATGAATATTCCTCAAAAAACTAAAAATAGAACTACCATATGATTCAGTAATTACATTACTGGGTATTTTCCCAAAGAATATGAAAATACTAATTCTAAAGGATATATGCACCCCTGTGTTTATTGTAGCCTTACTTATAACAGCCAAGATATGGAAGCATCCCAAGTTTCCATTAGTAGACAAACGGATAAAGAAGACATGGTGGGGGCACCTGGGTGGCTCAGTCGGTTAAGCGTCCGACTTCGGCTAGGGTCATGATCTTGCGGTCTGTGAGTTTGAGCCCTGCATCTGGCTCAGTGCTGACGGCTCAGAGCCTGGAGCCTGTTTCAGATTCTGTGTCTCCCTCTCTCTCTGACCCTCCCCCGTTTATGCTCTGTCTCTCTGTCTCAAAAATAAATTAAAACATTACAAAAATATTGAAAAAGACGCGGTGTATGTGTGTGTATATGGTATGTATATGGTATTATACACACACACACACACACACACACAATGGAATATTGAACCATAAAAAAGAATGAAATCTTACCATTTGCAATAACATGGGTGGACCTAGAGAGTATAATGTTAAGCAAAATAAGTCAGAGAAAGACAAATACCATATGATTTCCCTCATATTTGGAATTTAAGGAGAAAAAACAAATGAACAAAGGGAAAAAGAGACAAACCAAAAAATAGACTCAAGTATAGAGAACAAACAGGTGGTTACCAGAGGGGAGGTGGGTGGGGGTGAAAATAGGTGAAGGGAAATAAGGGTACACTTCTCTTGATGAGCACTGAGTAATATTTAGAATTGTTGAATCACTATATTGTACACTTGGAACTAATATAACATTATGTTAACTATACTGGAATTAAAATTTTTAAAAATTTAAAAATCTGAAATCAGTGCCTCTAGACTCTGACTAGCTATCTCCTCACACATTTTACCTTTTTTTTTTTTTTAACCTATTTCTAAAAAAACATGTTATTGTAGAGGTCTCCAATCTGGTTAACAAAATTGAGCACATTAAATGTTCTAATTTATCTGACTTATCTTACTAAGGATAATAAAACAGTTAAGTCAATAATAATTAAATCTCTCTTCCTATATCACCAGGTCTTTAGGAAAACATAGCCATAGGAAAGCTAAGAAAGAAGGATCAAGAACAGCTAGTGTTCAGTGCCAGATTGCTCACTGAGTATGTATTCACACAGAGGATATTCTATAAAAGATCTGATGGAGGCCTGTTCACAGGATCTAGCTGCTGTGATTGACTCCACATCTGTTCAATTCTGATGATGCCTTGAGTCATAACTGTACACTTCCCACCCTCATACATTAGGTAACCATGTCAGCAAACACGCTGCAGAAGGAAACAGTAACAAATCATATTCGTATTCTATATCCCTTCCAAGAGAAAGATATTCCGCTATTATAGAAACCCTTCCCGGCTTAAGCATTAGAAATGAATTACTCCAGATATACATGAATATTTAACTGAAATGAAGTACAGGTATGAAAATAGCCCCAAGAGCTACTCATGGAATTACACAGCCATTACCAACCAAGGAACCTATCCTCTCTAGCTGTTTTTGGTACGGAATTTTTAATTTCTCTTTCTCTTGAACTTTCCACCCACCTGTTTCATTCTGTTTTTTTTCTTTTGTGGATTGAAGTTTTCTGTTATTTTCATGTACATGCTGAGGGAACCTTCTATGACTCGTAAATGTCTGAGATACCTAGTTTCTTTCGCTTTCAATTTCAAATTCACTAGTGATACAATTCAATAAAGCAGCTAGCATCAGGCATTCATCTCTGGTCCAATAATTTATGGTCATAGAAATAGGGTTTCATAATGCATAATGGCAGCTAGAACTCATCTGTAGGTTAGCAGTAGCTCATAAATAATGGATGTTTTATGTGGGAAGACAACCCAGAAAAGTATATACTGAGACACAGAAACCTGCGTCAGTGTGAAATTTTAGGCTTACTTACTTACAGTTAAAAAATTTAAGATGATAATACCATGTAGTATTGTCTTATAGGCTGATATAAATATCTGATTTACATATTTATGTCTATATCAATTGATCTAGGTAGGAATACCTATGTGATCTATACTAGTTATATATTATCTATATCCACCAATTGATCTATATAGAGATATATACTAGATAGATATATCTAGTATAAATATCTATACAGATATGTCAATAGATAACATATATCTAATATAGATCATATCACAGTTGCTTCAAGTTCATTTCTTTTTCCAGTTAAACCAATTCCAAGGACCCATTGAGAGGATTCTTTGTGGTAATCCTGTAGTGGGTGACTACTACCACCCCAGAGGAAAGAAAAGCCAATTATATATGCAAGGACTGGCAATGGCAGTGTCAGGCAACCTTGAAGCACTTGATTCAGCTTGGTAGCTGATAATCGTGGTGCCCTCTTAGGAAGCATCCTTGCTTGGCTTGATCATTATCACAGAGATACAGAGCTTGAAGTAGCAGAGTAAGAGTTTTAAAGAAGCTTGGAAAGAACTACAATGTACCGGGTGCTACCCAGTGCAAATAGAAATGTAAAGAGCCCCTTCTATGCGGGCATGCATCTAATTCAGGACAAAATCACTTAGAAGAAGAAGAAGCTCTTCCATCAAGCTTTACATCATACAGTACATAAGGTGAACATATCAAGTGACTTTCTACTTGAAGGCTCTTTTGAGCAACACTTGCTGGATATAATTTCTGAAGAATCAAGTAAAACTATTATGCAGTCCATATTTTGCCTTTGGTCCACAAGAATGATTCTTCAGAGAAAATTTTGTGACATTTGTTATTTAAGTTGAAATATACCACATGTCAAAATTAAAATAAATATGAATATTTGATATTAATCAAAATTAAAGGCATATAAATATATCAGTAATCATATTACATGCAAATGAAATAAAACTCCAAGACAAAGTTTGCCAAGCTGGGTTTAAAAAAAAAAAGGCATGTGTGGGTTATACAACTAGATTACAGGCTCTATCCATCAGGAAGAGCTAACAATTATAAATGTCTATGTGCCGAATATGGGAGCCCCAAATATATAAAACAATTACTCACAAACATAAGCAACCTTATTGATAAGAATGTGATAATTGCAGGGGACTTTAATACTCCACTTACAACAATGGATAGATCATCTAGACACACTGTCAGTAAAGAAACAAGGGCCCTGAATGACACATTGGGTCAAATGGACTTGACAGATATATTTAGAACTCTGCATCCCAAAGCAACAGAATATACTTTCTTCTCGAGTGCACATGGAACCTTCTCCAAGATAGATCACATAATGAGTCACAAAACAGCCCTTCATAAGTATACAAGAATTGAGATCATACCATGCACACTTTCAGACCACAATGCTATAAAGCTTGAAATCAACCACAGGAAAAATTCTGGAAAACCTCCAAAAGCATGGAGGCTAAAGAACACCCTACTAAAGAATGAATGGGTCAACCAGGCAATTAGAGAAGAAAATTAAAAATATATGGAAACAAATGAAAATGAAAATACAACAATCCAAACGCTTTGGGATGCAGCGAAGGCAGTCCTGAGAGGAAAATACATTGCAATCCAGGCCTATCTCAAGAAACAAGAAAAATACCAAATACAAAATCTAACAGCACACCTAAAGGAACTAGTAGAACAGCAAAGACACCCCAAACCCAGCAGAAGAAGAGAAATAATAAAAATCAGAGCAGAAATAAATAATATAGAATCTAAAAATATGGTAGAGCAGATCAACGAAACCAAGAGTTGGTTTTTTGAAAAAATAAACAAAATTGACAAACCTCTAGGCAGTTTTCTCAAAAAGAAAAGGGAGAGGATCCAAATAGATAACATCATGAATGAAAATGGAATTATGACAACCAAGCCCTCAGAAATACAAGCCATTATCAGGGAATACTATGAAAAATTATATGCCAACAAACTGGACAACCTGGAAGAAATGGACAAATTTCTAAGTACCCACACACTTCCAAAACTCAAACAGGAAGAAATAGAAAGCTTGAACAGACCCTTAACCAGTGAAGAAATTGAATCAGTTATCAAAAATCTCCCAACAAATAAGAGTCCAGGACCAGATGGCTTCCCAGGGGAATTCTACCAGACGTTTAAAGCAGAGATAATACCTATCCTTCTCAAGCTATTCCAAAAAATAGAAAGGGAAGGAAAACTCCCAGACTCATTCTATGAAGCCAGCATTACTTTGATTCCTAAACCAGACAGAGACCCAGTAAAAAAAGAGAACTACAGGCCAATATCCCTGATGAATATGGATGCAAAAATTCTCAATAAGATACTAGCAAATCGAATTCAACAGCATAAAAAGATTATTCACTAAAATCAAGTGGGATTCATTCCTGTGCTACAGGACTGGTTCAACATTCACAAATCAATCAATGTGATACATATTAATAAAAGAAAAGATAAGAACCATATGATCCTGTCAATAGATGCAGAAAAAGCATTTGACAAAATTCAGCATCCTTTCTTAATAAAAACCCTTGAGAAAGTCGGGATAGAAGGAACATACTTAAAGATCATAAAAGCCATTTATGAAAATCCCAGAACTAATATCATCCTCAATGGGGAAAAACTGAGAGCTTTCTCCCTGCGATCAGGAACATGACAGGGATGTCCACTCTCACCGCTGTGGTTTAACATAGTGTTGGAAGTGCTAGCATCAGCAATCAAACAACAAAGGAAATCAAAGGCATCAAAATTTACAACAATGAAGTTAAGCTTTCACTTTTTGCAGATGACATGATATTATACATGGAAAATCTGATAGACTCCACTAAAAGTCTGCTAGAACTGATACATGAATTCAGCAAAGTTGCAGGATACAAAATCAATGTACAGAAATCAGTTGCATTCTTATACACTAATAATGAAGCAACAGAAAGACAAATAAAGAAACTGATCCCATTCACAATTGCACCAAGAAGCATAAAACACCTAGGAATAAACCAAAGATGTAAAAGATCTGTACGCTGAAAACTATAGAAAGCTTATGAAGGAAATTGAAGATCATATAAAGAAATGGAAAAAATTCCATGCTCATGGATTGGAAGAATAAATATTGTCAAAATGTCAATACTACCCAAAGCTATCTACACATTCAATGCAATCCCAATCAAAATTGCACCAGCATTCTTCTCGAAACTAGGGCAAGCAATCCTAAAACTTGTTTGGAACCACAAAAGGCCCCGAATACCAAAAGTGATTTTGAAGAAGACCAAAGCAGGAGGCATCACAATTCCAGACTTTAGCCTCTACTACAAAGCTGTAATCATCAAGACAGCATGGTATTGGCACAAAAACAGACACACATACCAATGGAATACAATAGAAACCCCAGAACCAGACCCACAAATGTATGGCCAACTAATCTTTGACAAAGCAGGAAAGAATATCCAATGGAAAAAAGACAGTCTCCTTTACAAATGGTGCTGACAGAACTGGACAGCAACATGCAGAAGGATGAAACTAGACCACTTTATTACACCATTCACAAAAACAAACTCAAAATGGATAAAGGACCTGAATGTGAGACAGGAAACCATCAAAACCCTAGAGGAGAAATCAGGAAAAGACCTCTCTGACCTCAGCCATAGCAATTTCTTATTCGACACATCTCCAAAGGCAAGGGAATTAAAAGCAAAAATGAACTATTGGGACCTCATGAAGATAAAAAGCTTCTGCACAGCAAAGGAAACAACCAACAAAACTAAAAGGCAACCAATGGAATGGGAAAAGATATTTGCAAATGACATATCGGACAAAGGGCTAGTATCCAAAATCTATAAAGAGCTCACCAAACTCCCCACCCAAAAAATAAATAACCCAGTGAAGAAATTGGGCAGAAAACATGAATAGACACTTCTCTAAAGAAGACATCCAGATGGCCAACAGGCACATGAAAAGATGCTCAAAGGCGCTCCTCATCAAGGAAATACAAATCAAAACCACGCTCAGATATCACCTCACGCCAGTCAGAGTGACTAAAATGAACAAATCAGGAGACTATAGATGCTGGCAAGGATGTGGAGAAACAGGAACCCCTTGCACTGTTGGTGGGAATGCAAACTGGTGCAGCCGCTCTGGAAAGCAGTGTGGAGGTTCCTCAAAAAATTAAAAATAGATCTACCCTATGACTCAGCAATAGCACTGCTAGAAATTTACCCAAGGGATACAGGAGGGCTGATGCATAGGGGCACTTGTACCCCAATGTTTATAGCAGCACTTTCAACAATAGCCAAATTATGGGAAGAGCCTAAATGTCCATTAACTGATGAATGGATAAAGAAATTGTGGTTTATATACACAATGGAATATTACATGGCAATGAGAAAGAATGAAACCTGGCCTTTTGTAGCAACGTGGATGGTACTGAAGAGTGTTATGCTATGTGAAATAAGTCATACAAAGAAAGACAGATACCATATGTATTCACTCCTCTCTGGATCCTGAGAAAGTTAACAGAAGACCATGTGGGAGGGGAAGGAAAAAAAATGGTTAGAGAGGGTGGGAGCCAAAACATAAGACTCTTAAAAACAGAGAACAAACTGAGGGTTGACGGGGGGATGGGAGAGAAGAGAGGGTAGGTGAGGGGTGTTGAGAGGGCACCTGTTGGGATGAGCACTGAGTGTTGTATATAAATCAATTTGACAATAAATTTCATTTTCAAAAAAAATTAATAAAATGCATACAATAAATAGTATAAAATTGGAGAAGTTAAAATAGAATAAAAAATACATTTCCAAAAAAATTAAAAATTAGTAAAATATTTTTTTAATTTTATATGAAAATGGAAAATATTTTTTTCTTTCTGTATCCAAGAATAAGAAAAAAAAAAGAAAACAAAAAATTAATAGATGGACCAGCAAACAGAATGAAATCTAAATGAAATTGCAACCCTTAGAAGTCAAACTATGAAGCACTTTAGAATCTGTACACTAAGGAGGTGGAGAGACTTGTGGTCCTCCTCTAAGGCTTGGTTGGCACAGTTGGACAGGGCTTAGTATAATGGCTCTGCTCTCCACCCGGTGGTGCTGCTTAGCTTACTGGGGTGGAATGGTGGGGTGCGCATATGCTTATCTGTGCATGCACATGAGAGGTGAAAATGGCTTCATCTAGCTTCCCAGGCTCTAGCATCAGAACTCTGCTCTACACAACCAGAAATCAAGCACTCCTCCTTTGTCTCTGGCTTTTGTCCACTCCTCACTTCTACACTGTCCTCATCCAAGCTGTCAACTTGACATGTAGCACCTCCCTACCAAATTTTATCCCAGGTGGGGCTGTTTCCAAACCCCTCACATCTGAGGGCCCTGCAGCTTGGATCTGCCCCAACCCTCTGGAGGAGGGTCTCCCGAAGCTATGGCCACATGCCAGCTTGCCCCCAGGAACATTCCTGTGATCATGCTGCTGTAGAGGCTCAGAGAATGTTACTAGATGCTGGCTTGCACCAGAATAAGTTCATCTGATCATGTAGCAGCAGTGTTGTAGGGATTATGGTAAATCACAACACACAACCCATGTCAGGTTTCACCGCACCCTGGAATTTTTGTTCCAATACCAGCAGTCATGTTCTCTGGGGCCTGCTGGGACCTTTGTCCATGGGGAAGCCCTATGGCCTCTACCAAATTCCCTCCTAACAGGGTGGCAGGGGAACTGCTTCTCCCTGTGGGTCCCGCAGACCCAAGCACCCCTCAGACCTTGCTGCTTGCTCCTGGTGATTTGCCCTTCCCACCAGAGCACCACCAGGTATCAGACTGCAGAATTTATGATGCCACTTTGCTGTTTGTAGAGTCCTAATTATATTGAACCTCTCTCCTTTTTTCTTTCTCCCTTTACTGTTCAGGCACTTGTGGGTACTTCCACTCTTTCTCTTTCTCTCCTGCCATTTTCAGGGCAAGTGCTTTTCCTATACTCTCCCCCTTTCTCTATCCTCTCTCTGCAAATACCACTCCCTACCCTCCATGGCTTCTCTCTCCCCCAATTCACATTTCCTCATCATGTACCTGCTGAGTTCTGTGGCTTAAGTTATGCAGATTGTTGTGCTAATCCTCAGATCAATTTTCTAGGTGTGCAAAATGCCTTGATGCTGATCTAGCTGCATTTGAGGGATGAGAGAAGCAGAGAACTTCCATGCTGCTCTGCTATCTTGCCCCCCCCTCTGAAAATCTTACGCATGCTCCATGCTCAGTATGGATCCTGACATGGGACTTGATCCCATTACCCTCAGATCATAACCTGAGCCCAAATCAAGAGTCCTATGCTCAAATGACTGAGCCACCCAGGCACCAGTAAGCATTCTTTAATAAGAATAAAAACTTCAAGGCATTGAAACATATCTGGTATTTATTTGAAATTAATACAAAAATTTAAGGGGCGCCTGGGTGGCACAGTCGGTTAAGCGTCCGACTTCAGCCAGGTCACGATCTCGCGGTCCGTGAGTTCGAGCCCCGCATCAGGCTCTGGGCTGATGGCTCAGAGCCTGGAGCCTGTTTCCGATTCTGTGTCTCCCTCTCTCTCTGCCCCTCCCCCGTTCATGCTCTGTCTCTCTCTGTCCCAAAAATAAATAAACGTTGAAAAAAAATTAAAAAAAAAATTTAAAATATATACTAGAAAATCACCTCATTATTTTGAAAACAGGTACATAAAAGGAAAGAATCAACCATTCTCTTTTATATACCTTTGTCTTTTATATAAAGCCCATATACAAGCATATTTTACTGCACTTCACTTTATTGTACTTTGTAGATTTTATGGTTTGTGTGTGTGTGTTTGCTTTGTTTTGTTTATAAATTAAAGGTTTGTGACAACCCTGCATTAAGCAAGTCTGTTGGCACCATTTTTCCAATCTTTGCTCACTTCATGTTTCTGTGTCACATTTTGGTACTTCTTTGGTAATATTTAAACCTTTTCATTATTATTATATTTGTTATGGTGATTTGTGATCAGTCATCTTTGATGTTATTATTGTAATTGTTTTAGGGTACCACAAATATGGCCATATAACATGGTGACTTGACTAGACAAATGTTATATGTGTTGTGCCTGCTCATCAGCCATCCTTCCCTGTTTCTCTCCCTATCCTTAAACCTGTCTTTTCCTAGAGACACAATATTGAAATTAGACTAATTAATAACCCTAAAATGGCCTCTAATTATTTAATTAAAAGAAAGAGTCACACATTTTTCTTTAAATCAAAAGCTAGAAATGATTAAGCTTAGTGAGGAAGGCATGTCCAATGCTGAAAAAAACTAAAAGCTAGTCCTCCTGTGTCAGTCAGCCAAGTTGTTGATGCAAAGGAAAGGTTCTCAAAGGAAATTAGAAGTGCTACTCCAGTAAACACTCTAATGATAAGGAAGTAAAACAGCCTTCCTGCTAATACAGAGAGAGTTTTAGTGGTCTGGATAGAGAATGTAATCAGCCACAACATTCCCTTAAACTAAGGCCTAATCCAGAGCGTCTGTAACTCCCTCCAATTTTATGAATGCTGATTGAGGTGAGAAAGCTGCAGAAGAAAAGTCTGAGACTTGCTGAGGTTGGTTCATGATATTTGAGGAAAGAAGCTATGTCTATAACAGAAAGTGCAAGATGAAGCAACAAATGGTGATGTAGAAGCTACAGCAAGTTATCTAGAAGATCTAGCCAAAATAATAAATGAAAGTAGCTACACTAAAGAACAGATTTTCAATGTACATGAAACTGTTCTACTGGAAGATGATGCCATCTAGAACTTTCATAATTAGAGAGAAGTCAATGCCTGTCTTCAAAGCTTCAAAGGACAGGCTGACTTTTTGTTAGGGGTTAATGCAACTGGTTGCTCATTTAACATTTCAAAAATCTGTGGGCTCTTGAGAATTATGTTAAATCTACTCTACCTGTGCTCTACCAATGAAACAACAAAGCCTAGATGACAACAAATCTATATACAACATAGTTTACTGAATATTCTAAGCCCACCCGTTTTGAAACCTACTGCTCAGGAAAAAAAAGTCCTTTCAAAATATGACCACTACTGACAATACACCTGGTCACTCCTCTGATGGAGAGGCACAATGAGTTTAGTGTTGTCATGCCTGCTAACACAACACCCATTATGCACCCAGGGATAAGGAGTAACTTTAAGTTTAAAGTCTTATTATTTAAGAAATACATTTCACAAGGTTGTAGCTGCCAAAGATAGTGATTCCTCTGGTGGGTCTGGGAAAAAGTAAATGGAAAACCTTCTAGAAAGGATTCATCATTCTAAATGCCATTAAAAACATTTGTGATTCATGGGAAGAGGTCAAAATATCAACATTAGCAGGAGTTTAGAAGAAGTTGATTCTAACTTTCATGGATGATTTTGAGGGATTCAAGACTTCACTAGAGAAAGTAACTGCAGATATTGTGGAAATAGCAAAAGAACAAGAATTAGAAATGGAGTATGAAGATGTGACTGAATTGATGCAAGCTCATGGTAAAATGTCTACAGAGGAGGAGTTGCTTCTTATAAATGAGCAAAGGAAATGGTTTCTTGAGATGGAACCTACTCCTGGAGAAGAGGTTATGAAGACTGTTGGAATGACAACTGACAACAAAGGATATAAAATATTACATAAGCTTAATTGACAAAGTAGCAGCATGGTTTGAGAGAATTGGTTCCAATTTTGAAAAAAGTTCTGTAGATAAAATGGCATCAAACATCATCATATGCCACAGAGAAATTATTTGTGAAAGGAAAAGTTAATCAATGTAGCAAACTTTATTGTCTCATTTTGAGAAATTTCCACAGCCACCCTGACCTTCAGCAACAACCCTGCTTAGTCAGCCACAGTCGACATCAAGACAAAACTCTCCACAAGCAAAAAGATTATGACTTTCTGAAAGCTCAGATGATGATCAGCATTTTTCAGCAATAAAGTATTTTTTAATTAAGGTGTGTACATTCTTTTTTTTTTTTACATAATGCTGTTGCACACCCAATAAGCAACAGTATAATGTACATATAGCTTTTATATGCACTGGGAAACCAAAAAATTCACTTGACACATTGTGGTATTTGCTTTATTGCGGTGGCCTGAAACTAAACCTGCAGCATCTCCAAGTTATGCCAGTATCAGAGTAAACAAAAAGTTAATAAAAATTTCTCTTTCAACTGATAAAGATTAAATAATAAAACTTGAATATCATCATTTTGAACCTCTAATGAATATGATCATTAATGGCTAAAATTTGCAAAAAGAGTGATGAAATACTATATACTTCCTGAAGGAAGTATAGACCACCAACTGAAACATAGCCTTGCAAGAACAAGGAACAGAATCTGAATCTAATCAGTTTAGAGAAATTCAAGGGACAAAGAAATATATTCAACTACATGAGGTGGATGCAATCAATAAACATCAGATCATGAGAAACTTCTAGGAACAAAAAACTTAGTTTCTTCAAAAACAAAAACATTGCAAGTAAAAAAAAAAAACAAGATGTAGGAAAAACATAGATTAAAAGAGACTTAAGATATTTATCAACAAAATATATGTGAACCTAATTTGGATCCCAGTTCAAACATTTACGCAATATATACATATATATAACTGGAGAAATAGGAACACTGATTGGCTATTTGAGAGTATTAGGAAATTAAATTTTTAAAAAACTAACATATTTGTAGATGAAATTATATCACATCTTAAATTTGCTTCAAAATAATTTAGAAGGATTGTGGGTGGGGTAAAGCTAAAACAAAATTGTCCATTTATTGGTAGCTACTGAAGCTGGATGATGAAGCCATCAGTTCACTATACAGTTCTCTCCTCTATATATGTTTGGAAATTTCCATATTAAAAGTTAGTCATAAGAAAAGAAATGGTCATAATTCAACAATAGAACTTGGGGAACCCAATGCACAGTTGACTTTGTCAGTTTTGTAGATGTTTGGACTTCATGAACCAGCTTAAACTAGTGCCAAAGTAAATAGTTAAATAGAGAAACTTACTGTGAAAAAAAGGATGAGAAGGGCAAGACAGGACAAAATACACTGCAAAATGCAGCATAGACACATACCAAGCAGAAGAACAAAAGATGGCTACAGGAGACTGAACAGGATGTTCAAGGATCTTGGAATAAATAAGCTCTTGGTAAATAGAATTTCTTACCCTGTAATAAGGGAATAGAAAGACCCTATGTCTTTTCAACATTCAGGGACTAATCACCTAAAGGCATTAGAGTTTTGCTAAGTGCTGTGGAAACAAGATCACAAAATAACCTCTGCCTGCAGAATGGAAGTAGGAAAGACACTACCACCACTTTAAGAGACATACAGTAAGTGCAAAGCATCATAACAACTCAGAGAATAAAGTAATGAAGTTTTGCCAGAAGAGTGAAGACTGTTTCAAAGCAATAGTTGAGCTGTTCTTAAAGAATCAGAAATTCACCAGAATGATAGAGATGAAGAACTGTGTATAACTTCTCATTTATTCAGGTTAAAATATTTTTAAGTGAAGTAGGTAAAGTATACAATTTTCCAATATACAAATTTTGTTTAAAAACATGTCATAATATTTCATGTACATAGTAAAAATGCAAGCGGTAAATAAGACCATAAAAAAAAAGTAAAATGTTGTTATGTGGTGCCCTATATACTACTCAGTTTCCAGAGGTCACCACTTTACACTATTTCTGTTTTAGGTTTTTTTGGTAGATTCTCAGTAACTCTAAAATGTTACTGATATTTCTGCTTATTGATATATCAACTTTAAAACATATTAGTTCATTTCCTACTGTGAAATGTGAATTAGCTCACTTAAAATTCTATTCACTTATTGGCTATGTTCTTTTAAGTATTGTTTTCATAATACTTTAATGATTGTAACATATACCCTCATCTTATTACACTCAACCCTAAATTAGTAAGTCCTTTTATCACTTCCTAAACAGTTTAAGAACCTTAAAACAGTTTAACTCCACTTACCGCCACCCTTGATTTTTGTACTATTATTATATATTGTATTTCTACATGTGTTAAATGTATGAAACATTATTCTTATTGTTTAAAGCCATCCATAGCATTGTATTTATAAAAATACTTACCCTTTTTGATGCTCTTTCTTCTTTCATGAATCTCTATGGTTCCATCTAGGATATTTTCCTTCTGCCTGAGTAACTTCCTTGTAAGAGCAAGTCAGCCAGAAACAAATATTTTTTTCTCTATATATACCTCACTTTTGAAAAGTATTTTCACAAGGAATAGAATTATAAGTTGGCAGTTATTTTCAACATGTTAAAGACGACAATTTATTGTATTCTAGCTTAATTGTCTCTGTTTAAAATTCAGTTGACATCTTAAATTCTTTTTTAAGTTTATTTATATGTTTTGAGAGACAGCGTACACGAGCAGGGGAGGGGCAGAGAGAATGGGAGAGAAAATTTTAGGCAGGCTCTGTGCTGTCAGTGAAGAGCCCCACATGGGGCTCCATCTCACAAACCATGAGATCATGACCTGAGCTGAAATCAAGAGTCAGATGCTTAACCAACTGAGCCACCCAGGCGCTCCTTAACTATTTCTTCTTTGAAGGTATCTTTTCTTCTACCTTTGGCTTCAGAGATTTTCTCTTTGTTTTTAGAGTTACACTGTGATGTACCTGCCTACAATAATTTATACTTGGGATTTGTAGAGCTTCTTGCTAATTTGATATTTATGTGGAAAATTCTAGGCCAGTTTCTCTTAAACATTGTTATGTCCTATTTTCTCTCTCCTCTCCTTAAGAAGACCTGCTTTTACATGTTGACCTTGACACTGTTTTCTACATCTCTTGTGCTCTTTCCTAAATTGTATATCCCTTTGTACTTTCTATGCTTAAGTCTGGGTTCCTTCCACTGGCCTCTCTTTAAGTTCACAAAACTTCTTTTCTGCTATGTGTAATCTGTTAGTGAATCTATATATTGAATTATTAATTTCAATTTTGATAGTTTTATTCTAGTATTTCTATTTATTCTGTTTTATAGCTTCTGGGTCTCTGTTAATATTCTCCTTATTTCCCCCCCTATTTTCTTGATTACCATAGTATCTGAAACATCTATATTGTTTCTTTCTAGGTTACCAAGTTTTTGGATCTATTCCTTTTATGTATGCATTATAATTTATGAATTGATACAAGACATAGTATATTAAAAATTTCATTAGTTTGATTACATTTTCTACCATTAAGCAGAAAAATTATAAGCATATTTCCCCTAATTTTGTTAAGGACTGGCTTGTTGTTTTGTTAGGACAGGTGTATTTTACTAGTGCCAACCCTGGGTTGAATATTGCCCATTTCCCACCACCAAATTCACGTCTGCCTGGAACCTCAGAATATGAGTTTATTTAGAAATAAGATCTTTGCAGATTTAGTTAATTAAGATATCTTACTTGGCTATAGTGGGCTCTAAATCAAATGAGTTGTGTCCTTATAAGAAGGCCATAAAAAGATACAGACACACAGAGAGGAATGCTATGTGAAAACAGAGGCAGAGATGGATTTTTGGTCTTTAGGCCAAGGAACACTGAGGATTGCCAGCAACCACCCAAAGCCAGAAGAAGCAAAAAAGTATACTCCCACTTCTGAAAAAGCCTAGCCCTGCTGACACCTTGTTTTTAGACTTCTGACATCTGGAAATGTGAAAGAATACATTTTTGTTGTTTCAAGCCACCCAGTTTGTGGTAATATGTTATGGCAGTCTTACAAAACTAATGCATGCCCTAACTTCTATGGGTTGCCCTTCAGTAGATCAAATCAAAGCCTGAGGTTTTTATGGAGGTTACCCTTCCTAGGGTTCTCTTGCCCCAGCGCTATGTGGCTGCTAAGATATTTGCCTGGGGCTTTAGCTTCTTAGTTACTACTTTCTACTGCAGTTACTTAGAGTCTTGCCCTTCACCTGCACAATTTAAGAGTTGGAGAATGTTCTGAGAGAAGACTCCACAGATACTTTGAGGCTTTCTTTCCTGTGCTGCTAGCCTTATTAGGATTTTGCTCCTCAAGTCCTATGTACTCTGACAGTACCAAACTCCAACCTCTTCGTTTTAACCTGGTGGGATTGAAGTTTTCTCTTAGGACTTTATTCTCCCACACTGTTAATTAGCCCATGTACCCAGGTAAAATCTTTGGAGTTCAGTATGGAAATATAAATTCAACAAACAGATGGTTGACAGAAGGGTGGGGAGTGTGGGGTTGGGCCAAATGGTGAAGGGGAGAGGGAGATACAGTCTTCCAGTTATGGAACGAATAAGTCATAGGACTAAAAGGCACAGCATAAGGAATACAGTCAATGATATTGTAATAGCAATTTAACAGGACAGATGGTAGTTACACCTGTAGTGCACATAGCATATACACTTGTTGAATCACTATGTCATACATTTGAAACTATTATAACATTGTGTATCACCTATACTGAAATTTCAAAAAAAGAAATATTCAAAATTATTTTTCCTCAGTACTTTGGAGGCATTAGCCCACTATTTTATAGTTTCCTGACATGAAATTTTGTGCAAAAAACAAACAAACAAACAGTGCTTTGGCAGCACATACACTAAAATTGAAATGATACAGAGAAGATTAGCATGGCCCCTGTGCAAGGATGACATGCAAATTCATGAAGTATTCCATATTTTTAACCTTTATTAAAAATATTTTTCTTCAATTTTTCCTACTATATTTTTTACTTTTGTGTAAATTTTTTTAATTCTATTTTACTTCCTTTATTTAATTTTAGTCTACTTCAGTGTATTCATTTTTCCAAATTTTTAAATAATTTCTTTTTTTCCTTTTTTTCCCTTTTTTTTCTCTAATCTATCAAGCCACTTTCAACATCTAGATCAAAACACACCTGGGATCTAGCATCATTTATTCGATTTTTGTCTACATGTGTATTTGTTTTTAACTTTTTAATTTTAATTTTTTTTTAATTTTAATTTATTAATTTTAATTTTTCCAGCTCATTAACTCCTTTTCTCTCTTCAAAATGATGAAACGAAGAAATTTACCCCAAAAGAAAGAGCAGGAAGAAAGGACAGCCAGGGACTTAACCAACACAGATACAAGCAAGATGTCTGAACCAGAATTTAGAATCACGATAATAAGAATACTAGCTGGAGTCGAAAATAGATTAGAATCCCTTTCTGTGGAGATAAAAGAAGTAAAAGCTAGTCAGGACAAAATTAAAAAATGCTATAACTGAGCTGCAATCTCGAATGGAGGCCATGGCAGCAAGGATGGATGAGGCAGAACAGAGAATGAGTGATATAGGGGACAAACTTATGGAGAATAATGAAGCAGAAAGAAAAAAGGAGATTTAGGCAAAAGAACACAATTTAAGAATTAGAGAAATCAGTGACTCATTAAAAAGGAACAACAGGGGCGCATGGGTGGCGCAGTCGGTTAAGCATCCGACTTCAGCCAGGTCACGATCTCGCGGTCCGGGAGTTCGAGCCCCGCGTCAGGCTCTGGGCTGATGGCTCAGAGCCTGGAGCCTGTTTCCGATTCTGTGTCTCCCTCTCTCTCTGCCCCTCCCCCGTTCATGCTCTGTCTCTCTCTGTCCCAAAAATAAATAAATAAACGTTTAAAAAAAAAAAAGGAACAACATCAGAATCATACGGGTCCCAGAAGAGGAAGAGAGAGAAATAGGAATAGAAAGGTTATGTGAGGAAATCATAGCAGAAAACATTCCTAGCCTGGGGGAAAGACACAGACATCAAAATCCAGGAAGCCCAGAGGACTCCCATTGGAGTCAATAAAAACTGACCATCATCAAGGCATATCATAGTCAAATTCACAAAATACTCAGGCAAGAAGAGAATCATGAAAGCAGCAAGGGAAAAAAAGTCCTTAACCTACAAAGGAAGACAGATCAGGTTCACAGCAGACCTATCCACAGAAACTTGGCAGACCAGAAAGGAGTGGCAGGATATATTCACTGTGCAGCCAAGAATTCTCTATCCAGCAAGGCTCTCATTCAAAATAGAAGGAGAGATAAAAACTTTCCCAGACAAACAAAATTTAAAGGAGTTTGTGGCCACTAAACCAGCCCTGCAAGAAATTTTAAGGGGGATTCTCTGAGCGGAGAAAAGATTAAAATAAATAAATAAATAAATTAATTAATTAATTAATTAATTAATTAAATAAATAAATAGCAAAAGCAATGAAGACTAGAAAGGATCAGAGAACACCACCAGAAACTCCAACTTTACAAGCAACATAATGGCAATAAATTCATATCACTCAGTACTCACTCTAAACGTCAATGAACTCAATGCTCCAATCAAAAGACATAGGGTAACAGAATGGATAAGAGAACAAGACCCATCTATATTGTGTTTACAAGAGACCCACTTTAGACTGAAAGACACCTTCAGATTGAAAGGGGATGGGGAATCATCTATCATGCTAATGGTCAACAAAAGAAACACGGAGTAGCCATACTTATATCAGACAATCTAGACGTTTAAATAAAGATAGCATCAAGAGGTGAAGTATCAAAAAGCATTATGTCATAATTAAGGAGTCTACTCACCAACAAGACCTAACAATTGTAAACATTTATGCACCAAATGTGAAAGGACACAAATATATAAATCAATTTATCACAAACATAAAGAAACTCATCAATAGTAATACAATAATAGTGGGGGACTTCAACACCCCACTCACAGCAGTGGACATATCATCTAATCAAAAAATTAACAAGGAAATAATGTCTTTGAATGACACACTGGACCAGATGGACTTAACAGATATATTCAGAACATATCATCCTAAAGCAACAGAATATACATTCTTTTCCAGTGCACATGGAACGTTCTCCAGAATAGACCACATACTGGAACACAAATCAGCCCTCAGCAAGTACAGAAAGATCAATATCATCCCATGCATATTTTCAGACCACAATGCTATGAAACTTGAAATCAACCACAAGAAAAAATTTGGAAAGACAGCAAACACTTGGAGACTAAAGAACATCCTACTAAAGAATGAATGGGCTAACCAAGAAGTTAAAGAGGAAATTAAAAAGTTCATGGAAGCCAATGAAAATGAAAACACCACACCCAAAACCTCTGGGACACAGCAAAGGCAGTCATAAGAGAAAAGTATATTGCAATCCAGGGCTTCCTAAAGAAGGAAGAAAGACCTCAGATACACAACCTAACCTTACGCCTTAAAGAGCTGAAACAAGAACAGCAAATCAAACCCAAAACCAGCCGAAGACAGGAGATAATAAAGATTAGAGCAGAAATTAATGCTATTGAAATGAAAAAAACAAAAAACAAAACAAAAAAAAAAAGACACTAGAACAGATCAATGAAACCAGAAGCTGGTTCTTTGAAAGAATTAACAAAATTGATAAAACCACGAGCCAGTTTGATCAAGAAGAAAAAGGAAAGAACCCAAAATAATAAAATCAAGAATGAAAGAGGAGAGATTACAACCA
The DNA here is from genome assembly GCF_028749965.1 of Puma concolor. NCBI lineage: Eukaryota > Metazoa > Chordata > Mammalia > Carnivora > Felidae > Puma > Puma concolor. The sequence goes on along the minus strand of NC_141670.1, from coordinate 103,870,771 downwards.
ACACAGCAGAAATAAAAACAATAATAAGAGAATATTATGAGCAATTACATGCCAATAAAATGGGCAAGCTGGAAGAAAGGGACAAATTCCTAGAAATATATACACTACCAAAACTGAAACAGGAAGAAATAAAGAGTTTGAACAGACCCATAATCAGTAAGGAAATTGAATTAGTAATAAAAAATGTTCCAAATAACAAGAGTCCAGGAGCAGATGGCTTTCCAGGGAAATTGTACTAAACATTTAAGGAAGAGTTAACTCCTATTCTTTTGAAGCTGTTCCAAAAAATAGAAATGGAAGGAAAACTTCCAAACTCTTTCTATGAGGCCAGCATTACCTTGATTCCAAAACCAAACAGAGACCTCACAAAAGGGGAGAAATATAGACCAATTTCCCAGATAAACATGGATGCAAAAATCACCAACAAGATATTAGCCAACCAGATCCAACAGTACATTAAAAAAACTATTCACCACAACCAAGTGGGATTTATACCTGGGATTCAGGCCTGGTTCAATATCCACAAAACAAACAATGTGATTCATCACATCAATAAAAGAAAGGAATAACCATATGATCCTCTCAATAGATGCAGAGAAAGCATTTGACAAAATACAGCATCCTTTCTTGATAAAAATCCTCAAGAAATTAGGGATAGAAGTATTATACCTCAAGATCATAACAGCCATGTATGAAAGACCCAAAGCTATTATCATACTCAATGGGGAAAAACTGAGAGCTTTCCCCCTAAGGTCAGGGACAAGACAGGGATGTCCACTCTCACCACTCTTATTCAACATAGTATTGGAAGTCTTAGCCTCTGCAATCAGAAAATACAAAGAAACAAAAGGCATCCAAATTGGCCAGGAAGAGGTCAAACTTCCACTCCTCACAGACGACATGGTACTCTACATGGAAAACCCAAAAGATTCCACCAAAAACCTGCTAGAACTGATTCATGAATTCAGCAAAGTAGCAGGATACAAAATCAATGCACAGAAATCGGTTGCATTCCTATACACCAACAATGAAGCGACAGAAAGAGAAATCAAGGAATCAATCCAATTTACAATTGCACAAAAAACTATAAAATACCTAGGAATCAATCTAACCAAAGAGGTGAAAAATCTAGACACTGAAAACTATAGAAAGCTTATGAAAGAAGTTGAAGAAGACACAAAAAAATGGAAAAAGATTCCACGCTCCTGGATAGGAAGAACAAATATTGTTAAAATGTTGATACTACCCAAAGCAATCTACATATTCAATGCAATCCCTATCAAAATAACACCAGCATTCTTCACAGAGCTAGAACAAACAATCCTAAAATTTATATGGAACCAGAAAAGACCCTGAATAGCCAAAGCAATCTTGAAAAAGAAAACCAAAGCAGGAGGCATCACAATCCCAGACTTCAAGCTACACTACAAAGGTGTAATCCTCAAGACACTATGGTACTGCCACAAGAACAGACACTCAGATCAATGGAACAGACTAGAGAAACCAGAAATGGACCCACAAGCATATGGCCAAAGAATCTTTGACAAAGCAGGAAAGAATATCCAATGGAATAAAGACAGTCTCTTCAGCAAGTGATGCTGGGAAAACTGGACAGACACATACAGATGAATGAACCTGGACCACTTTCTTACACCATACACAAAAATAAACTCAAATAGATTAGTATCCAAAATCTATGAAGAACTTATCAAACTCAACACCCAAAAAACAAATAACCCAGGGAAGAAATGGGCAAAAGTCATGAATAGACACTTCTCCAAAGAAGACCTCCAGATGGCCACCGACACATGAAAAATTGCTCCACATCACTCATAATCAGGGAAATACAAATCAAAACCATGATGAGATACCACCTTACACCTGTCAGAATGGCTAACATTAACAACTCAGGCAACAACAGATGTTGGCGAGGATGCAGAGAAAGAGGATCTCTTTTGCATTGCTGCTGGGAATGAAAGCTGGTGCAGCCACTCTGGAAAACAGTATGGAAGTTTCTCAAAAAATTAAAAATAGAACTACCCCACACCCAGCAATTGCACTACTAGGTATTTATCCAAGGGATACAGGTGTGCTGTTTCGAAGGGACACATGCACCCCCATGTTTATAACAGCACTATCAACAATAGCCAAATATGGAAAGAGCCCAAATGGCCACCGATGGATGAATGGATAAGGAAGATGTGGTATATACATACAATGGAGTATTACTCGGCAATCAAAAAGAATGAAATCTTGACATTTGCAACTACGTAGATGGAACTGGAGGTTATTATGCTAAGCGAAATTAGTCAGAGAAAGACAAATATCATATGACTTCACTTATATGAGGACTTTAAGAGACAAGACAGATGAATGTAAGGAAAGGGAAGCAAAAATAATATGATAACACGAAGAAGAACAAAACATAAGAGACTCTTAAATATGGAGAACAAACAGAGGGTTACTGGAGGGGTTGTGGGAGGGGAGATGGGCTAAAAGGGTAAGGGGCATTAAGGAATCCACTCCTGAAATCATTGTTGCACTATATACTAACTAATATGGATGTAAATTTTAAAAAAGACTAAATAGAAAAAAAAACACCTCTTGTTCTATTCACTCCAGAAACATGCAAAATTTTAGTTTTCTGTCATGTTTTGACATTGATACAGGTTTGTTTAGAAATAGCAGCATTTTTTAATTCATCCTAGCATTTTTTTATTCATCCTGCTCAGTCTTTGATGCATGAAAATTTCAAATAATTTTAATATGCATTTTCTTCTATTCTCTTATCAGTTTTTGTAAGGAAATTTGGATTATTGGTTTAAAATATTAGAACTCCTGGGGGTGCCTGGGTGGCTCAGTCAGTTAAGCATCTGACTTCAGCTCAGGTCGTGATTTCACGGTTCATGAGTTTGAGCCCCACATTGGGCTCTGTGCTGACAGCTCTGAACCTGAAGCCTGCTTCAGATTCTGTGTCTCCCTCTCTCTCTGTTCCTCCTCTGATCATACTCTGTGTGTGTGTGTGTGTCTCTCTCAAAAATAAAAATAAACATTAAAAAAGTTTAAAATATTATAACTCCTGGGTTGATCATCTGTAGCCCTCAAAAATTTTCTCATATTTTCCATCTTTTAAGCCTCTAATTCCATATTCAATAAGACTTCAAATTTTGTTCTAGACTCTACTATATCTATATCTATATCTATATCTATATCTATCTATCTATCTATCTATCTATCTATCTAGATATATCTACTGATATTTATCTATATTTTATTTTGGATAATTTGGTTTTTTTAATTTCCAAAACTTATTTATATTAACTGATCTTTACTCATAGTAGGCTGTTACTATTTTATTTCTCAAATATTCTGAGGCATAATTCTGAACAAAAGAATAAGACACAGTTAAAATACTTGTTTCCAGGAAGGAAAACTCAGACCTAGTTATAGGAGGGAAACTACTGTACAGTTTGAAATTTTACTATGCAGATATATTACTTAATTTTTTAAAATTATCCAATAAATATCTCTCTGAAAATCCTAATTTAAATTATTTGTTTTGTCCTTTGATTTTTTTTTTTCTTTTGGTGGTTGGATCAGGTATTTCATCATTCATCTTGATCTCTCTCATTTGTACTGCTTATTTTCCTCCAACATTTGATATTCCTTGGTAGTCTATTCACAGGTATAAATTAAAGCTATGCTAATTAAGACAGGTAAATGATGTGGATTTCTTCTGCCATTGTTTGAATGTGTCTACCCCCAAAGTACTCTCCCTTGAATGGGAGTGTGACTGTGGCTTGAAGCACATGGACATGACGTATTGATTGAAAGGCTTCCCTTTATGATGGGTAGGTAAAGAAGAATCAGAGAAGATGGACACATAGTAGATTATTTGCCAAAATTACTGCAATCATTTCTCTTTTTGTACCTACACCCTTTGTAACACGGCATTGTAATTTTTCCCACCAAGAAGCAAAGTCAATTTATTTACCCTCTGAATCTGGGCAGAAGTTGTAATTTAATTTGGCCAATAAAATTCAACAGATTTAGTGAGATGCAAATTGCAACTTAGCCCTCTAAAGGCAATGCAAACTTTTGCATATTCACCTGGAAACCTAGCCAACTTCCTGTGAACATTCTAGAATAGCCTGACTCAGGATAAGAGATCAAAAGGACCACTGATGAGTCATCCCAGCCTAGGCCATCTTCATGCACTATGTACCAAAAGACATAAAAACTAACTGTAGATGTATAAATGCACCCAGTCAAAATGAGAAGAACTATCCAGCTGAGTCTATCTCAAATTATCAAACCACATAACCATGAGTTAAATAAATGGTTGCCATTTTAAGCCAAAAATTTGGAAATAGTTTTTTATACAACAATATTTAACTGATATACTTTTCCCACTCACCCCCAAATGCCAGAATAACGAGAATGTTAGTATTATGAGATGCCAATGGCTAAGCCAAAAACCCTAGACTCCAGCACACAAAGCTTTCCATTTCTTTAGAAATCAGGTTTCTTCCCACACTGCCAGTCATTCTGTACATTGTAGGGAGGAACAGGGGTGGACTTTGTCAATCTACTACCCACTTTTTTTTCTCCACTCCTCACTCATTTTCTGGCTACTGACACTAATTTAGTAACGTTTACTCGAATTCCATCAGGAAGATGAGTTCTTATATCCACAGCAGACTTGGTTATGCAAATTCACAATAGAAATCCCCCTTTACTCTTCACTTTGTTAGGAATTTGCTCTCTTTTGAATTTATTTTGCCATTTTAATTTAATTTATATTGGATAATATATCACATCTAAAGAAGATGGTAAAAATATTTACATACAGCTAAAGACTAATAAAATCAAAACCCATGAGTCTATTATAAAGAAATAGAAGATTACTAATACCTTAGAGGCTCCCTATGTGCCTCTTAAATGTATACTCCACTCACCCCTAGGAAATAACAACGATATGATTTTATCTTAATCATTCCCTTGCCTTTGCTTATGGCTTTTACTAACAATGTAAGAATCTCTAAGTAATACATTGCTTAGTTTTTTAAAAAATGAATAAAAATGATAAACCCAGTTGTGTAAAAAAAGGACAATATTGCCACCATTGGATAAAAGCTCTCAGGAGATATATAAGTTGAACTGTGTCTAGGTTGTAATCAAATTTTAGTTTTACTACAATTTTAACATATTTAAAAGTTGCTAAGACTGTAAATTTTTTAATGTTTATTTTTGAGAAAGAGAACGCACAAGCAGAAGAAGGGCAGAGAAAGAGGGAAACAAAGAATCACAAGCAGGCCCTGTGCTGCACAGAGCCTGGCTTGGGGCTCAAACCCACAAACCACAAGATCATGACCTGAGCTAAAATCAATTCAGATGCTCAACTGACTGAACTATCCATGCACCCCTGCTAAGACCATAAACCTCAAGAATTTTCATCCCAAGAAAAAAATTCTGTAATTTTGTATGATGGCAGATGTTAACTGAGCATACTGTGGTAATTATTTTGCAATATATACAAATTTTGAGTGATTGTATAGTGCACCTGAAACTAATATAATGTTGTATGCCAACTATACCTTAATTAAAACATATTTTTCAGCTTTATTGAGAGTTTATCAGCCCTGAGGAATACAATGGGCAAGATAAAGTGAGTTCTGGGAATCCTTGGGCTTCTGCATTTGGGTTATGTGGCAGGATTATAATGAGAACCAAGATTAGACATCTGGCTTAAAGATGGTGAAAAAGAGTAGATTACTCTATATTTATTCCTTCGGGTGCACTATGCCTACCACCAGCCCCCAGTAGGTCAGGCCACAACAATTCTGTTCAGTGAAATGAGTGTCCTCTTGTCAACTGATCCAGGCTATAAGACATGAGGAGGTTACTAGGAATGATATCCATGGCATGGGGGTATTGCTGAAATAGATGAAGGGGGTTAAGAGGTATAAAATTCTAGTTGTAAAATAAATAAATTGCAGAGATAAAAAGTACAGCATAAGGAATACAGTCAATAATATTGCAGTAACATTGTATGATGACTGATGGTGACTAATGGTGAGTACTGAGTAATGTATACAATTGTTGAATCAATATGTTGTACACCTGACATATAACACTAATAGAACACTGTATGTCAACTATTCTTCAATAAAAAAAGTAAAAGACAAATTAAAGAAAAGAAATGACATCTACACTGCTCAAGACATACCTAGTACAGATTAAAAGTGGGGTCAGGATCATCTGAACTTTGTCTTCAGCTTAAAGAGATATACAATGAATAAAAGATTTTTAAGGTAATACAATGGCAGTGAGAATATCAATGATGACAGCCTTCAATAAATTCATCTCCGGGTCAGACCTCTCTCAAACTCCTGACTCATACCCTTCTTGGCAATGCAACTTAGATTTCTAATGGATATCTGAAAATCAGCGTTGAAGATAAATTTCTAACCTCACCTCCCCACCCACAGAATCTTCTCCAAATGCAGCTTTCTCCATTTAAGTTGATAGTAACCCCATCCTTCCAGGTGCTCTTACAGAACTTTTAACTCATCCTTAATTCCTTTTCCTCACCTACTACATCCAAGTCATCAGGAAATCCTTTTGGCTCCACCTTCAAAATATACCAGAATCCAACCAATTCTACTACCTTCACGGCCACCATCCTAGTACAGGACACATTTTCTCTCACCTGGATTATTGCTGAAGTCTCCCAGTTGGTCTCTCTGGTTTTCCCCTTGTGCCTTACAGTCTATTCTCAACCATTCACATTGAAGCAGCGTGATCAAAAAGATGGACATGTTTATTTCTTTATTCACCAACTGTACACTGAGCCCCTACTATGTATCACTCTGCTAGGTACTTGCCATGTATCAGTGAACAAAGCAGACAAAGACATATGTGCCCTCATGGGGTTTATGTTCTATTGTCAGGGAGAGGAAAACAAACAATAAACAGTAAGCAAGTAAATTATATTAACATGTAGTCCTTTTAAAATTTAAGTCAAATCATGTGACTTGTCTGCCCAGAGGCTTCCAAAGTCTTTCTATTTCACACAGGATAATAGTTAATATCTTTACAGTGGCTCACAGTCTCCCCCTTTTCTTCTCTGGCATCCTCAAAATACTTGCAGTTCATGTCATGCTAGTCACCATGGCCTTTTTGCAGTTCCTTAAATGTACCATAATTGTAGACACGCTTCCACTTAAGATATTGTTCTGGCTATTTCTTCAGCCAATATAATTTTATCCCAAATAACTTATTGGCCAAATCCTCACCTCCTTCAAATTGTTACTCAAATTTTGTCTTCTCAATGAGGCCAACACAGACCACCCTACTTAATATTGCAATGCCCCTACCTCCTACCCCAGACACCCAATCTCTTTACACAGTCCTGCTACTTTTTAAATTTTCTCAGAAACACCTTCTAATACATTATATAATTTACTTGCTTACTGTTTATTGCATTTTCCTCTCCCAAACAATAGAACATAAGCCCCATGAGAGTACACATATCTTTGTCTGCTTTGTTCACTGATGCATGCTAAGTATCTAGCAGAATGATAAATAGTAGGGCTTAGGGTAGAGTTGGTGAATAAAGGAATGAATACGTTCATCTCTTGGATCACCCTGTTTCAATGTGGACTGATTGCTCTCTATGTCTGGTATACAACCATATACACAATATCTCAGGATCCTCCTAGAGATTCCTTCTGACTGTTTTCCATATTCCCTTTCTTGGTTTGCTCTCTTATTTAGATAAAGCACATCCCTTTTTAGCTTCTTAATAAAAGGCACGTAAAAGGTACATTTTCAAGAACTTGCATATATGAAAATGTCCTTATTTTATCCTCATTTTGAAATAGTATTTTGGTTATAAATTCTGTATTGGAAATTTTTTTTCAAAATTTTGTCTGCATGCTTACAGTGTTTCTGATATCCAAATCATTTGGCGATATCTAAATCATTTTGATTCCTGGTCTTCTGTATGTGACTTTTTTTTTAATTTGGAAGTTTATAGAATATTTTCTTTATTTCTTTATTTTTTGTTCTCAGTGTTTCAATAATGAAAAACTATGGGCCTTGGTATGTGTGCATTTTCATCCACTTTTCTGGCCTTTTAGTAGAATCTTTCACTCTGGCAATTCATGTGTTTCAGTTCTGGAAGAATTTTTGAATTGTTTTCTTACTGGTATCACCCATTGTTTTACTATCCTCTCTTTTTAGAACTTCTATTATTCATATTTTAGACTTTCTAGATTGAGTTCTACTTTCCTTATGTTGTATGCCCAATTTACTATCTGTTGGTCTTTTTTTAATCTTATTTCTTAAAGATATTCTCAGTATAATCTTCCAACCTTTTATTTAGTTGTTTATTTCTCCTGTTTTTACTCTCAATGAGTTCTCCTTGTTCTCTGAATTTTTCTTTTATATTTCATTCTGTTCTTGTTTCATGCATGTAATATCTTCTGTTATCTATTTGTTAAAGCTTCTTTCTTCTTGCTGAATTGTTTCTTCCCAAGTTGCTTCTTTTGTTGGTTGGTTTGTTTGGGTTTTTATCTTCCATGTTGAAAGCCTTTCCAAGGTATCTGTTAGTCATTGGAAATTCTCTTATGATGAAGAGTGCAAGACTAAAATGCTGCTTGGAATCTGAAATCACATGGGTGGTGTTTGTAGATTTGGGTTATTATTGTAAAGGAATTTGAAATATTTAAATATTTTCTTGGGATGGTCAAATTTCTAAGGGAATTTTTTGGGTTTTTTTTTATCTCTTTCCCAGAGGGTAAAAATATGGCTTGCAACTTTCTGGAAGCAGAGCAGTATTTCTATATTCAGCATTAATTATTAATAAGGTCAGTTAATCCTTCCATTTTGTGAATGAAACTTATTCTCTCTATATAAAGGCCCATATTTTTATACTTTCCCAAGAAAAGAACTCCACCAAGAATAGAACTCCAGACTTCTTCCAGGGTAGGTGGTCAAGGGAAGGTTCTGGTAGTGTTTAGTGGGTACATAAACTAAAGGTTCCAGAAAGAGAGAATTGAAAAACAATGGGTAAAATCATTAATAAAATATTTTTTAATGTTTGTTTATTTTTGAGAGAGAGACAGAGCATGAGTGGGGGAGGGGCAGAGAGAGAGGGAGACACAGAATCCAAAGCAGACTCCAGGCTCTGAGCTGCCAGCATACAGCCAGATGCAGGGCTCAAATTCATGAACTGTGAGATCATGACCTGAGCCGAAGTCGGAAGCTTAACAGACTGAGTCACCCAGGCACTCCATTAATAAAATAATTTAAGAAGAATCCTTCTAGAACTTAAATACATGAGTTACCAGAATTAAAGGCCCCACTGAAAGTCCAGAAAAGTGGATAAAAATAGACTCTGAAACAACTTCCACTCAGGTTTCTTAACTTCAGACCCCAGACCCATCTCTAGTTTCAGAGGTACCTGATACTGCTTTCCTGGGACTTATGAGGATTCTGCAGTGTATCTTGGACTGGTTCTCAGTTATTCCCATAGGTAATATGATTTTGCATTTATTGGGTCTGCTAAATCACTTATTATTTGTATATCTGCTTTCTAACATCCCAAAATTTATGATTTTTTCCTTTCTTTCAGAGTGTAAGGGAAAGTGATTGGGTTAATCATGAGCTCAAACTGCCAGCTTTAACCACAATTAGATATTAAAACTTTAAAAAATATTAATGTTTATTTTTGAGAGAGAGAGAGAGAGAACGAGAGAGAGAGAGGAGCAGAAAGAGGGAGACACGGAATCTGAAGAAGCAGGCTCCAGGCTCTGAACTGTCAGCACAAAGCCCCACATGGGGCTTGAACTCATGGACTGGAAGATCATGACCTGAGCCAAAGTTGGACACTTAAACAACTGAGCCAACCAGGTACCCCAAATCTTTTAAATTGCAATTGTAACCTTTAAGTATTTTTTTTTCCTTTCATCTGTTTCTTTTTTTTTTTATTTATATATGAAATTTATTGTCAATTTATTGTCAAATTGGTTTCCATACAACACCCAGTGCTCATCCCAAAAGGTGCCCTCCTCAGTACCCATCACCCACCCTCTCCTCCCTCCCACCCCCCATCAACCCTTAGTTTGTTCTCAGTTCTCAACAGTCTCTTATGCTTTGGCTCTCTCCCACTCTAACCTCTTTTTTTTTTTTTTTTGTTCCCCTCCCCCATGGGTTTCTCTTAAGTTTCTCAGGATCCACATAAGAGTGAAACCCTATGGTATCTGTCTTTCTCTGTATGGCTTATTTCACTTAGCATCACACTCTCCAGTTCCATCCACGTTGCTACAAAAGGCCATATTTCATTTTTTCTCATTGCCACGTAGTACTCCATTGTGTATATAAACCACAATTTTTTTATCCATTCATCAGTTGATGGACATTTAGGCTCTTTCCATAATTTGGCTATTGTTGAGAGTGCTGCTATGAACATTGGGGTACAAGTGCCCCTATGCATCAGTACTCCTGTGTCCCTTGGATAAATTCCTAGCAGTGCTATTGCTGGGTCATACGGTAGGTCTATTTTTAATTTTCTGAGGAACCTCCACACTGCTTTCCAGAGCGGCTGCACCAATTTGCATTCCCACCAACAGTGCAAGAGGGTTCCCGTTTCTCCACATCCTCTCCAGCATCTATAGTCTCCTGATTTGTTCATTTTGGCCACTCTGACTGGCGTGAGGTGATACCTGAGTGTGGTTTTGATTTGTATTTCCCTGATAAGGAGCGACGCTGAACATCTTTTCATGTGCCTGTTGGCCATCCGGATGTCTTCTTTAGGGAAGTGTTTATTCATGTTTTCTGCCCATTTCTTCACTGGGTTATTTGCTTTTCGGGTGTGGAGTTTGGTGAGCTCTTTATAGATTTTGGATACTAGCCCTTTGTCCGATATGTCATTTGCAAATATCTTTTCCCATTCCGTTGGTTGCCTTTTAGTTTTGTTGGTTGTTTCCTTTGCTGTGCAGACGCTTTTTATCTTCATAAGGTCCCAGTAATTCACTTTTGCTTTTAATTCCCTTGCCTTTGGGGATGTGTCGAGGAAGAGATTGCTACGGCTGAGGTCAGAGAGGTCTTTTCCTGCTTTCTCCTCTAAGGTTTGGATGGTTTCCTGTCTCACATTCAGGTCCTTTATCCATTTTGAGTTTATTTTTGTGAATGGTGTGAGAAAGTGGTCTAGTTTCAACCTTCTGCATGTTGCTGTCCAGTTCTCCCAGCACCATTTGTTAAAGAGACTGTCTTTTTTCCATTGGATGTTCTTTCCTGCTTTGTCAAAGATGAGTTGGCCATACGTTTGTGGGTCTAGTTCTGGGGTTTCTATTCTATTCCATTGGTCTATGTGTCTGTTTTTGTGCCAACTTTTAAGTATTTTGAATTAAGGGCATATATTTTAAAATTTGAGATATAAATTCTAAGAAAGTCCTATGAAGGGGCACCTGGGGGGCTCAGTTGGTTAAGCATCCAACTCTTGATTTCAGCTCAGGTCATGATCTCATGATTTGTGAATTCGAGCCCCGCATCAGGTTCTGCACTGACTCTGGAACCTGCTTGGGATTCTCTCTCTCTTCTCTTTCTATCCCTACCTCACACTCTGTCTGTCTGTCTGTCTCTCAAAATAAATAAATAAACTTCAAAAAGAAAGTGATATGAAAAATATTGAAATACATAATTACACAATATTAAAGATAATTTAGTCACATATACTTCAAAATGTTTATATGAACCTCTGTTTCCAAATTACTTTTTCTAGTTGATATTCTTAATACTCAATGCCAGAGCAAATTCTTTAGGATAAATAGAAAATAGCTAACCTTGACATTGTCATCCTACTATAACATCACTTAGAATATATTTCAGGGTTAAGGGTGGGTCATTCAAGACTGACAAATATACTGATTCTGTTTTAAAATATTCTGGTAGAAGCTACTTAAGTATCTGAATTCATTAAAGTCAAATAAAACAAAAGAGCTTTCAACAATCTATTCTTTTGCTTTTGTAGAAATTTTTCTCACTTTAGAATCACTCATTTGAACTTGAAATTTAATTGTGGAATTATAAAATTGATAAAATGTCTTTTTTTCTGAATTTACTAATGAATATGAAGATACAGCAAAATTTACATTAGATCCTTAAGTGTGTATTTAAAATTTTACATGTTGACCTGCATAGGGTGTTAGTCATATTGTAGTTGCTTAGTATACAATTCATTGCTACAGGAGCAAAATTTATGTGAAAAATTTAAACACTGCTTTTAAATTAAATATCTCTAACACATAGTAGTAGAAGCACATAGTAGTAAGTTGTAAATTATATTCAATATTGCTACAGTAAAAACCAATAACACTTTCAATTGTTAAAAATTATTAAATTGGATCTTTTGGCATTAAATTGGATCAAGTGGCATAAATCATTTCATTTAAATTGAATTTACCCTCAATAATAATATTTGGTTTCTTTTTATAAATTACCTTTATTTTAGTGATGTTGCTTTTTAAAAATGAAAAGGCCAAAATGTTCCTTTGATCACAAAGAAAGTCTTCCATCACTGCTTTAAGGGTATCTTTTTTCTGCAACTACTGTTAAATTACAGTACAATTAAGTAGTGCCTTTACTGAAACCTAAAATTAGTTTTCACAATTATCTTGTTTTCTTACAAGTATCTAGAATTCACAGGAAGACATAATGGTAGGCAATTCATCTCTCAAATCAGTAGCAAAAGTATTTCTCATAGACTGAAGCATTAAAATATTTAACTTATCCTAAGTTGAATACACAACAGAGTGTAAATAAGGCAGGCTCCAAAGCCATTCATTTAACAAATATTTATTGAGCACCTGTGATACACCTGAGGGATACAATGGTGAGTAAAAATACTGTGACCTCAGAGTTTCTAGTCTGTAGTGTAGTGGCCTGTGTTCTGTAAAGCTGTGTTCTATTTGGGGATTTGTTGCTGTTTCATTTAATTTGCCATGTTTTTTGACAATGGATTTTGCCCTCTGGTTTGGCTATGGTATCTGCTGCTCCATTTATATCATATTCTCTGCCCAATTCCTGCCAACATCAGGTTGTGTGTTCTGTGAGCAAGTGACTCATACCAACCTGGATTTAAAACCCAACTCTGCTTGCATGGTGTCACCCTGGGCAAGTCAATTTATTAATCTAAACCTCAGCTGTCTCTTATGAAAAATGAGAATAATATCGCCCATTTCATAGTGTTATTGAGTATAAAAATAATGTCTAAAATATTTAGCACAGTAACACATAGGCCAACTAGTATAATTATAGGTAATGTATTAATTTAGTTTAATACATTAATCTAGTTTAATAATGAACAAAAGCACTATATCTTCTTTTAAAATTAAGGCAAGGATTTTAAAATAATTTGTAAGATAGAAGATAAAGGTTTTATAAAACCTTTAGGTTTTAGATAAAACCTTATCTAAACATAAGGTTTTATTTTTTATTGCAATTTTCCCAATTCTATGATAAAGGACTATCTTGCCTAAAACATTTGGCAATGATATAGAAAGACTTGGGAGGAATATCAGGCACTTGACATCATATATTGATATATATGATATTTATACCTCTTAACTGAATTTATTTTACCCATAATAACTCAGTAACTATAAACCATGTTCCCTAGGACAATTTATTAGGCCATAAAAGATTTTTTCCAACTAATCATGACTAAAGCAGATAGAAAGTACTTACGTAGTGTCTGGTTTATAGTGAATTCGGTCTTAGAGGTTTACAAAAACAATTTTATTTCACACTGACATCATTCCTTTCAAATAGAGAAGGAAGAATTTCAAACTTAATCTCATATGAGACAAATCACAAGTTACAGAGAGCCCAAATGGCTTTGAATATGCTTGAAAAATAATGGGCAGAACCTGATCTCCACCATCATTCCGTGTATTAGACTGTTCCGTCTCCACCAAGGGCATTGAAAATAACATTTTGTAATACAGAGATGCAATTATAACCTAACATTGATTAATAAATTAATTAATTTGCTAGATAAGTATTTACTGAAGTTTTACTATGCACCAAGCACAGCTTAAGACACTTGAAACATAAGGTTCAACAAATTAGGTCCCTGCTCTTGTAGAGCTAATAAGTTTTTAGCGAAGAACAACAAAGTAACCAAGTATATTCATGCACGAGCAGGTTAATTTGAGATGGTGAAAATAGCTATGAAGAAAATAAAACATGGCAATATAGCACAGAGTGGCTGGCAAAGGAATAATGTCAGCAAGACAGCAAAGTAAGAAGCCCTGGACCTCCATTCCTCCTATGAACATACCAATTTAGCAACAATTCATGGACACATTTCCTTCGAGAGAAATCCAGAAACTAATTGAAATTTTCCTTCACCCTTGGCAAACACAAAACCAGAATGAAGCCATCAGGGAAATTCAGGAAATGCTCTGTTCAGAGTTGCCATCCTGGTACAGCACCATATAATCAGGAAGAGATCCCTCAGGTCTCACCTTCCCCCAGAGGAGGGAAGAAATTGGTCATAATGAGGGGGCTCCCCCACAGGACAGGCTTCTGTCTTTCATAAACCAAACAGTCAAAGCAAATAAGAATTAAACAAAGATGCTCTAAAGGAACAAGATAAATCTCCAGGAACAAGATAAAACTCCAGACCATAGTGAAATAAAGTTATATGATTTACATGGCAGAAAATTTTAAATTATTGTAATAAAGATGTTCACTAAGGCCAAGAGAACAATACATGAGCTAAATGAGAATTTCCACAGGGAAGTAGAAAACATTAAAAAGTACTAAACAAATCATGGGGCTGAAGAGTACAATAATGAAACTGTAAAATTCACTAGAGGGGTTCAACATCAGACTAGATGACTAGATCAAGCCAAAAAAAAAAAGAAAAGAAAAGAAAAGAAACTGAAAATTCAAAGATAGGTAATTGGAAATATTCAATTAGAGGGGAAAAAAAGAATGAAAAAAGTGAAGTGTAAGAGATTTATAGGACACCATCATGCATATCAATATGTGCACTGTGGGATTCTCAGAAAGAAGAGAAAGAGAAAGGACCCTTATTCAAAGAAATAATGGTTGGGGCACCTAGATGTCTCAGTCAGTTAAGCATCTGATTATTGGTCTCAGCTCAGGCCATGATCTCATGGTTTGTGAGATCAAGCCCGCCATCGAGCCCCACACTGGCCTCTTCACTGACAGCACAGAATCTACGTGGGATTCTCTCTCTCTGCCTCACCCCCACTTGTGCTCATGCTCGCTCACTCACTCTCGCTCTCTTTCTGTCTCTCAAAATAAATAAACTTAAAAAATGGTTGAAAATTTCCTAAATCTGGGGAAGAAAATGGACACCCAGATGCAAGAATCTCAAAACAAACCAAATAATACATCAAATAAATTTACACCAAGACATTATAATCAAACTGTCAAATGACAGACAAAGAGAAATTTCTGAATGCAGCAAGAGTATTATTCTCTACAAAGGAATCCTCTCCCCATAAGACTACCATTGGATTCTTAAGTAGCAACCTTTCAGGCCAGAAGAGAGTAAGATAATATTTTCAAAGTACTAAAAAAACAAACTGCCAAATGAAAATGCTATAGTGAACAAAATTGTCCTCCAAAAGTGAAAGATAAAGACTTTCCTGGACAAACAAAAGCCGAGGGAGTTTATTACCAGTAGAACTACTTTATAAGAAATGCTAAAGGAAGCTCAAGTTGAAATGAAAAAACACTAAATATATATATGATAGCATGAGAGTGTATGAAACTTATTGGTACAAGTGAAATATATAGACAAATATAGAATGCTGTATAATTGTAACGGCAGTAGGTAAATCACTTTTAATTCTAGTATAAAAGTTAGAATTCAAAAGTATTAAAAAATAACAACTAAAAATATATTAAAATATACAATATGAAAAGATGTAAACTGTGATAACAGTAACTATAAAGGGTGAAGAGGAAGTTAAGGTATAGTTTTCTAATACAATTGAACTTGTTCCTAGCTTAAAATAAAATGTTGCAACTATAAAATATTTTGTGTAAACCCCTAGATAACCACTCACATGAAAATAAAACTATGTAAGTTACACACAAAAAAAGAAAAGGGTATCAAAGCATAACAACACCAAAAATCAACAAAACATAAAGGAATATATCAAGACAGGAAAAGACAGAAAAAGAACTATAAGACTAATGGAAAACAATTTTTAAAATGGCAATAGTAAATGCTTTTTTATCAATAATTAAATGCAAATGTATTAAAATTCCCAATCAAAAGACATGGAGTGGTTGAAGGGATTTAAAGAAAAAAAAATGACCTAACTATATGTCATCAACAAGAAACTTACTTTAAGTTTAAGGACATACATAAGCTTCAAGGGAAGTGGTGAGGAAGAAAAGATAATTATGAAAATAGTAACCAAAAACCAGCACTTGTGGCTATATTGCATCAAACAAAATGTCTGAACTTATGTCTAGATTGTCAAAAACTGTCACAAGAAGAAGAGGAGGACATTATATGATGATAAAAGAATCAATTCACCATGAAGTTATAACAATTTTAAATACTTGTGCCTTAATATAAAGCAAACAGGACAGAACTAAAGAGATAAATAGAAAGTAATACAATAACAACAGGGGATTTCAACATCTCACTTTCTTTTTTTATATATTTTTATTTATTTTGAGAGATAGAGAAAGAGTGAGCAAGTGGGGAAGGGGCAGAGGAGAGAGAGAGAGAAAGAGAGAGAGAGAGAGAGAGAGAGAGAGAGAATCCCAAATAGGCTCCACGCTGTCAGCACAGAGCCTGATGCAGAGCTCAATACCACAAACCATTAGATCATGACCTGAGCCAAAATCAAGAGTCAGACAGTTTACCTACTGAGCCACCCAGGAATCCCAATATCTCACTTTCAATAATAGGTAGAACATCCAGACAGAATATCAATAAGGAAACAGAGGACTGGAACAATACTATAAACCATATGGACATAACATATATGTATAGAACATTCCACCAAATGGTAGCAGAACACACATTCTTCTCATGTGTATACATATCTTTCTATAGACTAGATCACAAGTTTAGGCCAAAACACCTCTTAACAAACTTAAGAATAAAATTATATCAAGTATTTTTTTAATCACAATAGAATGAAACTAGAAATCAATAACAGAAGGAGAACTGGAAAATTCACAAATATGTGGAAATTAAACAGCACACTCTTAAGTAACCATAGAGTCAGAGAAGAAATCAAAATGGAAATTAGAAAATACTTCAAGACAAAAAAAAGGGGGGGACACAATATACCAAAACTTATGAGATGCAGCAAATTACATGCCAACAAACTGGAGAGCCTAGAAGAAATGGATAATTACTAGAAACACAACATGCCAACACTAAGTAATGAAGAAATAGAACATCTGAACAGACCTATCACTAATATAGAGATTGGATCAGTAATCAAAAACTTCCAAAGAAAACTTCAGGACCAGATCACTTCACTGGTAATTTCTACCAGACATTTAAAGAATTAATGCTTTTTTTTCCAAATTCTTCACCAAAACTAAAAAGAACAGAATACTTTCCAAATCATTTTATGAGCTAGAATTACCATGATACCAAAGCCAAAGAAAGACTGCATGAGTAAAGAAAAATGAATCCCAATATCCCTGATGAACGTAGCTGCAAAAATTCTTAACAAAATACTAACAAACTGAATCCTATAGTATGTTAGAAGGATAATTCACCATGACCAAGTGGTATCTATCCTGGGATTCAAGGAAGTTCAACATATGAAAATTAATTAATGCAGTATTACATGTTTAAAAAAAAGGATTAGGGACACCTGGGTGGCTCAGTCAGTTGAGTCTCTGATTTTTGGTTTTGGCTCAGGTCATTATTGCATGGTTTCATGGGTTTGACCCCAAGTTGGGCTCTGCACTAGCAATGCAGAGCCAGCTATACAATCTTTCTTTCCTTCTCTCTTGGCCCCTCCCCCACTCGTTCTATCTCTGTCTGTCTCTCAAAAAAATAAATTTTTAAAAAATAAAATAAAGGATTAAAATCACATGGTCATCTCAATGCAGAAAAAAAAGCCATTTGACAAAGATTCAACAATTTTTCATGATAAAAACTCTCAACAAACTAGAAATAGAAGAAAAGTATCTCAACAAAATAAAAGACATATGAAAACCCCACAATTAACATTATCATCAACATTGAAAAACTGAAAGCTTTTCCTCTAAGACCAGGAATAAGGCAAGAATGCCCATTCTCATCACTTCTATTCAACATAATACTGGAAGTCCTAGCTAGAGTAATTAGTCAAGAAAAAGAAATATGTGTCACCCAAACCAGAAGTAAAACTCTCAGTTTGTAAATGAAATGAATTTTATGTGTAGTATACTTGAAAGACACCACCAAAATCTATTAGAACTAATAAATGAATTCAGTAAAGTAGCAGGATACAAAATCAATATACAAAAATCCACTTGCTTTTCTGTATACTAGCAACAAATTACCTGAAAAAGAAATTAAGAAACTAATCTCATTTAAAATGGCACCAAAAAGAATAAAATACTTTGGTAATAACTTGGCTTAAGGAGAGGAAAGAATTATACACCAAAATCTACAAAACGTTGATTAAAAAAAAAAACAAACAACTAAAAAAGACACAAATGGAAAGACATCTGGTGTTCATGGATTGGAAGACACAATATTTTGTAAGTGTCCATACTACCCAAACAACCTATAGACTCAATGTAATATCTACCACAATCATAATGACATTTTTTACAGAAATAAAAACAATTCTAAAATGTGTATCAATGTGGGGAGGAATTAAAATGATGGAGCAGTATGGGAACCCTGAGCTTGTCTCATCCCTGAAATGCAGCTGAGTCAGGATCAAACCATTTTGAACACCTAGGAAATTAATCTGAGGACTAATGCAACAATCTGAATAACTTGAGTCACAGAACTTGGCAGGTATGCAGTATGGAGAGTTGAATTGGGAGAGAAAAGCCACAGAGCTGAGGAATGTTGGGAGCCATGTTCATGGAGAAAGGACAGAGAAAGAGAAGAGGACAGTGCAGCATCCCATAAGAAAAGAATTCCCCATGAAAGTAGCTGGAGAGAAGAGAGAGAAAGAGTGAAAACGTTCACAGAAGATCAAACAAGAAATCTATTCCCCAAGACTATTGATGAGGAACAAAGAGAGGGTTGCAATACCACCAGTGTATAAATAGTGGAGCACAGAGTCTGAAGGTTCAAAGCTCAGTGCCAGGTGGTGCTCTTGTGGGGAAGTAGTGTGAATCCCTAGGAGCAGGCAGGTCAGTATGAGGGGTCCGTATACCACACAGGGAGAGGCTGTTCCTCTGCTTGAAGTGCACTTGGTGGAGGCCATATAGCTTCCCCAAGGGCACAGGTCCCAGTGGACCCCAGAGAGCAGCCACGTTTTCTGGTATTGGGATAAAGACACCAGAGTGCAGCAAAACCTGGTGCTGGCTATGTGTTGTGACTTACCATAAACTCTGAACCTATGCTACTGTGCAACTGTGTGAACTGTTTTCTGGGGAGAGCTGGAGCTCAGCCATTGCTCAGCAAAACCCTCCACCAAAGAATCGGCATGGGTCCAAGCCATGGGAGTCTCTGAAGTGTGGGGTTTTGAAACACAGTCCCATCTAAAATAAAACTCTGGAGAGAGGTGCCACCTGGAAGGCAGACAGCTTGGACAAGGACAGGGTAGAGGCAGGGAGTGGACAAAGGGCTGAAACAAAGGTTGGGTGCTTGATCACGGGTTGATGAGAGCACAAAGTTCCTGGGTCAGAGACTAGGAAACTCGGTGAAGCCATTTTCACCTCTACTGCACACATGAACAGATCTACCCCAGTAAGGTAAGCAGCACTACCAAGTGGAGAATGGAGCTGTTACACCAAGCCCAGCCCAACTGTACCCTCCAGACACATCACCCAGAATACCAGCACAAACCCCTCCACCGGCTTAGTCTACAGACTACAATGTGCTTCAAAGTCTCAGTTCTAGGGGAAACTGTATTAACTTTATTTGGGTTTCATTCTGCTTGCTGGTTCATTTGTTCATTTTCTTTCCTTCTATTTTTGCTTAAATTGTTTTCTTTTATTCCTTTCTGTCTTTCCTCTTTATTAGAACCAGAAAGAGCAATTTTTTTATTTTTAAAAATTGTTTTAATCTATTTGATTTTCTTTTATTTTATTCTATTTTACTATTTATATTTTTTTAATTTTTACATTTTTTAAACTTTTTTTTCCTTTCCTTTCTCTCTTTTTCTCTATTCTATCAAGCTTCTTTCAACAAGCAGACTGAAACACACCTAGGACGTAGCTTCCTTTATTTTATTTTGTTTTGTTTTGTTTTTAATTTTTATTTTTTACTTTATTAATTTTTTTTCTTCCTCAAAATGAAAAGATGGAAGAATTCACCCAAAAAGAAAGAAGAGGAAGAAATGACGGCCAGGCATTTAATCAACACAGATATAAGTAAGATGTCTGAACTAGAATTTAAAACCACAATTATTAGAATACTAACTGAGGTTGAAAAAGCACAGAATACACCATAGAATCCCTTTCTGTGGAGATAAAAGAACCAAATGTAGTCAGGCAGAAATTAAAAATGCTACAACTCAGATACAATCTCAAATGGATGCCATGATTGCACGGATGGATGAGGCAGAGCAGTGAATAAGTGATACAGAAGATAAAATTATGGAAAATAATGAAGGCAAAAAGTCATAACACAAGACTTAGAGAACTCAGTGACTTATTAAAAAAGAGTATCATTTGTATCATAGGAGTTCCAAAAGATAAAAAGAGAGAAAAATGGACAGAAGTTTTATGTGAGCAAATTATATATGAAAATTTTGCTAATTTCCCTCTCGTCTGTGGGAAGGACACAGACATCAAAAAGAAGCACAGAGAACTCTCATCAAATTCAACAAAAACCAACCATCACCAAAACGTATCATAGTCATATTCACAAAATGCACAGACAAGGAGAGAATTATGAAAGCAGAAATGGGGGGAGAAAAGTCCTTAGCCTATAAAGGAAGACACATCAGGTTCACAGTAGATCTGTCCACATAAACATAGCAGGCCAGAAAGGAGTGTCAGGATATATTCAACATGCTGAATGAGAAAATTATGCAGCCAATAATTATTTGTTCAGCAAGGCTGTCATTAAAAATAGAAGGAGAGATAAAGAGCTTCTCATACAAACAAACAACAAACAAACAAACAGAAAACTAAAGGAGTTTGTGACCACTAAATCAGTCCTGCAAGAAATTTTAAAGGGGACTCTTTGAGTATAGAAAAAACATAATAGGGGCACCTGAGTGGCTCAGTTGGTTAAGCGTCAACTCCTGACTTTGGCTCAGGTCATGATCTCATGGTTTGTGAGTTCAAGCCCTGCATTGAGCTCTGCACTGATAGTGTGCAGCCTGCTTAGAATTGTCTCTCTCTTCCTCTCTCTGCCCCATCCCAGCTTGTGTTCTTTCTCTCTCTCTCAAAATAAATAAATAAACTTTAAAAAAATGAGAGAAAAATAAAATTAAAAAAGACCAAAAGCAGCAAAGAGTAGAAAGGACCAGAAAACATCATCAGAAACACCAACTCTACAGGTTTCACAAAGGCACTAAATTTGTATCTTTCAATAATCACTCTGAATGTAAATGGACTAAATGTTCCAATCAAAAGACACAGAGTATCAGAATTCATGAGAAAATAAGACCCATATATATGCTGCCTACAAGAGACTTATTTTAGACCTAAAGACACCTGCAGATTGAAAGTACAGGGATGGGAAAGCATCTATCATGCTAATGGACATCAAAAGAAAGCCAGAGTAGCCATACTTATATCAAACTAGATTTTAGAATAAAGAATGTAACAAGAGATGAAGAAGGAGATTATATCATAATTAAGGGGTCTACCCAACAAGAAGATCTAACTATGGTAAATATTTGTGCCCCCAACTTTAACACCCAAATATATAAATCAATTAATCACAAACATAAAGAAACTGATTGATAATACTATAATAGTATTGGATTTCAACACCCCACTACAGCAATGGAGAGATAATCTAAACAGAAAATCAACAAGGAAACAATGGCTTTGAATGACACATTGGACAGGATGGACTTAACAAATGTGTGCAAAACATTTCATCCTAAAGCAGCAGAATATACATTCTACTCAAGTGCACATGGAACACTCTCCAGAATATATCACATACTTGGTCACAAATCATTCCTCAACAAGTACAAAAAGATCAAGATCATATCATACATCTTTTTATTTTATTTTTTTAATATTTATTTTTGAGAGACAGAGTGAGACAAAGCACAAGTGGGGGAAGGGCAGAGAGAGGAGACACGGAATCCAAAACAGACTTCAGGCCTTGTGAAAGCATTCAGCACAGAACCTGACGTGGGGCCCAAACACATGAACCATGAGATCATGATCTGAGCTGAAGTCAGACACTCAACCAATGGAGTCATCCAGGTACCCCTTGTGCATATTTTTAGAGCATAATTCTATGAAAGTGGCAATCAACCACAAGAAAAAATTGGGAAAGACCACAAATACTTGGAGATGAACGAACATCCTACTAAAAAAAAAAAAAAAGAAAAAGAAATAGAACATCCTACTAAAGAATGACTGGGTTAACCAAGACATTACAGAGAAAATTAAAAACCACATGGAAGCCAATGAAAATGAAAATACAACAGTCCAAAACCTCTTGGATATGGCAAAGGTGGTCATAATAAGGAAGTATATCCCTATACAGGTCTTCCTAAAGAAGAAAGAAATGTCAAAAATACAAAACCTAACCTTATACGTAAAGGAGGTAGAAAAAAAACTGGAAGAAAAAGGGAAATAATAAAGATTAGACCTGACATCAACAATATCAAAATTAAAAAAAAAAGAAAACAGTGGAACAGATCAATGAAACCAGGAGTGGGTTCTTTGAAAGAATTAACAAAACCGATAACCCCCTAGCCAGATTTATCAAAAAAAAAAAAAAGTAAAGGACTCACATAAATAAAATCACGAATGAAATAAGAGATATAACAACAAACATTGCAGAAATACAAATAACAAGAGAATATTATGAGCAATTATATGTCAAAAAATTGGGCAATCTGAGAAAAAAGGACAAATTCCTAGAAACATGCAAACTACCAAAACTAAAACAGGAATAAATAGAATATTTGAACAGACCCATAACCAGTAAAGAAATTGAATCAGTTATCAAAAATCTCCCAACAAACAAGAGTCCATGGCTGGATGGCTTTCCAGGGGAATTGTACCAAACAGTTAAAGAGTTAACACCTATTCTTTTGAATCTGTTCTAAAATATAGAAATGGAAGGAAAACTTCCAGACTCAATTCTAAGAGGCCAGCATCACCTTGATTCCAAAACCAGACAAAGACCCCACCTAAAAGGAGAACTACAGACCAATTTCCCTGATGAACATGGATGCAAATATTCTCAATAATATACAAGCAAACCAAATCCAACAATACATTAAAAGAATTATTTACCATGATCAAATGGGATTTATTTCTTGGCTGTAGGGCTTGTTCAGTATTCACAAATCAATCAACATTATATATCACATTAATAAAAGAAATGATAAGAGCCACATGGTCCTGTTAACAGATGCAAAAAAAAAAAGGCATATTGACAAAACATAATATGCTTTCTTGAAAAAAAATCATCAAGAAAGTAGGGGTAGAAAGAACATACCTAAACATCATAACGCCATTTATGAAAGGCCTACAGTTAATATCATCCTCAATGGGGAAAAACTGAGAGCTTTTCCCCTAAGGTCAGGAACACGACAGGGATGTCCACTCTCACCACTATTGTTCCACACAGTGTTGGAAATCCTAGCCTCAGAAATCAGACCACACAAAGAAATAAAAGACATTCAAATTGTCAAGGAAGAAGTCAAACTTTCACTCTTCACTGATGACATGATATTCCGCATGGAAAATCCAAAAGACTCCAGCAAAAAACTGCTAGAACTGATACATGAAATCAGCATAGTTGCAGGATATATAATCAATGTACAGAAATATGTGGCGTTTCTATGCATCAACAGTGAAGCAACAGAAAGAGAAATCAAGGAATTGATTCCATTTACAATTGCACCAAAAACCATAAGATATTTAGCAATAAATTTAACCAAAGAGGTAAATACCTTTATGCTGAAAACTAAGAAAGTTTATGAAAGCAATTGAATAAGACACAAAGACATGGAAAAACATTCCATGTTCACTGATTGGAAGAACAAATATTGTGAAAATATCTATACTACCCAAAGCAATCTACACATTCAATGCAATCCCTATCACAATAACACCAGCATTCTTCACAGAGCTAGAATAATCCTAAAATTTGTATGGAACCAGAAAAGACCTGAATACCAAAGCAATCCTTAAAATGAAAACCAAAGCAGGAGGCATCACAATCCCAGACTTCAAGCTGTATTACAAAGCTGTAATCATCAAGACGGTATGGTACTGGTACAAAAACAGACGCATAGATCAATGGAACAGAATAGAGAGACCCAGAATAGAGAATAGAGAACCCAGAAATGGACTCACAAATATATGGCTAACTAATCTTTGACAAAGCGGGAAAGAATATCCAATGGGAAAAAAAGTCTCTTCAGCAAATGGCATGGAGAAAACTGGACAGCAATATTCAGAATAAACCTCAACCACTTTCTTACACCATACACAAAAATAAACTTAAGACTGATGAAAGACCTAAATGTAAGATAGGGAACCATCAAAATCCTAGAGGAGAATACAGGCAGCACCCTCTTTGACCTTGGCCACAGCAACTTCTTACTTGACATGTCTCCTGAGGCAAGGGATACAAAAGCAAAAATGAACTATTGGGACCTCATCAAGATAAAAAGCTTTTGCACAGCAAAGGAAATAATCAACAAAACTAAAAGGCAATTGATGGAATGGGAAAAGATATTTGCAAATGACATATCTGATAAAGGGTTAGTATCCAAAATCTATAGATAACTTATCAGTCTCAACACACTGAGAAAAAAACAAATATCCAGTGAAGAAATGTGCTAAAGACATGAAAAAACACTTTTCCAAAGAAGACATCCAGATGGCAAGCAGACACATGAAAAGACACTCAACATTGCTCATCATAGAAATAAATATCAAAACCACAATGAGATACCACCTCACACCTCTTAGAATGGCTAAAATTAATAACGTAGGCAATGACAGATGTTGGTGAGGAGGTGGAAAAAGAGGAACACTTTTGCACTGCTGGTGGGATTTCAAACTGGTGCAGCCACTCTGGAAAACAGTATGGACGTTCATCAAAAAATTAAAAATAAAACTACTCTACAACCCAACAATTATATATCTAATGGATACAGGAGTGCTGATTCTAAGGGGCACATACCCCCAATGTTCATAGTAGCTGTATCAACATTAGCCAAATTATGGAAAGAGCCCAAATATCCGTCGACTGAAGAATGGATAAAGAGGTGGTATATATATATACAATAGAATATTATTTGGCAATAATAAAATCTTGCCATTTTCAATGGTGTAAGTGGAACAAGAGTGTATTATACTAAGCAAAGTAAGTCAGTCATAGAAAAACAGAGATCATATGATTTCACTCATGTGGAATTTAAGAAACAAAACAGATGAACATAAAGGAAGGGAAGCAAAAATAAGATAAAAACAGAGAGGGAGATAAACCATGAGACTCTTAAATACAGAGAACAAACTGAGGGTAACAGGAGGGGAATTGGGTAAGAGGATGAGCTAAATAGGTGATGGGCGCTAAGGAGGACACATGTTGAGATGAGCACTGCGTGTTATGTATAAGTGATGAATCACTAAATTCTACTACTTAAATAAGTATTATACTATATGTTAACTAAATTTGATTTAAATAAATTAGAAAGTAAGAAATAAAATAAAATAGAAAAATAAATAAAATAATAAAAAATAGTAAAATAAAATAAAATATGCATGGAATCACAAAAGATCCCTAATAGCCAAATAAATTCTGAGAAACAAGAACAAAGCTGGAGTTATCATACTTCCTGATTTTAAATGCATTACAAAGTTATAGTAATCAAAGAAGTGTACTTATGTAAGAAAGACACGTAGTCCAATGAAACAGAACAGAGAGCTCACAATAAATGCATACATACATAGTCAGCTGGTTTGACAATATATAAAGGAAAAAGGATAGTCTCTTCAACATATGGTGTTGAGAAAACTAGATATCCACATGCAAAAGAATGAAACAGATCCTTATACACAGAAATAAACTCAAAATGGATTAAAGACTTAAATATAGGGGCGCCTGGGTGGCGCAGTCGGTTAAGGGTCCGACTTCAGCCAGGTCACGATCTCGCGGTCCGGGAGTTCGAGCCCCGCGTCAGGCTCTGGGCTGATGGCTCAGAGCCTGGAGCCTGTTTCCGATTCTGTGTCTCCCTCTCTCTCTGCCCCTCCCCCGTTCATGCTCTGTCTCTCTCTGTCCCAAAAATAAATAAACGTTGAAAAAAAAATTAAAAAAAAAAAAAAAAGACTTAAATATAAGACCTGAAACTTAAAAATTCCCAGAATAACCTATAGATGGAAAGCTTCATAACATTGGTCTTGGCAATGGTATCTTGAATATGAGATTGAAAGTACAGGCAACAAAAACAAAAATAAGCAACTTGAGCTACATCGAACTAAAAGTGTCTGTATAGCAAAAGAAACAAACAACAGATGAAAATGTACAGATGGGAAAAAATATTTTCAAAGTATATATTCAACAATGGATTAACCTCCAAAATATACAAGGAACTTCTACAACTCAAAAAACAAAAAGTCAATAACTTAAGTAATGGGCTAAGGGCTCAAACAGAGATTTCTCCACAGAAGACAGAAAAATGGCCAGCAAATAAATTAAGAGGTGCTCAACATCATTAATCATCAGGGAAATGTAATCAAAACCACAATGGGATATCACCTCATATCTGTCAAGATGGCTATTGTCCAAAAAAAGACAATGTGTTAACAAGGATGTAGAAAAATTAGAACACTTGCATGCTGTTGTTGGGAATGCAAAATGCTATATATACTTCTATGGAAAACAGTATATACATTCCTCGAAAAATTAAAAATAGAACTACCACCTGATCTAAAAATCCCACTTTTGGGTATTTAGCCAGAAGAACTGAAATCAGGATTTTGAAGCAATATTAGTACTCCATGTTCATAGCAGCACTATTCATAATAGCTAAGATATGGAAATGACCTACATGTCCATTGGCAGATGAAAAGATAAAATATGTGGTATACATGAAATGGAAAATGATTCAGCCTTTTAAAACAGGAAATTCTGTCACATGTGGCAACATGGGTGAACTTGAGGACATTATACTAAGTGAACGTAGTCCATCACATAAAGATAAATAATGCATGAATCAATTTATATAAAATATATAAAATAGTCAAATTTATAGAATTAGTGTAATGGTGGCTTCCAGGGACTAAAAGAGAGAGGGAAATGGGAGATACTAATCAAGGGACACAAAATTTCAGTTAAGTAAGATAAATAAGTTCTATAGACCTGCTGCACAACATTGTACCTACAGTCAACACTAATGTGTTACACTTAAAATTTTGTCAAGAGAGTAGATCTCGTGTTAAGTGTTTTACACTTAACAAAGCGATTGTCAAAAAAAAAAAAAAATGGCTGGCTAGAGAAAACAGGCACATGTAAGAAAGTCAGAGAAAGGACTCTCTGAAGAGATGTTTGAGCTAAGTGGGATCTGAATGAGAAGAGCCAGCCAAGCAAATGTCTGGGAAGAGACTGTTCAAGGCAAGGACATAAATATACAAAAAGATCTCAACATGTTTGAAAATTAAAAAAAATAGGGGTGCCTGGGTGGCGCAGTCGGTTAAGCGTCCGACTTCAGCCAGGTCACGATCTCGCGGTCCGGGAGTTTGAGCCCCGCGTCAGGCTCTGGGCTGATGGCTCAGAGCCTGGAGCCTGTTTCCGATTCTGTGTCTCCCTCTCTCTCTGCCCCTCCCCCGTTCATGCTCTCTCTCTGTCCCAAAAATAAATAAATGTTGAAAAAAAAAAAAAAAAAAAAAAAAAAAAAGAAAATTAAAAAAATAAAAATAAATAAAAGCTAGAATGCCTTTTTCACTAGTACCAGCTGTATTATCCAGGAATACTGTGATCAAGAAGCATGATGGGGCGCCTGGGTGGCGCAGTCGGTTAAGCGTCCGACTTCAGCCAGGTCACGATCTCGCGGTCCGTGAGTTCGAGCCCCGCGTCAGGCTCTGGGCTGATGGCTCGGAGCCTGGAGTCTGTTTCCGATTCTGTGACTCCCTCTCTCTCTGCCCCTCCCCCCTTCATGCTCTGTCTCTCTCTGTCCCAAAAATAAATAAACGTTGAAAAAAAATTAAAAAAAAAAAAAAAAAAAAAAAGAAGCATGATAGGAGATAAAGTCAGAGTAATAAGTGGGAGCTGAATTGTGGAGGGCCTCCTGTTCTACAACAGTGTAAAGCTACTAAAATTTTTTTCACAGGAGAAACTCCAGGTCTGATTTTCATTTTTTAAAAACTACCCAGGCTGCTATGAAAGAGAGAGAATATGTGTGCATGTGTGTGTAGGGGTATGGGTGGATAGGGAGGTGGTATCGAGTAAAAGTGGAGCAGGTTGGGCTCCACTGAAAAGCAGCTGTATTCAGGATATATTTTGGATTTAGACCTCAAAAGATATGTAGATGGATTATGTGATAAGTTAGTTGCCACAAACTTCTTTTATCCCAGTATACATACACCCTTGAAAGGTGAATTTTTTCTCCTCCCATTCAGAAAAGGTATCTATTCACCTCCTTAAATCTGGGCTGGTTTATGACTTGGTTTGACCAATAAGATGTAGAGAAAATAACTTTATGCAAAACTCAAAGCTAGGCCTTAGACATTGCAGATTCCAGTTTGGTTCACTTGAAATGTTTCCATGAGACCCTATATGAGAAAGTCTATTTAGCTTATTACTAAATGAGGAATTATGGAAAAGAGACAAAGTACTTCAACTGACAACCAGCATCAACTCCCAGACATGTAAATAAAGGCTTGTTGCTTCTTGCAGTTCAGCCAGCTTGTCAGCTAAATTAGCCATATAAGTGAACCCAGATGAAACTAGCAAGAGAAGCTCCCAGCTACAACATAGTACTAGGAGTCTTAGTCACAGCAATCAGACAAGAAAAAGAAATAACTACATCCAAATTGGATAAGAAGACATAAAATTTTCACTATTTGCAGATGATACGATACTACATATAGAAAACCCTAAAGACTCTGCCATAAAAAAAAAAAAAAAAAACACTAGCACTAATAAATTCAGTAAGGTGTCAGGATACAAAATCAATGTACAGAAATCCATTGCATTGTTATACACTAATAATGAAGCAGCAGAAAGAGAAATTAAGAAAACAATCCCATTCACAACTGCACCAAAGATAATAAAATACCTAGGAATAAATTTAACCAATCAGGTAAAAGACTTACACTCTGAAAACTGTAAGATACTGATGAAAGAAATTGAAGACAACCCAAACAAATGGAAAGATATTCCACGTTCATAGACTGGAATAACAAATGTTGTCAAAATGTCCATACTACCCAAAGTCATCTACACGTTTAATGCAATCCCTATCAAAATACCAATAGCATTTTTTCACAGAACTAGAACAAACTATACTAAAATTTGTATGTAACCACAAAAGATGTTGAATAGTAAAAGCAGTCTTGAAAAAGAAAAACGAAGCTAGAAGTATCACAATCCCAGAATTCAAGATATACTACAAAGCTATAGTAATCTAAATGGTATGGTACTGGCACAAAAATAGACACATAGGTCAATGGAACAGAATAGAAAGCCCAGAAATACACTCACAATTATATTGTCAATTAATCTTCAAAGCAGGCAAGAATATGCAATGGGAAAAAGATAGTCTTTTCAACAAATGATGTTGGAATAACTGGACAGCTACATGCAAAAGAATAAACCTCAATCGTTTTCTTACACCTTACACAAAAACAAACTCAAAATGGATTAAGGACCTAAATATGAAACCTGAAACCATAAAAATCCTAGAAGAGAGCACAGGCAGTAATTTCTCTGACATTGGCTGTAACATCTTTCTAGATATGTCTCCTGAGGCAAGGGAAATAAAGGAAAAATAAACTATCAGACTACATCAAAATAAAAGTCTTCTGCACAGCAAAGGAAACAACCAACAAAACTAAAACACAACCTATTGAATAGAAGAAGATATTTGCAAATAATATGTCCAATAAGGGGTTAGTATCAAAAATATGTAAATAACTTATATAACTCAACATCAAAAAAAAATCCAAATAAAAACGGGTAGAAGACATAAACAGACATTTCTCCAAAGAAGACATATAGATGGCCAATAGACACATGTAAAGATGCTCATCATCACTAATAATCAGGGAAATACAAATCAAAACTACAATGCGATATCAACTCACACTTGTCAGAATGGCTAAAATCAAAAACACAAGAAACAAGTGTGGGCAAGGATGTGGATAAAAAGGAACCCTCATTCACTGTTGGGGCACAGTGAATTCAAACTGGCACAGCTGCTGTGGAAACAATATGGAGATTCCTTAAAAAATGTTAAATAGAATTAATATATGATCCAGTAATTGCTCTACTAGGTATTTACCCAAAGAATACAAAAACGCTAATTCAAAAGGATAGTACACACTATGTTTATTGCAGCATTGTTTACAATAGCATATTATGAAAGAAGCCCAAGTGTTTATTGATAGATTAATGGATAAAGAAGAAGTGGTATATATATATATATATATATATATATATATATATATGTGTGTGTGTGTGTGTGTATGTATATGTATTGGAATATTGTATTGGAATATGTATTGGAATATTATTCAGCCATAAAAAGAATGAAATCTTGCCTTTTGCAACAACATAGATGGATCTAGGAGGATAAGGCTAAGTGAAGTAAGCCAGTCAGAGAAAGACACATACCACATAATTTCATTCATATGTGGAATTTAAGAAGCAAAGCAAAGATGGAAAAAAGAGACAAATCCCAAAATAGACTATTAACTATAGAGAGCAAACCGTTGGCTACCAAAGGGTAGGTAGATGGGGGGATGGGTGAAATAGGTGAAGGGATTAAGAGTGCACTTGACTTTATGAGCACTGAGTAATATATGGAATTGCTGAATCATATTGCATTCTTGAAATTAATGTAATAGTGTATATTAACTTCAATGAAATTAAAATTTTTAAAAATTGTATTAATTTTTTAATGTTTATTTTAACACTCGTGTTTAGAGCTCCGCTGAAATTAAAATTTTTTTAAATTTTATTAAATTTTTTAATGTTTATTTTAACACTCGTGTTTAGAGCACAAGTTGAGGAGGGTCAGAGAGAAAGGGAGACACAGAATCCAAAGCAGACTCCAGGCTCTGAGCTGTCAACACAAAGCCCGACATGGGGCTCAAACCCACAAACCACGAGATCATGACCTGAGCCAAAGTTGGCACTCAACTGACCTGCCCAGGCACCCCAAAATTAAAAAAAAATTAAAAATAAAAAAGAGAAACTTTCAGCTAACCCATAGAATTATGAGATATAATAATTTTCTTTTTTTTAAGCTACTATATTTTGTGCTATAGTTTGTTATGCCATGGTATGTCACTGAAACAGATGATATCTGGAGCGGGAGAAACAGAAGAATTATAGATAGGTTTTAAATGATTGGCCTCAACATGGTTAAAAAATAGTACACATATTGAGTTGGGGAATACTGAAGGGGAAGAGTTTAGAGGTGAAAACATTAAAATTTTTGTTTTGCCTATATTGAATTTGTAAATGTCTGTTAGCCATGTATTTGATGTGGAGAAGCCAACATTGGGTATAATTTTGAAATCCATCAACATATAAATAGCATTTAAAACCACAGGAATAGATAAAACCCACTTAAAAACCAAGGTGTAGATAGTGAAGAGTATAACTGGGACTCTAAAATATTCAAACTTTTGAAGGTTAAGCAGAAAAGGAAGAACTAAAAAGAACAACAACAAAGGCAGAAAAGCCAGAAAGGAGAATGTAGTCCAATGGAAGCCAAGAGAAGAGAGTATTTCAAGATGAGCATGATCAAACGATGGTAGGAGGCAGCCAAATGACCACAGGATGTGTCAACATGGCAGTCATTGGAAGACATGAGCATCTTCAATGGAGTAAAGACTGCCCTACAGACCACTCTTTTTGGAAGCATTGCCATGCTTTTTAGGAGCAGAGAAATGCAGGAGCCAGAAAAAGCCAGGGAGCCTTAAGTGAAGAAAGTATTATTTGCTTGCTTTATTGTTTTACTGTTTTTTAAATAATTTTTAAACGTTTATTTATTTTTGAGACAGAGAGAGAGCATGAATGGGGGAGAAGCAGGCTCCAGGCTCTCAGCTGTCAGCACAGAGCCCAATGCGGGGCTCAAACTCAAGGACCGTGAGATCATGACCTGAGCTGAAGTCTGACGCTTAACCCACTGAGCCACCCAGGCACCCCGCTTTGTCTTGTTTTTAAACCCTCCTAACCTCTAGTCATGTCATGGAATCATAAAGCCAAAAAGTATCACACTTTCCTGTTATTCTCCTCAATTTACAGATTAAGAAACTAAAGAGACACAGAGAGGGCAATTGTCCTGTGTATAATCCCAAATTAAGCTATTGGCTGAATTGTAATTGACTACTTATAATTTCCATTTGAATATGGACTGGATACTAGATGATATAATGAAACTACTATTACACTTGATCTTAGCCAAAAGGCCGAGAAGCGATGAAACTACTATTAAGTACAGTAAGGGAATGGTGGTTATCTAGGAGAATGTGTTGTCCTTTTTAAAAAATTTTTGTAATGAATTTATACTCCCACCTGCCACTCCCTGCCTCTTGCAAGGACCAATCTGTCCTCTGTATCTTTGAGCTTGATTTTTTTTGTTGGTTTGTTTTTAGATTCTACATATAAGAGAAATCATATGATATTTGTCTTTCTCTGTCTGACTTATTTCACTTAACATAATGCCCTCAAGGTCCACGCACATTGTTGCAAATGGCAACATTTCATTCTTTTTGATGGCTAATATTCTAGTGTGTGTGTGTGTGTGTGTGTGTGTGTGTGTGTATCACACCTTCTCTAGCCATTCATTTATCAATGGACACAGGTTGTTTCCATATCTGAACCATTATAAATAATTCTGCAATAAACATAAGGGTGCATATATCTTTTCAAGATCGTGTTTTCACTTTCTTTGGGTTAATACCCAAAGTGGAATTATTGGATCATGTGGTAGTTCTATCTGTAATTGTTTGAAAAACCTCCATACTGTTTTCCATAGTGGCTGCACCAATATACATTCCTACAATGCGTGAGGATTCCCTTTCCTCCACATCCTTACCAGCTTTTGTTGTCTACTTGGTAATAACCATTGTAACAGGCTCA
This sequence comes from Puma concolor, assembly GCF_028749965.1. Taxonomy (NCBI): domain Eukaryota; kingdom Metazoa; phylum Chordata; class Mammalia; order Carnivora; family Felidae; genus Puma; species Puma concolor. The sequence goes on along the minus strand of NC_141670.1, from coordinate 103,837,107 downwards.
AGGTGATATCTTATTGTGCTTTTGACTTGCATTTCCCTAATGATTAATGATATTGAGAATTTTGTCATGTACCTGTTGACCATCTGCATGTCTTCTTTGGAAACATATCTATTCAACTAATCTGCCAACTTTTTTAACCAGATTTTGTTGTTGTTATTGAGTTATATGAATTTTTTATATATTCTGGATATTAGCCCCTTATCAGATATATGACTTGCCAGTATTTTCTTCCATTCAGTAAAATAGCCTTTTCATTCTGTTGATTTTTTCTTCTGTGTTGAAGCTTTTCAGTATGATATAGTCCAACTTATTTATTTTGCTAGTGTTGCTTTTGCTTTTAGTGGCAGATCCAAAAAATCATTGCCATGACCTATGTCAAGTAGCTCGCTGCCTATGTTTTCTTTTAGATGTTTTATTATTTCAGGTCTTACATTCAAGTCATTAATCCATTTTATTAATTTATGTGTATCATTTAAGACAGAGATCAAGTTTCAGTCTTTTGCATGTAGCTGTCAAATTTTCCCAACACCATTTATTGAACAGATTATCCTTTCCCCATTGTATATTTTTGGCTCTTTTGTTGTAAATTAATTGACCATAATGGGGTACCTGGGTAGTTCAGTTAGTTAAGCATAGGACTCTTGGTTTTGGCTCAGGTCATGATCTCACGTTTCATGAGTTCAAGCCCTGCAACAGGCTCCACATTGACAGTGCCTGTTTGGTATTCTCTCTCTTTCTCTCAAAATAAACTTAAAAATATATAAATTAATTAACTATATATACATGGGTTTATATCTGGGGTCTCAATTCTGTTTCATGGATCTTTGTCTGTTTTATGTCAATACCACACTGTTTTAATTACTTTGGCTTTGTAATATAGTTTGAAACCAGGGAGTGTGATACTTCCAGCTTTGTTCTTCTTCTCAGGGTTATTTTGACTCTTTGGGTTTTTTTTTTTTTTGTGACTCCATACAAATTTTAGGATTACTTGTTATATTTCTTTGCAAAATGCTTTTTGATAGCAATTGCACTGAATTTCAAAAATGCTTTGGGTAACATGAACATTTTAACAATGTTGATTCTTTTAATCCATGAACATGGGCTATCTTTTCACTTATTTGTATTGCTTTCAATTTCTTTCATTAATACCTTATGGTTTCAATATACAGGTCTTTCACATCCTTGGTTAAATTTATTACTAGATATTTTATTCTTTTTGATACTATTGTTAATGGGATTCTTTTATTTTTCTTTCATATAGTTATTGGTGTATAGAAAAACAATATATTATGTGTATTAATTTTGTATTCTGCAACTTTACTGAATTTGTTTATTAGTTACTACAGTTTTTTGATGAAGTCTTTTGAGTTTTCTATATACACTATCATGACATTTGCAAACACAGTTTAACTTCTTCCTTTCCAATTTGGATGTCTCTTATTTCCTTTTCTTGCCTAATTGTTCTGGCTAGTACTTCCAATACTATGTTGAATAGAAGTGGTGAGAATGGGCATCCTTGTCTTGCTCCTAATCTTAAAGGAAAGGCTTCCAGCTTTTCATTGTTGAGTATGTTAGATGTAAGCTTATCATATATGGCTTTTATTATGTTGGGGTAGGTTCTCTTTATGCCCACTTTCTTTTTTTTTTTTATTTTATTTTATTTTATTTTATTTTTTTTTTATATATGAAATTTATTGTCAAATTGGTTTCCATACAACACCCAGTGCTCATCCCAAAACGTGCCCTCCTCAGTACCCATCACCCACCCTCTCCTCCCTCCCACCCCCCATCAACCCTTAGTTTGTTCTCAGTTCTCAACAGTCTCTTATGCTTTGGCTCTCTCCCACTCTAACCTCTTTTTTTTTTTTTTGTTCCCCTCCCCCATGGGTTTCTCTTAAGTTTCTCAGGATCCACATAAGAGTGAAACCATATGGTATCTGTCTTTCTCTGTATGGCTTATTTCACTTAGCATCACACTCTCCAGTTCCATCCACGTTGCTACAAAAGGCCATATTTCATTTTTTCTCATTGCCACGTAGTACTCCATTGTGTATATAAACCACAATTTCTTTATCCATTCATCAGTTGATGGACATTTAGGCTCTTTCCATAATTTGGCTATTGTTGAGAGTGCTGCTATGAACATTGGAGTACAAGTTTTATGCCCACTTTCTAAATCATAAATGGGTGTTGAATTTTGGATATTGAATTGGATATATTTTTTATTATAAATGGACATTGAAGTGTGTCAAATGATTTTTCTGTATCTGCTGAAATGTTCATGTGGTTGTTATCCTTCATTTTGTTAATATGGTATATGACATTGACTGCCCTGCAGATGTTGAATGATCCTTACATCTCTGGAACAAATCCCATTTGATCATCATGTATGATCCTTTTAATGTATTATTGAATTTAGTTTCCTCATATTTTACTAAGGATTTTTGCATCCAAGTTTACAAGGAATCTTGGCCTATAATATTTTTCTCTTTATCATACGTTTATTTTTAACTATTCCCAAGCACCCACTCCCCACTGCCACCTTTGCTCTCAGCTTAATATTATATATAAGCACAAAACAAACACTGATTGGTTAATGCCAGAATGTATGTTTCTGGTCCTGGGAGTTGATGGTCCACTTTACATGAAAAACTTTTACCAATCTGCTTTATTATTTTTTTTTTAGTTTCAAGTTTTTATTTAAATTCTAGTTAGTTAACTTATAGTGTAATATTACTTTAAGGTGTAGAATTTAGTGTTTCATTACATACACACAACACCCAATGCTCATCACAACTAGTGCCCTCCTTAATATCCATCACCCATTTAATCCATCCCCCCCGCTTACATCCCATATCCCCTCCAGTAACCCTCAGTTTGTTCTCTACACTTAAGAGTCTGTTTGATGGTTTGCCTCTCTTTGCCCCTATGTTCATTTGTTTTGTTTTTTAAATTCCAAATATTAGTGAAAGTTATTTGACTTTCTCTGACTGACTTATTTCACTTAGCATAATACTCTCTGGTTCCATCCATGTCATTGCAAATGGCAAGATTTCATTTGTTTTTATGGCTGAGTAATATTCCATTGTATTATTTTGTTGTTGTGGTGGTGGTGTCCTTGTCTGGTTTTGGTGTCAGGGTAAGGCTGGTCTCATAAAATGAGTTTGGAAGCATTCCTTCCTCTTCTATTTCTTACAAGAGTTTGAGAAAACTGGTATTAATTTTCCTTTGAATGTTTGGTAGAATTCACCAGTGAAGCCATCCAGTCCTGGACTTTAATTTGTTGGGAGATTTTTGATCACTGATTCAATCTCCTTACTAGTAATTGGTCTGTTCAGATTTTCTATTTCCTGGTAGGTTATGTTTCTAGAAACTTATCCATTTCTTCTACATTGTGCAATTTGTTGGTATATAATTTTTCATAGGTCTCTTTTGATCCTTTGTATTTCTGAGGCATCAGTTATAACATCTCTTACATTTCCAGTTTTGGGCCCTCTCTGTTTTTCTTGGTGAGTTTAGCAAAGGTTTGTCCATTTTGTTTTATCTCTTCAAAGAATCAACTCTTACTCTGATTTTTTCTATTGTCTTTTTAGTCTCTATTTCACTTATTTCTGCTCTGATATTTGTTATTTTCTAACTGTATTTAGACTTTTCTGATTAGATTTTCTAGAAATTGTTCATTAAAGAATCATTGATTCTGCAAGAGAACCTTATGAAAAGTACCAATTTCAATAATTATCTACATAGTCAATGAATTACACATTTAAAAAAGTATAGCACCTCCCATTAATCATATAACAGAATCCTACATATGCCTCTTTGATCCCATCTATAATATATGACCCCTTCTACTAAGTGTATTACCTAGCAAAATCCTCTTAGAAGAAACAGCTGGCTATCTGTAAAGTAGGGCATTTTTTTATTGCAAACCATAAAAGTAGAGCTTTTTAAAAAGAGGCTGGAGACCTGAAATGATAGTTATACTCTTCTACTTTTCTTCTAAATCTCTGATGATTGTTAATCCCTAGTGGAAAGATAACCAAAGATTTTAAAGTTTTGTCTGCAGGGGCGCCTGGGTGGCGCAGTCGGTTAAGCGTCCGACTTCAGCCAGGTCACGATCTCGCGGTCCGTGAGTTCGAGCCCCACGTCGGGCTCTGGGCTGATGGCTCAGAGCCTGGAGCCTGTTTCCGATTCTGTGTCTCCCTCTCTCTCTGCCCCTCCCCCGTTCATGCTCTGTCTCTCTCTGTCCCAAAAATTAAAAAAAAAAAAAAAAAAAAAAAAAAAAAAAGTTTTGTCTGCAAAGAAAGGATAAATACAATTATTTAAGAGTAAAAGATGGATTTGTTACAACAGGACAATATTTCATTCTCTTCTTTACCTATATAAGTTTGATAAACCAAAGTGCTACGTGTCACTATGAGACATACATAACATAAATATCCAAATAAATGAAATAATAATGAATACCCTTACAGCACTCTTTAAGAACAATACCTCTAGAATAGGGTTCCACCTTTGGTGATATACATGGGTTTCTATGCTAGAGAGCCCTGGAAGCACCCAGGATATGCCTCTGAGGTTTCTGTTCTCCAGGGTTCTCTGCTCTTATTCCATCATATCTCCAAATAGCTATATAGACACAGTGAGTATCTTTCAGAGCTGAATGATCAGAATGCTCAGATATACCTGTCACAAAGAATACGCAAGTCAAAATTTCTTCCAAGTTTTCCTTAAGAGCCTGGGGTAGAAGACTGTGATAAACCCACCTCTAATCTTGCCACAATTACCTCATGAATTCAAAAATCATTTACTAGTAATGTATTTTTGATAGATATTGCAGGATGCAAAAGTTGGTAAAGTAGATCATCACAATAAGCCCTTACATTTTTCTGTTGTCCATCTACATGTGACATTCCTCCAGGGCTTGTACCAGGATCCCATTTGTTCTCACTTCCAACCCTGATTTTCACCATAACAGTAGTTTCTTTTATGCTCATCCTCAGCCAGTCAAACATTTGTCTTTTTTCTTCTTTCACATATTTTTTTAAATAAACATTTTACAAAACTGTAGAGGAGAACACAGGCAGCAACCTCTTTGACCTTGACCACAACTACATCTTACTAGACACATTGCCAGAGGCAAGTGAAACAAAAGCAAAAAATGAACTATTAGGACTTCATCAAGTTAAAAAGCTTCTGCACAGTGAAGAATACAATCAGCAAAACTAAGAAGCAACTGATGGAATGGGAGAAGATATTTGCAAATGGCATATCTGATAAAGGGTTAGTATCCAAAATCTATAATGAATTTATCAAACTCAACACCCAAAAATCAAATAATCCAGTGAAGAAATAAGCAGAAGACAGGAATAGACATTTTCAAAAGAAGACATCCAGATGGCTAACAGACACATGAAAAGATGCTCAACATCACTCATCATCAAGAAAATACAAATCAAAACCATGATAAGATACCACCTCACACCTATCAGAATGGCCAAAATTAACAACACAAGAAACAATAGGTGTTGGTGAGGCTGTGAAGAAAGGGGAATTCTCTTGCACTGTTGGTTGGAATGCAAACTGGGGCAGCCACTCTGAGAACAGTATGGAGGTTCCTCAGAAAGTTAAAAATGGAACTACCCTTTGATCCAACAATTACATTACTAGATATTTACCCAAAGGATACAAAAATACAGACTCAACGGGGTACATGCACGCCAATGTTTACAGTGGTATTATCAACAATAGCCAAGCTAGGAGAGAGCCCAAATGTCCATCAACTGATAAATGGATGAAGAGGATGTGGGGTGTGTGTGTGTGTGTGTGTGTGTGTAGTGGAATATTACCCAGCCATCAAAAAGAATGAAATCTTGCCATTTGCAATGACATGGTTGGAGCTAGTATGTATTATGTTAAGCAAAATAAGCCAGTCATAGGAATACAAATATCATATGATTTTACTCATATGTGAAATTTAAGAAACAAAACAGATGAACATATAGGAAAGGAGACAAAAGAGGGAAATAAACCATGAGGGTTTGAAAACAAACTGAGGGTTCTTGGAGGGAGGTGGGTAGGAAATGGGTTAAATGGGTGATGGTTAAGGAGTTAACTTGTTATGATGAGCACTTAGTACTGTATGTAAGTGATGAGTCACTGAATTCTACTCCTGAAACCAATATTGTACTGTATGTTAACTAACTAGAATTTATTTTTTATTTTTTTTTTATTTATTTTTTTTTTATTTTTTTTTATATATGAAATTTATTGTCAAATTGGTTTCCATACAACACCCAGTGCTCATCCCAAAAGGTGCCCTCCTCAGTACCCATCACCCACCCTCTCCTCCCTCCCACCCCCCCATCAACCCTTAGTTTGTTCTCAGTTCTCAACAGTCTCTTCGTGGATGGAACTGGAGAGTGTGATGCTAAGTGAAATAAGCCATACAGAGAAAGACAGATACCATATGGTTTCACTCTTATGTGGATCCTGAGAAACTTAACAGGAACCCATGGGGGAGGGGAAGGAAAAAGAAAAAAGAAAAAGAAAAAAAAAAAAAAAAGAGGTTAGAGTGGGAGAGAGCCAAAGCATCAAGTAATCTTTAAAAGCATCACTTTTTTTCAGAAGTCAACATGGTGTAAAACAATGATGGACTTTACAGACTAATAAACTAGAGTGTGTAATTCCAGTTCTTCTTTCTTACTGACCTAAAGCAGGTAACTTCTCTGAGCCTCATTGTCCTCCCTCTACATTACAATATAGAGTAATAATATAGTAGTTCTCCCTTACCCATGGTTTTGCTTTCAATGGTTTCAGTTACCCATGCTCAACCCTAGTCCAAAAGAAGATAATCCTCCTTCTGACATATCATCAGAAATTCAATAGTAATCTAACGCTATATAACAATGCTTACATCATTCACCTGACTTCATTTCATCACATAGGCATTTTATTATCTCACATCATCACAAGAAGGATGAGTACAGTACAAGATATTTTCAGAGAGTCCATACTGACATAACTTTTATTATAGTATATGTTTATAATTGTTCCATTTTATTAGTTATTGCTATTAATCTCTTACTGTATCTGGTTACAAACAAAACGTCTTAATTGTTATGTATATATAGAAAAAAGTATAGTATCATAGGGTTTGATACTATCCGTGGTTTCAAGCATCCACTGTGAGTCCTGGAACATATCCCCTCTGGATAAGGTGGACTACTGTACCTGTCTTGTGGAACTTTATGTATTAAATAATATATGTAAAGAATCTTGCACATTGTTAGTATTCAATAAAAATTTTATTCCAATCTCGGGGCGCCTGGGTGGCGCAGTCGGTTATGCGTCCGACTTCAGCCAGGTCACGATCTCGCGGTCCGTGAGTTCGAGCCCCGCGTCAGGCTCTGGGCTGATGGCTCAGAGCCTGGAGCCTGTTTCCGATTCTGTGTCTCCCTCTCTCTCTGCCCCTCCCCCGTTCATGCTCTGTCTCTCTCTGTCCCAAAAATAAATAAATGTTGAAAAAAAAATTGTTTAAAAAAAAATTTTTATTCCAATCTCTCATTTTAGATGTAGCATTCCTACAGTTTTGGCAGGTGAACACCGGCTATAACAATTATTATATAGTATTTATCCCTTCCTTAGAAACAACTTCCAGTACTTCCTTTTTGTATGCTGAGTGAATTGCATGCTTTTAGATATCCTCAGTTGGTCTCTTGGTAGCTGTGAACTGGAGAAAGTTCTTGAGCCTACTGTATTTGCCCTGCAGCCCTGCTCTCCCTAGAGAAACCCTGAAAAAAAGATTAAATAGTAATAGTGAGATGCCTGATCATTTACCACGTGCCTGCAATCACTAGCATGTTTGGCCCATGTCTTACCCCTTGCTTTGTTCTTCAAAGTAGGAAAGAGAGTCCCCTGGCTACCAAAAGCTTGAAATACTTGGTAAAAGCCTTTGAACTAGAAGTTAAAGCTTCTGATCTTCATATAAAACACTGTGTAGAGGAGTGGCTGCATCAAAGACCCAGCAATAAAGACAGCTTGTTTTATAGATAAGGCAGATAAGGCAGGCAGTCCAGAGAGAGACAGGTGGCCTTAATTCAGGTGAGACTTGTCCAATTTAAGTTTCTTGTTATGAAGAGGGGACACGGTTCTGATATAATCTGCAACAGATTACATGCACTGACCAAGACGCATTTGTAAGGCTTTTTCTTGATTCAAAAAGTCATTCATTCATTAGCCTAGCCCTTCAGATGATTTAGTTGTGAAAGAAAGGAGCAGAAACTCCTTCTCCTTGCTTATTTTTATTTTTAATGATGATGACATAATGATACATTTAGTTTAACATCTATGTTAAGTATGTAAGGACGGGAGAACAAATGTAGGAGTAGATAGATACATTTGTGTGTCACCTGTTTACGGGATGTGGTTTCATCAAACACATATTACAGCTCAGTGTCCTGCTATAGAGAGGACCTGGGAACAGTGATGGCACCTTCAAAGGGGAGGTAGGATACCCATCTCTGGAGGAAACACAGTAAGAGGGGCCAGGTGAAGAGTATACACCTAAGGTCAGAAAAGTTCACTCATGGAATAATTATAGCTCTCCAGCCATGAAGGAAAAATGCTCCATTTGCTCTCTCCTGCATAATATGCCTATATAAGAGAAAGAAAAATAGCCCTTTGCTTAGCTATGGCTGCTCTTGTAAGGAAACATTGCATCTTCCTTTCTCTAGGTTTTCCTCTTCTTTCCTGTGTATTTATTTTGTTGTTTTTCTCTTACATGATGCTTCTATATGGTATAAAACAAACTGAAATCATCTACATAATTACTTATTCACCATCCTGAACAATTTTTCAGTAGAGGACTGTTTCAAGAACAAAAATGTCCTTCTACTCCTAGGAAATGATTGATCATTCTTTAGCCTTGGTAATAAACAGTAGAGCTGGTTTAACTTGTCTAATCGATCAATGACAACTTGCTTCAGTGAACAAGGTTCTGAAAGCCAACCAAATAGTGACACCCTCACACTTTGAAAGTCAGCCAGTCAGTAACCAACTTACTCCAGGATACATGCTTCTAAGACTGATGCCAAAACACTGTAAATCCATTTTCTTGTATAAGTAACACAACCATGCCTCTTGGACTGACATCAACTCACTATTGCCCCTGAAGTCAACACACCCTAAACAAACTTTTCCCAAGCCCCTGAATAACATTAGCAATTTGCTTTGCTTAATAAGACTTTGCCTGTTCAGCCTAGTTCTTCCTTACTTAAGTGAGCAATAAGTTTAGCTTTGGTTTTTATTTCAGATTTTGAGTTGTGGCCTCACCAATTCACAGTCTTCATTTGAAATGTTGTGTAATGACACCTCTGTTATGACACGTAGAGCCTTGGAAAGACTTAGGTTTGGTTATTGATGGCTCAGCGTTCTAGAATATACTGTGGCAATAATTTGTTGTATAATGGTAGACACATCTCTTTCTCCCACAAACATTTGTTTCTTCATCTGTAAAATAAGGGAATCAACCAGATGACCTTTAGCTTCTTTTTAGCTTAAATATTGCCTGATTCTACTTCTTGTAAAACCCAATAAGACTTTTTTTCTCTACTATTACATGTTTGTTTAAAAGGCCAATTTCTGGGGCGCCTGGGTGGCGCAGTCGGTTAAGCGTCCGACTTCAGCCAGGTCACGATCTCGCGGTCCGTGAGTTCGAGCCCCGCGTCAGGCTCTGGGCTGATGGCTCAGAGCCTGGAGCCTGTTTCCGATTCTGTGTCTTCCTCTCTCTCTGCCCCTCCCCCGTTCATGCTCTGTCTCTCTCTGTCCCAAAAATAAATAAAACGTTGAAAAATAAATAAATAAATAAAAGGCCAATTTCTGATATCTTAACATCAACATGTATCAACAATTGACATCTCAAAGTAGTAGCAAAGCTCACACATTATGAATACTTATGTGTCAAACACTGTTCTGATTAAATACATTATATGTGTTAACTCATTTGATTATAATAAAAACCTTAACAAAACTATAATCATTACCACTCTATAGATGAGGAAGTGGATGCACAGATAAGAAACATGCCCCAAAGCACATAAGTAATAACTGGTAAAACCAGGATTTAAGCCATGCTGTCTAGATTCAGAGCCAGATCTATTAAAATAACCTAAAGTATAAAAATAGAGAATGGTGCTTAACTATTTATAGCCTACAAAAATGTAGATTTTTATTTTAGAATTTATTTTGAGCCTTTTTATCTGTTGTTCCCAGCTCTCTTCTTGAAAAATCAATCTAATTAATGTCCATTATTATCATATATTCATTAGGTTTATTATTTTGTACACTTCAATCTTTAAATATTTGATTAATTTAATAGATTTATTCTTAAGACTGTGTGTATATGTGTGTATAATTACATGGTCTCCAAACCAATTGCAAAAAAGAAAGAACAAAAAAAGGAATGAACTGAAGAAATCAATATTTCTAAATTCCTCTTTCAAAGCCCTCAAGCAATAGTTTAACATGTGAAGCAATTCATTTTGAAATAGCTTTGCTTTACTTTCTAGCTGTATGTGCTGCAGGAATGTGAAGTGTAGTTACTTTGCTTTTAATAAACGGCACTGATGGCAAAGGGAGAAAAAAGTCAGCTCTCTGCAATAAAAATTTCGGATTATGCTCAGAGCATAGTACTCTTCTAGGCTGCATCAGTCAAAAGGGATCTTTAAAAGTAGCACTAGAAGTTTAGTAAGATCAGTCCCATTTTGGTCCCATTCCTACCCTAGCCACATTTATAAATTTAGCTTTCTGCCTTCACTATTTCAGAGAAATCTTTTGGCAAACTTACTAATGATTTCTTCAAATAACCTATATAATAGGACAATGCTATTCATACAGAAATCACTATTAATCTACAGACAGGGAAATTAAACGTTCTGGTTACAATAACTGAAATCTTGTTTCTCTCTTCATAGCTACTCTTAAGTACCTGAATACCATGTATTCTTTTATGTTTCAAACCAAGCTGCTACCCAATACTGTCCTAGACAGTTCTCTGTGGCCTTAGAAATGGCAGCTAAATTCACTATTAACCTAAGCAATCAATGAACACAGGTAAATACACAATATGCATTAAAAAAAAAATAGAAGGATACCTGGGTGGCTCAAACACCCAACTCTTGATCTTGGCTCAGGTCATGATCTCATGGTTCATGAGTTCAAGCCCCATGAGGGGCTCTGTGCTGTCAGAGCCTGCTTGGAATTCTTTCTCCATCTCTCTCTGCCTCTACCCCACATGTGCTCTTTCTCTGTCTCAAAATGAATAAATAAACTTAAAAAATTTTTAATAGAAATTAATCTATGGGACTTTGTGAAACTTAAATTTAGCATGATGTGCCTGTGCAGAATGTATGTCAGATGATTCCTTTGTCTTAATCAGACATCTTAAAACACAGCAGCAGTTAGTACATAATAAAAGGCCAGGTGCATAACAAAACACCTCCTGGGTTTCTGTGTGAAACTGAATCTGAATAAAGTAGCATACTTAGTTCATTGAATCTAAAATGCCACTGATTATCAAATACATTCCATCTTCAAGTATGTTAAAATACACTTTTTAATGTGTATATTAAAATGATGAAATATGGTATTTAAAAAATCCAGAAAACAATGTAGATCTTTCAAAGGGCTGGAACAAGTGTCACACTTACAAGATATTTTTATCAGATGGATCACTACAGAAATAATATCTTGATCTATTAGGAAATTATCCCATGGCTTTCTCTAGTTAGAAGAGCTGTACTTTATCTGGGACATGATGATTATCACTATTTTTTTAAGGATGTCATAAATGATTTATGACATTTATCTCTTTAAAAAAAAAAGGCCAGAACCAAGAACTGTGCATGTGCCCCAGCCTGCTGACCTCCTCTTTAGCAAATTTCCATGTGCCTTGTGAACTAAACTCACTTATGACCTCCCCTTCCTTTTGACCTACACATCTTTTCATTTATTTTTTTTCCTTGTAGCATTTTATGTCTTTGATATGCCTTCTTAAATCTTGTTTTGTTACATGAGATATAAGCAAAGACATACACACTAAGAATATATTTTCCTCATAACGAATTGTAAATTTTATGAAGAAGCCTCCAGGTCAGAATATCAGAAAGGAATAGAATAAATACGTAAGTCATTATGAAAATGGAAACAGATGTTCGCTTTCAGTTTTATTCTATTATTTTCTACCTGTTTCCCTCCTTTTTAAGTTTATTCACTTTTGAGAGAGAGAGAGACAGACAGAGCTTGAGTGGGGGAGGAACAGAGAGAGAGGGAGACACAGAATCCGAAGCAGGCTCCAGGCTCTGAGCTGTTAGCATGGAGCCCAACGTGGGGCTGGAACTCATGAACCTTGATATCATGACCTGAGCCGAAGTCAAACACTCAACCAACTGAGCCACCCAGGCACCCCTGTTTCCCTCCTTTTCAACAGACAGCCCAACTCACACATTTTGAAAAAAGCAGAAAAAGCCAATTAGAAATTTCTATTTGTAAAGATGTTAACAGATGTTGTAAAAGAATTAACTAAATTTCCTTCAATAATTAGAGAATTATAGCAGTTATATTGCTTAAAATCCTTCCCACAGGAAAAAAAATCTTAAAACACTGAGATTCTCTGAATGTATTCTTTCTTAGCATGCAATTTCTAAAGCTGTAGAAATTACTTCTATATGAAGAGTCATAAGCCAATCTCTATAATAATTTTTGCATTTTATGTTCATCTGGAAAAAACTGGAGAATAAAATAGTATAACATAAATAATGAATATTGGATATCTATAAGGTATGAATGTTTTACATACCTATAAAATTGTTACCATTGTTGGGGTACTTGGGTGGCTCAGTTGGTTAAGCATCCAACTCTTGATCTTGGCTCAAGTCATGATCTCACAGTTCATGAGTTCAATCCCCACATTGGGATTTGCATTGAAAGTACAGAGCCTGCTTGGGATTCTCTCTCTCCTCCTTTCTCTCTGTCCCTTCCTTGCTCATGCTCTCCCTCTCTGTCTCTCTTGAAGTAAATAAAGTTTTAAAAAATGTTTTTAAACATTTAAACATTTTAAAAAAATTGTTTTCACTTCACATACAAAGAAGCAAGTGTTGGGGGATTAAGCAAAATCACACAGATCAAAGTGAGTGAGTGATTTAACAAAATTTCAAGCCCATAGCTATTTGACCCAACATCTACATTCTTTGTTCTTCAACACATGAATAGCCAGTACAATAATGGTGTTAACTTCCAGGAGCCATCTCTAATTTGCTCTCATTTTCCTAAGAAACATATTTAAACTATTATTTGGCTGGCGGATCTTAGGGGATTTTTTTTGATGACATGGTACCCATAATACTAAGAAAGTTCCTGAGACAAATTCATTAGATTTTAGACCTTCTTAAAATTTCTAATATAAGCATTTAGAGATATAAATTTTACTCTAAGCATCCCATAAATGTTGATGTTGTATTTTTATTATATGATCCATATGCTATGGATTGAATATTTGTGTCTCCACCCCCCTCCCCAGAATCCGTGTTGAAATCCTAATTCCAACATAATAGTATTTGCATGTGGGACCTTCAATAAGTAATTAGGTAATGAGGGTGGGGTCCATATGAATGGGATTATTACCCTTATAAGAAAAGGCCAGAGAGATAGCTAGTTCTTTCCACCATGTAAGTTGACAGTCTTCAACCCAGAAAAGGGCTTTCACCAGAACCCAATCATGCTGGCACCCTGATCTCGTACTTTCAGCCTCCAGAACTGTGAGAAATAAATGTCTGTTGTTTATGAGCCACCCGATCTACTTTGGTATAGTAGCCAAACTTACTAAGAAAAGAAAACCTTTCATTATTTGCAGATGATAACATTACCTACACAGTGCTTCTCAAATTGTTGATGGAAGGATCAGCTTTTTTCCCCCAATCTGTCAGACTAATATATTTGTAAAATAAGATAGAAATGAATATCTAAAGAAAGAAAATATAAAGATGTACATCATACAAATCAAAAATTTTGTTATTAAGTTCAGTAGATATATAATTACCTTATCAACTTACTATAAAAATTTCTAACCTAATAGTCTCAATTTCTTACCTCATTGCAGACCAGTAACAGTTTAGGAACTGGCACTGGTTCATGGAACACAGAGTAATACACATATTTTTTAAAAACTATGTCAAATTTGGGGCACCTGGGTGGCTCAGTCAGTTGAGTGTCCGACTTCGGCTCAGGTCATGATCTCATGGTCTGTGAGCTCAAGCCCCGCATTGGGCTCTGTGCTGACAGCTCAGAGCCTGGAGCCTGCTTCAGATTCTGTGTCTCCTCCTCTCTCTGCCCCTCCCATACTCATGTTCTGTCCCTCTCTGTCTCTGTCTCTCAATAATAAATAAGCGTTAAGAAAAAAAAAATTTTTTAAAAACCTATCTCAAATTCTTAGAATTATTAAGAGGATTCAGCAAAGCTTATAAAATCAACATATAAAATCAGTTATATTTATATACATCAGTAGCAAAAACATATAAGGTACATACAAATAAGTATAATGAAGTTATCTAGAGAAAAAAATAGACAATATTTATTGAAATAAATTAAAGAAGAACTAAATAAAGTCACATTTATTGATATAAAGAATGCATTTTAATGTTATTATTCACAAATTGACTTATATTTTAAATGCAAATCTCTTCTCTAATTTCTAGTATTGATAATTTGGGTGATCTCTCTCTCTCTTTCTCTGCCATCTTCCTTCCCTCACTCCCTTCTTCTTTCTCCCTCACTCAGCCAATCAGCCCACCAGGGTTTTCTTAAGTTTGCTAAATTTTTAGAAGTATCATATTTGGGGGGCTTTTAAAGTTTTTCTCTTGTTGTTTGCTTTCTGTTTCAATGGTTTCTGTATTTATTATTATTTCTTTTATTTTTACTTACTCTGGGTTTACTTTGTTCTTCTTTCCCTAGCTTCTTAAGGTGTGAAGCTCAAATCATTAGATTTTAGACCTTTTTAAAAATTTCTAACGTAAGCATTTATAGATATAAATTTTACTCTAAGCATCCCATAAATTTTGATGTTGTATTTCTATTATCTGTATTCATAGATTATTCAAATTATTTTGCAATTTCCTTTGATTTTCCCTTTGATTCATAGATTATTTAGAAGTATGTTTAATTTCCAAATATTGGGTGGTGTTTTCCTACATATTTTAATGTTATTGATATTTTATCTGATTTCAAAGTGGTCAGAAAACATACTCAGGACTTATTCTGTTACCTACAATATAACCATTCTTGCATGATGCACCACGTGCACTTGAAAAGAATGTGTATTTTGCAGTTACTGAAGATAGTGTTTCATAAAAATTATTAAGGTCAAGGTGGTTGGTGGTGTGATTCAGACCCTCTATGTCTTTGCTGATTTGGTGAGTCCAAATGGAAACATTTGGTGAACATTCACATGGAACACAAATGTCCTTCTATACTGGGCTGATTCTGAGAGGTTCATCCATATGATACTCTTACCCAGATCTCTTTGTTGTGAATCCTCAAATCTTATTCTTTCTACCAAAACATAGTCCGCAGCTCCTGAACTGGTGTGGACTTATGCTTTTGCACAGCTCTTCCTCTAGGCATAATAGTAAATCAGAGTTACTCCTTGAAGTTAAGCCCATGAGAGAGGATTTTCTTTTCTCTAATATTTTTCAGAGCTACCCCTAAGTGGGGCTGTAACATTGCAACAACTCACTTTTGGATAGAAGATGGAACATCCAAAAACTATTCTCAAATTGTTCTTGCTAAGCCAATTGGTCATATGGAACTCCACAGGAGGCTATAGGCTGAGGATGAGATAAGAATATAGCAGAAGTTGATGCCCTGAGAGTATGAACTACATGATCATGCAACTGACTTGTGTCTGAGTCCTGCTTAGCTTCCACTTGATGGTAGAGCACTGTCAGGCACACCAAATCCAAGGCTTTGTAAATAAAATAATTTCCATTTGGTGATAAGCACTTCAGTTCCCATGGTTATTTGAGGAGCCATGATCAGAGGGTGTGCTTTGTAGCAAACCAGAAGCAGTTTCTCAAGACGAAAATTATTCTTTGACTAATATGGCATATATTTACTCCAAAACCCTAGGGACTCTCACTGTGAGTTTTCTTTTAGGCCATTCCCAGACTCAAGAAAGCATTGTGACCTGCCACAAGCATCTGAAGATGTAGGACCCACTACGTTATCAAGATCAATCTACAGAGCATTTTCCGCAGCAACACAGAACACCTGAAGAGGCTTCCCTCATTCTAAGTGCCATTCAAAACTGGAATCTTCATCTATGTCATTGCTAGTTCATCCATACACCCAAATATGGCAGGCATTCCTTAGAATATCCAAAGAGAACCAAAAGGGTTTGGACTCCTTTCTTAATGGTAGAGGACTCAAGATGCAGCAAATTCTCTTTCATTTTGGAGAAGATGTCACAGCTTGTTGTAGACTATTGGATTCCAAAACACTTCCTGATGTGGAAGGCAGCTAAATTTTCATGAGTCTATTCCCACTCTGCCAAGTGTTTTACTGAGGTGTAGAATATCCTTTCTAATTCCCAATTGCCATATCCAGTCAGCACCATTTCATCAAGACAGTGGATACACATTATGTTCTTTGGGATACTGAGATAAGGCTCTTGCAAACCAAATAATGGCTGAGAATTAAGAGTTTACTTAGCCCTGGGGAAGAGTGTGAAGTCCTTGCCAAGAAAAATCAAAACTCCACCAGTGATTCTCCACTTATTAGAATAGAGAAGAAAGAGAAAAAAAGGCCTTTAAGTGTCAGGAACCATGTTGACTTGTTCCGGTAAAAGATCTCAACTGACACAATAGATTATTTCATTTTAGTCACCACATAAGTTTATAATAAGCCACTAAATTTCCCCAGGATCCAAGAGTATTCTCCACAAGTCAAAAGGCAAACTAAATGTAGATATTACAGAAATAACCACTTCCATAGCATTTTTTTAATGGTGGCACTAATTTTCTATGAACCTCCCTGTGTTGGAGAATTGTTTTGATTTACTATTTTTGTAGGTAAGATAATTTCAGAGGCTTTCACTGGACTCTTGCTACCAAAATAACCCTTACTCCATGGGTCAGGAGTAAATAGGAATAATTCAGTGATTGCTATATCTGTTTAATCCAGCCATACATCCTGGAAAATGGGAAATTATGATAGCATAACAAACCCACTCAGTCCTTTATGAAAAATAACCAATTTGGGGCTCCTGGGCAACTCAGCCAGTTAAGCATCCAACTCTTAATTTCAGCTCAGATCATGATCTCTCGGCTCATGAGATGGAGACCTGTGTGGGACTCTGTGCTAACAGCATGAAATCTGCTTGGGATTCTCTTTCTCTCTCTCTCTCTCTCTCTCTCTCTCTCCCCTCTCTCTCTCTCAAAATAAATAAGTAAACAAACAAACAAACAAACTTAAAAAAATAACCATACAAAATGTGTTTTAATCATCTGACCCACACAGGTGCCCATCACTGATGGACCACAGTGGTATTCCAGGTCCTCAATAAGCCCCCAGAAGTTGTAGCTATTTTTCTTTCTTGAGGGTTGTAATAATTGATAGTTATATCAATTAGTGGCCTTAGATCTCTTTGGGGAAAGCTAGAAGAAAGATTTATATTATGTGCTAGAGGTATATCACAGGACCTTTTTATCCAACTTCCCCTTTATTCAAGGGTTACTGGGTATGTGAATCACTGTGAGGGGCCATGACTTTTATATCCTAATGACTCAAGCAGACTTCTGTTTACTAAAGCAGGTCTAGTGCTTCTAGAATACAATATCCTGTACCTTCCAGGGTTTGGCCTGCATCCAGTAGTTTAAAATACTTATAACTATTTTTGAGTGTAAGCCTTATACTCAGGAGGTACACTCTGTGCTTGCCCCCTGAGGCATGCTAGACTGGGACTGCAGTTACAGGTAAATGACAGGTGGCATGGGAAAGCTATGGTGTGGAACTGCATCTCACTGTGAGGAAGTCAGCCCAGCTGAGATCTTTAAAGTTCTTCAGGAAATAGAACAACTTATCAGACAGGGAGGGTGATCTACCCATGCTCATAAGGCAGGCTCTGTCCAGCTGGAAAGTTTGGGACCCTCAGGTACAACTGAATTTTCAAATGTCCATCTTCCAATTCTTAGGCTCTCACTTTTTCCCAAATTATGTCATAAATTTCACATAAGAGAACTGGCAAATTGCTGAATTAATGTGCAGGTTGAATTCATAAACTGCAAGATTAGATTCTGCAGCTGACTTATGGATATGTCGGCTCTGGAGCTAAAGGAATGAGATTCTTTCAGTGCAACAGTGGAGTCTCACTAGCCCTAAAGATCATGCTTTGAATTTAAAACCTTAGCCTTAACATTTTTTTCAAGTTCTCTAGGAGAGTTATAAATACACAGCCCACCTATAGTCTTTGTATGCCTCATTCTTGTCGTAGTGGTTCATCTCAGAAACTATTATTATGATAAGGCTAGTTTTTTTTTTTCAATACATACTTCATATTAGGTGTTCAAGTACATGTTACAGTATACTGTAATTTCTGGTGTCCCATTTTCTAGTTTCAATGATATATTTAAGGCCTTAAAACACAACCAAATCAGAAAACTAGTTTTATATTCACATATCCTTGAGAGTTTGTGACCTGTACTTTTCTTGGTATAGATTATTACATCATCAGTGTTCCAATAGAAAGAGCTAAGTTCACACAGAAATTGCTTACTGGTTAATAAGTGGCTTACATAATCATTGAGCTAGGAGAAGAAACAGACTGTAGGCTCAGTTTCCAGGAATGGAAAGTCATAACATACAACTAAACTGACCCAGCAGGAAATCACTTCTCAAGCACCTCAGGAGGCTTCACCATGCTACTTTTGTACCACAAGGAAATCATGTGCTAGATTAGAAAGCTACCACCTCTAGAACTCTGCAGCCTCTGTGGAGAGCCACTGATGAAACAGATCTCTCCACCAACTTCAGTTCTTAATTGAAGTCTCCTGTGAGTACCTGATACCCATCCCAGAACTCTGACTGCAAGGAAATCTAGGAAATATAATTGTTTGCTTTCCAGGCTCTGCCAAACAAAAAGGCACCTTAAAAGGTAGATGAATAAAAGTTAAGCAAAATTGGCATGCCTGGGTGGCTTAGTCAGTTGAGATTTTGACTCTTGATTTTCGCTCAGGTCATGATCCCAGGGTCGTGGGATCAAGCCCTGCATCAGGCTCTGTGCTGAGTGTGGAGCCTGCTTAAGATTCTCTCCCCATGTGCCTTTCACCCACTCACATGCTCTCTGTCTCAAAAAAAAAAAAAAAAAAAAGTTAAGCAAAATTATTCATAGTATCTGCCCATATACTTTGGGGGGGGGGGGGAAATGGGCTAGGATATATGTTCAAAAATGTTCATAAAATTGGTTGTAATATCAAAAACATGGAGACAAATAGGAAATAGGTATATGTCCAATTATGTTTGTAGACAGGAAAAATAAACTCTCATATAGTAGTAAGTGAATGAATTATATAGCTACATGCAAATATGGATGATTCTCAGAACATAATGTTGAGAGCAAAGCAAGTCAAAACTAAAATACACAATGCAATAAAATTTTCATAAACTTAAAAGAAAACAAATATTGCTTAAGGATACATAGATATGCAATATAACTATACTTGAAAAAGCAAATAAATGATAACCATCAAATTCATGAGGGACAAAAGAGACTGAAATTGGGAAGAACACATTTAGCTTCAGTGGAACTGGTAATATTCTAATTGTTACAGGGCTGTGGGTTACTGGTGTTCTTTTTATTATTATGCTTCAAACATGTTACTTTCCATATTTACGTATCATATAGATACATGTTAAAAATTTTAAAGCTTATGCAATCTTGGGTTACATTAAAACAAGCATGAGTTTCAAATAAAAGAAAATAAAATAGTAGCTTTTCTACTTTAGTGGTCAGCATATGAGCTATAATCACTTCAGATGATAAAGTTTAAGTAGGATATTGGCAAGCTATAGGGTCTTTATAACAGTGCTACCCAACCTTGACTGCACATTGGAATCATGTGGGAGCTTTAAAAACAATTTTGATGACAGCTTCTCTCCACTGGAGATAATAATTTACTGGGTCTGGGTTACAGCCTGGGTCCCAAATTTCATAAAGCTCTCCAGGTTATGACATTTGTATGCAGAACTGCAAACTGTCACTTTAGAGGAATATAATCGGGATTTGGTGGGTTCATCAAAGAGGCATAAAATGAGTATTGATCCCTAGAGAAGACAATGTCTGGACTGGGGGACAACGATGGCAGGGCTTTGTGTGAAAGGAGGAGCGGATTTATTCTACTTCAGACAGTCTGTAGTACCAGCCTTCCATATCTCATGTTTTTCTCAAAACACAAGCCTTCTGTCTAAGAGATTTGAAGGTTCCTGAAGGTCATGTTTTCATGGTTCTGAGGTCTTAAAGAAGCCAGATATGTTCAATATAGTGAGTTACACATTGCTAGAATTTTACATAGGGATACAATAAACTAGGATTCCCTTTGTGGTGAAGGCACCTGTTATCAACCAGAAGAGCAGACACATGGAGGAAAACTGTCACAAAAGCAGAGAAAGTAGGGACCCAGCCCAGGGTGAATTTTCTCAATGAGGACACTTTACCAACCTAAACTAAAGGCCTGGAATCTGTGTGTGTTTATGAGTTAGGCAAAGTTTAGGAGAAATGACAGTGTACCTTTGCAGAACCGGTAAACCTATGTTATTGTGTTCCTATAAATACCCTTAATAAAAAAAAAAAAATTTTATCTTAATGCCAAAATAACCTGATATGGTAAGGATATGGATCAGTGATTCTCTCATTCCCTTGGATACCCACCTTGCACATACTTATATGCACATAGATCATGTATAGCAGGTTAATTCATTCAGAAAATAATATTAATGCAGTCTAGTCCAGGTCCTGGCTTCCATTCCCATATTAGTGTATTAGCCCCATTTAGTCCCACAGAATTCACCTCAAATCTAGCCAATGTGAGTCTCAGACAATAATAAGTAAAAGAAACTAATCCAGCAGACACCTTGATTTTGGACTTCTAGCCTCCAGAACTATGAGAGAATAAATTTCTGTTGTTTCAAGCCAGCAGTGCTTTGTTACAGCAGACCTAGAAAACGAATAGGTATCCAATCTTAGAGTTCTTTACACTAGGTCACTGTTCTTTACTTGACACTTATTTCTGCCACTAAACAGCAAAGTCCTGCACAGGAAAGCTTTTCCCTGTTTATTCCATACCTTACTTTCAGTTTCCAACTTTCCAGTTCACCAACCACAGTTCCTGGCAACTGGTAGGTACCAAAAACCACAGAATAAAAGAAAAAGGGGGGAATATCAGAAGGAGGCTGAGAGAAGGCGGTGGCAGCATCATCACCATCATCATCATCATCATGGTAGATGCACTGAAGAAAATGACATAACTTACCATTCCTTCAAATGCTTCCTGATGTCTTCATAAAATGTTTTTCTCTAGGAAATGTTACAATTTTAAGCCTTCTACTTAGGGATGACAAGTATGGTGTATTTATATTGATGACAAAAACTAATAGCAGTGTTTGGGATCCAGCCTACAGATATGATTTTTTCAGCCTTCAGGGTATTTGGCCACCAAATGTTTTTTTCTCTCAAGTTTTTTTTAGGGTCTAAGCTTTAAAATAATACATAAAATCCAAAGTTGCGGTTTCTTTAGTAAAAGATCACTGGCAAACAACGGCCTCTCATTCCCATGTGCCCACAGCTTCCAGCCTCTAAGTGGCTGTGTCCCCTTAGGTGACACGCACCCTCTCCTATTCACCACAGGTCCCAGAACACTGCTACCTCTTTTCCTAGATCATTGTGCCTGGGGTCTACAGCCTACAAACTGCCATAGGAATGAAGATGGTAAATGTGTCCTAAATGCTTTTTGAAGCAGTTTTTATTGCAAAATATTATTCATATTTCCAAACAATAACTATAAAGAAAACACAAGCATGAATGTTTACTTAAGATAAGTAAATTCCTGAAGTTAGTTTGGGGGGTAGGGAAGATGGCGGCTTAGGAGGACACTGGGCTCACCGCGCATCCTGCTGATCACTTAGATTCCACCTACACCTGCCTAAATAACCCAGAAAACCACCAGAGGATTAGCAGAACGGAGTCTCTGGAGCGAAGCGCACATGAGAGACCCACGGAAGAGGGTAGGAAGGGCAGCGAGGCGGTGCACACTCCACGGACTGGTGGGAGGGAGCCGGCAGAGGGGCGGCCTGCAGGCCAAGCAGAGCCCCGAGTCTGGCTTGCAAAAGTGGAGGGGCCCGACGAGTGTGTTCCGACAGCAAGTGGGACTTAGCATCTGGGAGGTCATAAGTGAACAGCTCTGCTCAGAAAGCAGGAAGACTTGAGGACAAAGGGAGGGAGAGTTGCTGAGCCCCCAGACGACAGAGCTCAGTTTGTTGGGGAACAAAGGCGCTCACCAGCGCCATCTCCCTCGCCCATCCCCCAGCCAAAATCCCAAAGGGAACCAGTTCCTGCCAGGGAATTTGCTTGCTCCGCACAAACACCCAATGCTGTGCTTCTGTGGCGCCAACCCTCCGGCAGCGGGTCTGACTCCCTCCCACTGCCACAGGGTCCCTCCTGAAGTGGATCACCTAAGGAGAAGCGAGCTAAGCCTGCTCCTCCTGCCCCCGTGCACCTTGCCTACCCACCCCAGCTAATACACCAGATCCCCAGCACCACAAGCCTGGCAGTGTGCAAGTAGCCCAGACGGGACACGCCATACCACAGTGAATCCCGCCCCTAGGAGAGGGGAAGAGAAGGCACACACCAGTCTGACTGTGGCCCCATCGGTGGGTTGGGGGGAGACATCAGGTCTGACTGCGACTCCACCCACCAACCCAGTTATACACCACAGCACAGGGGAAGTGCCCTGCAGGTCAGCACCACTCCAGGGACTATCCAAAATGACCAAACGGAAGAATTCCCCTCAAAAGAATCTCCAGAAAATAACAACAGCCAATGAACTGATCAAAAAGGATTTAAATGATATAACAGAAAGTGAATTTAGAGTAATAGTCATAAAATTAATCGCTGGGCTTGAAAACAGTATAGAGGACAGCAGAGAATCTCTTGCTACAGAGATCAAGGGACTAAGGAACAGTCATGAGGAGCTGAAAAACGCTTTAAACGAAATGCAAAATAAAATGGAAACGACGACGGCTCGGATTGAAGAGGCAGGGGAGAGAATAGGTGAACTAGAAGATAAAGTTATGGAAAGAGGGGCGCCTGGGTGGCGCAGTCGGTTAAGCGTCCGACTTCAGCCAGGTCACGATCTCGCGGTCCATGAGTTCGAGCCCCGCGTTGGGCTCTGGGCTGCTGGCTCAGAGCCTGGAGTCTGTTTCCGATTCTGTGTCTCCCTCTCTCTCTGCCCCTCCCCCGTTCATGCTCTGTCTCTCTCTGTCCCAAAAATAAATAAATGTTGAAGAAAAAAATTAAAAAAAAAAAAGTTATGGAAAGAGAGGAAGCTGAGGAAAAGAGAGATTAAAAAATCCAGGAGTATGAGGGGAAAATTAGAGAACAAAGTGATACACTAAAAAGAAATAATATACGCATACTTAATATCCCAGAGGAGGAAGAGAGAGGGAAAGGTGCTGAAGGGGTACTTGAAGAAATAATAGCTGAGAACTTCCCTGAACTGGGGAAGGAAAAAGGCATTGAAATCCAAGAGGCACAGAGAACTCCCTTCAGACGTAACTTGAATCGATCTTCTGCATGACGTATCATAGTGAAACTGGCAAAATACAAGGATAAGGAGAAAATTCTGAAAGCAGCAAGGGATAAACGTGCCCTAACTTATAAAGGGAGACCTATAAGACTCATGACTGATCTCTCTTTTGAAACTTGGCAGGCCAGGAAGGAAGATGGCAGCGTAGGAGGACGCTGGGCTCACCGCGCGTCCTGCTGATCACTTAGATTCCACCTACACCTGCCTAAATAACCCAGAAAACCACCAGAGGATTAGCAGAACGGAGTCGCCGGAGCCAAGCGCAGACGAGAGGCCCATGGAAGAGGGTAGGAAGGGCAGCGAGGCGGTGCGCGCTCCACGGACTGGCGGGAGGGAGCCGGGGCGGAGGGGCGGCTCGCCGGCCAAGCAGAGCCCCCGAGTCTGGCTTGCAAAAAGCGGAGGGGCCTGACGGACTGTGTTCCGACAGCAAGCGCGACTTAGCGTCTGGGAGGTCATAAGTGAACAGCTCTGCTCAGAAAGCGGGAAGGCTGGAGGACAAAGGGAAGGAGAGCTGCTGAGCCCCCGGACGACAGAGCTCAGTTTGGTGGGGAACAAAGGCGCTCGCCAGCGCCATCTCCCCCGCCCATCCCCCAGCCAAAGTCCCAAGAGAACCAGTTCCTGCCAGGGAACTTGCTCGCTCCGCGCAAACACCCAACTCTGCGCTTCTGCGGAGCCAAACCTCCGGCAGCGGATCTGACTCCCTCCTGCTGCCACAGGGCCCCTCCTGAAGTGGATCACCTAAGGAGAAGCAAGCTAAGCCTGCCCCTCCTGCCCCTGTGCACCTTGCCTACCCACCCCAGCTAAGACGCCAGATCCCCAGCATCACAAGCCTGGCAGTGTGCAAGTAGCCCAGACAGGCCACCCCACCCCACAGTGAATCCCGCCCCTAGGAGAGGGGAGGAGAAGGCACACAGCAGTCTGACTGTGGCCCCAGCGGTGGGCTGGGGGCAGACATCAGGTCTGACTGCGGCTCCGCCCACTAACTCCAGTTATACACCACAGCACAGGGGAAGTGCCTGCAGGTCCTCCCCACGCCAGGGACTATCCAAAATGACCAAGTGGAAAAATTCCCCTCAGAAGAATCTCCAGGAAATAACAACAGCTAATGAGCTGATCAAAAAGGATTTAAATAATATAACAGAAAGTGAATTTAGAATAATAGTCATAAAATTAATCGCTGGGCTTGAAAACAGTATAGCTGACAGCAGAGAATCTCTTGCTACAGAGATCAAGGGACTAAGGAACAGTCACGAGGAGCTGAAAAACGCTTTAAACGAAATGCATTACAAAATGGAAACCACCACGGCTCGGATTGAAGAGGCAGAGGAGAGAATAGGTGAACTAGAAGATAAAGTTATGGAAAAAGAGGAAGCTGAGAAAAAGAGAGATAAAAAAATCCAGGAGTATGAGGGGAAAATTAGAGAACTAAGTGATACACTAAAAAGAAATAATATACGCATAATTGGTATCCCAGAGGAGGAAGAGAGAGGGAAAGGTGCTGAAGGGGTACTTGAAAAAATAATAGCTGAGAACTTCCCTGAACTGGGGAAGGAAAAAGGCATTGAAATCCAAGAGGCACAGAGAACTCCCTTCAGACGTAACTTGAATCGATCTTCTGCACGACATATCATAGTGAAACTGGCAAAATACAAGGATAAAGAGAAAATTCTGAAAGCAGCAAGGGGTAAACGTGCCCTCACATATAAAGGGAGACCTATAAGACTCGTGACTGATCTCTCTTTTGAAACTTGGCAGGCCAGAAAGAATTGGCACGAGATTTTCAGTGTGCTAGACAGAAAAAATATGCAGCCGAGAATCCTTTATCCAGCAAGTCTGTCATTTAGAATAGAAGGAGAGATAAAGGTCTTCCCAAACAAACAAAAACTGAAGGAATTTGTCACCACTAAGCCAGCCCTACAAGAGATCCTAAGGGGGACCCTGTGAGACAAAGTACCAGAGACATCACTACAAGCATAAAACATACAGACATCACAATGACTCTAAACCCATATCTTTCTATAATAACACTGAATGTAAATGGACTAAATGCGCCAACCAAAAGACATAGGGTATCAGAATGGATAAAAAAACAAGACCCATCTATTTGCTGTCTACAAGAGACTCATTTTAGACCTGAGGACACCTTTAGATTGAGAGTGAGGGGATGGAGAACTATTTATCATGCTACTGGAAGCCAAAAGAAAGCTGGAGTAGCCATACTTATATCAGACAAACTAGACTTTAACTTAAAGGCTGTAACAAGAGATGAAGAAGGACATTATATAATAGTGACAGGGTCTATCCATCAGGAAGAGCTAACAATTATAAATGTCTATGCGCCGAATACCGGAGCGCCCAAATATATAAAACAATTACTCATAAACATAAGCAACCTTATTGAGAAGAATGTGGTAATTGCAGGGGACTTTAACACCCCACTTACAGAAATGGATAGATCATCTAGACACACGGTCAATAAAGAAACAAGGGCCCTGAATGAGACATTGGATCAGATGGACTTGACAGATATATTTAGAACTCTGCATCCCAAAGCAACAGAATATACTTTCTTCTCGAGTGCACATGGAACATTCTCCAAGATAGATCATATACTGGGTCACAAAACAGCCCTTCATAAGTTTACAAGAATTGAAATCATACCATGCATACTTTCAGACCACAATGCTATGAAGCTTGAAAACAACCACAGAAAAACCTCTGAAAAACCTCCAAAAGCATGGAGGTTAAAGAACACCCTACTAACGAATGAGTGGGTCAACCAGGCAATTAGAGAAGAAATTAAAAAATACATGGAAACAAACGAAAATGAAAATACAACAATCCAAACGCTTTGGGACGCAGCGAAGGCAGTCCTGAGAGGAAAATACATTGCAATCCAGGCCTATCTCAAGAAACAAGAAAAATCCCAAATACAAAATCTAACAGCACGCCTAAAGGAATTAGAAGCAGAACAGCAAAGGCAGCCTAAACCCAGCAGAAGAAGAGAAATAATAAAGATCAGAGCAGAAATAAACAATATAGAATCTAAAAAACCTGTAGAGCAGATCAACGAAACCAAGAGTTGGTTTTTTGAAAAAATAAACAAAATTGACAAACCTCTAGCCAGGCTTCTCAAAAAGAAAAGGGAGATGACCCAAATAGATAAAATCATGAATGAAAATGGAATTATTACAACCAATCCCTCAGAGATACAAACAATTATCAGGGAACAGTATGAAAAATTATATGCCAACAAATTGGACAACCTGGAAGAAATGGACAAATTCCTGAACACCCACACTCTTCCAAAACTCAATCAGGAGGAAATAGAAAGCTTGAACAGACCCATCACCAGTGAAGAAATTGAATTGGTTATCAAAAATCTCCCAACAAATAAGAGTCCAGGACCAGATGGCTTCCCAGGGGAGTTCTACCAGACGTTTAAAGCAGAGATAATACCTATCCTTCTCAAGCTATTCCAAGAAATAGAAAGGGAAGGAAAACTTCCAGACTCATTCTATGAAGCCAGTATTACTTTGATTCCTAAACCAGACAGAGACCCAGTAAAAAAAGAGAACTACAGGCCAATATCCCTGATGAATATGGATGCAAAAATTCTCAATAAGATACTAGCAAATCGAATTCAATGGCATATAAAAAGAATTATTCACCATGATCAAGTGGGATTCATTCCTGGGATGCAGGGCTGGTTCAACATTCGCAAATCAATCAACGTGATACATCACATTAACAAAAAAAAAGAGAAAAACCAGATGATCCTGTCAATCGATGCAGAAAAGGCCTTTGACAAAATCCAGCACCCTTTCTTAAGAAAAACCCTTGAGAAAGTCGGGATAGAAGGAACATACTTAAAGATCATAAAAGCCATTTATGAAAAGCCCACAGCTAACATCATCCTCAACGGGGAAAAACTGAGAGCTTTTTCCCTGAGATCAGGAACACGACAGGGATGCCCACTCTCACCACTGTTGTTTAACATAGTGCTGGAAGTTCTAGCATCAGCAATCAGACAACAAAAGGAAATCAAAGGCGTCAAAATTGGCAAAGATGAAGTCAAGCTTTCGCTTTTTGCAGATGACATGATATTATACATGGAAAATCCGATAGACTCCACCAAAAGTCTACTAGAACTGATACATGAATTCAGCAAAGTTGCAGCATACAAAATCAATGTACAGAAATCAGTTGCATTCTTATACACTAACAATGAAGCAACAGAAAGACAAGTAAAGAAACTGATCCCATTCACAATTGCACCAAGAAGCATAAAATACCTAGGAATAAATCTAACCAAAGATGTAAAGGATCTGTATGCTGAAAACTATAGAGAGCTTATGAAGGTAATTGAAGAAGATTTAAAGAAATGGAAAGACATTCCCTGCTCATGGATTGGAAGAATAAATATTGTCAAAATGTCAATACTACCCAAAGCTATCTACACATTCAATGCAATCCCAATCAAAATTGCACCAGCATTCTTCTCAAAACTAGAACAAGCAATCCTAAAATTCATATGGAACCACAAAAGGCCCCGAATAGCCAAAGTAATTTTGAAGAAGAAGACCAAAGCAGGAGGCATCACAATCCCAGACTTTAGCCTCTACTACAAAGCTGTCATCATCAAGACAGCATGGTATTGGCACAAAAACAGACACATAGACCAATGGAATAGAATAGAAACCCCAGAAGTAGACCCACAAACGTATGGCCAACTCATCTTTGACAAAGCAGGAAAGAACATACAATGGAAAAAAGACAGTCTCTTTAACAAATGGTGCTGGGAGAACTGGACAGCAACATGCAGAAGGTTGAAACTAGACCACTTTCTCACACCATTCACAAAAATAAACTCAAAATGGATAAAGGACCTGAATGTGAGACAGGAAACCATCAAAACCTTAGAGGAGAAAGCAGGAAAAGACCTCTCTGACCTCAGCTGTAGCAATCTCTTCCTCGACACATCCCCAAAGGCAAGGGAATTAAAAGCAAAAGTGAATTCCTGGGACCTTATGAAGATAAAAAGCTTCTGCACAGCAAAGGAAACAACCAACAAAACTAAAAGGCAACCAACGGAATGGGAAAAGATATTTGCAAATGACATATCGGACAAAGGGCTAGTATCCAAAATCTATAAAGAGCTCACCAAACTCCACACCCGAAAAGCAAATAACCCAGTGAAGAAATGGGCAGAAAACATGAATAGACACTTCTCTAAAGAAGACATCCGGATGGCCAACAGGCACATGAAAAGATGTTCAGCGTCGCTCCTTATCAGGGAAATACAAATCAAAACCACACTCAGGTATCACCTCACGCCAGTCAGAGTGGCCAAAATGAACAAATCAGGAGACTATAGATGCTGGAGAGGATGTGGAGAAACGGGAACCCTCTTGCACTGTTGGTGGGAATGCAAATTGGTGCAGCCGCTCTGGAAAGCAGTGTGGAGGTTCCTCAGAAAATTAAAAATAGACCTACCCTATGACCCAGCAGTAGCACTGTAGGAATTTATCCAAGGGACACAGGAGTACTGATGCATAGGGGCACTTGTACCCCAATGTTCATAGCAGCACTCTCAACAATAGCCAAATTATGGAAGGAGCCTAAATGTCCATCAACGGATGAATGGATAAAGAAATTGTGGTTTATATACACTATGGAATACTACGTGGCAATGAGAAAAAATGAAATATGGCCTTTTGTAGCAACGTGGATGGAACTGGAGAGTGTGATGCTAAGTGAAATAAGCCATACAGAGAAAGACAGATACCATATGGTTTCACTCTTATGTGGATCCTGAGAAACTTAACAGGAACCCATGGGGGAGGGGAAGGAAAAAAAAAAAAAAGAGGTTAGAGTGGGAGAGAGCCAAAGCATAAGAGACTGTTGAGAACTGAGAGCAAACTAAGGGTTGATGGGGGTGGGAGGGAGGAGAGGGTGGGTGATGGGTATTGAGGAGGGCACCTTTTGGGATGAGCACTGGGTGTTGTATGGAAACCAATTTGACAATAAATTACATATATAAATAAAAAAAAATAAAGGTAAATGTATATTCTATACAAAAAAAAAAAAAAAAAAGAAACTTGGCAGGTCAGAAAGGATTGGCACGAGATCTTCAATGTAGTGAACAGAAAAAATATGCAGCCGAGAATCCTTTATCCAGCAAGTCTGTCATTTGGAATAGAAGGAGAGATAAATGTCTTCCCAAACAAACAAAAACTGAAGGAATTTGTCACCACTAAACCAGCCCTACAAGAGATCCTAAGAGGGATCCTGTGAGACAAAGTACCAGAGACATTGCTACAAGCATAAAACATACAGACATCACAATGACTCTAAACCTGTATCTTTCTATAATAACACTGAATGTAAATGGACTAAATGCTGCAACCAAAAGACATAGGGTATCAGAATGGATTAAAAAAACAAGACCCATCTATTTGCTGTCTACAAGAGACTCATTTTAGATCTGAGGACACCTTTAGATTGAGAGTGAGGGGATGGAGAACTATTTATCATGCTACTGGAAGCCGAAAGAAAGCTGGAGTAGCCATACTTATATCAGACAAACTAGACTTTAACTTAAAGGCTGTAACAAGAGATGAAGAAGGGCATTATATCATAATTACAGGGTCTATCCATCACGAAGAGCTAACAATTATAAATGTCTATGCGCTGAACACTGGGGCCCCCAAATATATAAAACATTTACTCACAAACATAAGCAACCTTATTGAGAAGAATGTGGTAATTGCAGGGGACTTTAACACTCCACTTACAGAAATGGATAGATCATCTAGACACACGGTCAATAAAGAAACAAGGGCCCTGAATGAGACATTGGATCAGATGGACTTGACAGATATATTTAGAACTCTGCATCCCAAAGCAACAGAATATACTTTCTTCTCGAGTGCACATGGAACATTCTCCAAGTTAGATCATATACTGGGTCACAAAACAGCCCGTCATAAGTATACAAGAATTGAAATTATACCGTGCATACTTTCAGACCACAATGCTATGAAGCTTCAAATCAACCACAGGGAAAAGTCTGGAAAACCTCCAAAAGCATGGAGGTTAAAGAACACCCTACTAACGAATGAGTGGGTCAACCAGGCAATTAGAGAAGAAATTAAAAAATATATGGAAACAAACGAAAATGAAAATACAACAATCCAAACGCTTTGGGACGCAGCGAAGGCAGTCCTGAGAGGAAAATACATTGCAATCCAGGCCTATCTCAAGACACAAGAAAAATCCCAAATACAAAATCTAACAGCACGCCTAAAGGAAATAGAAGCAGAACAGCAACTACACCCCAAACCCAGTAGAAGAAGAGAAATAATAAAGATCAGAGCAGAAATAAACAATATAGAATCTAAAAAACCTGTAGAGCAGATCAACGAAACCAAGAGTTGGTTTTTTGAAAAAATAAACAAAATTGACAAACCTCTAGCCAGGCTTCTCAAAAAGAAAAGGGAGATGACCCAAATAGATAAAATCATGAATGAAAATGGAATTATTACAACCAATCCCTCAGAGATACAAACAATTATCAGGGAACAGTATGAAAAATTATATGCCAACAAATTGGACAACCTGGAAGAAATGGACAAATTCCTGAACACCCACACTCTTCCAAAACTCAATCAGGAGGAAATAGAAAGCTTGAACAGACCCATCACCAGCGAAGAAATTGAATCGGTTATCAAAAATCTCCCAACAAATAAGAGTCCAGGACCAGATGGCTTCCCAGGGGAGTTCTACCAGACGTTTAAAGCAGAGATAATACCTATCCTTCTCAAGCTATTCCAAGAAATAGAAAGGGAAGGAAAACTCCCAGACTCATTCTATGAAGCCAGTATTACTTTGATTCCTAAACCAGACAGAGACCCAGTAAAAAAAGAGAACTTCAGGCCAATATCCCTGATGAATATGGATGCAAAAATTCTCAATCAGATACTAGCAAATCGAATTCAACAGTATATAAAAAGACTTATTCACCATGATCAAGTGGGATTCATTCCTGGGATGCAGGGCAAATCAATCAATGTGATACATCACATTAATAAAAGAGAAGATAAGAACCATATGATCCTGTCAATTGATGCAGAAAGGCCTTTGACAAAATTCAGCACCCTTTCTTAATAAAAACCCTTGAGAAAGTCGGGATAGAAGGAACATACTTAAAGATCATAAAAGCCATTTATGAAAAGCCCAAAGCTAACATCATCCTCAATGGGGAAAAACTGAGAGCTTTTTCCCCGAGATCAGGAACACGACAGGGATGCCCACTCTCACCACTGTTGTTTAACATAGTGTTGGAAGTTCTAGCATCAGCAATCAGACAACAAAAGGAAATCAAAGGCATCAAAATTGGCAAAGATGAAGTCAAGCTTTCACTTTTTGCAGATGACATGATACTATACATGGAAAATCCGATAAACTCCACCAAAAGTCTGCTAGAACTGATACATGAATTCAGCAAAGTTGAAGGATACAAAATCAATGTACAGAAATCAGTTGCATTCTTATTCACTAACAATGAAGCAACAGAAAGACAAATAAAGAAACTGATTCCATTCACAACTGAACCAAGAAGCATAAAATACCTAGGAATAAATCTAACCAAAGATGTAAAAGATCTGTGTGCTGAAAACTATAGAAAGCTTAGGAAGGTAATTGAAGAAGACATAAAGGAATGGAAAGACATTCCCTGCTCATGGATTGGAAGAATAAATATTGTCAAAATGTCAATACTACCCAAAGCTATCTACACATTCAATGCAATCCCAATCAAAATTGCACCAGCATTCTTCTCGAAACTAGAACAAGCAATTCTAAAATTCATATGGAAACACAAAAGGCCCCGAATAGCCAAAGTAATTTTGAAGAAGAAGACCAAAGCAGGAGGCATCCTAATCCCAGACTTTAGCCTCTACTACAAAGCTGTCATCATCAAGACAGTATGGTATTGGCACAAAAACAGACACATAGACCAATGGAATAGAATAGAAACCCCAGAAGTAGACCCACAAACGTATGGCCAACTCATCTTTGACAAAGCAGGAAAGAACATCCAATGGAAAAAAGACAGTCTCTTTAACAAATGGTGCTGGGAGAACTGGACAGCAACATGCAGAAGGTTGAAACTAGACCACTTTCTCACACCATTCACAAAAATAAACTCAAAATGGATAAAGGACCTGAATGTGAGACAGGAAACCATCCAAACCCTAGAGGAGAAAGCAGGAAAAGACCTCTCTGGCCTCAGCCGTAGCAATCTCTTACTCGACACATCCCCAAAGGCAAGGGAATTAAAAGCAAAAATGAATTACTGGGACCTTATGAAGATTAAAAGCTTCTGCACAGCAAAGGAAACAATCAATAAAATTAAAAGGCAACCAACGGAATGGGAAAAGATATTTGCAAATGACATATGGGACAAAGGGCTAGTATCCAAAATCTATAAAGAGCTCACCAAACTCCACACCCGAAAAACAAATAACCCAGTGAATAAATGGGCAGAAAACATGAATAGATACTTCTCTAAAGAAGACATCCAGAGGGCCAACAGGCAAATGAAAAGATGTTCAACGTCACTCCTTATCAGGAAATATAAATCAAAACCACACTCAGATATCACCTCACGCCAGTCTGAGTGGCCAACATGAACAAATCAGACTATAGATGCTGGAGAGGATGTGGAGAAATGGGAACCCTCTTGCACCATTGGTGGGAATGCAAACTGGTGCAGCCACTCTGGAACACAGTTTGGAGGTTTCTCAGAAAATTAAAAATAGACCTACCCTATGACCCAGCAATAGCACTGCTAGGAATTTACCCAAGGGATACAGTAGTACTGATGCATAGGGGCACTTGTGCCCCAATGTTTATAGCAGCACTCTCAACAATAGCCAAATTATGGAAGGAGCCTAAATGTCCATCAACTGATGAATGGATAAAGAAATTGTGGTTTATATACACAATGGAGTACTACATGGCAATGAGAAAGAACAAAATATGGCCCTTTGTAGCAACATGGATTGAACTGGAGAGTGTGATGCTAAGTGAAATAAGCCATACAGAGAAAGACAGATACCATATGGTTTCACTCTTATGTGGATCCTGAGAAACTTAACAGAAACCCATGGGGAAGGGGAAGGAAAAAAAAAAAAAAGAGGTTAGAGTGGGAGAGAGCCAAAGCATAAGAGACTCTTAAAAACTGAGAACAAACTGAGGGTTGATGGGGGTGGGAGGAAGGGGAGGGTGGGTGATGGGTATAGAGGAGGGCACCTTTTGGGATGAGCACTGGGTGTTGTATGGAAACCAATTTGACAATAAATTTCATATATTGAAAAAAAAGTTAGTTTGAATGATACTAGTAAACATCAATAAAATACATAAAATTTGCTACCAAAAAAAAAAAAAAAAAGATAAGTAAATTCCTTGTGTTGTCCAGGAGATTCAGACTTTGGGATTCTCATTTCATTGATGAAACTGTCATATTGCCAGAGGGTGTGACATTTAGTCTTCTTCTCTCACTCTTCACAACAATCCAACACTGAGGCAAATGAAAGGGCACAGATAGTACATTTGCTATTTGCATAACATAAATGGCCTCAAACTCAGGTTGACAGTAAATGCTCTCATGGTATTTATTTTAACATTTTGAAAGTAAGTTCAAGAAGAAAAGTGGGTAACTCTAAAATGCCCTTTACATCACAGCATTAGCTCACAGGTACCACAGAAAAAGCTTGTTAAGATTTACATGCACTTTTCTTAATTCTGCCTTCTCTTCATGATTTCATTTTCCCCTGGAGAAACCAGAAGAACTGAACTAAAGTCCCAGGCCAAAAATTAAAGGCAAGAGAAATCTTCAGATAAAAAAAAAGTAACACTCTAAGTTTTAGTTCCTGAAAGGTATGTTTCTGGAATTGAACAGCATTGGTTTTTGCCAATTTAAGATTTTTTTACTACTTTGAGATGGCTGTCTGCAAATGTGCACCATCAATAAATAGGGTTTCTTCTTTACTTATAAATTGTTAAATGTTTATTTTTTTTAATTTTATCATCTATTTATTTTTGAGAGAGGGAGAGACAGAATGTGAACAGGGGAGGTGCAGAGAGAGAGGGAGACACAGAATCCAACACAGGTTCCAGGCTCTGAGCTGTCAGCACAGAGTCCCACGCAGGGCTCAAACTCACGGACTGTGAGATCATGACCCAAGCCCAAGTTGGAAGCTCAATGGACTGAACCACGCAGGCGCCCCTAATGTTTATTTATTTTTTTAAAGAGAGATAGATAGAGCAGGGAGGGGCAGAAAGAGAGGGAGACAAAGGATCCAAAGCGAGCTCTACACTGACAACAGAGTCCAATGGGGGCTCGAACTCCTGAACTCCAAGATCACAACCTGAGCTGAAGTCTTGAAACTTAACAGACTGAGTCACCCAGGAGCCCCACACTTACACATTTTTAAATGAATTTTTGTGGAATAAAAGATCCCCTTAAAAATCATCCTATGACTAACCTGCTCCTGAGGGAATAACTTGGGAAATCAGGATCTCAAAATCCCTTCATAACAGATGTGGCTACTAAAGAAAGTGTTATCTGAATTCATTGGAAATGCTTTTCACTGGGATGTTAGCCCAGGAATCTCATTTTATTTGTACTGAATATTAATATAACTTTGTAGGCATCTTTGAGATTTCCATTCCTTCAGAGAAAAATAGAATAAGGCAAAAGGCAAATCGCAAGAAGGAGCAAATATAGATTTTCAAAATTTGCTTCTCAAATGTTTTGACAAGGGATCATTCATATGTGCCTTTTTTTTTACCTAAGTCCTTCCTAAGTTATCCATTTCTAGTCCTTTCTAAGTATTACTTTCAGTGGTGTGCTGATGAATTAAATGAAGGTTGGGGGTGTGGCTGCTTTATAAGACCTTTAGAGACCACAGTCTCTCTGTTTACTAAGTTCCCCAAACCAAAATACTTGATAAAGTTCAAATCTATAATTCCATTACAGGTACATACAGAAAAAAGAAACAAAAAATAAAGGGAATATCAACCCAAATTATTTAAAAGCTTCTTGTGGCAAAGGATAATTGAATTTCAAGACATGGAACAGTTAACATGAAAAGAAAGCTATTAATGCATGTGTACAGAAGCCTGATAGGTGTACTCAGAAAATAGGCCATGAGCGGTTGTATACAGAAACATCTGCTTCTGATTCTCTTTAGTGTTTTTCACTACCTACATGACAATTCTAATCAGACAGATTGTTTTGTCTGAAGGAGATAGGTGGAAGATGGATAATTTCCTATCCTTAAAGAACTTACCCTGTACATTAGTCTAAATCATATCCCCTTTGCAACTGGCCTAGACAGAACTAGATAGCAGCCTGCAGTGAATCAGAGAAGTATACCTGAGGGTGGAGGCAATGAGGAGAGATTTGGCCCATGATGCAAGAGTCAGGAGGGTAGGGTAAGGCCAGGCACAAGGGTTCTTCTGAAAGACCTGACAAGCTGAGAGTCAGACACAAGGCTAAGACTGGGCGGTAAATATCAGCTAGTCACCAGAGGGAGCAAAGATTGGAAAACATGCAAAGAGCAGTGGCCAGAGACCCTATTCATAAAAACTACAAAAATAGCACTGACCCCTAAGAAACTGTAAGATTGGGGCACCTGGGTGGCTCAGTCGGTTAAGCATCTGACTCTTGGTTTCAGCTCAGGTTATGATCTTCAGGTTCATGAGTTTGAGCCCCACATCGGGCTCTGCGCTGGCAGTGAGGAGCCTGCTTGGGATTCTCTCTCTCTCTCTCTCTCTCTCTCTCTCTCTCTCTCTCTCTCTCCACTCTCTCTGCCCCTCCCCACTTGTGCTGTCTCTGTCTCTTTCAAAATAAAATAAGCAGAAAGAAAGAAAGAAAGAAAGAAAGGAAGAAAGAAAGAAAAGAAAGAAAAGAAACTTAAAGACTTCCTTGACTATTTGTGGTATCTGTGATTTTGACCAGCTATTGTCCTTGGTTGAGAATTTGCTGGGTCCCTGTGATGAGAAGATGTATGTGTTCAAAGAATTCAACATTAGGGTGAATTTTATATAAACATATTGATTCATCTGGCAGTACTAATGCCAGCACCAAACTATTTGATTATTGAAGCCTTATAGGACATCTCATTAATAGTTTCCCTCTTATTAATCTTCTATTTCTTGAATTTCTTAGGTATTCTTACTCATCTTCTTATTCATCATTCTTATTCTTAGGAATTCTTATTCATCTTTTCAATGATATTTAGGATAAATGAAGGCTGGGGAGTGACTCCTTTGTAAGACTTTTAAAGATCACTCTCCCATTAAAAGAGGGAACTTGGGTCAAGTTTCCCCAAAAAAATTTCCACTGGAATTTTTCCTGGAATAGCATTTAACTTAACAATTAACTTGAGAGAAATTGATATGCTCACAATGGTCTTTCCTTTAACTTGCCTTATTTTATATCTTTCACTGAAGCTCTGCTGAGTTGTTTTCATAATTCCTGCTAACGTTATTTCTTAGTATTTATATTTCCTTTGTAGCACTGATTCTTTTTGATTTCTAATTGGTTTTAGCAAGTTTAAATGAAAACTCTTGATTTTTATGTATTCACTTTATATATGGCTGGTTTACTGATGCCTCTTAGTTCTATGAGGTTTTCAGTTGAGTCTCTTGGGTTTTCTACATAGACTATTTTACTATCTACAATAATGAACATTTTCTTGTCTTCAATGGCCATACCTTTTACTACAACCCTAATTCATTGAAATTCTCACTCTATATTTTGGTGACTCCGCTCTTTCTATCTGGTCTGTTTCTCTCTCCTTTGTTGTTTTTATCTTCTATCTCTTAACTGGATAAACCTTAAGTCCATTCTAGCCTCCAGACTGTTGTGAGCATGGTGAATATGTCCCAAGTCTTTAGCTCCAACTTTATGCCATAAACCCATACTTCCAAATATTTAAAGATACCAATACGTGGATGTCTTTCCAGTTTCTCAAACCCAATACATTCAATAATGGACTTCCTTTTCCAACCATATTTGGTTTTTTTATTGTTAGCAAAATCAGTTCTTTTTTTTCTCTAAGACTAGAAACATTACTATTATCTTAAATTACTTCTTCATCTATTATGTCCAGCCTCACATAAAGTCAGGCTTTTATTTACTGAGCATGGTTCTCAGATTCCTCACTTCTTTTTTCTTTTTAAGGTTACCACCCCAGTGAAGCTTCCACTGTAGAATGTGAGCTATCTTTACCCTTCCTCCTCCTTTTATTCTTGAAGAGTTTATTATTTTTTGAGATATAATTGACATAACATTGTGTAAGTGTATACAATGTGTCGATTGGATTCATTTATATATTGCAATATGATTACACCATAGCATTTAGCTAACACCTTTATCATATGACATAATTATCATTTTTAGGGTAAGAACAATTAACAATTAAGATCTGGCCCCTTAGCAACACTGAAGTTTATAATACAGTATTGTTTACTATAACCATCTGGTATACATTAGCTCTCCAGAACTTATTTGTCTAGTAGTTGGAAGTTTTTACCCTTAAACAACATCACCCCACTTTCCCCATGTCTCAAGTGTCTGGTAACCACCACTATACTCTGTTTTTGTGAGTTCAGCTTTTTCAGGTTTCATATATCAATGATATCATAAAGTATTTGTCTTTTTCTGACTTATGTCACTTTCTCCTTCTTTCTGGTAGCGGAATAATTTTCCAGTGTGTTTGTGTGTGTGTGTGTGTGTGTGTGTGTGTGTGTACCACATCTTCTTTATCCATTTATTCACTGATGGACACAGGTTGTTTCTATGTCTTGGCTATTATAAATAATGCTGAAATAAACATGGGAGTACAGACATCTTTTTGATATTGTGTTCATTTACTTTAAATATATATCCAGAAATGAAATTGCTGGATCACATGGTAGTACTATTTTTAATTTTTTGAGGAATCTCTACATTGTTTTCCATAGTGGCTCCACCAGTTTACATTCCCATCAACACAAGGTGCACAAGGGTTCCTTTTTCTCCACATCATCACCAACACTTGTTATCTCTCATCTTTTTGATAGCCATTCTAACAGGTGTGAGGTATTAGCTCATTGTCATTTATATTTGCATTTTCCTGATGATTAGTGATGTTGAGTACCTTAACATGTACCTGGTGGCTATGTTTTCTTTGGAAAAAAGTCTATTCAGATCCTCTGCCCATTTTTTCATCAGGTTTTTTGTCTTTTTGCTATTGAGCTGTATGAGTTCTTTATATATTTTATGTATTAATCTCTTCTCTAATATATGATTTACCAATATTTTCTCTAATTCTCTAGGCTGCCCTTTAATTTTGTTGTTTCTTTTGTGTGTGGAAGTTTTTAGTCAATAAAATATTAGTAAACCAAATTCAAGAACACACTAAAAAAATCAGACATCATAACCAAGTGGAATTTATCCCTGGGATGCAAGTATGGTCCAACTTGTGCAAGTCATGTGATACACCATATTAATAGAATGAAAGATAATAATCACATAACTATCCCAGTACATGCAGAAAAATCATTTAACAAAATTCAACACCATGTCATGCTAAAAACCCTCAACAACTTGGATATGGAAGGAACATACCTCAACATAATAAAAGCTATATGCAACAAACCCACAGCTAACATCATACTCAATGGTAAAAGATTGGAAGTTTTCGCTCCAAGATCAGGACCAAGGTAAGGATACTCACTCTCACCTTTCTTATTCAACATAGTACTGGAAGTTTTAGATAGAGCAATTAGGCAAGGCAAAGAAATAGAGGGCATTCAAGTCAGTAGGGACAATGTAAAATTGTCATTATTTGCAGATGGTATGGTCTTATATATAGAAAATCCTAAAGACTCCATAAAAAAAAACTGTTGAAACTAACCAGTGAATTTGGTAAAGCTGCAGGATATACAATCAACATACAGAAATCAACTTCTAGACACTAAAAAAGACATATCTGAAAAAGAAAGAAACAATCCCATTCACAAGAGCACCAAAAACAATAAAATGCTTAGAAATAAACCTAACTAAGGAAGAAGAAGTACAATGAAAACTACTTTAATAAACGAAATTGAAGAAAACACACACAAATGGAAAGATATTCCATTTTCATGGATTCAAAGTATATTGTTAAAATATCCATGCTACCCAAAACCATGTGTATATTCAATGCAATCTCTATCAAAATTCTAATGACAGGGGTGCCTGGGTGGCTAAGTCAGCTAAGAATCTTACTCTTTTGGTTTTTTTGTTTGTTTACTTATTTATTTGAGAGAGAGAAAGAGAGTACGGGAGGGGCAGAGGGAGAGGGAGAGAGACAGAATCTCAAGCAGGCTCCATGCTGTCAGTGCCAAGCCATGCAGGGCTGGATCTTACAAACCATGAGATCATGACCTGAGCTGAAATCAAGAGTTGGTCACATAACCATCTCAGCCACCCAGGCACCCCAAGTGTCCAACTCTTGATCTCGGCTCAGGTCATGATCTCATAGTTTGTGAGATCCAGCCCCATGTTGGGCTCTACACTGACAGCACAGAGTCTGCTTGAGATTCTCTCTCTCTCCCTCTCTCTGCCCCTACCCCACTCATGCTTGCCTTCTCTCTCCATCTCTCTCTTTCTCTCTCAAAATAAATAAATAAACTTTTAAAATTTAAAGACAATTCCAATGACATTTTTAACAGAAATGGAAAAAACAATGCCAAAATTTATATGAAACCACACAAGCTTCCAATTAACCAAAGCAATCCTGAGGAAGAACAAAGCTGGAGGCATCATACTTTCTAGTTTCAAACTATATTACAAAGTAATTAGAACAGTATGATACTGTCATAAATATAGACATATAAACTGATGGAACTGAACTGAGAGCCAGGAAATGAACCCTCACATACATAGTCAATGAATAGTTAAGAAGGAAGCCAAGAACATTCAATGGGGAAATGGTCTCTTCAACAAAGGATGCTGGGAAAAGTGGATAACCATATGCAAAAAAAATGAAATTGGATCCTTATTTTATATCACTCATAAAAATTAACTCAAAAATGGATTAAAGACTTAAACATAAGATGTGGTACTGTAAAACCCCTAGAAGAAAAAATACGGAGCACCTGGGTGGCTCAGTCCGTTAGGCATCTGACTTCTGCGCAGGTCATGATCCTGCAGTTTGTTAGTTTGAGCCCTGAATCAGGCCTCCACTCTCAGCATAGAGCCCACTTTGGACCCTGTCTTCCTCTCTCTTTGTCCCTCCCCTGCTAGAAGGAGAAGGAGAAGGAGAAGGAGTAGGAGACTGAGATGGAGATGAAGATGAAGACAAAGGTGAAGAAGAAATAGGGAAGTAGCTCCTTGACACTGGTCTTGGCAATACTTTTTTGGATCTGACACCAAAAGCACAAGCCAAAAAAGCAAAAATCAACAAGTGGGACTACATCAAACTAAAAAGCTTCTTCCTTCTTCTTAAAATACCACTTTCAACCTGCTGCTCTCATACTCAAGGATAAGTAATATGTCCCTATTCTTTCCAACGTCAAGCCCAAACTCCTACCCATGAGGTTTTTTGCAGTCTGTAAAATGTGCAAATAATACCTGCCTCATACGGTTGTATAAGGATTAAATAAAGCAATTTTCATCAAGACTACTTCAACAAATGCTTCTTCAGAACAAATTAAAAAATTCACCCTGTCTGTAGCAATTTTTTCTAGATAGGTCCCCTGAGGCAAGGGAAACAAAAGCAAAAATAAATTATTGGGACTACAGAAAATAAAAAGTTTTTGCACAGCAAAGGGAGGAATCAACAAAACGAAAAATCAGCATATGGAAAGGGAGAAGATATTTGCAAAAGACATATCTGATAAAGCGTTAGTATCCAAAATACATAAAGAACTTACACAACTTAACATCCAAAAAACAAATAATCCAATTAAAAAATGAGAAGACATGAACAGACATTTCTGCAATGAAAACATCCAGGTGGCCGACAGACACATGAAAAGACGTTCATCATCACTTATCATCAGGTCAAGGTCACACAGCTAGTTAACCATACAACTGGGACTCAGGTCTGTCTCCAAAGTTCTTGATCTTAATTGCTCCCCTATTCTGCTTTAGCATAGGAACTTGCAAGTATAATCCAAATTTATTTTAAAATAATATTTCAATAGAACATAAGCCTTTTTAAAATAGACATAAAATGGCTTCTCCATCAATCCTGCTGAGATTAAAATTGTTTACATATAGAAGAAGGAATTATATTGTCATAAGATAAAGATTATACTATATGAAATACTTGATAATAAAAATTAATTTATAATTATCAAATTCGTTTGTCTGCCACTGTGAGGAGCTTCATAAATAGTACTTA
Organism: Puma concolor; assembly: GCF_028749965.1. Taxonomy (NCBI): domain Eukaryota; kingdom Metazoa; phylum Chordata; class Mammalia; order Carnivora; family Felidae; genus Puma; species Puma concolor. Next base: position 103,794,752 of record NC_141670.1, on the reverse strand, counting down.
ATTTTACAAAGATACAAAAGTCCCCTCTTTCACTGTTCTTGCTAAAGATACTCTTCCCTTTACTGGATCCCTTCATTTATTCACCCATTACTGTGGTACCTTGCATGGAAGTTGTACTTATTACTCTTAATATAAATGTGCTAATTTCTCTTTCTCTGTACAAAGAAAAAAATATTCCCAAAGGACAAAAGAGAGGAGACATTTTTTCATTCCTTATTCCGCATACTGAAACCAATATTAATGGAGCTAGGTGTCCCAACTCAAGTTCTAATTAGGGAGAAAAGTAACTAAGCACAAACTCTCCATGATATCCAGCTTGGGCAAAATTATCAAGGGTTTTAATTCATTCAACAAATATTTTCTGGGGCCTATTCATTCCAAACACTGTGCGAGGGACCAGGGATGCAAAAATGAGTAAACATGTCCTCAAGAAAGTCTCCTCTACTGAGCAGTTTAACCTACAGGCCAGGGAAGGTGATAGAACATTTTTTAAATTGCTTTTCACACTTTATTTTATGTTCTATTGTGTTTCCATGTTTTTTGTACATTGCAGGTATTTTGAATCATGAGAATAAATGTGCTGATTGTGAACTCACTCTGTAATATTCATACAGTGGCCAAATGCAAAAAGTTTAAAGTTGTAGATGAGTTCCAGCTTAAAAATACATACAAACACATAAATACATTATACATACCAGGGGGTTTATTTTAAATTGAAGAGAAAAGAATAAAGCAAATAGAGGGTATTAGAAAATATATTTACAACATGTGGAAAAATACAAGATATACAAAATGCTAAGTATATCTAAATCATTTTCCATTTCCTCTAATATTTATTATCTTCTCTCCCACATTCCAAATAATATTTTCTATTTGCTTTTTGAAATTAAATTTTTACAAACTAAAACTTGCAATTCACTTACAATTAAGTCATGGATATTGTTTCACGAAAGCTTTTTGATGTCTAAAATTTTTGTCGTAAATGTTTTAAAGTGCTCTAGCCTCATTTCCTTTCTCTGGAGAAAGAATGACAAACTTCAAAAGACTCAAATTGCATCTGAAGTGGAAAAATCCAGGTTTGGAAGTTGTTTCACCTTGGTGAAACAATCCTCAATGGAACCAACAGAATGTCTGAATAGTCACCTAAACATTCAAGACTTATCACAATGGTCGGACGTCTCCTTTTGTCTTGAAAGGTAGTCTGTGATCTCTTTAGGGGGCTCAGATTTATTATCTCTGCTTTGCACTGTATCCTGTGGCTCACTCCACTGTGCCAAAGCCCTGGTGATTCCAACTAGGACTGGGAAGCAGGGGCGAAAGACTTCATTCTGCAGAGTTCTTGCAAGGTGATTAAAGAAGTCTTTGCTGACCTCCTGCCTTTGGTCTTCCCCAGAGAAGCACACATAGGACTATGAAGGAGGCACACAATGTATTTTGCCAAAGGACCAGTGCATCTCAGAAAAGCAAAATCATACCAGGCATGCAAAGTCTTAGAGGAGGTATCCCATGTGGCTGTTCCTTCTCTCTCCAACTCATTTCTCCTCAATCCCTTTAGTTTGCTTTCCACACAGCTCACTTTTTCAAGTCCTTTGACCAATCCTCTCTCTCTCTATCGTGGAAAAATTCACACCTCATCACAGGAAGAAAATGTTTTTCTCTGACACTTTACCTTCAGTTCCTCCCTGAACATTGAAAATATTAGTCTGTCGGGCAATCAGATGCTAGTGAGGGTTTTCCTCTTTTCATTGATAAGGGTTTTTTTTTTAGCTGAAAGTGAAAATGTTTCTTCTACTACAAAACTTCAGCTGGTTTCCTCACTAGTAAGTTGATCTGCTGTTATGGGTTGAAATATTTGGAGAATTATTTTGACCATTTTTTGAAGACAGGCTCTTCACAAAACTAATCAAGTTAAGATGGAGTCATGTGAGTATCCCTAATCCAATTTGACTGGTGTGTTTATAAATAGTGGATATTTGTACACAGATACACACACAGAGAGAGAACACAATGTGAAGATGGAGTCAGAGATCAGGGTGAATCTACAAGCCAAAGAATACCAAAGATTGCCACCAAATCACTAGAAGCTAAGAGAAAGGCAAGAAACAGATTTCTTCATTGCCCTCCATAGGAACCAATCAAAGTATACCTTGATCTCTTAGCCTCCAGAACTGTGAGTTTTTAAAGCCTCACTGCACTGCTTTTAAAGCTTACAAAAGGACTTTCAGAGGGCTTCTTTTCTGTCTTAAAAGGCTGATGCCAGGTCTGGAGTTTTATTCCAAAGCTCTTTCCATCCCATCAGCCCCTGGACTCACAATTTGGCCATTCCCCTTCCAGGTCTTTCCCCTCCCAGGCTCTATCATGGGAGCAGGGTACACAATCTCTCCACTTCAGACCCACAGTTCCCATTTTCCCCTCATTTTCCACCTTTCAGTTAGTAGGGAGTATTTTCTAAATTCTGAGAAAGTATTACTTTGATGTTTCTGGCTTAGAGATTTTATTTGCTCCTGAGATTCTTCTCTAATAATGGACTTTAAGCTTCAGCAAAAAATAGGAATAAAAGCTTTTACTTCACTCCTGATTTCCTCCCTGACATAACCCTTCTCTAGCTCTAAGCACAGAACCAGCTGGAAATTGAACATAAGGAATACAGAGATAAAGTAATGGAGAAAAATGAATTAAACCTTAAAATATTATCTTACTATTCAAAAATATATAATAAACTCTGAAAAATGCTGTCATTAGAAGTATAGCCATGGGAGCATAAAATGTGGACATGAACCAAGCCAGACTAGGGGTAAGACCCCTGCACAAACCACCTTTAAGCCAAGATGATTGTTCCTGTCATACAGTTGCCTCAAAGGCAGAAAGCAAGAAATGGCATTCCCATGGATGGCCCGGATCCCACAGCAGCAGCCACCACTTTGTCAACGTTTCTAATAGATTCCCACCAGCACACTGAGATGTTCCATCAAACTACTCAAATATGCTGTTCCTTCTTACTCAAACATGCTGTTCCTTCCATTTGTGTGTGTACAAGTTTCTTTGTGATAATTATATTGAAAGAAATCTATATCATGAGGTAACAGCTATGGGTAGGACAGTCCAGCCCTCCTGTCTTGCTTTTTCAAATTCTCCACCTGTCTTTCATCATTCATTTATGCTCAGCTTCATGCTTTAGTCTTTTTCATCTCCTAATCAATCCCCCACCAGGCTTGGTCATGAAAGAATCTCAGGAGGAAAATGAACTTGCCTCCCCCACACACTCACAATGTTTCAAATAATTTATTGTGCTCCTAAAGAGAAATCTGAAATTTTACAACCATCTGGAACTGTCAAAGTCAGCTACAAAAACTGAAACATCTCTTCCCCAGATCATTTTATTTACACTAGGCTGTGTCCATACCCATAAAACCGTGGTACCCCAAATGGGATGCTCAAAGACCCACAGTACCTAACCAAGAAGCACTGAATCTGAATCTCTGTATTTCAGCTCCTCTTTTAGTTCTGAGTACTGATCAGGTTAGGAAACCACTGCTAAAAAGCCATTATGGAAAATATGAATTAATCACACTATTTTTTTTCTATCATGAACAAATCCATAATTTCTATCACTCTTTTAGTCACTCCACATCCACCATTTAAATTACAGATCAGTGTCCCGGGAATCAAATAGGCAATGGAGTACTTCTGTGGCCAGAATCAATGTGGTCCCCCAGGGTAGCAGCCCAACTTTGAAATTGCTCTCTGGTTCAACACACCAGCTGTGTCTGCAGCAAAAGTAGCCCAGGCAGGAAGCCAGTGTCCAGGGCAAGGCATTTCCCTGAGGTTGACTGTTAATCACCACAAGAAAGAGCTGGTAGGTAAAAGGGAAATGGTAGATACACACATTCTGATATTTAGTAAGCAGTGCAACTTGTACTGGAATTTGTTTCTTCAGGTCTTGTTGCTAATTTCCCCACTGGAGTTTCTAAACAGCTGCCAAAATGCTTGTAGCTATGGCCCTAAGCCAGTGTAGGCCAGCCATATGGCTGCTAGCACATTTGCCCTGGGCCATCTCTAAGGATGACTGAAAGGACACACTTTCCTCACTCTAGCCTTAAGCCAGACTCACAAGAGTAGCCTAGGGAAAAATGTACTAGCAGTTATCTACTCTGTGGGGGTGTAGTCATCTGGTTCCCAACATAGTGTAAATTACTTATTATATATCCAGAGATCTGGCTTAATAGTTATTATATAAACTGGTACTCCACTGTTATTTGGAGCAATTCAAGTGTAGACATGGCTTTAGAGTATTGAGATAGCAACATGCATATCAAATATGGCCTTGAACTGGAAATCATGATACACATTGAAATAACGCAGGAGAAGCAGAATGTTCTTGATCATTCCAATAAACTGGTTGAAATAGTGCTGCATTAATCACATAAGACTTGTGTTCTCTAAGTTGCTCTGCCAAGGAAGCAAAATTACTTCGTTTGACAAGGCACTTACCTCAGTGAGGGGGCTGAAGTGATCACAGAGGCATTTTAGTTAGAGTGTTCTGTGCTTTTATAAAATAAACCAGATTCCAACTCACAAATCATGTTAGAAAGTTACATGCAAAAGACTAAAGACAAAGTATGCTAATCTACCTAAAACTGAGATCTCTTTCTATACCTCCTCTGGAATCAACTCCTATGTTTTTTCACCATTTCAGAAAATATGGTAAATGAAGGCTTTTAATAATTTAATTTCAATGGCAATAAAAAAAAACATTGTCTTCTCAGGAAGAAATTTCCTTTCACATAGCACAGGCTTTATTCTCATGAATCTTTTATGCTTAAAATTAACCAAAGTCACCTTGTAATAGAAAGCTCAGTTAATGGCCTGATAGAAACTACAGCTCTCAGACTTAGCAGTATTTCTAATTTCCTTTCAATCTGTGCATGGCTGACAAAATTAAGTACTCTTAATACCAACATTCTTAAGAAGAACCATTTACCACACCAATATTCAGGATGGTGATACAGGTTAGCTATCCTGTTCCCTTCCACATAAAACTGGCTCCAAGGATTGGGACTTTTGAGGGATGTTGGTACCTACCTTAGCCTAAGTGTCCCTTTAACATGACAACAGGGAATATAATCAAAATAAGCCTTGTCAGACTAATAGTGAATTTGTGGCCAGTTGTTAAAATTTCATATTTATTTTTCCAGGAAACTCACCTATAGGTAAGTTTTGGCTGGCAGTCATATCTAATATGATAAAAAAAAAAAAAACTCCCATCCTGATAATCACCCCAAATCCTGACCAGCCTTGGCCGGGAGACTTAGCTTGTAATATTCTTGACACCAGGAATTAGAGAGTTCATCCCTCAGAACATTTTCAGAAATGAAGGATAGCCCCTCCTATGCTGCAATTCCTTTCTTCCTCTGGTTTTTCACAGAGTATTTGTGGGCCCAGTTATTAGCCCCTTTAATGTACATTGTCTAATGTTCCCTTAAGAGAATTTCCAAATGTTTTACATCAGAGACCCAGCTTTCTACCATGTCCTCACTCCTCTCTTTTCACTTATCTTCTCTAGTGTCTTCTCTCCTTCACTTTCTTCCTCAGGATGAAGGTAAATTCCTCTCCTTGCTTCAAGCAGAACAGTTTATCCACTTTGTTTACCAGCCCTGGTACATGCAACATCTGTGTTTTTAGGTCTCACTTCTAACCCCAAGTAGCTTTTCCCAAATAAAAAATAAATGTTAATAAGATAACAAAATGTTAATTTCCATTCACAATTGAGTCAAATTCTAGAATAGAGAATTCCCTCTGTTACCGGCAGGGTAGGGTAGAGAGAGGCACTCACTTCAAGGTCTTGCAGTCACAATGGTTTCAACTAGTTTACCCTGGCACATAGGGAAATAGGTTCTACTTACATAAATGGGCTAGAAGAAAGTTTAGGATGGAAAGTGGCCACCATGGGGTGAAACCACCTGAGGTTAGCTAGCAGGATATTTTAATGGGATCATAAGTATTTTCCATATGATGCCAATATACTATTGTACTTTGATCACAAACTCCACTTGTCCTCCTAGACCCTTTGCTTCTTACACAGGTTAATGATTACTGTCTGATTGTTTCCTCTATGTTCACGTGTATAAGACTTTGTTTTCTTTATGCTCATCATGTGGATAATATCTTGTGAGCTCAATAAATAACAGAGATGAAACCCCTGCAGAACTTTTGTCTCTTCCCAGACATTAGCCTCTCTTGTATTCAATTGTGCGTCTGCTCTCTTACTGGACAAGAGAGAACTCCAAACTCAGTCTGTGACAGATGGTGACCCCGATGTGCTAGAAGGCAACGTGAACCCAACATGATAGAAAGCTGATGTGATAGAAGGCAACGTGAAGGCAACGTGATTAGAAGAAAAGTCGACATGACAGAAGTGGACATGACCAGGAACTGACATGGCTAAGAAGCCAACATGGCTAAGAAGCCAACGTGGCTAAGAAGCCAACGTGGCTAAGAAGCCCACTTAACTCAAGAACTGCAGAATGCAGTGGAATTACCAGAGTTCTAAAATAGAAAAAGTACACCAGACTACAATCTCTCCTGATGAGGTAAGAGAAAAACAGAACTATATTAGAATGAGCTGCCACAGAACATTTGAGAGAATCATTATGGGAGATTCCCTATCCCCAGAACAGAAACAATACATTTGCATAGCACTCCTTATATTATTAATGATTATCCAGCAGCATTGCCCTTGGTTTCCTGAGCAAGGAACCCTCGACCTGGACATTTGGGAACTAATAGTGAAACACTAAAGGCAAGCCATATGGTAGGCACCAATGTTCTGCCTGAGGTTATTCTTACATGGTCTGTTGTCCCTAAGACAATTATCCCCCTGGGGGTGGATGATGTTTACAAAGATATAGATACACCCAAAGTAAATAAAAATTTTTTCAAGGAACCTAAGCCTCCTTATTGTCAGCCAGCCCCTTCAGCACCCCTACATACAGAGAATGCCAACTCCCTCTTTTGTCATTGGGAAAAATCTAACCTTTTAAAGGGACAAAAGATGACCTCTGACAACCTCCTTACCCTGATGCTACAACCTATTAAGAATGCCCTTACAATGTTTACAGACATCTCAGGGAAAACTCACAAAGCTTCTTGCCTTTGTAAAACTGGAAAAAATGGGGTACATATATTATACACTGGACTGGGCTATACCCAACATTCAGAACTGTGAACCATATTATTAGCTATAGCAACATTTTCCCAACCCTTAAACACTGTCTCCGAGATGTCAAGAAGCAAAGACCACCCACTTCAGATTTCCCCACCAGTGTTCCAGGTAAAAATTAACCATGGGGAACAAATTGTCTTAGATGGACCCCTATGTAAGTTTGTTGGTTTGAAATAGACCTGTGTATCAAAGATCAAATAAGCTCATGTTATGACTTAAAGTAATGGTTAATTTTGTCTCATAGTTTTCATGGATAATTGTTAAGATAGCTTTCAAAGGCTTTAGTAACCTAAAAAGTTTTGCTTGCATGATAAATTGGGATTCAATTTGTTGGACATCAAAGCTTTTTCTAAATAGGATGGAATGCGAAAGCATTGATTACTAAACAAGATTTATCTGCTTTTGTCTCCTTATCACAGAGAAACTAAGGATATTTGGGTCTAATGGTAAACATGCTTTGTGTTTTATAACTTTTTAAACAAATTTCCCAAGATTTAAATTGTAAATGAAGTCTTTTTGACCAATTAGTCTTCTTTGGTATGTTAAGTTACTTTGGAAGTACTGTCATTTCCCCTGAACTCTGTCTTTCCCTTTCATAACTCCCCTATGCCTACCCAAACTGAGCAATGTTGACCCATAGGTAGGAACATCTCTACACACCTATTCAGCAGGAAGAAGTTACAGAAAAGAAGACCATCCACCCTCAGCAACCTTAAAGATTTTAAGAGCCAAAATTTTTAAGGGGGGGGATAATGTGGGAAACAAAGGCAGAAGGAAATGGCAGAAATTAAATTAAATTTCCTTATAATCCACAAGGTCAAGCAATTGCAGAATAAACACATAATAAACTTAAAAATATGCTTAAAAAAATAAAAAGGGGGGAAGTGCCCATCACTGTCTACAACCTCGACTTCTCTTCGATCATGCTATGATCACTCTTAAGTTTTTAAATCTTGACCCTCAAAGACTAACCACAACTGAGCTACATTCTTCTAAATTAGATAAACCCTCCCATCCTATGCCTCTGGTTCAAACTTCTCACCTGGGGTGGAGGATATGCTTGTGTATATAATCAGAATCCCAATTTCTGTGGATTCCCTCTTGGTTGGTGAAGCCATACCATGACAAGGTGGAAATCCCCAGAATATCTTCAAATCAACCAGGACTTCCAGAGAATGACTCTGAATGAGTTACCACTCCTCCAACTTTTCAAAATGGAAGAAGTCTCTTCATTATTCCTCCTCCTGAAGCCACTCCACAAATGCAAGTCTTTGCCCCTGGTATAACATTAGGGAAGTCATAAACACCTGTATAACCGCTCCAGCCTTCTCTTACAACACAATGGTATTGCATATACCCCCAATTTGCATCTTATGGCCATGATCTCCATCACTGGTATTCATTAACCAGGCAAAGGTGATTCATAGGCTTCTTAATCATGGGGATCCTAGCTGTGGTAAGCATTATGACCTCTGCTACCATTGCTGGAGTTAGTCTTCACCACACTATCAAACTGCACATGTACTTAATCAATTTATGGCCAAATCCTCCATTCTAAGCTCCCCTATGATAGAAAATTTAGATGTGACATTACACCAGCAACTACAATACTCCAAAGAACTAAGACATGAATGGGTCAACTTAAGGTTCTTTTGTAAATACTTTAACTCTCTCTCTCTATTGGCTAATGCCCATCTCAAATTCTGGATAACTCTTGGAAGTGGAATACTTCTACTACGTCTTTTATGCCTTTTCAGAATCACCCTCCAGACCACCCAACAGCAAAAGGCAGATCAGGAGCTCATCATGACAGTCCTTGCATGTAAACTTAAGAAGATGAAGAAAAACAAAAAATGGGGAACTGTAGGAAAATAGGTTCCACTTACTTAAATGGGTTAAAAGAAAGCTTAGGGTGGAAAGCCACCACCCTACATATTACTAGACTTCTCTACAGTATTTAACATAGTTCATGGGAGAAGATTGTATTTTCCAAAGTGAAAACGCTGAGGTTTGCTAGTGGGATAGTACAATGGGACCATGAGTACTTTCCATCTGATGCCAATATACTATTGTACTTTGATCACAAACTCCACTTGTCCCCCCAGACCCTTTGCTTCTTATACAAGTTAATGATTACTATCTGATGGTTTTCTTTATGCTCACGTGTGTAAGATCTTGTTTTCTTCATGTTCACCATGTGGGTAATATCTTGTGAGCTCAGTAAATGCAGAGATGAAACCCCTGTTCAGGGCTTTTGTCTCTTCCCAGACATTAGCCCCTCTCATATTCAATTCTGTATCTGCTCTCTTGCTGGACAAGAAAGAACTCCAGACTCATCATCTTCAACCCTGGCATAGATATGGACATTCTACAATGAGGAAGCAGGAGAGGGGAATAGGAGTCAAACAGATATGCAATTCACCCACCGATTTGGAACTCTAAAAAATAGAGCTCCAAGCCCTATACCAAACTAGTACACTTTGGTGGCCTGAACCAGTATGGTGATACTATGATCCAACAAAAGTAGACACATTTCATACTAATTTTAGAATACAATTGATAGAATGTTGGATTAGATTAAATGTGAAAAATAAAAAAGAAGGGCGACTCCAGAATAATTTTGTTTTGGATTGAATAAGTGGAAGTGAAAGTGCCATTAACCAAGATGTAGAATATTAGGGTAATTTTGAAGCAAAAATTCAGTATGTTGGTTTTGGATACATCATATTTGAGATATCCATAAGATATTCAAGATATCAAGTTAATAATTGGAAGTTTAAAAAAAAGGAAAAGCCTAGAGCTGAAAGTAGAGGTCTGGCCTCAAGATATAGATTTGGTGTTTCTCAGGATGTGAACAGTACTTCTAGCAATGAGAATGGAAAAATATCTCCTAAGGAATAAATGTAATAGAAAAGAGAACCAAGGACTAAGGTTTTGAGAGAACTTGAAAAGGAAGAGAATTCAGCAAAGAAGACCAAAAAGGATGCACTAAAAAGAGAGAACAAAAGTCAGGAATAATCTACTGGGCCAGTTACTGAATCACAAACCATCACAAATCTAGTAGCTTTTTTATTGTGCTCATGGATTCCATCAGTCAGGAATTCAGAAACAGCACAGCAAGAGGGCCTGTATCTGCATAATATCTGTGATTCAGCTGAAAACACTTGGAGGCTGGGCTCACTAGTTGGCTTAGTGTTGGTCAGCTGGAATCATCTGAAGCTTTCATTTACATGTCTGGTGCCTGAGCTGAGAACACTCGAAGACAAAACCTAATGACAGGAGCATCTACATGTAGCCTTTCCATGGGGCTCAGCTTTCTCCCAGCCTAATTGAAATGGCTTCAATTAGTCCATTTTCTTACTGGAAGCTTAGGACTCTATGCCAAACTCCCAACTAACAAAGGAGAAATTGCTTTACCCTTTGTGACCTAGCCTGGAAAGTCAGGCAGCATCAGTTCTGCTACATTCTACTATTTAAACCAAGTCCCAAGCATACTCAGACTCAAGAGCATTGGAAGTAAACTCTACCACTTCACAGGGGAATGGCAAGATTTCAGAAGAGCATGAGGCATGGACATGTGGCACTGTTGCAGCCAACTTTGGAAAATACAATCTTCTCCCATGAACTATGTTAAATACTGTAGAGAAGTCTAGTAATATGAAGACCTTAGGATGTCTAAATGAATTTGCAACACTCTTCCCTGACTTCCTAAATAATCTTGTCTTCTTTTTGTCTCTTATTTTATCACTTATCACAGTGTAATCTAAGTGTTTCTCCTACTTAACTGTTTACTAGTGAGTAGTAAACAGGTCATTTTAATATTAATGAATAAATTAATATTAATATTCATTTAATATTAATTAATAAATTAAAATTAATTTAATATGAATTTAATATTAAAACAGGTCATTTTACTATTCTTTGAGACTTGATACAGTGCCTGACACATAGTAGAGGCTCAAGAGATGTTTGTTAAATAGAGGACTCTGAATCTCTCTGTTTTCTTACCTGTCTCCCAGTCCCCTATTCTAACTACTTACAGGACAATTCTGGAAGGCCTTCCAGCTATCTCCTCAAGCTCAAAACAACCTAAGTCTCATGCTATTTATATCATGACAAATCGTTTGATATTAGCTTTGTCTGCACATAGCAGGGGAAAAAATCCAAAACAATAAAAAAAGAAAATGTTAATTCTTTATCATATAAAGGATGTCCAGAGCTGGTGTGTTTTTACAGTGATATTAGAGAACCAGGCTCCTATTTTTCTGTTCTGCCATCCTTATCACTTCACTTCCATCCTTAAAGTCAGTTTGGCCCAAGATGGATGACACATTCCAGATTAGCAAAGAAGGAGAAGGGAGAGAACAAAAGGAATACCTCTTAGCTGAGTCAACTCCCTTTAAGGAGTCTTTCCTGAAGTACCATAGATATTGTCCATTTATGATTTTGTGGTCCAAGCTTAGTCAAAACCCACCCCTGGCTACAAAGGAGGATAAAATATATCTTCATTCTGACAAAAAAAAAAAATGCCCAACTAACACAGGATTTTATTATTAGGGGAAAAAGATATAATGGATATTCTCATGTCTCTGAATTTCTTATTCAGCATTTCTATTTCAGTTTATGCCATCGTTTCAATTCTTGGACTCCACTTGATTTGAACTCAAGAAAAAGAACTCTAGTAGCTGAAAAGAAAATGAGTGGGAAGTGGAACAGATGGGAGATATAGAGACCAGTGAGTTACAAGACCATTGGACAAATCCAAGACAGGAAACATAATGCCGAAACCAAGGCAGTCATGGCAGGGATAAAAAGGAGAGGATGTGGAAGAACATAAAAGGAACAAAGATTTACAAGGCTGCTGACAATCTAAATTTTTAAATCAATCTGAAGAAAGAATATATGATGTCCATCAAGAGTTCTACCAACATAAAACACCATAGCACTGGCAGAAAGCCAATTACTTAAATGGATTACTCAGGAATAAGCAGGCAGATAAACTTGTGAAAACAGTTTGCAATTTATAAGGGGTCTTGACAAATACTTGGGCATATTACATGTTTACTCATGCATGTTTGCACATGTTATACACCCAATGTCATGTACAATTAATAGAGGTAATTTCTGTGAATGAGTTACAGTAGTTCTGAACTCAGTATTTATGAGATGGTGTGTGTGTATTGATATAGCATGATGTGTATGTGTAAAACATTGTGATTCATAAATATGTGCCCAATGATGCTTTTTTTAATCACACCTCCAAGGTTTTGCATGAATAAAATTATATTTATTTTTTGCTTTCATCTGATGAAAACAAAAGGAGATGTGGAATAGGCAGAAAGATAAGGATAGAGAAAAAATACAAGTTCCTCCATCTTTCTTCAAAGTCATCTTTTCAACTAAAGAGTGAGTTCACTTGCTGCAGGGATGTAGGAGAGTGAAAAATGTCTTGTAATTTGATATTTTTATTTTGAAAACAGAGATCTTTTAAATTAAGAATATCAGTTTCATCTACCATGTAATATAAATGAAAAAACAATATCCTCTTACTTAAACATAATTAAGGTAGAAAAGAATTAAAAGCATGGCAAAAGAATCCAATAATGGCCTCCAATTCAATTGACTCTTAGCATCAGAGCTCATTCAGTCTCTAACTAAAGGTTTAGTCTTGCCATGGTTCCCACATTCACTCATCCATTCACTTATTCATCCAACACATACTTATTTGGTATCTACTTTGTGCCAAGCACTATTGTAAACATTGAGGATAAAGCAGTGATTGAAACAGACATTAGACATTTCCTCATAGCACAAATTTGATTTACATTTTCAGTCACCCACTTAGGTAAGACCATGAGACCAAGTTCTAACATATAGAATGCCCTCCAATAAATCTCTTTTACAATCTTCCATGTACTTTTTTCTTTTTATATCCATTAGCAAATAAAGTAAGAAGATAATCAAGAAAGACTGGAGCTGGCCTCTGAAGTCAAGTGAAGAAAGCATTTCAAAGAGGAGGAAATAATCATTAATGTCAATTTCTCCTTAGAGACCACAATAGTTGAGGACACAGAACAGGCCATTTGACAAAATGGAGGTCATTTAATATTATACAAAGAATTTCAGTGGTGAACATAAAATCCTGACAGGAATGAATTTTAAAAATAATAGTAAAAGTAGAGATAGGTAACATAGAATTTGCTTTTGAGGAATTTTACTGTAAAGCTGGACTGCCACCAACATTTATAAGGCTGAGGACAAGAGCTCATATGGAGACTCCAGTCTTTAGGCTCACCTCCCTCTTCTTCCCACTCCCCATCCCACACCACACACATACATGTGGGCACCCCAGGCAGCTCACTTAATATTTGCCCACCCCTCCTGCATAGAGTTGCCTTTCCACCACTCCTCAAGCCTAGGATTATACACACTGGTTATGTCAAGAGGGATGACCAGGGAAGAAGCTCACAGAATCAAAATCAGAACCATTGGGAACAGTAAATTTTGGGGTCTCAAGTACCCAGAACATAGGCAAGGAATAAGACAAAGGGCATGAGTAGAAAAAGACAAAGGTAGGACTATCTAAAGTGCAGGGGCTCCAGTTGTCCCTATCTAAGGGCAAAATAGGCAGCTTTCACTTTGCATAGTAGTGCAAGGCCACAAAAATGAGCATCCAAGCTGAAACCATGCAAAATGATCTTAATAATCATAGAGAAAATTAAATGATTGTTGCATTACCTTTAAAAATCTATTTCAGAGGAGGAGTTAAGATGGTAGAGAACTAAGGAGATCCTAAGCTTGTCTTGTCCTTTGAACACAGCTAGATAGTTATCAAATCATTCTGAACACCCAAGAAATCAATTGGAGATCTTAAAGAGCCAAAACTGCGTGTCTACCAGTACAAAAGCGATCACCTTCTGGAAGGAAGGAGTGCAAAGAGTTGACTTGGGGGACACATAGCATTCCAGTATGGCGGCATGGAGGTAGTCTGCTTAGAGGGGCTACTGCAAAGTATTAGAAACAGCAGAGCACAAAATCTGAACTTTTAGAAGTCTGCTACAGTGGGGATGTGCCTGATTTAAAGGCGTTCAGGTGGCAAAATGGGGCAGAAACCCAGGAGTGACCACATGGTCTGAGGGCCTCTGGGTCACAAGAAGGATGTGTGGTGTCAATGTGCTGCATTGCTTCCAAACATAGGAGCAGGGACTCCAGCTGAGGGCAGCAAGCAGGTGTGTCAGCTTTCTGCTCTGTTTTGACATAAACTCTGAACTGCTTCACAGTCATGCCACCAATTTCCTCACACAGCCAGCAAAAAGCATGGTGAGACCCACCCCCAGAGGAACACAGCCACATAAATCCCTAAAAAATGGAATTTTGAAACCCAGTCTCATCCCTAAGATAAAGAAGCTAAGACACAGGCAGATGAACATCAGGTTCTGATGGAAACTGAAGACACAACAGAGGTGATTTATTGTTCTTCTGTGAAGTTTCCCTGAAGAGTGAGGGGCCACAATCTTTCAGCTCTGGGGCTAGAGACCATTCACCACCATATTCATCCCACCCATCACCAATAAAGGCCTTCAGGGAGCAAAACAGCACCCCCAGCAGAGGCCAAAGCCCCTTATACCAAGCTCCACTCCCCTGCTGCTATATATACTGGGGTGCTGTGCCCCTTTGAAACAGCACACCTGTATCGCTTGGATAAATACCTATTGGTACAATTTCTGGGTCATAGGGTGGTTTTATTTTTAGCTTTTTGAGGAACGTCCATACTGTTTTCCAGACTGGCTGCACCTGTTTGCATTCCCACCAGCAGTGCAAGAGATCCTCTTTCTCCACATCTTTGTCAATATCTATTGCCTGAGTTGTTAATTTTAGCCATTCTGACTATTGTGAGGTGACATCTCATAGTAGCTTTGATTTGTATTTCCCTGATGATGAGTGATGTTGAGCATTTTTCATGGGTCTGTTAGCAATCAGGATGTCCTCTTTGGAAAAGTGTCTATTCATGTCTTTGCCCATTTCTTCACTGGATTATTTGTTTTTGTTTGTTTTTTGTTTTTTTTGTTTTTTGTTTTTTGTTTTTGATGTTGAGTTTGATCAGTTCTTTATAGATTTTGGATACAAACCCTTTATATGATATGTCATTTGCAAACATCTTCTCCCATTTCTTTGGTTGCCTTGAGTTTTGCTGAATGATTCCTTTGCTACGCAGAAGCTTTTATCTTGATGAGGCCCCAATAGTTCATTTTTGCTTTTGTTTCCTTTTCCTCCATAAATGTGTTGAGTAAGAAGTTGCTGTGGCCAAGGTCAAAGAGGTTTTTACCTGCTTCCTCCTCTACTTTTTTTGATGGCTTCCTGTCTTACATTTAGGTCTTTCATCCATTTTGAGTTTATTTTTGTGTATGGTGTAAGAAAGTGGTCCAGGTTCATTTTTCTGCATGTCACTGTCCAGTTTTCCCAATACCATTTGCTAGAGAGACTGTCTTTATTCCATTGGATATTCTTTCTTGCTTTGTCAAAGATTAGTTGGCCATACATTTATGGGTCCATTTCTGGGTTTTCTATTCTGTTCCATTGATCTGAGTATCTGTTTTTGTGCCAGTACCATACTGTCTTGATGATTACAGCTTTGTGGTGTAGCTTGAAGTCTGGGATTGTGATGCCTCCTGCTTTGGTTTTCATTTTAAAGATTGCTTTGGTATTCAGGGCCTCTCCTGGTTCCATACAAATTTTAGGATTGTTTGTTCTAGCTCTGTGAAAAATTCTGGTGTTATTTTGAGAGGGATTGAATTGAATATGTAGATTGCTTTGGGTAGTATTGACATTTCCACAATATTTGTTCTTCCTATCCATTAGCATGGAATATTTTTCCATTTTTTTGTGTGTCTTCTTCAATTCCCTTCATAAGTTTTTGATAGTTTTCAGTGTATAGATTTTTCACGTCTAGTCCTAGGTATTTTATGGTTAGGTCTAGTCCTAGGTATTTTATGGTTTTTGGTACAATTGTAAATGGGATCAATTCCTTGATTTCTCTTTCTGTTGCTTCATTATTGGTGTATAGAAATGCAACAGATTTCTGTGCATTGATTTTATACCCTTCAACTTTGCTGAATTCATGGATAAATTCTAGAAGTTTTTTTGGTGGATCCTTTTGGTTTTCCATACAAAGTATCATGTCCTCTGTGAAGAGTGACAGTTTGACTTCCTCCTTGCCAGTTTGGATGCCTTTTATTCCTTTGTGTTGTCTGATTGCTGAGTCTAGGACTTCCAATACTACGTTGAATAACAGTGGTGAGAGTGGACACTCTTGTCAGGTTCCTGACCTTAGGGGGAAAGCCCTCAGTTTTTCCCCATTGAGGATGATATTAATCGTGGGACTTTCATATATGGCTTTTATGATCTCGAGGTACGATCCTTCTATCCCTACTTTCTTGAGGGTTTTTATCAAAAAAGAATGCTGTATTTTGTCAAATGCTTTCTCTACATCTATTGAGAGGATCATGTGGTTCTTGTCCTTTATTTTATTGATGAGATGTATCACATTGATTGTTTTGCAGATATTGAGCTAGCCCTGCATCCCAGGTATAAATGCCACTTGGTCGTGGTGATAATTCTTTTAATGGAGTGTTGGATCCAGTTGGCTAATATCTTGTTGAGGATTTTTGCATCCATGTTCATCAGGGAAATTGGTCTGTAGTTCTCCTTTTTAGTGGAGTCTTTGGTTGTGGAATCAAGGTAATTCTGGCCTCATAGAATGAGTTTGGAAGTTCTTCTTCCATTTCTATTTTTTGGAACAACTTCAAAAGAATAGGAGTTAACTCTTTTTTAAATGTTTAGTAGAATTCCCCTGGAAAGTCATTTGGCCCTGGACTCTTGTTTTTTGGGAGATTTTTGATTACTAATTCAATTTCTTTACTGGTTTGGAGTCTGTTCAAATTTTCTATTTCTTATTTCAGTTTTGGTAGTTTTTATGCTTCTAGAATTTGCCCATTTCTTCCAGATTGCCCAATTTAATGGCATATAATTGCTCATAATATTCTCTTATTATTGTTTGTATTTCTGCGGTGTTGGTTGTAATCTCTCCTCTTTCCTTCTTGAGTTTATTTATTTGTGTCCTTGAATTTTTCTTTTTTATCAATCTGGCTAGGGGTTTATCAATTTTATTAATTTTTTCATAGAACGAGCTCCTGATTTCATCAATCTGTTCTACTGGTTTTTTTTGGTTTTGATAGAATTGATTTTTGCTCTAATCTTTATTATTTCCTGTCTTCTTCTGGTTTGGGGTTATTTGCTGGTTCTTTTTCCAGCTCTTTAAGGCATAAGTTTAGGTTGTGTATCTGAGACCTTTATTCCTTCTTTAGTAAGGCCTGGATTGCTACATACCTCCCTCTTATGACAACCTTTGTTGTGTCCCAGAGTTTTGGGGCTATGTTGTTATCATTTTCACTGGTTTCCATGTACTTTTTAATTTCCTCCTTAAGTTCTTGGTTAACCCATTCATTCTTTTGTAAGATGTTCTTTAATCTCCAAGTATTTGTTTTCTTTCCAAATTTTTTCTTATGATTGATTTCAAGTTTCATAGCATTGTGGTCTGAAAATATGCACAGAATTATCTTGTTCTTTTTGTACTTGTTGAGGGCTGATTAGTGTTCCAGCATGTGATCTATTCTGGAGAATGTTCCATGTGCACTTGAGAAGAATATATATTCTTCTGCTTTAGGATGAAATGTTCAGAATATATCTGTTAAGTCCTTCCAGTCCAGTGTGTCATTCAAAGCCATTGTTTCCTTGCTGACTTTCTGTTTAGATGATCTGTCCATTGCTGTAAGTAGGGTGTTGAACTCCCCTACTATTATAATATTATTATCAATGAATTCCGGTATGTTTGTGATTAATTGATTTATATGTTTGAGTTCTATCGTGTTTGGGGCATAAATGTTTATAATTGTTACATATTATTCGTGGATAGACACCTTCATTATGATATAATGTCCTTCTTCATCTCTTGTTACAGTCTTTATTTTAAAAATTTTTTTTTTCAACGTTTATTTATTTTTGGGACAGAGAGAGACAGAGCATGAACGGGGGAGGGGCAGAGAGAGAGGGAGACACAGAATCGGAAACAGGCTCCAGGCTCTGAGCCATCAGCCCAGAGCCCGACGCGGGGCTCGAACTCACGGACCGCGAGATCGTGACCTGGCTGAAGTCGGACGCTTAACCGACTGCGCCACCCAGGCGCCCCTACAGTCTTTATTTTAATATCTATGTTGTCTCATATAAGTACGGCTACTCCAGCTCTTTTGGCAACCATTAGCATGAGAGATGGTTCTACATCCCCTTACTTTCAATCTGAAGATGTCTGTAGGTTTAAAATGAGTCTCTTGTAAACAGCATATAGATGAGTCCTGTTTTCTTATCCATCGTTTTACCTTATGTCTTTGGACTGGAACGTTTAGACCATTGACATTTGGAGTGAGTACTGAAGATATGAATTTGTTGCCATTATGTTGCCTGTAGAGTTGGAGTTTCTGGTGGTTATTCCCTGATACTTTCTAGTCTTTGTTTCTTTTGGTCTTTTTTGTTTTGTTTCCTATTTTCTCCACTCAAAATGTCCCCCTTAAAATTTCTTGCAGGGCTGGTTTAGTGGTTACGAATTTTCTTTAGTTTTTGTTTATCTGAAAAACTTTTTATTGCTCCTTCTATTTTGAATGACAGCCTTGCTGGGTAAAGAATTTCTGGCTGCACATTTTGTTGATTCAACACATTGAATATATCCTGTCACTTCTTTCTGGCCTGACCAGTTTCTGTGGATAGGTCTGCTGCCAACGTGATCTGTCTTCTCTTGTAGGTTATGGACTTTTGTCCCCTGTTGCTTTCATGATTCTTTTCTAGTCTGTGTATTTTGTGAATTTTAATATGATATGCCTTGTTGATGGCCAGGTTTTTGTTTGTTTTGTTTTGTTTTTCTAATAGGAATTCTCTTTCTGGATTTTGATGTCTGTGTCTTTCCCCAAGTTAGGAAAGTTTTCCACTATGGTTTGCTCACATAACCCTTCTACGTAGCCCTATTTCTCTCTCTTCCTCTTCTGGGACACCTAGGATTCTGATGTTGTTCATTTTTAATGAATCACTGATTTCTGTAATTCTTAAATCGTGTTCTTTTGCCTTAATCTCCCTCTTTCTTTCTGCTTCATTATTCTCCATCAGTTTGCCCTCTATATCACTGTTTTGCTGTTCTGCTTCACCCATGCTTGCCACCTTGGCATCCATTTGAGATTGTATCTCAGTTATAGCATTTTAAATTTTGTCCTGACTAGATTTTACTTATCTTATCTCTGCAGAAAGGGATTCTATGCTTTTTTCAACCCTAGCTAGTATTCTTATTATCATGATTCTAAATTCTGGTTCAGACATCTTGCTTGTATCTGTGTTGATTAAGTCCCTGGCTGTCACTTTTTCTGATCTTTCTTTGGGCTGAATTCTTTCATTTCATCATTTTAGAGGAAGAAAAAGAATTAACAAAATAAAAAATATATAAAAATTAAAACAACACAAAAAATAAAATAAAGGATGCTAGCTCCTAAGTGTGTTTTGGTCTGGTTGTTGAAAGAAGCTTGATAGAATAGAGAAAAAAGGAAAAGAAAAGGGGGGAAAAGGGAAAAAAAGGAAAACGTTTGAAAATTTTAAAAATGAACACAATAGAATAAAATGAAATGATAAAAGTTAAATAGAATTTAAAATTTTTAAGTAAAAATATAGTAGAAAAATTAGGGAAAATCTTTTTTATGATAATGGAAAAATGATTTTTTCTTTCTGTTAAAGAATAAGGAAAGAAAAAGAAAAAAGTGAATAAGTGGATCAGCAAACAGAATGAAATACGACTGAAATTACATCCAGTTTCCCCTAGAAGTCAAACTATGTAGCACTTTTATACTCCATACATTAAGCAGGTGGAGAGACTTGTGTTCTAGAGCACAGTAGTTGGACGGGTCCTGCTGTAATGGCTCCATTCTCCACTAGATGGCACTGCTTAGCTTACTGGGGTGGATCATTGTGGTGCATGTACATGTGTACGCGCATGTGCAGGAGAGGTGTCACCCAGCTACACAATCTCTAGTATCAGAACTCTGTGCTCTTGCTAGCCGGCAATCAAGCACCCCTCCTCTGTCTCCAGTTTCTGTCCACTCCCTGTTTCTACACCATCCGTGACCATGCCGTTCGGTCTGTCAGGCAGCACCTCTCTCCCAAATTTTATCTCAGATGGGGCTGTGTTTCCAAACCCCTCACTTCTGAGAGCCCCTCAGCTATGACCCGCTATGACCCTCTGGAGGAGGGTCTCGTCAAGCAATGGCTGGGTGCCAGCCTATCCCCAGGAACTTTCACATGTCCATGTTGTTGCAAGTGCCCAGAGACTGCACTCAGGTGCCAGGTCACCCCTGAAAGTTTGCAGGATTGTGTAGCATCAGCATTCCAGGGATTATAGTAAATTACAACATATATCTGGCTCCAGTCTTCGCCACCTCTTAACATCCTTATTCCAACACTAGAAAATGTGACTGTTCTCCAGAGTCTGCTGGGACCTTTGTCTATGGGTAGGCCACACAACCTCTACCAAATGTCCTCTCAGCAGGGGAACTACCTCTCCCCATGTGGCCCAAGGACACTGAGGACTTCACTGTCTTCTCCTGGGGATTTGCTGTTCCCACCAGAGCTCTGCCAGGTATCTAGCTGCAGAGTTTCAGACTCTGCACTTTCCTCTTTATAGAGTCTTAATGGTATTTAAATCCTCTCCTTTCTCCTTTTTCCTTTTCTTGTTAAGTCCCTTATGGGTGTTTTCTACTCTTTCTCTCCAGCTGCTTTTGGAGGGAGTGTTTTTCCTGTACTCTCCCTCCTGTCTCTGTCCTCTCTCCACAAAGCAAAAACAACTCCCTGCCCTCTGCAGCTTTTCTCCCCCCACCCCCCCCCAGTACCTCTCTTCACATCCCTTCTGAGTTCTGTGGTTCAAGTTGTGCAGATTGTTATCTTAATCCTCAGATCAGTTTTCTAGGTGTGCCAGATGGTTTTGTGTTGATCTAGCTGCCTTTCAGGGACAAGAGAAGCAAAAAGCTTCCATGCTGCTCCACCACCTTGGCCCCTGCCCTGTTGTGTGTTTTTCTATGGTCATTTTCATTCTGCCAATTCTCTTGCCCCCATTTTCAACTAAACCCTCCACAACTAATAGGTGTATCACTGGAGATTGTGTGTTCAGAAAATCAAATGGACCCAGGCTCCTGTGGCCAGCTTCTAGGACAGAGTTTCTCTGTTGTCCCCATTAAGTACATAATAGCCTAAGAAATGAAAAGCACAACTCAAGAAAGTTAAAACTATAACAGTACATCATTGATTTTCCCTGTTCTGTTATTTAACATCAGACAGAATAAAAAATATTTCTTACAGAATTTTAAAACAAGATACCCACAAATCAAGTAATAATTCCTTTGTTCTTTCACTTAAATTTCTATGGCTTTCTGACTTCATTTTCCATACTGTGACTTTCATATACATTTAAAAGTTCATAGTGATTGAGTAGAGTTTGAGTTGAAGGCAAAGTGAAGTAAAATAAGTCAACTAAAAGAAAATTCATAAGTCAGACTACTCCAAAGCATAGACTGCATGGCAAAGAGCAACCATATCTCTCTTTCTTATAACAATAACCACAAAAATATTGAAAATGCAGTAGACTTTGATGTCCTAACAAAGAAGTTACATTTTCCTTCTAAGAGCAAAGTAGGGTTTAAATAAAAGAATAAACCTATTCGACGAAGTCAAATTAACAAATTGTTCATCTATAAACAAAACAAAACACTCACTTTTCCTTTTTTAATGTTTGTTTATTTTTGAGAGAGAGAGAGAGATGGAGAGGGAGAGAGAGAGAGACAAAATGTGAGCAGGGGAGGGGAAAAAAGAGGGAATCAAAATATCAAAATCAGAAGTAGGCTCCAGGCTCTGAGCTGTCAGCACAGAGCCTGACACAGGGCTTGAACTCACAGACGATGAGATCATGACCTGAACCAAAGAATAAACTCACTTTTCTGATTTCCACCCATTTCCTTTATTCCACATCACACTTATTTTTAGCATCCCTAAGGGAAGTCCAAGAACATGGTCACCCTACCACTTACCACTCCAAGCTTTTCCCCACCTCATAGTTTCCCATAAACATTGCTCTCTCTGACTCTAACACTTTACCACACTTGTTCTCTTAACTGGCCCCTACACAACTTTCAGATCTCACTTTAAATGTTATTACTCCAAAAACTTTTCTTTCATTATCCAACCAGTTTATGTTTCCCTATCCTCTCTCTAAAAACACCTTATACTTTTACTTCATAGAACGTACCATAATTTGTAATCAAATATTTATTCAACATCTGTTCCTTGATCATGCCCTGATTACAAACCACATGAGGGTAGGACTATGACTTCTTCACCATAGTGTGGACAAGAGCTTGCTCAGTGCCAGGAACATAGTAGTCAATAACAATTATTCATGGAATAAGAATATTATTCAGAAATAAGTACAATACCTTTCACAGAAGACCAGTATCTGGTGCAAGGGATTTTTTCATGTGTTTGAAGACACTGAAGAACAAAAAAATAAGGAGAGGAAGAATAGAAGTCACTCAACTACTGCTTGAGAACAAAAAGTTAGCATGTGGCTCTGAGAAATGGATAGAAGATATGGCTGGGACTTAAAGGACCTCATATTCATAGCTCATGGTCCTGCCACTTAGTCATTGTGACTCTGATAAAGAGACAACCTTGCTTGACCTCAAATCTTATCATCTGAAAAATTATAGAGGGCACCAGATGGTATCTAAGCAGAAGATACTATCTGGCATCTTCTCTCTCATTTCTTAGATGCAAATTCCCACAGAATAGTTTAACAGTTCTTGTGTTTTGAGGGTCAGAAAAACGTGATTTGCACAGGCACATAGAGAATAATTTTTCAAAAAAATCTCAGGATTGTCCCTTGGTTATTAAGTGCCCCTGGCTTTATCTTACAAAGCTAAGCTACCCATCTGGCTGCATCTTAAAAGGTTTGAATACTGAGTTTCCTGTTCTGTCCTTTTATTTCATGTTTTAATGAGGTTCTTCTATGGAAAAAAAACAAAAGTTAAGTGCCCAACTCTTGATTTCGCCTCAGGTCATGACCTCACATTTTGTGAGATTGAGTCCCGCATTGGGCTCTGCACTGACAGCATGAAGCCTGCTTGGGATTCTCTCATTGCCCTTCCCTGCTTTTTCTCTCTCTCTCTCAAAATAAATAAATAAACTTTTAAAAAATGGGCAGAAGACATGAAGACATTTCTCCAAAGAAGACATACAGATGGCCAACAGACACATGAAAAGATGCTCATCATCACTTATCATCTGGAAAATGTAAATCAAATCTACAATGCAGTATCACTTCACATCTTTCAGAATGGCTAAAATGAGCAACACAAGAAACAACAGGTGTTGGCAAGGATGTGATGAAAAAGGAATCCCTGTGTACTATTGGTGGGAATGCAAACTGGTGCAGCCACTCTGGAAAACAGTATGAAGGTTCCTCAAAAGGAAAAGGTTCTATTCTAAAAATAGAACTACTCTATTATCTAGCAATTGAACTACTGGGTATTTACCCAAAGAACACAAAAATACTAATTCAAAGGAATACATGTACCCATATATCACAGCAGCATTATTTACAATAGTCAAAATACGGAAGCAGTCCAAGAGTCCACTGATTGATGAATGAAGAAGAAGTGGTATATGTATATCACACACACACACACACACACACACACACACACACACACACACTGGAATATTATTCAGCCATAAAAAAGAATGAAATCTTGCCATTTGCAATAACACAGATGGAGTTAGAGTATAATGCTAAGTGAAATAAGTCAGAGAGAGACAAATACCATATGACTTCACTCATATGCGGAATTTTAGAAACAAAACATATGAGCAAAGGAGCGGGGGAAGGAGAGAGAGAGAGAGAGAAACCAAGGAACAGACTCTTAATTATAGAGGACAAATAAATGGTTACCAGAGGAGAGCCGAGGGTGGAGGGATGGGTAAATAGGTGATGGGGATTAAGGAGTGCAGTTGTCATGATGAGCACTGAGTGATGTATGTATGGAAAAGTTGATTCACTATATTGTACACTTGAAACTAACATAACACTGTATGTTAACTAACTGGAATTAAAATAAAAATATTTTTAAAAGACACCATTTAGAGAGTGAAAGGTAAGCCACAAAATGGAAGAAAATGTTTGAAATACATACACACAGCAAAGTTTCCATGCTACAATATATAAAGAACTCCTACAACTCATTTTAAACAATAAGTGAACAACCCAATAGAAAAATGGGCACATCACAAAAAAAGATATCTAACTTGCCAATAAACATAAAAAAGTATTCAACTTTATTGGTTATCAGGGAAATCAATATTAAAACTACAAAGAGTCTGGGTGGCTCAGTTAGTTGAGCGTCCGACTTCAGCTCAGGTCATGATCTCACGGTTTGTGGGTTCGAGCCCCGCATCAGGCTCTGTGCTGACAGCTCAGAGCCTGGAGTCTGCTTCAGATTCTGTCTCCCTCTCTTTGCCCCTCCCCAACTCACACTCTGCCTTTCTCTCTCTTTCAAAAATAAATAAACGTTAAAAAAATTAAAAAAAAGAAAACTACAAAGAACTTCACTAGGTACTTCAGAATAGCTAAAGTTTAAAAGTCTTCCCAAACCAACTATTAACAAGGACATGGAGCAAGTGAAACTTTTTCATACACTGTTGGGAGTGTAACGTGAGCAGAAACTGGGCAACCATGTTAAAAAAAACTGACACTAATTCAAGCAGAACCTAGGTGTACCCTGTGATCCAGCAATTGCACTCTATTTGTGTATCAACATAAATGCATATACAGGTTCACCAAGAGACATATGCAAGAATTTTAACAGTAGTATTACTTTGAAATAGCCTTAAATTGGAAAAAAAGAAACAAATTTCCAACAATACTCATTAATATAGTCACCCTTGGAATGCCACAGAGCAATGAGAATGAACAAATTACAATAAAGGCACACTTTGTTTTATTGTAAAAAATAAAATGGATTTCTCTGGGAAGCCTGAAGATGTTATTTAGAGCAAACACAATGATTATGAGGACAAATGGGAAGAAGAGAGTCCCACTGTGGTCGAAGTTCAGGTAGAGAGACAGTCCGTATGTGTCCCAGGGACAAGAAGTGTTAAGTACAACAATATTTGACACTGAGATTAAAATTTTCTGTCCTTCTCTTCTGATATCCTTACATAATTCTGTATTTTGAAACCCAGAGTAATTTATGCTTCTGGGAATGAGGATGGGATGCAAGTTGTCCCCTGGAGCATTGTGGCTGGGAAGAGAAAGGAAAAGATGAACAAATTGCTATTCCAAATAAGAAGTGACAATCAAGCAAATGTAAACATTCCCCAGGAGTTGTCAGAAATATTTGGTTGACTGAAGAAGCATGGGATACAGGCTCTTTTATTTGGACATTGAAGCAAAGGTTAATCCTGGGTAGATGGGGAAAACTTAGCAATACTCAGGACTACTTTGGTATTTCCTGTGCCTTGGCACATAAGGCGTATTAAAAATACAGGAAGTCTTAACAGTCAAGAACAATGGTTACAGAGACAGATTTAAATCTGAATCCCAGCTTTGCCAAGTGACCTCTAACAAGTGACTGAACATCTGGAAACCTCTGTTTCTTTCCTGTTTAAAATGCAGATGATAAGAATGACTGAGTGAAATGATGAATGCAAAACATCTGGCATGTAGTAAGTACTTAATAAGTATTTTGATTTGGGCTTTTATTTTATCTTAATTTAAGTGAGAGAATAGCGTTAGATATATTATATGAAGTGTTATTATAAGCCACTTCAGTAGAGTGCCTAATACCTGATCAAAAATCCAGAAGCGGGTCTGTAAAAGGTGGTCAAAAGCAAATTTCCCTCAACATGCTCTAAAGTAGCTCTATTTGTCTCTGACAAAGCAATGTCAAACAGCTGGTTCTGTTGGGATATGATGACTTCCTTCATTTTTCCTCCTGCTTCTAGACAGGACAGCATTTGAACCAGTCTACAGTGCCTTCATCTATTCTTAGAGTTCACCAGGGGAAAAGATTCCATCCGTTTCAGGCCTCCATTCCCCACTGTAGTCCTCCTTTTCAGAAAGAGCTATTTTGTGTTTAAGTTATTGTTTATGTTTATATAAAGAAAACATATTGCAGTAGGAGATCTAAACATGCCCAGATTCAGCCTTGTCAATCACCTTTTATTTTATTCAAGACTCTTTCAAGGCAAGTGCTAGAAAGCCAACTCAAATTACTGCAAGAAAAAAAATGGGGAAGTGCTGGCTCATGTAATGGAAAGTCCAGGAGTTGGTCTACATTCAGGCACAGTAGGAGCAGATATTCAAAACAATATCTCTAAAGAATGTTTCTCTCTCCTTTCCTATCCTTTGTTCTGCTTCCCTCTGTGTTAGTGTCAGTCTCTGGAATGTGCTTGCTTTCCAGCATCTGACCTCAGAAGAATAGGGCCACTTCTGTCTTCTCAATGTCCACATCAGACCAAATAATAAATATCCCATACTCTACTCATTTCCACATAATTCCCGACTAAGGGAGGTAGATGCAAGAAACAATAGTAAAATAAGAAAGAAAATGCCAGTGTCCCCTCCCCCACAATAAACTAAGATAAAGCTCTTTGGGAAAATCTGAGTTAGAGGATACAGCTTAGTCCTAGAGGCCTCAGTAAGGTTTTCTGCTTTCTTCCCCCTAGATGAAGATGGTGGATTCTGAAAAGTGAACCCTGTCTTATTGATCCAATTGATGAGAGTTAGAAGGAGAAAAATTCACCATTACCCCAGAAGACTTACCTATAGGCTGCATAGTTCTAATAAGGATCAGATATGGGCTGGTTGCTACATTCTTAAAGGGCCTTATGACTGCCTGTACATCTCACCAATAATTAATATTGAACTGAATGATAAGCACCAGAGAAATCTTTTGAAAGTAGTTTCACAAGTGGAAATTCAAAGAAACAGTTATGATTTAATACTCCCTGCACATCCCTTCCCCCTTGAGTACTAAGCATATAACCACTAGCTTCATACAGCAAAAGTACAGCTCTTTCTGCCCCTCATGTCCTGTCCTCATGCTACTTAAATAAACTTACTAAGTTGCACCATACAACATTGCAAGAATTCTTCCTTGACGGTTGTGCTCTATGACCCTGTGACACAATCATTTCCAGAGACAGAATATGGAAAAGAAAAACTTGTATAGTTTTTCTGCAAAGTATAAAGTGGGGCCTAAGGATCAACCTTATCAGCACCTGGTAGGGAGAGATGAGCAGAATTGATAAGGCACAAGAAGAGACAGGGCAACGCCCCTTCAATAGGTATGTACCTCTTCCAGGGCTTACCATGATTTTGACCTGAAATAAAGACATCCAAGTTTGAACTGCTTGAGGCTACACAGTAAGAAAAGCAACAGAGGAAATTTCCTTCCTGCAGAAGAGAACTTGAACTGTCCATGCTGGAAGAGCTCCCTTCCACAAAAACTCCCCACCAAGTGAAGACTCTGTCCTAGGGCTAGATCCCACCACAGTTCGCTTCCCACTTTGTTATAATTCAGCCTTCAAAAGAAGTAATTTGCCCTCAGAGCCTAGCACTCTATAGTCCCTGCCTGCAGAGACATCCTGCCATCTAATTTTGTGTTGATTTTGTTCATTAGCATCAGGCATGGCATTTCCACTTCAATAAGTAAACTGGCAGATCTGCATTTTCTCACTGTTTGGAATCTAAAAACTATACCAGGCACATCTATGAAATGCACATTTCTTAATATACTTCCCCTCTCTTTCTTATCCCCTCTTTATTTTTTCTTAATTTTCACACAATAATTTCTGTGACTGACAGTGCCCACTTGGTCCACTTCACAATCTGACCTCTCCCTTCTCAGTACTGTTCAGTGGCCATCCCTAGGATCTAGCCAAAGGTTTTTATTCCAATACTTGTTTCTCTTTAAACCTACACCCAGTCCTCTCCCTCTCAGCAAACAACCCAACTCTCTGCTTTTCAGAATAGCTAGATGTCATTCATTCACTATAAATGCTTTCAATTTCTCTTTCCCCTGTCTCAAAATTTGATTAACATTCTCCTTGTGTCCTCTTTCCTTTCTGTCTCAGAAGGACCTCTTTTCCAAGGCTGGTGACTCCTTGTGGGCTGTTGATCTCATCCTCCTCATTTGTTCTTTTTCTTCACCCTTTGCCCCTTCCCTCAGCCTTGAAATATGCTCAAGTCTCTCCACTGTAAACAAATAAATAAATAAATAAATAAATAAATAAATAAATAAATAATTCAACAAGTATGAAATAAAATCTTTCCTCAGATATTTTTTCTTCAAACCGTCATTTTCTCTTTCCTGTAATTGCCGGACTGCTTAATATGTCAGACTTCCTTTGTTCTTGACCACTTTTCACCTCTGGTTTTGTCTTAATTAGTGTAACCTAGCTTCTACAAATCTACTGTGTCTCTTAATTCTACTCCTCATTCCACTCTTTGTTCTACTTAACTCTTGTGAGGACAGAGACATTATGACCATTTTATCCCAGCACTTCTAAATACCTAACACAGATCTGATAATTAATATTTGTTCAATTAACAAATAACTATTTGATGCTATAAATTACTCCTTTGATTTCACCACTCTTCTGGCTTATAATTCTCTTCTATTTCTTGTCCTCCTCATTTTCTTTATCTGGTTTATACCCACTGAAAGTAGACATTTTCTGGGATTCTTTTGTTTTTTTCCTCATCCATATTCTCTATACACAATCATCATTTTCAAGATCTCAGATCTCACATATATTTGAAGGACTCTCAAATTTAGCCTCTCTGAACTTTTCTTTAATTTCCAATCATTATTTCCTACAATGGATGTTGTGTAGGAGACTTAAGCTGAACTTGCCTACACCTAAAGTCATTATCTCCCCTTAGCCAAAACTACCCAGTCTCCCCTACATCCATTACTGCTATCAGCACCATTTACCCAGACAGTGGATTCCTTTTTCATATCTCTTGTATCTATACAAACTATAAACCTGGCACTGTAATAGGCACTAAAATGCAAATATGAAAATGATTTGGTGCCTGTCTGCCTTCCAATATTATTGTACTCTATTCAGTAGACCAAAACATAAATGCATAATTTCAATGTGAGATGAAGATGGCAATGAGGGAGGTATGCCCAGAGTACATAGGAGAAGCTGATAACCTCATATAATGGAGGGAAGAAAGTAGTGTTGAGCAGGACACTCATTGGAAGTTTTCCTACAGGACCTCTGAGGTCTCCTCTGAGTCTTGAAGGAGGAGTACCAATTAGGTAGGCAAATGGTTGGTAGATAGAAAGGACAGTTCAGCAGTGTGTGACAAAGACTTCCATCAGTATAGGTATGCAGGAATCTTGCCTAAGAGGTCAGAATTTGAAATCAAATCTGCTGTACCTAATGTGTCTTGTCCTGTTGTTCTCTGATGGAGAACCTTTACATCCTTCTATCATCACTCATGTACATATCCATTATATAAGGCTATCCAGAGATAGCCTGTAATCATAATAGCTAATATTTATTGATTATGTACTATGTGCCAACCATAGGCTCTATGTGCTTTTCTTCTTTTAATTAATTCTCAGGACAACCCTGTAAGATAGGAAATATCATTATTTTCACTTTATTGTTAAGGAAACTGAGATAAGAGAGGTTTAGTAATTTGCCTAAGACACCTCTAACAGACAGTTGGGCTAAGATGTGAACCAAGCTTTCTAGCTAGGGGTCTGTGCTCTTATTCACTATACTATATTGCCTCCCTTTTGCCTTAGAATACTTTACCTTTACTTCTACCTTGTAGGATTATATAATTTTGGTATTTGTTCATTAGATGGTATGAATATGAAAAAGGCCCAAGAGGTATCCTTTGTGCCAACATATCAAAAACTTCTGGCCCTAATTGGAAATCTAAGGGTTCAAGAGAAGGTTCTATATGCAACATATACCACGTGACCTAAATAAGGATGATCTAAATAAAAAAATAACTACAAAATCTATGCAAAAATTAGCATGTTTATCCTCCTATGTCCTCTGATATTGGTCATGGATTGTGGGTTGTTATAATGAGGAAAGAAGGCTGAATTTTGAGGGAAACATAATATGGTAAAAAGTGGAAAAGTTTTTTAAAAACTTATATAACTAAATGTACCTTCTTCAATGGTATCAGCAAATATCTTTACATCAAAAAATAAAATAAAATTCTCTACACAAACGCAAATTGGTTTTCTCTTCTTATGCTAAGAACACAAATAGCCAGAAGTAATGTAAAGGAATAGAGCGTTAGGAACCATTTTTAAAATTCGATTTTACTGGAGTGTCAAGTACAAAAGATGTGGCATGAGAGCAGAAACAGAAAGAGTACCTTCTAAGATATACAAAGCAGCTTGGGCTCACAAAATTGAGACCAGTTAAATTACTTCTCTAAGATCACACTGGTTAGGGACAGAGCAGGACTTCAATTTCAGTTTTTTTATATTAAGTCCAATGTTCTGTCTACCATGAATCCTATATCAGAGTCCAGAAGCTGAGAACTGTAAGTAATTTTAGAAATCAAGTTTACTTCTCCCCTCATTCTGGTTTTTAAAAATATATGTCATGGGGCACCTGGGTGGCTCAGTTGGTTAAGAGACCAACTCTTGATTTCGGCTCAGGTCATGATCTCACTGTTGGTGAGATTAAGCCCCTCGTCAGGCTCTGCACTGACAGCATGGAGCCTGTTTGGGATTCTCTCTTTGCCTGTATCTGCCCTCCCCCACTCGTTCGTTCTCTCTCTCTGTCTCTCTCTGATTCTTTCTCTCAAAATAAACAAACATTTAATATATAGATATAGATGATATATAGATATAGATATAGATATAGATATAGATATAGATATAGATACATGTCAGTAAGGTACAAAAGGTGAAATGGCTTACCCAAGGCCTCATTAGTGACAGAAACAGGTTTCTTAGTTCTCCTGACTCCCATGCCAATGTTTTTCTGCAATTGAATACTTGCTAATCTAGGTTCCAATGTAGCAAAACTTGATTGTACGAAAAACTATGGTTATTGTCCTCATCTCTTTTTGTTCCAGAAATTTATGATGTGATTCCTTCAAAACCAAAAAAAGGGACCAATGTCATGATGTGGGGTGAAAGGGAGGATTGCTGGGAGAGGTCAGTCCCAGTGAAGAAAAGTGTTTACTACTGACATTATTTAGAATTGTAGGGGCGCCTGGGTGGCGCAGTCGGTTAGGCGTCCGACTTCAGCCAGGTCACGATCTCGCGGTCCGGGAGTTCGGGCCCCACGTCGGGCTCTGGGCTGATGGCTCAGAGCCTGGAGCCTGTTTCTGATTCTGTGTCTCCCTCTCTCTCTGCCCCTCCCCCGTTCATGCTCTGTCTCTCTCTGTCCCAAAAATAAATAAAACGTTGAAAAAAAATTAAAAAAAAATAAATAAATAAATAAATAAAAGAAAAAAAAAAGAATTGTCAGCATATGGTAATAGTAGAAACAAGATGTTATTTCGTCAGTTTTATTATAATTTTTCAACTCAAGACAATACACCAGCTTATTGCCTGCACCTGGGATAACAATTCAAAACAATGTCAGTGGTAGAATACCCTTCCCTGAGCTCTGAAAAATACAAAAGGGGATGAAAAAGCAAATATGCCCATGGAGAAGAGTATACCAAATATGAACTGACCTCCATTTTCCTAAAGAGAAGATCCTCCAAATAAAAGATTTTGGACACACTGATTATATAATCTTTTAGGGATATAGATGAAATAATTAAAGCAATCTATAAAATATAGAATTTAACTATTTTATTACATGCATATTTATAATTGCATGTTACATAAAAATCACCTAAAATGAAAATTAACATGGCAATTTTAAAGCATTGATTTTTCCTTCACCCTTACATTTGCATGAAACTATTCAAGCATTTCACATGCTATCTTGATATCAATGTCTTCTTCACCAAAACCACTGAATACAGTTCCTGGAGCATATCGTCTTTATTTCCTTCTAAATTATTTAAGATACATTTTCTTTGAATACTTTTAAGGTACCAGCCCCAGACACCTTGTACAAAACAGAATTAATCATTCCCAGAAGCTGTGATAGTGGTTTTGTTTTCTTTATTTTGTTTTCTTTGATACTGTAGTTGAGTATTTTTTATGGAAAATTTTACTGTGTTTTTTAAAATATTTTTTTGAGAGACAAAGACAGAGACAGAGACATAATGTGAGCAGGGGAGGGGAAGGGAGAGGGAGACACAGAATTGGCAACAGGATCCAGGCTCTGAGTTGTCAGCAAAGAGCCTGACGCGGGGCTCAGGCCCATAAACTGCAAGACCATGACCTGAGCCCCTCAGACGCTTAAATGACTGAGCCACCCAGGCGCCCATACTGCATTGTTTTTCAAAGTGATCTTTAAAAAGCTTATTTTAGGCAATAGCCAACCTTAAAATTGTGAGGTTAGACCCCGGGAATACTAAATCTTTGAATGTCATTGCCTCCTTTTTAATCCAATCCATAGGTGACCTCACATCAGCCTTGGGCATAGAGTTAAATAACTCAGTCTCAAGCTGGTATTGAGAAGAAAGCAGTGATGCCAGTGCCATGCAGAAGGCTGACATTCAGGGTCAGTGCAGCCTTATAGTCTTTGGCTGCAGAGTAGTGCATCTGTGCCCTTGATCGTGCAAGGATGAACTTCCAAAATAAAATTCAACCTCCTGAAGAGATGGTTTTGCAAAAGTGATGACCTGAACACCAATAAATCCACCAACTAAGGCAATCACCAATCAAGGAACATGAGTACCTACTGTCCATCCACTAATATGATAGCCCTGTGATCAGACTCCAGGTGGAGTCTAGGCCATGCCTAGGCATGGGACCAGTAGATCTGTAGAACGTGGTTAGATTCTTCTCTTAGACATTAGTTGTTCAGAACTGTGTTAATGCTGTCACATCCCTTGGCTACACATTTGGGAAGGAGCAAGTAGTTCACATTTGGCCCTCTCTGAACTTGATGGTCTCCATGTTGATGGGGGTACATAAGGCAGGCTGAGGGAAAATACAAGCTACCCCCCCTACCCCACAGGTGGGATATGTGTGACATTCCTCAGGCACTCATGACTGCCCAAAAACAAAGGAAAGGAAAAAAAAATGGTTAACTGATAGACATCACAGTCCTCCAGGACATGGGTCTCTATCAGTTTACAAATATCTTAGTAAATTATGAGAAAAAGGCACTCTTATCAATAGCTTAATCTCCAGAAATTTACAGATTTAGTTTCCTGGAGTCCCAACATCACCCCTCCATAGCGATATGGGGAACAAAGGAAAGAAGGAAATGTCAGATAAATTTCCTTATAACCTGCTGCCCATTGACAACTATTTGAGGCTAGCAGAGCAAAACGTTTCTCCAGGAACTCTTTACTGTCTTAAAGCTAATGCTTTACTAGAGGGAAAAGCAACCTTAGCTTGATAATAGCTAGGCCTCCAGTATCCTGTGGGTCTTCTTTAGCATATGAAAATCTCTTTGGATAAACCCCCCCTTGACTTTACCTCCCCCAACTCCCAAGTATATAACCTATGTCTCCACGGGGTCCAGAGGAGCTCTTCCTGCCCATGGGTCCTGTCCCCATGCTTTAATAAAATCACCTTTTTGCACCAAATACGTCTTCAAGAATTCTTTCTTGGCTGTCAACTCCAGATCACCCCACCATCACCCCAAAACTTCATCAATGTGAGTTCCTCTTAATTATCAATTATTTTTCTGGGTTTTTAGATTTTCATTTTCTGGTGAGTGTTACTAAAGATCCAGTTGCACATTTGTGTAATCCCAATAATGACAAAGAAGGTTAAGTGTCGGTCTATTTTATTTTGAGAAGTAGCAAGGGTTGGGGGTCTGGAAACATTTTGTTGTGAGGATCTGCCTGAGTACAGAGCTAGTTTACAGATCAATTCTCTCCCCAAAGGTTATATATATAAAGCACTATCAAGGACAACAACAAACTACAAAGCTGCTGCTTGAAGCAAATTTTCCCATTTAAGAAAATCTTGCTTCATGCAGTTTATCAAATAAATGAGATTCAAGAACTATTTCTTGGGTTATATTTTTCTTTTTTGGGAAAATAGAAGATCTCTCTGCTCTCACTTTAAGAAGATTGAAAGTAAATTTGATAAGAGCCTCAAGATTTGGACTAAATGAATAAAAAAAGAAAACAGATCCATGTATCTGTAGATCTAAGATGGTGTTGCGAAAACTTTCTATGTTGATTAAATTATTTACTTTTCATTTTTAGGACAGGCAGAGCATTAGAGTCAAAATAACATGAGACAAAATAATCCTAACTCTTATCTCTAGCTCACTATAGCACCTTGGGCAAATCATTTGAAGTTGCTAGGTCTATTTCTTTAAGTGTAAAATGAGATAGTTAAATCCCAGGTTCCTCTTAAATTCTGTGAAGATGACATTTTTAAAAGTTATGTGAAAAAGACATTTGAACTTGACTGTTTGTCAAAAGACATATTCAGGATACATAAAAATCGTAAAAAGCAATAAAAAGGAGAAACAACTCACTGTTTTCACAATAGGTGAAAGACTTGAAAAGATGTTTCATTTAAAAAAAAAGACACTCAAATAGTCAATAAGCATATGAAAAGATGCTCATCTTTTATGTTAAGAAATGCAAATTTGGAACTGCAATGTGATAACACTACACCAACTAGGATGACTTCTTTTAATTATTAGTATTGACAAAGATGTAGAGAAATTGGAACTACTGCTAAGGAGAATGTAAAGTGGTACAGTTACTTTTTTTCTTAATGTTTATTTATTTATTTTGAGACAGAACGCAAGTGGGGGAAAGGCAGAGAGAGAGAGAGAGAGAGAGAGAGAGAGAGAGAATTCCAAACACGGAGCCAAACGGGAGGCTTGATCTCAGGAACCCGTGAGGTCATGACCTGAACCAAACTCCAGAGTTGGACACTTAACTGACTGAGCCACTCAGGCACCCCAGTACAGCCGCTTCGTAAAACTGTAGTATCATCTAAAGCTGAACGCATACACAAGATATGGATAAACAGATAGATGATAGATAGACAGATGATAGTCTTATCTAGATATTATGCACACACACACACACACACACACAGATTGAGAGAGAGAGAGAGAGAGAGAGAGAGAGAGAGAAATGTTCACTAAATGCTAATGATGTTTTCCAGAAGATAGAATTGAAAGGAGAGCTTACTTTTTGTCATGGACTTTTCTATATTGTTTGAGTTTTTTGTAATGGTATATATCATTTGAACAAATATTATACAGCCATTATTCTTTAAGAGGAATGAATAAAACTATATTGGTAACTTGATTAACAACTGGCCCCAGGAAGGATAATGAGTGGGGTTGGGCAATTCAATATTGGCAACAAAACCCATACGCAGCAACATTTTGAAATCCCTGCATCCTTGTTGTCACATTTTGTTACCAGATGCACTGCTGATAATGCCCAAGGATACTGGGCAAGGATGAGCTTCAGCTCATCTCAGGGGAGTATCTTCTCCATGAGCCCATAGGTACCATCTACACCCCTTTGGCTACTCTTTCCCTACTGATCTCATCATTACACTTCTCCCAGTCACCTCTCCGTCAGCTGTGATTATGATGGACTTATTCAGCCCCTTTTGTCACCCACATTGCTTTGGACATTATGCATCTCCCCATTATAAAGGCCCTAATGCAAATATTTCTTCTCCACCCCAGGCCAAGCTGAATACATAAAGATTATGGGCAGCTGAAGTGTATGATATTTTCCCCCAACAGAGGACAGCTATTGACACCCCAAATGGTAGATATTTGTCAAAGTTGATGCTATTACTTTTAATTTTGTAGTATCTGATTATCCTTCCTATCTGGGAAAAGGAATCTTCCTTTGCAAATCTTGTCAGGAGACAAGGTCTCACACCCCACTGTGAAAACCAAAAGTCCTTGGCAGCTCCTGGTAGAGCATATAGACTCCACTCTGCTAGTAGGAGCTTCCATACAAGACTTGAAATCCTGAGGGAGTGATGTAAAGAGCAGGGGCATCCAATTATACATAAGGGTAACTGCAGAGTTGAGTGTCCATGGGGTGGTGGCAAGTGTTGTCCAGGGGCAGCACCAGTGGTATTCTACCAGACCTTTCTGAGACATGAATTTGGCCATCCTCAGGTTCCCAGACTTCCTTGTCTCATGACTATTTTCCAAGCCTGATGCTTCTGTAGGCTATTTAACATGTTCCCAATACATATGTTTTCTCTCAAAGCTATCCAGATTTGGTTTCTATTGTTGGCAACTAGTAACTCTAATCCCCTTCTCACTACCTTCTTTTTTCTCTCCAGGTGAAATCTGAAGAAAACTAGTATTTCTCCTTGAACTTACTTCACTGAAGCAAGTAAATTTCAGTCATTCTCATCTCCCCACATTACCCACAACATCTCTAGTATAATTGATTTCTATCACTCCCAGATTCCACATACACTGGGTTTAGTTGAACATTTCCAATTTTTGTCTTTCATGGTCTTCACAAAATCAATTTAGAGAACGAAAGTCTAATTTCATTCTTTTGCATGTTGCTGTACAGTTTTCCCAACACCATTTGTTGAAGAGACTTTTTCCCATTGAATATTCTTTCCTGCTTTGTTGAAGATTAATTAACCAAATAGTTGTGTGTTCATTGCTGGATTTTCTATTCTGTTTTATTGATCTATGGGTCTATCTTTGTGCCACTACCATACTGTTTTGATCACCACAGCTTTATAATATTACTTGAAATCTGGAATTGTGATGCCTTCAGCTTTGGTTTTCTATTTTAAGGTCACTTTGTCTATTCAGGGTCTTTTGTGGTTCCATACAAATTTTAGGACTGTTCTAGCTCTGTGAAAAATGCTTATTGTATTTAGATAGGGATTGAATTAAATGTGTAGATTGCTTTCAGTAATATAGACATTTTAATAATATTTGTTCTTCTAATCCATGAACATGAAATGTCTTTCAATTTCTTTGTATCATCTTTAATTTCTTTCATCAGTGTTTTATAGCTTTCAGAATACAGGTCTTTTACCACTTTGGTTGGGTTTATACAGTAGGTGCCCACTCTTAGCCCCAAACCAATTCTCTAAAACATACAAACACCCATATATAAGTAGCAAACTATTGTGTTAAAATGGAAAATTCTTTAAAACTTGACTTCCTGATTGGCAATTAATGCATTTGTTGAAACTCTTTATTTGTATGAGATGCCATGACCCAATGCCTCTACACCAGCAATATTCATGGCCTGTGACCTTTTGTTAACCTTTAGTGTTCTTTTCAAAGAACATATGATTCTGATCTTTTATCCATTGTGTTTGGAATGTAACTTGAGATTTATCCCACTTGTAATTTTATTAGAGGATTTATATTGAGATTTGGGAATACACATATAGAATTTTCTTACATAAACTGTGGCTGAAAAATGTTGCACCAGGGGATATACACATTGTATATGTGTTTGGAATTTGATTAACTAAAAACCAGAAGTCATTCTATTAAGAAAATGTTAACCATGGATGCTGTCTGCAGGATATGCCTATAATAGCTTAGGCACCACTGATAATTTGTCATAGGGATGATTAATTTCTAGTTGTAATAAATAAATAAATAAATAAATAAATAAATAAATAAATAAACATCAACCTATATTTTCTACACTACCTTGAGGTTTTATAAAAAGGTGAAATTTATAAACATATTAGTATCTGGAAATAATTTTTTTAAGATCTTCCTTCTATATTCCATTGTTTTACCAAATATTTTGTGCCTTGATTACTGCATATTAGGCACATCTATACTTGACATACAAATTCATAATCATAAAGTTAAAATCAATTGATATCACAACATCCAAGAGCCACTACCATTGTTGCATTACTTTTTCACTTCTGAGCTTCCTTAGGAAATATTCTGAATAGGAGGACAAAATGAAAGAAGATCAAAGATTCAGAAGGAATTATATTCTGTCTGTGACTAACTGCTTGATTTGCCAGAGGATACAATATAGCAGATGTTTGTCATATGTTGAGGCTGCATAAACTGTGCATATCCTTGCAGTGTATGAGAATTTCCCACTGTAAAAACCCTACCTCACCTATGTAAAAGCCAGAAAATACCTCCCAGGTCTCTTGCAACCAGGAGTTAGGAAGTAAATTAGGGTCCGGCAGATTAACTGTTCAGTGCAAGACTAACAAGAAGGAAGAGCTGGGAGAAATACATTGATCCAAGGGAAACACATGACCAACATTCATGTTTTGAAAGGGTCCCATAGGAATATCATAAGCCAGCCTTAGATGATGGAAGCTGCCACCCCTTAACCCATTAGCAGGAGCACAGGATTTAAACAATGCTCCTGGCTGTTCAGTCTCCAGATCTGTCAGAGATTTCTGCAGCTACATAACTCCTATTAATAAATTTATGTTCTGTTTAAACTAGTTAAGGAAGGTTCTTTTTTGACCACTGAGAATCCTGAATGAGATAAAGTTGTAAAATTGCTTACATAATGAGTTCCTTTTATTTCCCTCCTGTAAAATAAAGAAATCTATCATGATATAAAATACTCTTTCAAATCCTAGTATGTGAACTATACCTATTATAAATAATTCTTCCTACATAAAATGCCTCAAAAAAAGCAAGTATTATTCATGTGGTGATCAATAACCATCTCTCAGACTGCAAGAAGTTTAAAAAGGAAAAAACAAATCTCACTGAATGCTGTTTACATTCATCTTCAGAGTAGGGAGCTAGTACCAACTGTTTAATCTGAATTGAACTATATAAAAAAGATTATGTGTTTTGTGTATATATTAAGCCAGTAATTACTTTTCAATAAATATTCAATTACTTTGGCACTGCATCAACTTCGCAGGGGATAATGTTTTATAACACTTAGCATCATATTTTTGTTTATTCGTGTAAATGACATGGAACTAAAGTTTATTTATTGTTAATCATCTTTGTGAGTCTCTTGTACACTGCCAAAGGGCAAATAGACACTTCATTATCTTGCTTTTGGGTTTATTGAATTCTTGAGCCCCACAATATTTAGAATGTTTTTGTAGTATCAGAAACTTATTATATATTTGTATAGATGGAATAGAATAAAAAGAAAGCTCACTCTTTTCTACACTGTCCATATTTCTAAGTCAAGGCAAAGATTCAGTAGTGATCATTTTTCCTTGACAATTTGATTTAGCATAAGAGGGACATATGTGAGCATTATACCTACAAAAAATAATTCCATATAAATAATTAATAATAATCCTATTATGTGCTTTCTATCTTTATCCATCTATCAAATTCTACTGCTACCCCCTTAACTTATCCCCCCACTAGTTTGGTCAGGTTTCATAGTCCCAGACCATAGAATCTTCTTTACCTGGTTAATGCAAAAAGGAATTACTAAATGATATGAATCACTCAGAGAATTGTTGGGGGGTGCTAAACAAACTATATGGTGACTTCATTAACTATAACATACATGGAACTGGGCCTCTTAAGTAGTTTCTACTTCTGCTCCCTTTCCACTCTGTGGATTCATGTTTGAATCAGTAGACTAGAACTAGGGCAGTCCCAATAACAATAGTTCTAGCTCCTGGATTGTCACCTCGGCCCATTTTCTATTCCAGCAAAATAGATTTCCATAGTCTGTCTCTCTCTCCTGAAACCCAACTACAGATTAGTTTTGTGTGAGTGCATCTGTACATGGGATGAGCCCTAATTCATATGCAATACTCTAGCTGTAGGGGACTCTGGAAATATGAGTTTCGGTTTTCCAACCTCTGCATTACAAAAAAAGATGATAGAATGGAGTTCAAAGGAGAATGTATTAAACCTAACCAATGGTATGTCTAATAACAACTTCCTCATGTTTCCACTGTGAAGCTAAAGTGATCTTTGAAATGAAACCCTAATATTGTTACTCCACTACGTAAAATTTTTCTGGAATTCTAAAAACATTCAACCTGGGAACTCCTTAACATGGTTTGTAGGACTTTTATGATCTGACTCCTACATAGGTCTCTAGTCTCATCCCTTTATTCTCATACATCACCTTTCTTTCATCACATTGAAGTCATTATGTGGTTTCAGGTATCCCAATCTTTACATATTCTGTTCCCTTTGCCTAGAATGTCTTTCTCTCTCTTCTTTCCCTAGCTAATTACTCCTTGTCCTTCAAATTACCTTTCATATTATCAGTTGGTCCCAAATATTTCCAGCCCTAATAATTTGTGCAGATATCTATCCACATGATCTCTTTAATGCCCTGTGCATATTGATTTATAGTATTCATTTCATAGAACCTTGCCCTGAGCTATTTTTCAGACTTCCATATTAGACCATAACTGAGACAAGGACTAAAATCTATCTGCCTCTATGTCTATCTGATCTCAATACTTTCCACAATGCCTAACATATAATAAGATTTTAAAAGATAAATGGAGAGAGGCACCTGGGTGGATCAGTTGGTTAAGTGTCTGACTCTTGAATTCAGCTCAGGACATGATCTCACAGTCATTGGATTGAGCCCTGTATTGGGCTCTGTGCTCACAGCATGGAGCCTGCTTGGGATTTTCTCTCTCCCTCTCTCTCTCTGCCCCTGCCCTGCTTGTGCTCTCTCTCCCTCTCTCTCTCAAAAATAAATTTTTTTTAAATCTTAAAAGGTAAATGGAGAGATAAATGAATAAGTGTAGTTAAATAATAATATCTTTATGGTTGCAGGGCTAAGGAAGGGGATTTCTAAACATGCACTTAGGAATGCAGAGTTAGAGACAACAGTGTTTTCATAAAAACATATGGAAGAAGTGTTACAAATCAGTAATGTTAGTCTCTGTTTTACAGAAGAGGAAATAGAGAAGCATAGAGTTATTTTCTCAAGATCACACAAATAAAATCTGAGTAGGCCACACAAGTATTTCACTCCCACCTTCTTCCTTGAATGATCCTTGAATGATCCTTGAATGTGATGTCAAGCATCACAAAGTGTTGATATAAGCCATTCCAGAGTCTAAAGAATTAGACTTTAAAGGACAGGCAGGGCCTTAAAAATTTAATTCTATTAAGAATGAACTCATGTATTTTCAAGCAAATTATTTTCATGACAAAAACTATTTTTTTCAGAGTCCTTTCTTAAAATGACTT
Organism: Puma concolor; assembly: GCF_028749965.1. NCBI lineage: Eukaryota > Metazoa > Chordata > Mammalia > Carnivora > Felidae > Puma > Puma concolor. The sequence continues at coordinate 103,753,141 of NC_141670.1, read as the reverse complement.
TTAAGTTTTACAACTAACCTTTGTGAAATTTAAACAGAATAAAATAAAGCTGTTAAAAGATCAAGTGATATAATGCATGAGAAAGGAAATATAAGGCATTATTATGATTAAAGAATGTTTCTTGGTATAACAAAGTATCTGCCCTATGCTAGAAAGTACATAAGCAATTTTAAAATAACTAAATTGCAGTTTCATAATGTATTATGAGTCTCCATATATTACGGCTTAAGAGAAAAGGAATGAGGAAAACGTTGTCTATCCTGGTAATGGCTATGATTCAATATTTCTTTTCCTAAGAAATAATTTTGCGAGCCTCCAAAAGAAAGGAAAAAGAATTTTTAAATATAACTAGTTTAATATTACTAAGATACGACACTTTAAATTGCTGTCTTAGAGAAATTTAGAGTGTGTTTAGTATCATCACCATCTGTCCAACTCTGTATTTTGACTCTTAATAAGAAAACTTGTAAAATTTCATTAAAATATCTTAAAACTTACATAAAATTAACAATTCTTAGAAAAATATAATTTACCAGAATTAACTAAAAAGAAACAAAACATGTGAACAGACATAGAACCATTAAAGGAATTGAATTAGTAATTTATAATCTTCCCACAAAGGAAATAATAGGCCCAGAAGATTTCATAGACAGTCAATAAACAGATCATTGTTATTTAATATAATATCTCAATTTCTAGCAGTTTGGTCTAAACCTTAAACCAAAGCAAGACAAGGACAATAGGAGAAATAAAAATTTATCAAGCTCATTAACATAGGTGTAGAAATCTTAAACAAAACACTAGAAAACCAGAAAACCAAATCCAATCTATAGCCTATAAAATATGATCAAGTCAGGGCTAAAGTGGATTTCAAGGGAAGTTGAACATTAGAAAAAAAATCTATTGTTAGTCATATTAGCAAAATCAAGGAGATAAATCATATAATCATGTCTATAGATATAAAAAAGCATTCAATGAATTCAACATTTTATTCTTGAAAAAATAGATAGCATTTAGTAAGAGAAGAGAACTTCAATTTGGCAAATATATATAACAAAAAACGACAGACCTCATGCTTGGTGACAACACATTAAATTTATTGTCTAAAATTCAGAAAGAAGTGTAAAAGACACTCCATAACCTCTTCTATTCCATATTACTATAGAGATAATAACCAGCAATATATGGCAAGAAAAAGAAATAAAAGTTATTAAAATTGGAAAAGAGGACACCAAACGGTTATTATTTGTAAAGATACAGCTGTCTAAAAAGAAAACTTATGTAGACATTAAATTGCTGTCAATTGGGGGAACTGAATAAATGAGAATAGAATATGGAGATAAAAAGTAATAATAAAGCAAGCAGAATGAACTATCACAGATTGAGGGATGTGATTAATTTAATCACCTGGGGTTTTTAAAATATACTGTTATTTGAATAAACAAAAGAACTTAGCAATGAGATAAATTTCAAAATCAATTGCATTCTAGTATACAAATAACAGAAAGATATGCCATATAATTTGCAAAGAAATACTATTTAAAATAGTAATATAAGAATATACTTTAAAATATATATGAGAAAATACAAATTTTTATTGAAAGATATCAAAGAAGACTAAATAAATGGAAAGAGATATGTTCAATCTTAGGAGAAACTTAGTGTTGTATAAATGTCAATTCTCCCCAAATTGATATAAATTAAACTTTCGATGAATACTGCACAAGCCTTTTTCATGGATAACAAAATGATTATAAAATTTATACTAAGATACAAAATGTCAGCATAAGACAAGACACTTGCAAAGAATAAGCAAAAGGTGGCAGCAACGTATTCTCTCAAATGCCAAAATTTATTTTAAGGTTACGTTAATATAGTGTAGATTTATGTTGGGGATAAAGAGACCAATCAACTAGAGTAGAAAGTCAGGAAGATATTCACACATACATGTGAACTTAACCCATGACAGAGTTGGCACTGCAAATCATTGAAAGAGGATGGATATTCAATAAATGGTGTTTGGACAACTGATTATCCATATGGAAAAAGATAAAGTTGGATTGCCCACACATAAAGTAATAACGAATTCTCAATGAAATTATTTTAAAAAGCAAAACTTAAAGCTTTTAGAAGAAAACACAGGTGACTATTGGTTACCTTAGTGAGAAAGAATTTCCTAACCAAGAAAGAAAAGTGCTTCCCAAAACACAAACCTACCATAATTGAATTGAGAAGAAATAGAAAGCCTGCAAAACAATAAAAAAAGGAGTTTGAAGGAGTAATCAAAAAGCTCCCAACAACAACAACAACAAAAAACCCAGGACTAGATGGCTTCACAGATGAGTTCTTTTTTTTTAAAATTTTTTAACATTTACTCCTTTTTTAGTGGAGGAGGGGCAGAAAGAGAGGGAGACACAGAATCTGAAGCAGACTTTAGGCTCTGAGCTGTGAGCACAGACCCCAATGAGGGGCTTGAACTCACTGACCACGAGATCATGACTTGAGCTGAAGTTAGACACTTAACCAACTGAGCCACCCAGGTGCCCCACAGATGAATTCTAACAAACATTTAAAAATGAATTAATTATTCTTAAACTATTCCAAAAAATAGAAGATAAGGAAACCCTTCCAAACTTACTCTATGAGGCCGGAATCCAGACAAAGACACCACAAGAAAAGAACACTACAAAACAATATATCTCTGATGAACAGAGATGTAAAAATCCTCAACAACAACAACAACAACAACAACAAAACCTAACAAACCAAATACAACAGCACATTACAAGACTCATATATGATGACTAAGTAGGATTTACCCTTGGGATACCAGATGGTTCAACAGACACAAATCACTGAATACATTACATTAATAGAATACAGGATAGAAATCATGATCATCTCAATAGATGGAGAAAAACCATTTGACAAAACTTAACACCCTTTCATGATAAAAATTCTCAACAAATTTGATACAGAAGAAATTTACCTCAAAACAATAAAAGCTATCTATGAACAGCCTGTGAGCAAACTCCAAGGCAAGGATGCCCACTCTCACCACTTCTATTCAATATAGTACTGGAAGTACTAGTCAGAGCAATTAGGCAATAAAAAGGAAGAAAAGTCACCCAAATCAGATATAAAGAAGTAACTTTTTCTCTGATATATGACAGCTTATATCTAGAAAACACACACATACACACACACACATGTACACACAGGAAAAAAAAACAAACCTGTGAGAACTAATCAGCAAATTCAGTAAAGTTTCAGGATACAAAATCAACATATGAAGATCACTTGTGTTTTTATACATTAACAAAGACCTATCCAAAAAGGAAATTAAGGAAATAATCCCATCTATAATAGCATCCAAAAAACAAACAAACAAACAAACAAAAAACCTTAAATAAACATTTACCAAACAGGTAAAAAACTTGTACACCAAAAACTATAAGACATTAATGAAAGAAATTTCAAAAGACAGAAATAAATGGAAAGATATCCCATGATCACAGATTGAAAGAATAATGTTAAAATGTTCATGCTTCCCAAAGTGACCTACAGATTCAATGCAATCCATATCAAAAACCTACTGAAATTTTTTAAAGAAATAGAAAAAGCAATCCTAAAATTCACTTGGAACCACAAAGGACCCTGACTAGCCAGAGCAATTTTGAGAAAGAAAAACAAACCTGAAAGTTTCACACTTATTTTTTTTCAAAAAAATATTACAAATCCACAGTAATCAAAACAGTATGACATCAGCATAAAAATAGATATATAGACCAATGGAACAAAATAGAAAGCCTAGAAATAAAACCATGCATATATGGTCAATGGATCTTTGACAAGAGTGGGGAAAAAATGCTCTCTTCAATAAATGGTGCATGAAAATTGGATATCTGCATGCAAAAGAATGAAATTGAATCCATATCTTTCAACATATAGAAAAATAAAACAAAATGCACTAAAGACTCAACATAAAAACTGAAACAATGCATTTCTTAGAAGGAAACATAGGGGAAAATCTTCTAGACATTGCACTGGGCAATAGTTTCTTAGGTGTGACACCAAAAAAACAAAAGGAAAAATAGACAAGTGGGATTACATGAAACTAAAAATGTCTGCACAGCAAAAGAAATAATTAATAAAATGAAAAGGCAACCTACATAATGGGAAAAAAATTTTGCACACCATATCTGTGATAAGGGGCTTAGTATCCAAATTATATAAGGTATTCCTACAACTCAATAAAAAAAATAATAAAATAAACAAACCAAAAACAAACAAACAAACAATTCAAGTAAAACACAAGCAAAGGACCTGAATAAAGATTTCTCCAAAGAAGACATACAAAGGACCAATAGGTACCTGAAAAAAATGTTGAAAATCACTAATCATCAGGGAAATGGAAATTGAAACCACAATGAAATGTCACCTCACACCTATTTCGATGGCTATTATCAAAAAACAAGGGACAAGTGGTGAGGATGTGAAAAAAAGAGAACTCTTGTATGCTGATAGTGGGAATGTTAAGTGGTATATCTACTTTATTATATATAGAAATATATTTTATTTATTATAAATATAAATATATATTTATTAAATGTATAATATTTATTATAAACATATATAGAAATATATATTGTGTATTATAGAAAAAAATATGGAGTTTCCTCAAAAAATTAAAAATAGAATTATCATTTGATCTGGCAGTTACATTTATGAATATCTATCCAAAGGAATTAAAATCTTTATCTCAGAGAAGTATCTGTACTACCATGTTTATTGCAACACTATTCACAATAGCCAAAATGTTACAAAAACCTAAAAGTCTATCATCAAATAAATGGGGTAGGAAAATGTGGTGTGTAAACTAGATATAGATATCTACACACACACACACACACACACACACACACACACACACACACAATGGATTATTGCTCAACCTCTAAAAAGAAGGAAATCATGTCATTTGCAACTACATGGATAGACATGCTAAGTAAAATAAGCCAGACACAGACACATACTGCATGATCTCACTTATATGTGAAATCTAACATAGTCAAATACATAAAAGAGTAGAATGTGTTTTCAAGGGACTAGGAGGAAGGAGAAATGGAGACATGTTAAAAGGGTACAAAGTTTCAGTTATGCAAAATAAGTACATCCTAGAGACCTACTGTGCAATACTAAGCCTATGACTAACAATACTGTATTGTATAATTTAAAATTTGCTAAGAGGCTACATCTTATGCTAAGTACTTTTACCACAAGAGTTAAAAAAGGAGGTGGGAAGAAACTTGTGGAGGTGATGGATAAATTTATGTCACTGATAGTGACGATGGTTTCACAGGTGTATACTTATTTCCAAACACATCAATGTATATTCATTAAAAAACTACAGTTTTTTCTATATCAATAATTATTCAATAAAGCAGCTTTAAAAAAGAAAAGAAAAAAAGTCTACCAAAAAGAAATGATTGTTAAATGTGACTATATGAAAATCAAGAACTTTTCTTTATTAAAAAACAACAAAAAAAGAATTTTTAAAATAAACTATGAAGAGACAACTTTTAAAGCATGTATTATCTATGGAGGAATATTATCAAGATTTTATTATCAATATTATAAAGAAACAATAAAATTTAACTATCAAGAAACTTAATAAAAACACAAAAGGCCTATAATTTAACATGAACACATACTCAAATTCATTACTAATCAGGAAAGTGCAAATTACACTTCCCAGATTACTTAAATATGAAGTATTAGCTACAGTGGGAGGAACAGTAACTGTCACATGCAGATGGTGAGTGTAGAATTGGTATAACAATTTGGAAATTGACCCTCCTAATGACCCGCCAAAAAATTCTTAGGTAATTTTCTATTTTCTAGGAAAACTCTTGTAGATGTACATAAGGAAACACAAGAATGTTTGCAGCATCTGTAGCTGTCAACTCTCTCTTCTACAAAAAGCCTGTCTTGCCAGAATGATAAACAGATGTAAGGCAAAAAAAAAGCAATGGAAAAATTTTAGCATAATCTCAAGGGTGCAGCATTATGCTAAAAATTGAGCAATCTTAGCAGACCCTGGCAATGAATAAAGGCAGACAAAGATTCCGTCAACATAATAAGGCACTAAAGTCATGCAGTAAGAGAGTTTGTGTTAGCAGAACAGCTTATTCTCCTTGTATGCTTGTCACCCTGGAGTTGGATGAGGAAGTTGTCTCTTTCTTTGTTCTCCTCTCCTACCTGCTACATCTGAAGCACCCTTGTCCCAGGTGCTCCATGGAAAAAAACAAGATGAACTGAACAACTGATGGCTCAAACCAAAACTTGAGAAAATGAAGAAGCAGAACTGTGTGAGTGTGTGTGCATACAGAGGCGGGGTGGGGAGGTGGATGAAAACATCCAGGGCTGGGTTGGTGGCTGGGAGGAGAGAGCAGCATCTGCCCATGTGCAACTATAGGAAAGAAGCAAAGAACTCTCACACCTCTTCCTGTTTTTCTCTTATGTGTTGGATTCTTTAATAGGGAGGGTTTTCAAAAATCCTCTAAATTTTTTCACCCTTCTGAAAGTGAAAGGCATACTAAGGGGCCTTATAAACATTTCCTTTGTGGATTACATAAGCAGGCCATCACGGCTTTATGGTGCTACAAAGAGGAAATGATGCCACCTCACTGTTTTGCCTTTTACAAGATAAGGCTAGAAATAACTTCCTACTTATTTTCTCTTGATTTTTTTTCCTACCACTTTCAGATCAATAAAATGAATGGTGGTGGTTCACAAATTTCCTATGGGAGTTTCCATCAGGTAATACTTTAGGAATGACCTCATTCTAAATAAGTGAACTTTCACCTTTGTACTTCATCTGCTCATTAGATTCCTGTTTGCTCATTCAATCAATCATTCAATTGATAATCTGCTATGTGTCATGCTCTGTGCTAGGATCATGTCCAAAGTCTCTATTCGTTCAGTGCTTCAGAAACTGGCATAGCATGATATTTGTTAAAATGAACTTTAGAAAAAAATATGAGCTGAGTCTTTGTGCTATTATTGCTTCTCTGCAGAAATACCCTTATGCTCTAAATTAAAACTGATAAAAATGAATTCTATAATTCTGTGGTGTTTATTTTACCTTTCATCACTCCCCATTCCCAGCTCTCTATTGTTTTTGTAAATCTTCTATTATCATTAATGAGAAAAATCCTACTGACATCTCTTATATCACAACCAAAATTTATTTTACCCACCCCTTTCATTCTAGAGGCCCTCACATCATCATATGTGATTAAGAATGCTCCAAAGGCTCTCATCTGCCTTATGAAGGCAATTCAGTAGCAACAACTAAACTCTCATTTTGAATTTTGAAAGTTGAACCGGAGTAACATTAGATGGTAACTCATGGAAGCAGAAAATAAAGAGCAATATTTCTAGGCTACTATATAGAATTAAAAAAAAAAAACAGAAAACAACTCTGCCTACATTAATAAGTGAATTTGTCCTAAGGATATGGATATCAAGGATCAAGGCAAAAATTGAAGAACCAGCCTCAGAAAAAAATCTGAAAGTAGGCATCTCAGGAGAGTCCCAGTAGCAGGAAAGAACGGACAGGCACCCTCTAGGATGAATCGGCTCTAGCTATCCTTAGACCTTTTTGCCTCTGCTTGTAATTCATGCTTGGGGTAGGAGTTGGGTAGCAGGGAACATCCAACTGCTTCAGCTGAGTGCTTTAAATAATGTTCACCAGACTGATTCCAGTGTGGCACAGGCAGAGCATTCTATCCCTGCAGCTGCTGTAACAAATCACCACAAACTAGGTGGCTTAACACAACATAAATCCATTCTCTGGTTCTGGAGGCCAAAAGTCCATTATCAGTTTCACTGGGCTGAAAGCAAGATCTGAGCAGAGTCACACTCCCTCTGGAGGCTGTACGGAGAATTGGTCCCTGCCTCTCCCAGTAGTCTCTGGTGGCTTGCCGGCATTCCTGGGCTTGTAATCACCCCACTCCAATCTCTGCCTCCACTGTCTCATCACCTTATCTTCCCATTAAATCTCCTCTTGCATCCTTCTTATAAGGACACATGTGATTTCATTTAGTATAATCCAGGCTAAACTGCCATATCAAGATCTTTAATTTATTGCCATCTGCAAAGTCCTTTTTTACCATAAAGTAACATTCACAAGATCCAGGGATTAGGACTTGGATATCTTTGGGAGGACACTTTTTAGGGAAGAGTGTGGGTGCTGGCATCGAAAGAATAAGATAGACAAAAACTAGAATCGATCAAGATGTCCTTCAATAGGACAATGGATAAACTGTGGTACATCCTTACAATGGAATATTATCCCCAGTAAAAAGAAATGAGCTCTTAAGCCACAAAAAGACATTGAGGAAACTTATATGTAAATTCCTAAGTGAAAGAAGCCAGTCTGAAAAGGCTACATAGTGTATATTTTTAACAGCTGGACATTCTAGAAAAGGCAAAACTATACAGTCGGTATAATCGTCTTGGTTGCCAGGGGCTCAATGAGGAGGGTGGGAGCTGGAGAGATGAGTTAGGTAAAAGCACAAGAGATTTTTAAGGCAGTAAATCCATTCTGTATGATACAATAGTGGTGGGTACATGATGTTATACATTTATCAAAACTCACAGAACTGTCCAACACAGAGTGAACCCTAGTGTAAACTCTGAACTTTAGTTAATAATGATGTATTAATATTGGTTCAGGAATTGTAACAAATGTACTGCACCAGTAAAAGATGTTAATAATAGGGGAAACAGCTAAAAGACAGGAAGGGGAGGAATAATATATGGGAACTCTCTGTACTTTTTGTTAAATTTTTCTGTAAACCTAAACCTAAAACTGCTATTTTTTTTAATTAATTCATTTTTAAAAACATATATTGAGCAGCAAGAATAATAACAATAATAAACAGTCATAAAATCAAATCATTACAGTAGTCAACCCAGGTCTTTCCCTGATTCTGATGAGACACTGAATAAATCAGTGAATTTGTCATTGAATATCATGAGAAGATATTATGAATACCCACAGACTATAACTAATCAAAAAGCATTATTATTTAGAAACTATTAAAGCATTTAAATAGTAAACAAGCTGTCCTCTCCTGAGTCTGATCTCATCCTCTAAAACACAATGTTAATAAAATATCATGCAGATAAAAAAAAAAACTCATGCAAATATCATATTCTTTCCATTCCCCAACCTACCTGCTAGAGAAATGTTGAAAATGAAAAGAGACTTAAAGAGTTGAATGTAAGATCTGAAACCATAAAATCTATAAGAGGTGATAAGCTCCTTGACACAGATCTGGGCAAAGGCTTTTTTGGATTTGACACCAAAGCACAAAAAAAACAAAAGCAAAAATAAACACATGGGAATACATCAAACTAAAAAGTTTCTGCATGGCAAAGGAAACCATCAACAAAATGAAAAGGCAGCATATTGAATGGGAGAAAATAGTTGCAAATCATATATCTGGTAAAGGATTCGTGTGCAAATATATAAAGAATATATAAAGAACTCTTACAGCTCAACAGCAAAAACAAACAAACAATCAGATTTACAAATGGGCAGAGGATCAAAATAGATGTTTCCCAAAGAAGACATACAAATGGTATATGTAAAGGTACTCAAAATGACTAATTATCAGGGAAATACAAATCAAAAACTACAATGAGATATCACCTTACACCTATTGGAATGGTTATCATCAAAAAGATAAGAAATAAGTGTTAGAGAAAAGGAAACCCTAATGCACTGTTGGTGGGAAAGCAAATTGGTGCAGCCACTATGGAAAACAGTATGGAGTTTCCTCAAAAAATTAAAAATAGAACTACCATACTATCCAGCAATTCCACTACTGGGTATTTACCTGAAGAAAATGAAAACAGCAATTCAAACAGGTATTTGCACCCCACATTCATTGCAGCATTATTTACAATAGCCAAGATATGGAAACAACCTAAATGTCCATCAATGAATGAATAAAGAAAATTTGATGGGTGTGTGTGTAATGGAATATTATTCAGCCACAAAGAGAATGAAATCTTGCCATTTATGACAACACATATGGACTTCGATGGCATTATGCTAAATGAAATAAGTCATACAGAAAAATATAAATACCATATGACCTCGCTTATGTGCAGAATCTAAAAAACAAACAAAAACAAACAAAACAATGAGCTCATAGATATAGAGAACAGATAAGTGGTTGCCTGAAGTGGGGGGTGAGGTGGACAAAATGGGTGAAGAAGGTCAAAAGGTACAAATTTCTATTTTAAAATAAGTAATGGGGATGTAATAGACAGCATAGTAACTATAGTTAATATACTGTCTTGCATATTTGAAAGTAACCAGGATAGTGAATATTGAAAGCATTCACCATTAGGAAAAAGAATTTTTTGCTACTATGTACTATAAGAGATGTTAGCTAGATTTACCGTGGTGATCATTTTGCAATATATACAAATATGAAAACATTATGTTGTACACCTGATACTAATAGAATGTTATGTCAATCATACCTTAATTAAAAGCAAAATAAAAGAAAAAGACATAATGCCAAAAGGGAGACAAAAACAATGAATGAAATAATGGATATAAAAAATGGGCTTGAGAAGTTTATAAATCGTACCCTCATTTCCAAAGTTAATTATTCTTTAACAACCTCCTTACCCCATTCTAATATCAGAGGACTGAAGGGAAAAAAAATAGCCTTTCAGTTAGTACATGAATCTCTAACCCAGAAATGCATGAACAGCAATATGATATTGCATGACGTAATTAGTTCACTCCCACGGTCGGGTCACTCTGATAGTCCTTCATCAGAAGCCAGAGAAGATGGGAAGAAAAAGAGTTACTGAAAAGCACCAGAAAATAAATTCTTGAAATTAGGATAATTCTGTCCAGTAAAAATTGATCGAGTAAATCATTTCTAATGATTGAATTGTCCTGGCACATTTGTGTTACTGAAATTTAAGCAGACACTAATTCTAAGCCTCTGACATGCTCACTTCTTTTAAAATGAAATTAGAGGGGCGCCTGGGTGGCGCAGTGGGTTAAGCATCCGACTGCAGCCAGGTCACGATCTCGCGGTCCGTGAGTTCGAGCCCCGCGTCGGGCTCTGGGCTGATGGCTCAGAGCCTGGAGCCTGTTTCCGATTCTGTGTCTCCCTCTCTCTCTGCCCCTCCCCCGTTCATGCTCTGTCTCTCTCTGTCCCAAAAATAAATAAACGTTGAAAAAAAAATTTTTTTTTAAATTAAAAAAAAAATAAAATAAAATAAAATGAAATTAGAGTTCCATATGCTTCGGAAAACTGTTGTATCAGTCATTTCTGTGGCCTCTGAATTATACTTTACCAATTCAGGTAAAGTATAATTAATCACCTGGGAGTATTTTTAGAGGGATAATAGTTGCCCAAAACTCATTCCAAAAGGAGACATTCATTCTTGACCTTCTCTATACAAAGTATTTTATGTACAAGTGAGATCCAGCACATTTCCTCCACAGTCCAGGCCAGATTTAAATCTGAGTGGTTACACTCTGCTATTTCATTAAAATCCTGCCAATTCAAGTGAAGTAGCACTTTCTCAAGGGAAGAAAAACAAGTACAGGGTTCCTACAGCAGACTATTTTGACATTCAATCTCCTGTGCCTGCAGTGTATTATGAAGAATACATTTTCAGAATTACATACCAAGAAATACTATTTTCAGTTCCCTCTCTTAATCCTCTGGAGTTATTATGTACATCTCTTGAAGACTGCCTCCCCCTTAATCTGCCTCACTCATAGGCAGATGCAAGAACCATTAGCCCCTAATTCCATCACTTGCCCCAGAGACATAATTAATCAACCTCTTGGTTATTTTACATTTCATGCTGTGTTAATTTATAGATATCTATTTTTAAAGCTCTCATTTCCCATCATCATTGTTCTAGCATGCCTGAGAGTATCTGAAATGCCAGAAAAAAAAAAAATTCTTTCTACATGGTGTATCAGAAAACACATCAGATTACATATTTCAAATGCTGTATGTCACTTGTTTATGAACACAGAGATTTCCTGGGCCACCATAGACTTTGAAAGCCTGGGCACCTCAAACACAGGCAAAAATGTGAGGTGCTGCTTTGTGATTCTAGACACAGCTGTGGTATTACTGGATGTGTGGACTCTGGTTCTCTCCATGGTAGTGAATGAACATCAGTGAACTAGAAAAAAGGCTCACGTGAAGGTCCAGTTTTTCTTCACTCTGGACCAGTAATGATATTTAATAAGCATGATTAGGGGAACACTGAGCTTCATTCTGCGGATCCTGCTCTCTGCACTGAGGGCATCTATTTCTCGCTTCACTTTCTCCATTGCTACAATTTTAGTCTTCGGTTATACCCATATGCTAAATATTTGGGTAGCCAGCACTTTTCCATTGATTTTCTGCAAAAGGCTTTGCTTCCTCTAATTCCACATTTAGAAGTATTTATCGCCTACTACATGCCTGTTCTAGACAGTGAGGATAGACCAGTAAACAAAACAGGCCTAACTTTTGTCCAGTATGTTCTGAAAAATAGATGCTTCTTGCTTCCCACATTATTGCTGGTTTCGGAATCTTCCTTAAACCTGTCCTACGTCTGCACTCTCTTTCCCAGCTAAATTCCTTCCTGCATAATCCGTGTCACTGTGGAAATGTAACTGGATTTAAACTCTTTTTAGCAGGGATTTGGAGGTTTGTAATCTACACTGAAAGGAGACCTCCCTCCTTGAGCAATCATGTATGCCCCAACATTTTGTATTCATGCTATTACATGCTTCTCTTCTCTTCTCTTCAAGCACTGATCCACCTCAGGAGGTGTTTCTGTCCAGCCATTGTAGGCCAACTTTCCTTACTGGCCACCCAACTGGTTTATTCAGTTTCAAGGAGGTCTTAATATAGATTCTTGATTCAAATGATCAAATTTTGCTGCATGGGTAAGACATGCTTTCCCTAATTTACAGAATGGAAGTAATCCCCATGTTTTAGTCATTTCTCCATCTTCATATAGTTTGGTTTGGCAGTGCTTAAATTGGGATACAGATTTGGGGTAAAGGAAGGGAGAATTTTACAAGATATCTAATCCATGCTGTTTTGCCATCAACAATACTGCCAGGTAATAATAACATACACAATTTCTGTCATTTGTTCTTAAGACTTAGGGCACTTTATCACATAAAGACAATACATCTTTGAAGATAGACTACTGTTAAATTCAAACAACCAATAGTTTAGTACCACTTAAAATGGACCAAAAAAAAAAAAAGTAAAAAGCCCAACTTTCCATTTACAGTAGATGCATGAATAAATTGTGGATTTCTGTAGTGGAAAACTATACAGCAACGAGAATGAGCAAACTATAAGTATACTCTACAATATGGATCAATTTCACAAACAAAATGTTGAGCAACAGAAGTCAGAACCAAAAAGAATATATGCTGTAACAATTCCATTTACACAAAGTTCAAATATTGACAGAACCCATCTATAGTGTTAGAAGTTAGAATAGTGGCTACTATGGTTGGGGGTTCAGGGCAGTAACTAGAAGGGTATGAGGGAACTTTTAAGCCTGCTGGTTATGTTCTGTTTCTTGACCTGAAAACTGGTTACAGAGTGTTCTTTTCCTGAAAAATCACTGATTTGTAAACTTAAAACATGTATTTCCCCACATGCATTTCATACTTCAGTAAAGTTTACAAAAATAAAACCCTCATTAAATAACCTAAACAAATTTTCTAATCTAAGGTGATATAATGATCAGCTATAGATGAGAAACAACAGATGTTACTTTAAAGATTTCTCACAACAATCCAAATAACTTGGGACATCTGCAGCAGTGAAACTAAACCTTAGCTAATGATTGAAAATCAGTGACTGTGAAGTAATTCATCCACCAAAAGCCTTTATAATAATAGTCAAGAAAACAGAAAAGTTGGATGGTGTGAAAATTAATATAAAAGTGGAGGCAATTTTCACTGCCTTTTTATATTTGACAACTAATTCTAAAATTTATAGATTAATAACTTAAGTAGCTATAGGTCTTATAATGGCATTGATCATCAGACTTAGATTAACTGTCACACATTACCCATTAACTCTAACATTAAGAATAAACTTGAAGAATGGCTGTTTTGGTGTGCAATATTATAAAAGAGAATTTAGTCAAATTCTACAGCTAAAATAAAAAAGGCTTCCAGAAAGAACATTGCTAGTACAAGGAGAAGAAACCAGAAGAACAGAGTGAGAGACGAAGAGATGATAGGAGAACAGAAGATACCAGGATTCTAGCACTCAGAGACCATGCTCAGCCTCCTCTCTTGCCACATTTCCCCTTCCACCAAGTGCACTTGATCCTCCAAATCTACCTGGGCAAATTCATTTTCCCAGACTTACTATGCTGTTTGATGTCAAGTGACCCCTCTTTATTACATTTATCTCCCATTCCTAGCTACCTGACAAACATTTGCTTTTTTTAAATTTTTTTAATGTTTATTTATTCCTTCATCTCTCTCAAGAATAAACATTTAAAAAATTTTTTTTAATTAAAAGAGAGAGAGAGATTAAAATTAAAAGAGAGAGAGAGAGAGTGCAAGCAGCAGAGGGGCAGAGTGAGGGAGACAGAGGATTCCAAGCGGACTCTGTGCTGACTGTAGAGAGCCTGATGCAGGGCTTGAACTCACGAATGGTGAGATCACGAACTGAGCATGAGTCAGATAACTGACTGCGTCACCCAGGCGCCCTTAAACATTTGCTTTAAATTCTGACTCCACTTGGCTTTTCCGAAAGTTTTTTCAAACCTCTACATTTCTCTTCTTACTTTGCTGGAATGCACAACTCTTCCTTCTGTGCCTGCCCACACACCACTCTATGACCATTATTGTCACCACACCCTTCACTATACCTATGGCACTTATTTTTATACTTGCTTTGTCTCAGGTCATTAAAGTGTTACAGTAATAGTTAGCAAGCACCTCTGATTCATCTTTGCATCCATTACCACTGAGCACAGTGTCCATGTCACCTAGTCATAGACAGTGTTGAGCAAATATTTCTTGAATTCATGAACTGGTTATCAGAACACTATTCAACTGAAAATCTAACATGCTAAAATTAAATCTACTATGCCAGAGAACATGATTTTAGTAAGATTTAGCACAAAGTTTTAAAAGACTCTGGGTTTTTAAGAACTCATTCCAGATTTATGAGTGTTAAGGAATTCTTTCTGACACACATCTGTCAATTAAGGATGGTGAGCTGGATAGGGGACTGAATCTTCACAAGCAAACAATGTCACCTGTCACATCAAAATTTATACCTGAAGAGATTTGAATGCATCACAGAATACAAAACAGCTCTGAGTTCTCTGAACCATCCTGAGATGTAGCTTAGAACCAAAAAACATCTAAGTTTTCTTTCTCTTTTAAGCCTGTTTCCCAATGCAATCCTTCAGCTCCAATCACAATCATTCTCTTTTTTTTCATGCTAAAAATTATAAATTATATTTGTACAGTAAATAAATATCAATAGTCAACACAAGTTCAAAACCAGCCACCGGTCCCTGAGACTGAGAAAATGTCTGGGTGACACCCCACCACCACCACCACCACAGAGCCCATCAGGAGGGAGCATGATGACATATGTATTACATGTGTGGCAGCAGCCGACAATCATTCTTTTAAGTTTAAAGTATAACTGTGTGCTCTTGACATAGGTATGAGCTTATTTCATGTGCATTTGTTTTTATTTCACTAAATGAGAACATATATATCCACAAATAGAGGTATACACATACGCATATATATATATATATATATATATATATATATATATATGTATATATATATGTTTCTTTTTTCACTCTACACGTGTTTTAAGGTCCATCTATGTTACATTTAACAACAAAACAAACGGCTGCATAGCACTCCATGGTTGCATCTACTATATTCTACCTATCCACTCTATCTGCTGTTATCAACCAGTTTCCACTAACACTCCAACACCACAAATAGTCCTGCAATGAACATCCTCATACATGTCCCCTATCACATGTATTTAGAAATTTAAGATATATACCCACGAAAATTGCTACATCATAAGGTAGGTATACATATATAATATATATTTAATGTGATTAAGGGTGGCCTTTTGCTTCCAAGAATGCACGTCCCAGTCTACACTGCCACTATCAATGCATAAAGATTCCTATATCCCCACATCGCTGTCAATGTTGGCACTACCCAACTTTATTTTTTAACAGCTTTATTGGGATATAAATGATGTATAATAAAATGTGTGTTTGAGGTATACAATTTATTAAGTTTAAAAATATGTATACACATGTGAAATTATCATAATCAACTATAAATTAGTAATTATAAATTACTCTTAAAAGTATTCTTATTTAAAAAAAGTATTGTCATGAAATTTTGTTGCCTTTTTGCTTTCTATCTCATGGATTTCTGCTCTGAACCTTATTTTTCTTTTGCTGTTTTTATAGCTTCTAAATCCAAAACTGAGGTTTTTGCTTGGAGTCCTTTTTTTACCCCTAATATAGGCACTTAGAACATTAAATTTCATCCTAAGTGCTACTTTAAATATAGCCCACAAATTATGATATACTGAGTTTCCATTGAAAGTGTATTATTTAGTTTCTAAATATTTGGAGATTTTTTTCAGATATCTTTCTGTGATTGATTACTGATTAATCAGTAACACTGTGGTTAGAGAATATACTTGGTATATCTTGGATCTTTTTTTTTTTTTAATTTATTGAGACTTGTTATGGCCCAGTGTATACTCTACCTTGATAATTGTTCTTTATGCACTTGAAAAGGATGTGGTTTCTGTTAGCTTGAGTATTCTATAAATGTCCATTAGGTCAAATTGGTTGATAAAATGATTTAAATGGTTTATTTCCTTATTGCTTTTCTATTTGTTCTAGCAATTACTGAAAGATACTGAAATTTACAACTCTAGTTATCGTTTTGTCTATTTCTCCTTGCATTTCTGTTTCTTGTTTCATGTATTTTGAAACTCTGTTACTGTTGTATAACCATTCAGGATTGTTCCCTCCTCTTGATGAAGTGACACCTTTATCATTCTGAAAAGGCCTTCTTTATCCCTGATAATGAGTTAATCTCAAATCTACTTTATCTGATAGGAATGTCAAGTCCAGCTTTCTTTGGATTAGAGTTAGCATGGCTTCTCTATCTCTTCCTTTAATCTATTTTTGTCTGTATATTTCAAGTGGGTTTCCTGTAGGTAGCATATAGCTGGGTCTCCTATTTTTCCAATCTGACAGCTTTACCTTTAATTTGGGTGCTCAGACCACTTATATTTAAGGTGATTATCAATATGGTTGGATTTAAATCTATCATCTTCCAATTTGTTTTCTATTTGTATCAAGTCTGCCTCCACGAGATACTATCCTTCATTGTGCATGCTATAAGAATCTCATAATAATATATTTCTCTGTTCTTGGGATTTCACTTTGTTGTCATACACTTTCCTTCTACATGTGTCATCAACCCCAAAATACATCGTATCACTTCCGCTTTAATCAATTATCCTTTAAAGAGATTTAAATAACAAGAAAAATTTTATATTTACCCACATTGTTACTATATCTGTATACTCCATTTATTTGTGTAGCTCCAAATTTCTATCTGGTATTATTCTCCTTCTGCCTCAAAGATTTTCTTTAACATTTTTATTCTGTAGATCTACTCCTGATAAATTCTTTCAGTTTTTGTATGTTTGAAAAGGTCTTTACTCTGTTGTCATTTTTGAAAGATATTTTCACAAGTATCTAAATCTAAGTTGGCAATGTTTTGTTTTAGGCTCTAAAGTTTTGCTCCACTTCTAGCTTGCATTGTTTCTGATGAAGAATCTGCTGTGGGGGCACCTGGGTTAGTCAGTTGAGTGTCCAACTTCGGCTTAGGTCATGATCTCATGATTTCTGAGTTTGAGCCCCACATTGGGCTCTCTGCTGTCAGATCAGAGCCCAGTTTGGATCCTCTGTCCCCCTCTTCCACTCTGCCCCTCCCCACTTGTGCTGTCTCTTTCTCTCTCAAAAATAAACAAACATTTAAAAAAAAGAAAAGAAAAATCTGCTACGAACTTATTGTTTCTCTGTACATAAGGAGTCTTTTTCTTTGGCTGCTTTTTAAAGATTTTCTCTTTATTGTTTTTAAGCCATTCGATTCTAATGTGTCTTGCTGTGGTTTCCTTTATGTTTCTTGTGCTGAGGGTGAGCACCTTGGATCTCCTCAGCTTAGGGTTCCCCCTGGGGAGCTTTCCCTGCATGGTGGCCTGGAAACTCTACCTAGTAGAATGGAGAAATATTGGGGGCTTGCCTCTTGTTTCCTGCCTTCCCAGGATTACTGGTTTTTGTTTCAAAGTTTTGTATCTTAACATACTGTCTATGCTTCAAAGTGTCTTGAAACAAAGTTTTGAAAATCTTTTTCTCATATATTTTATCCCAACTGTTAGTTGTTTCAGGGGAAAAAAAGGTAAATCTAGTACCTGCTACCCCACCTGGTTGCAAGCAAAAGTCCTATCTTTACGGTTTACAGCAGCATAACGACATGTCATTTCAGAGTCAGATGCTTAACCAACTGAGCCACCCAGGTGCCAAGCTTCTAATATTTTAGATATTAATTCCTAATCAATTTTATATATCCAAAACATTACTCTCATTCCATCATCTCCTCTCTAACTATCCATTTATTAATAACTATTCCTTTCTTCAACTGTTTAACAACTGTTCTTCATCATTGAAAAACTCTTAATTTTTATTTAATTAAAATCATAAATTTGTTGCACAATTCACTTTTAAGGGTTTAACAAATTCTCTGATTTGTCCCTAGTTTACAAAGAATCCCCAACATATTCTCCTGTTAACTCTAATTCTGTCTTCACATGTAAGTCTTTAATCTACCTTGAATTTGTTATATGTGGTGTCAGATATTTTATTCCATATAGTGCTTCCTATACCATTTTTTTAATGTATGTCTCCTTTCCCCATTTAGTTCTGATGCCATGTTTTTGTATCTTAACTTACTGTAAATGCGTGCACTTTTGTTTTAAGAAGTCTTTGTAGGTTGTTTTTTTTTTTTTTTTTTTTTTGGTCTACTGGTCAGTTGCTGAGCCAATACCTCACTATTGCTATTATGCTGGCTTTGTAGTTTTTCAGTCACAATGGCTAATAGGTATCAAGAACCTCAAATAAATCCAAGTGGAATTCAGAATGTGGAGATTTTACTTCTTTATGTTGTTGAACCATCCCTTTAAAGACCACGTTTCCCTCTATTCAGATCACCTTTGTGTCTGTTATTAGTGTTTTAACACTTTACTCAGAGTTTTACATCTTCTTGATTAAATAAATTCTTTGATATATTATTTTTTATTATGATGTTATTTCAGCTTTATTGCATTTTTATTTGGTTTCAATTGGTATAGAGAAATTCTGTTGGCTCTGGGGGTGGGGAGAAGGGTAACTTTTTATTTTGAAATAATTCTAGATTCACAGGTTACAGCCAGTCTCATGCAGCCGTTCTGCCATCTTTCCCAATGTTAACACCTTACCCAACTATAGTACAATATCTAAGCTAAGAAACCGACATTGGTACAATCCATATGGCTTATTTACACTTTATTGGTTATACCTAAACTCATGGTGTATGTACCTCCACTAAACATTATCACCTTACACAACTAGAAGACTGTAAGTATAATATTTGCTATAAGGTTTTAACATATAATTTTTACCATGTTAAGGAAGTTCCCTTCTCTTCCTAGCTTACTTGTAAAATTTTATTTTAAGGGCACCTGGGTGGTTCAGTTGGTTAAGCATCCGACTTCAGCACAGGTCATGATCTAACAGCTCGTAAGTTTGAGCCCTGCATCAGGCTCTGTGCGGACACCTCGGAACCTGGAGCCTGCTTTGGATTCTGTGTCTCCCTCTCTCTCTACACCTCCTCATTTGCTCTCTCTCAAAAATACACATTTAAAAAATTTTTAATTTATTTTAAATAACTCTTTCCATATTGAGTGCATTTTTTTCTGTATCAACTGAGGTATTTATTTTTCTATATTAATGTGGCGAATTACATTGATAGATTTTCTGATGAAAATCCTCCTTGCTTAACTAAAAGAAAGCTACTTGATCATGTATTCTGGTTCACACAGTTGGATTCAGTACCACAAGACTGCCTTGCATTACCTTTTTAAGCCACAACCATTCCCTCCCCTGACAACAACTAATATGTTCTCCATTTCTATAATTTTGCCAGAAGGATATATAAATGGACTATAGTCCATTTTAGTATGTGACTTTTTGAATTTTTTTTTTACTTAGCATAATACCCTTTAGAGCCATCCAAATTTTTACATGTGTTAGTAATTTAATCCTTTAAGTTGTGGTGTAGAATTCTGTGGTATAGATGCACCATAGTTTGTTTTTAACTATTCAGAGTTTTGTTGTTGTTGTTTTAATTTATGAGTAGTTTCCAGTTTGAGGATCCTATGAATAAAACTGCTATAAACATTCGTGTACATGGTCCTGACTGAAAATAAACCTTAATTTCTATGAAATAAATGCCCAAGAGTATAATCACTGGGTCTTCTGGTAAACCCATTTTTAGTTTTAAAAATTATTGCCAAACTAACTTCCAGCACGGCTATACTATTTTACATTCTCCTTTGTAATGTATGAGAGATGCCATCTCTCCACATGCTTGACAGCATTTGGTATTATCGTTGTTTATTATAGCCATCCTGATAGATGTGTAGGGATATTTCACGGCAGTTTTAATTTTCATTTCTCTAATGGCTAATGATGTTGAACATCTTTTCACTTGTTTATTTGGCATCTGTATATCCTCCTTGGTGAAAAACCTGTTTCTGGTCTTGTGCCCATTTTCTAATTGGATTATTTGTCTTCTTAATGTTGGGTTTTGAGAGTGTAATATATTCTAGATATTAGATCTCTGCTGGGTATGTGACTTAGAAATATTTCCTCCCTGCAGTTTGTCTTTTTATCCTTTTAACAGGGTTATCCACAGAGCAAAAGTCTTTATATTTTTGATGAGGTACAACTTGTCAACTTTTCCTCTTCTGGATCATGCTTTTGGTGTCAAGCCTAAAAACTCTGCCTAGTTCTTGGTCTTGAATATTTTTATCCTATAGTCTTTTCTAGAAGTTGTGTAATTTACATTTTGAGTCCTTGATCTATCTTGAGTTAATTTTTGTGGAAGGTGTGAGGTTCAGATTGAGGTGTGTTTTTTTGTTTGTTTGTTTTTGTTTTTGTTCATTTGCCTATGGATGTACAATTGCCTATTGGCTTTTTAAGTTGATCATATATATCTGGCAAACTTATTGAATTCTGTTATTAGTAATAAAAGTTTATTGTTAATTCTGATGTGTTTCTATGTAACATTATAGTCTGCAAATCAGAAGCTTAGCTTCTGCCAATTTTTACTTATTTTTTTCCCTTGTAGCATTAGCCAAGACCTATCCTTCAATATTAAACTGCTACAATGAGAACAAGCAGATTTTTCTTATCCCTGATCCTAAAGAGACAGTATCTACATTTCTCCCTTAAGTATAATATTTGCTGTAAGGTTTTGATAAGTAACTTTTACCACATCAAGGAAACTACCTTCTATTTCTAACTCACTTCTAATTTTATTATAAATAACTGTTGTACCATAGCAAGTGCGTTTTCTGTATCAGCTGAGATAATTACTTTTCTATGTCAATATTTTAATATAAATTACATTGATAAATTTCTGATGCAAAATTATAGCATCCATAACTAGGATAGAGCCTATTTGATAATGTTTTTTGGTTCACACAATTGGATTCCTTTAACTAATATTTTATTTAAGATTTTTTTCTCTATATAAGTGATAAGGGCCCATAATTTTCTTGCATTTTTGGAATTATGATTTTATTTACCTCATATTATAAAGCAAGAAACTTAGCTCCTTTTTTATTTTCTAGAATAATTTAAATAAGAAAATAACTACTTTTACTTGCAAAATCAGTAGAACACATCTGTAAAACATTTGGGTTTGAGGTATTTTTATTATAATCTCAACTTAAAACTTATTGGTCAACTCAAGTCTTTTTTTTGGCACCAATTTTGGCAACACTGTGTCTGCAAGAACCTTCCTTGGATTCAGCCTGGTGTGAAAATATAATGGATCAATAGTAAAGTCCACTCTTCCAGGTTTCCATGAAGATTACCGAAAGTATGAGAAAAATGTGTCCCCATTTACTCTGCCAAGACTCTGGACTCATCACCAGGGACATTCTCAAGGGTTTTGGTTGGACCAGGCAAACCCAAAGACCTGCAGGATTTTACCGGTCCCTTGCTGTTGAGGCATGTAGCTAACTGGCTATAAGCATGACATGTGCTTTTATGTTACTGTTCTAGTGTAGTGTGCTCAATATTTTATTTCCCCCACTTAGAATTAGTTTCTAAATCTCTTTCCTGTTTTTGACAACTTTTTTATCCTGGATGCTTTAATATTTACCTTCTCCTAGTTTACTTTTCATAGATTATTTACTGCCAGCAATCAATAACTTCCCTCAAGACCAAAATGTCTTCGCCTCTAATTATATCTGGACAGTGGCTATAAGAAGTTCCCAATTGGAGAAGGTTTGCAACTTAGTGTGATTGCCTCAGATTCTCATCTGTCTACCCTGATCATTGCCTATTCTCCAATTCCACTCACTTATCTACAAATTATGTATACACACACACACACACACACACACACACACACACAAAGAGAGAGAGAAATTTGAAGGAATGGTTTTGTTCAAAGTAAATTACTTCTCTTCAATTCTCATTTTTCTGGTAGCATAATTGAATACCATAGCAACTTGCCCATACAGTAGCTTGTCTTTACCTTATTATTTATAATCTGATATCAGGTTAAAGCACCATATTTCTCCCTGGAATTCCCTCAAATAAAAAGCCATGTGTAGTACAAAATGGAATTTGGGGTATAGACATTTACTTGGCCTGTTTTGTAGTAAAGAAAACACAATTTAAAATATAGTACTGTCAAATTGCACCTTATAAGTAAATTTGCATGCATTAAGCACTATCAAATTGCAGTTGGACTCCTAGCACATAGTAAAATTCTCCTGACTGCCACTTGATGCATTAGATTATTCATAAAATAATGATAAATAAAATAGAAGGTGTCTGAAGCTGAGTAGAGAAGAAAATAAACTGGAATCCTTGTGATCTTTTGTTTTCTGCTCTTTGACCTCTGGAATACAGCTTCCTTGAATACACATTAAGAAAAAAACTAATTTTGGATAGATAACATTATCCATTGATTCAAAGTTTTAAAATATTTTTTATCAGTTAATAAAATATATTATAAAATCTTCAATGCTGCTGATAATTACTCATTCAACATTATATTAAATGTCAACTATTAGGCACTGTTCTCCATTTTAGAAAAAGTTCAAAGATGAACACATCATTATTCTGCCTCTAATGAGTTTACAGGCTAATTAAGGAACAAGGCTAAGGAAAAAACACTTCTGATAGTGTGCTGTGTTTCCAAAATAGAATGCAGTGACAAAGTAAATTTCATTTCCTGATGGAAAATACAAATTCAAGATGATCATAACTAGACAACTATACATCGTAGCAAATTGGCAAAAAATATGCAGAGAATTTGTCTCCCATTACTGCAAATGCAAAAAACAAGATCATGGTCCATATGCAAAGCTGCAATTGAGGAGCTCCAATCCACAGGTAATCCATAGGTAATAATGAATACCTATCAATTCCATGTAGCTTGCTTCCTGGAGTTACTCAAATTCATTCAGAAAACAGAAAAGCTGCACAAAATCCTTCTGAAAACATAGTATCAAAACCATAGACGGTCATTCAGATAAGCTGCTGGGCTGATAGTGTATATGAGGAATGATAGCATTTGCTGAACACAGTAATGAGGAAGTCAAAATTGGTATTCAGAAATAAGAAAGGATTGCAAGGTAGTCAGGATCTAGGAGAACTTGTCTGCTGAAGACTGAGGACCACTACTGCCCACTTGCCCAAGTTCAGCTTATCTGGGGAATTTTGAAAGAGGATTATCCTTAACCTTAGTCACTAACTTTATTAGTCAAGGTTCTCCAGAGAAACAGACCAATATGAGAGATAAAGATAGAGAGATAGACAGACATAGAGATGAGAGAGAGAGAATTTTACTTTAAGGAATTGTCTCATGCAGTTGCAGGAGTGGGCAAGTCTGAAATTTGTAGGGCAAGTCAGTGGGCTAGAAATTCAGGTAACAATTGATATTACAGTCTTGAGTCCAATTTCCTTAGAGCAGTAGGCTATCGGGTTTCTATGCTATAGTCTAGAGGAAAATTTTTTCTACTCTGGGAAACCTCAGTCTTTTTTCTCTTAAGGGTTGGATGAGGTTCACCCACATTATGGAGGATAGTCTGGTCTATTCAATCTACTGATTTAAATGCTAATCATATCTAAAAAATACCTTTACAGTAACACCTAGACTGGTATTTTACCAAACACTTGAACACCATAGCTTAGGCAAATTGACACAAAATTAGCCATCACACTAACTCATATACAGTAAAACCTTGGGTTGCAAGGAACTTGTTCTGCTAGTGTTCTGCAAGATGAGCAAACATTTCTAATAAATATTAACTTGATAAACAAGTGATGTCTTGCAATACAAGTAGTACCTGATGCCAAATGTCACATGATCACAACTGAGCCAATGGTTCTTGAAATTCACTTCTATCTATGAGTGCTTTGGATTAAAAGCATGTTTCCAGAATGAATTATGCTCACAAACTTAGGTTTTATTGTATTTGGTTTATATAGTATTTCGGTTTTAGATGCCCTGGCTACTTCTTAGGCATGGAACCATTTCACAGTATTTAATTAGTGCCTCAAATTTATCTGCAAGGGAAAGAATTAGATTTTTTTTAATGTAGATCTGATATTTAGCCAGTATTCACCCCTCCATCCTGTCATTCCATCAATTATTGTTAATATTTGTTAAATATTTTGAATATCAATCCTGTCTTACAAGATACTTGCAGAGATATTTGTGTTAACATTTAGATTCTTCTTTTAAAAATGGTAATTGTGTAAACTGTTATTAAAATGAAGAATTTTAGGGGTGCCTGTGCAGCTCGGTCGGTTGAGCTTCGACTTTGGCTCAGGTCATGATCTCGCAGTCCGTGGGTTCGACCCCTGCATCAGGCTCTGTGCTGACAGCTCAGAGCCTGGAGCCTGCTTCAGATTCTGTGTTTCCCTCTCTCTCTGCCCCTCTCCCATTCACACTCTGTCTCTCAAAAATAAACATTAAAACAAAATTTTCTAATGGAGAGTTTTAAGTATTCCTCCAGTTTGATAGTGATGAAGTTTTGATGTACACAGAAGGATTGGACTTGTACTAAACTTCCAATTATATAAGATAGCATTTCTTTCTTCTGTTAAAAACAAAACCACAGACCAAAATAATATCACTTAAGTTAAGGCCTCAAGTCGGTAAACCAAGACTTAATACCTACCTTCACTGCAGTTTCAACACTCGCCTTCCAGAAATGTAACCTTTAACCAGTCAACATGGGAATTTCCTGGTCAGCACAAGGAATTTACCAATGGACCCCTACTGCTCCCCTCATGAGGGCAACCTTGCCTAAATTCATGGATTCTTTGCTAATAATATCCTTTTTTCTACTTTCTCTATACCTTCAAAATCCTTTCCTTTTCTGTAGTCCTCTGAAGCTCCCTTCTGTTTGCTGCCAAATTGACAAATTGATTAACATAAATAATTAGATATTATAGTGTACTCAGTTGGGTTTTTGTTATTTAACAGTTCTTTTTATTTTTCTGGCTTTTTTTGGTGAATTCCTTTGAACTAGAATATATTTCATTTTTATTCAGAAAGAAGTCCATTTCTATTCGAGAAAAAGGTCATCAGAAAAAGTTGAAGAAAATAAAGAAGGTACAGAAGCAGATGAGTTGAGAAATATTTCCAAATATAAGAAATTAGATGGTAAAACAGAAAAATAAAAGAGGTCAAAAAATCAGTATTGCAGCTCTACATTCTCTATTAACATTTTGAGATATTCTAACAATCATTGCTAAGAACCATAGTTTCCATAAAGAACAATGTTTTGGAGACTTCTAAGACTGGGTAACATTTCTAAACAAGATTAGAACTGACACAGAATTACAAAATAAATATAATTATGACTTGGTTCTTGTTAACAGAAGAAACACTAGTCAGCAAGATTTCTTGCCCTTTTTGCATACTGCCTGAGTGTTATATTCTTACCCAACAAATGATGAGGCTTATAGAATAACTATAAAGTAATTTTAGTGACCTTGAACCACACAGTGTACCCATTTATAAACATTTTATAATTTGCTTCATTTCTTTGTGCAAGAAATGTTGCTGAATTACCAATATGTAGTTTGCTTTTAATGGCAAGATTTAATATGGAGAGAAAGATGTGGCAAATGCTGAACAATGGCA
The DNA here is from genome assembly GCF_028749965.1 of Puma concolor. NCBI lineage: Eukaryota > Metazoa > Chordata > Mammalia > Carnivora > Felidae > Puma > Puma concolor. The sequence continues at coordinate 103,726,527 of NC_141670.1, read as the reverse complement.
AATCATGAGCTAATTTTAAAAGAACAGAGATCTCAGCCCAGAGTCCAGGTGTTTGCGACACATATAGACCTTCCAATGGCTGGTCATTAAAAACTTAGGCACATGATTAAGGCTAAAACTTTGTCTTCAAGAGGAAGCTCCAGCCACATCTTGAGACAAGATGAAAAGAAACTCCTATACTGAACTACTTTCGAGTTCTAATTCATAACCACACATTCTGGAACAACCCAAACAGGAAGCAGAACTGATCCAGTGTTATTACTGTAGAGCAATGCTTCTTCAAAGATAACCCTGGAGCACTAAGTCAGTGTGGAACACAGACCTGCCTGTCAAGAAGCTCCTGACATCTTGTTCCAATAGGATTTCCAGACAGCCCACCATACTGCTCCTTAATGAATAAATAATTCCCTTTCAGGGGTTCTTGGGAAAGTAGCAAATTTTTAAAAAGAGCCCTGCAAATCAGAGATTGATTGTGCCTTTTACCAGAGAGTGGTTCTATTCAAATGAAATGACTACTTCTCCCTCTAGGCCACAGATCTGAACAGTCCAACCATCAGCAACTTGCAACCATCCAAGGAACCCACCCACAAGGAAGAGTAATGGAAATATCTATGAAGCAGAAAGGTGAATGTATCTTACTTGGCCACAGGTAAAAAAAAAAAAAAGAAGAAGAAGAAGAAGAAGATTTATCCAGGGGCGATCTGGTGAGGCTGCAATAAACAATCCATGATTCAGCAAGTTCACCCTCACTGTGCTCATTAAATTCTGCAGCAAAATATAAAACACGATGACACATCTTGAGATATAAACGGTGGTAATGAGGTCTTGTACTTTATGCTTATACTGCTTAAATTGGACTCATAGTATATTTCCCACATAGAAACACCAAGAAAAATTAACTGACACCTGTACTTTGAAAGTGCTATGACAACATAAGGGACAGTGGGATTGAATGAAATTGAGTGAAAAGCACCAACTACTAGAGAAGGAAATTAAGCTCAAGTTCTCATCCAACATATTCTATTCAAAGGAACCTCAGTGTTGTGTGTGTAGTGGGAGGAGAGGGGGAAATGGCTTTATCAAATATTTGGCTGTTGGCCTTAATAGTGCTTCATCGTCAAGCTGGGACCACTTCAACCCCATCTACAGATACAATGCTATTCTATCCTCCAGAATCAATGCCTGCCATAGGGAAGAAAGAAGGAGAAGGAGAAGAATAAGGAAGAAGAATAAGGAAGAAGGAAGGAAGGAAGGAAGGAAGGAAGGAAGGAAGGAAGGAAGGAAGAAAGAAAGAAAGAAAGAAAGAAAGAAAGAAAGAAAGAAAGAAAGAAAGAAAGAAAGAAAACCAAAAAGAAATTATGTATCATCACCTATGGTTCCACTCGGATCTTCTTTAGCAGAAACAATTAATGAAGATGGAGCCTAACACTGAATCTCTGACCTAGTTGTGCTATCATGGACAAGGTGACTTTGGAACAAACATCCCTTTGTTTCCCTTTGCTATATTTTTCATCATATATGAACTAGGAAAAACATACACAATTTTATGACACAAATGATTTATGAGGTAAATGAAAATAATGCATAAATTTCCAGCAAATTTTCTACTTATTCACTAATATAAAATTCTCCATTATATCTGATATTCAAATGTCTCTGGAATTAGGATTCAAAATCAATACTAACAGGAAAGGTCTTTCTTCCCTGCCTTTTGTCTACCTGGGTTTCACCACCAGAGACTTTCTTCAATATTCCTCCTCTGAGTCTTTCCCCATGACCTGCTTCTGGACTCTCATGAACATCTGCTCAAATTCTGTGGGAATCAATGTTCCCTGATTCTGGATTTCCCCAATCCCATTAGCCAAGAGTCAAAGTATCTTTGACTCTCATTTTATTTACACAGCAGGATCTACAGCACTGCTCAAGCCGAATGAGTTCTAAAGATTTCCTGGACTCTGATTACTAACTTCTTCTTCCTCTCTGACCTTAAGCGTGCTCAGGGAAGGGGGAACTCTTCCCAAGATTCAATAATTTTACTTAGAGATGTAACAAAGGAAAAATGAGGCCCAGTATGTACCTTTTGATATCATGCTACTATAAGTCCATAGGCCTCAATAATAGAGTGATTAAGCTCTCAAAATCCCAGATGGATGCACGACTTCTTCTGACATTTTCTTCACTGATTAAATATGTAACAAGAAGCAAATACTATTAAAAAGAATGTGCAATAAAACTTCCTGCAGGATCCACTGCCTGCCCACAGGAACCAAAGGAATTTGTCGGGAAGAATCACACAACAGAGAAGTTTAGGATTATATATAACGACTTTAAAATTAAGAGATAAATGGGGAGTCTGGATGGCTTAGTGGGTTAAGTATCCGACCTCGGCTCAGATCATGATCTCACAGTTTGTGAGTTCGAGCCCCGCATCGGGCTCTGTGCTGACAGCTTAGAGCCTGGAGCCTGCTTCGAATTCTGTGTCTCCCTCTCTCTCTGCTCCTCCCCTGCTCATGCTCTCTCTCCTTCCAAGATAAAAAAAAATATTAACAACTTTTTATAATTAAGAGATAAATTGGACATCCATATGTATCATGGGCAAAATTGTGAATGAATTATAGATCTAGGGGCACCTGAGTGGCTCAGTTGGTTAAGTATCCAGCTCTTGATTTAGGCTCAGGTCACTATCTCACATTTCATGGGATTGAGCCTGGCATCGGGCTCTATGCCTACAGCTAGAGTCTGCTTGGGATCCACTCTCTCCCTCTCTTTCTGAACCTCCCTCACTCATGTTTTCTCTCTCTCTCAAAATAAATAAGTAAATTTAAAAAATAAATAAAATGAATTATAGATCTAAATATAAAGTCTAAAACTGTAAAACTTCTAGAAGAAAACATAGGAGAAATTCTTTGTGACCTTGGATTAGGCAGAGTTCATTGCCTTTCTAGGCAAAAGAACATGAAACATAAAAGAAAAAAATTCATAAATTAGACTTTATCAAAAGACACTGACTTTATCAACAGATATTTTAATCAAAAAGGAAAATACAAACCAAGAAAATATTTGAAAAACACATTCCTGATAAGGGACTGGTATGCAAAATTAATATTTAAAAACTCTCAAATCCCAGCAACAATAACTCTAGCTTTGTGAGTAAACTGTTTGTTCAGCTATTTTGCCTATTAAAAAAAAAAAGTTCTGTGGCACCTGGGTGGTTCAGTCAGTTAAGGACTGACTTCAGCTAAGGTCGTGATCTCATGGTTTGTGGGTTCAAGTCCAGCATCAGGCTCTGCACTGATAGCTCAGAGCCTGGGCTCTGCTTCAGATTCTACATCTCCCTCTCTCTCTCTCTGCCCCTCCTCTCCTGTGTGCTTGCTTGCTCTCTGTCTCAAAAATAAGTAAATAAACATTTTTTAAAATATATTTTTTAAAAGTTCCTTAAAATAAATATTACTATATGTTAACTAAGTGGAATTTAAATAAAAACTTAAAAGGGGGGAGGGGCTATATGGTGGGGGTTTCTGAAGATGGTGGAATAGGAGGATCCCAAGCTCATCTTATCTCATGGGTGTACCAAGATAATAGCTACATTAGTACAACTAACTCTGAAAATTACCTGAATGCTTCCAGAACAGCCTTTCCACAATTAATTGTAGGAGGAGGCCAAATTGAAAAAGGGTAAGAAGGTTGGGAGACAAGGTTGGAAATCAAACTCCCACTAAGACCAACCACAAAGAGGAAGGACACAATAAAAATCAACAGTCTTGGGGCATCTGAGAGTTTCAGTCAGTTAAGCATCTGTCTATTGGTTTCAGCTCAAGTCATGATCTCCCAGTTCATGGGTTCAAGCCCCACATCAGGATCTATGCTGAAAGTGTGGAGTCTGCTGAAGATTCTCTCTCTCTCTCTCTCTCTCTCTCCCCCTCTGTCTCTGCCTCTCCCCCAATATCCCTCCCTCCTTCCCTCTCTCTCTAAATATATATATATATACATATATAATTTATAATTTTAATATATATGTATAAATTATAATATTTAAAATTTATATATATATTATTTATAATATATATATAATAAATTATGTTTTAATTAAAATTAGAGGAGGAGCCAAGCTGGAGGAACAGCATGAAAGTTTTTGTGTGTCTTGTGTCCATGAAATACAGCCAGACCGGGGCGCCTGGGTGGCGCAGTCGGTTAAGCGTCCGACTTCAGCCAGGTCACGATCTCGCGGTCCGTGAGTTCGAGCCCCGCGTCAGGCTCTGGGCTGATGGGTCAGAGCCTGGAGCCTGTTTCCTATTCTGTGTCTCCCTCTCTCTCTGCCCCTCCCCCGTTCATGCTCTGTCTCTCTCTGTCCCAAAAATAAATAAATGTTGAAAAAAAAATTAAAAAAAAAAAAAAAAAAAAAAAGAAATACAGCCAGACCAACATTAAACCATCCTAGAAAACTGATCTGAGGATTAACACAACAATCTGCACAACCTGAACCACAGAATTCAGCAGGTATGGAGCATGAAGAGGTGACCTTGGGGAGAGAGAAGCTGTGGAGGGCAGGGAGCCACTTTTGCATGTGGAGAGAGGACAGAGATGGTAGAGGGTGGGGTGAAGAGTACAGATAAAGCACTCCTCCCCAAAAGCAGCTAAAGAGAAAGTGGAAAGTTGGAAACAGCCACAGGGACTGAACTAAAATGGGAGAAAGGAGAAAGGAGAGGGTTTAAATTCCATTAAGACTGTAAACAGTGGGAGTGCAGAGACTGAAACTCCACAGCTCGATACCTGTCAGTGCTCTGGTGGGAAGGGCAAATCCCCAGGAGCAGAGTGGGGTCTGGGAGATTCTCGAGCCACACGGGGAGAAGCAGTTCCACTGCTAGAAGGACATTTGGTAGTTGCTGTGAAGCCACCTGGGCCCAGCAGACCCAAGAGAATGGCCACATTCCCTGGTGCTGCAACAAGGTAGTTGTGAAGCCTGGTGCCCAATGTGTGTTGTGATTTTCCATAATCCCTGAGGCACTACACTGTCTCATATACTTTTTCTGAGGCTGGCACCTGGCTGCAGTCTCTGGGCATCAACAGCAGCACAGTCCTGCAAGTGCTCCTGGGTGTGGCCAACACCCGGCCATTGATCAGTGAGACCCTCTGTAGAGGAGCGGAATGAGTCAAAGCTGCAGTCCCTCAGAAGTGAGGGGCCAGGGAAGGCAGCCGCATCTGAGACAAAACTCAGGAGGGAGGTGCTTTCTGGGGCTTGGTCATGGACAGTGTGGAAGCAGGGAGTGGACAGAAGTCCAAGATGAAGGACAGGTGTGTGATTGCTGATCAGGAACAGAGTTCCGATGCTAGAGACAGGGTAGCTGAGTGATGCCATTTTCACCGCTCCCACACATGCACGTAAGCATCTACAAGTGCCCCAACAATCCACCCCAGTAGGCTAGCAGCACCATCTAGTGGAGATTAGAGCCATTACACTAAGACCGCCCAACTGGACAAACTTGCTCTTTAAGAACACAAGTCTCACTGCCGCTTAGTATATGGACTACAGAGCACTTCATAGTTTGACTTCTAGGGGGAAATGAAGTAATTTCAGTCATATTTCAGTCTGTTAGCTGGCCCATCTATTCAATTTTCTTTCTTTTTTTTTTTCCTTTTTCGTTTCTTTTCTTTTTCTTAAATACAGAAAGAGAAAAAATTCATATTTATTTTCAATTTTTACTAAAAATACTTTCAATTTTTTCTACTACATTCTTTACTTTTGTGTAAATTTTTCCAAATTCTATTTTACTTCCATCATTTCATTTTAGTCTAATTCAGTTTATTCATTTTTTCTAATTTTCAAATGATTTCCTTTTTTCCTCCTTTTTTTTTCCCTAATCTATCAAGCTACTTTCAACACCCAGACCAAAACACACCTAGGATCTAGCATCATTTGTTCAATTTGTGTGTGTGTGTGTGTGTGTGTGTGTGTGTGTGTGTGTGTGTGTTAATTTTAGTATTATTTTAGTTTTACTTTTTTAATTTTATTTTTTTCTATCTCATTAACTCCTTTTCTCCCTTCAAAATGATGGAACAAAGGAATTCACCCCAAAAGAAAGAGCAGGAAGAAATGACAGCCAGGGAGTTAACCAACACAGATACAAGCAAGATGTCTGAACCATAATTTAGAATCACGATGATAAGAATACTAGCTGGAGGGGCGCCTGGGTGGCGCAGTCGGTTAAGCGTCCGACTTCAGTCAGGTCACGATCTCGCGGTCCGTGAGTTCGAGCCCCGCGTCAGGCTCTGGGCTGATGGCTCAGAGCCTGGAGCCTGTTTCCGATTCTGTGTCTCCCTCTCTCTCTGCCCCTCCCCCGTTCATGCTCTGTCTCTCTCTGTCCCAAATAAATAAATAAACGTTGAAAAAAAAAATTTAAAAAAAAAAAAAAAAAAAAAGAATACTAGCTGGAGCTGAAAATGATTAGAATCCCTTTCTGTGAAGATAAAAGAAGTAAAAGCTAGTCAGGATGAAATAAAAAATGCTATAACTGAGCTGCAATCTCGAAGGGATGCCATGGCAGCAAGGATGGATGAGGCAGAACACAGAATCAGCAATATAGAGGACAAACTTTGGAGAATAGTGAAGCAGAAAAAAAGAGGGAGATTAAGGCAAAAGAGCATGATTTAAGAATTAGAGAAATCAGTGACTCATTAAAAAGGAACATCAGAATCATAGGAGTCCCAGAAAAGGAAGAGAGAGAAATAGGGGTAGAAGGGTTATGTGGGCAAATCATAGCAGAAAACTTTCCTAACCTGGGGAAAGACACAGACATCAAAATCCAGGAAGCACAGAGGACTCCCATTAGATTCAACAAAACTGACTATCAACAAGGCATATCATAGTCAAATTCACAAAATACTCAGGCAAGGAGAGAATCATGAAAGCAGCATAGGAAAAAAGTCCTTAACCTACAAGGGAAGACAGATCAGGCTTGCAGCAGACCTCTCCACAGAAACTTGGCAGGCCATAAAGGAGTGGCAGGATATATTCAACGTGCTGAATCATAAAAATATGCAGCCAGGAATTCTTTATCCAGCAAGGCTATCATTCAAAATATAAGGAGAGATAAAGAGTTTCCCACACAAACTAAAACTAAAGGAGTTTGTACCACTAAACCAGCCCTGAAAGAAATTTTAAGGGGGACTCTCTGAGGGGAGAAAATATGAACATATAAGTGAATAAATAAATAAATACCCAATGCAACAAAGATTAGAAAGGACCAGAAAACACCACCAGAAACTCCAACTCTACAAGCAACATAATGGCAGTAAATTCATATCGTTCAGTACTCACTCTAAACACCAATGAATGCAGTGTTCCAACCAAAAGACATAGGATAACAGAATGGATAATAAAACAAGATCCATCTATATGCTGTTTACAAGAGACCCACCTTAGACCTAAAGACACCTTCAGATAGAAAGTAAAGGGATGGAGAACCACCTATCATGCTAATAGTCAACAAAAGAAAGCCAGAGTAGCCATACTTATATCACACAATCTAGACTTTAAAATAAAGACTTATCAAGACATGAATAAGGGCATTATATCATCATTAAGGGGTCTAACCACCAAGAAGACCTAACAATTGTAACCATTTATGCACCAAATGTGGAAGTACACAAATATATAAATCAATTAATCACAAACATAAAGAAACTCATTGATAGTAATACCATAATAGTAGACTTCAACATCCCACTTACAGCAATGGACAGATCATCTAATCAAAAAATCAACAAGGAAACAATGGCTTTGAATGACACACTGGACCAGATGGACTTAACAGATATATTCAGAACATTTCATCCTAAAGCAGCGGAATATATATTCTGCAGTGCACATGGAACATTCTCCAGAATAGACCACATACTGGGACACAAATCAGCCCTCAGCAAGTACAAAAAGATAGAGATCATACCGTGCACATTTTCAGGCCACAACGCTATAAAACTCAAAATCAACCACAAGGAAAAATTTGGAAAGGTAACAAATACTTGGAGACTGAAGAACATCCTACTGAAGAATGAATGAGCTAACCAAGATGTTAAAGAGGAAATTAAAAAGTATATGGAAGTCAATGAAAATGATAACACCACAACCCAAAACCTCTGGGATGCAGCAAAGGTGGTCACAAGAGGAAAGTATATAGCAATCCAGGCCTTTCTAAAGAAGGAAGAAAAATCTCAGATACACAACCTAACCTTACACCTTAAAGAGCTGGAAAAATAACAGCAAATCAAACCCAAAAACAGTAGAAGACAGGAAATAATAAAGATAAGAGCAGAAATCAATGCTATTGAAACAAACAAACAACAGTAGAACATATCAATGAAACCAGAAGCGGGTTCTTTGAAAGAATTAACAAAATTGATAGGCCATTAGCCACTCTGATCAAAAAGAAAAAGGAAAGGACCCAAATAAATAAAATCAAGAATGAAAGTGGAGAGATTACAACCAACACAGCAGAAATAAGAACAATAATAAGAGAATATTATGAGCAATTATATACCAATAAAGTGGGAACACTGGAAGAAATGGACAAATTCCAGAAACATATACACTACCAAAACTGAAACAGGAAGAAATAGAAAATTTGAACAGACCCATAGCCAGTAAAGAAATCGAATTAGTAATAAAAAATGTTCCAAACAACAAGAGATCAGGGCCAGATGGCTTTCCAGGGGAATTCTACCAAACATGTAAGGAAGAGTTAACACCTATTTTCTTGAAGGTGTTCCAAAAAATAGAAATGGAAGGAAAACTTCCAAACTCTTTCTATGAGGCCAACATTACCTTTATTTCAAAACCAGACAGAGACCCCACTAGAAAGGGGAACTAGAGACCAATTTTCCTGATGAACATGGATGCAAAAATCCTCAACAAGATATTAGCCAACCGGATCCAACAACACATTAAAAAAATTACTCACCACGACCAAGTGGGATTTATACCTGGGATGCTGGGCTGGTTTATATCCACCAAACAATTAACGTGATTCATCACATCAATAAAAAAAAGGACAAGAATCATAAAATCCTCTCAATAGATGCAGAGAAAGCATTTGACAAAATACAGCATCCTTTCTTGATAAAAACCCTCAAGAAACTAGGGATAGAAGGATAATACTTCAAGATCATAAAAGCCATATATGAATGACCCAACGCTAATATCTACCTCAATGGGGAGAATCTGAGAGCTTTCCCCCTAAGGTCAGGGACAAGACAGGGATGTCCACTCTCACCACTGTCATTCAACATAGTATTGGAAGTCTTAGCTTCTGAAACCAGACAACACAAAGAAATAAAAGGCATCCAAATCGGCTAGGAGGAGGTCAAACTTTCACCTTTTGCAGATGACATGACACTTTATGTGGAAAACCCTAAAGATTCCACCAAAAAACTGCTAGAAATGATTCACAAATTCAGCAAAGTTGCAGGATATAAAATCAATACACAGAAATTGATTGCATTCCTATACACCAACAATGAAGCAACAGAAGAAATCAAGGAATCAATCCCATTTACAGTTGCACAAAAAACCATAAAATACCTAGGAATCAATCTAACCAAAGAGGTGAAAAATCTATACAATGAAAACTATAGAAAGCTTATGAAAGAAATTGAAGAAGACACAGAAAAATGAAAAAAGATTCCATGCTCCTGGATATAAAGAACAAATATTGTTAAAATGTCTATACTACCCAAAGCAATCTACATATTCAGTGCAATCCCTATGAAAATAACATGAGCATTCTTCACAGAGCTAGAACAAGCAATCCTAAAATTTGTATGGAACCAGAAAAGACCCCGAATAGCCAAAGCAATGTTGACAAAGAAAACCAAAGCAGGAGGCATCACAATCCCAGACTTCAAGCTACACTACAAAGCTGTAATCATCAAGACAGTATGGTACTGGCACAAGAACAGACACTCAGATCAATAGAACAGAATAGAAAACCCAGAAATGGACCCACAAATATATGGCCAACTAATCTTTGACAAAGCAGGAAAGAATATCCAGTGGGATACAGACAGTCTCTTCAGCAAGTGGTGCTGGGAAAGCTGGACAGCAACATGTAGAAGAATGAACCTGGACCATTTTCTTACACCATACACAAAACTAAACTCAAAATGGATGAAATACTTAAATGTAAGACAGAAAGCCGTCAAAATCCTCAAGGAGAAGCAGGCAAAAATCTCTTTCATCTTGGCTGCAGCAACTTCTTATTCAACACACCTCTGGAGGCAAGGGAAACAAAAGCAAAAATGAACTACTGGTACCTCATCAAAATAAAAAGCTTCTGCACAGCAAAGGAAACAATCAGCAAAACTAAAAGGCAACCGACAGAATGGGAGAAGATACTTGCAAACAACATATCAGATAAAGGGTTAATATCCAAAATCTATAAAGAACTCATCAAACTCAACACCCAAAAAACAATTAATCCAGTGAAGAAATGGGAAAAAGACATGAATAGACAGTTCTCCAAAGAAGACATCCAGATGGCTAACTGACACATGAAAAAATGCTCAACATCACTCGTCATGAGGGAAATACAAATCAAAACCACAATGAGATACCACCTTACACCTGTCAGAATGGCTGACATTGATAACTCAGGGCACAACATATATTGGCGAAGATGCAGAGAAAGAGGATCTCTTTGGCATTGCTGGTGGGAATGCAAGCTGGTGCAGCCACCCTGGAAAACAGTATGGAGGTTCCTCAAAAAATTAAAAATAGAACTACCCCACGACCCAGGATATGCACTACTAGGCATTTATCCAAGGGATACAGGTGTGCTGTTTCAAAGGGACACATGCACCCCAATATTTATAGCAGCACTATCAACAATAGCCAAAGTATGGAAAAAGCCCAAATGGCCATCGATGGATGAATGGATAAAGAAGATGTGGTGTGTGTGTGTGTGTGTGTGTGTGTGTGTGTGTGGTGTGTGTGTCCATACACACACACACACCACACACACACACACACACACACACACACACACACACAATGGAGTATTACTTGGCAATCAAAAAGAATGAAATCTTGCCATTTGCAATGACATGGATGGAACTGGAGGGTATTATGCAAGCGAAATTAGTCAGAGAAAGACAAAAATCATATGACTTCACTCATATGAGGACTTTAAGAGACAAAACAGATGAACATAAGGGAAGGGAAACAAAAATAATATAAAAACAGGGAGGGGGACAAAACATTAGAGACTCTTAAAATATGGAGAAAAAACAGAGGGTTACTGGAGGGGTTGTGGGAGGGGAGATGGGCTAAATGGGTAAGGGGCATTAAGGAATATACTCCTGAAACCATTGTTGCCCTATATGCTAACTAATTTGGATGTAAATTTTAAAAAAATTAAATTAAAAAAATAATAAATATAAAAAGTTAAAATTAAAATTAAAAAAATCAGCAAGCCTAGCTCCAGAAGAGCTGGAGGATGATAGGAAACTGAGCCCCCACCCTTAAAGAGACAGCATAACAATCCCACCAAAATATTAGGAACAACAATTTGAAAAGTGTCTGGGATACATGGGAAAGAGATTTATTTACAAATCTCAGAACATGCACTGAAGGGTCATGGATATTAAGAAGACTTCTCCAAGAACAAAAGAGCTGGCGGGCACTATTTCTTGCTCCAAAGGATACAGGTATGCTGGTTCAAAGAGGCACATGCACCCTAATATTTGTAGCAATGCTATTGACATTAGCCAAATTATGGAAAGAGCCCAAATGTCCATCGACTAATGAATTGATAAAGTTGTAGTATATATATACAATAGAGTATTACTTGGCAATCAAAAAGAATGAAATCTTTGAAACAACATGGATGGAACTAGAGGGTATTATATTAAGAGAAATAAGTCAGTCAGAGAAAGACAAGTATCCTGTGATCTCAACCAGATGAGGAATTAAGATACAAAACAGATGAACATATGGGAAGAGAAGAAAAAGAATATAAAAAGGAGGGGGACAAAACATAAGCGACTCTTAAATATAGAGAACATACTGAGGGTTGCTGGAGGGGTTGTGGGTGGGGGGATGGGCTAAATGGGTAAGGCACATTAAGGAAGACACTTGTTGGGATGAGCACTGGGTGTTATACATAGGGGATGAATAGTTGAATTCTATTCCTGAAATCATTATTGCACTATATGTTAACTAACTTTGATATAAATTCAAAAATAAATAAATAAATAAATAAATAAATAAATAAATAAATAAACAGATAAATTAATCAATTAATCAATTAAATTAAAAATAAACAATATAAAAAATAGAAAAAATAAAAATTTGTGGCATTTCTATAAACTAATAATGAATTATCAGGAAGATAAATTAAGAAAACAATCCCATTTACAATTGTATCAAAAAGAATAAAATATCTAGGAATAAATTTAACCAAGGAGGTAAAAGACATGTACACTGAACTAGAAAAACTTGATGAAAGAAATGGAAGATGACACAAATAAATGGAAAGATAGTCAATGCTCAGAGATTGAAAAAATTAATATTGTTCAAAAGTCCATGTTACCCAAAAACAATATAAGGAGTCAGTCCAAGCCCTTTAAAAATTCCAATGGCATTTTTCACAGAACTAGAACAAATAATCCTAAAATTTACATGAAACCACAAAAGACCTTGACTAGCCAAAACCATCTTAAGACAGAAGAACAAAGCTGGAGTTATCATGCTCCCTGGTTTAAAAGCACACCAGAAAGTTATATTAATTTTCAACTTATGGTATTGATATTTTAAAAAGACACAGATTGCCAGAACAAAATTTGAAGCCCAGAATTAACCCCACACATATATGGATAATTAATTTGCGACAAAGGAACCAACAACATACGATGGGGAAAGGATAGTCTACTCAATAAGTGCTGATAAAACTGAACATCCACATGGAAAAGAAAGAAACAAGACCACTACTTTATACCATATATGAAAACTAACTTAAAATGGATTAAAAAACTTTAATGGAAGACCTAAAACCATAAAATTCCTAGAAGAAAATATAGGCAGTAAGCTTCTTGACATCTGTCTTGGTAATAGTTTCATGGATCGGACCCCAAGGGCAAGGGAAACAAAAGCAAAAGTGAACAAATGGGATCAAAATGAAAAGGCAACTTCCTGAATGGGAGGCGATTTTTGAAAAACATAGCTGACAAGGGATTAATATCCAAACTTAACAAAAGACCATTGGGGAAGGGAAGGGGAAAAAATAGTTTCAAACAGAGAGGGAGGCAAACCATGAGACTCTTAAACACAGAGAATAAACTGAGGGTTGATGGGGGGGTGGGCGGGGAGACAGGGGAAATGGATAATGGGCATTGAGGAGGGCACTTATTGGGATGAGCACTAGGTATTTTATGTAAGCGATGAATCACGGAATCTACCCCCAAAACGAAAAGCACACTGTATGTACTGTATATTAGCTAACTTGGCAATAAATTAATATATATATTTATATATTATAAATAATGCTTCTAAATATACTTATAAATATATAAAATATGTATGTGTGTGTATATATATGTATGTATATTTATACAGATGGCCAACAGGTATAGGAAAAGATATTCAATATCACTAATTATTAGAGAAATGTAAACTCAAACCATAATGAGCTATCACCTCATATCCATTAGAACGACTTTTTAAAAATTATTTGACACAGAGAGAGAGGCCAAGAGGGGCAGAGAGACAACAAGAATCTTAAGCAGGCTCCACGTGAAGCGTGGAGGTTGACGCAGGGCTCAATCTCATGAGCCTGAGATCATGACCTCAACCAAAATCAGGAGTCGAAAGCTGAACCGAGTCACTCAGGTGATCCTAGAATGGGCTATTATCAAAATAAAAATAGTGGTGGAGAGTATATGGAGAAAAGGTAATCCTTGTTTATTGCTGGTGGGAATATAAATTGGTGCAGCTACTATTGAAAACAATATAGACATTCCTGTATGAGCACAGAACTATCATGTAATCCATTTATTCCACACCTGGATAATTATATGAAGAATACAAACATTCTGATTTGAAAAGATATATGTGCTCCTATGTTCATTGCAACATTGTTTACCATAGAAAAGAAATTGAAACAACCTAAATGTACATCAGTAGATGAATGGATAGAGATGACTATATATATATATATATATATATATATATATATATACACACACACACACGTATATATATATATATGTATAGTATATACATATATGTATATACATATATGTATATATATACACATATATATGTATATATATATATATATATACACATACACACACACACACAATGGAATACTTCCCATCATCTATAAAAAATAAAATCTTACCATTTACAATAGCATGGGTGTACCTTGAAAGTATGCTAACTGAAATAAGACAGATGAAGACAGACAAATGCCATATGATTTCACTCATATGCAGGATCTAAAAGAAACAATATAAGCAAACAAAACAAAAACAAAGTTAAAGATACAGAGAACAGATTGGTGGTAACTAGAGGTAACAGGGGTGGGAGGTGGGCACAGTGCATAAAGGAGATCAATTGTATACTGATGGATGGTACCTAGACTTTTAGTGGTTGTCACTGTGTAGCGCATACAAATGTTGAATTATCATGTTTTCCACCAAAAACAATATAATGTTACATGCCAATTTTGTCTCATTAGAAAAAAAGGAGGAGTAAAAGGAGGAAATCCTGGTGACAACATGGATGATCCCTGGAGCAAGTATGCTAGGTGAGATAAGCTGTCACAGACAGAGGCTGCATGATACCACTTATATGAGGTATATAAAATAATCAAATGTATAGATGCAGAGAGTAGGATGGTAGTTGCCAGAGGCTTAGAGGAGGGAAAGTTAGGGAGTTGCTATTCAAGGTGTATAAAGTTTTAATTATACAAGATGGTTAATTTCTAGATATCTGGCATATAACATCATGCATGCAGTTTATAATACACTATTGTATGTTTAAAATTTTGCTGAGACAGGGTAGATCTCATGTTCAGTGTTCTTACCACAAGAAAAAATAAATATAAACTACTAATAACTTACTGTTTTATTGTAGAGAGTGGGGGAGAAGGAGAGAGACAGAGACAGAGAGAATGTTAAGCAGGCTTCACGCTCAGTGCAGAACACAACATGCAGTTCGATCCCAAAAATTTGGGATTATGACCCGTGCTGAAATGAAGAGTCAGACACAACCAACTGAGCCACCCAGGCGCCTCGAGCATAATTTTTTTTTTTTAAAGGAATATGTTTGAGTCCTTACAGAGTCAGTTTCAATATGTGAAAGTGCTTCAGAGATTAAGAAGACAAACAAGAGTTAGAAAAATAGATTAGGGTGAAGGAATTCTTACAAAAGACCTTGTTATGTTATGACCTATTTACCAAGATAATTAAAACATAATAGAAAAGAGATGTAAACACCCT
This sequence comes from Puma concolor, assembly GCF_028749965.1. Classification (NCBI taxonomy): domain Eukaryota; kingdom Metazoa; phylum Chordata; class Mammalia; order Carnivora; family Felidae; genus Puma; species Puma concolor. The sequence goes on along the minus strand of NC_141670.1, from coordinate 103,711,035 downwards.
GGAAGAAAAAAAGGTAAAATTGAGAAAAGTCTTAAAAGAGCCAAAAAATTAGGAAACCTATCTAAATGTAGTACACCTTCACTTTAATCCATTTTCTCCATTCCACATGAAGTTAAAGGTGAAAACAAAGCAAAACAAACAAACAAAATAACAATAGCTAACTGATCTTAAAGATAACCACAATCATGAAATCACAATGGCAGTTTCGCTCAGGGCTCTGACCTAGCAATGTACTGAGGAAAAAGAAAAACCTCTTAATATAAACACACAGTATTTTAAACATCCAGCAAAACCAAATGCATGTAGTTCATATGAAAATCAAGTCAAAGATAATTTCATCACAGATAAAATTTAAGAAAATCAGAGAGGATTCAGAGGGAAGATGGCGGCGTAGGAGGACGCTGGGCTCACCGCGCGTCCTGCCGATCACTAAGATTCCACCTACACCTGCCTAAATAACCCAGAAAACCACCAGAGGATTAGCAGAACGGAGTCGCCGGAGCCAAGCGCAGACGAGAGGCCCACAGAAGAGGGTAGGAAGGGCGGCGAGGCGGTGCGCGCTCCACGGACTGGCGGGAGGGAGCCGGGGCGGAGGGGCGGCTCGCCGGCCAAGCAGAGCCCCCGAGTCTGGCTTGCAAAAAGCGGAGGGGCCTGACGGACTGTGTTCCCACAGCAAGCGCGACTTAGCGTCTGGGAGGTCATAAGTTAACAGCTCTGCTCAGAAAGCGGGAAGGCTGGAGGACAAAGGGAAGGAGAGCTGCTGAGCCCCCGGACGACAGAGCTCAGTTTGGTGGGGAACAAAGGCGCTCGCCAGCGCCATCTCCCCCGCCCATCCCCCAGCCAAAATCCCAAAGAGAACCAGTTCCTGCCAGGGAACTTGCTCGCTCCGTGCGCAAACACCCAACTCTGCGCTTCTGCGGAGCCAAACCTCCGGCAGCGGATCTGACTCCCTCCTGCTGCCACAGGGCCCCTCCTGAAGAGGATCACCTAAGGAGAAGCAAGCTAAGCCTGCCCCTCCTGCCCCTGTGCACCTTGCCTACCCACCCCAGCTAAGACGCCAGATCCCCAGCATCACAAGCCTGGCAGTCTGCAAGTAGCCCAGACAGGCCACCCCACCCCACAGTGAATCCCGCCCATAGGAGAGGGGAAGAGAAGGCACGCACCAGTCTGACTGTGGCCCCAGCGGTGGGCTGGGGGCAGACATCAGGTCTGACTGCGGCTCCGCCCACGAACTCCAGTTATACACCACAGCACAGGGGAAGTGCCCTGCAGGTCCTCACCACGCCAGGGACTATCCAAAATGACCAAGCGGAAGAATTCCCCTCAGAAGAATCTCCAGGAAATAACAACAGCTAATGAGCTGATCAAAAAGGATTTAAATAATATAACAGAAAGTGAATTTAGAATAATAGTCATAAAATTAATCGCTGGGCTTGAAAACAGTATAGCGGACAGCAGAGAATCTCTTGCTACAGAGATCAAGGGACTAAGGAACAGTCACGAGGAGCTGAAAAACGCTTTAAACGAAATGCATAACAAAATGGAAACCACCACAGCTCGGATTGAAGAGGCAGAGGAGAGAATAGGTGAACTAGAAGATAAAGTTATGGAAAAAGAGGAAGCTGAGAAAAAGAGAGATAAAAAAATCCAGGAGTACGAGGGGAAAATTAGAGAACTAAGTGATACACTAAAAAGAAATAATATACGCATTATTGGTATCCCAGAGGAGGAAGAGAGAGGGAAAGGTGCTGAAGGGGTACTTGAAGAAATCATAGCTGAGAACTTCCCTGAACTGGGGAAGGAAAAAGGCATTGAAATCCAAGAGGCACAGAGAACTCCCTTCAGACGTAACTTGAATCGATCTTCTGCACGACATATCATAGTGAAACTGGCAAAATACAAGGATAAAGAGAAAATTCTGAAAGCAGCAAGGGGTAAACGTGCCCTCACATATAAAGGGAGACCTATAAGACTGGTGACTGATCTGTCTTTTGAAACTTGGCAGGCCAGAAAGAATTGGCACGAGATTTTCAGTGTGCTAGACAGAAAAAATATGCAGCCGAGAATCCTTTATCCAGCAAGTCTGTCATTTAGAATCGAAGGAGAGATAAAGGTCTTCCCAAACAAACAAAAACTGAAGGAATTTGTCACCACTAAACCAGCCCTCCAAGAGATCCTAAGGGGGACCCTGTGAGACAAAGTACCAGAGACATCACTACAAGCATAAAACATACAGACATCACAATGACTCTAAACCCATACCTTTCTATAATAACACTGAATGTAAATGGATTAAATGCGCCAACCAAAAGACTTAGGGTATCAGAATGGATAAAAAAACAAGACCCATCTATTTGCTGTCTACAAGAGACTCATTTTAGACCTGAGGACACCTTTAGATTGAGAGTGAGGGGATGGAGATCTATTTATCATGCTACTGGAAGCCAAAAGAAAGCTGGAGTAGCCATACTTATATCAGACAAACTAGACTTTAAATTAAAGGCTGTAACAAGAGATGAAGAAGGACATTATATAATAGTGACAGGGTCTATCCATCAGGAAGAGCTAACAATTATAAATGTCTATGCACCGAATACCGGAGCGCCCAAATATATAAAACAATTACTCATAAACAGAAGCAACCTTATTGATAAGAATGTGGTAATTGCAGGGGACTTTAACACCCCACTTACAGAAATGGATAGATCAACTAGACACACGGTCAATAAAGAAACAAGGGCCCTGAATGAGACATTGGATCAGATGGACTTGACAGATATATTTAGAACTCTGCATCCCAAAGCAACAGAATATACTTTCTTCTCGAGTGCACATGGAACATTCTCCAAGATAGATCATATACTGGGTCACAAAACAGCCCTTCATAAGTTTACAAGAATTGAAATCATACCATGCATACTTTCAGACCACAATGCTATGAAGCTTGAAATTAACCACAGAAAAAAGTCTGGAAAACCTCCAAAAGCATGGAGGTTAAAGAACACCCTACTAACGAATGAGTGGGTCAACCAGGCAATTAGAGAAGAAATTAAAAAATATATGGAAACAAACGAAAATGAAAATACAACAATCCAAACGCTTTGGGACGCAGCGAAGGCAGTCCTGAGAGGAAAATACATTGCAATCCAGGCCTATCTCAAGAAACAAGAAAAATCCCAAATACAAAATCTAACAGCACACCTAAAGGAACTAGAAGCAGAACAGCAAAGGCAGCCTAAACCCAGCAGAAGAAGAGAAATAATAAAGATCAGAGCAGAAATAAACAATATAGAATCTAAAAAAACTGTAGAGCAGATCAATGAAACCAAGAGTTGGTTTTTTGAAAAAATAAACAAAATTGACAAACCTCTAGCCAGGCTTCTCAAAAAGAAAAGGGAGATGACCCAAATAAATAAAATCATGAATGAAAATGGAATTATTACAACCAATCCCTCAGAGATACAAACAATTATCAGGGAATACTATGAAAAATTATATGCCAACAAATTGGACAACCTGGAAGAAATGGACAAATTCCTGAACACCCACACTCTTCCAAAACTCAACCAGGAGGAAATAGAAAGCTTGAACAGACCCATCACCAGCGAAGAAATTGAATCGGTTATCAAAAATCTCCCAACAAATAAGAGTCCAGGACCAGATGGCTTCCCAGGGGAGTTCTACCAGACGTTTAAAGCAGAGATAATACCTATCCTTCTCAAGCTATTCCAAGAAATAGAAAGGGAAGGAAAACTTCCAGACTCATTCTATGAAGCCAGTATTACTTTGATTCCTAAACCAGACAGAGACCCAGTAAAAAAAGAGAACTACAGGCCAATATCCCTGATGAATATGGATGCAAAAATTCTCAATAAGATACTAGCAAATCGAATTCAACGGCATATAAAAAGAATTATTCACCATGATCAAGTGGGATTCATTCCTGGGATGCAGGGCTGGTTCAACATTCGCAAATCAATCAACGTGATACATCACATTAACAAAAAAAAGGAGAAAAACCATATGATCCTGTCAATCGATGCAGAAAAGGCCTTTGACAAAATCCAGCACCCTTTCTTAATAAAAACTCTTGAGAAAGTCGGGATAGAAGGAACATACTTAAAGATCATAAAAGCCATTTATGAAAAGCCCACAGCTAACATCATCCTCAACGGGGAAAAACTGAGAGCTTTTTCCCTGAGATCAGGAACACGACAGGGATGCCCACTCTCACCGCTGTTATTTAACATAGTGCTGGAAGTTCTAGCAACAGCAATCAGACAACAAAAGGAAATCAAAGGCATCAAAATTGGCAAAGATGAAGTCAAGCTTTCGCTCTTTGCAGATGACATGATATTATACATGGAAAATCCGATAGACTCCACCAAAAGTCTGCTAGAACTGATACATGAATTCAGCAAAGTTGCAGGATACAAAATCAATGTACAGAAATCAGTTGCATTCTTATACACTAACAATGAAGCAACAGAAAGACAAATAAAGAAACTGATCCCATTCACAATTGCACCAAGAAGCATAAAATACCTAGGAATAAATCTAACCAAAGATGTAAAGGATCTGTATGCTGAAAACTATAGAAAGCTTATGAAGGTAATTGAAGAAGATTTAAAGAAATGGAAAGACATTCCCTGCTCATGGATTGGAAGAATAAATATTATCAAAATGTCAATACTACCCAAAGCTATCTACACATTCAATGCAATCCCAATCAAAATTGCACCAGCATTCTTCTCGAAACTAGAACAAGCAATCCTAAAATTCATATGGAACCACAAAAGGCCCCGAATAGCCAAAGTAATTTTGAAGAAGAAGACCAAAGCAGGAGGCATCACAATCCCAGACTTTAGCCTCTACTACAAAGCTGTCATCATCAAGACAGCATGGTATTGGCACAAAAACAGACACATAGACCAATGGAATAGAATAGAAACCCCAGAACTAGACCCACAAACGTATGGCCAACTCATCTTTGACAAAGCAGGAAAGAACATCCAATGGAAAAAAGACAGTCTCTTTAACAAATGGTGCTGGGAGAACTGGACAGCAACATGCAGAAGGTTGAAACTAGACCACTTTCTCACACCATTCACAAAAATAAACTCAAAATGGATAAAGGACCTGAATGTGAGACAGGAAACCATCAAAACCTTAGAGGAGAAAGCAGGAAAAGACCTCTCTGACCTCAGCCGTAGCAATCTCTTACTCGACACATCCCCAAAGGCAAGGGAATTAAAAGCAAAAGTGAATTGCTGGGACCTTATGAAGATAAAAAGCTTCTGCACAGCAAAGGAAACAACCAACAAAACTAAAAGGCAACCAACGGAATGGGAAAAGATATTTGCAAATGACATATCGGACAAAGGGCTAGTATCCAAAATCTATAAAGAGCTCACCAAACTCCACACCCGAAAAGCAAATAACCCAGTGAAGAAATGGGCAGAAAACATGAATAGACACTTCTCTAAAGAAGACATCCGGATGGCCAACAGGCACATGAAAAGATGTTCAGCGTCACTCCTTATCAGGGAAATACAAATCAAAACCACACTCAGATATCACCTCACGCCAGTCAGAGTGGCCAAAATGAACAAATCAGGAGACTATAGATGCTGGAGAGGATGTGGAGAAACGGGAACCCTCTTGCACTGTTGGTGGGAATGCAAATTGGTGCAGCCGCTCTGGAAAGCAGTGTGGAGGTTCCTCAGAAAATTAAAAATAGACCTACCCTATGACCCAGCAATAGCACTGCTAGGAATTTATCCAAGGGACACAGGAGTACTGATGCATAGGGGCACTTGTACCCCAATGTTCATAGCAGCACTCTCAACAATAGCCAAATTATGGAAAGAGCCTAAATGTCCATCAACTGATGAATGGATAAAGAAATTGTGGTTTATATACACAATGGAGTACTACGTGGCAATGAGAAAAAATGAAATATGGCCTTTTGTAGCAACGTGGATGGAACTGGAGAGTGTGATGCTAAGTGAAATAAGCCATACAGAGAAAGACAGATACCATATGGTTTCACTCTTATGTGGATCCTGAGAAACTTAAGAGAAACCCATGGGGGAGGGGAACAAAAAAAAAAAAAAAAAAGAGGTTAGAGTGGTAGAGAGCCAAAGCATAAGAGACTGTTGAGAACTGAGAACAAACTAAGGGTTGATGGGGGGTGGGAGGGAGGAGAGGGTGGGTGATGGGTACTGAGGAGGGCACCTTTTGGGATGAACACTGGGTGTTGTATGGAAACCAATTTGACAATAAATTTCATATAAAAAAAAAAAAAAAAAAAAAAAAAAAGAAAATCAGAGAGTAAGAGGAGGGAAGAGTTAAGATGGCAGAGAAGTAGGGGGACCCTGGGCTTTCCTTATCCCTCAGACACCGTTGTGTTGAGGTCTGACCACTAGGAACCCCAGGGAAATGAATCTGTGGACTGGCAGAAGGATCTCCACAGTTGGAAGGAGACAACTTGGCAGGTATGAGGTGCATGGGTGTGAATTGGGGAGAGAAAAATGGTGGTGCTGGGAAGGAAAGGGAAACTTTTCTGACGAGAGACAAAAAGAAAAGAGAGAAGAGTTGAGAAAGTGTAGGATTGAGTTAGCACAAGAGGAAAACCTCTCTACACCACAGACTAGGGAGCAAGAAGTACGGAGTGTCCCAGTTCTTTTGCAAACAGCGTTTGGAGCTCAAATCGTGACGTTGTGAAAGTGTGTGACTTTCTCCAGAGTGGAGCGGTGGCACACACTCCTGGGGAGTAAGGAGCTGGTCCCAGAGTGCATAGTATTGTGTAGGGATCTCTGGGGCTCACTGGGAGATAACAGTCCCCTTTTTGGAGTACTTTTGAAAGAGGGTTTATTGCCTCCAAGAACAAAAGACCAAAGGTTCCAGCCAAAGGCATTTCATCAGCAGGGGACAGGTGCACACAGAGGGAATATAATCTTTGCTGCCTTTGGTGGTGCTACACCATAGATTCCATTCACTGTGCAGGTGTGGGACTGTTTCTCAGGGACAGAGGACTTCACACAGTGGAGAGGCTCTACTCTGGAAGAGGGGAGTGGATCCACATGGGCCAGGTCCTTTAAGACTTTGGGTTTTAAATGCCATCTGTACGCCAAAGAAAAAATTCAGGAGAGTTGTGGCACATTGTGAGCTGACTGCCCTTGCTATTCTGTGAAGGCTGCCTGAACAGTGGGGGAATACCAGATCCCCAGCCCAGGGACAAGAGATTGGGGTGGTGCCATTTCCCCAACACCAACACTGTGAGACTTCAGGGAGCAACACAGCAGCCCCCAATGGAGGCAGGACCCATTTACACCAAACCCTGACCCCCATGCCTGGCAACTGCTTATTTACTGGGGAAATACTGACTCTGAGCCAAAGCAACAGACCTCTCCTCCAGAACGAGCACATCGAACATGTCCCATGTACCAAATGCAACAAAAACTATAAGATGCCTAGGAATAAACCAAACAAAAGAGGTAAAAGATCTGTACACTGAAAACTATAGAAATGTTATGAAAGAAATGGAAGAAGACAGAAAAAAATGGAAACACATTCCATGCTTATGGATTGGAAGGAAAAAATATCGTTAAACACCAATACTACCCAAAGCAATCTACACATTCAATGCAATCCCAAAAAAATAACACCAGTATCTTTCACAGCGCTAGAACAAACAATCCTAAAATTTGTATGGAACCACAAAAGACCCTAAAGAGCCCAAGCAATCCTGAAAAATAAAACAAAACCTGGAAGCATCACAATCCCAGACTTCAAGATGTATTGCAAAGCAGTAATCATCAAGACAGTATGGTATTGGCACAAAAACACACACTTAGATCAATGGAACAGAATAGAGAACCCAGAAATGGATCCACAAATGTATGGCCAACTAATCTTTGACAAAACAGGAAAGAGTATCCAATAGAAAAAAGACAGTCTCTTCAGAAAATAATGTTGGGAAAACTGGACAGCGACATGCAGAAGAATGAACCTGGACCATTTTCTTACACCAGACACAAAAATAAATTCAAAATGGATCAAAGACCTAAATGTGAGACAGGAAACCATCAAATTCCTAGAGGAGAAAACAGGCAGCAATATCTTTAACCTCAGCTGGAGCAACTTCTTATTAGACATGTCTCCAGAGGCAAGGGAAATAAAACCAAAAATGAACTATTGGGACCTCATCAAGATAAAAAGCTTCTGCACAGCAATGAAAACAATCAACAAAATTAAAAGGCAACCAATGAAATGGGAGAAGATATTTGCAAATGACACATCGGAAAAAGGGTTAGCATTCAAAATCTACAAAGAACTTATCAAACTCCACACCCAAAAAAAACCCTCAAATAACCCAATGAATATATGGGCGGAAAACATGAATAGACATTTCTCCAAAGACGACATCCAGATGGCTAACAGACACATGAAAAGATGCTCAACATCACTCATCATCAGGGAAATACAAATCAAAACCACAGTGAGATACCACCTCATACCAGTCAGGGTGACTAAAATTAACAACACAGGAAATGACAGATGTTGGTAAGGATGCAGAGAAAGGGAAACCCTTTTGCACTGTTGTCGGGAATGCAAACTGGTGCAGCCACTCTGGAAAACAGTATGGGGATTCCTCAAAAAATTAAAAATAAAATTACCCTATGACCCAGCAATTGCACTACTAGGTATTTATCCAAAGGATACAAAAATGCTGATTTGAAGGGGCACATGTGCCCCATTGTTTAAAGCAGCACTATAAACAATAGCCAAATTATGGAAAGGGCCCATATGTCCATTGACTGATGAATGGATAAAGAAGATATGGCATATGTGCATGCACACACACACACACACACACACACACACACACACTGAAATACTACTCGGCAATCAAAAAGAATGAAATCTTGACATTTGCCACAATGTGGATAGAATTAGAATGCACTAGGCTAAGCAAAATAAGTCAGTCAGAGAAAGACAAATATATGATTTCACTCATATGTGGACTTTAAGAAAGAAAAGAAATGAACACAGGGGAAGGGAAGGAAAATAACATAAAAACAGAGAGGGAACCAAACCATAAAAGACTCTTAAATACAGAGAACAAACTGAAGGTTGCTGGAGGCAAGGTGGGTTGGAGGATGGGCTAAATGGGTGATGGGCATTAAAAGGGCACTGGTTGGGATGACCACTGGGTGTTATATGAAAGTGATGAATCACTGGGTTCTACTCCTGAAATGAATACTACACTTTATGTTAACTTGAATTTAAAAAAAATTTTTTTAAGAAAAAGAAAATCAGATAGTAAGAATTGAGCACAATGAGTTCAAAGAAACAAAGGCAGAAATTCAAGTCAGACAATGAAAGACAGTAACTCAGTATATAAGACAGAGAAGTAATGGTCTAAGAGCTCTTTCTAGGAATCTGGTAAGCAAAGTATTTGCTCCAGATGTAAAGGAACAGTCACAGGGTACCATATAAAGAGTGGAGTTTGATGCTATGACCAAGACCTTCTGAGTAGGGTACTTGTGTCATTCTTGCCCAGGACTAGAACTTTTCATATTAGAACTGACCTGAGTGTATTACTGCAAATGAATAGGCACAGTGAACTGGACAGAGTGCTGAGGAAGAGGAAAACGAGCCTTCTTTGAACCACTGTTTAGACTTCTGCCAAACTTGAAAGGATAAAAAAAATGTCTGCTTTCTGAGCCTTAACCGATATTTAAAATAAAGAGGTAATTCTATTCTTGAAATTCACTATTCTTACTTTTTTACACTGAGTTGGAGTTCTTATAGACTTTACATTTTGGGCACATGAGAACCTCATCAACCTGCATTTAGTTGGCCAACCTAGAGAATTCAGGATTGATTTAGGAATGATTAAAGATAAAGGGAAAACAAAAAAACAATTGAGTGACCTACATATCATTTCAACTGGGGAAAAAAATAAAGAAAATTGATTTTAAGGACAACCTGTATATTGTGCATTGTAGTCTAAAATGTAGAAATTGATTAGAAAATGACAATTTGATAACAAAAGAGAAGGGAAGTAATGTTCTTGCAATGAGGCCAGAGAAATGAATAGGAAAGCTGAAATGACATTAATCTCTGTCCAGGAGGTATTAAAAAAAAAAATCCTGCTAATTGCCTATCCACTATTGATTCTCCCTTTCTTACAAGGGAACCACTGTATTGTTGGGGTGACGTAGCAGAAAATAGACTGCACTATTATTTTCAGACATGTTATTTGAGGCTTATCACAAATGGCTGAAAGAAATAACCTTGTTTGGTGAGAGGCTTCCAGAAAGCTATCAAATATCCTTTCATGTAAATAAATAAATAAATCAAAAGAATATAAATAATAATTTGGGAATGAAATTTTATACAAAGCACCAGAAAATGTCTGTAACAACAGCAATAAGTTTGGCTAAAAATTAATTACTGTCCCAAATCTCCCAGAATCCCTTGCAAATATGGTCTGTGGTATATAAACACAGGTCATTGGGTGTGGCTTCTAGAAAAGTTCATTAAGCAGACCTGACTCATCTAGAAGGCATGCATCTTTTCTTTTACCCTTTAATCCTTCTACAATTCAGATTTAATAGCTAGAGCCCCTTTGTGGTCATGGAATGATTTTTTTTTTTTTTAAGTATTCTCTACACCCAATGCAGGGTTCAAACTCACAACCACATCAAGAGCCACCTGCTCTACCAACTAACTGAGCCAGCCAGGCACCCTGATCATGGAATGATCTTAAAAATGAAGCTACAAATCAATACAGAGAAACAAGAAGGTTGCTGATGAAATCATGGAGTCACCCATCCAGTCCAAGACTGGCTAATTACAGCCTTCATACCACGTGAGAAGAAAGCAAGCTCTTATCTTCTTTAAACCATTGGTTTTCAAGATTTCTTCTATTAGCAGATGTTCGCAATTCCCAATTGGCTGACAGAGTTTGGTGGGGCTAATTGAACTAAGTAAGAGCATGGTTAGATTCTCATTCTTGCATATATTATAAGAGGCCAAGTCACAAGCAAATGTCCTTTCTAATGAAAAAGAAGTTGAAAGAACCCACCTGAACATTTGGAAGTTTTCCTCTTATTTAAGTCAAGATAATTATATTAATAAAGTGTACCCAATTTTTTCTGTCAATATAAACATATATTGCCAAATCCCCTCCTATACTTGAAAATGGGATTTAAGTGGTGGTCTGAGTTTTAGAATAAGCCAACCCAGCTTCAAAACCTGGCTTTAGACACCAGACAACAAAAGAAAAGCTACATAAATTGGATTTCACCAAAATTAAAACTTCTGTATAACAAAGGATACTATCAAGAGAATGAAAAGACAACCCACAGAGTAGGAAAAAAATAATTGCAATCATATACCTTCCCGGACCCTTATGGATGGAGTCTTTGAAAGCTCCTACCCAAACTCAAAATGAGAATTTTGAAGCCTAAACCCAACAGTGATGAGGAGACTGGAATAGTCTTAACTGCATCGTCTATGTTATGGGGTGAACTAGGAGTCAGGCACAGTCATGGTTTCCACTACTGCCATCCTGTGGGCCTGGTTTGTATACTTATCACCATGTAGGCTTTGGTTCTCTTGTTTTTGTTGTTATTGTTGTTTGTTGTTTGTTTGTTTTTTTTAACAATGCTGACTAAGGTAAAGCAAATATAGTATATGAAAACTTTGTTTGTTCTGGAGTTTCAAACAACAGAGTTCAGTTAGCCTGACTTCTCAGAAGCAATTTATACGTTGTTTTATTCTATTTGTTCTAAAAGATCAAAAACAAAGTTCAGCAATGTTAGATAATGTGTTTCTTGCTTGATCTAAGTCAGCATATGGCCAACTCTAATTCAGTTCATTTTGAATTATTTCATTTGGAAAATCTGAAAGGTTAAACAGAACAGACTTCAGACCAACAGTATCAATTAAAATTTCTTTTGCTTGGAAACCAGGTGATAATGAAAAGCACATGTCTCCAAATCACTAACAAAAGAAAGATGCATGTACAGATAATATCAAATGGTTTATGAGGAACATAAATTCACAAAGACTGGTCAGTTAAGGTTTCTGAATTTTTAAAGTCTACTCTGTTAAAATCAGTGAATATAGTACAGGCATACTTTGGACATGTTGCAAGTTTGGTTCAGACCATTGCAATAAAGTGAATAACACAATAAAGTGAGTCGAATGAATTTTTTGGTTTCTCAGCACATATAAATGTTGATACTATACTTTAGTCTACTAAGCATGAAATATCATTATGTCTAAAATAAAACAATGCACATACCTTAATTTAAGGATACTTTATGGGTAAGAAATGTTAACCTTCAACTGAGCTTTCAGCAAGTTGTAATCTTTTTGCTGGTGGAGATTCCTGCCTGGTTGCTGATGGCTGATGACTGATCAGAGTAGTGGTTGCTGAAGGCTAGGGTGGCTGTGGCAATTTCTCTTTTTTTTTTTTAAATATATGAATTTTTTTGTCAAATTGGTTTCCATACAACACCCAGTGCTCATCCGAAAAGATGCCCTCTTCAATACCCATCACCCACCCTCCCTTCCCCTCCCTCCCACCCCCCATCAGCCCTCAGTTTGTTCTCATTTTTTAAGAGTCTCTTATGCTTTGGCTATCTCCCAGTCTAACCTCTCTTTTTTTTTTTTTCCTTCCCCTCCCCCATGGGTTTCTGTTAAGTTTCTTAGGATCCACATAAGAGTGAAACCATATGGTATCTGTCTTTCTCTGTATGGCTTATTTCACTTAGCGTCATACTCTCCAGTTCCGTCCACATTGCTACAAAGGGCCATATTTCATTCTTTCTCATTGCCACATAGTACTCCATTGTGTATATAAACCACAATTTCTTTATCCATTCATCAATTGATGGACATTTAGGCTCTTTCCATAATTTGGCTATTGTTGAGAGTGCTGCTATAAACATTGGGGTACAAGTGCCCCTATGTATCAGTACTCCTGTATCCCTTGGGTAAATTACTAGCAGTGCTACTGCTGGGTCATAGGGTAGGTCTATTTTTAATTTTTTGAGGAACCTCCACAATGTTAAATACAAATCAAAACCACTCTCAGATGTCACCTCACGCCAGTCAGAGTGGCCAAAATGAACAAATCAGGAGACTATAGATGCTGGAGAGGATGTGGAGAAACGGGAACCCTCTTACACTGTTGGTGGGAACGCAAACTGGTGCAGTCACTCTGTGGCAATTTCTTAAAGACATCAATGAAGTCTGCTGCATTGATCAACTCTTTTATATATATATATATATATATATATATATATATATATATATATATATATATATATAAGATGTGCCATGTGATACTATTTGATAGTATTTTACCCACAGAACTTCTTTCAAAATTAGGAGTCAGTCCTCCAAAACACTGCCACTCTTTTATCAATTAAGTTTATATAATATTCTGCATCCTTTGTTGTCATTTCAACAATCTGCACAGCAACTTCACCAGGAGTACATTCCACCAAGAAAGGACTTTCTTTGTTCATCCATAAAAAGCAACTCCTAATCCATTCAAGTTTTATCATGAAACTGCAGCAAGTCAGTCACATCTACAGGCTACACTTTGTTTGTTTGTTTGTTTGTTTGTTTTCAATAATTTATTTTTTATAATTTACATCCAAGTCAGTTAGTACATGGTGCAACAATGATTTCAGTAGATACCTTAAGCCCCTTACCCATTTAGCCCATCTCCCCCTCCCACAACCCCTCCAGCAACCCTCCATTTGTTCTCTATATTTAAGAGTCTCTTATGTTTTGTCCCCTTCCCTGTTTTTATATTATTTTTTCTTCCCTTCCCTTATGTTCTCTGTTTTGTATCTTAAAGTCCTCATATGAGTGAAGTCATATGATAGTTGTCTTTCTCTGACTAATTTCGCTTAGCATAATACCCTTTAGTTCTATCCACGTAGTTGCAAATGGCAAGATTTCATTCTTTTTGATTGCCAAGTAATACTCCATTGTATGTGTGTGTATATATATATATATACACCACATCTTCTTTATCCAATCATCCATCAATGGACATTTGGGCTCTTTCCATACTTTGGGTATTGTTGATAGTGCTGCTATAAACATTGGGGTACATGTGTCTCTTCGAAACACTCAGGCTCCACTTCTAATTCTAGTCCTCCTGCTGTTTGCACCACATCTGCACTTACTTCCTTCACTGAGATATCAAACCTGTCAAAGTCATCAATGAAAGTCACATTCAACCTCTTCCAAGCTCTTGTTTCTTTTGACTTCCTCTCATGAATTGAAAATGTCCTTAATAGCGTCTAGAATGGTGATTCCATTGCAGAGGTTTTCCATTTACTTTTTTAGATCAATCAGAGGAATCACTACCTATGGCAGGTATAGCCTTACAAAATGTATTTTTGAAATAATAAGACCTGAAAGTTTATATCACTACTTGATCTGTGGAGTGCAGGTTGGATGTTCTGTTAACAGGCCTGAAAACAACATGAATCTCATTGTACATTTCCATCAGAGCCCCTGGGTGATGAGGTGCATTGTCAATGAGCAGAATGATTTTGAAAGGCTTCTTTTTTTCTGAGAAGTAGGTCTCAACAGTGGGCTTCAAATAATCAGTAAACCATGTTATAAACAAATGAGCCATCATTCTGGCTTTGTGGTTCCATTTTTAGATCAAAGGCAGAGAAGATTTAGCATAATTCTTAAGGACCCTGGGATTTTTGGAATGGTAAATAAGCACTGGCTTCAATTTAAAGCCACCACCTACATTAGTCCCTAATAAGAGTCAGCCTGTCCTTTGAAGCCAGGCATCTCCTCTCTGGCTATGACAGCCCTAGATGGCATCCTCTTCCAATAGAGGGCTGTTTCACTGACACTGAAAATTTGTTGTTTAAGTGTAGCTACCTCCATGAGTTACCTTAGCTAGATTTTCTGCATAACTTGCTGCTGCTTCCACATCAGCACTTGCTGATTCACTTCACATTTTTATGTTATGGAGAAAGCTTCTCTCCTTGAACTTCATGAACCAACCTCTACTAGCTTCATACTTTTTTTCTGCAGCTTTCTCACCCTTCTCAGCCTTCACAGAATTGAAGAGAGTTAGGGACTTACTCTGGATTAGCCTTTGGCTTTCAGGGAATGTTGTGGCTGTTTTGATCTTCTATCCAGACCACTCAAACTTTCTCCATATCAGCAATAAGGCTACTTCACTTTCTTATCATTCATGTGTTTATGTGTTTACTGGAGTAGTACTTTTAATTTCCTTCAAGAACTTTTTCTTTGCATTCACAACTTGGCTAACTGGTGCAAGAGGCCTAGTTTTAAGCCCATCTTCGCTTTCAACATGCCTTCCTCACTAAGCTGAATCATTTCTAGCTTTCAAGTTAAAATGAGAGACATGTGACTCTACCTTTTATTTGAACACTTACAAGCCATTATAGGACTATTACCTGGCCTTTTTTTTTTTTTTTTTTTTTTTTGAGAGAGAGAGCATACAAGTTGGGTAGGGAGAAAGGGGGAGGGAGAGAGTGAATCGTAAGCAGGCTCCATGCTCAGTACAGAACCCAACTTGTTGGCTTGATCTCACAACCATGAGATAATGACCTGAGCTGAAATCAAGAGTCAGATGCTTAATCAACTGAGCCATCCAGGCACCCCTGGCCTAATTTTATTACAACAGTAACATTAATGATCACTAATCACAGTTTGCCACAACAAACTTAATAATTTAAGTTTGAAGTATTGGGAGAATTACCCAAATGTGATACAAAGTAAACAAATCCTGTTGGAAAAATGACACTGACAAACTTGCCTAATGTAGGATTGCCACAAACTCTCAATCCTTAAAAAGAAAAAGAATAAGCAATGACTGCAAAGCACAATAAAGCAAGTATGCCTCTATTGTTTTCATATACTGATCTTTGTTAGGAGACAAAAAAAAATATTACTTATGTTATTTTAACAGAAAGGGTTTAATATAAAGAATTAAATGAGGTAATAGATTTTTCTTTTTTTAATTTTTTTAATGTTTATTTTTGACAGAGAGAGAGAGACAGAGCATGAGTGGGGGAGGGGCAGAGAAAGAGGGAGACACAGAATTTGAAGCAGGCTCCAGGCTCTGGGCTGTCAGCACAGAGCCCGACGTGGGGCTCAAACTCACAGACTGCGTAATCATGACCTGAGCCGAAGTTGGATGCTCAACTGACTGAGCCACCCAGGAGCCCCGGTAATAGATTTTTCTTAACTGGAGAACTGAAAACAAAAAAATTAAAAGAACAATAAGGTATCATGGAGCACCTGAGTGGCTCAGTCAGTTAAGTGTCTGACTTCGGTTCAGGTCATGGTCTCACAGTTTGTGGGTTCAAGCCCCACGTCAGGCTCAGTGCTGACAGCTCAGAGCCTGAAGCCTGCTTCTGATTCTGTGTCTCCCTGTCTCTCTGTCCCTCCCCTGCTCATGCTCTGTCTCTCTCTGTCTCTCAAAAGTGAATAATTTTAAACAATAAGGTGTCATGAAACTAGCAACTGCAGGAAGCATCTACCACCACTAGTGTTAGGAAAATAAAGAGAAGAGGTTGGAACTATTAAAATTAGAACTTTGAACAAAAGGCCCCATAGAGCAGACACTCAGAAAAGGGAATATTCCTTAGCTGGAGCAGGTGTCTCTGAATTTGGCAGAGGAAGCCCAAAGGGCATAGAATCAGACTTCTCAGAAGGTATGTTTAATGGCAGCTTTGGTGTCCCTGAGAGACATGGTGAGACCTGGTTCTTCAAAGGTTGGAAAATCTGCAAACTGGATTCAATTGCTTCTCTAAAAATAAAGTCTCACTGACAGATTGAAGAAACGAGACTGTCGTGATACTAACAAGAACCCAATTTGACAGCAAATAGGATGGACCTTTTTCTTCTTTCTCCTTCAGCTTGCAGTTACCTCTAGTGCCTCCTCTTGTCAGAGTCTCAGAGCCAACTAGCAAAGAAATCCTCTTAGCAGAATCCAGCCTTGATATCACAAAGCAGGGATTAAATGTGAATTTGGACCTGAGACATAATTGCTGAATAACTGCTGTCATCTCCCCCTTTGGCCACTCAGCATCTATTCACACTCTTTCTACATATATTTGAACTTTCATGCAACAACAAAAGCGAACTCCCTATTTGCACCTAACATCATGGAACTATCCCTTAGACAAATGATATCATTTTCATCCTCTCCCCAAAATAATGAGATTCAAAGTTCCATCAGTCATTGTATTCCTCTCTGAGCTATGTTAATTACACTTCAAATTCAGTCACAGCCACATGTAAACATTCTATATAAAGACTAAATTGTAAATTTTACCTCCAAAAAAACTTACACACAATTTAAAGAAAAGGAAAATAAAAGAAAGTGTGTATGTAACACACACAAGAAGATATATATAGCTGCTGCAGTCTTCATTTCTGTAATGGTCATGCAGCTCTCGTTGATATTTATAACCCCTTTCTTCTACATCTCATTCATGTTCCTTTGTCCCCATCAGGGCCTCGGCTGGTCAGGATCAAACCTTCATTTATCAAGATTCTCAATCTCTATTTGTCCTATCTTTTTTAAATTTCTGTAGTTTGCTATCAACTTAACATTTTACTCTTGGACAGGAAGTACCAATAAAACTCCAAAGAATTTCCTTGGTTCCATATGCCTCTGCCATAGTCTGAATTTTTATTTCACACTACAAAATTCACACACTGAAAACCTGATACCCAAGGTGATGATATTGAGGGGGCGGGAGGCCTTTGGGTGTGATTAAGTCAAGAGGGCAGAACCCTCACAAATGAGATTAGTGCCTTTATAAGAGATATCCCTTGCTTTTCTGCCTTGTGAGAACACAAGAAGTCTGCAGTTCTAAAGAGGACTTTCACCTGCCCATGCAGACATCCTAATTTCAGACCTCCAGCCTCCAGAAATGTGAGAAATAAATTTCTGCTATTCATAAGCACCCCAGTACTTGGTATTTTGTTATAGCAGCACAGAAAGACTAAGAAATGTTCATTGCCCCTCTTGTGTAGAAAGAACCCAATTTTCCATCGAAAATCAGGACTAGTGTCCCCCAAACAGCAGAGTAACCTCCTTCTTGGCCTGTTAATTCAATGACATAAGGACCCAAGCAGCTAAGTGACAGTCTCAACTTTTAGTTTAATAGAACCATTGTTGGGTCCCCCTTGGGAATCAAGACCACCAAACCATCTGTAAACCAGGCCCAAGGTTTTCTCCTCCTCAGACATAAATTCATAAGGAATTCTCCATGAATCCATAGGTATAGAAGAAAAAAAAGACAATACAACAGCAGTTAGTGTTGAAGAGTCAGGTATCTGCTCACACAACTTCCTTGTGCCTTTTGGCATAAGCTCAAACTCAATTTCTTATTTACCATTTCTATTTAATAATTGATTTCTGTGGCTCATGCCTAAATTTATGGCTTGGTAGCTCAGAGAACACCAAGTTTATAATGGGAATCTTAGGGCACCAATCACTTGATATCCAATGATTAGACATTCAGTTTCTACGGAGGCCTGGTAGCAAACCTGGAGCTATTCCCCAAAAGAATAGTTATCCATAAAAGAAAGCACAGATTTTCTCAAAACTCTAGACTTTTGCCCTATAATTCTCCTAATAGTACTTGCCAAAGACTCCATAGTGTATCCCTATACTCCACAGGCTTTTCAAGTATCATCAGATCTGCTTCATAAAGCTTAAGCGGAAAAGAAGTTCTCATTGCAGCCTGGACTTGTTGCAGAGCCTTTTTCTGCACTCCCCATTCAAAACCAACAACCTCCAGGTTATTCATTAGGAGGTATCATAAATACTCAAACATGTATATGTTGCCTCCAAAATCCAAAAAATTCTATCCAGCATTGTGCCTCTTTTTGTTGGTTGCTGGTACAAGATGCAGTAACTTGTCATTTACCCTTGAGATGGTTTATCTCAGAAATTTCACTGAGCTGGTGAGTCTCTGAATTTTCATGGGGTTTATAACATATTCTGTTTCTCAGGTGCCTTACTAAGGCATCTAAAGAACTTGCTATTTCCTACTCATCAGAGACAATGATCTCACCAATGTAGTGGAGAAATGTTAGGTTGTTTAAAATGTCAAGACAATCACCGTAGAAGATACTGTAACAGAAAGCAAGAAAATTAACATAGCCCTGAGATAGGAAAGTATATTGTTTTTCCTACCATTTAAAATCAAACTACTTTTTTGTGTGGTTCTTGCAAATTAATATGGAAAGAAAAGAGCATTTTTCAGGTCAATAGCTTCCCACCAATGTTGATTTGCTTCAGTTAAAGACACCACATCTCAAGCAACAGCTGCAATTGAGCTGATTAAATATATGATATTTCAAGGTCACTTTCCAAGATCCACCATACTTCTACAGAGTCTAAACAAGAAAATTAGAAATCTGATTTGTTTCATTACACCGGCATGTTCCAAGTCTTTGCTAGTGGTAATAATCCCTGAAATTTCTGCAGAGATGTATTACTTTTGTTTACCATCCTGGCAGGGAGGGGCAATTCTAGAGGAATCCATTTGATTCTTCCTACCTAATGTCTTTACTTCATGAGTCAGAGAACCTTTGTAATGATTCTTCCAGTTGACAAATGTATCTATCCAAATTATACATTCAGTAACTTAGGAAAGAACCACAGGAGTCTGTGGGTCTATTGAGAAGAAAGTAATTCAAACTTAGGCCAAAATTATAGAGATAGAGATATATCACTTGACCACCATGAGCCCTACCTTGACTAGTGGACCACAGTGGCATTTTGTTTCCCTTGGATTTAGCATCAATTCAGAGCCAGTGTATAACAACCTCTTCAAAAGCCTGGGTATTTCTTTTTTCCTAGTGTCCATTCACTCTAATAAAATGCTACAATTCCCTTTAGAGAAAGCTTAGAGGAAGATTCACACTACCTATCTGAAAATTTTTCTGAAGTGATTTTATAGCTCAAAAATATGTGGGGTTTTTTTGTAAAAGCACTTATGGTAGAGCAAAAAGATGACAAAATGTTCATTTTCTTTCATTGAAAATGTATTTGTTGAGTGCCCCCTGGGTACCAGGCCTTGTTAAAGTTGATGGATATAAAGAAATATCCTCATTGATCTCATGTTTTAGTAAGCAGAAAAATAAAATATCTCAGATAATTTTAGATTATGATAGGTTCACCAAAAGGAATAAACAAGATGATATGATAGAGATATCAAAGGGAGATTTGGGGGGAGACACATCAGATAAAATGGTTGGCAAAGGCCAATCTGAAAATGTAAAATTGAGGTTAAAATGTGAAGGAAACAATGGAACCAGTCATGAGAAGAACTGAAAGAGGAGGTTCCCAGGCAGAAAGACCAAGTCTCTCAGAGACCCTGAGTGGGGATGTGTCTGGGTCCCTCAAGCACGGTGAGCCAGAAGAGTAGTATGAGGTGAGGTAAGACAAGCTGAGGGCAACATGTAGGTCCTGGTAAGAAACTTATGTAGTTAATTCTGGTATAATAAAACATATGCATTTCTAAAAACCACTCTGCAATGCAAATCAGACAAAAAAAAACCACAGGAAAACACGGGGCGAGAGGTAAAATATTTAAAATTTTTGTGACACGTTAAAAACTGATTAAAACCTAATAATAACAGCACATTTTTGCACACTTGTAATGATTAACTACATAAATACTACAGTAACCATAGCATACTACCTTAAAAAAGACCTGAAGCTTGTTCATGGAAGCGGGCATCGGAAGCATTGCAGCGCTGAATTTTGGGTAGCAGAAGGAGGGTCATCTGAAATCCAACGGCAAACAGTAACACCTGATGTGGACAGATGTGGCCTATAACACACAGTGAACTGAGGAAGCTGGTGGGGGGTGATGAGCTTGCATGCGTGCTCCATTCACTGAGTGCAGCATCTGCTTTGTCTGGTGTTTTTCAAACATTAGCAAATGTGAAACTCACAATGCTCAAATTGTTCCTTAATATATCTGTCACTTTTTCAAAACAAGCATTATAGCAGAACGAACTGTATTTTACTCTAATTGTGGGAGACGCCACTGGAAGGTTTTAAATAGCAAAGTGGCTTCCTGAGAAACTTAACAGAAGACCATGAGGGAGAGGAAGGGGAAAAAAAAAAAGAGGTTAGAGAGGGAGGGAGCCAAAACATAAGAGACTCTTAAAACTGAGAACAAACTGAGAGTTGATGGGGGGTGGGAGGAAGGGGAGGGTGGGTGATGGGTATTGAGGAGGGCACCTGTTGGGATGAGCACTGGGTGCTGTATGGAAACCAATTTGACAATAAATTTCATATTTATAAATAAATAAATAAATAAATAAATAAATAAATAAATAAATAAATAAATAAATAGCAAAGTGGCATGATGTGATTGTGTTTTTAAAAGATCACTGGCTGATCCCTGGAGAATGATTACAGACCAGGATGAATGGCATTTTTACTGAATTGGAAAAGACTGAGAGAAGAGCAGACTTCAAGTGAAAGGGTAGTGAGAATGATAAGTCGGCAGGTGGATCTGCCTCCAACCTCACTGCAAAAGTCAGAGCTAGAAATATAACCTGCATCTGTAGAGTATCTAATGTAATGGGACCACCTGAGATAATCTGGGGGCGGAGGATGTAAAAGGCCCAGGGCCTTTCTCATAGCCACAAGTATGAATTAGAGATGCTATGTAGTTCTACTTTTCTTATTGTGTTTGGGTGTCCAGTTTCTACATATGGTCACACCAAAACACAGAAAAAAGAGAGAAGGAAAGACTGAAGGGGACAGAAGTAGGGAAAAGACGAGAAAGAGAGAGAACACTGTAAGAACCAGGTCTCTGATGTATAATATAGTTTATAGAATAAAGCTGCAGCAATGGCATAACAACATTAATTGTTAATGGTCAATGCATCTACTATGCCTTCCTTCTATACACAGTTCTTTAACCCATTATTCAGTCTGGGATATTTTGTGGGGTTTTGAGAGAAATAAATACTGTTGTAGAATAAATAAATATATATGTATATATAATATGATATATAAATATATATATTTTTAGTGAACATAGGTGAATTTTTTGCCTTGAAACCTTTTCTTACACATTTGCTTATTCCTAAAGTAATCAGTATTAAAAGTTTCTGAAAAAATAAAGCAGTCACCTCAAAAAGTTTGTAAAATGAAACACTCTCTCCTGAGATAAGAGCTTAATAAAATAACAATATACCAATTTCATAAATTGTTTCAGAACACTTATTTTGTCACTGATGATGTTGCAAACAGCCTCCATTTTTAACAACCATTATCATGACTACAACCACCCAGATAAGCCTGTTGCCCAGTTCATGCACTGATACATCTGCTCTATCTCCAGCCCTCTCCCTAATACTGGTTTCATCCCATCCCAACTTGCTCTTCTTCTCCCATTCCTATGATACTTGACATTTTTTAATCTTTTATTTGTTTTTACTAGCTTGTTATCTTAGAATAGTTCTAGAGTTTCAGAAAAATTGCTAAGATAGTTCAGAGAGTTCCCATATTTACCATATATTCCAGCTCCCCTTTTATCAATATTTTGCATTGGTTTGGTATCTATGACGTAATTAATAAACTAATATTGATATGTTATTAGTAACCAGTGCCAGTTCTTTATTCAGACTTCCTTAGCATTCACCTATTAACCTTTATCTGTTCCAGAATTCCACCAAGGATACCACATTACATTTAGTTGTCATGTCTCCCTGGCAAATTTGAGGATTATTGATCAGGTATTTTATAAGATGCCCCTTCACTGAAATCTATCTAATGTTTTTGTCATGACTGGAGTTATGGATTTTGAAAAGGAAGAGCACAAAGGGAAATGCCATTTTCATCCCATCCCATCACGAGTATATACTATCAACATGACTTACTGCTGTTAATGTTGACTTTGATCACCTGGATGAAGCAGCGTGTGTCAGATTTCTTCACTCTAATTTTTTTTTTCCTTTTTTCCATACTGTACTCTTTGGAAGGAAGTCACTCTGTGCAGCTCATACTTAAGAAATGGGGGATTATGCTCCACCTCCAGGAAGAGAGGGCAAAGTGGTACTTTTTAAGCATGGCCACCACCCTCTTCTAATAGTATCCCCCTGCAAGTCCTAGGAAAAAGTAAAATTATGTTTTTCTCTGAAAGTTGGTCCATTGAGAATAACAATGAATGGAAAAGGCAGCCATGTATTGCTAAGAGGGTAGGTCTGGTATGTGATGCCAGGTGACAAGATGAGAGCACTTATGTTGTTACATTAGCATCACTAATGACAAGCACATCACATTTTCAGACTGGGCTCCCTGCATCTAATCTTCAGCCTTCCTTTCCCCATAGCCAGAATCATTTGACTTCTTCTACATGCTGGCTCTCCCCTTTCCATCTCTAGGTACAATCCAGACCTTGGCATTCTGGGGCAAGCTGAACCTCAGCATTCAGTAGCAAGCCAATCTTGCCACCAAGCCTGGTTTCTTTAGCCCCAATTCTAGTCACTGGTCACTATCCCCTGTCTATTCTGTTTTAGGATCTTCCCTTGTGACCCAAACTCTCTAAGACAGGTGGTCTGCTTTGCTACTATCATTAGATTCTCCTTTCCAGGTACTTTTCCTCATCAATTCAAGATTGTTAACACAAGTCTCTAATATCTATCACTCATCTCCCTTGACTTTTAATATCCTCCTATTTCTAGATTCCATATTGATGGCTTGTATACAGCTGCTGGGATACACAGTCTTCCTTTAATATGATACAGTCTCCCTATTTTATACCACTCACAAAGACTAACTCAAAATGGATTAACTCAAAAAGACTTAAATGTAAGACTGAAAACCATAAAACTCCTAGAAGAAAACCTAGGAAAATAAAAAGCTTTTTGACATGGATTTAAGAAATACATTAAAGCACAAGAAACAAATTAACAAATAAGTATGTGAGACTACATTGAACTAAAAAGTGTCTGCATAGCAAAAGAAATAATGAACAAAATAAAGACAATGTATGAAATGGGAAAAAATATTTGCAAACCATATATCTGATAAGTGGTTATTATCATCCAAATTATATAAAGAACTCATGCAACTTGATATCAAAAAGAAAAAATCTGAATAAAATACAGGCAAAGGAACTGAATAGACATTATTCCAAAGAAGTTATATGAATGGCCAACAGGCACATGAAAAGATGCTCAACATCACTGATCATTATGGAACTGCAAATCAAACCACATGCCTGTTAGAATGGTTCTTATTAAAAAGACAAAAGATAACAAATACTGGTGAGGATGTGGAGAAAAGGGAATCTCGTGCACTGATGGTGAGATTGTAAGTTGGTGCCATTACTATGGAAAACAGTTTGGAGGTTCCTCAAGAAATTAAAAGTAAAACTACATGATTCGGCAATTCCACTTCTGGAAATATATACAAGGGAAATGAAAACATTATGTTGAAGAGACAATTGCACCCCCGTGTTCATAGCAGCATTATTTATTATAGCCAAGACATGGGAACAATCTAAGTGTCCCTTGATGGATGAATGGACAAAGAGGAATATTTACACACACACACACACACACACACACACACACACACACACACAATGGAATACTACTCAGCCACAAAGAAGAATGAAATCTTACCATTTGCAACAACATGGAAGGACCTAAAGGGTATTATGCCTAGTGAAATAAGTCAGACAAAAACAAATATCATATTTCAATCATGGGTGTCATCTACAAACAAATACTAAAAAAAAAACAAAAAACAAAAAACAAAAAAACAAACAAACAAAAAAACCCCTCGTAGATACCGAGAACAGATTGTGGTTACTAGAGGGGAGGGGAGTGGGGTTTGGGTGGAGAGGGTCAACCCTCCAACATCCAATGGTGATGGATGGTAACTAGACCTTCGGTGGTGATCACTTTGTAGTGCATACAGATGCTGAATTATAAGGTTGAATACCTGAAACTTACATAATGTTTTATATATCAATTTTATCTCAATTTTTAAAAACTTATTGAACATATGCTGGCCAAGAATAAGATAAATAAAAGTAGTAACCACTAATATAGGAAATCATATATAAAAAGATTCATGAGTCCTTGTTGGAATTAAATTCCAAATTTGGGAATGTCGTTGGACTATCTGTGCTCAAGAGCATTCTGCCCTCTAAGAGTAAATCTTGGTGCTTCTGAGTTCCTCTTCATTCATCAAACAAATAATTTGTAAGCACTTCCTTTGTGCCAGGCACTGTGCTGGGCCCTAGGGATATAGAGATGATCAGACAGTTGTAATTACTTCCCTTAAAAAGCCTGCAGTGTAGCTTTTTACTTCTGTTCCTTTCTCAGTAGGAAAGATAATTATTCAGTCACATTATTCATTCCAATCACTAAATGTGACTATTTTTTTTCATATATGCTGTCTGCTTATAATACTTGTTATTATTTTAAGATAGTTAAATTATTTTATTTACTGTGAGAGAAGAATTATACTACAGAAGATCTTTTGTCCCCCCTCCAAACAAAGGCAGAATTGCACAGAACAAATTAATAGCCATTTTCATTGCCAAGAAACTCAAATGATTTTCTACCTCTTTAAAAATTATATTTAATGAAAAGAGTCATTTGGATTTCTTAATTGGAAAAAATGCAGGCATTATTTGTTACCAAGTGTGTTTCATATTGCCTTACATCCAAAACTCAGGACTGTTTCTTTGTTGATCATACTTTAAAATTAACTCTTAGAGCAAGTAAATACATGAAAATATTCATGGAATTTATGGAGGGTCTTAACTGAACTTGGCCTCATTGCCCTCTCATTTCAGTATCTTTTTCCCAACAAGAGCTTGATACCAAGGCCTGGAATATTTCAATGCAATTTTCTTCCTCTCTCCCATGCTTGTAGTGCTAGTAGTCCAGATCTAAACAAATGAAATAGAAATAACAGAATTGTACATAACAGAGTGTACCAACACTTAACATAAAATTAATATTGCAGAGAAATAAGGGTTATTTTCAAAGTTAAATTCAACTTCACAAATCTCTTTTCCTTTTAAAATAATTAGACTGCCCAAATACTTTTTGTGTCAAAAATTCAGGTCTATAAATTATGTCGAACATGCCCAATGCAAAATATTTTGCTTCCACTAAACATATTTATACAAACAATTGACCTAAGTGTGAGGGGAACTGTAATAATGAGGGTTTGATTGGAGAGGAAGATCCACTAGTACAAATATATAAAAGGCTTTTATTTGGAGGGTTTATCCCTACACAATTGTGGGATCTGGTTAAACAATCTATGTGAGGGGTGCCTGGGTGGCTAGGTCAGTTTAAGCGTCCGACTTAAGTTCAGGTCATGATCTCACAGTCCATGGGTTTGAGCCCTGGGTCAGGTTCTGAGCTGACAGCTCAGAGCCTGGAGCCTGCTTTGGATTCTGTGTCTCCCTCTCTCTATCTGTCCCTCCCCCGCTCATGCTCTCTTTCTCTCTCTCAAAAAATAAATAAGTGTTAAAAAAAAAAAACCTGCGAGTCTGTTGTTTCTGTGGTTCCTGAAGTCCACAGGGTGGGCAGTTGGGAAGGGAAGATGGACATGAAGTGGGAGAAGTAAGGACAAACTAGAACCTGCTGTCAGAGTCTAGGATTTTAACCCACTTTCAACTAATAGCTTATTGTTCCATGGATTGTAGTAGAAGAACCTATACTCCAGGGTCAGAGATAAAATACTTGTTACTCACAGTACAGCAAGTAGCAGAAACATCATGTTTGTCTCAGTTCCTCTCGCTGCCCCCCAATTCCTATGGATGCAACACAAAGGTACTCAGATGGATACTGCACAGGCAGTGAATTTGCTTCACAGGTGAGAAACATTGAATATGGAGAATTCACCAAAGCACATATAATAAGCAGTAAGCAAGTCTGTTCTTCATCCCAGAGTAAAATATTGTCTAATCATCAAGGTTGCTCACAGTAAATAAACACAACCCTGAGAAATAGCCAGGTAGGAGGAGACTTGTATTCTCGGAATACTCAGCAAGAACATCAAGGGACACCCAAGCCCATTGTGGATTGCCTCTTCCAATATTTTTAAGGCTTAGCTAGAACCCATATAGATGGGCTGGAACGTGCCTTGGTCTTTCACTACCTCTGGGTCTTCAATTTTGATGGTGAATGTGTCCTGAAGAAGATACTGATGTGTTTCATCATGAAGGTAACCAAATATTTGGCCCAGGAGTTGAGGAGGGTGAGGCAGGAGTTACAGTTGAGCAAGCCCCACTGCTGACCTATGCTAACCAGATGAACCAAGGGATAAGTGATAACATGCTTGATCTACAACAGCACCTCACTAAACTTTACAGCAGAAAAAATCAAGATAACTGCTGTTCCGCTTTTGCCTTCCAAACCTTGTACAAACTATTTCTCCTGACTCGTGCTAACCTAAAACATGCAGGAAAGGGAATTCTAAAAAACACAATTTCAGACTAGCTAATACAATCTACCAGAGTCTATTGACAAATGGCCTCCATGTTACCTTCCGTCCAGGTCTGTTAAGTCTCACTGTCCTTCTTCGGGCAACAAGACTCTTATCACTCTCGTTTCATGAAGGAATGGCTGAGAATCAAAGGGGTAGTTGAAACCACTAGCTATGTTATTTCCTGGTCCCTGGACCAGGACACACCTGGTCCCTGGCACACTTTCAGTGATTCTCTAGGGACGATTCACAGGTCATACTCACAACTAGGATTAAGTGCAGTGAAAGGATACAAAGTAAAATCAGCAAAAGAAAAGTATGGGAAAACATGTGGAAAAAAACAGGCACAAACTTCCAAGAGTCTTCTTTCAGTTCCAGTGGAGTCCCACAGGATGCATTTAATTATCCCAGCAATTAGTTGTATCAATACATGTGAAGTATTGTGTGCCAGGGAAGCTTATTAGAAGCTCACTGACCAGGGTTCTTACTGGGGCTGCTCCTGTAGCACTCTCTGCCTAGCATGTACCAAAATTTCACACTGCCAGAAGGAAAGCGGGTGTTCAACATAAACCACATTGTTTGCATGGTTTAGGCAGAGTGAACAATTCTTATCAGCTGTAGGCATGATGGGAACTCCCAAACCCAAGTTACCAGATGGTAGTCAGAAGCCAACCTTGCAAGCAGCCCTTTTTAGGAGAGTAGTCTCAGTGCTGCTATGTTAACTCTTTTTCTGTGCATGTGTCTTGATACAACAATAACCAGCTCCATCAAAACACTGAATTGTTCTGTTTGAGTTTTGAAATACTATAATCCTCTTTTTTTAAACTTGTAAAAATAAAACACTTTTTCTACTCCCATTTTCCATAAGAAGGATTTTTCTCTAAGCTCCCATTAACTTCCCCTTTTCCCTTTACTCAACACTGGTCCTAAAGAGGTAGAGTGAGTTATGTGATTGCTAGATTTAGGAAGAATAACTGGGTGTGCTTGGCTTGCACCACCGTTGGTACCGTCCTGGCTCCAGGGCAATGATGCTCCTCTGATGTACCAGGGACTCTGCCCCTTCCTGAGAAGGACTTCTCCATCCAGTATGACTGGTTTGCCTGCCTAATTCTGGGGTTCAATATTAGCAAACCCATGTGGCATGTGAGGGGCACATGCAATGCTTATAGCAGCACTATCAACAATAGCCAAAGTATGGAAAGAGCCCAAATGTCCAACAGATGAATGTATAAAGAAGATGTGGTATATATATACAATGGAGTATTACTTGGCAATCGAAAAGAATGAAATCTTGCCATTTGCAACCACATGGATGGAACTAGAGGGTATTATGCTAAGCGAAATTAGTCAGAGAAGGACAAATATCATATGACTTCACTCATATGAGGACTTTAAGACACAGATCAAAATAAGGGAAGGGAAGCAAAAATAATATAAAAATAGGGAAGGGGACAAAACATAAGAGACTCAAATATGGTGAACAAACAGAGGGTTACTAGAGAGGTTGTGGGAAGGGGGATAGGCTAAATGGGTAAGGGACATTAGGGAATCTACTCCTGAAATCATAGTTGTACTATATGCTAACTAATTTGGATGAAATTCAAAAAATAAAATTTAAAAAAAAAGAAATGCTCTTGGAGGACAGTCTATTGGGGAAAAGATCTAAGTAGATTAAAATCACAAAGCAATAAATACCAATCTACTTCATGATATAGGTAAGATATACTATTGAAACATAGAAGAAAGGGAGGTTCCTTTTGGCTGAAGTGGTTAGGAAATATTTAAATACAGAGCTGGGGTTTACCTGGGTCTTGAAAGCTGAATGGATTTTCATAGGGAAGAGATGAGGGAAAGGCAGTCGGGTAATAGACTGGTAACAACAAAGTAAGAAAGCAGGGGCTGTGGTTTGGAGTTAGAAATAGCAATTTAACTAGAGAGGATGATTTATGTAGGGACAGAAGTGGGAGCTAGGACTGGAAAGATAGTTGGGAGCAAAATATGAAGAGCTGCAAACAACAGAATAAGGAATTCAGGCTTTATAGACTTGATCATGAGAACTACTGAAGGTTTCTGGACAAGTGCGCACATAATGACAATGGTACCCGAGTAGTAAACTTAAAAATTATAGCAGTGTTTGTGGCACCTGGGTGGCTCAGTCGGTTGAGCGTCCAACTTCAGCTCAGGTCATGATCTCACAGTCCTTGAGTTCAAGCCCCACATCAGGCTCTGTGCTGACAGCTCAAAGCCTGGAGCCTGCTTCGGATTCTGTGTCTCCCTTTCTCTCTGCCCCTCCTCCACTAATGCTCATGCTCTCTCTCTCTCTCTCAAAAAGTAAATAAAAAATTTTTTAAAAATTATAGCAGTGTTTCTTTTTTTTTTTTAAGTAAGCCTCACGCTCAGTGTGGAGTCCAATGCAGAGCCCAACTTGAGGTTTGAACTCACGACCCTGAGATTAAGACCTGAGCTGAGACCAAGAGTCAAATGCTTAACCAACTAAGCCACCTAGGTGCCCCCATAGCAGTGTTTCTTAACCTTTTTAAAAAATTATTGCCTCCTAACACACAAGGAGCTTTCATAGACATTTTTTTCCTCATGGCCACCTGTGAAATTTTAATACTGCAGATATGCTGTTTATCTATTCATGTACTGTATGTATATATATCTGTGCTGTATATTTAAAAAGAGTAAATTTTTTTGGCTCCCAAAAACCAATTTCTACCCTCTTAAGGGTGTTAGTGTCCCCACTCAGGACATATAGATTGTAGAATAGGTAGAATTGGAGAGTGATATATGAACAGATGAAAGTACAAAGAATCTGTTTTCCTCATAGCAGTCCAAGCAAGCAAGAGGTGGAGAAGTTGGTGCCTAATGAAAGAAAATATGCTATGTCAGAGCACAGTTGGTGGCAGATTGAACTAACAGCAGGAAGGGCAACCAGGATGATGAGAAAGCATTCAAAGAGGTGGCCACCTCAGGGGACATGCAGACAACAGTTTGTAGATAGATTTCCAGGAGAAGATATTGAGGGCCCAGTAACACAGATAGTATACAGTATCAAGGAATCTGCGATGGTGACTGGAGCCTGATAGCCCTGATTACTTGCAAAGTGACTCACAAGACCACCAATGGGCAAAGAGAAGAGGCCAATACAAAGTTGCTAGAAACAAAGAAAGCAGATGTGAAGTCCCAGGAGTCCCAGGAGAAGTTATGTCCTCTGGACAAATCTGGGATCCAGAGATGAGAACTAGGACTCCTGTCCACAGCCCAGCAGGACAACTATGATCATCCTCAGTGAGGGAGGTACAAAGGTGTTTTAAATACTACAGTTGTCCCTTGAGCAATGTGGGGGTTAATGGTGCTGATCCTTGTGCAGTCAAAACTGTGTATTAACAGTGTATTAACTGTGTATTAACTTTTGACTTCTCAAAAACCCAGAAGACTTACTCCTAACAGTCGATTAACACATACTGTATATGTTTTATGAATTATATGTTGTATTCTTACAATAAAGTAAGCTGGATAAAATAAAATGTTATTAAGAAGATCATAAGCAAGAGAAAATAAATATACAGTACTGCACTGTATTTATAGAAAAAAAATAAACATATAAGTGGATCCACACAGTTCATACCCATGTTGTTCAAGGGTGAATTGTACCTTGTTTTGGTCAACCTCATTGGCATGATAATAGGAATAGGACTGAGGCTTCTGGAAGGAAGTCACACCAGTCACACAAAGGGAAATAAGGTTGACAAGGGGATGGGAAATTAGGCAGGACTAGTAGAAGACACTATAAACAGCATGGGCACTTAGGAAGTCATTTTAGGACATTCAGTTCAAGATGGCAGTCTGAGCAATTATAAGCCCGGGACACTATTAAAATGAGGATGAATGCATTGAAAGTCTGACACTAAAAATAATGACAGGGAAACCATCAGCACAAAAGAAATGTCATCAGATTTCTGGGAAATGGAAAACTGAAGGAAAAGTGATGTCTGATGAAGCCCTAACTGAAAACACACATAAAGGAGGCTACAAGTGAAGGTTGTAAGTGTGGCTCTCCAGAAAATCTTGTGACATAGATATTAAGTAGCATAGAGGTAAGAATGACATGCAGGACCTAAAACAGAAGAATTAACTGAAAATTCATATGTGAAACAAGGTTTATATACATACACACTATACCTTGAAGCTTAGAAACTCTCTTGCCAACCTTCTACCCCTGCCCTCAGCCAGAAAGAAAGAAAAGAAAGAAAAGAAGAAAGAAAGAAAGAAAGAAAGAAAGAAAGAAAGAAAGAAAGAAAGAAAGAAAGAAAGATGGATGGAAGGAAAGAAGGAAGGAGGGAGGGAAGGAGGAAAGGAAAGGAAGGAAGAAGGGAGGCAAGGGGTGAAGGGAGGTGAGGGAAAGGAAGGGAAGGGGAGGGAGGGATGGAGACAGGCAGGCAGGAGGCCTAGAAAGAAAACAGTCAAATCAAAGGATTGAACTACAGGAAAGAAATCCCAGGAGGAGAAATTTGGCGAAGGTGCATAGACTTCACAAAATGCTTATATATTACAGTGTATTACAAACACTTAAGGAAAAAAAGACGCATATCATGAGTGTGGGAAATACAATGAGAAAAGAAGAGAAATGAAATTATAAGTTAGCTATGAGTTGATAATCTGAACTTTTCTAATTCCAAATTGTAGAATCAACATATTGACAAATAACTATACTGACTTAATTGAGATTATAGAACAGAATATAAACAGAATCAACGCTGACAATTTAAAAAGCAAAATTACAGTTGACCAAAGTTGGAAGATGGAAAGGGGAGAGGAGATAGGAAGGGTAGAGTCTCTAGTACCATAGCCTTTCAAAATGAAGAGTCGAAAGATTCTTTCCACAATTGTTGGAACAAGAAATAAAATTGCAAACATATTGCTTAAAGGTACACAGGTAACCACGAGAGGAACTAAGAAGAATAAGTGTGCTGAGAGGAGGTAGAAGAGAAGATGAAAGGTGAATACAGTAAATTAATCAAGATCTATTATAGCAGGAAACCAACTTGAATTGGATGAAACTTGAATGAAGAAGGAAATCGTCATTTCTATATATAAAATGGAAATATAGGTAGAACCACCTGGAAGAAAATAAAAATGGAAATAGATAAATATGTTTAAACTTTTGACACTTCCCTCCTCCCCTGAGTGGGTAATGGAATGGGGATGAGGAAGTAAAAACATATGGACTTCCCCTTTTCCTTGTGTTTCTATGCTAACTGGCTTTTAAAACTGGTGTGTTTATTGCTCTGATAAAAATAAAATTTTTCAAAAAAAAAAGTCATTCATGTAGTTCAAATAAGATAATTGGTTCCAGAAATAGGGGAGCAGCAGGAATGGAAAAGCAGATGTAATAGACATAATGAAGGAAGAATTGTCTAAAATTGATAATTAATTTAACATGAAGGACAAAGAAAGAGTGAATATAAAATGCTCCCAAAGTTTTGAGACTGAATGAGCAGAAGAATTTTAGAGCTACTACCAAAACTGGGGAATTTGGAAGGGCAAACTGTTCTGCAGGTGATACGATGAGTATAGTTTGAGACATCTGTGTATGAGAAGATAACAATGTTTAAAAAAAGGTGAACTTAAAATTTTAAAATATTCCTTCATTTTGAAATTTTTTTAATGTTTATTTTTGAGGAAGAGAGAGAGAGACAGAGTGTGAGCAGGGGAGGGGCAGAAAGCAAGGGAGACACAATCCGAAGCAGGTTCCAGTCTCTGTGCTGTCAGCACAGAGCCCGATGGAGGGCTCAAACTCCCGGACCACCATGAGATCATGACCTGAGATCATGACTTGAGCCGAAGTTGGACGCTTAACCGACTGAGTCACTCAGACTCCTCAAAAATATTCCTTCATTTTGAATATCAAAACCCAAAAAGCAAATTCATTCTTCAAAAGCGGATACTTTTTCCCCTATGTGCACCTCTGGTTGTCTAGAATTGATAGGTAGCAAAAATTGAGAAAAATACATCATCCATTAAAAATATCCAAAGTTTTTATAAGAGGGGGAAATGTGCTCTGTGCTCCATTGAAAGGTTGGGAGCAGGAAAGAAGGTGGGAATGAGATTTCAAAATATCTTGGGGAAAAGGACAAACCAGTGCTTTGGGGCGGGGAGAATGCTCTAAACCGGAGAAAATAGGATGATACTAAACCACAAGCAACAGATGATAAATCAAATAAGGGATTAAATTTTAGATTGAGTTTTTATCTGAGTGGTAGCGTGAGGAAGACTGTATAGGAATACCATGTGACACTGAAAAATTTTAAAGTTTGCTGCTATTAAATGGAAGTGGTTTGAATGTGATGTAAGTTAAGTTTATGCCAACAGCACCACCCACTGGGCATAAGAGAGACTGCTGCTGGTTTGGCAGATTCTTCAGAGCGCGTGCAAACACCCACACCGCCCCCCGCCCCCCCCCCCCCCCCCAGGTATATGAGGAAGGAAAAACTTGTCCCCGGAGGGTTTTGATGATTGAAATGAAGTACAAGTAAAAAATAAAGTAGAGAAATGCTTTTCCTTACTTATGTTAGCAGAATTAGCAATAGTACACTAAATGGCAGTTCTGCTTATACCTAGAATGTAGGGCAGCATTACTACTCTAACAGAGACTGTGTAGATTACAAAATCATTTTCTGAAACTATCTGTGGAAGGCACTAAAATGTCCCCCACCCTATATATATATATATATATATATATATATATATATATATATAGTTCCATGGCTTATATATATGTGGCTCCATGCCTTAATCCTCAGAATCTGAATATGTGAACTCCTATTGACAAAAGGGAATTTACAGATATGATCCTGAGATGGGGAGATTACCCTGGATTATCCAGATGAGCCCAATATAATCAATAAGGGTCCTTTAAAAGGGATAGAGTTAGAGTTGGAGAAGGAGATGTGAGGACAGAAAGCAGAAATTAGACAATGAATTGATTGTGGGCTTTGAAGATGGAGGAAGGGCCCCAGAGCTAAGGAATGCAGGTGTCCTCTAGAAACTGAAATAGAAAAGGAAATGGATTCTCCCCTAGAGTTTCCAGAAGGGAATATAGCCCTGCCAACACCTTTATTTTATTCTTTATCTAACACCTTTATTTTAACCCAATGAGACTGATTTTAGACATATGACCTCTAGAACTATAACTGCATTATTTTAAGCCACTAACTTTGTGACCTATATAGATATATGTTTGATGTCTACATATTAAAAATTATATATATTTGATCTTTCAGTTTAAAACTTCCAAAAAAAACCAAGACCCAAATGACTTCACTGGAAAATCTACCAAACATATAAAATTTTTATGCCAATTCTACACAAACTCTTACACAATTCAGAACAGACACGAACACTTCCCAACTCATCTTATGAGGTTAGCATTACTCTGATACCAAAACTGGACAAAAACATTTCAAAAATCAAAACTGCAAGCCAGTTGCCCCGTGAATACAGAAAAAATTTTTCAAAAACATATTAGCAAAACAAGCCCAGCAATATTTTTAAATGATAATACATCATAGCAAAGTGGAATTTATCCTGAGAATGCGAGATTGCTTAACATTGGAAAATCAATGGATATAATTCACCTTATCAATAGAAAAAAGAAGAAAACTCACCTCCTTCCACAGACACACCAATCTACAACTATGTATGGAACAATTTCCTCCAAAAAACAATCTCAACATCAAACAAACCTTCAGCACTGCTCCCTAGATTTGAGCCCCAGTAAAGGATTTGAACCCCACATTTGACACCCCAACTTTTAAGACCTGTGCTTGAGAGATGTGACCCCAGGATGTCTAGCTGTGAAAGCCAACAGGGTTGCATCCCCAAGACCCACAAGGCTACAGCGAACTGAGAAACACTTCTTCAAGGGCTCATGTGGACTCACCCATTCCAGGGCCCAGAGTGGAGGCAGCCAATGGAAAGGCACCCAGACTTTCTGTGAAAGAGGCCTATTTGTTGATCTTAAAGCATTGGCATGGAGGGGCAGGGATCTAACTGAACACACACCTAGGGAACTACGGAAGTAATCTCCAAATATGGAGGTCTATGCTCTCCTTCTGCCTCACTCCAGGTCACCAGTAATCCCAGAAAGTCACTTGTACACTCGCGTGGAGCCCCGATTTTTGCTTTGTCACCCAGGGGACACCCTTAGTTCACCTAGCTCTGGTGGATAGCAGGGCTTATGCTCACAGGTCCTCAAGGTCTATAATCAACACAGAAGGAATTCTTACTGGGGACCACCCCCAGGGTACAGTAGAGAGGCAACAGACTGGGGAGCCTAGAATCTGCTGAAGAGGCCTATTAGCTTATCATCACAGCTTCAGCCTGAGTGTTGGAGATGTGAATAAAGTACGCCAAAAGATGGCCGATGAGGCTAAAACAGACTCTGGTCTCTAGGGTAGAGAACCCTCCTCCGGGTTCTTCTTCCTATGTTTGCTGTGTGCACAAAAACCCCCACAGAT
The DNA here is from genome assembly GCF_028749965.1 of Puma concolor. Lineage (NCBI taxonomy): Eukaryota > Metazoa > Chordata > Mammalia > Carnivora > Felidae > Puma > Puma concolor. Next base: position 103,674,972 of record NC_141670.1, on the reverse strand, counting down.
ATGGAAGCTGACGACTATAAGTTACCCTCCCCACTTGCATTCGGCACTCAGAACTTTGGAGAAACAGTCTCCTCTGAGCCCACCAGTGTTAAATAAATCTCTGATCCACCAAGATCTCCAAGTGCCGCTTGGTTTTTCCGCCAGTGTTCCAGACTGGTTCCGTAAGGTACTTGGTTCCCTGACAGGGAAACCCAACCGTGCTGGCCCATTGTTGCCACCGGTTTGGGAGAACGGCAAGGTGGTGATGGAGAGAGGGATCGCAAGGGTGAAGGCACGCCCTGCCTGAATGTCGGCAGTCTCCTTCTCAATTGCCTTGGGCCAGCTCTGCTCCATTGTTCCTGCCGGACTCAAAGAGACCTGGTAGGTGAGGACCTGGACCCGACGTCGGAACCGGTAAGGCCGGGGCCCCAAAGAAGTCAGGTCCAACCAAAAGGGTAGAAGGGGACCTGATCAATTCCTGGAGGACTTAATAGGTCTCACAGGTAGAAAATTTTGCAGAAGGGAAGACTCTGGGGTGTGTGTGTGTGTGTGTGCGTATGTGTGTGTGTGTGTGTGTGTGTGTGTGTGTGTGTGTATGAATGTGTGGCTTGGCCAGGCTTGCCAGTCGAGTTCGAGTTTGTGGCTCCACGGACAGGCACCCTTAAAGTCCCCAAAAGTCTATGGAGTCTGAATGGGCTCTCTTGTGTCGTGGTGAGACTATAAGGTCTAGGGCAGTACGAGATCAGATTCCGAATGCAAGTCACAAAGCTGAGTCTGCTACAGCCAAACCTCACCTAAAGTTTCCCTTGGGAACGCAACCGGAGGAGTATCTGATTAGTCTTCTCATCCAAGGGGATACCCTCCCCTTGTCTGTCTTTGTGACACCAAACACAAGAAAGAAATTAATAATGGGATAAAAACAGAGTAAACCTACGATTTTAGAGGTCATTCTCAAAAATTTTAAAAAGGGATTTTCAGGCAATTACAGGATGAAAATGACACCCAAGAAGTTAAGGAACTTTTGTGACCTAGAATGGCCCATATTCAATGTAGGATGGCCCCCAGAAGGGACATTAGATTCTCAAATAGTGCAGCAGGTTTGGCTAATAGTCACTGGGAACCCAGGCCACTCTGATCAATTTCCATACATCAACTCCTGGCTTGAAATTTCCCGAAATCCCCCACCTTGGGTATGATTCATCGTTGGCAAACAGAGCCAGGCAAAGGTTTTAGCCACTTTATCTGGAGGCTCACCCAGGGAGCCAAAGAAGCGACCCACCACTCCTCTAAATTTAAAGGAGATGCAAAGGAAGATATTGTCTTTCCACCTCCTTATGACTTGCCAACCTCCCTCCCTGCTCCCCCTGAGCTTGAAACTCCTCCCCCATCTGTCTCTCTGCCCAGGCTGCAGCCCAGCCTGAGCCCCTGCCTCTGAATTCGGTGCCGCCCATCTCCCCACCCCTCTCGGACCCAGAGAATCCTCCCCCACAGGGGCCAGCAGCCAGAGTGCGCCCCAGACCCAGACCTAACACTCTCCAAATGCCTGCAAGGGAGAAAAGAGAGCCTGAAAGATAGAATGAGGACAGAACAGTCCAGCCCAGCCATTCCATGATGTATTATCAACCTTTCTCTACAACTGACCTCTTCAATTGGAAACACAGCACTCTATCATACTCTGAAAAGCCACAAGCAATGGTCAACTTGATGGAGTCCCTCTTCCAGACCCACTGACCGACTTGGGAAGATTGTCAACAGTTACTCCACACTGTGTTTAAGAGAGAAGAAAGAAGAAGAATGAGAGAAACACAACAGTACCTAAAAGATCACTTACCTCTGGGGATTAATGACCCTGCTGTCTGGGTTCGAGCTGCTGCACCTGAAGAACGCCCAACATGGGATTTCACCACAGAAGAAGGACAGGCCCACATCCGATGATACCAGGAAGCCCTCCTTCAGGAAGTCCAAGCTGGAGCCAAAAAGCCCATGAACATGACTAAAATATCGTCAGTCACACAGCACAGCACCCTGGGCAGTCTTCCGGAGACTACTATGAAAGATTATGTGAAGCATACCGCGTATACACCCCATTTGACCCCGAGGCACTAGAAAGTCAACAGATGGTAAATACCTCTTTTGTGGCACAGGCTGCCCCAGATATCAGAAGAAAACCAGAAGTTGGAGGGCTTTGACGGGATGAATATCGCTCAGCTGATAGAGGTCACCAATAAAGTTTTCATGAACAGAGAAGTCATAGCCAAAAGAGAAGCAGAGAGAAGACTAAAAAAGAAGGCCACCCTTCTCGCAGCAGCACTAAAACAAACAGATGCCGCTAAGATGGGAAGGTCCCAACCACCAAAAGGGGGAAACCCAGAGCCTCCTTAGCAAGGGACCAATGTGCATGCTGCAAAGAGAAGGACTGGAAGAATGAATGCCTGAATCAGAAGGGGCCCTCAAAACCCAGCCGATATCAGGAGGAACCTTGAGGCGAGAACCTCGTTGGTCTGGCCAGGGTACAATCAGACTGAGGGAGACTGGGCTTTTTCTCTCTTGGCCCCCATGAGCCCACGGTTGAAATGAAGGTAGGGGGCCGAACAATAATTTTCATGGTTGACACTGGGGCTGAATACTCCATTGTTACTTCCCTGGTGGTGCCCTTAAGCCAAAAGACGGCAACCATACTTGGGGCTACTGGGACACAGGCGATGCAGCAGCCCTTATGTCAGGCTCAACAATGTGAACTTGGGGGTCACAAGGTCCGGCATGAGTTTCTCTACTTACCTGACTGCCCGATTCCTCTCCTGGGCCAGGATCTGCTCTCCAAACTTGGGGCCCAGGTAACTTTTGAACCCACTGGACACACTTCCAATTAAACCCAAGGCAGAAGGAAACCCTGGTCTTGGCGATTACCCTGCCAAGAAGAAGAATGGAGACTATTCTGCACCCAAGGTTTACCCTGGGATTCAGAATTCAGGTTTACATTCCCCTCTGTATGGGCTGAAGATAACCCACCTGGACTAGCTTGGAGTCGGGCCCCCATATCATTGTTGACCTGATCCCTGGAGCCCAAACTCAGAGACAAAGGCAGTACCCCCTTCCACTCGAGGCTAGAATGGGTATACAAGAGCACCTGACCAAGCTCAGAGAAGCAGGTATTCTAATTGAGTGCCAATGGGCTTGGAATACCCCGCTCTTGCCAGTCAAGAAACCAGGAGGAGGAACTGACCAGTACAGGATTTGAGGGCCATTAACAAAGTGACTGTTTCCTTACACCCAGTGGTTCCAAACCTGTATGCTTTCCTCAGCCAAATACCAGGGTCAGCCAGATGGTTTACATGCCTCGACCTAAAGGATGCTTTGTTCTGCCTCCACCTGGCTCCTCAAAGTCAACCATTGTTTGTCTTTGAATGGGCTGAGCCTGTTACAGGCTCCAGATGCAGCTGACCTGGACATGACTTCCCCAAGGTTTCAGGAACTCACCCACTCTTTTTGGGGAAGCACTAGCTGCAGACCTCACCGACTTTCCAAGGGAAACCACAGGGTGTGTCCTCCTCCAATATGTAGATGACCTTCTCCTTGCCAGCAACACCCAAGAAGACTGTATGAAAAGTACCAAGGCCCTCCTGCAGCTCCTGTCCTACTCGGGGTATCGGACCTCTTGGAAGAAGGCACAGATTTGTCAGCAGCAGGTCCGATACTTAGGCTTCCTCCTCACAAAAGGAAAAAGACAACTAGGACCAGAAAGGAAGAAAGTTATCACCACACTGCCTCAGCCCCAAACAAAACAAGGCTTGCGTGAATTTTTAGGGGCTGCAGGGTTCTGTAGCATTTGGGTTCCCAGATTCTCAGCCATAGCAAGTCCAGACCAGGAGCCCCTCGCATGGACTGCAGAGGCAAGGGCCGCTTTCACAGAAATAAAGTTGGCTCTGGGATGAGCCCCAGCCCTGGGTTTGCCTGACATAGAAAGGCCCTTTAACTTCTTCTTACATTAAAAGGACAAAATAGCCCTTGGAGTGCTCACTCAGAGCATGGGGCCTTGGCAATGGCCAATGGCCTACCCGTCAAAAAAAAACTTGATCCTGTGACTAAAGGACGGCCACTGTGCCTCAGAGCGCTGGCAGCCACAGTCCTGCTCATCAAGGAGGCAGACAAACTCACACTGGGACAAATGCTTAATGTTAAGGTCTCACATACAGTCATGTCCCTCATGAGCACCCAAGGATATCGTTTCCTCTCCAATTCTCAGCTGACACAATACCAAGGCCTTCTCTATGAAAACCCAAGGGTCACTCTCAAAACAGTAAGAACACTAAACCCGGCCACCTTCCTTCCCATGGAGGAGGGAGAACCCGACCACGACTGTTCTGAAGTAGTGGATGAAGTCTACACCAGCCGCCCAGACCTCCAAGACTAGCCTATAACAAGCCCGGAGATCCCCCTGTTCAGCAATGGGAGCAGCTATTTACAAGAGGGCAGTCAAAGAGCAGGATATGCGGTAACCACAACCACCAAAATTCTGGAAGCCAAGGCCTTGCCAGAAAGATGGTCGGCACAATGAGCTGAACTGTACGCCTTAACCCGAGTCCTCATCCTTAGCAAAGGTAAACAAGTTAACATCTACAATGATTCCTGGTATGCCTTTGTTACTGTGCGTGTACACAGGGCCATCTATAAAGAAAGAGGCTTCCTTACTGCTGCAGGGAAAACTATCAAAAACAAGGAAGAAATACTAAAGCTTCTTGAGGCTGTATGGCTGCCAGACAAGGTAGCTATCCTACACTGTAAGGGACATCAGAAAGGAGACGACCCCATAACTCAAGGAAATCACCTGGCTGACAAAACAGCCAGAACGGCCACCTGTGGTGACCCAGGCAAAGCTCCTACCTACTATGACTCTTGCGCCCCAGAGGGAAGACTCCCCTCCCCGTACATAAACGAAGAAAGAAGTTGGGCCTCAACAGAAGGGGGCACACTAAGCAAAAAGGGATGGTGGGTCATGCCAAATGGACACATCTTTGTCCCGTCATCTATGGGAAAACACATAGTGAAGGAATATCACCAACTCACGCACCTAGGGAAAACTGCACTAGAAGCCCTCCTCAAAAAGAACTACTGTATCAGCCAGCTGCCGGCATTATGCTGAGCTGTCAGTGAATAATGTGTAATGTGTGCCAAAAACAATGCTTGGTCTGCCCCACAGCCCCCGCCTGGCACACAAAAGATGGGGGCTGCCCCTTTCAAAGACTTAGATGTGGACTTCACTGACATGCAACCAAATAAAGGGTTCAGATACCTTCTTGTAATAATCTGCACATATTCGGGATGGGTCAAAACATTCCCAACCAGAACAGAACAAAGTCACGAGATGGCCAAAGCCCTTCTACGGGAGATTGTGCCTTGGTTTGGTCTATCTTTAACCATACACAGTGATAACGGACCTGCATTTGTGGCAGACATTATACAAACCCTGACAAAGTCCCTCAACATTACCTGGAAACTACACACTGCTTACCGACCCCAGAGCTCAGGGAAAGTAGAGCAGATGAATAGCACCCTCAAGGAAACCCTGGCTAAATTCCACCAAGAGACTAATCTCCCATGGCCAGATTTACCACCGCTGGCCCTCCTGCGTGTCCGATGCATGCCTGGGGCACTGAGATTCTCCCCTTTTGAGTTATTATATGGGTGACCCCCCTCCATGTTTAGGAAAACTCCCAGGAGACCTACACCAGCTTGGAGACAAGGGAATAAGAGAACAGCTCCAGACCTTGGGGGCAGTCCTAAATAAGTTACAGAGATACACCATAGAGAGGGCCCCAATTTCCTTAGGGACCCCTGTTCACCCCTTTCAGCCAGGAGACTCTGTGTGGGTTAAAGATTGGAAGAGGTAACCTCTTAGACCACAGTGGACAGGGCCTCATACTGTTATTTTAACAATTCCTACAGCCTACAGGCTGTACACGTGATACTCCTACAGGTATCATCCCATGGGTCCATCGCTCCAGAGTTAAGAAGGCCAACTCAGAAGAACCTACAACCTGGCAAAGTGATCCAGATCTAGTCAACCTGCTTAAACTGACCCTCAAAAGGGAAACTGGCCCCTGAGACCTCCAGCCCTGCTCCAGCCACACCCCGGAAGCTGGCTGGCCTGGGCACGGCAGAAGCTTGCGGAATCAATGCATGAACCTAGCCCAGGAGTTTGGATGCAGCTCTGCCAGCCCTTGCCCCTTACTGGTGTAATAGCCCTAATCTTACTTCTTACTGTTTGGGCTGATAGAGACTACACCAACAAGCTAGACGTGGGACAAAAGATGCATACTGGGTCTTACATACCTCCTCTGGATGAGAGGATTATTAAGTATTTCCTGTATATTATGATAACTTCTCTCACCCTTACAACTGCCGCTTACCTACTTTGCCCCCAGGATTGTTATATGACAATAATGGGGTCAAGGGTGTTCAGTGCCTTCACCTCCCTCCACAAAGATTGCTTCAAGGGAAAAACACCCACTCTCTGTCAGTCACCCGGTGCCCCAAGGACTAAGTATTGGACCATAGCGATAACCCAAAATGTCAGGAACCCATATCACAACAAGGGCCTCCAGAGAGGGAAGCAAGCTTGCTACACTTACCTTCCTCAATGGGGGATCTCAGACGGGGGAGGAGTGAAAGACAGGGCCCTTCAAGAAGTTATAAAAGACACCCAGGATAGGGTAATACAAGCCATAAAAGTGACCACTCCCCCGGCAGCCTACCAAGGTTTGAACCTTTCAGCCGTCAACCAGATGCTTACCAATTCCCCATTCCAGCATTGGGCCAACACTACTCTATAAGTCCTCCATAAAATAGATAATCACACCCAAACCTGCTGGATGTGCTTGCCCCTCAGCCAGAGGTCTTACTTAGGCATTCCCATCCCTTTGACCTGGGAAGCTCCTGAAAATCTCAAAACCAACACCTCTGTCTTAATTGGACCCCTGGCCACTGGTATCTTTCTCACAAATGCCGACAATCTAGTCTGTACAGTCCCTGAAGGTATGAACAGTACCTCTCTATGCAGAAGAAATATAACCTTAAAGAGGAATGCAACCCTGTGTTCAATCCCTGGGGTGTTCTATCTGTGTTCTAATTCAGCCTACCAATGCTTAGAGGCCAACTGGACTCAGATATGTTATTCCAACTTCCTAACTCCAGAGATACCCGTATACACTGTAGATCAGCTCCTAACAGCCTTTAGCCCCAAGTCCCAGGCTAAACAGACAGTCCTGCTACCCGTTCTGATAGTAGCAGGAATTGCAACAGGAATAGAAACCGCAATAGGAGGCATAGGTTCATCTGTAGGACTATACCACAGACTATCTCAAGAGATAAATGAAGACATGGAATGGGTGGCAGATTCTCTGGTAACCTTACAAAGCCAAATAAACTCTCTTTGGAGGGCGGCAGTGACCCTCCAAAATAGGCAAGTCCCTCTATCTCCTCACTTCAGAAAAAGGAGGGACTTGCATCTTTCTGAGGGAGGAATGTTGCTATTTCGTAAACCAGTCAGGAATAGTTACAACTACGGTTAAGGAACCCAAGGAAAGAATTCAACGTAGACAACAGGAAAGTATCAATCAATGGAAAGGATGGGATCTCACAGATTGGGCATCCTGGCTTCCTGCCCTGGCAGGGCCCCTCCTCTCCATAATTTTACTTGTATCCATCAGCCCCTGTATACTAAATGCCCTGGTATGTTTTATTGAAAACACTTTGGTGTTGCTCACCAAACTACTGCATGTATGTTAGCCTTCCGAGAGTACCAACCTGTAAAACTGAAAGGTGATGCCTTCTAAAAGTTTTTTTAAAAGGCATCAAAGGGGGAATGTTGGAGAAGTGAATAAAGTATGCCAAAGATGGCCGACAAGGCTAAAACAGACTCTAGTCTCTAGTGTAGAGACCCCTCCTCCGGGTTCTTCTTCCTTTGTTTGCTGTGTGCACAAAAACCCCCACAGATATGGAAGCTGACGACTATAAATTACCCTCCCCACTTGCACTCGGCACTCAGACCTTTGGAGAAACAGTCTCCTCTGAGCCCACTGGTGTTAAATAAATCTCTGATCCACCAAGATCTCCGAGTGCCGCTAGGTTTTTCTGGCAGCATTCCAGCCTGGTTCTGTAACATGAGGAGCAGGTTTGCAAATGAACACACATCCTAAAGGCTGACTGTAATCCTCTCCAAAGACCAGTCTTCTCATTCTCCCCTTGTGTGACCCAGATCGTCAGTGTCCCTCAGAGAGGAGTTGCACACAGTCTGGTGCCTGCTTTTAAGGCTGCCACCCAGGAGACACCCTTTGGTCACCTGGCTCTAGGGACCAGCAGGGCTTGTATTCGTGGGTCCCAGGAGACTGGGACAAAGGGAGCGATGGTGCACAACTGGCGACCACACCCAAACGCAGAGACACTAGACCGAAACACACCCCCAGGCTTTTTGTTAAAGAAGCCTATTTGCCTGTCTTGGAGCTTCAGCCTGAGGGGCAGGCTTCTGGTTTAACACACACCTAGGGGCCTGCTGAAGTGCTCTCCAGTGACAGAGGCCAGTGGGCACTATTATTGCAGCTCCCCTGCCTTGCTGTGGTTCACTGGGACTCCTGGATGGGAGCTTGTGCACTCGTCTGATTTTTACAGCTGCCACCCAGGGGACACCTCACAATTACCTGGTTCTAGTAGTCGGCATGGCTTGTGCTCATGGCTGAAGGGCTGTTACAAATGGTGAAGTAGTTCTTACCCAGCCACCCACCCCAGGGCATAGCACAGAGACAGCAGAGTGAATAGTGCCCAGTCTTTCTGTGAAAGAAGCCTATTAGCTTATCTTCATAGCTGGGGCCTAACAAGTAGGATTCTCTCTTTTTTTTTTTTTTTTTTAAATTCATTTTTGAGAGACAGAGAAACAGAATATGAGCAGGGGAGGGGCAGAGAGAGAGGGAGACACAGAATCCCAAGCAGGCTCCAGGCTCCGAGCTGTCAGCACAGCGCCCGATGCTGGGCCCCGTGCAGGGCTCGAACTCATGAGCGGTGAGATCATGACCTGAGCCACTTAACTGGCTGAGCCACACAGGCGCCCCATAAGGGGTAGGATTCTAATCAAAAATACACCTAGAGGCTGACTAAAATTCTCTCCACAAACCAGGGAGGCTGGCAGGTGCCATCTTCATTCCCTCCCTTGCCCCACTCCATGTTCCTGGTGTCCAAGAAAGGAGTTTGTGTAGATGTATGGTGCACCGGCTTTTGTGACTACTGCCAGAGGACACATCCCTTGATAGCCTGGCTCTGGAGGCCTGGAGGCCTCTGTTCACCAGTTCAGTGAGAGTGTACCAAACTAAGAAACAGTTCTTAACTGGCCGTCACCCTAGGACTCAGCGTAGAGAAAGCAAACCGAAATGCCCATCTCTCAGTCTTCCCCTAAAAAGGGGATTTTTACATGCTTTAAAAGCTTCTGCCTGAGAATCTGGATTCCAATTAGCCTGAATCTAGGTAATGACTGAGATTCACCCCCACCACCCTTTAGGACCCTAAATGGTCTTGGTGCACCTTCAACTCCTGGGAACCACTAAGAATAAAAGTAGGCTGCTTGAACAATTACAAAGATTTGAGAGACAAGTCCATATTCATTGCAGAATTATTGACAAATTGTGAAGACACGGAAGCAACCTAATTTCCATCAGTGGATGAATGGATAAAGAAAATGTGATATATATAGACAGCACACTATTATTCAGCCATAGAAAAGAAGGAAATCTTGTCATCGGTGACAACATAAATGAAACTTGAAGACATTATGCTAAGTGAAATAAGTCAGAGAAAAGATAAATACTCTATGACTTCTGTGACATGTGGAATCCAAAAAATGACAACAAAAAAACAAAGTTATGGAAAAAGAGATCAGATTTGTGGTTACCAGAGGTGGGGAATGGGGAACGGGGTAATTGGGTGAAAGTGGTCAAAAGGTACACATTTCTAGTTATAAGATATGTAAGTACTGGGGATATAATGTACAACACTTAACACTGTGTGATCTCACATATTTGAAAGTTAAGAGATCCTAAGAATTATCATCAAGGAGAAAACTTTTTTTTAATTTATATGAGATGATGGATGTTAACTAAATGTATTATGGTAATCCTTTTGCAATATATATGTAAGTCAACTCATTATGCTGTATACTTCAAACTTACACAGTGATGCATGTCAATTATATCCAAATAAAACTGGAAAAAAATATGTAGGCAATTGATTCTCAACTTGGCTCTGCATCAGAATTGCTTATGGAAAAAAAAAAGCAATGTTATATGTACATATAATTTTTAAGGCCCCATGGTTATTCTGATTAGCAGCCAAGGTTGTAACAAGAACAAATTACTACTTAAAAATTTTCAAAGGGAGAGCAGTCCACTTATAAAAATGTCTTATTATTAGCAATCACATGCTTTAAAAAAATGCTTACCTAAGGGTGTCAGTGCAAAAAAGGAAACTGACACCAATTCAAGAAGCAGTTTGAAAGCAGAAAACTGAAAGGTAAATATTATAAGAAAGAAAGAAACTGCTTCTTTCTAACAGATGTTGCCTGCTTTTTTATCTCAAAGAAGGTAGCAGATGAAAATAGGAAAAACAAGTTAATAATAGGAAAGAGAAAAGTATGCTCTGAATTTTTAGGTTGTTTTATTTTATTTTAATTTTTAGGCTGTTTTAAAATAGCTTTTCTACTAAGCAACTAGCATCCTAAGCATCACCTTAATTGATGCTATATATGCTATAAATCAATCAGAGACCCCTTAACCTCTCTCTCGTTCCACATGCAGAGGGATGCAGCTGCAATTCACGTTTATCACCCAAAAGTCAACTGCAAATTCAGCTGTCAGGTGACACCATTGCCAATGACTAGCTTGGAAAAAGATATCATTGCTGATGGTATTATGCTCAGTGAAACAAGTCAGAGAGAGAAAGACAAATACCATATCATTTCACTCATATGTGGAATCTAAAAAACAAATGAATACACAAAGAAACAAAAAGCAGCACCAGACCTTAAGTACAGAAAACAAACTGATGGTTACCAGAAAGGAGAAGGACAAAGGGATGGGCAAAATGGGTGAAGGGGAGAGGGAGATACAGACTTCCAGTGATGGAATGAAGAAGTCATAGGAATAAAAGGCACAGCATAGGGAATATAATCATTGGTTTTGTAATAGCATTCTATGCTAACAGTAGTAGCTACATGTGTGGTGAGCACAGCATGACCTGTAGAGTTGCTGAATCACCATGTTGTACACCTGAAACTAATGTAACATTGTACCAACCATACTCAAATAAAAATGATTTTTAAAAAATTTTTCTGAACACATACAGATAATTCAGGAGGAAGGAAATGTTTATTTTTCATTAATCTTTTGAATGCAATCTTTTGAACTAAACCAGGTTTAATTTAGTAGCAAACTTGATTAGTAACACTTCCAGGAGTTCATAATTTCAAGGCTAGAGTTCCGATTAAGGAAATACGGTTATCAATTTAATATAAATGAAGTTTTTTAAAAAGGCTAAAAGCAGTCTCATCTTTTAAAAGAAAGTATAAATGACACAGACTTTAGACTTTAGTAACATAAGTACACTTCAGTACTATAATAAACAAAGAGAAGGATCTTAACTGAATATCAGAAAGAAGCACCACTATTTTTCCTCTGCAACATGTATGTTTTGGTCATTAGCATACTAGTATGAATAAGGCAATGTGTCAAGCACCAGCATACAGAAAGTGCAGCGAGATGTGAAGGAAGGTCATGGCGGCGGTGGCAGGCACGGCACAGGAATCTCTTTCCAGCTGGTACCTCAGTCATCTTCTCCCCCACACAGCAGCAAGAGGGCTTTCTTATAGTCCCCAGACGTATCACCCTGAAACCCAAATGTACTCCGTTAAGCTCTGTGAGTCACAGAAGTCTCAGAAAATAAAAAACTAAATGTCTGGCAAAAAGTTTTATTCATGTGACTTTTCTCTCAAGTGGATAATCTCTGTGTATGTGACTTTCACATCAGGAATGTTATACCAGGAGTTTCCTACCAATGTAACATATGTTTAATTTCTAATTGCACCCCTTAAAGGCACAGCTCTAAGACAATGAAGTACGCTCTTCTCCAGTTAGTAATACAGAGAACAAGGAAGATTTTACAATGATACTAAAATCAAGGTTTCTAAACCTCTAAGTTTCTATCATATACTATGTGTCTGGCTAAGGGAGGCAATCCTGGGACTGTGTGGCTGTTATGTCTTTGCTTCAAAGACAGAGGAGCAGGATAAGCTTTACCTCTGCTTATCTCATATACAGATATGTAGGATAATCTTTCAAGCTCAGAGTGCATGCAAGAACTCTCCAGTGTCCTTCAACCCATCCACACCATACACACACACACACACACACACACAAAGTTCAAAGCTTGCTCAGTTGAGATCCTGCTTTGCATATGGCCCACTTTCCCCTTTATTAAAAGAAAGAAAGAAGAGAGAGTGAAAAGAGAGAAAGGAAAGAAAGTCAAAAGGCCTTAAGCCAACTTTAAATTTAGGTCACAGTCTCCCTTGCTTTTAAAGAGACAAAAATGATAGTAATACCCAAGCTCTTTACTTATTTCTGATATAACCTGGTTGGTTCTTTCCTGAACTATGAACCAATACCACAGACAAGCTGATAACAGACAATAAAGAAAGGAAAGTCTGATACGGGAGGAAGGAGGAACTAATAAAGACAGCTGGAACTGATAAAAGAGAGAAAGAACAAACACCTCATCATCAGGGGCAGGGGTTGGGTTTGTTGAGTCATCTGTCACCACTACTAAATAATGCTGCTAGGCTCACCACAAGCCTCAAGCCTTACCAAGAGCCAATCTTTCACTTAGGAGCCATCATCGGGACTTTAGAAAACATTATGCCAAGTTTCATAAGTCATAGCTCTAATCGCACGACTAAAACTGTACACTTTAAGCAAGAACTGGGTTCTCTCATCCATGTCTTACCTGCTATCTATTGGTCTGCTCTGGATTTCTGAACATAATTTAAAGAAAGATTCTACTACCTTAATCATGGAATAAAGAGAGGTGGCAAAATTCTTCCGGAACTCCTTCCTAATGTTAAACAAATCAATCTCGCTCCTGGACACCACGACTCTGATGAGGGTATGATCATCTGTCCCAGCTCCCTTTAATAAGGAAAAAGAGAGAGGCACATTGTTTAAAAATGTCAAATATGGCATCAAACTCTCCTGAGTTAGGATGAATCATAAAGTAAAACAATTTGGTAGCATGTTTTAAGGGGAATAAAAAAACCCAAAGTCTATCATTTAAATCATAATAATATGCAAAGATAACTAGAAAGATAAATTAATTAGATGGAAGATTCCAGGTATGCACTTACTTTCATAGCATAGTAGAGGGTTTCTGCAAGGTAGGCAGGTATGCTTCGAATAGATTTCACTAAGAAAATAAATAATACAACGGTCAGATGCTATTCTGATAGGAAAAGAATTAAGTAATTAAAAACCAAAAGTTGCTTCATGCTTATTGCTCTACTTATTTACAAATATAAAAGTAACACAGGTTAAAAAACTGCTCATTTGCAAGCTGATCTGATCTCCTTATTCGCCAAGTATTTTCTTAGCAACTGGGTTGAGATTTACTTAAAGTTCTGAGTTCTACATAGAAAGGTGTGTAGGACAGGGCACGTGAGTTTTTCAACTCCCCTTTGTTCTATGAGTACCTGTCTGCTATCACAGTTTGGGTGGCCTGGGCTATTACCCACAACTTTCTTCATCTTCAATAAATTATACAGGCATCCTAGAAGTTTTAAATCCAACACATTCAAGCAAATAACACAAGGTAACCACTCTATCTAATCTTCAACAAATCTTAGACTATCTTTCTATAGTCTTAACCTAGGTATTCTCTCCATATTCTTTAATATCCATGATTTACATAGAGCAGCATGAGACTTACCCAACTCAGTAGAAACACCCAGATAAACGGATAAGAGAAAAAGAGTATCTTCCCTGAACATATATGTATCTACTCTGTTTCAGGGCTGCTCAGACCTCAGTTGGCTCCACTTCAGAAACTATCCATATGAAAATTTCTTAATATACAGAAATAACAATCCATGAATTGGGGGTTGTGGAGTTATTCTCTCTTTTCCAACACTTAAAGAAAACAGCCACCAGTAACTAAAAATGTCATTATGTCAAATCTATTGTAATTATGAAGGGGCTGTCTAAAAGTTTTCTTTTAAAATTCATTAACTGCGGAAGTCAAATCAAAGGCTACTATTAGTGGTGGTTCATGAACGTCATTAGCTTATTCTCCAGACAACAGCACAGAACTTGAGATCAATGCCAAGTACTCAGAACAAACAGCAGACAGGTTCACTCCAAACCCATATGAAAACTAGGGCCACTGGGAGCTCACAAACTAGATTCTCCCTGGATTTAGAGAGTATATACAAACTCAGTTCTTCAATGTTTCTAGATCATTCTGAATATTTAGCTGAAACCAATTTCTAAATTAATTTGAAAATAACCATTATTATATCTTCCATCATACAAAAGATACTTTTTCTAACTCAGGTTCCAATATCTCAGTCAGCCTCAAAGTTGTGAGGACAGTATTCAAAAGAATACTAAAATTCACAAGAATCTGAAATATTTAAAAGCCTCTGAGATAATGCTCACACTTCAGATTCATAATAAAATAGTCATATTTTTAATGCAGCTTCAAAATGACTTTCAAACAATTGTTTCAGTATTTCCATGGGATTAGATGAACTAACCAGATTAATTCATTTCCAACATCAAAACAGACTTTGAATTGGAAATTGAGGAGTTTGCTTCACCCAAATATCATAAGACCTTCTTTTCATAAAGAAAGAAGTGGTTCTTTTCAGATACACCTTCAATTGAATAAATGCTTTAGCTCTTAACACCATAAATTTTATATACATTGTAAAACTACCTACCAACAGCAAGGAGTAGTTGCTCCAAATTACCAGAAGTCTCTCGGTCAATCGTTTCCTCAATTTGGAATCCTGATATAGTCATGTATTTATCAAACACTATAAGAAAGGAAAATAATTTCTTAATCATGTAAAGATCGTTCTGCAAGGAAAGAAGGTATTTACTGTAAGCATATATTGTCCTACTGAACACAAATCTCCCCTTTTTCCTTGCTGACAGAACCTGGACTTTGTTGTAGAGCTTCAATATGGCAAGCCCTCAACAACGGATTATAAATGTTCTTTGTTCACTGATTTCCTGGCCTCTACTTACTAGTTACAACCAATGAGACCCAAAGGTAAATCTGCTGGAGAGGATTCTGAGAAATTTTTCTTTCCTTATTAAAAAGTGATAAACAGGGGCCCCTGGGTGGCTCAGTTGGTTAAACATCCAACTTGGGCTCAGGTCATGATCTCATGGTTCATGAGTTCGAGCCCCACGTCAGGCTCTGTGCTGACAGCTCAGAGCCCACTTCAGATCCTCAGTCCTCTCTCTCTCTGCCCCTCCCCTGCTTGTGCTCTGCTCATGCTTTCTGTCTCTAAAAAATAAACATTGAAAAAAAAATTTGTTTTAAGTGATAAACAGGTATGATTGGTTTGTCCCTTTCTTCTTGCTATTAAAGTGGTTGATAAATTTGGAGCTTCAGTAGCCATCCTGTGACAATGAGGTACAGAGCATGAGAAAGAAAACCCCAAAATACCAAGGACAGTGGTGCAGAAAAACAAAAAGAACCCAGATCTTGCCAAATCAGCCAAGGAATGCTACCTACAGAAAAGCCAATTTTTAAAGCCCCGATTAGTAAGGCCACTGAACTCATTCCCACTTGATACCACAAGAACTGATGAATGTCTGGAGATGAGGTCATGCATCCCACTACTTAGGAGGAAATACCGAAGTGAACCACACACAGCTCAGTGATTTGTGACAATGAGAGTGAAAATCTAGAGGCCTAGCTCCCTCCTCACCCTCTGATTGCAAAGGGGGAACTAAGGATCTCTAGTTCTGTAAACACAAGAGCAGCAAAGAGAATTGTGAGATTTCTCATGGCTACCAAAAGGAAGAAATACAAAAACTGATTCACTCAGTAAGTGTCTGTTAAACAGTACATATTTTGGCACACTGGCTCCTGTACTTTCAAAATTAACCAAAGTACCAGCAGAATACACATTTTTTTTTTCACTCACCCCTTCTCAAATGAGACACACTTCGTGTTCCAAAGATGGTGATAAACTTTTCTTCATCTGTCCCCCATTTCAGTTCTCCAGCTTGAAACAAAGCCTGTGAAAATTTCAACCTCAATTAGTATATTGTCCCTCCCTCTCATTTCCAGGTACTGAATCATACCTGTGTTTTATTCCCTGTACGTTAATGTGCCTGATTCACCATCTTACACTTTCCATTTCTGTTTCCTAAACTCAACGAGGTGAGTATGGAGCTACTTTGGAGCTTGCCACTGAACTGTGCCACAGATTAGTGAGTCAAAGGAATAAAGCACAACAATGGGGCAAGGTTAAACGGTCTCAAAATGTCTACCATGCTGTGTCTTGCAGGGGCAATGGTGTGGTTGGCAGAAATTTCTGATCACTTCACTCTTGACACATCCACTTACAGACTGGGAAAGAATTTAACTAGAAGCTAAATGGTCTACATTTTCTGTTTTGCTTACTCAGCAGCTATTCAGGAACACATGATAAAAAAATAAACTCCATATTTTCCCTTTTCAACTACAGTTTAACCAAAACTAGCTACAAAGAGCTTTCACATTTCTAAAAGATCACAATGGGGGTGGGGGATGAGCCTGGGTTGCTCATTCAGTTAAGTGTCCGACTCTTGAATTCAGCTCAGGTCATGATCTCAGCATTCGTGGGTTCAAGCCCCAGGTCGGGCTCTGCACTGAAAGCATGGGGCCTGCCTGGAATTCTCTGCCTCTCTCTCTCTCAAAAATAAACAAATGCACATTTAAAAAATAAAAATAAAAGATCACAATGACTTTTTAAAAGGTTGGGGGTAGATCACAACACTTGGCATACAGCAGGCAATTAACATATACTTGTTGAATAGTTTGTCCAGATTTACTTCTTAAATGGAGACTATATGGTTTTTAGTATTCATATAATTGCTAAAAAAATAAAATAAAATTATATATAAACATCATCATTAAACCTGATCCCACTTACTGAGATGTGGATAATTTATTAAAACCCAATGCATCAATCTTTAAAATGTCTACACTACCCTTTTATTCATTTCCAGGTAAGTATACCTATTAAGCCAAGACAAATGCAATTTGCTGAGCCTTCAGCTGCCTTTATGCTCACAAGTGGCATACCACATAAGGACAGAAGGTGATGAGATCACAGCACGTGTTTAGATGTAGAAATTTTGATCATAGTGTGTTTAAAAATGTAGATTATGGTGAGATAGATCTAGTTTTTGTTATATTTCCAGGAAATTTTAAAAAATGAGTCACATCTTTACACTCAATTTTGAAAATGACTTATTTTAATGATAAAAATAAATAATACCAATCCTGGTCATGCGAGCATGTTCTTCAGAACTGAAGAGTTACAACGAAAGTTGTGCAAGTATCTAAATTTTAGAACTACATCATGGTGTTATAGACCTGTCTTAAAATAACTTTTAAACCTAATTACAAAAATAACACATGTTCACTGAGAAATTTTATATAACAAAAGAAAAAAAACAAATAAAAAAAATTACCATGAATGCCAATATCCTAAAGATATCAGTTACTACCTCTACAACGTTTTCTACACATAGATAAGGTATACATACACATTGACACCTAAAAGAGGGGGTGCATTCTACACAATCCTGCAAGCATTACTGAAGTACTCCTTTCTGAACAACTATTCCATATTTCTAGAAATTTTCTCTAGCAGGTATGGCAGGGTTAGGCCTGTAATATGGAAATAATTTGCAAAATGGCTATTTAAAATCTCTTGGAGTGCCTGGGTGGCTCAGTTGATAAAGTGTCCGACTTCAGCTCAGGTCATGATCTCACAGTTTGTGAGTTTGAGCCTCACATCAGGCCCTGTGCTGACAACCCAGAGCCTGGAGCCTGTTTCGGATTCTGTGTGCCCTTCTCTCTCTGCTCCTCCCCTTCTCACACTCTGTCTCTCTCTCTCTCAAAAATAAGTAACATTAAAAAAAAAATAACTAGAATCTCTTAATTTTCTTAAAAGAATTATGTTTTAGATCAATACATATTCTAAAACTACTGAGTAAATCATATGCAGTAATGATAATCTTCACATGGAATAATGATTTTAAAAAAAGTTTTTTTAATGTTTATTTATTTTTGAGAGAAAAAGAGAGAGAGAGAGAGCACAAGCAGAGAAGGGGCAGAGAGAGAGAGAGAGGGAGACACAGAATCCGAAGCAGGGTCCAGGCTCCAAGCTGTCAGTATTAGAGCCCAACGCAGGGCTTGAACTCAGGAGCCATGAGATCATGACCTGAGCTGAAGTCAGACGCTCTACTGACTGAGCCACCCAGGCGCCCTGGAACAATGATTTTTTAAAGTTTTGGTTTTGTCTTGTTTGAATGTAAGAGTCCTTTCTTCTAAATGAGGATGGCAAATAACCACGGAGCTGCTCTGGATGAAGGACACTCACACCTTTTCATCCTCCCCTCTTCCCTCAGAGTGGGCTTTACAGTTTAGCTAAGTTTGATAACCCCTGGTTCAGTGCAAAGGTTTTAGAGTCAAAAAAGATTTGGTCCTTGTCCTTATCTGTGAGATCTTAGATGAGTTACTTAATCTCTTCTTGAGTCTCAGTGTTTTCACCTACAGAGTAGGAATAATATTTCTACAGAGGCGTTAATGCAGATTATGTAATTTATATAATGACTACATCAAATAGTATCAGGTCATCAAAAGCAGATACTTGGTAAACATTGATTCCTTCTCCTTCCCCTCTCTTCCCCCTCCTTCCCCTAAGAGCATAGCTTTTTCTCTATGAGCATGAAACAAGAATTTAGAGTCGGGGCGGGGGGGCGGGGGAAGAGGTAAAATCAGTTTAAAGCATTAAAAATGTAAGAGAGTAAAGTGGATTATCTACAAAAATGTTAATTTCCCAGGTGAATGACTCACTGTGACTTATCAAATTCCTGAAACAGAATGAATCCTCTTAGCGCCAGGTATCGGTAGAGAAAAAATTCAAAAGCTTATAAAAGGGCCAAGTGCCCTTTGTTTGTCTCAGCTTACTCTCAATTAAGAAATCTTAAATTCCCATTAGTGAGAACAGTCCAGCTGCCCTTGCTACAAGAATTAGGTGTGTTCTGTTTCCTAAGGATGAAAGGATAATTATTTTTAACAGGCTGAATTAGTTAATAATAATACATTTCAAAGAATCAAAAACTGGGGTGCTTGGGTAGGTCAGGTGGTTAAGCATTGGATCCTTAATTTTCGCTCAGGTCATGATTTCCTGGTTCACGAGATTGAGCCCCCTATCAGGCTCTGTGCTGACAGCATGGGGCCTGCTTGGGATTGTCTCTCGCTTCTTCTCTCTCTGCCCCTCCCTGCTCATACTCCCTCTCTGTCTCAAAATAAATAAATTAAGAAAAAAAAAATAGAATCAAAGACTGATGGCCCGTATAGCATGTTCTATGTTGTTCCTAATCACCAAAAGTGTAAAGAAAGCCTGGATTCTATTTCAGGGATATTTTAAAGTAACTTCATAAGACAGTTTTCGGAAGTATAAAGTTTCCCCCCCTTCAGGGTTCTGAATGGTCATATCTTCTGCACAGCAGTTAAGTGACACCTATATAGACCTGGTACTCAAAATGTGGTCCCAGAACCAAGGAGGTATCACCTGAGAGCTTGTTAGGAATACAGAATCCCAGGCTCCACCCAGACCTACTGAATCAGAATCTGCTGTTTTAAGGACATCCCCAGGTGATTCACTTGCACTTAAAAGTCCAAGAAGCAATGCTATACACTGAGTACTCTGAGGAGAGAAATCAATGAAATTGAGGTAAAAATGCACTGTTTCCACTCCCTAGCCTCACACTGCAGCAATGCTCTCATTACATCACCAGCTATGCTGAGAAATCAGCCTACTGCTAATGTAAGACTCACTGCATTCATCTGAGACTACTAGAGTTGGCTTCTTCCACAGTGACCACTAAAAAGCATCTAGCACTCCTACTCTTGAGAGTAGGAGTATGAGAATCACATTGTTTCCTGCAAAACCCACAAATAATTAATGCTTGGAAAGCAATAAGGTCATTTCTAACAGTCAGGAGTACAGGTTTGAAGGGATGACTAGAGCTTTCTCCTCAAGGAGCCAAATTTCTTCCTTCAAGAATGCAGAGTTAAGCTAGACCTGTGCTTCAAATCTACATTTAATAAACCTTTTACATGGTACAGGAATCAAGGGAGAGGAACTAACAGGTAAAAACACAGACTGTTGTCTAGTTGAAAGAGAAAGAGCTTGAGGGTTAGACTGGCACAGGTATGAATCCAGCTCCAGTAGTCAGTGGGAACCATGGGATTGATTCTCAAATCCCTGAGCCTCGGTTTCCTTATGGATAAGAGGAAAATCATCCCCTTTACTTCATAATTACGTACTAATCCATTCACCAGTTATATACTGAATGCCTACTAAATGCTAGATCCAGAGGATACAAAACAAACTGACAGCTCAGAGTGCCCTGGGTAAGCAGACAAGTGAATAGGCAGCTTCAATATAAGTTGGGTGGACTGTGACAGGAAGCTGGAGATTCTACAGTCTTTCCTAAGGGCACCTGACATACACTTGGAGGGGTCAGGCAGGGAGACCTGAAAAGTAGCTAACCTGAAGACTGACTCCTGAAGAGGAAATAGTCAGGTGAATGGATGGAGGAAGGGGCAGGTGGAGAAAGAAAGCAAGAGAGGCTGGAGGCATAAGAAAGCAAGGGATAACAAAGAGGCTTATAAACCATATTTAGGGCTTGAACTTTACTCTGAAGATAATGGATCCACTGAAGTTTTAATATTTTATATAGGGCTGTGACACAATAGGTTTGCATTTTACGGACAGACAGTAAGGGAAGCATCAAATACTGCATAGACAGTCCTCAGTAAATGACCACTTGCTTTCCTTCTGTCTCCAGCTAGACAAAAAGATGCTAACATTCCAAAGCCATTACAAAATCAACCCACCCAAAAGAATACTAACGCCTTCTCTTTCCCATTACCAAAGTCAGATTACACATCCAATGGTTGTTTCATAGAGAAGTCAACTGGAGGAGTGAATATGACCCTTCCTTTTTCAATGGTGTAGGACCAACAATCAGAATTGTATATTGAAACATGTGACCAGAGAGACAGGACTATGGTATATGATTCTAGGAATGCAAATAATTCTTTCATTACCAATTTCCAGTTTTCTAGTCTCATGTTTCAAAAATTTCCTAACACTATTTCCTACATTTAATTACTTATGTTTTTTTTAAGTTTTTTATTTTAATTCCAGTATAGTTATCATGCAGTGTTATATCAGTTTCAGGTGTACAATATAGTGATTCAATAATCCTATATATTACTCAGTGCTCATCATGATAAGTATACTCTTTAATCCCCTTCACCTATTTCACCCATCCTCCCACCCTCCCATTCACCTCCCCTCAGGTTACCATCAGTTTGTTTGATTACTTATTAACCACAGTAAGACTATACTGGGATTTAAAAGCCATTTGAGTATAGAATTTCATTTGGGAGTCACTAAAAAGCAGCTGACAAGACAACAATCCTATTCAGAATTCTATCAAAAGAAAGGTGGGTGAATTCCCAAGTACTACAATAACTTGTAATCTATATATTCAGAAACCATTTATCACTAAAACACCTTATTTTCTCTTTTTTATCCTCTCCTGTCAAGACACCCACCTCCTGCCTCACTGGCAATGGAATCAATAATACCTATGCTTTTTGGTAAAATTATCTATTTTATGGATTTCCATAATCACACAAAAAATACCATATCTAGGTGAAATTCACTATATGTAATTCATTTTATTTCATTTCAGTTTGGGGACAAAATATTTTACTGGCCACATCAAAATCAGAGAAACATACTTACATGGGTCTTATGATTTATATAGGGCCCATAAATAAGATTATTTTAGATGCAATCACAATATATATTATGATTTTCCATTAGCGTGGATTCTTTTTTCATTTATATGTCATTATAAAGTCAGCACATATCACATCTCACCTGAGCATCTTGTTCAACTTGTGCTTCATCAATTCTAGCATCAGGGTCTCTATTAGCCTTTAAGAGATAATATCACATTATTGAATTACATGAGCATTTTTATTCAAAAGGCAAATTGATTCCACCTGATGGTTGTGCACACAAAGCTCTTTCTCTTAGGAATAATATGATTTTAAGATACCAATTTACAATATTTCACTCATCACACAGCAGTGTCTAAAACCAATTTGACCCTCTTGATTTTAAATCCTATGAATGAAAGAGAATAGTGATAACTTAAAAAAGCAAACAAACAAACCTGTAAGTTAGCTAGCTATTAATAGTTTAGGTCAGATATTCTGAAACACAAACACAGGCAAGCAAGTACTAGAAATCTATTTAACTAGATTCAGACCAGTCCAGCTTCAGATTTTTTAATCAAACTGTAAAATATTCTCCACCCAGTACCTGAAGGAGAACCACCAACATCCTCTGGTAGTACCCTGATGTATCCCCAACCACGTCATCTTCCAGGCTTGAGCCATATTCTGCAACAGAATTATTTCATACTTATTTATAGCTTCTTTCAACTAAAAAAAGATATCCTGCCCCATTAATCAAATAGAAGAGACATAAAGAAAGAAATACTTAATTAGTATAAATGTTCTCTACTCCACCTCTGAGTGCTCTAAAGACTAAAAGCAAATGCTTTAGGAGTGGCTGGTAGAAAACAAATTAAAGTCTCCCAAAAGTTATCGATTCAAGCTAAAATCCATGACTCAGCCATTTAGAAATGCTCTCAACCAATGCAGTTATGTAGACAAGCGACGGTACAGGAAAGCCTCCAAAACACAACTGATCATAATTTTAAACTTTGTATTGCTTTCTTTCAAATGTTTTACATAATTAGTTTCCAAAGAAGCTCTTCTATAATCTAAAATTCTGAGTTGTTTTTTTTTTTTCTTCTGGCATGGCCATTCTTTCCCCTAATAAGATATTTTCCTCTACAGCAAATAAAGTTAATAGCAGTGATATTTTAAAACATGCCCCTTCCTGCCTCTATTTCCAGTTATTTAACATAATGCCATAGTAAAGAGGAGAACTGTTATCTACAAAAGTCTACAAGCCCTTTTCACTAACTTTCAAACAGCTGCTATTGAAGGCAGCTCAAAGACACTTAAATACTTAATCATTATCTGAAAGCAGACAAACATTAAAAGCTTGGCACTACTTCTAAAGGTTTAAAAGCTCTAGGGGTGCTTGGGTGGCTCAGTCAGTTAAGCATCTGACTTCAGCTCAGGTCATGATCTCACAGCTGTGAGTTCGAGCCCTGCGACAGGCTCTGTGCCAACAGCTCAGAGCCTGGAGCCTGCTTCAGATTCTGTGTCTCCCTCTCTCTCTGCCCCTCCTCTGCTCACTCTGTCTCTCTCAAAAATAAATAATAAAACATTAAAAAAAAAAAAACCCTCAAATGTGATTTTCTGCTGTTAAGATACATGTATCCCCTCTGCCTTAGTGGTTGGGACCTATCCAACTATAAAAAGAGAAGCAGGAAAGAAATATCCAGCACTGAATAGGTAACTATTCAGTTGCTATAAATTTCACACTGTTCTGACTTGCTGAGTTACAACATAATCTCCAAGATTAATAAACTAATTCCAAGATAGGGACCCATTTTCCTAGCTGAAGGCATTCGTCTTGTTGGTCTGTTGACTAGGCTGACCATCTGGATAGTCTGCTCCTGCTCAGTCAGGACAGAGTCTGATACAGAAACTTTGAGATGAGAAAAGAACACTCTACCTTTACTTTTTATTTCATTTTCTTGGTTCCATTCACATTCAGATTGAAATACAGATTATTTTTTCACACACAAAAAGGTACACCAAGGCAAAAAATTAAAATGCAGAGTATTCAAGCATTACCATTAGCTAAAATGACACGTTTACTCAAACATTTTTATCAATTCCAATTTGGACACAGTTTCTTTTCCAAAATTCCAAAAGGGCCTTTTAGAGAACTCTTGACTTCTAAACTAATTTTCTCCAGGAAGCAAACCCACATCCATCTTGAAGTTAATGTAAAAGAAAAGCAAACTGTAGGTCTCTACGCTAGTTGCAAGTTCAAAGTAAAAGTAAACTTCCATCTTCGTCAGAAGATTCTCCTAAGTACCAAAACAAATACAGGTATAGTAAAAAGCAGTCTTTTCTTCACTGAAGAAGAAAACTATCTTGAATTGTTGCTCAGTCATTCATTCACGCACCCATTCCTCTAGCAATCATGTACGGCCTGCCTCCTGTAATTGTGAAGAACTGTGCTCACTTTAGAAAAGTGAAAAAATGACAGTGGAGATGAAGAGGAAATAAAATTCAAAACACTTACCTTCTTCGTAGACTTGTTTTATGGCTCTCAGTTCTTCAGGTGTCCTCGAAGCAATAATTTCTGTCAGTACCTTTTCATTTGTCCCAGCTCCCTGTTTGGAAATTTATTTTTAATAGAGAAAATATGTTAATAAGATGAAAGAAATTTATTTTCTAGAATAGATGTTACCCAAATTGCATAATTACATAAATATAACATATAAACTATCCAATATCATATTCACTTCTCTGTATACAAGTTCTATTAGTTATAGAAAGAAAAAATTCCAAATTAATTTTTTCTCCAAAGACATGTTTTTCCTTTTTGGTCTAATGAAAAACAATGGTTATTGCATGTGTGTGTGTGATATATGACATGTAACAGATTCTACAAACTCATAATCATATCAGTTTCACTCTAAATAGTTTAAAAGCACATGCGGATGAACATGAAATTAAAAAGACTAAAATAGTAAAAATGAAAACTCTATGTAAATTTACAAGGAGGAGCAGTGATACTTAAACAATCTGTACCTCAAAACATAAACCCTCTACCTCAAATTAAATTATCAGTGGAATTTCCGAAGGGAAATTCTGTACCAAAGGAAATAATAAATGTAGCATTGCTTAGTTATTAGGAACTAGATCAGTACAAAAGAATTAAAATGTGCTTTCTGGATTTTAGGAAAATACAGTTGACTTTGAAGAATGTGGGGTTTAGGGGCAATGACCCCACCCCCAAGTCAAAAATCTGTGTATAACTTTTGACTCTCCAAAAACGTAACTCAGTAACTGGAAGCCTTGCTGATAACATAGAGTCGATTAGCACATATTCTGTATGCTATATGTATTACATATTGTATTATTACAATAAAGTAAGCTAGAGAAAAGAAATGTTATTAAGAAAATCATAAGGCAGAGAAAATGCATTAGCCATACTATACTATAACAAATCAATGTATACACAGTTTAAACCTGTGTTGTTCGAAAGTCAACTCTAATTTTAGTTGGTTTTCCTTTTTCTGATTATAAAAGTCGTATCTAAATTAGAAGATACAGGAAACAACAGAGCTGAACTTAATTTTAAAAGATAGCATATTTAAGTCTTACTCTCTTTATACCTGTTTCTTTCCCAAAAACCAAGCACTGAAAAATCTACGTTTATGCTCTGGCAGAATTTCAATTACTGCTGAGATTTCAGAAGTACTCTGCAAAAAGGCCCTTTTTCAATAACTTGAGATTTTTATTCCAAAAGAAGCACCATAGAAAAACAAAGAGAAAAAGCACAGAAAGCCTCCTAACTTGATAAGCCCCCTTCTTTCTTCCACTCCATCAGTAAGAATCCCTGTGCTACATTATCTCCTTGTTGTTAAATCTCACTTTGCCCATTCAAAATCTACTACCAATTGTACTATTTCCTGCCCCAAAGATCGAAACAAAGGTTTTAATGTAATCATATTTATACAATATTCCAAACATCAGTCAAGGGAATACACATTTAGTTATTTGCTACAATGAAATTATAACAAGTTTACCAGCTACTATTTTAGTATTATCCTATTTTATTATTTAGAAGTACTACAGGAAAGAAGGAAAGGGTATTAGAAAATCTTTCCTATATGAAAATTTGCTCTGTAGCTTTATTTTTTCTAACCTAAAATCATTAACAACATTGTTATTTCATAACCAGGAATTTTTAAAACACATCTCAAAATCAGAAAACAGGCATGAAAATATAAAAAGCTATAAAAATATTAAAATTTTAAATAACCACTACTACTGAGTTAACTATACAAAAAGATTAAATGATACACTTGTAATTTTCTCCCTCCTTTTCTTCTTATTGCCTCCTACACAATTTTGTCCCCCAAGAAACCCTC
This sequence comes from Puma concolor, assembly GCF_028749965.1. NCBI lineage: Eukaryota > Metazoa > Chordata > Mammalia > Carnivora > Felidae > Puma > Puma concolor. The sequence goes on along the minus strand of NC_141670.1, from coordinate 103,648,498 downwards.
ACAGAAATAACTCAAAAAATTATAAATGTAATTACCAACACAAAATAATATTATTCATGACAGGAATGTCCCTCTCAGTAAACGTTTTACCTTAAGAGCATGCTTTAGTTCATAGGCATCATAAAGCCGAGAGGGTTTCATCAGAGCCACGATTAATTTTTCAAATTTTCCAGTCAGTTCTGATTTCAGGTCATCCAGAAGATCCTAAGTCACAGAAAATACAAATGTGCTAAACAGGCAGAAATTTTAAGGAGATTCTTCTTAAATATAAAACGTAGCCCTTTGCTCTAATGAATTGTTTATATTGCCATCTCCAAGTAGAAAAAGGCACGGGTTAAACAAATCCCCATAGTTTTGAATATGCACCTTTGACCTCTGACCTAAAGCTTATGCTAAAGCAAAGCCACTTCTGTATCAAGGCATTTGTTCTTATGAGATGTTTTTCTTAACATCAATAGTTAAAAAATGAAAACTCTTAAAAAGTAGGTTAGAGATATTTTTAAAATGTTGTTCTGAGAAATGTGTATCTTTAAAAACCATTTCCCCAAAATAAAATCATAAATGCATTTTTACAAATGACAAAATCTGGCTTATCATAACTATACAAAACAATTTTTTCTCTCAGTATCAAATAATATTTTAATACATAAGGAATTATGTTTACAATTATGCTCCTGACCACTGAGAGACAGCTGCTACTATGGAGAAATTGTGTATATAATGATGAAAACAAAAGCAGTAGTCCCTACCCATTTCAGTGTCAGCACACAGGCAACTAGAAATTATACTTAGAATACTTTTTGTGTGTGTGCGCTTTGCATTTATTTTGCAATGAAATGATGAACACAAATTTGCAGAATAACAAAACTGTGTTTAAATAGGCAATAATTCATTTAAATAACAAATGTGATTTTTATGTTAAATTGTTAATCAAATAAGAGCATTTAAATCAATGAATTAGAAGCTCCTTTATTAAGATACCACTCCAAAAGGGAACTGAGACTGTGACCGTGTCACAACAAAACATACTGTAATACAGGTTCACACCTAGAAACTAGATAATAAGACAGTCCTCGGGGGGAAGCAGAGAAGGATAGAGGCAGCTATCACCTTGGGATCGTGGGGCACTTGCCTTGCATCAAGCAAGGAGAAACAATTATGAGGATAAGTTGGGTGAGCACTGTAAATCAACAGCTGATATTAAGAAACTAAAAAAGAAAAAGGAATAGTAAAGTCAGAATAACAAAATGATGTTAACAAAAGAATACTAATAGAGTTCAAACTAGTCTTAAAATCATAGAGGGGCTCTACATTCTAACTTAGGATGAAGTACAGTCTTACCCTGCCAAACAGAGTTTTAAAAGCTGTGGCGATTTCCTGACGTTGAGCATTGCTTCGGGATGTCAACAGAGTCAAGATGCTCTCCTCATCGGTGCCTGCAATTTATGTTCAAAAATTATATCTTGGCTTCCACACACCCACTGTCTCAATAACCTTTGTGACCAGCCCCCCCGGTCACTTCCTTACCTCAAAAAACAGATTTTATTAAATAATTGATTAAACCATAAAATGTATAATTTATAACATGTTATATTTTCAATATAAACTACCCCTTATTCTTGACGCATTTTTGTGAAGTAGGAAATACTCCTGAGTTGTTAAAAACTCAGTGCATTGAGTTTTCTTGCAACAGATAGTTACTCAAATAATGGCTATTCACAAGGCCCAACTGTTGGGTGTTACAGGAGATTAAGAGGGGAGGAAAATAGATCCTGGTTTCAAGTTCTAATTTAGGGTAAAAAGAAAAAAGAAAACGCAGAGACAACCTTGAGCTAAGGCAGAATGTGACAAACGCCTCAGGAGAGGTCTAGGTGTTAAATGGGGTTTCAAAGGAGGTTCTCATAGTCGACAGATGGAAGGAGGTTTGGGAAAAGCTTCATGGAGAAGGTGACCCCCAAAAGAGTCTTGAAGGATGGAAGGGTTTTGTCAGGCAGTGATGTAAGGAAGGAGGATAGGCTTTTAGGATGACGGAAAAGCTCAGCAGTAGGAACACAGGGCTTTCACAAATAGCAGATAATACAAGGAGTGCTAATGTGAGCTGAGTCCGACAAAGTGCGCTGGGATACTAAGGAAGGCCTTGCACAGCCAGAAAGCTAACGCTAATCCTGCTACGACAGGAAATCTCACAAGATGTTCAGCATGGGAAGTGATGGGGTCAAAGCCAAGTGTGGAGAAGGCAGATCCCACACACAGACACTAGCGCAGAAGGAGGCTGAGGACGGTGGATGAATTCTGTCTAGAAATCCTCGAGATGAGAGGTTTATTACACGTAGCTAGAGAGGAGTCCAGGGAAAGAGAAGACAACTGAATGCAAGAAGCCTGCAGAACCAGACAGCTGATTGGGCAAAGCGAACAAAGACCTGCGGAGCTGACCACTCTCAGGAATATCTGTTTATCTACTCAATCAGCTGCCTTCCAGGTAAACCTGAAAAGGTGAAAAACAAAGGGGCTGGATTTAACTTTCTGTTCAGTTCTACAGATGGATTATATTGTATATCAGTCATACTATTTTGTTACTTTCACCTATCTTTTCTCTTTCTACACATTTCAGATAAAAATATTCTAAAATTAATCTTATTGTAAATCAGCGACTTTTTGTTTGGAAAAACAAATGTCATGTTTTTTTTAAGAACAAAAGAAAGGTTGAATTTACCCAGGCCTTTCATGGCCTTCCGAAGAGTTTCTGCATCAGCCCGCTCATCAAATCCAGGGAAGGGAGTCACAGTGCCCTTAACCTGAGACAGGAAACACAGTGATATTATTCATGGCATGACTAATATGACAAAGCAAATGACATACAGAGCAAGCCATTGCTCTATATCATGCTCAGTCTTTAAATAAATTTCCGTTTGATAACCCCATTTGAAATGGGAAGAGGACCACTTAAAGTTTGGATTAGCAGGACCAATTCAGTACATAAGCTATCCCGGCCCACCTGCAATACCATTAATGGGAAGTCTGGCTCCCAAGGCTCTCCTCCCAGGGGCATCGCCCCCAGTGATCAAGCCCCAGTGATACTGCTTGATTCTCAGAGGGCACTTCCTTGCAGGATTCCTTCCATTAAGTCTCTTGCCACTTTGCTTGAGAAGCATGCTAAACCTGCATTAAAACTCGATGTCCTAACCTAGACACTCAACTCCAAGCAATGTTCTTACTGCATAATTTTAAACCTAGTCCTGTTTCTTTATATTTACGTAGGGATTTTAAGACAACCTGGTAAAGCCTGAAAAGATGTTTGGTAATTCATATGCCAAATCTTTAAATTTATAGCTTTATATATAAAGTATACTGGAAGACATTCTTCAAAAGGTTTCCCATTATACTTATTTTGTCATATGTGTAGTGCTTTTAATCATCAAATTATTTTAGTATTTCCCCCTCAAAATTTGTAATAGCACTAGTTCTTTACAATCAGAAGGCTTTATGAATACTCAGTCATAAATTTTTATGTTCTGATGAAAGGAGGATGCCACCATGTACTTTTACTAATAAATGTTTTTGAAGTCCTTCAAAACTCCTATTAAGGTTCTATCTAAAACTGAGGAAAAATCAGTTATAAGGGGGAAGGGGTTGAGAATACTTGTCTGGTTTATAATCATGCGTGTTTTATTATGAATGCATGGAAGCACAATCACCTACAAGGAAAAAATTTCTGACAATTTCACATGGTTCAACATAATTAGAAGGAGCAATAGTTTGAGAGAGAAATTAATCAAGATTTGAGAAAATAGTCCTTCAAAACTGGCATGGATTGGGAAAGCCATATCTCTCAGGTCAAACTGCAGTCTCCCTCTGTTTAGTGGGACCACTTCAAATTGATTATGAAAACACCATCAATATATCATCATAAAAAATTAATAAATACCACAGGTTCTCTCAATGGTGAGAACTTAGAATATACAGATGACTTAGTTCACCAGTCTGTTTATTCATTCAAAGAATGGTTTCTTTGAATGCTTTCCACATGCCAAGTATTGTACTAATCACTAGGAAAAAGTGATGATGTCTAAAATCAAAAGGAAATGAAAGGTACATAATTAACAAGTGCAGTTGAGTACACACACACACACACACACACACACACACACACACACACACACAGGTTTCATCAGGGTACATATACACATAAAGGAGGGACTGAGCTGGGAACGATGCAAAGAAATCAGAAAAACTTCCCAAAAGATGTTTTGAAAGTTGCCTGTGATTTTCCAAGGCAGGTTCAGGAAAGTAGAGAAGTACAGGGAGGTGTAGTCCAGCATGCATGAAAACATGAAAGAATGAAAAAATCTGGTGCTTTGGACACAGGGTTAAGTGTTTGAACAGACTGCAACAAGAAGTGTTTACATAGATAAACAAATGAGGGGAAGGTCTTGGTGGGGGGGTGAGGAGGAGCTGGAAAGCCACTGTAATAAGTGCAGACTTCATCCTGTAGGCAAGGGGAAGTCATAGAGGATCACAGAGGACATCTACATGGGGAAGAACAACATCAATTCTGCACAGTAATATTACTGGGTCCGCAGTGGAGACAACAACAGAACGGACTGTGCAAGAGTGGAGATAGGGACACTATTTTAAAAACAACTAACACAGAAAGAAGATAAGACCTGATCGAAGTAAGGAGCAGTGGAAATGTAAAGGAAAAGGACATGGGAAGGAGCAGTGGACATAGAACAGGATCAAGGCAGAAGGGAACCAACTGCAACGATTCCTTTCTTGGATGGGGAATAGGATCACTGGTTTTACATTTCTCCCCAGGAGGCATACTGGAAGAGAAACAGGCTTTGTCAGTTACCAGGGCACACTGGTGGTAAGTGGAGCTGTGTGAGAAGGCTATCACAGAAGCAATATTAGTGGGGTGGAAAGGAGGGCTGGCAGAGAAGGGAAGGTCACCTACAATCATAATGGCAGCTAATATCTGCTGAGTGTAGCAATGGGTCAGGCACAGTGCTCAGAGCTTCTCACGGATCATCTCACTGAAACTTCATTTTACCTTAGAAAGGCTTAAAGAATCAACCAAGGGACCAGGAAGCAAGTACCAAAGCTGGTACTTGAATACAGGCCATGGGACTGGGGGCTACTAATCGTGAAGCTGCCTAGCCTCCCAAAGACAAAAAGAAAATCTCCAAAGAGGGTGATGGCATGGAGAAGACAAATGAGAAAAATGTACTAAGAGGAAAGGAAGAAAAGGCAGTGTCCAATACCACAGGGAAGTCAAACAGGTGGTGCAACTGAAAAGGGTTCCCTAGACTTAGTAATGAGGAGGTCTTTGGTGGCAGTAAGAGCCTGATTGGAAAACACTGAAAAGTGAATTGTAAGGCAAAGCATCTCCATGAACTCCAATTTTACAAATGATGGGGTTTTTTTAAACATGCTTTTATATTTTTTTCATGTTTTATTTATTTTTTTTATTTTACAACCAAGTTAGCATATAGTGCAACAATGGTTTCAGAAGTAGATTCCTTAATGCCCTTTACTCATTTAGCCCATCCCCCCTCCCACAACCTCTCCAGTAACTCTGTTTGTTCTCCATATTTAGAAGTCTCTTATGTTTTTCCCCCTCCCTGTTTTTATATTCTTTTTGCTTCTCTTCCCTTATGTTCACCTGTTTTGTATCTTAAAGTCCTCATATGAGTGAAGTCATATGATATTTGTCTTTCTCTGACTAATTTCACTTAGTATAATACCCTCTAGTTCCATCCATGTAGTTGCAAATGGCAAGATTTCATTCTTTTTGATTGCTGAGTAATACTCCATTGTATATACATACCACATCTTCCTTATCCATTCATCCATCGATGGACATTTGGGCTCTTTCCATACTTTGGCTATTGTTGATAGTGCTGTTATAAACATTGAGGTTCATGTGTCCCTTCGAAACAGCACACCTGTATCCCTTGGATAAATACCTAGTAGTGCAATTGCTAGGTCATAGGGTAGTTCTATTTTTAATTTTTGGAGAAATCTCCATACTGTTAAATAAGCTTTTAAATACTCACTTTAAAAAAAATACTGATCACCTGGGTGGCTCAGTCACTTAAGCATCTGACTCCTGATTTCAGCTCCGGTCATGATCTCACGGTTTGAGTTCAAGCCCCACATCTGGCTCTGTGCTGACGGTGTGGAGCCTGCTTGGGATTCTTGGTCTCCCTTTCTCTCTGCCCCTCCCTCATTCACATTCTCATTCTCTCTCTGTCTCTCTCTCAAAATAAGTAAGTAAACATCTAAATAATATTTTATCCAGTTTATAGGCTATGAAGTTACTAGTAGATACAGAGGTTAAGAACAGGGGAGACAAGAGAGATTTGCCTTAAAAATACATCTGACCCCTGAGACTGAAGGAAATGAGGTGAAAGATGGAAGGAAGAGGTGTACCCTCAGAATCTCAGCTACTAACTATGAAGAAATAACTGCTGGTTGTATTTTTGAGAGCTTTCTAGAAATTGGGAAACACGTGCTACATTCCACATGATCCGAGTCATTGTCAAAGCTAGCCAAAGCCACGTAGTGGTAGTAACGGACCAGATGTGAGTCAGACATGAGTCACAAGGGCAGAAACGCTGCTTGGACATCCTGTCCAAACTCTATTCCTGCCCACACAAAAATGTCTATCCTGAGCAAATGTGACTTTCCATGACTCATATCGGAGGGCTTCTCCTTCTTCCCCTTAGTACCCACTGGCCTCCAGTTAAACATTTATACCTTACCCAGGTTAACTCCAACTATAAGTAAGTACTGTTCCCTTCACCCATTCCCCACCTTGTGCTCAATTACCTTCACTCCCAGCCACCAGTGCCTGATCAAAGAAATTATATATCCTCAGATGATACGTGGCCAACACATATAATTCCCTCTTTTAACTCTCACCTTCAAAATTATCCACTCTTCTAGCTCTATAATTTTGTTGGCTTTTTTGTTCATTTATTCTAAATGAATAACTTCTTTACCTTCAAAGACTAGGCATGCCAAAATAAAATGAATACAATTAAACCTAAACACAAGTGAAGGGTTGCTTTTCTAGATAGAATTTAAAGAAACAGGAAAACAACACAGAAATAACTTCAAATTTAGGGGCGCCTGGGCGCTTAGTCGGTTGGGCATCCGATTTCAGCTCAGGTCATGATCTCACAGTTCATGGATTTGAGCCCCACATTAGGCTCTGTGCTGACAGCTCAGAGCCAGGAGCCTGCTTCAGATTCTGTGTCTCCTTCTGTCTCTGCCCCTCCTCCACTCACACTCTTTCTGTCTGTCAAAATAGATAAGCATTTAAAAAAAAAAAAAAGAAAGAAAGAAAGAACTTCAAACTTAAGGATGAGAAAACATTCACCTGTCTGGAACATTTTAAACTGAAGCTTTTCTGAAGGCACAGAAGAAAACTTGAAAGCCCTCTTTAAATCTGTCTTCCAGTTCAGTGTTATCAATACTTCATCAAACACCTTACCTAACATTCCACATTAATACTAATTAGGAAGCAAGAAACCATGAAGCACACCACTATAGCCGAGCAACTGCTAAGCAGCTGTACAGTAATTTTTAAGTATATTTCTTCCGAGGCTCAGGTTTCACGAAAAGCCCCTGGAGGCCCCCAAGAATGTTGGGGAAAAGGAAAGTCAAATGACAGAACTCTGCCTTCACTCCCCAGTCAGAGCAGTTCAGGTCTTATCTGATGCACACTGTGCAGGCCCATTAATATTTCCTATGATAATGGGTCCCACTGATGAGCAAAGAAAAAAATTAAAAATCAACGTACCAAGAAAGAAATGAGATGAGCAAGAAAAAAGGGAAAAACCAGTATGACAGACATGATTCAGATCTAAGGTGCAAAGTAAAGTAAATATCAGGAAAAAAAAAAAAAAAAACTAGAACTTCCAAGAGGTACAAACACAATCGGGGGTCAGAAACAAAATCTCAAGCTCTAATTCTAAGCCTTGCTCCAATTCCATCAAAAAAGGTGAAAGTTCAGGGTGCCTGGGTGGCTCAGTTGTTAAGTGTCCAACTGATGGCACAGAGCCTGCTTGGGATTCTCTTTCTCCCTCTCTCTTCCCCTTCCCCATGTACACATGTGCAAGCACTCTCTCAATAAATAAATACACATTTAACAATAAAAAAATGAAAGTTAAATTCAAAGACTTAAATTCAAATTGGCCTCTGACCATTACCTTTGACCCCTTTCTTAAAATCAAGTGTAAGGGAAAAAAGTATCACTATAAATAGTTTAAGTTATACGCACAGAGGTAGAAAAGAAGTTTTGATAACAAAATAAAGGTTTTCAATATGATTTAGGTTTTTGTTGTTTCTTTAATGCTCCCATGACTATGACTACTTCCCACCTGGATAAGAACGCCTTCCCTTGGCAAATACCAACAAATGGAAAGTTAAACTGTCCGTCAATAATGGTGATGCCTTGAGGGAGCTGAAGTGGGCAAACGCATTAGCTCCCAATGAGTATACGTTTGGTTTGGGGTATGTAGGGTTCCATTTTACCTAACTGTTCAACTGGGAATTCTGTGAACAGTACTTGAAAAGCTGTATCACTAACCAATTCATTCACCAATGCTTCAGAAAATAAGCTTATAGATTTTTCATATTAGAGAAGAGTATGCATGGATTCACAACTTTATTTCCTTTTGTATCTAAACAAGGGGCAGAAACCTAATAAACATGGCTGGTCTTACACAAAGATAGGAAATGTTAGACTCAAACCATTTTTAGTCATAGGAGAGAAATAGTACATAAATAAAAGACCTACAGAAATGAAAGAGGATTTAAAGATCATATATATCCTGCTGTTTACTAGACAGCATCTCCTAAATGTTTTATAAAGAACTCGAATTCAACAAATTCACTAACTCCATCTTTTCCGCACCTCAAACCTGCATTCCTTCCTCAAAGAAAAAGACAAACCACTCAATGAAGCAAGCCACTCATCTTGACCTGACCAAGCCCTTCACCACCTACCACCATCCCACTCATGCACCCAGTCTGCCAACTCTCTCCATCAATCCCCTATCTAAAGCCCCAGCCACTGCCTAGTTTAAGTCTTTAAGATTTCACTGGGACCATAGCAACAGATTCCTAAGTGATCTTCCAACTTCCAGCTTCTCTCTCCTTCCCTCCCTCACCCCCTGAAACACCATGCGGTCTCTGCTGCCCTCAAATGCAACATCACACTGGCACCAGGGTGATTTTTGTGAAGTGTGAATCTAATCATGGCATGCCCCAACTTACAACTTTTTCACAGCTCTCCTTATCTACAAATGGTTCCTACTCTTTAGCTCTTTCTGGCATCTGTTTCCAAGACAGGGCTCCATGTCCCTACCTGACTGCAGCTTCACTCAAACAATACCATACTGCCTGCTGCTCCTGGCCATGCCAAACTCCTTTACACCCGTGAGCATTTACTTTTGCTGCTGTTGCTTCTACATATAATGCCTTTCCTCCTTGTCCCATCTGACTAATGCTAGCTAGGTAACCTCATTTTTCTGTGAAATAGTAATATTTATATCTGAAATAGTATTATGAGCACTAAATAATGCAAACAATGGACTTGGCAATGCATCTGTTATTTCACTAAACTTTCGTTCCATTTCCTCTTTAATTCCCATGTCTAACGATACCTGGCACATAGTGGGAACTCAAAACTTTCATACGTTCATGAATGCATGCATGAATAGGAAGTAAAGAGAACAGTTAGGAACGGGTGTTCAAAGAAATGATACCAACTGCAATATGTATTAATTTCCAATAAATCAATTATATATAGGTTTACATATTATATAAACTACTGAATTGAAAGGCTGGGTCCAAAAAAAAAAACACTTAAAACAAAGGCCTTAGGAGCACAAGTTTTTGTAAAAGATCAACTAATGTGTTTGTGAAGTTTTAGAATAGTATTCAGGTTATTTGAATTTATATAAATTTATATTGAATATAATATTGAATAATATTGAATTTATATTTAAATTTATATAAATAAATTTATATAAATATATATTTACATTTATATTTCTACCACAGATTGCCTGTCACTAGCTTGCCACCTATAGCCAAGGGGTACCAGATCTAGATAAGGGAATTAAGGTTTCCTGAATCCCAATGAATTGCTCAGTGGCTTGCAAAGCAGCCACGCAGTTTTGGATCTAGTTCTTTCTCAGCATGCAAAATGTAAACAAGATTGCGCTCTCAGACAAAGGAATCAGGAACTGAGACACTAACCCACAGCAGTACAGGTCATAAGTAAACAGGTAATCCTGACCTAGGATCCCAAGAGGGATCACTACAGACAGATTTGATTTTAAGATGAATGGTGGAAAAGATGCAATCAATATCTGATCGACCCCTCTAGCATGAAACTCATCTCAAATCTATTTATTTACATTGATCCTGCTGTTCTTTATAAATTGTCACAGTGCAATGATTTCAAACCAAAAAAAAAAAAAAATTATAATCAAACCTTGCACAATTTAAATATGTATAGGAGAGAGAACTCTGATGTTCATGAAGTCTCTAGTGAAAAATTATGTAGCCTGATTTTGCTTCATGACATGCCTGCTGCTCTAAATTAATTCTTTATTAACATTATAAATAAAGCTAAGTTCAGATTGGCCAAAATCTGTATTTTTAAAGTTGCAGTCTCATAAAGAAAATTAGAGATATAAAAGACTTAAATTGAATTAAAATGTATTAAATGGATCATTCATCTTTGAAATACATCCAACTCTTGATTTTTTGAAACCAAAGAATATAAAAGTACAGAATGTACTTTTAAGTACCTAAAATAAATTAGAATATCTGTGAAATAATTTGGCTGTAGCTAAATAGTGATATTTTAAAAACCTGCATGAGCAAGTTAAGCAATAAGAAATAGGTCAGCGTCCAGTTTAAGAAACCCACCCCAAGATATGGTTAAGTCAGATTGAGGAAATAACCCTAAAATCTAATTAAAAATTCACATTTATATAATCACAAGCTGACCATTGCAAAGATGAAAGGATTCAAAAAATATTTTACTATATATAAATAACTCAGGCAATTAACAGCTCTTTGGCCATTCCTTAGTAAATATCTTGAGCTAGCTTATGCCCAAATTTAGCATAGAAAAATGTTAGTGGTCCAATAATCATAAAAATTTACTATTTAGCAAGGTTTATTCTAAACATGGAAGTTGTGGTTTTAAGCCATATAAATCCAAAGCCATTCAAATGAATGATTTCAAAGATAAAATATATATATATATTGTCCAGGAACTGTTTACATGCAGGTACATTTGTAATTCAGATTTTTCTTGTATGTCATGGAGAAGATACAGTTAATCAGTGTGTTACCTTTGAGAAAGCCTGGGAAGCCTCATGTTAGACTCCTTCTCTCCATAGTAACAATCACTTGGTAGACTCCCACATGTTTCAATGCTAGTGGATGAGGACTAGGACCAGAGAGAGAAGGGCAGAGCTCAAGTGGTGGTTATCCCACAAACACCACCAGCTCTGAATGTATTCACCCAACAAGACAATATAAATCACTTTTTTAAAATTTTTTTAATGTTTATTTATTTTTGAGAGGAAGAGACAGAGTGTGAGTGGGAGAGGAGCAGAGAGAGAGGGAGACACAGAATTGGAAGCAGGCTCCAGGCTCTGAGCTATCAGCACAGAGCCCGACCCAAGATTCGAACTCACGAGCGGTGAGATCATGACCTGAGCCGAAGTCAGACGCCCAACCCACTGAGCCACCCAGGTGCCCCTAACTCACTTTTTATGTAGTTCACAATAGTTGTCATGGCTTTGTCCCCCTAGACTGACATCATCAGGGTAAAATTTAACTAAAATTTTTCATTGATATAAAAATATTAATATAAATATACACAAGAGTATAAAGTATTCCTAATATGTATTTATAGAAAAAAAGAAACTCCAATTATCTATCAAAAATTAATCAATGCTTTCTCATTAAATTCTTAGCAGGACAGTCATACCCAGAAGTTACCTATATAATTGATTTCCTGGATCTCTGTAAACTCTGATTGGCAAGGAGGTGGTCCCAAGGTCAAATAAAAAGACAAAAACACCAGTATGGAAGGTACAGCTTATAAACATGAAGAATAATTGCTGTTGGAGGCGACATTTTAATTCCTCAATAAATAAGAAACAATATTTAACCATACATTTTAAATTACTGAAATGTACACCTCTATGTCTCAGGCATCTCATTTCACTACTCTACAGATGGCCACGGAGTGGAGGTCTCTGGCTCCCATAACCACAAGGCAACGGAACTACTACCATAGAAACCGTTTGAAACCTAACACTGAAGCTACTTCAGCCTTCCTACAATTACACTGGGGTCCAAGGGAATTTTTTTTGACACTAAAAGTGCAATTCCTTATTGTGGGCATTCTGCACACCATCAAATATAAGTATAAAGACAACAAAACGTTATCCTAGTAGTAAACATTTTAACAAAACGCTTTACTTCCATGGTTTCCAAGGATAACTAATAACAAAGTAAGTGCAAAATTCAACACTGTAGCTTTCTTAGCACTACTTATAACTTTTATGATGACCAAAAACTGTGGTTTTGACAGAAAACAGTCCTGGTGTTATACTGTGATAGAGATCATGCACATAATTTTGTAATATAAACCACCATTCTCCCAGATTATATATGTATAGCAGCTTTTATACTTTTCATTATTTTAAATTATTAATGTCCACAATTGAAAAAATGTGTTCCTTTATGCTACCTGGAATCTACATAATTAAAAGGAATTGATTGAGGGGTGCCTGGATGGCTCAGTCAGTTGAGAGTCCAACTTCAGCTCAGGTCATGATCTCCTGGTCTGGTCCGTGGGTTGGAGCTCCACGTCAGGCTCTACCGACAGCTCAGGGCCTGGAGCCTGCTTCTGATTCTGTATCTCCCTCTCTCTGCCCCTCCCCCGCTCACACTCTGTCCCTTTCTCAAAAATAAATAAACATTAAAACATTAAATAAAACATTAAATAAATAAACATTAAAAAAATTTTAAAGGAATTGATTGAAAAACTTCAGACATCACAGGGTAAACTTACAAAAGAGATTCAAGAAACAGCCGAATGAGCAAGTATAAAGGGAATGATTCTTTGATGCTTGTTTCATCTCCATTTACATCACCACACCAACAATATCAAGATAAGAAAAATAATTCTCAATGAAGGAAAGTTAGTTCCACATAAAAGTATCCTTTATGTGGGGAAGAACCTAAACCAAAGTTTCCACTGGAAGTAACAGGAGACTCAGTTTATTGTAATATTCCTTAAGTGTAATAGAGGAAGTAAGAATGGAAGCACTGTATAAATGAATAAAGTTACCAAGTCATCATAATCCTCCCATTTTTCTCTTGGAAAGAACCGTGAAACCTTATTCAATTTTGATAAGAGCTTTTGTTTTTGTTTTTTAATAAATGAAGAGTATAAAGAGAGGGTTTTGTCTGAGCAGTTAAAACACTTGTTTAAAAAAATGTTTGAAAAAAAAAAAGGATCTGGACCAAGCCAGTTAGATTGTTGAGATCTGTAAAATTAGTTTTGGGGTGGAGTTGTTAGCACTGATATTTTATTCACAAAAAAATTGTCAATTTTTATTCACAAAAGATTGTCAATCTTTTAAAGTCTGCTATATAAATTAAACTATTTTTTTTTTCTTTCCTACACTTGTTTAATGTGTATTTATTTTTGAGAGAGAGCAAGAACAGGGGAAGGGCAGAGAGGAGGAGACAGGATAGGAAGCCTGCTCCCACTGACAGCAGAGAGCCCCACATGAGTCTGCAAGTCACCATCCCCTGAGATCATGACCCGAGCTGAGCAGGAGTCGGATGCTCAACCTCTTAGCCATCCGGGCGCCCCTTCCCTGCAATTTTGATAAATGTTAAGAACAGAAAAAAAAAAAAAAAAAAGGCTAATAATACTAGGAAATCGAGTTCTGAAACAATCCCAAGGCAAATTCAATTCAGAACTCGTTCCACGAGTTCCTTAAGAAAAGCACCTCTTCTGTTTAATCTTTTGCATGAAAAAAAAAAAAATCCTACCTACAACTAACAATAAAATTGGGTTGAGCAACTGGAAAAAGCTCACTAGAGTTCTACTGGAAAAACACCAAGGCCCACTCACTGTATTATAATACAGGAAACGGCAGGGAACGGAAAGGGGAGGAAAGGAAAGAAGGAAAGGAAGGAAAAAAAAATGAAGGGAAGGGAGGGAGGCAGGAAAAGAAAGAAAGACAAGGAAAGAAAGGCGTTGGGCTCACATGACCGCTACGCGCTGGTTCCTGCTCTGGTTCTAATTTTAGCGGTTCTTTGGCTTTGGGAGGGCGCACTTTTACACACTCACTCACGAAAAGGGAGTGCACCCAAATCCGGCCACGTCACCCGCGGCAGAGCCCCACCGGCGGCTACCGGGCAGGTTCCGGCGGGCACTCCGCGGAATAAGTCGGGGCACAGCGAAGGGGTCGGGGGGAAGCAACGAGAGAGGAAACAGGAAAGGTGTCCCAGATTTCTCCCAGGCAGATTTCGCTTTCTCCTAAACTTTTTTGGCTTCCAGACGAATTCTACAACTCCCTTGACACAGCTTACGAAGTTGGCAAATGCAAGCGCTGCGCGGGGGCGCAAGGCCCTACCTGTGCCATGGCGACTGCTCAGGTCAGGAAAAGGTGATGCAAACCTGCAAGAGAAGAGAGGCACGGAGGGTTCAGCGAGCCGCACACCGGCCCTCCCCGCAGCGCCCCTCTCCGGACGGAGCCCCCACTCCGGCTGGGCGAGCACTCACCCAAGCGTGACAGAGGGACCCAAGTGCTCCGAACCTCCAGGCAAGCCTCGGAGCGCGGGGCGGCGGCGCGCAGGGCAGGGATGCAAGCGCAGTAGGCTCCCAGCAGCTGCTCGCAGCCCAACTCCAAGCAACGGAAACACCACCCGCCCTGCCCCGCCCGCCGCCTGCCACGGGGACCGGGCCCGCCCCTTCCCCGGCCTCACTGCGCCTGCGTGGGGCGCCACTCGTCCCAGTCCTCGCACACCGGGTGGGGCCGGGCTGCAGCTGCGTTGGAAGCGGCAGGAGGCGGGCTCCCAAGGGCCTCTGGACCGCCCTGTGTTCGCGCGCGGGAAGGGCTTGGGGACTCTGACCCAGCCTCTGGTTTGCGGGTCGCTGGGACCTTTCTTCTCTCCGTGGCCTCACAGAGCTGCTCAGACAGCGTGGCCGAGTCGACTTTTTGCAAGGCGAGAAAGTCACTGCGGCCAAGGACAGTGGGTCTTTGACCATGGTATAGAATAAGAGTGAAGTTTTGAGAGCCCTTTCCCAAATTTGTTTTTAAGTAAACAAACAAGCAAACAAAAAAGTGTCAGTGGTTGCTTCCTAGATAATGTATATAGCTTGAATGTAGATACCTCTTTGGTAGTTTATGTAGGAAATTTCAAAACCTCTGCTTGCATCAGTTCCTATTTTACAAACCAGCCTAGAACTTTACCAAAACTTAAATTTCAACTATACTCTGTATTCGTTCAACATAAAATCTGTAAGTACATGAGAGAGACACACAGAGACTGACTCCAAGATATTGTACTAGGCTGGTACAGAAAAAGCAAAGATAGACAGTGCCCTTTGTAGACTTCCTGGTGTGGGGGAGGAGAGGCAAGAGGACAACCTTGCAACACTAGACTGCATGAGATATTCTCAGATGAGAAGAGCAGTGCTGTGGAGATTCAGGATAAGAGATTAGAATCTAGTCCGCTTTGGGGAATAAAGAAGAGGTCTTGTCAAATTAAATGGAGAACAAATATGATTCTTGTATAGAACATCTCATTAGCTGGCACCCCCGGGTGGCCTGGTCACTTAAGCATCCGACTCTCATTTCTGCTCAGGTCAAGATCTCATGGTTTGTGAGTTTGAGCCCTGCATCGGGTGGGCTCTGTGCTGATAGACGAGAGCCTGTTTGGGATTATGTCTCCCTGTCTCTCTGCCCCTCGCCCACTTGCGCGGGTGCTCTCTCTCTCTCTCAAAATAAAAATAAGCTTCAAAAAAATTATTAATAAAAAACAAAACGAGCATCTCATTTGCTTTCACCTGTTAAGCCACATGTTTAATAGGCCCTGACAAAGTCCCAGCAGAGTGGTTGTTTACCGGATAGAAAGGCAAAACTGAAAAGTGTGTGGAGCTTGCAACATACACATACCGTCCCCTTTCAGCTTGCCTTCCCTCTTCTCTGGGAGCCTCTTTTCAACCAGCCCAACATCTCTATGTGGCCTCCAGTCCCCCCAGAATTCTTCCCCCCCCCCCCACAGCATTCTTGACAGGCCCATGCACCTGAAGGCAGCCCTTTCTCTGCATCTCTCCCTCCTCACACGCTCTTTGCTTTCTCTCTGCCTTTTGCCTGCAGCATTCTTTTTCCCATACACATCTACTTGAACTCCATTTCTTTTTTTTTAATATAAAATTATTTATTTATTTAGAAAGAGGGAGAGAGAACATGAGTGGGGGAGGGACAAAGAGAGAGGGAGAGAGGGAATCCCAAGCAGGCTCAGCACCATCAGCCCAGAACCCCATGCAGGGCTCGAACTCACAAACTGCAAGATCCTGACATGAGCCTAAACCAAGAGTCAGATGCTGAACCAACTGAGCCACCCAGGAGACACTTGAACTCAACTTACACATTCCCTGTCTCACTTCCTACTCTCAAAGTAATGAAATTCCATCAGATCTTATTGATTTTATAGGGAAATGCCCAGCGTGGGTTAATGACTTGCCCAGTGTCCTACAGCTAAATAGTGATAGAAATAATCAATTATTAGATCCAGAGTCTTGATATATGCCAGTTGATATTCCTTTTACTTCCAGTCACATCAATTTATTCAACTCCTGCTCTGGACCAGGCACAGGTCTTGATGCTGAGGAAAGGATGGTGTAGTAAATGAAACAAAGTAGGTCATACACTGGGTGGAAGAGACAGAAAATAAACAAATATCTATTATGTCAAGTATGATACATGCTATAAAGAAACTAAAGCAGGGCTAGGGACCGGGGGTGTGGGGAACACAATTTTGCAAAGGCAATCTGAAGGCACTTCTTGAGAAGAAATCTGAATTATTAGAATTTAATTGTATTTGACAACTATTTACTGAGCACCCAAAAACGAAAACAGGAGACACACTGTATATTATGAAAGAAATGCAATCAAAATGCAACTGGTTTCAATGGAGGGACAGCTAATATTTTCCCAAGGGATTTTATTTATGTTTAATTTTTTTTTCCAACGTTTTTATTTATTTTTGGGACAGAGAGAGACAGAGCATGAACAGGGGAGGGGCAGAGAGAGAGGGAGACACAGAATCGGAAACAGGCTCCAGGCTCTGAGCCATTAGCCCAGAGCCTGACGCGGGGCTCGAACTCACGGACCGCGAGATCGTGACCTGGCTGAAGTCGGACGCTTAACTGACTGCGCCACCCAGGCGCCCCTCAAGGGATTTTAAAAATGGATGTGACATTTGAATTAGGCTTTGAGGGAGGATATTTTACCAGGCAATGAAGAATTGAGAAAGAAAGGATGATCTGGTTAGGTGTACAGCAAACCAAAAGAAGGAAAGTACCTTTTTGTGCATGGGGTGAAAAGTGCATAAAGAGAAACTGCCACTTAGATGCTGCTTTGAATGGTATATTTAACTGATGAATTTTGAATGACTGGTTTTGTTTTTTTTTTATCTCCTGGGTATTATAAATAATGGGCACTCGGGAAATTTCCTTTACTATCTCTTAAAAACAAGTTTCTATCATTCATTTCCAAAAGTCCCCGGTCAGTGTCCAAAAGTCAACCTCAGAATCTGAGGTCCAGTGATGGTCCTCAGATGGTCCAGTGAACTCTCTCATCTTCCTAAGTTTTCTCTTTCATGCATTTAAAATCAAAATCCTTCTCACTCAGTGTATTGTCTTTATGTTGTGTTAAATTTAAGTATTGCATAATAATTTGGGGTTGTTTGCTGTACTGTTCTTGGATACAAATAATAGATGCCAGCTATTTTCTGATGAGATAATCATGTTGCATTCCTACCTAAAATTTTCTTTTCATTGGGGAAATATACCAAATGTCAAATAACTGATTTACAAACCAACATTTGAAACTCAATTTATTTGTAAACTCGGGATTTTCCCGCTTTCACTCTTGTCCTCAATTATTTGGATCACTCAGGAACTAGCCAATTTATTGTAAACAAGTCACTGAGCTTCTGTGTGTTGCAGTTTCTGCATCTCTCAACTCTAGTGTTTTGATCATATATCCATTGACCTACTGTTACTCTTAAATATAATGATTGATAAAGAGAGAACAAATGGGTAATCGGCTTTGCACAAGTAAGTACAAGTTTTCCCTAATTTTAGAAGAGTGGGAGTCTTGTGTTTTAAAGACTATAAAACTTTCAACTACTCTACTTTTAAAATTAATTTTGTTTAATAAATATTGCTGTTGCAAACTGTAATTATTTAAAGAAGAAAGAGAGAAAGGAATGTGAATTTGCAATAGGCAGAAAGAAACAAGAGAATGCCTGAGGGGTAAAGTAGGGGATAGATACAAAGGGAAAGCAGGAATGTCCTGCCTCTCGGACAAGAGCTGGAAAGAACACACCCCCTGAGGTCAGAGAGACCTGGGTTCAAATCCCCACTGTGCTGTGCAGCAGGTGTGTGATCTTAGGTTTCCTTATCTAAAGTGCTGGTTAGGGGGAGCCCCTGGGTGACTCAGTCAGTTGGGTGTCTGACTCTTGATTTTGGCTCAGGTCATGATCTCATGGTTTGTGGGTTTGAGCCCCACGTTGGGCTCCCAGCTCCAGCTCCACGCTGGCAGTGGGGAGCCTACTTGGGATTCTCCCCCTCTCCTTCTCTCTCTTTCTCTCTCTGTCCCTCCCCCACTCATGCCATCTCTCTCTCTCTCTCAAAATAAGTAAATAAATACTCTTAAAAAAAATAAAGTGGTAGTTAGCATTAAATGAACTACTTTGTGAAAGTGTCTAACAACTGGTTTGAAAGATTGGTTTCATTCCTCATGTTCCTTCCTCCTTCCCAAAACTTTATAATTCTCAGCTCCTATTCTGATGATTCAGCCTCCACCCTCCTAATGAAAGCAAAATTAACCTCCTTTGGTGCCACTGCTCTACTGCAGCAAGGCCTGTCTTATCAGGTCTGGTAGGCCCCAACTTTTGGGGGCCAACCTGATGATTCCTGGTGCCATTTCCCTTCTGTCCCCCATTCTTCCTCATCCAGAGTCTTCTGTCAGTGGCCCCCACTGACATACAGCTAACCTAGTCTCTTGACATGCAAGCCCCCACAGTCCCCATCTGATGGTGCCAAGGACTCCAGAAGCACCACTTGGAATTTAGTTCAAGCCACCTACCTGGCCTCAGCTCATCCATCCATGAGCATCTTTGGGTGAGAAGGGGAGGTGAGGCCACTCTCCTCTGGAGATTTTGCCCTGTTTGCCTCATCACTTTGGCATTCCAGTTGTGATCCTGGAATGCAGAGAGCATTCCAGTGGCTCCTCGCTCATCCTTGCCCTTTATATTTAAAGTGTGTGTAGTATCCTTAGGGAAAATAAGTCCAGATTTACTTTCAGAACCTTTTCCTGAGCCAACTGTGCTATATTATTAGAGGACTCTAATCTCCCCTTATTGAGATTCATGTGCTCACCAGAGAATACAAACAGAGATTCCTCAGGAGATTCTTAGCTTTAGATGTCCTTCCACTCTATTTATTCAAAACAATATTTTTATTTACCCAGTAAGATGCAAATCAACTTCCTTACCAGGAGATGGGAATGTAGGTCTTGGATAAATAGGTAAAAAAGATTGTCGTAGGAATCTTTCAGACAGAATGTTTTAAGCTTGATTGAAATCTTCAGAGCTGTTAGCAATAACAAGCAGTAAAATACTCAGCCTACTTATAAAAGTACAAGTATCCTGTCTCTCTTTTTCTCTTTCTTTGCTGAACCCCCAGCGCCTAGCAGAGCGCCCAGCACTTAGTAGCTGAACATTGAATATTGTGAAAGGGTGAGTGAATGGATGAATGAATCCATTGTGGTGTGGGGTTTTTATGTTTAACAATGGTTGCTATTAACTGCAAACCATTGATATTCAGAATGATGAGGAAGATTGAAAAAAAATTAAAAGGAAACCTTGTAAGAGAATTTTGTCAAAAGAATAGATAATATTCTCAGACAAGGATTCTGAATTCCGGAGAGGACTCATCCTTGGGCGGGTAAGGTTTTGTTTTGTGATCTTATTAGTTTGTGACCTTGGAAAACGATTTGATTTTTCCTAATTTGGGGTGGTGGATAGGATGAGATGAGATCATTTATTTAATGCCTAAAAATAACAGGAAGACTGGTTTCAATTTCTCATCCCTCATTCTGCCAAAAACTCTCACCACTAAACCCCACCCTCATCTTCCATGCTGATGATTCAGTCCCCACCCATCCCACTCCAAAACCAAAATTAAGTCCCTATGAATCCGTTGCCCGACTGCTACAGGCCTTTCCTATCAAAAGCTAATTTCTCAGCACTGACCCCCACCCCCACCCCAGCCTGCTCCCCACACCTGGGGTCAGTTTATGGTTTATCTGGGGCTTTTCTTTATTCAACAGATTTATTGTGTCAGACCCTGGCATAGTGAGTATACAGTGATTAAAAACAACAACAACAACAACAACAACAACAACAACAACAACAAAACAGATACACAGGATCTATCCAGTTAGAGCACTCAATCCAACAGAATAAATGAGATGACACAGCAGAATCCCATTAACATTCGGGCAGAGGTCAGAGAATAGGAAACAGGCTCTTACAAGGAAAGCCTTTGTGGGGTGGGTATGTGTCCATCCCGGAAGTCAGCCTAACCAGGATTGAGGCATGTGATGGGTGGAACTACAGTATTCCTTTTTTCCCCTTTATGCAATCTTACTACTTGGATAAGATGAGAAAGGATATGCAGGGAAGAACAACTGAAGAGGGATTTTGCCTGAGAAAGGGGATAAAGAGGGAAAGGGGATAAAGAGAATTCACCGTCTGAAGGATGCTGTAATTGTCACCCTCACACCCTGGACGCTGCCATTCTCCTCTAAAATCTTCCAATCTGATTCCCCCTTGCTGGTAGCTTCCTCCTGTCCTCCACATTCCCTCACCACCCCAACCACATCTCCTATTACTCTCTGACATCATGCAAACTTCTAGTTCCTCTCTTTTCACCCAGCCTCCCAATCTTCCTCCTGCTTCCACTGTCTTCTCTGCCCAACCCCTGGCCTATCAGGAATCATAACAGCCACCATCTTGTCATTATTCCCACCCTCCTCAGTCCAGCCTACCGTCCTCATGTGTCGCGCTGACCTGATCCCACCATCACCTGCCCCGATGTATGGGCTGCTGAGTGTCACTGGACACAACCAATCATACCACAGATTGGCCCTGCAGCAAATTTGGGGTCATCAGTCTCAGTGGGACCCTCAGCATTTCTAAGCAACTCTTTAAATATGCTCCTGCTCAGTTTTCTCCTGATATTGATTTTAGTCTTTCACTGTTCTCTTTAAGATCCTAACCTTCCCCTTTCTCCCAGTAGATGGCCTTAATTCCTACTTAACAAGCCTACGTGTCCTGAATTCTCAACCTTCTCCTACAAACTCATGTGTCCACACTCTTTCTTACTTCCTTTCTCGCTCCGAGAGTGAGAGGATCTTTTTCCAATCTGAGGCTTAAGGTTCATTCTCCAGAATTAGGATCTTACTCTTACCTATATTTAAATTTTTTCCCCTCCACTAGCTTCTTACTCTCAGCCCAAATTAACAAAGCTGTTTACATCAGGACTCTCTTAGTTTCAAGTGACAGAACCCAACTCAAGCTAGCTTAGGTAAAAAAGAGAGATTTTTTTTTAAGGTGTCTGGCAGGATTTTTAACTGTAAACAATAGAACCCATTCTAACTATCATAAGCAAGAAAAATATTTTTTTTTACAGTTTATTTATTTATTATGAGAGACAGAGAGAAGGAGACAGAGAATCCCAAGAAGGCTCCATACTGTCAGCCCAGAGCCCATCATGGGGCTCCATCTCATAAACCATGAGGTCATGACCTGCCAAAACCAAGAGTTGGATGCTTAACCAACTAATCCACCCAGGCACCCCAGAAAGAAAAAAAATTATTAAAGGATTTTAGGTACCTTGGCACAATGTCTGGCAGGATTAAGAAATGATCCTTGGTGGGCATGCAGGCTGGACAATGCCCAAATCACACTGCCAACTTCTCCAGTGGAGAAGCTACTGCTGGTAAACTCTCCATGCATGAGACAAATCTGTAAGAAGCTCAGATCTATTGCCTCTGAAAGCTTAGATCTCTCCACCCTATTCTACCAAGAACTCTAAAAGGTGGATTTTGTGGAATGTTTTCTGTGCTTACCTTGCTAGAGTGGTCACACCACACACACTACTGGAGTGTGGGGCACCATCCACACCTCTTTACAAGGTCCCCTTATCCACTGTGGATGAGAAGCCTGGAACTACATTTCCCAGAATCCCTTGCTAGCATTTGTCAATGAGAAGCATTTGCCAATATTTGGAAGGCAGTAGAGGTGAGAGTTGCACTCAGAGGCATGGGCCAGACAGGAAATTCCCAACAAGTTCCTGAAAAGGTCTGGTGAACCAGTGGCTCCCAGTAGAAAGCTGCAGAACAGGACAGTTAGTGGACTTTCTGAGGATTGCTGTCACTTCCTAGCCATCTCTTGAGAATCCCTACTGTCTTTGGCACTTCAGACTCAGCTATTCAGTGGTAGTTTCCCTGATCTGTGCTGCTGTTTTTCTAGCAGTTGGTGAAGCCACTAATACCCTATATTAAAATTTTCACAACTGTACTAAACAGAGTGGTTTTTCTTTTCTTAACTGAACCCAGACTGATACGGTGAGTTGGAGCCTTAGCAAAAATAGGCATGCTGCTGCATAAGTTTGGCAGTTACAGTAAAATAATGTAAAGGACATGTCATCAGCAAAACATACCGGCAGACATCAATTTGAGGGATGTCTGGGCAGGGGTGACTTCTCAAATCTCCCCAGGTTTCATGGGAGACATGCCTGGATTCGTGGTAATGGTATTTTTTCTATTTAGGGTGAGACCCTGCCAGATCGATCCAACAATACCACTGTGACACCACAGCATATTACCTTTCCCTTTCCCAAACCACATGGCTCTAATCTTTAAGCTCTGAATGATTTCTTTTTTCTGCCACTATCATTAGCCTGCTACTTGGTCCACGATTTTCCTATAAGATACACAGTTGCCTTGCAACCATACACAGTGTTTAGTAGCCAAGGGGGACTGAGGACAGGCCTGGCCCAGCCCTGATAAAGTTACCCTCTCCTGAATCAATGTCCCATGGTTGGTTCTGAGTGGTAGAACCTAATCACAGGCCCTCAACTTTATGGAAGCAGGAAACTGCATTCCCCCATTAAGCTCATAGGAGGAAAAAAAAAAAAAATGCCAATAAAGGGAAAGTATGCCGGATGACATGCACATAGCTCTCTGTCTCATTTTTTCTCTCTCCATAGACCAGCTTTCTCCTTGTGGCAAGAACATGGCTGCAATTATCTCAGGATCACATTTTTCCACCTCCAAGAAAGCTTTCTTTCCCGAGTTCAACTTGGAAAAATCTGATTGAACCAGCAAGGTCACAGATCCTAGTCACAACCCCCGCTATAATCACATGATCTGTGGGAGAATATCATAGAAGAGATTATTTTTGTAATCATGGTTTCTCAACCAGGGCACTATTTTTTTCTTTCTTTCTTTTTTTTTAAGTTTATTAATTTTTTTTTTTTTTTTTTTTTTTTTTTTAGTAATCTCTACAACCAACATGGGGCTTGAACTCACAACTCAGATATCAAGAGTCGCATGCTCCTCCAATTGAGTCAGGCCGGTGACCCTCAACCATGCCACTATTGACATTTGGGGCCGGATCATTTTTTGTTTGGGGGGACAAGGAAAGCTGTACTATGCAATACAGAATGTTTAGCAGCGTTTCCAGCCTCTACCCACTATTTGTCAGTAGCACCTCCCACACACACATTGTGACAAACAAAAATATCTCCCAACATTGGCAAGTGTCCCCTGCGGGGCAAAATTGTCCCTACTTGAGAACCACTGATCTATATAAGGGATTCCTTGCTGAGCCAGAGCTCTGGATTCCACTTGTTACCGAGTCACCCAGCCTGCAGCAGGCCTACCCATGGCAAACTATACTTCTAAATCATCAAATGATACTAGACACATTTATCTACCTGTCTGCTAACTCACACCGTTGCAGGATTTTTTTACCTCAACGCCCGGGGTGCCGTTGTCACACTGCTTCGAGGAATGAAGAGGGGGACACAGAATAAAAAGTTTTATTAGAGTACAAGGTCAGAAAGTAAGAATAGTATGAAAGCTCTCTTTACAGAGAGGGGACCTTTGAAAGTGAATACCCGCGACTATAGGCAAGGGTCCTTGTTTTATAGGATTTTGGTGGGCCCGTCTCCTTGCCCCGTTCCTTCTCAGGTTCTACCCTTATTGGCTAGGTAACTCAAAATGCCTAGTCATTCCTTTTTGACTGGCTAATTTTCATTGTATGAGGGGTGGCCTATGGCCATACTGTTCCTTGTGGGTCATATATTTTATGCTCTACTTATTTTCAGTCAGGTCTTTTGCTTGTCACATTTCCCAGGGAAACCTGAGGGGCAGGAGGTCGTGTCCGTTGCATTCTTAAAGGGAACTTTATGCCTGAGGGAGTTTGCTTGAGGTCAGACATGCCTAGAAGAAATGTGTTAAAATAAGTATTTTTCCCCACCCAGGGACCTTCAAGCCTTAGCCTCTCCTTTTCTGCCTACTGAATCCTATCTTTCCCTATCATAATATCTCAACCAGGACATCCTTTAGCTAACTCTAACTCACCATTTTCCCTCTGAGATCAACTCTTTCTTTCACATCCCCTGGCCTGGTTAAAGACATCAGTGTTAATCAGTCACTCATGCAGAATCCTCGGAGTATTTCTAGATCCTTCACTCTCCCATCCACCACCACATGTGAGGGGAAGGATTCTAATAACACCTCTCCTTGTCTTATATCAGTTCCCTCTCCCCACTTGCTTTTACAATAGTTTTCTACTAGCCTCTTAGTCTCTCCTCTAATTTACCTTCTAAATGCAAATCTGCGGGTGTTACTCCATGCTTAAAATCAATATCTCAGCAGATCCAAATTGCTGTGGAATAGTCAGAATTCTTTAGCAATGTGAACAGTGACGTTCCTGAACTTTTCCTCCAATTTTACTCCCTCTGCTTTCTTGCTAACAAACTACTGAAAAGTTCCTGGTTTTGCATTTGTTATCTCCCCTGCCTGCCTCTACCTTCTGCCACATTCTCTTAGTTCAGGTGATGAACTGCTAGTCCTCCTTCAAAACCCATTGTAAATTGGGCACTTGGGTGGCTCAGGTCATGATCTCAGGGTTCATGAGTTCAAGTCCCATAATGGGTGAGCTCAAGCCCTGTCTCTCCCCCCCTCTCCCCCTCCCCCCACCCCTCCTGGGATTCTCTCTCTCTCTCTCTCTCAAAAAAAAAAAAAAAAAAAAACCCAAAAAACAAAAAAGCCCATTTTAAGCATATTTTCTCTTATTTTTCTTTCTTAAAATTCCTCTTAACCATATGTCCTGACATCTTGACTGCAACCTTGACCCTGGGCCACTTCTTCCCAACTAACCAGCTCCTGAATTTCTGGCCACAGAAATGATGACATTAAAAAAATTATTTGCTGTTTTAAGCTACCAAGTTTTTGGGTAATTTGTTACAGAGCAACAGATGATTAATTCAAATAGTTAGTTGCAGAAGTCAACAGGAATGAAATTCTACACCCAAGTTCCAAGTTTAGGGGGCTCAGTCTTTCTAATTTAAGCTTCACCTGGCTTTTGAACAATACCCACGAACTATTTTATTCTCCACTTTCATTCTGAAACACAGTAAAAATAATTGTGTTAAAAAATGTGTTTGAGTGAATTAGCTGCTCAATGTTCACAAAGTAATATGTAAAGGAAGAGTTCAAATTCTAGCATTATTTAATGTGGCTTTAGACTCTGAATGGGAATTGAGGGACCATCAAGACACATTTTTTTTATATTCAAATGTCTATCTTTCCAAGAATCAGAGTCTACAGAATACAGAGAATCTAATTCCAATTTTGTAGGTAATCAGAAATTTAATTTTGATTTCATAAAGAAAAATCTCTAGTATAAAGAAAAGTTCTAAAGTGTTTTAAACAGTTTACTTACATTAAAATTTAGTGTGTAGGAACAACTGAAATGGTCACCAAAATGAGAATATGTAAATAAATTGTATATTCATGTAATGGAATGGTACTCAGCAATAGAAAAGAACACAACAGCATAGAATAATGTCAAAAACATGTTGAACAAAAGAAACGAGACACAAAAAAAAGATACATTCTATCTGATTTCACCCATATGAAGTTTAGGAACATGGAAACTAAGCTACAGTGACAGAAATTAAGAGCAGTTTTTGAAGGGGTAAAGATGAGTTAAAGGAAGAACAGGAGAACTTCCTGGGAGTGATGGAAACATTCTTTATCGTGATTTGGGTAATGACTACATGTGTGTATATAGTTATCAAAACTCACAATTTAGGATTTATTTATGTTCATTTCACTACATGTAAATTTTACTTCATACTAAAAAAGACAGCATTAAAAAATAGTGCATAATACCAAAATCTAATTATGTTTCCCCGTTAGGGTAACTTCTCTTTTAGAAGAGGGATTCAGAAAACCAAACTGAAAGAGCCTTCACATCACACAAGTGAAACTAAGTAAATATTTCCAAATATTTCCAAAAACTACCATTGAAGAAAATAAACCTCAGCCACCTGAGCCATGATAAATACCCGCTGATTCTTAGCACGAGCCCCGTCCTCTCTGAAGCTGGGCTTGGGCAGAAAAACATTCAATTCTCCGCCCTTCTGAGACTGCCGGGTTCAGCAAACACACTGCGCAGGGAGGGGAGCCTCCGCACAGCAGAAAGGCCCCTGGAGCGGAGCTCAGCAAACAAGTTGAGGGCAGTGGGCAGTGGGCAGGAGTCCTGGCCGCTCCGCGTGTGATTCCGCGTCCAGGCATCCCACACGTGCAGAGGGGGAGGGGTTCTGGCACAGAAAGGAGACCAAAAGGGAAAACACATATTGACAAAGCCTTCACAGTTGTGAACCAGGGCTGCAGAGGGACAGACAGGAGCTGCTGCTGGAACAGAAAGGGAGCATTTGACACACTGAAGCCCAGGCCCGGGAAGGCCAGGGGCCTGCGCCACAAAAGGGGAAAGCAATTAAGAACAAATGCAGTGTTCTGCCCTCTGCAAAGGGGAAGGCAGAAAAAGCAAACCGGTAGGCCCAGTGAGACAGTTAAAGGCATCGTTTCGGGGTTGGGGGGCGGGGGGGTGGGGACCATTTTGTAGAGAATTCCAGCTTCTATGAATTAAATACAGACCCTGGATTCCTCACCTGGTCTGCCAGGATCCGCTTGTGCCCTGCTGCTCAATACCCTTTAGGATTCACCCTTACCTCGGGATGTCTAGTCTCAGGAAACATGATTTATAAGGGTCTTTGTGATTTTCCCACAACACACATATCACAAATGCCCCTTAATTTCTTAGGGAAACACAGCTCCAGGGCTACCAATGTTTCCCTCAGGTGGTAGCTCGGATGTCAGTTGCTTTGGGAAGTCTTTCCTAACCACCTCCCCACCCCCCCACCCCCACCAGCCCCTTCAGCCTCTTCCCCCCCACTCCAATCTGGGTTACCCTTTCTCTGGGCTCCCTGGCACTAGTACTTTCTTCCACTATGGTAAGCCTTGCCTCTGTGTATTGTGGCTGTCTGTTGGTTTTCTTTTTAACTGTTAAATATCTGAAACTACAGAAAAATTTTAAAGCGTACTTTGTTACCAATGAAAACCTTGTTACAGTTAATACCTTGTTAATTACACATATTTTAAAATAGGGATATAAAATGTTACAGATACAGAATAGTACTACCATTGTTATTCTCTGCTTATGTACCTTAGTTATCTATGTTTCTTTTTTTTTTTTTTTTAGTTTATTTACTTATTTTGAGAAAGAGAGAGAGCATGAGTGGGGGAGAGGCAGATAGAGAGGCAGACACTGATGTCTGGCTCCATCTCAGGAATGTGAGACCGTGACCTGAGCCAAAATCAAGAGTCCAATGCTGGAAACCAATGTGACAATAAATTGTATTAAAAAAAAAAAAAGAGTCCAATGCTTAAGGGACTGAGCCACCCACGTGCCCCAGTTACTTATGTTTCCAATCAAAAACAAAACACAGTATTTCTTGGTATGTTTCTAACATAATTAGTAATATACTACACATACTCTAACAATTCTTTCACTGTGTCTTGTGTTTTGACATCACATTCATAAAGAAATTAAGACATCGGAGAACAAATCATTAAAAAAACTAATCCATTTGACTACATTAAAATGTAAAAACTCTGAATTGTAAAATATTGCATAAATGAAGTTAAAAAGATAAGCTGCTGACTCTACTTCTTTTAAAAATAATTATTCTCTCAAAGACATTCATGTTCATAATTTTAAAAGTCAAGTTTTTCTAATATGTTTAAAATTTAAAAGTTTTAGGGCACCTGGATAGCTCAGTCAGTTAAGCATCCAACTCTTGGTTTCAGCTCAGTCATGATCTCAACAGTTTGCGGGTTGGAGCCCTGCCTCAGGCTCTACACTGATGGTGCGGAGCCTGCTTGGTTTTCTAAGGTCCACTCTGTCTGTCTCTCTCTCAAAATAAATACATAAACTTAAAAAAAATTTTAATAAAATGAAATTAAGAAGTGTCTTCCCTTACTTGCTTTCATTCTTCAGAAGCAGGTTTTTTCAACTCTTTTAACTTTTTTTTTTTTTTTTTCTGGAATTGGCCTCCATGTTTTTAAATAACATGCGTTTTTTTTTTTTAGGAGACTAAAAAAATACTATTGAAGACAATGATTTATGAACTTTCTTCACACACATTCTTCCTCCCTCTTTCTCCTCCATTTTGATAGATAGAACTGGTTGGAGCAATAGTCCGTGCTTACATTAGCAGGGTTATGTAAATATAATCCACAGAAGAGCCATGGTAATGTCCCAGTTTCACTTTCTTTCATCTATAACTTTTTGTTTTCCCTATTGTCTCCACTACCCTCACTGGTTTCATTGCCAGTGTGCCTTTATTTTTTTCTAAACTCCCCCCAAAAGAGGAATTTCTTTAATTTTTAATACATTCAAACTCACCAGGAAATACATACACACACATATGTAAGTATATATATG
Organism: Puma concolor; assembly: GCF_028749965.1. Taxonomy (NCBI): domain Eukaryota; kingdom Metazoa; phylum Chordata; class Mammalia; order Carnivora; family Felidae; genus Puma; species Puma concolor. The sequence goes on along the minus strand of NC_141670.1, from coordinate 103,619,053 downwards.
TATGTCTTTTCCCCTGGATGTATTTTCCAGATAACCCATCTGAAGCGCTCTTGTGGGGCGCCTGAGTGGCTCAGTTGGTTGAGCCTCCGACTTCGGCTCAGGTCATGATCTTGTGGTTTGTGGGTTCCAGCCGCGCATCCGGCTCTGTGCTGACAGCTCAGAGTCTGGAGCTTGCTTCAGATTCTGTGTCTCCCTCTGTCTGACCCTCCGCTGCTTGCACTCTGTCTCTCACATTGTCTCAAAAGTAAATAAATATTTAAAAATATATATATTTTTTGAAGCACTCTTGCCTTCCCATCTGGTCCAGTTGTTCCATATCTGCTGCCAGCTCTCTGCCTGGGACTTCTCTTCACTCTTATCCTGGACATCGGATGACCAACTCATCCCAATTTGCCAGGGATCGGCCCAGTTTTAAAGCTGAAAGTTCCACATTTGGCACCACCCTCAGGCTCAGGCAAATTGGAACTGGTCAATCTACCTGGACATCCCCTTGCCTCTTTCCTGGTTCAAGTCCTGTTTCCTGGATCCTATGTGATCTTCTTCTCAGTTTCTATCCTTATTTTGTGGAATCCATTCTCCAGTATTTTCCTGAAAAGGAGGTAAAAAATTTTTAAACTTGCATATCTGCAATGTCTTTATTCTGCCTTCACACTTGTTAGAAAATTTGGCAGAGAACAGAAATCAAGATTTGAAACAATTTTCCATCTGAATTTTGAAAGGATTGCTCCACTGACTTTCCATGTGGCAGGTGAAAAGCCTGGTGCTTTTCTGATTCTGGATCTTTTGTATATTTTTAATCTCTGGGAATTTGCAGGATTTTTATCTCCAAGGTTCTGAAATTTCACAATGGCACACCTTAGTGTGAGTTTTTGTCGTTGCAGGCATCACGCAGGGCATAAGTGAGCTCTCTCAATCTACAAACTCATATCCTCTATTTAAGGAATTTTTCTTCAAAAATACCCTACCCTATCTTTTTGCATTCTCTCTTTCTAGAGCTCCTGCTTACTAGAGTGGTGGGCCTCCTGAACTCTAATATTTTCCTTTTCTTTTCCATTTTCCATTTCTTTATTTTTGATTGACTTTCTGGAAGATTGCATCAAGTTTATCTTCCAGACTTTTTTCTGAGAATTTACTATTTAACTTCAAAGAGCAATTTTTATTTATTTATTTATTTATTTATTTATTTATTTATTTATTTATTTATTGTTCTCTGAATAGTTTTATTCTATAGCCTTTTCTCATTGTTGTCAGATGCTACATCTCTTCTTACCACCTGGGGAAATGAACTATCAAGTTTGTTCGTTTTTGAGTCTTATTCTGCCCCATACATAATTTCTATTTTCTTCAGGTGTTTTTGATTTGGTTCTGTTTGTCCTGGCATAAGCTTTCCTTAATTGCCTGGTAATCCTTGGCTGTCTGTGCATATTTAAAAATAAAGTAATAAAAGAACCTGATTGGAACAGGCAGGTACACATCCCGGTAGGGTGCTCTGGTGAGGTTGATTTATTATTTTTTCTTTGTTTCTTTGTTTTCGTGTTTAGCTGGCTTCCCATAGCAGACTCAACCACACTCTCACCTGGAAAGTAGAAGTTTGGCTAACGATTCATTTCTCTTACAGACCTGCAACTAATCCTCCTGCTGTCAGCACCACCTGCACCCCGATTCTGATAGTTCTAAATATTTCTGAGTTCCTATAGTTTGTTCAGCCTTCTCAGTTTCCCTTACTGTCCGCTTTGGTTTTAATTGTTAATTTCATTTTGCCACTTCCATATGCTTTCTAGTTTCCAATATTCCAATGCTGCCATATTCTCTACTTGTAAGTATTTCTTTTTTTGCCTCTATAGGTTTGTGCCTTAAAACAAAACAAAACAAAACAAAACAAAACAAAACCCTATACTGTCACTTTTATGTAATTTTGGCAGGGAGGGTATGTAGATGTGTGTTTACCATATTTCAGCAGAAGTCTGTTGGATCTGGAGGTGGCTGAGGTGAGGACTGCCTCTCATTCATCATCACAGTCTAGTGTCCAGCCTATTCTAGCATATTGCCTGGCATATATTAGGAGCTCAATAAGTAAAGTCTTAATGAATATAGTACTAAAACTTTTTTTTTGGAAATATTAACTATTGTTTTGCTTTGTTTTTCTCACCAGTATTTCACTTTCTCCTTTCCAGCTAGGCTAATCTGTCATTTTTTCAGAGAATGCTTGGGACAACAGAAAGCAAACTATTGCTGCAGTGTTTAGGAGAATTGAAAGGACTCATAGCATAAACAAAAATATTGGGGCGAAACATTGTGAATCATTGCTCTATCTCTCCCTGGAATTGGAAGACTGATCCAAAAGAGAGTCAGAGCTTAGTTCCAGGGACGCAGCAAGCCCTGTAAAAACAAAACGAAACAGGTAGTGTGTCTAGACAGTTGGAACAATTTCATCCATCTAGAAAGGCTCAGGAGCACCAGAAGTTTCTCACTCATTCAAGAATGAAAACAATGTAAATGGAGAGAGTCAGCAGATCTAAAAGAGCTGTGAGGACAAGAGTGAAGGTGAAGAAATGCCAGACTGGACCACTGAATGAAGAGACAGGATGATGCTCATGTCACTGGATATATCATGGACAGATGACAATCTCTCCCCCCTAGATTCTTTGGAACTATTTGTGTCCCTTGTTACTTAAACACAATCCTGGGGAAATCTACAAATTAACTGAGATTAAGTTTCTGCCACCCAAGTAAAATGAGAGCTCAAGATTGAAATTAAATTGGCTTATGAAAACAATATTATATTTCTACAATATCTCTACTAGTTAGTTGAAATTCATATATACTACACAAATGTAAGTACGATCACCAGATTATTTTCAAATTTATTTAAAAATTCTCAAGTTTTAGGGGCGCCTGGGTGGCGCAGTCGGATAAGCGTCCGACTTCAGCCAGGTCACGATCTTGCGGTCCGTGAGTTCGAGCCCCGCGTCAGGCTCTGGGCTGATGGCTCGAAGCCTGGAGCCTGCTTCCGATTCTGTGTCTCCCTCTCTCTCTGCCCCTCCCCCGTTCATGCTCTGTCTCTCTCTGTCCCAAAAATAAATAAACGTTGAAAAAAAAATTAAAAAAAAATTCTCAAGTTTTACACAAGAGATGATCAAATATATTAATGTAACAACAAGCTAAAGAACAGATTTATTACACCCAGCAATAGCACTACTAGGAATTTATCTACAAGATACAGGAGTGCTGATTTGAAGGGGCACATGTACCCCAATGTTTATAGCAGTGCTATCAACAATAGCCAAATTATGGAAAGAACCTAAATGTCCATCAATTGATGAATGGATAATGAAGATGTACACACACACACACACAATACTATTCAGTGATGAAAAAGGATGAAATCTTCCCAATTGCAACAACATGGATGGAACTGGAAGGTATTATGCTACGTGAAATAAGTCAGCCAGAGAAAGACAGATATCATATGATTTCAGTCATATGTGGAATTTGAGAAACTTAACAGAAGACCATAGGGGAAGGGAAGGAAAAATCAGATACAAACAGAGAGGGAAGGAAACCATAAGAGACTCTTAAATACAGAGAACAAAGTGAGCGTTGATGGGAGTGGGAGTTGGGGGAGTCGGGAAAATAGATGATGGGGATTGAGAAGAGCACTTGTTGGGATGAGCCCTGGGTGTTGTATGTAAGTGACGAATCATGGGAATCTACTCCTGAAGCCAAGACTACACTGTATGTTAGCTCACTTGATAAATAAATAAATAAATAAATAAATACATAAATAAATAAATATTAAATAAAGTACAGATTTATTCTTGTGAATGACAAATCATCCATAAAATCAAGGATGTGGTTTATAGAATAGGTAGATTGCTTGGCTAAACTGTTTATATTATTGTTAATCTTAATAGAATAATTAAGGAATACAGAAACATCTATCAGGAATGTATGTTAGGACCTCTACTTTCAGCCAAGATGAAGGCCAGCGCTCTCACCAGGAATGGCTACAAAAGCTTAAAAAGCTTACAAAATACACAAAACAATATCTGCTTGAAGGCACTGAGGAACTTCTGGGGAAATTCAGACTTAAGCACCAAGATTCTGGAGAAGGAAGAAACTTGGAGAGGAGAGTTGGCATTCTGCAATTGATTTTTCCTCTGGCAAAATAGCACTTGCTTACTCTGAGCACTAAGCAAGAGGCCAAGGACAAGGTCATGGATGTGGGCTGGAGGTCACTAACAGGCAGAGAAGGCAACAGGATTTTTGGCAGTTTTGGGAAGTAGAAAAATGGGAATTTTATGAGTCTGAGATGCCAGTGAGAAGGGTGTTTGGAAAATCAAGCTTGACACTTGACCTGTTTTCCCAAATTCCTATGCTGCATGGAACAGGATATTAAGAAACTAAGCAGAAAACCTGTGTAAGTACAGCTGAGGTTTTTCAGTCTCAAAAAACTCACCAAGAAGAGAGGGTCACAGTGGGCATCCCCAGGTCCTTAGATGGAGTCTTTGGAGGGTGTTTTGCTATATCAAAAAGATAACACATTATTTCTCATAATTCTGGAGGTTGCAAAGTCCAAGATCAAGGCATCGACAAATTCAGTGTGGTGAGAGCAGGCTTTCTGGTTCATAGACAACCATCTTTTCACTGTGTCTTCACAAGGTGGGAGGGACAAGAGAACTCTCCAGGGTTTCTTTTATAAGGGCACTACTCCCATTCATGAGGACCTCTCCCTCATGACCTAATTACCCTCCAAAGGCCCCACCTATAATACCACATTAAGGGTGACAATTTCAACATATGAACTTTGGGGAGACATAAACATTCAGTCTATACAAGAGGCATCCTCTCTAAGAACAGGGATGGATCAGAGGTGGAAAAGAACCTCATAAAAACTATAATGCACTCTATGACATTCTGGAAAAGGTGAAACTATGAGGACAAAAGTAAGATCAATAGTTGCCAGGGGTTTGGGCTTGGGAGGGATAAATAGGTGGAACATAGAAGATTTTTAAGGCAGTGAAACTATTCTTTATGATACTATGATGGTGGGTACCCGTCATATACATTTGTCAAAACCCACAGAATGCACAGTACCTAGAGCAAACCTAAAGCAGACTACAGACTTTGATGCATGATGATGCATCACTGTAGAGTCATCCTTGGTTTAAAAAAAAAAAAAAGCAGCATTCTGGTAAGGGATGTTGATAATGGGGAGGCTATGCATGTATAAAGGTAGGGGCATACAGGAACTCTGTACTTTCTGCTCATTTTTTTTTTTTTTTTCCTGTGAACGTAACACTGTTCAAAAAAATAAAAAAAATCTAAAATCAAAACAAAACCCTGTAATGCAGCCTGCAGTCTATCTCTGATTGGATTAAAGTAGTCAACTCCCTCAAAGAGGAAGGGGGAAAGCCTCTCTAGAGAAATATTTCATCCCTAAGCCTCTACAATGTTTAAGAAACAATGTCTGGCACTTTCAGGAGATATTTATCAGACATTCCAGGAGACAGAAACAATTACTAAAAGCCATAAAGATAAAACAGAAATGGACATATTGATCCAGATATTTTAGTTATCAAAAACATTTAAAATAAGTATGATTAATATATTGAGGAAAAATAGATGAAAAAATGGATGCTATTAGTATAAATATCAGAGTACAAAATATATCAAAAAGCTAGCAATTTCACAAAGCTAGTATTTCACATTTATTGAATGCGTATTTTGTTCCAGGCATTGTTGTAAGTGATTCTTAAATTTCTCACAATAATCCTATGAAATAAACACTGTACTATTATTGCCCCCACTTTACAAATGAGAAAACTGAAGCACAAGATGGGTAAATAAATGCTTATGGCCAAATGACTTATAAATGGCAGAGTTAGAATTTGAACTCATGTAGTCCAACTCGAGAGGCCTCAGTTTTATCACCGTGCTATCTAGAGTATCCATCTCCTACAACTACAATAGCCACAGATGATAATATTTTGGTTAAAGAGATGTAGGACCTTGACAGTTCAAATTACTCAGGTCACCAAAATGTTTTCTGTTTTCTCATAGCCTCAAAAGATGAGAATGTGTGAGTTCTAAACCTTAACCAAAATTGCTCAGAGATGTATTCTTGAAGCCATGCTCCCAGTAATACTTATCAGAAAGTACTAAACTCAGAAGAAATGTGTCTAATTTTAGGTAGACTAAAAATAGAAAATAAAAACAAGGATGTGAAATTCGATCCAAAATAGTGCTTAATATTAACCACCACCTAACTTACTTTTGCACACTTTTGCCTGGACACACTTTAATTATTATAATTGCCACCTGTGAATTCTTCAGTGCAGAACTACAGTTAATTCATTCATCCCACCCATGGGGAGATAATTTGGAACAAAATTCCACCACATTCATAGGTCTCGACTTTTTCTAGCAGTAGTCACTCCCTGAATAAACCAAGTCTCCATCCTTGGGTACACACTGTTCTTGTTGACAGACAGGATGGTTTACTGTCTTACCAGGCAAACGTTTAAGAAATGTACTTGAAAGAACAGTGGACTCCTCAGCAGGAAAACTCTCCCTGTCTCCTGTACTCCTTTTCCCAACAGTTTATTTCCACTGCCAGAAATATTTGTCATTTGATTTGATTTCTCCAGGTCTCTTCTAGACAGATCAAACATTTCTCATCATTTTTACCTTAGTATGAATTAATGAATGACTCAATTTCATGGACAGCCAGCTGTGATCAGAGACATAAAGAAGTTGGTGTTTCCACTGGAATGTAGTAAGTAAAAGTCATGACAATTTTTGAGAATAAATTACTGGGCTGTTATTTCTTAACCACTACAAAGTGAAGTGTAAGGTAATCTTCCTCTTAGAATTGTGGTGAAGACTTCATTAGAACAATGAGAATAAATATGCTTAGGATAATATTAGGTGCCTAATAAATGCTGGCTTTTATAATTAATTATAATGACTTTGTCAATAATGGAGAAATTTAAAGGAATAAGATATATTTTAAAAGATGGCAAGATGGTTATGGTAGTAGATCTGAATAAAGTTTAATAAAAGAGTACAAATAAGCCCTCAACTCACAGAGCTACATTTCATTGTTCAACATCATTTTTGCTGCTTTGGATGATACATGAAAGACTAGGATGCATCTTGTGATCTGTTTAGCATGCAAACTTAAATATTCATAAATTTATAAATCCATTTAATACATTTAAGAAATTTTTGGGGGGTCGCCTGGGTGGCTCAGTCGGTTAGGCGGCCGACTTCGGCTCAGGTCATGATCTCGTGGTCCGTGAGTTCGAGCCCCGCGTCGGGCTCTGTGCTGACAGCTCAGAGCCTGGAGCCTGTTTCAGATTCTGTGTCTCCCTCTCTCTGACCTTCCCCCGTTCATGCTCTGTCTCTCTCTGTCTCAAAAAATAAATAAACATTAAACATTAAAAAAAAAAAAAGAAAAAAAAAGAAATTTTGTGGAATCAGAATTTCAGGTTTATAGTTAAAATCTTTTCTCTCCACTTATCCAGTAAACTATTATCTCTTCCTATGTCCATTTGCTTCTGAACAAAGTAATCACTTAACATAATGCCCACTCATGCAGGCTTAGGTGCCCTATGGCTTTTCTTATATGAAAATTATCTTCCTGACTTAGTATCAGCAGGATATGCACCAGTGAGCTATTTTTTTTTCCCAATAATAGCAGTAGATTATATATACACTCCAACATTTTCTCAGTGAGTTCCATTTGTAACCAGAAGCAAACCCTTACAAGCTTGTTAAGAGGTTTTATAAATGCAGTTGGGCTACAGAGTAAAAAGAAGCCAATTAATTGTCTCCCAGGGTGCAAGAATTCAGGAGTTACCTCATTAGTGCCATGCTCTTACCAACCTGGCCTCTCAGAATGATTACTCCCAGTCTAGTTTTCTGGTTAACTTTGTGGATGATGAATGTTTACTCAATCACCTGAGAAATATGTATATCAATGAATTAGTGTGGCTGGAGAGAAAGATCTATAAAGGCAGAAATCTGTGTTTAAACTAGAATAGCATGTAGAGGGACAGGCATGGCTGGAGTACTCAGAGTCACTGATCATTGGTCAGTGGCTTGATCACTTACCAACTATTTGACCTTGAGCAAGTACTTCATGGGCCTCTTGCTTTTTCACAGGACAAACAATATTGTTAGACTGCAGGGTTTCTAACTTTCCTTTCTCACCCTAACATTCTGCTAATCTTATGTACTGAAGAGGAAATTGAAGTTAAAGACTTTTTGTTTCTTATTAAGAGGTGCCACTTTCAAAGGCTACTATACTAGCTACATATGTGGACATAGAATATTTCAGTAAAATTAAATTACACTGAAGAGCGTCTGTCTGGCTCAGTTGGAAGAGCATGGGACTCTTCATCTCCAGGTCATGAGTCCAAGCTCCATATTGGGTGTGGAGATGACTTACATACATACATACATACATAAACTTAAAAAAATTAAATTACAGGGGTGCCTGGGTGGCTCAGTCGGTTGAGCGTCTGGCTTCGGCTCAGGTCATGATCTCATGGTTGGTGAGTTCGAGGCCCACATCGGGCTCTGTGCTGACAGCTCAGAGCCTGGAGCCTGCTTCGGATTCTGTGTCTTCCTTTCTGTTCCTCCCCTGCTCAAACTCTGCCTCTGTCTCTCAAAAATAAATAAAGATTAAAAAAATTTTTTAAGTAAAAAAAAAATTAAATTACACAGACTACCGAAATAAAAGCCAACTAATTTTCTCAAGAATCGCTTTCAAATGTACCTTCAAAGTCACATGAATGGGCCACACAAATATAGTTAATTGATTTTTACAAGGCACAAAGATAATTCAGTGGATAAAGTGGATAATTCAGTCTTTAAGTGGTGGTGCAACAGGTGGACATTCATACACAAAATGAATAAATAACACTAGACACAGATGTTACACATTTCACAAAACTTAACTTTAAATATCTCATAGAAGGTTGAGTATAACTACTTATCTCTGAAGTGTGGGCTGCATATAGTAGTGACTTCCTTCCGAAGAGTAGAGATGGAAAACAGGAAAAAAAAAAGTAACTTTCTGGTGGAAAAACCTGACAAACACCACCTCAGTCAGGTGATCAAGGTCAGCATCATCAGCTATAGGTCATGTTGATAGCATATACTCCTGATACAATTGTTGCTGGTCTTCCTCCATAAAACTCAAAAACCCAGTCTAATCATAAGGACAAAAATCAGACAAGTCCTAATTGAGAGACCTTCTACAAAATACCTCATCAACACCTCTCAAAACTGTGAAGGCCAGCAAAATACAAGAAAAGTCAAAGAAACTGCCATAACCAAGAGGAACCTAAGAAGACATGATGACTGGGGCATCTGGGTGGGTGGCTCAGTCGGTTGAGAATCCAACTCTTCATTTCGGCTCAGGTCATGATCCCAGGGTCATGGGATCAAGCTCCTAGTCAGGCTCCTTGTTGAGCACATGGAGCCTGCTTAAGATTTTCTTTCTCTCTCCCTCTGCCCCTCTCCCGCATGCCCACACATTCTCTCTCTCTCTCTCTCTCTCTCTCTCTCTCTGTCTCTCCCTCTAGAAAGAAAGGAAGGAAGAAGACATGATGACTACATGTAATGTTATACATTGGACTGAATCCTAGAACAGAAAAAAGACATTAGCTAAAAACAAAGGGAATATGAATAAAGAAAAGACTTCGGTTAATTATAACGTATCACTATTAGCTCATTAGTTGTGTTGTGGTTACCATATTAAGGTAAGATGCTAAAAATAGGGGAAATTGGGTTGGGGTATATGGAACTCTCTCTACTATGTTTGTAATTGTTCTGTAAACCTTAAACTATCCTAAAATTAAGAGTTTATTAATAAAAAAAACATATGAACTGTTTGTGTATTTCTAGGCAAAATGTTCATACCAATAATACTGCTTTGAATTTTTTTTGTCTCACTTTCCTTCATAGTAAATGGTATAGCTGCTACATAATATTGTTGGTCCTTTAAGGATCCTTCGATTTTGGAATTAAGTTGCATCCATAGAATTACATCTTTGAAAGTAGAGTATTACCAACCAAAACTAAGAGAAAAACAGTTCACTTTTTGTGTATATTTTATCAAACAAAGCAATAATAACAAACCATTATCTTTTTTTTTTAAGTTTATTTTGAGAGAGACAGAGACAGAGAGACAGAGAGAGAGAGCAGGGGAGGGACAGAGAGAGAGGGAGAGACAGAATCCCAAGCAGGCTCCACACTGCCAGCGCAGAGCCCAATACAGGACCCTAACCCACAAACCGTGAGATCATGACATGAGCTGAGATCAAGAGTCAGATGCTCAACCGACTGAGCCACCCAGGTGCCCCAACAAACCATTATCTTAAGAAGAAGAAACAAACAGGAATCCCCACTGATTTGGGGGTGATCTTATTCTGTAAAATTAAATGATATGGAGTGTGCTTAAATAGGCAAAAAGCTACAGGAGACTGGATTCTCTATTGTACTGTTAGTTTCTCCCCAGTTAGTTACTCTTTGATGTGTTGACTGTTAAAATGTTTCCCAAGAATGTGGTCTTGCACACACCTTGCTGTGCTGAGTGCTCAGACACTTGCATTTTTGTCCTAATTTACCCACCAACAACTTGTGTGACAGGAAGTCTCTACTGTTTTCTGTGTCAAAATGTGGAATTGGGTAAGCTGACCTGTTCCTCTTCCTGTTTTATGACTGTAGACATAAGAGTAACTTATTACCACGAGGTGACACAGTAGCATGCATTTGTTTTTCAGATTATCTGGTTTCACCTGGCACAGAGTGGGGACATCAGGAAAAGATGTGGGATGGGCAAGATAAAAAAACAGCTGAAATTTAATCTAGAAACGCGAAGTGTTTAAGGGGATCTGGCTCCAAATATTTGAAGAATTGTCGTGTGGGAAGGGATAGCAGACATGTTCTGGGAAATTCCAGAGAACAAACTTCAGGCCAACAGAGATGTAGGAATGGCCTACATCTGAACCAGAGTAACCTTTGAGGATGGTGGCATCAGTCACAGATGTCCCAAAGGAGAGTGGCTCACTGGAACAGCGGTGGTGTCTCCTCACAGCTGAGGATGTAAATTCCCACTCACCTGCCTCATTTGTTTTTAAAACTGCCTTGCCTTCCTCACCACATCCCTTCCTACCAACCTTATTCCTCTCCCCCAGAGTTTCTGATCCCAACCCTGCAATGGTTTCTACTACAAATATTTCATGATTGTCAGGTGTTTAGGACGGAGAAAAACAAGCTTGAGAGGCACTGCCCTAGATCATTGAAAAGCCCTCTGCTAGGCTAACAGTCTGCAACTACTTGAGAAAGCATCATCTCTGCAGAGCTTCGCCCCTCAGCGGTGCTCTAGTCCCCAGACAGCCGCTCCTCTTTCCAGGCCACCAGCACATCCCCGTGGAATATCTCCTTTCACACACAAGACCTTATTTCATAATTAAGGCCATTTCATCGTACTTGGAATCAGCTCTTACTGGCTTTTTTTAAATGCTTAAAACTCCTCCTACATATTTTAATCCAGCTACCTAGGAGATCTATGTAAGAACTCTCCCTAAATTCACAATCTATTTTGGTGGGGAAAGGCCTGTTTTGCCAAATTGCAACATTAAAATCTGGGGAACTCATTTCTCCCCTCAGCTGGGAGGAAAGCCACAGGCACTGAGTACACATTCCAGTTATCCATCTTTAAGTGATGTATTGGTTGAAAGCCACAATGCATTCATTACAGACGGGCCTTCCTAGGATAATGGCTTTTTCTCTGAGACCACACTTCCCTTCCAGGCCATCAGTGAAAATGAGAAAAGCACAAATACACTTGGCAGGCAACCGTCCTGAGGCATCCTGCCATTCACATCTTCCCTAACAACTCAGAAAACAAGCATATGAAACATAGGAAACGTCCTCACGGAGCAAGGAAATAATCTGAAACCTTTCTTTCTAGTTTCCTCCTGGTCAGAGCAAAGCTTGAGATCACCACACTTCAGTCTAATACTGAAAACACAGTCTTGTCAGAAGACATAAACATCAAAGGACGGCATCTGTTAATTTTTATAGACTAAGTTGAGTGTCTGCTTCACATTTTATCAGTTTTATTGATAATAGGAACACATATAAGCAACCGCCTAGCTTGTAAGTCACATAATATTTTATTGTCTTTTTGTTGTTGTTTTGTTTTGTTTTTCCTAAAGAAGATAATCCAGGCAGTAAAATAATGGGCTGAGTGATGAAAACCTAAATTATGTCTAGCTAGGTTTCAGGCCAAGTTTATTGGAAGTTATCTGCTTCTGACCAGCCTCACCTGTTGCTGAGTATTCATTGCTATAGCAAGGCTATTCATGTATTTAATTCCTTCAAGGGGCCCCTTCCTCTCTCAGGGAGACATCACCCAGACAACTGTCACGTTGTGTGCTCCTGCTGTACTTAACAGCAAACTCTATTGTTGTTCTTATTACATTACATGGACGTCATCTGTTTCTACATGTCTGTCTCACATACTACAGTGTGAACTCTTTGAGGACTACCAGTAAGTCTTATTTGTCTTCATTCAGAATAACTGTTCAAAGTATGTTTGTTGAGGGAGTGACCAAAATAATGAACTGCCATCGGACAGTGAGGCCAAGTGGTTATGAAGATGTACTCTGATGGCAAGTGTCTATGTTTTTCAACTCTGGTTCCCCCATTTTTCAACTGTGTGACATCACACAATTATCCCATTTGCACCTCAGTTAATCTGTTAGATGGGGTAATAATAGGATTTCCTTCATAAGGTTGTTGAGTTAGTATATATGAAGCATGCAGAAGCATGGGTTTGTTGTGGTTGATATTGTTTTAATAAGATTATTATCACTAGGGAACAATAATACCCCTATTAATAATACTGGAAGAATTTCTCACATGGGTTCATGGTTCTTTGCATCAGAGCCTTTGATAGTAAGGAAGCAAGCCAGATATACACCACATGGTAGACAGACAGCAGAATGATATATAAATGTTCTCTGTCATCTGTGAATGAAATATAGGTAATATTGGGCAAGTACTCCCTATGTGCCAGGAATCTATTAGATATTTTATACATATAACATCTATTTTTTAGTAAACTTTATTTTTTAGAGCAGTTTTAGGTTCACAGAAAAATTTAGGGGATGGTACAGAGATTTTCCACTCATGTATAGCCTTCCCCATTATCAACATCCCCCCAGAGTGCTACATTTGTTACAACTGATGAGCCTACATTGACACATCAAGTACTCAAATCTATAGTCTACACTAGGGTTCACTCTTGGTGTTTTATATTCTATTCTATTCTGGACAAATGTATAATGACATGTATTCACCATTACAGTGTCATACAGAGTAGATTCATTGTCCTAAAAGTCCACTGCAAATGACCTCTTTACATTTTCAAAAAAATTGAGAGATATTATTAATATTATTATTTTTATTATTATTCTCATTTTTAAAAGATGAGGAAAATGAGGCTCAGTGAGTGTAAACAACTTATCAAGGATTATACACTAACAAGTGGATCATCTGGCCCCAGGACCCATTATCTTTCTATTCCACTGCTCCCAGTGGAACATGCAGAAAGCAGATGAGTCACAGGAATGTAATTAAATGTTCCCTACAGCAGTGACCAACTTATGAGGATATAATCCAGTGTCACCGGGCCTTTTCAGCCTATGATGCTAATGGGGTCTCAAGAACATTAATATCCAAATAATGGTGGGTTTTCAGCCCTGAATGTAGTCCACTGGATATATTTCTGGAAGTCAAAGTAGAATTAAGAAAAATATAGGAGTGCCTGGGTGGCTCAGTCAGTTAAGCGTCCAACTTTGGCTCAGGTCATAATCTTGAGGTTTACAAGTTCGAGCCCTGCATCGGGCTTGGTAGTGACAGCTCAGAGCCTGGAGCCTGCTTCGGATTCTGTGTCTCCCTCTCTCTCTGCCCTTCCCTGGCTTGTGCTCTATCTCAAAAATAAATAAAAACATTAAAAAAAATTTTAATATATTTTAATGAAAGTCATTATTAAATTATTACATAGTCATAATAAAATAATAAATATTGCATAAAACTTCTCCTGGGAGTCCTCAGTCAAAACTACACTATGCCCAACTACAAAATTCTAAGGATGGATTTCATACTTTCTAGTCTACCACAGGTTACAGTTTATTTCCCAAAGAAGCACTAATATAACTTAGTGTTTAAAAATCACAACACTACCTATCAAGTTTAAATAGTATCATATATTTTTTAAGTTTATTTATTTATTGGGGTGGGGGGTGCATGCAAGCAGAGGAGGGGCAGAGAGCAAGAGGGGGAGAGAGAATGCCAAGCAGGCTCCCTGCTGTCAGCACAGAGGCCAACACACAGGGCTCAATCTCAAGAACTGCAAGGTCATGACCTGAGCCAAAATCAAGAGTCAGGAGTTCAATCCACAGAGCCACCCAGGTACCCCTATATACTATTATCTTCATTTGACTGAAGAAGCTGATTTTTGAGGTTAAATTAAGTTAAATGACTTGTCCAAAGTCATATAGTGAATAAAAAGCAGAAGAGTGAAACAATTTTCAGCTTCCACGCTCTCTCTCTGACAATCGGCTCTTAGCCATTTACCGTGGCTTTGTGACAGGCACTGTGCCGAGTGAAGGATGGAAGTGGAAAAGTGAATAAGACATAGTTCCTACCCTTGTTGAGGAGATAGACCCATAAATAATTATAATGAAATATAAAAATGGTGGTAGAAGATATACATAAAATGCCACTGGAACACATGGAATTCTTTAAAAAGGATGTGACATCTGAGCTGGGCGTTGGAGAATGAGTAGGAGTTTGCCCAGGAAGGGAAGTGCATTGTAAGCAGAAGGCAATGCTTGGGCGTGGAGTATGTGGGAAATGTGAGGGAGAGATTTCTTGACTCTTGCTGTATTTTAAAAGGTGAGACATTTTAAATTATAATATTCATAATACAATAGTAATAAACCTTGCAAAAGTGTCCTTTAAGATGGCTACTTGTTAAGTACACACACACACACACACACACACACACGGACATATAGATTATTGAGATCCAAACATATGTATTTAAAGTCACTTAATACTGGTATACCATAGGACTATTATCTTAACTTTTGCCCTTAATCTATCTTAGTGGTTCCTGTCTGGGGCCATTTTGACCCCAGGGGACATTTGGTAATGTCTGAAAACATTTTTGGTTATTACAACTTGAGCAGCGCAGAGATGTTACTGGTATCTAATGAACACAGACCAACACACTGCTAAACATCCTACAGTGTATAGGCCAACCCTGCACAGTAAAGAATTATCCTACCTCAAATGTCAACTGTTGAGAATCCCTGCTCATCTGTCTAGAAGGCCATGATTCTCTCTCAGACTGCCAGCAAAGCCCAGAGCAGGAGGCCCCTGAATCAAACCACAGGCATTTCAATTTCAGAGGAAGCAGCATGGAGCTAATGGGCCTGCTCCTGCTTCCCAACCTGGCATAAAGTCTGCTCTGCATTATCTGGGTATGGAGATAGCATGGAAAAGACACAAAAAAACAAGTGGATCAGGGGGCCTGAGAACCAACATATCACTTAAAAATAGTTCACTAATGGTTTACCTAATAAACAGAACCACCAAACTAAGTTTTAAAGGCCCTCTCTCATTCTGTGAAGGGACACAGTATATTTTTGTGTATTGTTTTTCTCTCCTCTGCTTACTCAATAGTAATAAGAGCATCAGCCAACATTACTGAGCACTGACTGGATACCAAGCACTGTGCTGTTGCTTTATGTGAAGTATCTGGCTGAACCTTCCCCTGTTGCAATATGACTTCCAGAGTGTACATTTTCTCCCATTGGACACTTGCCCTTATTCTGAGAGAAAATACTGGAGCAGTTCCACAAAGAGGGCAGTTATCCACTGGGGAAACGACACATGGGTATCAGTTTTCACAGGGCGAGGCAGGACAGAAAATCCAGTCTTCAGACCGGGGGAGCTCAGTAAGCAGTTCTGGAGGACCTCTATCTCTCAGGTTGGGTGCTATTCTCTCAGAAGGCTCTTACCCTCAAGGAGCTAAGCGAGAGGGGGAAATATATAGATGATATAGATGATATAGATATAGATATAGATAGAAATAGATACAGATGATATAGATATAGATTAGATATAGATATAGATACAGATATAGATATAGATATCAGCTTCTATTCCACAGAAGTCCATATTTAGATACCCTTGTGATAGATGAACCACTTATATTCCTCAATGATTCCAGGCAAGAACAGTATTATCTTATAAGCACTATGTTTCAGGGCACTTGGCTTAATCCAGGCCCAGTGCTGGGGTTCAAGCAGGAAGAGTTTAGCTATAAGAATCGCTTTGTTGGAGAAGTTTAGGGCAAAAGGAGACTGGGTAGGTGAGAAAAAAGGAGAAGGAGAAGGAAAACATAATGGCCTTTCCCAAGGCTCCCTCTACAGATTAGTCTGAGCCCTAGAGAGAGATGATTTTTCAACCGTTTTTGTCTTTGACTCCAGTAAGAAATGTGTTTTACCTGCCCCCAGCAAAAGTTTCATGAAACATATATTTTCAAAAGTGACACACTGATCTTTTCTCCCCTGATTCCAATTTATTTTCTTTAATGTTGGCCTTGAACTAGTGGGTGAGTACATGTCCTGCTTTGTCCAGAGCAGTTCCAGTTTATACCTGTTGTCCGTGTGCAATTCTTTTTTAAAAATTTAAAAGTTTTTTCAATATTTATTTTTGAGAGAGAGAAAAACAGTTCAAGTGGGGGAAGGGACAGGGAGAGAGGGAGATAAAATCCAAAGCAGGCTCCGGGCTCTGAGCTGTCAGCACAGAGCCCAACGCAGGGCTTGAACCCACAAATCATGAGACCATGACCTGAGCCTAAGTCAGATACTTAACTGACTGAGCCACCAAGGAATTCCTGCCCTTGTGCAATTCTTAAAACCACCCTCTTTCACTGACTAAATTGATTTTATAACCCATCAGCTTCCATTTGGAAAAATCCTTCTATAGAGAAAGCCTCAAGCAGCATGTGAAGGAACAGGTTTCACAAGGAGAAAGAGCTGCCTCAGGGCTGAGATAACAGAAGGGAAATAGCTCAGTAGGGGGCTGCCCACTCCCAATTTCCAAACCAAGGTTTGGGGCTTTGGGGACACAGACATCAGGGATGTCTGTGAGATGTCGCCCCCAAGTGGTTTCTCATGAAGTCACCATAGGACTGGGTCCCTCTTCCATCACTCACAGAGGTTATAAAGAAGGCTTGTTGCCTCAACCCAGAGATTCACTGAGACACTGATAAAAGCTCGTGAAAGGACTTAGGTCCTATAGAATGCAGGTTGGGGCAATAACTCAGTAACATGGAGTTATTTCCGATAATATTTAAGTCCAGAGTTTTAAGAAATTAATTTTCACAAACATCTGTCTAACAAAAATATGCTAGAAAGAGATGTGTTGCTTAACAAAGCTGCTTACTCACAATAAGCTACTCAAAAAAATTTTTTTAACATACATTTTGTTTCCTTTACCTTTAAATTTTTTTTTTTTTTTTCAACACTTATTTATTTTTCGGACAGAGAGAGACAGAGCATGAACGGGGGAGGGGCAGAGAGAGAGGGAGACACACAGAATCGGAAACGGGCTCCAGGCTCCGAGCCGGCAGCCCAGAGCCCGACGCGGGGCTCGAACTCGCGGACCGCGAGATCGTGACCTGGTTGAAGTCGGACGCTCAACCGACTGCGCCACCCAGGCGCCCCTCCTTTACCTTTAAAAAGAAATTTTCTCATAGGTACAAAAGTTACAATAACTTTCCTGTGAATAAAATTTAAATTTGAAATAAACAGCACTGAACACTTTTAAAGTGTTTTCATCTATGGAAAAGGAAACTTTTAGTTACTTTAAACCGCTTTGGATATTCATTTATTTTAATCCTTCCTCATGCTTCCCCTGTCTTAAAATATATTTGAAATGAGTGAAATCAGACAGAATTTGTCATGATGTTTCAATTCAGGAGGAAGTATTTGGAAAGAGGACCGATCCATACTCTCCCCAAATATTGTATTATCAGGAAAAGAGTCCTACATTTTTAAAAAGAGATTTTACATTTCTACTTGAAATATTAGCAAAATGCATCAATTCTTTTTGTCTTCTGAAAATATTTGTTTTAAAATTCTTATTGCCACTTCTCTCTCCTCAAAAGTCAAATTTTAAAAAACAGAAAAGCATCCTCAAACAATAAAAAAATTTTAAAGTTAAAAAAAATAAAAGCATTCTCAAAATCGATTGGTAACGAATGAAATTTCCACCTTCTTTTTATTTGCTGGGGCTTCTGTGAGAGGCTTTAACAGCACCCCAGCATGAATCCGGCAATGTGTGCCGACACGTTCTTCTCATGTACCGGGTGAGGCTGGAGGCTTAAGACAACAGACAGCTTCTGGCTTTTTTTAGCTTTCCAGGCAAGGGCCCAAAAACAACTTGTTAAAATAGGTGTTTTAAGAAAGATAGAAATGAAAGAACTACAGTCCTGACTGAGTGCTTTGAAATGTCTTCTATACCTGTGGGTCCCTCCTCTAGAATACCAGACTTGCTTTGAAAGTGGTAAGCTGAACCTTTATTGTCCAAGTTCCAAAGGGATGCAAGAACACACATTTCTCTAATGCTGCACTTTATTCTCCAACGTTACACTAAGTATGGAGAGTAAAACAGTCAAGGGAACCAGTTCTGGTTGGTTCCAGAGACCTTATGCCTGGCTCCTTCATTCCTTCTGCAGCTCTTCTTCAAGCATCCTCTTTACTTGGTTCCCAGATGGCTCTGTGGCCTGGATTTCTTCCATCTCTCTGCTCCTGCTCCATCTCTTTTGCTGGGTCCTCCTCCTTTCCCCAAATTCTGAACATGGAGTGCATCTGGTTCAGTCTCCGGCTTGGTTCAGTGTCCTGTTTCTCTTTACCCACACTCACTCCTTAGCTCATCATTTATTCTCACCACCCTTAGTAAGTAAACTGTCTCCATTCTCATGGCTTCAAATTCCATCTATGTTAATGATTACAAAGTATGGAACTCAAAACACCTCCCATGGTTTCCAGGCTCACACATCTAGCAGCTGACTGTCTAATAGGCATCTCAACCTTAATGTGTCTACAACTGAGTACTAATATTACTCCCCCAATCTGCTCCTTCTCCTGTCTTCTTCGTCTCAATTCATGACAACCCCAACTTCTCAGTTGCTCAGGCTGCAAACCTTGAAGCCATCCTTCATATTTCCTCTCACATTCTTCCTCTCACATTCTGTATCAGCAAACCTGGTTGTCTCTGCCTCAAAATGTAGCAAGAATTTGACTAACCCGTACTGCCATGTTATACAAGTCTAAGAGACCCCTCTGACATAGAACATATTGTGACTGATGCCTCTGGAAGTTCTAATCTGTGAGACCTCTCCCACTGTCACCATCCTAGTCCAACCACCACGGTCTCTTACCTCATATGAGGGTACAAGGCTGTTACCCTCATATGAGGTAAGAGACCGTGGTGGTTGGACTAGGATGGTGACAGTGGGAGAGCCTTGTAACTGGTATCTCTGCTTCCCCCTTCCATCTATCCTCAAAATAATGCCACAGAGAGTCTGGTAAAACCTAAGTCATAGCATATCATTTCTTACCTCAGAACTTTCCAGTGGTTTCTCAGTTCACTCAGAGTAAAAGCAAATATTTTACATTGACCTCGAAGACCCTACATGATATGGTCACGTATCACCACTCTGACATCATCCTCCAACACCCTGCTTCTCTTTCTCTACTCTTGGTACTCTGACCACTGTTCCTTGAGCATGCCAGGAAAACTATTACCACAGGCCTGGCACTTTCTGCTCCCACTGTGTGGAATATACTTACCCTATATTTCTCTCTTCCTTTAGATCTTTACTCAAATGTCACTGCTAGGTGAGGCCTGCCTTAGCTACCCTATCTATAATTTTAAACATCCCATCCTACACTTCCCTTTGCTTCTCTGCTTTGTTTTTTCTTTCTTTCTTTCTTTCTTTCTTTCTTTCTTTCTTTCTTTCTTTCTTTTTTTTTTTTTTCTCATCAGCACATATCACTATCTAAAGTTTTGGAGGCTACAACATTATCCTCCAGGATCCTGCAATAAACATTATCAGATGACTTTGATATGGTGCTCTGTCCCCAGTAGGTACAATACATGGGTCTAGGAATCAAGTGATGGAAGCAGAAATGCCCCTTTTACTACAACTCCCAGTGATCTAGTTGGAGAATTTGTGCTTCCTGTCCTGCCATCTCTGGCATCTGTGGGTTTAGAGGTCATGGTTTATAAAGGGCATACACTCTCTCCAGGGAACACAGCAAGATTCCCATAAATTAGGACTGACTTGCCAAGAGACTAGCAAACAAGAAATGCAGCATGAACCTGGCTGGGATAATTAACCCTAATCATCAGGAGGAGGTAACAACCTCTGCTACACAATGAGTACAAGAAAGAGTATGTCACATCTGGTGATTGACATGGACACCTCTGTATATTTCCTTGTTCCATTTTGATAGTAAATGGACAAATAGTCAAGCTACAGCCTGAGAAGGGCATGGTTACCAGAGGCAACATCATGATGCTAGGTGGGCCACAGAGACATGCAGGGAAGCTGAGGAGAGTAACCTAGAGTGGATCATATGGGAGCAAGAGTGAATTTCAGTGGCAGTTCTGAGGCCAACGACAGCAATAGGGGCTGTGATTCACATCCCACCAGTCTTCTTCTTACAAGTAGTCCCAGGAAAGAAGCCCAACAGGAGCACCTGGGTGGCTCGGTCGGTGAGGGGTCTGACTTTGGCTCAGGTCATGATCTCACAGTTTGTAGGTTCAGGCCCCACGTTGGGCTCTGTGCGGACAACTCAGAACCTGGAGCCAGCTTCAGATTCTGTGTCTCCCTCTCTCTCTGCCCCTCCCCTGCTCGTGCTCTGTCTCTCTGTCTGTGTCTCTGTGTCTCTCTCTCTCAAAAATAAACATTAAAAAAAAGTTAAAAAAAAAAAAAAAAAAAGAAGCCCAAATTCTGGAAGGTCTGCTCCCAGAACTTTAGTAATGAAATGAATCTGAGCAGCAAAAGGGGAGGACTTCAGTGGAGGCTGTGTTGTGCCACCCAGATCCCCTTCGAGACAAAGGACTTATCCCCTAGGCATTCCTTCATTCAGGAGAGCAGTCAGCAGAGTCCTCAGCCATCAGTCCTCTATGGGGATTGTCTCAGCTAAGGAGATGCACTACATAAGTTCATACACCCTTAGGAAGTCCACATCCAATGACTGCTTAATGTACAGTATAAAGCTTGTGGCCCCCACCCCCATCCCAACTTGGGACCACTCTGAAGGGCCAGCCCAGCTTTAGAGCTGCCTGTGAGGTTGGGTGAGTCCTTTGTTCAGACTGCATTATAGCCCAGCTTTTCTTTCTGCCAAGCCATGTTCCTTTCCTTTTCCTTCCTTTTCCTTCTCTTCCACAGGTATTAACCCCAAGGGTTCTCCTGGGTAAACTTTTTACTCACTAATATCCACCTCAGATTCTTTCCAGGGAACCTAACCTATGGCCCGTTGAAATGCAGGAATCTTGACCGCTTCATCATACGTTATAACCATACTGAGAAAACCAGTTGATTGGACCATGTACTACATGTCTGTATACCTAGTTATGGGGCTTCTCTAATACTTTTATTGGAAGAGGAAGAATATGGCAAAATTAAGACTCTATATGTCCTTATTTATTCAAAAGCAAAATTTAAGAGAGAATTTTACTGAAAATAATCAGTGGCTACTGGTCTCCAGCTAAATTTGCTCTTGCACTGACTAATATATAACACAGATACACTGTATCAAGGACAAACTACCATTGTTTACAGATCGATAAAATTGCCTGATAAAGATTTCACTGGTATGTCCCACAGCCATTGTTAGGTTACAACAAATGACCCCAGGAGCCCAGTGGCTAACAAAAGAGATTTGTTTCTCACACATAAGGGTACGCTGTGACTCTGTTTCACATGATTTTCTCATCCCAGGATCCAGATGGAAGGAGCTGCCCCTAACTGGGGCATGTTGTTCTCATTGCGGAGGAAAAGAGCAATGAGGAAGCTGTGGGATGGCTCTTAAAGCATTGTCGTGAATGAGGCACGTGTCACTTCCGTTCACAGTTCATTGGCTAACTTAAGTTATGAGGCCAAGCCTGACCAATTCAACTCCTTCTCCAGGGAGGCATTCTGCAGGAATAAATCCACTGAAGAGGGGCAGACAATGTTTTGAACAAGTAATAAAACCTACTACAACTGGTAACATGTAGGTCACAGAATCTGACATCTTAAATAGACGTTTAACCTCCCTGAGTTAATCCTATACTGACATCACATAAGTTCCTGTGTTAATCAAGATGACAAAACATTCAGCAGCACACTTCCTGCAGGTATTTACTAATTCTAATATCTCAAAGATGTCAGTCAAGAATATATGGGGAGGGTGGGGGGGGGGAGTAAAAGAGAGCTTAAAATAAAACGGTAAAGCAGTAATGCACTTCTAAATTCACCAAAATGTTTTTCTAGTAATCAGAATCATTTCTACTCTGAATTTGGCAAAAATTCAGGATGTCTGAAGATAAAGATAATGAAGATAAAGATCATTAAAGATAATGAAGATAAAGATCCTAGGGACTACCATTCTCCCCGGCTTCTTTACTATTCTTTGTCATCGTCATCATCATCATAAATATTAATAGTATAATTTTTATTAGTTATGCTTTTTTCCTTCACCCATTTGTGATGATCTTGAACAGGAAGAATTTTTAATTTGTTCTAAAAGGTGTGGGACTGCTATATATATTATTTAGTTATTTTTAAAACAAATAAAACACATTACAAAGTGAACAGTAGTGAAACGAGAAAGTGAAAGAATTAAGACAAACGCAAGTTATCTCATCAAAAAGTTTGATTTGAGAAGGAGTCTGGGAGTTATCATGAAAGAAAGAGTAAGTGTAATCCTGGGAATTGAAGAAAGGGCATTGCTGAAGGCCAAAAATTGAGCCAAAATGTTAATAAAAATAAATATGAAGGCCCAAGATGCAGAATAAAAGAAAATCTAAGCAGCAAATAGGAGTCAAACACCACAGCAGATAACAACCAGAAAATCTCAAGGGAGACGGACATTGAAGAGCTCCCTACTGGCATGTCTAGTCCTTTCTTGTCTTCCAGAAATCTAAATGCCAGGCTCCCCAAACTGACTGTGGGACAAGCATGTCACATTTCCCAGCGATGACCATATTACTTAAAGTTATTTTTGTAGTTAAAAACACTGATATGTATTATGGAATAGAAAGTGCCTGGTGGCACAGTGGGTTAAGCATCTGACTCTTGATCTCTGCTCAGGTCATGATCTCATGGGCTGGTGAGTTTAAGCCCCACAGCAGGCTCTGTGCTGATAGTGTGGAGCCTGCTTGGGATTGTGTCCCCCCTTCTCTCCGCTCTTCCCCCACTTGTGCACGTGCTCTCTCTCTCTCTCTCTCTCTCTCAAAATAAAGAAAAACAAAAAAATTTTTTTAAAGGACTATTAAGAAACAAAGAAAGAATGAAAGAAAGAAAAATACACACAACCTGTGAAGTGAAACCTGATACTTCAAAGGCATTGTTTTTCCCAAGGGGCCATTTAAGGCCAGTCTGCTGTTCTTGGGGGACATGTTTACTGTCTCTCTTCTGCCAGTGGAAGCAAGCATGAGAAGTGCCAGCCTAGAAAATCCTAACCTATGTATTTACAGAAACCATTAGAACTAATATTAAGAACTGTATATCTAACAATGTTTGTGCTAAAAGGTATGGGTGTGTGTGTGTAGAGTTATAACATATAGAAAATCTTCAAAACAATGTAATGTTATTGATATACCCCACTTTGTGGTACCTTAAAATAGTTAAAATGTGTTTTTACAAAAGAAGTTTGGCTATGCTTTAGAAAATCATTCTAGGTATTAAAATCACAAGCAAACCTTTTGAGGTCGATATCCTCACGTTTGCACTGCATCTATTTTCTGGAGAGTTCTTTATAATCACAATACTCCCATCTGGTGGCCATAAGAACTCATGGACTGCATAAAGATTTTAGATCCGCTTTGGCAAAGTGTTCCCCAAAATGGGGCCGCTGAGTCCTGTGGTCACAACAGAGGACCACAGGAGCCAAAGGCAAGGGTGATTTAGGGACACCATATGCTGTAGGAGCAAAGTATGAAAAGGAAGGGAGGCATGGGGAAAACAAAACGGGCATAATATTAGCACCCTCTTCAGGGGTGTTGTTGGGGTTAAGTGAGTAACTACACATCAGCACAGTGCCTGCTACATGGTAAACACTTAACATTATTACACACTTTTATTATTATTATTCCAAGGTGAAGACATGTGGTGGGTGCCAGCAGAAATAATCAAAGGACTACTCAAACATCCACTTTTGAAGGGAACTGTCACTCATGAGGGCAGATCTGAGAGGTAAGATGAAATACTAAAGGCAGACTCCCTCTCCTAGCACAAAAAATTTCACATATAAAAATAGAGTGAGGCTAGGAATTTAATGAATGTGGAGAGAAACTCACATCTGAGGTCTTAGTTCACATCTTGTTATATATCACAAATTCCTGCAGGAGAAAGGACTCAGTTAAGATTATACATATGGAAAAGGTATCTATTATGATTCAGAGACTCTCCACAAGAAATAAAGTCTCCAGGTATAATGAATATGAAAAACACTGCAGCCCCTGCTGCTCTTGTCCTTCATCACAGAACCTACCCTGGAGAGGGCAGATGCATAGAGACCCTGGGAGCATCTTCAGCCACCTTGGTGGGCAGAAACCTCACCAACATAATGAGTGTATGACCCTTCGGACCCTTCTGAAGTATCAGAAAGTTCACACTGGGAATATTTAGAGTCTAATCTTGCATCTCTCTCCTCCCTGACTACTCAGACACTCATTAGCGGTGAGCCCATATAGTTTTGGCTCTTGATTATATCCGAGTTAGGTCAAAATCTGCCCACTTTGATCAAATCCTTTTAGTACTACTAACTTCTAATGGTTCAACTGAGCACATAGGAAATGGGTGGAACTCTCCAAAATGTCTCTCTGTGCATTTTGAAGTTCTGGGCAGAAAGCTGAATGTCCCCAGGGCACAGGATGTTTTTATCTTGCCTTCCAGGAAAAGGCTGTGACTTTGCAAGATAAAGAAGGATGTGAGATGTGACCAGCCAGCTTTCTTTATGAGTAGGGATGTATTTAGATTTCTGGGACAGAGGGCTCCTGCAGAGGCTGGAGTGTGTCTGCATGGGCTAGAAGGAATATACTTGGCAGGAATGTATGAATCTGACATGTGTAGGAAAGGAAAAATTCCCTGATAAAACTGTACACATACAGAGAATAACAGATATGACATGCAAAGAAAAATGGCATTGGAGGGGACTAATAAATCTTGGCAGAAAACAAGGATTGGATTAGGGACAGTACCACAAACTCACATGTCTATACATAAACTAACAAAATATAGGTTATAAATTAACTTGAAATTTTGGTAAAAGGAGACCAATGCTATACCAGACAAAAGAAGATATTGTGAAATGAGACAATGACCTATAATAAAGTGGTGGAAGAAGTACACCTTGTTGAAATATTAGATAACATATATTGAGCACTTACTGTATATCACATATGGTCACATATGTTCAAGGCATTTTACAAGCATTAGTATCTGTTTTTTCAGATGGCAAACTATAGCACAGAGAGATGATGCACCTGGGATATAAATGCAGGAGTCTGGCCACAGTATCTACGTTTTCAGGCAATGCCTCTTTAACAGATTAGAGCTAGCCAATAGAGGCTGAGAGAAATTCATAAATGATCATTGTAAGATCATTTCAGCGGAAAGTAAAATGAGAGAGAAAAAAAATGAAATTCTTACAAGATAGGCATCTTGGCCTACTATCAGATATAATAATACAGTGTAATTCAGAGGAAAACCTGGCACAGAGACAAACATAGTAGTGATTGGTGATTTCAGCTATCAGAAAAGCTGTAATCCAAATGCCCTCCCTTCCCCTGCTTGGGTTCTGAGAAGCCAAGACTGGCAGAGGCAGTTTCACATTAAGGCTGCAAGGGATGCAGAGGAATCACAGGCAATAGGGTGGGAACTTTGAGTTTGGAGGCAGGGAAAGGGTCTTAAGTGGGCAGTGTGGGTAGGGGTAAGGAGATGATTCTGGAAATTATGAAGGAAGGCTTAATGTCAGTCCACATCAAAATTCTGTATTTAAAAGTATAGTTTTGCAGCATTTAGAAATGAAGCCATCTGAAAACCACTGAATCATGTTTCATATTTTGCACAGGTGGTGATAATATTCTGGACGTAGGTCAATGGTTTCCAGTTCCTTCGACTCCAGCCTTACCTGGCAAGAATCTACTGTGGTTAGAAAGTACACCAGCTATTTCAGCATGCCAACTTTTGTTGGCAATGGGGAATCTGGAATTAGCTCTTCTGTTACCAACCAGACACCCAGGGAGCCTGAGGTAGAACTCTGTTTCCCAGCCTATTTCTACTCATCACTGTGTTGGCCTAGACTACACGACTAGGTTTCTGACTCAGTTTCTTTGCCTTGCTCTCTAATTCTGGTGAGTCCAGGAGGCTTACCCTTTGCTCTGTTCCACTGGGCCCAGCTTCCTTTAGTTCCAGCTGCTGACCCATACTAAATGACCCATGTTCCAGCTAAATGCTGACCCATCTGATTGCCAGATACGCAGTGTTACCTATTGCGTGTCTATGTGTTTCTCTGTAACAGATACGAAACCATGGAATTCTTGTTTGTATGCAGTTTAAATGTGAATAGATAGACCAAACTGCCCTCCAATGTATGTATTCCAATTGCAACTTCTACCAGAGTATATGAGAGGACTTGTTTTATCCACAAGCACCACTTTTTAAGTGGAATATTATCAAATTGGAGGACTTCCAGAAGAGAGGAATCAGAATGGTAGAGCTTTATTCATAATTACCAAAACTTTGAAGCAACCAAGATGCCCTTCAATAAGTGAACAGATAAACAAGCAAATTATAGTACATCCATACAATGGAATATTATTCAGAACAAATAAAAATAAATAAAATTTTGAAATTATCAAAAAGAATAAGTTTGAAGCAATATTTCCTCTTTTATATTTCAAATTTCTATAACAAAATTTCACACAATACACATACCCAGAAATTCCACATCTAAGATTTTATCCTATAGCTACATGGACATATTGATTAAGGTTTTGTGTCAAAAATTATTCAGTGTTGTTAGGAATAGCAAACGCCTGGAAACGAATAAGTATCTATTAAGTAAGAGTTGGATAAGTAAATTATGCTTCCTTTCCACATGGAATACTAGAAAGCAGTTAAAAAGAGGCAGCCCTACATGCAAAATGTAAGTAAGCTCCATGAAGAAAGGAATTACCTTTTTTGCTCGTGAATATATTCCCAAATAACTAGGGTTGTACCTGGTACACAGTGGGTGCTCAAGAAGTATTTACTGAATGGGGGACCTGAGTGGCTCAGTCAGTTAAGCATCCAACTACAGCTCAGGTCATGATCTCATGGTCCATGAGTTCGAGCCCCGTGTGGGACTCTGTGCTGACAGCTCTGAGCTTGGAGCCTACATTATAACTGTGTCTCCTTCTCTCTCTCTCTGCCCCTCCCCTGCTCATGCTCTGCCTCTGTCTCTCAAAAGTAAATAAGTGTTAAAAAAATTTTTTTTAAAAGAAGTATTTACTGAATAAATGAATAGGGAATATTTGTTGCATTTTTTAATACAAGGTACAAAACAATGTACATATAATGTGGCTTTATTTGTGTGAATAATAAAGATATATACACATGGGTACATATTTCATAAGTTTAGAAGTACAAATAAGAACCTGGTAACCATGAAGAAGAAATGGAGGCTGGTAGTTAGGGAGGGAAGTGCAATTTAACCTCATCGTGTTCCTATTTATGAATAAAATAACATTCTCCAAGGGAAGAAAAGAAAATATCAACAAAAAAATCAATAAGGAACTAAAGAATGCCCTAATAGAAAGAAAGGGCAAGATATGAATAGGAAACTCACAAAAGAAGAAAGAGAAATTAACAATGTTCAAACTAAACAAAATGAACGCTAATAAAAGCAACACATGAACACTTTTTTACCTATCAAATCTGTAGACTAAAAAGATCCTCAAAACACACAGTTGGAAAGGGTAGAGGGAAATGGGAACACTCATTCACTGTTGATGGCAGCGTAATTTGGTATATCCTTTCTGGAGGATAATTCAGCCTCAAGAATTTGTAACAAAATGCACACTAAAGTTAGTTAGATACCTCCCTTACTTTAGCACAAGCTATCTAACTTCCAAGAATCAAACAAATGTAAAGGTTGTTTGTACAAAAAGATTCAAAGCAGTGTAGCTTATATATATGTGTGTGTGTATATATATATAAGCAGGTAGGTAAGACTAGGTAAGTAAATTTTAGTATGTATATTCAATGAAATATTATGCAGACATTTAAAATTATTTATCTATATGCTTCTGGATTTGGAAAACTGCTCAAAGCATGTTGAGAAAAAGAAAACAGGTCAGAAGAGAAAACAACAATCATTCACATTAAAAAATGAAGAGAAAAATATACGAAACTTCAGCAAATATAATAAAGGTTAAACATTAGAAGTATAATTATTTAAATTAGTAATAAGATAAAAGACAAGAATGCCCATTATCACCAGTAATATTCAACAATGTGCCAGCTGTCCTGGTCATTATTATATGAAAAGAAATGAAATAAACTGCATAAATGCAGATTATAAAGCAACAAGACTCATCATTTACATAATATGATTGACCGCCTAGAGAATCCAAGAAAATCACTGAAAAAATAGTATTACAATACATAGAACAGTTTAATAAGTTTGATTCTTAACTTCTTATGTGAAACACACACACAAACACCCCCCCCCATAACAATAGCCAAGAAATTTTTGAAAAATGAAGATCAAATGAGAGAGACAATTGTTCTATCATAGTATTAGTTATGGACATTAAACAGTATGTATATATAATTTTAAACTTCAGTAAGATGAAATAAAAAACAAAGTTAAAACACATACAACTCACCAGGATGCATGTAGTTGATGATTTTATATATACAGCCATCAGATAGATGCATTATGTATATCATTATATATCTGTAGTAAACATAAATTACATATAAAAGGATAAACAACCTATTTTAAAAATGGGTAAAGGATATGAATAGGCACATAGAGAAGAGGAAATTAAAGTGGCCAATAAACATAAAACAAGAGGAACAAACTCCCTTATAATTTTTCAAATTAAACCTATAAGGTTTTATTGTTTTTTGTTCACTATAGTGGCAACTTTTTTAAAGACCCATAATGTCACATACTGTGGAGAAGTGGATAGATATATTCTGGCACCATCATTTAGGATGGAGACTGTCCATATCTACTGACTCTTGAAATTTCTAAACCAATTGACCCAGAAATCATAATTCTGTGAGTACAATCTTAGAAAAATTTGCAACAAACTTAATGTTCATCAATACTATACATCTGTTAAATAAATTGCTGCAGATTCTATATAATTTAAAACAATAAGGATGATTCTATTTTTATTAAAACTTTTAAAACATATGTTCCAGTTCCTACTGCTAGAACGAATCTCCCAAGCTTAGTGACTTAAAACAACTAGGATTCAGACCAGGCACAGTGAAACTGGCTGATTTCTATTCCATCAAGTCTGGAGCCGCAGCTGGGAGGACTCAACACCTGGGAGTTATTCACCAGCAGGGGCCCTTGACTAGAACATCTACATGGGGCCTCTCTGCTGAGGCTTCTTGATAGAATGATGATGGCTGCCAGGTAATCCTATTTTACATGGTAACTCAGGGCTTCAAAAGTAGGTATTCCATCAAACAATGGAGAAACTGCATTGCTTTTCTGACCTAGCTTCATGAGTCAGACAGTATCATTTCTGCCACTTTCTGTTGTCACAAGCCTGCTCAAATTCAAGGAGAGGGGATCTAGACTCTCCCTCTCAATGTCAAATCACATTGTAAGAGCATGTGAAATGGGAGACAAAATGGTGACCATCTTTTTGAAAATACAGCCTGCCACAACGTATTAGAGAAGAAAGCAAATTGCAAGGTATCCATGGTCTGATGTCATATATATATATATATATATACCTTTTGTGTATCTGCACGCAAATGTGCATAAATGTGACTGGATAACGATGCATGGCGAATACACAGAAAATTGTTTCAAAAAATATGCCTCAAACTGTTAACGACAGTTAGCTCCAAAGAGGGGAGTGGGATTACACAATTGGAGATGGAGGGAACCATTCACTTTTCTTCTAATGGGTTGAGACTCTGCAGTGAGTTCCAAGGTGAGATGTGTAAAGAACAAAAAGTACTATGTCTGGAAAACTGCACACAAGTAAAAATGGGACATGAGAAATGATTTGGTGCCAATCAAACCATCCCAGCTAAATTTCTAAAAAGCATGATAAGATATAAGACGGTCAAATGTCAGATACCACTGAGGGAGGGGAAAACATCAAAATGGATGGCCTAATACTTACTTGAGCCAGGCAGTTCAATCTGTGGCTAATACTAAGTTGGTAACAAAGATGGGACTTTAGCAACACATGAGCTTCTGTGCTGTGTTTTTTAGCTTTCTAGCAAAAAGCCCCTTTTATAAGCTACAGTTTGGTCTCAACTGTAATAACAGGAAGAAAAAGCTTATTTCCTAATTATCCAGATATGTAGAAACACAAGGACATCCCTTTTCACCAAGTGCTACCCCAAAGCTAGATTCAGATTGTGGGTGGAACTAGGATTGAGAATAAAAAAAGCACGGTATTGGGGTGGGATTCTCTTATTGAATTTGACTATTTTCAACTAAAATTACTGAAGCTCCTTTATTGTGTGTAGATCCAGACTTTAGTAGTTTATTATGAGTTCAGTTTCGATAACGTTTTGTAGTGAATACCAAGACTTACTATAAAACTACAGTAATCAGGACAGTGTTTTATTAGCATAAGAATGGCCTTACAGAGCCCAGAAATACTCCCACACTTATATGGTCATTTTGTTTTTGATGAGGACGCCCAAGCAATCCAATGGGGAGGGAAAAATCTCTTCAATAAATGTGTAGAAAAACTGTGTATACATACGGGGGTGGGGGGGGGAAGAACTTTTTAAAAAACAAATTTTTTTAACGTTTATTTATTTTTGAGACAGAGAGAGACAGAGCATGAACAGGGGAGGGGCAGAGAGAGAGGGAGACACAGAATCTGAAACGGGCTCCAGGCTCTGAGCTGTCAGCACAGAGCCCCACACGGGGCTCGAACTCACGGACCGCGAGATCGTGACCTGAGCTGAAGTCGGAGGCTTAACTGACTGAGCCACCCAGGCACTCCTAAAAAGAACCTTAATCCTTACTTCATACTGTATACAAAAATTAATTTGAGATGGATAATAGACATCCTAAAAGTTAAAACTATAAAGTTTCTAAGCTAGAAAAAAAAGTACAAGACAATATTTTTGTGACCTAAAGACAGGCAAAAGTCTCTTAGAGAAGGCAGAGAAAATAAAAAAGATAAAAGGAAAAAGTGGCTAAATCTAACTTCAAAATTAAAAATACCTCTTTAAAAAAATTTTTTTTTTCAACGTTTATTTATTTTTGGGACAGAGAGAGACAGAGCATGAGCGGGGGAGGGACAGAGAGAGAGGGAGACACAGAATCGGAAACAGGTTCCAGGCTCTGAGCCATCAGCCCAGAGCCCAACGCGGGGCTCGAACTCACGGACCGCGAGATCGTGACCTGGCTGAAGTCGGATGCTTAACCGACTACGCCACCCAGGCGCCCCAAAATACCTCTTTTAAAGACATCGCTACAAAAATGAATAGGCTAGCCACAAACTAGGAGAAAACTGCTGTAAAGCATACATCTCATAATTCAATAGTGTCTAGAAATAACAAGCATTTCTATAACTCAGTAATAAAAAAACAAATAACCCCAAAGAAGGCACAATAGAGAAACGAAATCTAAGTGATTCTCAGTATAGAAGAACCAGATACTTGAGGAAAAAATTACCCCAATACCATCACCACCCTTGTATTTTATCCAAACTCCAAATACAATGAAAATATTATTTAATATTTCAAAAGGACAACATTAATTGGCATACAGACATGCCCACTAAAAAGGAAATCTGATATAAAAATAAATACTTCCTTCTATCCATTAATCTCACCCTAATTAACTCTTTAAAAATTATGCGTAATAATAATTCACACACACAAAAAGCTGAGTTACATATAATTATTTTTTTTATTTCACAGCCTTTTATATTTTTAAAGATATAAACCACTAAGTAGTTTGAAAAACATACATGGAATAATCATTTAGCAGCCACGATACTACAAAAATAAAGTAAAACAGAATTAAGCATAACAGAACAAAATAATTCCCGCTGACTCACCCTCACTAGGAACACATAATGTTCACCAGGAATGCTAAATGGACCATCACCACCATTTTTCCATCACCAATTATCACAAAAATCAATCACAGGACCTATTCTCAAGAGATCACTGCATTTATACAGAAATATGTGCAATGTGCAGATATCAAGTTAACATCTTGAATTTAGTTCCAAGATACCATTTTTCCTTTTCTCTGGGAGACAAGTTCAATGGCAAGGTGGAACAGTGAAGACCATGAAACACCAAACACATGACTGGCCCAAACCCCTCCCAGGTGGTTGGTGAAACACAAGAAAAAGAAGGTTGAATACTGGAGCTGTACAATACAATAGCCACTAGTCACATATGGCTATTTACATTTTAATTATTTAAAATTAAATAAAATTAAAATTTACTTCCTCAGTCACACTAGCCACATTTCGAGTGTTCACTAGTTACACATGGCTAATGGCTACCATAATGGACAGTGCAAATATAGAACATTTCTGTCACCACAGAAAGTTCTTTTGGACAGCCTTGGATGTGGGAAGTGTTTCTTCTCCCTTTGCTTAGGCAGGATGTAGGCTGATTACGGAAGCAGCTTTGAGAAGCAAGTCTTCTCCCAGGATATTCCTAGGTTGGTGGTGGAGTCACAGAAGGGAGTAAAGTAGCCTTTCTTTACATAGATTACCTTCTCCTATATATGAAAGGGATGATCCTTTTAGGGGATCAAACAAAAACTAGACTCCACCAAAAATCTGTAAGGAAAATTAGACGTGAAGCAGATGGGAAAGCAGCAAGGTAGAATATTCTTTATCCCATTCCAAACCTCCATAGATTATGTCCACGGAGGAAGCGTACAGGTTCCCAGGGTCCTCCTCTAGAAAATCCTGATGTGGGGCAAGCCAATGGTTGATTGTGAAAGCCAGTCCTGGCAGGTGTTTCATGAAAAAACCTAGCACGTCTTCACTCTGCTTACTGTCTGAGCAGAGCAGTGTTGCCTGGAGTGTTGTTAGTTGTGAAGGAGTTGCAGTTTTGATCTGTTTCAAACGTTATGCTCCTTTACAACCGTATTTTGTAGCCAGAGCACAGACTGCTACTCTGTTCTCCAAAAATCCACAATCATCGTTTTCCTTAGATTTCCTCAGACTTTTTTGTTGAAGGCTGTTTTATGTCCAGCTACAAAAACTACATTTCTCATGCAACCTTGCAGATATAACACAGTCTGGCCAATGAGATGTAAGTAAAAGTTGCTGGGCTGCTGAGAAAGCTCTTTAAAAGGAAGCCGACTCAAAATGGTGTGCCTCATTTCCTCTTTCAGCTTCCTTCATCTTCTTGGGGGGGGGCTGCAGCAACCATCTTGGGACCTATGGGAAAAGCCAAGGGAACCTCAGGGGCCACCTTGGCCCTGACATCTGTGAGCTGCTGAACCAATACCAGCAATAGTTTACCCCCGACCTCCTTGTCACATGAGAACGAAACAAAATCCCTACTTTGTTTAAGCTACCCTTAAGTCCAATAACTTCCTACTGTATTACCGAGAGAGCAATCCATCTTGGTTCCCAATAGGAAAGCAAGATTTCCATCTTAATGTAAAAAACAAAAAAACAAAAACAAAAAAACCAAGGGGTGCTTTGGTGGCTCAGTCGGTTAAACATCCGACTTCGGCTCGGGTCATGATCTGGGTTTGTGAGTTCGAGCCCCGCATCAGGCTCTGTGCTGACAGCTCAGAGCCTGGAGCCTGCTTCAGATTCTATGTCTCCCTCTCTCTCTTTGCCCCTTCCCTTTTTTTTAATTAAAAAAAAAAAAAAAACTTGCCAGAAGAATCCATTTATATATTCAATAAAGTTCAAGTAACTTCAGAGAGTCATAAGAAAAATCAAGTTAAGTATAAAAATTTTAACTTCAGGGGCACTTGGGTGGCTCAGTGGGTTGAGTATCCGACTTTGGCTCAGGTCATGATCTCACGGTTCATTGGTTCCAACCCTGCATTGTGTGTTGCACTGACGGCACGGAGCCTGCTTTCAATTCTCTCTCTTTCTGCCGCTTGCCCACTTGTGCTCTAGCTCTGTCTCTCTCAGAAATAAATAAACACTAATTTTTTTTTTTTAATTTTAACTTCAACCCATCCACATCTACACAGCACAACAGTGGAAGAAAATTATTAGGCTTATTACATAAAATAGCTGCTAAGGAAAACAAGAGGATTTTTAGCTGAATTCATCAGGAGGTTTTTTCTGAATGCCTATTATATTCTAACTACTGTTCTAAACATAGGTCAGCCCTTCTGATCACCCAAATTCTTATGTGGTAAAATGCTAACTACTCAGATAATTAACCAGATTATTATTTAATATGTAACTTTATTTTGTGTGGACAAAGTAAGAAATGTAGAGTTGATAATTCATTTCACTGATTCAAAACAAAACAAAACGAAAACAAACAAAAAACAAACAAATAACAAAAATCAACTGCAAGGATCTGCAACTCCATTTTTAGTTAAAAATTGAGTAAGTGACACAATTTGTCACTTGTAAGTGACACAGACACCTGACAGTGATTTCCTAATGATCCCAGAATTTTAATTGTGGTTTTAGCTATAATAAGTACACCTGCCCCAGAGTAGTTATAAAAATTAAAACCAAAGTATAGTACTCTGTAAATACTTTCTATGTATTGCACTAGCACCATTAGTATTCTAAACGTCCCTAGATTAGCAGGTATGAGTTAGAAGAAGTAAATATTTACCACTATCCTAAATGGTTAACTATATACAATGTTTAAATTTGGGGCCATTAAAAAAAATTAGCTCTTTTGCACTTATTTTGAAACTGTAAACAAAATTGGAAATATGAAATGTCAAGCTATAAATGGGGATGTTGCATGTAAAACAACTCACCTAGTTCCAAGTTTCCACCCCTGCAAGTGAACCAAAAACAAATCCTGGCAACCTGTCATTCCCAGAAAAGCCAGTGCATGGCACACTCTGGGTAAATTTTCTCTCTTATTCTGTGGAACTGCACCAGATGGCATCAGTCCTGCATGTACAGCTGTGCCCTAAAATTTAAGTTCAGATATAGGAGTCTACTTTATTAGACATTTTAGATTTTGCAGGTGTGAGTGTGATGTCATTCTCATTCAACTTAAAATGGTTATCTTTCCAAGTGGAACTGCTGATTCACTGCATTGACAGGTTTGGAAATCAGTGAAACAATCAAGATTATTTACCCTAATAAAATTCGAAGTCATTTTAAACAACTGAAATTTAGACACAACAATGAAATAAGAACACCTGACATAAAATACTAACATTTCATAATAACTGAATTATGGCTCACTTCCTTATAATGTAAGAAATTCAACTCAGCTTCTAACATGGCTGAAGAGTCACTAAATACCTTCTATTTGAAATAGAACATAAGAATCTTCTATAATCAAGTTACATTTGAATAATGAGCCGTTATTTTAAATGTTCCTTATTTTTCAAATGTTTTAATGTTTA
Organism: Puma concolor; assembly: GCF_028749965.1. Lineage (NCBI taxonomy): Eukaryota > Metazoa > Chordata > Mammalia > Carnivora > Felidae > Puma > Puma concolor. The sequence continues at coordinate 103,582,922 of NC_141670.1, read as the reverse complement.
ACCCACATGCATAGCATCTTTGAAAATCAGTTTGGGATAGTGATAGGATCGGAATGTGGTCAGCGGATGGAGCAGCCAGCATGTACAAACTGGGAAACTAGAGCATTGTGGGTGTTAGAGCATTAGATCAAGAATACATACAGATAGAAAAAAAAAGTGAGTTCAGAAGTAGTTCTAATTTGGGAGGTCAGTCTTTGTTGAGTTTTGGAAAAATGATGATTGAATAAATGAATAGAAAAAGGCAGTTCAAGTACAGGTGTCAAAGTTTCAAAAGCAGAGTGCCTAACCAAGCAGGGGTGAGGCAGGAGAACAACAGCTGCAAGTTCTGGGAGCAAATGTGAAGAAGCTTAATTCCCAGAGTTTAGGGCCACATTCCAGGCAGGCAGTGATGGAGTAACAGGAATAAATAGTTTTTTGGTTTTTGTTCTTTTTTTTTTTGCCTATTAAAATGGCAACTTAGTAATTAATAGATTACAAGGAGGGTATAAAATGGCACTGGGCACAAGATAGAAAAGTAACCATTCCTTTCATGTCCTTTCACGTCCTTCCAAACAAAGTCAGTAGAACCACAACGCAGATTAATCCTGGGATGGCAGCACACTACTCACCCTCAGTTCTCCAGAGTCTCCTCTCTAGAAGAGTCAGGGCTCGTTTACACCTCTGGACACCAGTGGCACTGCTAGGAAGATTAAAGGATTACAAAATCAAGAAGTCAAGGAGGTGGTTAAAATAATTTTCATTCCAGTTATTACTAAAGTACGAAGTGATTGTTTTCCATCCTTATAAACAAGTATAATTGCTAATTAACTACTCCTGCACTCATCTTCAGTGTCCATATTAACCATATAACCCTATAGTTAAATGCCACTATGGAGGTGTCAACCAATTAGAGACCTATTGTTTAAAATACAAGATAGAGTCACTGCAGTTGATTCTGGGATTCAAACTGGAAATTCAAATGAAGTCATACTATAGCTCTGATAAAGAGAAGGATGGATAGACAGACAGAATTATATATATTTATACATAGAGAGAAATATATGCATATATATACACATACATACACACACCTATACTTCATTAACAACAGGTCTGTTCAAGCAAAGTGAAATAGAAATATGGGAAAGTATCTGAATGTCTCAGCCAAATAAAAAAAATTTTCCCCATAATTATGTTTACCTACATGAGACTATTTTTCCTTACCTTGAATTAACAAAGTAATTGTCTTCTGCTTTACTTTCATATTATCAACTTAGGCAAAACTTAGTATCTTGTTGTTTTTATCCTCTCTACACGGTCATTTTACCTCAAATTAATAAATATTTTCAAAATTCAGTCATGACATGGACAACTTATCCCACCTTAATGTGACTGACCCAAATCTTCCCTTATGAAGACAAAAGATACCTGCATTACATGTTTCAACTCCTAGACCCCCTGCACTGTTTTCCAAAAGAGTAGAATGCTTATTAAAATTGCAAACACTCCTCACATCCCATTCTAATTTCTACGCTCCTCTACATAGACACTGATTCTTGCCCTGAGCTAGGAATCAGTTTGGCTCCTCAGTTCTAATAGAAGTTCATCAGTTCTAAGTGGGACAGAGTTCTTTCATTGCTCCCATTTCCTCCATCTTAACCTCTCACTTTTTCAGGCCCTGGGTCTTCAGAAGTTTAGCTGTAACCAGGGACAAAGTGTCATCCGGGGCAGTGCCCTCTTACCATTGGCAGAAGACGTCCATCTCGGGTTGTTCAGGTCCCCTCTGTGAAGGGTTTCCCATTACCAACCGGAGCTGCAGCTGCCGCCTTCAAGGCACCAACCCAGGGCAGCAGCTTGACTCCAGAACTCGAGACAGCAAATATCGAGCAAAAAGCATCTGGAAGATGAAACTCTTATTTCCCCAAACTGACATTGCCTGGAGAGTGCTTAGGGCACATTAATGAGAAGTTTATTGCTGCCGGTCAATCTTCTCGCAAATGGTCTAGTCACGTATTCTGAAAAGACATCCTTGCTCCTCCGGTCCTCTTTTTCCTATTGCCCTAAAACGTGTAAACAGTACCTCTTTTCACCGGCCCTCCAGAGCAACCCCAAGGCACCTCTCAAATGACTTCTAAGTCTCGCCGTCCCGCTGTTCCAGATTCTAAACCCACCCGGTGTGGCAACTCTGTAGCCATCAACCGGGTCGGTGGCTAGGAGAGGAGCAAGGATTTAGGGGAAGATAGGCCGCTGCCAGACGAACCCCATTTAGCCTCTACCAAAGGGCAAAGATATTTAAAGCAGTATTCGGCATACTTCAAGTGCACACTGGTTTCCTCCTGCTCCCTGTCCCAAAGCCCGTACTCTAAATAATTTGGACATTTAGGTTGACATTCGATTTTTGGAATCAAATTTGGTATGGAAGGTTGGGCTGAATTATCCGAATGATTTAGCTTGCCATCCTTTGGGAACAAGCTAAAATGCAGTGGGACTGGGAAGAAGAGCTTGCAGGTGCCCAAAGCCATTCCGGCTCCAAAGGCTGAACGTCTCTCTTTCTCCCTCTCTCCCCACCCCGGAAAAGCTGAGGGTCCATTCCTAAGAGCACAGCGCTAGCCCACACCCCATACACCCACCGTGCCTGGCAACAGAGCGTGCTTCAAGCCCAGAGCCTCCCCGAGGGGCCGAGAAACTCGCCCCTCCGCAGGCCCCTTCCACCTCCGAACGAACCTGCCAGCGCTACCACGGAGCCTAGCACTGGAACCTGGGTGGCCACGCGGACAGAGAGTCGAGGCTAAGACCCAGCCTGGCGCCCGCGCAGCTCCGTGCCCTCCCGCTAGTGCCCGCGCCTTACGGGTCACACCGCTTGCTCTCGGGAGAAGCCCCAAGGCTCCCGGTGCAGTGAGAGACGCCCAGGCTGGAGCGCCCCAGCCGTGCTGGCCACAGAGTTCTTCAGCTGCTTGATGACCACGAAGAGCAAGAGGAAAAGTAAGAAGAGCAGGAAGAAAAAGAGCGCCAGGTAGAGCAGAAAGTTGAGCTCCCACTCCATGCTGGAGGCGCCGGCGCTCGGTGGTTGTGCGCGCTAGGCGCGGATAGCAGCTGGCGGACCAGGCTTGCCACCCGCTCTCCCACCTCCGAGTCTCCTCCGCCCCCTTACGGGCGCCCGGCGTTGGGCGCCTACTTCTCGGTCCGTGCTCGGCCTCCCCCAGTTCGGAGGAAAAGCGCCAAGGAGCTGGTTAATCCCAGCTCCGCCTCTCCCAGCAGGCACGAGAGCCTCCCGCCTCACTGAGATCCTCTCCTGCGCTCTTGGGGACGTGAGCGGATTTTTCTAGGAGCGAATTTAGCGGGCGGGGACGCCAGGAGAAGAGGTCACGGCTCAGTCTCCCAAAGGGTGTTGGGGCTGGTGTTTTGCAAATGATTTTAAGATTTCCAGCCCCATCAACCAATGGGTCCCTAGTCCCCTCCCTTCCTAATTAATTGATTTCTGGATATTTCCCCCTGTCCTGGTTTTCCCAGAGGGAAAACATGCCATGGCCCAGAAACCCAAAAGAATTAAAGGTAGCAGTGAAGGTGGGGTCTAAAGGGCTATTAGATGACTTCCTTCTGTGAGATGACTTCATGGTGCCTGCGTGAATTCCAGTTCAACCTGCCTTGCTCTTCAGAGTCCCACACGTACTCAGTCCAGAGTGCTCTTTTCTATGGACAACAACAGGCCACTTACAAAAGCATTAATAACAGGGGCACCTGGCTGGGTGGCTCAGTCAGTTAAGCCTCCGACTTCCGTTTAGGTCATAATCTCATGGTTCCCGAGTTCAAGCTCTGCGCTGGGCTCTGTGCTGACAGCTCAGAGCCTGGAGCCTGCTTGGGATTCTGCCTCTCCCTCTCTCTCTAACCCCCAACTCTCTCCCCCCCCCCCCCCGCCCCACCCTCTCCCAAAAATAAACAAACATTATAAACATTAAAAAAAAGGAGTAACTGGCTGGCTCAGTAGGTAAAGCCTGAAACTCTTAAAAAAAAAAAAAAAAAAAAGGAAAGAAAAGCATTAACAACAAAACGCATTTCAAAAGCTATATTGTACAAAGCTTCACAGAATGTTGACTTGAAATTGAATTTCCTTGGTGGAAAGCAGAAACAATACAATAAACAATTACTTGAAATGTTCATTTAAGTCCCTAACACCTATCTGTATTTGGTTAAGATCACCCATAGTCTATATGGTGTAGCTTTTAAAGAAATCCAGTTTATCCAGAGCTGTGTAACAAATTGCCCCAAAACTCAATGCCTTAAGACAACAGAAACATTGGTTCTCTCTCATAGTTTCTGTGAGCTAAGAGTTTGGTAGCACTTAGCTTGGTGATCCTGGCCTGGAGTTTCTTACGAGGTTAGGGTCAGATGTCAGGCAAGGCCACAGTCACCTGAAGGCTTGTCCGGAACTGGAGGATCCACTTCCAAGGTAGCTCACTTTTATCACCAGAACAGTGCTGGCTGTTGGTGAGAGGCCTCAGCTCTTTCCCATGTGGACTTCTCCACAGGCCTGCTTGTGTGTCCTTATAACACTGAGCTGGCTTCTCCCATAGCAAGTGGCCCAAGAGAACAAGGCTAGCTCTTTGTGGCTAGCTTAAGAAGTCATATATCAACACTTCTGTAATGTCCTGTTAGTCACACAGGTGAGGCTTACAGTGAAGGAGTCCAAGGACATGAACATCAGGGGTAAGGATCATCGGGGGCCATCTTGGAGTCTTGCCATCAAAGCTGGTAATGCAGCATGTTGTCATTGTCCATTTTATGGGCCTCCGACTTATTTCATTTTTTATTTGTGAAGATACAGGAGAGCCCCCTGGGCTGAATTCAGGGAATAAGTCTTGACATACACATTCCAGATTATTTAATAGTCTGCCTGTAATAAATGGCTACTCCAGGGATGGCAAGGGTTCAAAGAAACAGGATGGTATGGAAAAAGCTGTGAACTGGTAGTCTCGAGGACCCAAATCTAGTTTCTACTCCACCTGTCAGAGGTTACTTCAGTTCTCTGACTCAGTCCCCTCACCTATAATATACCTTGCTTACCTTTTCCCTGGATTTGTTGTAAGGATAAAAAATAAATTAGGATGTTGAATAAGAATGTGTTTTGCTAGATAAATGTCAGATACTATTATTAATCTGTTGCTGAGGATTCCCAGTGTATAAAAATATACTGTGCAAAATTTCTAGCTCCTAGGCATCTCACCAAGCATTGTACTATATAAGAAATCTCTCTCTTGATTATTAATCCATCTCATAGGCAGTGGTGTGCTGGCTTATAAATTATTTGGAAAAATTTTGCAAGCCATTTGTTAAAATACAGCTATTGTTAAAAATTAAATCATATAGGGGTGCCTGGTTGGCTCAGTCCAAGAGCATCCAGCTCTTGATTTCAGCTCAGGTCATGATCTCACGCTCTGTGGATTCAAGCCCAGAATTGGGCACTGCACAGACAGTGCAGAGCCTGCTTGGAATTCTCTCTCTCCCTCCCTCTCTCTCTCAAAATAAATACAAAATAAAGAGCAAAAAAATCATATAAACTTATAAATTATGTTAACAACAAAGGTAATGAATACTCATAAATAAATACTCATAAATAAAAACTAATTACTTCTGAATTATTTTACTACATTTCACTATTTTCTATGCACTTGAGGTTATTTACATCTGTTGTAGCTGTATGGCTGAAATATTATATAATAGTATATTACTGTACATCTTTTTAAAATTTTTTTTTATGTTTTTATTTTATTTTTGAGAGAGAGAGTGTGAGCAGGGGAGGGGCAGAGAGAGAGACGCGGAGACACAGAATCCGAAGCAAGCTCCAGGCTCCCAGCTGTCAGCACAGAGCCCCAAGTGGGACTCAAACTCACAGACTGAGATCATGACCTGAGCCAAAGTCAGTCGCTCAACTGACTGAGCCACCCAGGTGCCCTGAAAATCTCTTTTCAGTTGTGTTCAGATGTCGTGTGGGTAGCCTGAAATTGGCCACAGTGGGAGTGTTTGCCCTTGGAAATGTACAGATGTTACAAATCAGGGCCAGAGAGCCAGTTGTTAAACAATTACCACCACGCTATGGCTCATGGAGCTACTGAGGAGAATTTAAAGTCTTACCTGAAAGCAGAGATTTGTAAGATTTGTGAAGCACCACATGTTCTTACTGGTAGAATACTCCATTTTACCTAATCTTGATAGGAGGACAGAATCCAGTGACTGCTTTCCACTGCCACCTCCCATTATGGAAACCAGGAGGGTCAGATATATCTTTTACTCACTCCTGATACAATGCAGGAAGAAGGGCAGAAAGAGCCATGCCAGAAACTCAGCCAAATATCCTCAATGCCACAACTCTGAAGTTTGGGAGCAGTCAGAACAGGAGGAAATGTTTGGAGGTTAGATGCATCCCAGTGGCAGAGAAACTCCAAGACCCAGACCAGTCCTGGGAGTGACCTGGGTGTGGCTCTCATTGCCCGCCTCCGTGATGTCCTTTACTCTGCCCTTTTCCCAAACTTGACTCTCCTGCCTCTCTTCCATTCTGTGAGCTGCCACTGGTTTTCCAGTAGATCTCCTTATTGTAGCGAGGAGTAGTGTTTAATGGCAGCTTGCAGATGGGAATACTGACTGGGAAAGCATTACTTACACACTTTACATATGTTATATGCTTAAAATCAATAAAGTGTTTGAAATATGCCATTTGGCACATTGCCATCCAGATAGCCAAGCTATCAAAGGATGGAAATTGAAACACAGAGAGGTTACATGACCTCCTTAAAGCCACACAGCTAACAAGTGGCAAAACTGGGATGTGAACCAAGGGAGTTTGGCTCCAGAACCTTCACTCTCAACCCCCATGGTATCCTGTCTCCCAGAAGAAAGTACCCTTTTCTTGTGTATCACCATCAAATTAATGATCACACTTTTTTTTCTTTTGAGTGTCAAACTTAAATAAAACACATTTCAAGAAATACATACGTTTTGTTTACTTACATCTCAGCTCCTTTCTCTGAAAGCTTGAAGGTAAAAGCTTCAAATGAGCCAGTGTTTGCCTGGAGATGTTGAGGAAAGAAGCCAAGGGATGAAAGTTTTAGGTCACCACGTTCAAACCCATTTCAGCCTTCCTGACCATAACTATTTAGATTTTCCATTTATCTGAGCAGCTTAAATAGATTTATAAATATTAACTAATATATCCTCATAGTCACTCTCAGTAGGATCTATATTTGAAATAATGTTGCTACAACAAAAAATAACTTACTACATTTATTACATGTTTCCAGTACTTTTAAGCCTCTGGTCATATTTATATACCTCATAAGATGGTCTGAATTTAGTTTCTATTATATAAATGACTCCATAGAAATAAGACACAATCTTTCTCTACCTAAGTGTGCATATTAATGGAAATATATGGAAAGAAAACCTAAGAATTTAAAGGGCAGAAAGGACACTTACTATAGATACGCATTTGTCTGGTTCTGGCACCTAAAAAGAAAGCCCTTGTATACAAACTGGTAAAGTAGATGGAGGCTACGTCATTACAATCCCATACAACTGTCCACAAAGTTGACCCTACATATGCTTCCACATAACATGGCACTACTCACAGTCAGACTTTATGTATCATTCAACTCCTCAGTCCACTCCTTACAAGTCTCAGAACAAATGGATATTGACCCAGGGCTGTTCCAGGTCCTGGCTTATGGACAGCTATGGTGTATATTAGAATAGGGTTCTCTCTCCCTTTGCCTGCTCTGTTCCTCCTCACCCTCACCTCTGATAGGGAGGGATCTTTTATCATAACAAGCATCAAAGCTATTTATGAGAAGTGATTAAGGGTAGCAATAGAAGAGTTTGTCTTATAAATAAGTGTGCTTCTCTAAAGACTATAAAGACCCGGGCACCTGGGTGACTCAGTCTGTTAAGCATCAGACTCTTGGTTTCAGCTCAGGTCATGATTTCATGGTTTGTGGGTTTGAACCCCAAGTCGGGCTCTGAGCTGGCAGCATGGAGGCTGCTTGGGATTCTCTCTCTCTCTGCCCCTCCCCGCTTCTCAAAATAAATAAATAAACTTAAAAAAAAAAAAAAAGACTCTAAAGACTTAAGAAAACACCACGGAAGGGCTGTAAAGTTCTACTGTCACCACCTCAGGGTGAAACCTCCCAGGACTTACCTGTTGGGAGTAAGTGCAGGATTGAAGCAGCTTCCCCAAGACAGGGGAAGGATAAAAGTGGGAGAATAAGAAAAAGAGACTTCCAGGCACCTTTATTTTTTTTTAAGTTTATTTATTTATTTTTGAGGGGCGGGGGAATGCAGAGAGAGAGGGAGAGAGAGAGAATCCCAAGCAGGCTCCATGCTGTCGGGGCAGAGCCCAACATGGGGCTCAGTCTCATGAACTGTGAGATCAGGAACTGAGCCAAAATCAAGAGTTGCCTTATTTCTTTTTTAAGAGTTGCTTGAAAGAAAGAAAGAAAGAAAGAAAGAAAGAAAGAAAGAAAGAAAGAAAGAAAGAAAGAAAGAAAATATGCATGAGACAAACATGGTAATCTGAACACAGACTAAACAAGATAATGTTCACAAAATCAAGAGTTAGACGCTCAACCAACTGAGCTACCCAGGTGCCTCTCCAGGTATCTTTCTAAGGCTAACTTAATTTGTCCTGAAAGGCACCCAAAAGAAATGGAAGAAATATTTTGCACCAAGCTCTGACCTCAAAATATGCTGTGGGCCATGATTATTAACATTGGGTTCTTAAGTCACTGCACACCTTTCTAGGTGGCTAGGACCTTAAAAACTGGGTTACAGGTAGATAGATGGTCTCTGCTTAGATGGGATCTCCTGTAAAGCACTGATGCATGTGCTGAGGATGAGATCCATATTCTATGGAAGTTTCCAGGCCCTAAGAAGCTCTGTCCTAGCTAGTCAGGACCTTTATCACCCCAGTGATCCTGGCAACTCTTAAAGGCCCCAAAATACCCCAGCCATACTATACATGTCCCTCTGACACCCCATATCCCCTGCTTCTTCCCCATATACAAATGTACCACCATGTTGATTTCTACATAATACAAGCTGGGCTTCTTTGGAATTGCCCCTTATTTACACTCTTCACAACCCTTACAAACCCTCTAGGTTAGAATTAGAACATCTATAGGAATGTTTACTGCTGCAGAAGAGGAGAAAAGTGAGTTGTTCTACCTCAAGGAGTCCTCTTAAGTTAACCAACAGTTATTGTAACACCCTGACAATAGGACTTGCTCTCCACACCCTCACCTCTTTTCCTACTCCATCCCAAAAGGATGACTTACGCAGTTTTGCAATACTTACAAAATGAGATCCTGTTCAAGAAATAAGTAAAGTGTAAATGGTAAACTGCTTAAATCTCACATAACCATTTAGGAATTCCAGTGGGAAGGAAGGAAAGGAGTGCGGGAGGGAAATCTAAGGAAGAAACTTATTTGAGGGGTATGTGGGAGATCATATTATGTGGGTAGCCTTTGAAATCCAGAATTCACCACTAAGAATAATTCTACAAAAAAAAAAAAAAAAAACCTAGACCCTGTCCTTGGTTTATAATGTTTTAAAACATAACAGAATATACCCAAGTCTGTGCAATATTGAAAAAAAAATTAAGTGACAGATTGTGCTAACAGCCAACCACTGTTTCTTTAATTTAGACTCTTTCCAGTAAGTTAGCAGGAACACTAGAAAAAGTCGATGTGACTGTGGGTGCCTTTAGACTTGATCAATACTATGTCATGTAGCAAAATAAAAAATCTGAGCATTATAGAGCAATATATCTTTTGTTCAGCACAACTTCAATAATGGCAGCAGTGAAACTGTCATCTCTAATGGAAGGTCTGCAGACTTCTATATGAGCTGATAATAATCACAGCCACGGGCTTGCAGATGTACATGCACATACATAGGACTAAAACTGAACTGCCACAAGGGAAAAAGAAATTGGAGAAAAGTAGAATTTTTCTGTAATCCATACTCCTTTACTAAAATGCCAGCTTATAAGATCTGGTGACCCCAACAACTAGGGCCCGCATTCCCAGATCTAGGCGTCCACGCTGCCCTCAAGATATACACAGGCAATGGCTGCAGCAACTTCTTACTCAACACATCTCTGGAGGCAAGGGAAACGAAAGCAAAAATGAACTATTGGGACCTCATCAAAATAAAAAGCTTCTGCACAGCGAAGGAAACAATCAGCAAAACTAAAAGGAAACCAACAGAATGGGAGAAGATATTTGCAAACGACATATCAGATAAAGGGTTAGTATCCAAACTCTACAAAGAACTTATCAAATTCAACACTCCCAAAAAAATAATCCAGTGAAGAAATGGGCAAAAGACATGAATAGACACTTCTCCAAAGAAGACATCCAGATGGCCAACTGACACATGAAAAAATGCTCAATATCAGTCATCATCAGGGAAATACAAATCAAAACCACAACTAGATACCACCTCACACCTGTCAGAATGGCTAACGTTAACAACTCAGGCAACAACAGATGTTGGCGAGGATGTGAACAAAGAGGATCTCTTTTCACTGCTGGTGGGAATGCAAACTGGTGTAGCCACTCTGGAAACCAGTATGGAGGTTCCTCAAAAAATTAAAAATAGAACTACCCTATGACCCAGCAATTGCACTATTAGGTATTTATCCAAGGGATACAGGTATGCTGTTTCGAAGGGACACATGCACCCCAATATTTATAGCAGCACTATCAACAATAGCCAAAGTATGGAAAAAGCCCAAATGTCCATTGATGGATGAATGGATAAGGAAGATGTGCGGGTGTGTGTGTGTGTGTGTGTGTGTGTGTGTGTGTGTGTGTGTGTGTATACGGTATATGTATGTATGTATGTATATATATATATATATATATATATATATACACACACAATGTATATATATACTATATATATACTGTATATACATACAATATATATGTGTATACATGTATATATATACACATATATATTGTATATATACACAATATATATATTACACAATGTATATACACAATGTATATATATACAAATATATGTATATATAGATATATACACATATATATTGTATATATATATATACATTGTGTGTGTATATATACTATATATATATATATATAGTATATATACAATGGATATTACTCGGCAATCAAAAAAAATGAAATCTTGCCATTTGCAACTATGTGGTTGGAACCAGAGGGTATTACGCTAAGCGAAATTAGTCAGAGAAAGACAAATATCATATGATTTCACTCATATGAGGACTTTAAGAGACAAAACAGATGAACATAAGGGAAGGGAAGAGAAGCAAAAAGAATATAAAAACAGGGAGAGTACAAAACATAAGAGACTCTTAAATATGGAGAACAAACAGAGGGTACTGGAGGGGTTGTGGGAGGGGGGATGGGCTAATTGGATATGGGGCATTAAGGAATCTACTCCTGAAATCATTGTTGCACTATATGCTAAGTAACTTGGATATAAATTTAAAAATAATGATAATAAATAATAAATAAAAAATGCCACCAAAAAAAAAAAAAAGACATACATAGGCAAACTGGTAACGAACAGCTTTGGGTCCTAGTCCCAGCCCTATACACTCTACCCTACACTGTATTGTAGTGATGTAAGAGTCTTGAGTCCTTTGGACTTGGACATGTATCTTGGCTTTATCTCTTGCTAGCTGGGTAAACTTGAATACCTTTGGTTGCCTAACCAAACCAAGCACCTCATCCCTCTGTCTTCCTCATTAATAGTGTCCTGACTTTATTCAGGTATCCACCTCTTTTCTGTGTATCTCATATGACTTAGAGGAAACTGTTTTGGGGATGTGGGTCCCAGTCATCTAAAAGTCATTTAGGGAATACAATGATTCTTTTCTTTTTTTTTTTTCTTTTTTTTTTTTTTTTTTGGTCCAGGAGGGGGCATATGACCTAAATTGACCTAATCTAATTGAAGAAAAGTATTATCAGTTTCCCAAAAAGAAAACAAAACCACCGTAGGTAACCAACACAGGGAAATTTAATACTGGGAATTGGTTACACAGTTGTTGAATGAATATAAGAAGCAAAAAGGAGAAGGTAAAATACCACAAGATTATAGCCCCCTGGGCTAGAGGAGTAAAAGGGAACATGGAATTACAACAGAGTTGATGTTACCCAGAGCTCACAATCACTGTTAGTTAGAGCCTGTAATCCCTGATACGAATATTTAGGTCCAAACTTCTGGAATTGCAAGCCTGCTATAGACTCCAAAGTTCTAAATTAGTTGTATCGGACAGATCATGCCACCAGTGCAATTGTTGTCTAAGTGAGGAGACAGATTCCTAGTGCTTGCTAACCCATCATCTTCCCAGAATCCTCCTTCTCTTTTTATTTTTAATTCTGGTAAAACACACTTAAGATAAAATTTATCATCTTACACATTTTTAAGTGTACAGATCAGTGTTATCAAGCACATTCATAATGTTGTGCAACCATCACCACCAGCCATCTCCAGGACTTTTTCATCTTGCAAAACTGAAAGTCTGTACTCATTCAATAATAACTTCCCATTTACCGCCTGTCCTTCCACCCCAGGCAACCACCCGTTCTTTCTGTCTCTATGAATTTGACTACTCTAGGTATCTTTTTTTTTTTCTAACGTTTATTTATTTTTGAGACAGAGAGAGACAGAGCATGAACGGGGGAGGGGTAGAGAGAGCGGGAGACACAGAATCGAAGCAGGCTCCAGGCTCTGAGCCATCAGCCCAGAGCCCGACGCGGGGCTCGAACTCACGCACCGCGAGATCGTGACCTGAGCTGAAGTCGGACGCTTAGCCAACTGAGCCACCCAGGCGCCCCTCTAGGTATCTTGTATAAGTGCAATCATACAGTATTTGTCCTTTCCTGCCTAGCTTATTTCACTTATGATAATGTCCTCAAATTTCATCCCTATCAAAGCATGTGTCAGAATTTTCTTCCTTTGTAAGCTGGATAGTATTCTGTAGTGGTTAATTTCATTTGTCAATTTTATTGGACCACAGGGTATCTAGACATTTGGTCAAACATTATTATGGGTGTATCTGTGAGTGTTTTTCTGGATGAAATTAACACTCAACCAGTAGGCTAAGTAAAGCAGATTTCCCTCCCTCCCTATCTATCTATCTAATCTCCTTATAGGTTTTGTTTCTCTGGAGACCCCTGACTAATACATATTTTATTGTATGCATATACTACTCTTGTAGATACCTTTTATTTTGAGTAAAATAGGAGCTTTACCATAAGGTCTAAATCGTTAAAATAATCTACTTTGGCTGCCGGTTATAGGAAGGCATACTATATCCTCCCAAAGAACTATTTCCCATAGCGTGTAAGTATGCTTAATGCAGAAAGCCACAATGCTATTTAATATATGAGAAAATTACTTCTCCCTGGGATCTTCTTATTTAGTGAGAACAACTCCATAGTGGCTAAGCTATAGGTTTGGTATTATTGCCTCTACAATATGTCATATTAGAAGGCCCATTGTCATAAATACTGGTTAGAACCTAAACAGAAATTCTTAGTGAAAGAGACTGAGAGATTCTAAGGCCTCCAACAGAGAGTAAATCTGGATATTCCTTTTGTAATCCCCACCATAAAGCAGCCAACAATGACTGCCCCCCCAACCCTCCCTCTGGTTTTTTATCAGCTGTCTGGAAGCCACTGGAATCCGTCTAAGGAAACTTCTCATCCTTCCCACTGAAATTATTACCTCAGACTAGAGGCTGCTGGCTTGGGAGAGGCAAAGTCTCTTTTTACGGCTCATGTGTGTTTTCTTTTGGCTTAATGGATATGAGCATTTAAACACCAAGATGAACAGCACCATAGATACAGTAACCTTCAAAACATTTGTCAAGAATCCAAAAAGTATAGATTATAAATTCAGCAATGAAGAGATTGTCCCACCATTTTCTGTGACCTGAAAAACACTGCCAAAAGAGAATGTACAGGGTGTTTTTGAATTAGTGGTATTAGAATATTGCTACTGTCATGAGGTGTGTGTGTTTTTTTTTTCTTTATCGTGGATACTGTTGGTTGAAATAAGTGATGCTATTATAGTGACTACTCAGTAATGAATACGAAGCTTTGTGACATCTGAAGAAAATGCATATTCCTTGTAGTCTATTGCACACCTGGTTCTTCTGTGTGGCCCTTCATAATCACGACCTCTTCATGTGTTCTATGGCTGAGATGGTGGGCTATGATTGAAACTTATGCCACCAAGAATTTCCTTTCTCCACCCACCCGGCTGGTGGTTGAACCATTTCTCACCTATGAGAAAAGATGAACACACAACTCAATGCACAAAACTTAGCACCTGCTACCTACATTTTTGTCTCTTCGTGTTTTCTTCTATCTTGTGTATTTTTTCAGATGAAAACTCAAAAGTCTATTGCAAGAGGAAAACAGCCATATATCAGTTTCAGCATTTCGCTGATGCATTAGCTATATTTGCCAGTATGATTTTTCCTCCTTCTTCTCCAGATTTCTTCAGATTTTCTGGTGTCGTGGAAAGAACACTGGTTGGAAACTTAAGAAGCCTGGATTCTCACCATCCCCTGCTAGCATGAGCCATAACATTAGGCGTGTCTTTAATTTCTCTATACTTCTGTTCCCTAAATTAGGGAATTGAACATAATTATCTCCATGTCCCTTCTAGTTCCAAAATTCAAATGACTTATGATTTTTCCTGCCAAAACCAGGGGTGGTGGAAGAGTGAGAGTATCTGTGTGAATTGCTCCCAGCTGCCACAACGACAGGGTAGGCTTGGAATCCAGAGCGCCTTCTTTAAGGAAAGCAGTTTGTTCCCGGAAGGGCCTAGGACACATTAACAGAAGAAGTTAGTTAGCCACTGCTCACTGTTCACCCCCAGCCATGACATACTTCCTTCAAGTAAGCAGAGTTGTTCATGTGTAACCTACATATCAGCTGCTCCCAAAAGCAATCACTTTTTCACTATATGCAAATCATAAGCAGGACTCAGCACAACATGGGTTCCTCTAAAAGAGAAAAATCACTCCACAAAGCATGACTGAAAAACAGAGAATTTATGGAAGGGAGACTAAAGGGAGAATTTAGACCACAGAGCAAACAAATATCCATTAGACAGCTCTGTGGCTCCCAAAGGCCCTGGTTGGCTATTTGCACAAGTTTGGTGTTCTTCCCTTTTAACAGTGTCTTCCCAACCAAATTATTATTTTCTTTCCTTTGCTTTCTTTGTTATGCAGGAAGCCTGAGCACCAACCTAAGCTAGCTTCTACCAGTTTATCAAACTCCCTTTTAAGTAAAATTGACCCCACCCATAAGAAAGTCTACAAGCTGCCAAGAGGTTATTTTGCCCCTGCGTACTACACATAGTTCTTCAACTTCTCTGATTAAGCCCATATCATTTCCAAGTAAGAAAGAGTATCAGAGAAAGACTGTTGTATTAATAAGACCTCCCAGGTAGGCTGCTAAGGACAGTACTTCACACACAGTGTGACCATACGCAATGTTTATATTCCCTTTCAGATTAGAATAAATAAAACTCCATTGTGGCTAAAATCAACAACACAGGATACAACCGGTGTTGGTGAGAAAGTGGTGAAAGGAGAGCCCTCTTACACTGTTGGTGGGAATGCAAACTGATGCAGCCACTCTGGAAAAAAAACAGTTTGGAGGTTCCTCAAAAAGTTAAAACTAGAACTGCCCTATGATCTAGTAATCACAGTAATTACTGCTGGGTATTTACCCCCAAAATACAAAAACACTAACTCAAAGGGATACATACACCCCTATGTTTATGGCAGTATTATTTACAAGAGCCAAGATATGGAAGCAGCCCAAGTGTCCAGCGACTGATGAATGGATAAAGAGGAGGTATATATACACACTGGAATATTATTTGGCCATCAAAAATGAAATCACCATTTGCAACAGCATGGAAGGAACTAGAGTGTATTATGTTAAGTAAAATAAGTCCATCAGAGAAAGACAAATACCATGCAATTTCACTCATATGTGGAATTTAAGAAACAAAACAAATGAACAAAGAGGAAAAGAGAGAGAGAGAGGGAGAGAGAGACAGAGAGACAAACCAAGAAACAGATACTTAACAAACTGATGGTTACCAGAGGGGAGATGAGTTAAATAGGTGCTGGGGATTGAGGAGGGCACTTGTGATGAGCACAGGGTGACACATGGAAGTGTTGAATCACTATATTGTACACCTGAAACTAATATAATACCATATGTTAATTAACTGAAATTAAGATAAAAACTTAAAGAGCAAAAGCAAAAACAAAAAACAAAAACAAAAAACCTCCATTGTACAGGCTTAAAAATGAATTTTTCTACATCCCCATCACCATAAGAAAATAGCTTCACAATTTTCATCTAATTTTGAACAAAAATTGATCTCATCTTAAAGATTATTTAATACTAAAGAGCATTGAGTATTTTTGTCATCAAGCACTTGACAATCCATTATTTTGTATCTTTTGTAATATCACAATAATCATTTCATGACAGTATTATAAAGCTAGAACTGTTTGGTACTCATACCTTTCTAATAAGTTTGCAGACTCACTCTGCCAAGAAACTAATGTGACAACATTTGCTTTCAACTTCAACACAAGCAGAAAATTGATTTAAAGGACAACTGTTTGCCCATAATTCAATGATAAACTATTGATAATCATGTTTGTAAAATAACTCATGCATGATAACAGTGTGTTTCTAAAACTATGTACACACTATGATTTTTTTTAAATACCATGAATTAAATTGTGAAGTAAGCCTGCAAAGATGTGAAAATTATACTCTTCAGTCAGTGAAAGGTAGAAGGGATAAAGTAATTCTGCTTTTTCACTGAACTATTAATGAAAAGCAGTCTTTCTTTAAAGTTTTTCTAGGGGTGCCTGGGTGGCTCAGTTGGTTAAGCGTCTGACTTCAGCTCAGGTCATGATCTTGCGGTTCATGGGTTCAAGCCCCACATCAGGCTCTGTGCTGACAGCTCAGATTCGGTGTCTCCCTCTCTCTCTGCCCCTCCCCTGCTCACTCTCTGCCCCTCTCTCTCTGAAAAATAAACATTAAGAAAAATAAACTTTTTCTATAGGAAAGTAAATGTACAAATTGTTTAAACCTATCACTGTAGATACAACTTGTCAAAATTTAATACTCATTAATCTGTAAATCTAACATTTTTTACAAACACATAGAAATAAGCATTGCTTCATAGCAGAGTATGGTGATTGAGCCCCTGGGTGTAGAGGCAGGCTGTCTGAATTAATAAATCTTGGCTTCCATCCCAAGCATCATGTGACTTCAATATTCTGTGGCTCAACTGGCTCATCTGGAAAATGGAGGTAATAATAATACCCTCAACACTGGCTTGTTGTGAAGATCAAATGCATTAATACATGTAAAGAGTTTAGAATATTGCCCAGAACATTTTAAGTGCTCAATAAAAGTTAACTATTATTCTTATTATTTCACAAGTCAGGTATTAACACACCATTGACAGTGCTGATGAGCTCTCTCATCATTATATAAACCAGCTGTATGTTTCATTGCCTGCCTCACTAATCACATCTACTACTCTCCAGATCATGTTTATACTACTGCATTTATAGGGCTTTAAAAAAATTTTTGATACATTCAGAATTTAATTTTGGGGAAGGTAGAGATCCACCCTTATTTTTTTTTTTATATGTCTACCCTGCTTTTCCCCAGACCATTTTTTTCAATGAATAACCCATCTTTCCTACATTTTTCTTGTCTATTAGCTCTCCCATAACCTTAGACCAAAGGTCTCCAAAGTAGGTTTCAGATATACCTGACGGTATATAAAGACTTTCTAAAGAGCAGACAAGCATGGTTAGTTTTATGGGTATGTAGAAATCTTCAACTTCCATGTACTTTTTCCTAAAATCATCTGAGTCACCAGCAGTCTCTTTTTTATTAGACTTTATTTTTTAGAGAACTTTTAGGTATACAACAAAACTGAGGAGTAAGTATAGAGTTCCCATATACCCTCTGCCCCTACATACACACAGCCTCCCCCACTATCAACATCCTCTACCAGAATGCTACATTTGTTGTAGTTGATGAACCTACACTGACCCACATCATAATCACCCAGAGTCCATAGTTTACATTAGAATTCACTCTTGGTGGTTTACATTCTAGGGATTCTGACAAATGTATAATGACATGTATCCACCATTATAGTATTAGACAAAGTAGTTTCATTGCCCTAAAAATCCTCTGCTCTTCCTATTCATTCCTCCCTCCCCAGTAATCCCTGGCAGCCACTGATCTTTTTACTGCCTCCACAGTTTTGCCTTTTCCAGAATGTCATATAGTTAAAATCATACAGTATGTAGCCTTTTCAGATTGGATTCTTTCTTTTTTTTCAATGTTTTTAAAAAATTTTTTAAGTTTATTTATTTAACTTAAGAGAGAGAGAGAGCATGAGAGGGATAAGGGCAGAGAGAGAGGGAGAGAAGGAGAATCCCAAGCAGGCTCCGCACTGTCAGTGCAAGCCCAATGTGGGGCTCAAACTCACAAACTGCGAGATTATGACCTGAGTCAAAATCAAGAGTTGGACACTTAACCGACTGAGCCACCCAGGTGCCCCCAGACTGGGTTCTTTCACTTGGTAATATGTCAAGAGTCTCTATTCATACTCCTCTTTCCAAATTTCCTCCCACTTTAACAAGAAAGACTTACCTCTTACTTATTCCTAATCTAAATATTGTACATTGCCAAATTCAAAAGTAATCCTTTAAACAATTTCTTTAATCATGGCACCATAAAATATCCTCCCCCATCCATCTCAGTAAGAGATATATTTCCAATGAAGTTTGCTTTTTAGGTGACAAGAAACAAAAACCCCAAAACAAATTAGTTTACGTATATGGTCATAGGATGTATATTTGATGTGAAGAAGCACAATAATATTGCCAATAAAAGACTTTTTTAAAAAATTTCTTTAACATTTACTTATTTTTGAGAGAGAGAGAGAGAGAGAGAGAGAGAGAGAGAGAGAGAGACAGAGTCTGAGCAGGGGAGAGGCATAGAGAGAGGGAGACAGAGAATCTGAAGCAGGCTCCAGGCTCTGAACTGTCAGCACAGAGCCTGACACGGGGCTCAAAACCACAAACTGTGAGATCATGACCTGAGCTGAAGTCAGACGCTTAACTGACTGAGCCACCCAGGAGCCCTATAAGACTTTCAACATGAAAGCCTATTAGATTAGGATAAGAGTCTATAGAAAAGTGAAATTAGAAAGGAAGTTGAACGAGAAAAAGAAACAACATGAAATTTCTGTTAGTGAGGAGTTTATTAATGTTTTAAATGGAAGATGATGTTTCAAATCACTGTAGAATCTACATTTCCATTGAGTAATAAAATAGCTTTATTTTGAAATATAGATACTTGCAACATCCATAAGCAACATCCTTTCCTGCTATTTAAATTTATAATAAAAATTTTACTTTAAGATACAAAACAGATGAACATAAGGGAAGGGAAGCAAAAAGAATATAAAAACAGGGAAGGGGACAAAACATAAGAAACTCTTAAATATGGAGAACAAACAGAGGGTTACTGGAGGGGTTGTGGGAGGGGGGATGGGCTAAATGGGTAAGGGGCATTAAGGAATCTACTCCTGAAATCATTGTTGCACTATATGCTAACTAACTTGGATGTAAATTAAAAAATAAATAAATAAAAATTAAAAAATGTTCTAAGATTAAGAAGGTGCATTTCAAATATAAAAATAAAAAATAAAGAAGGAAAAAATATTTTAGGGAAAATATACTTTTTCAAAAAGCTTTTAGGGGGATTATGATAAAAAATATCCTTAAAAGCACACTAGGCTGCTTATTCTCTTACATCCCAACTACCTTCTCCTCCCACCTCAAACTTGATTGGGATTATTTAGGTACTTCTAGGTGTGTGTGTGTGTGTGTGTGTGTGTGTGTGTGTGTGTGTGTGTACATGCATGCGTGTGGTTAGGGGTGCAAAGTACCAAGGTTATATAATATGAGCCCATTATAGATGGACGGCACTTCGAAGAACATAGTCTTTAGCTTTATCCTCTTTCCTTTTTATTTTTTCTTCCTAATCAGAAACTTTTATGAAGGCTAGAACCTTGCTGCTCCAAGTGTTTTCTGTGGATCACTAGTGTTGGCATCACCTAGAAGCTTGTTAGATATTAAGACACTGAAGCCTGAGTCCAAGCTTTTGAAGAAGCATTTTAACAATATATCCAGGTGCTTTCTTTTTTTTTAATTTTTAAATTTTTTTTATTTTTGAGAGAGCGTTAGCAGGGGAAAGGGGCAGAGGGAGAGAGAGAGAATCTTAAACGGGCTTAAGATTAAGGGACACGGGACTCCATCCATGATCATGGGATAATGACCTGAGCCGAAATCAAGAGCCAGACGTTCAACCTACTGGGCCACTCAGGCACCCCTCCAGGTGATTTCTATGCACCATAAAGTTTCAGAAGGACTAGATTGGTGGCACCTAGTTGTCTAATTATCTTGTGAGTGTCAGCCACACCCGGTGAGGTCCCAGTTCCTCACTACCTAAATTTATTTTGGCTGTTCCATAATGACCATCATCATTACTCATACTAATGACATATATTTATAGACCAATTAACAAGCACTTTCACATACATAATCTAATTTGATCCCAACTACAATCTTCAATTTAGAACAAAGTGCTTTCTGCAAAGAGCACAAATTCAATTCCACCAATGTGAAGAGACACGAGTATAGCTTCCTGAATTGTTTTCAAAGATGAGCATACTCTAAGTCCAAAAAGTCATTTGGAGCTATTGTCAAATTTAACAACATCAATATTATTCATTCAAATATAGTTTGTTGTTATATTCCAGAAGATTTTAGGAAAAAAACATAATAAGTAGTGGTTTGGGGGTGGATTGGTTTTATCGTTAAATCATAAAAATTTGTATCTGGAAAATATGTTAATAAAACTATGTTGAAAGAGGCCAAACAACCTGTTTAAGATAGATTCACAAACCAAACCACAAACAGAATAATCTGATAAATCAACAAAAGGTTTTTAAAGGTCTAATTGCACATGTACTGTCTCAGGTTCTAAGTAAAGAAATAAAAACCCTTGCTATTAACTCTCTATCTGTGGTGTTCTCAGTTCATCCTTTATGTATCAGATAAAATAATAAATAATAAAAGACGCATCCCATCTTTAAGGAATATTTATTTTCTGCTTACGAAGAGACTAAAGTGAGAGATGAAAGAAACAGGTAACATTTACAGGGCAAAAGATGGAAAAGAGCTATATAATTTAATATTGTATGTCTCAAAGTGATGTGAGCAAGCACAGTGAGGTGGGATTAGTAAAATAAAACTGAGAGAAACATTAATTTCAAGGCTTTGTAGTTGGTTCGTTTTGGACCCACCAGTTTTTATTGAGCTGCCAAAAAAAAAAAAAAAAAAAAAAAAAAAAAAAAAAAGACTGCAAGCAGGTGTCTAGAACAAAAAGGTATTGGGGAAAAAAAGCAATGAAGAAGGCGCCTGTAGAGATGTGACACTTAGTGGCCGTTCTACGCAGAGGGTCTGTATGAACTACAGATAAGGAATCGATATACTAAATACTGATATTTCATCCCTCCTCCAGGAAGTTGCTCATTCATATTTAGACAAGTTTATTTTCAAGCGATCATATCTGGTAAATTGGACTACTTAATCTTCTTTGGAAAGCCTGGTGGATCATTGAGGTTCTACCAACATGTCTTCCTGAAACTCAAGAAGCCCTCTTCTGGACCAGAAGTCACACAAGAGACTTGCAGTTTTGTTTTGTTTTAATGTTTATATATTATTGAGAGAGGGGCAGAAAGAGAGGGAGACACAGAATCTGAAGCTGTCAGCACAAAGCCTGATTGGGGCTGGAACTCACAAACAGAAAGATCATGACCTGAGCCTAAGTTGGACGCTTAACCAACTGAGCCACCTAGGCACCCCAAGAGCCTTGCAGTTCTAATGAGTTGTCTTTTTGTGCCAAGACTGAGCTGTCACAGAGACGCTAGGAGCCCTGTACTAGGTTCTAAACCTCTTGTGTGGAGCCACCGTGAACTCATGAACAAAGCCCATCTTTGACTTCATTGAAAGTTTATCACTGAGTGTCAAGTACACAGCTCCTCGAGCACAGCAACCTTACCTTATCTGTAACTCACTTAATACAGATTGTGACGACCCCCTCCCTCCCACACAGAGTAGGCATCAGCATGTCACAGCTCTGAGGGCATCTTCTCCATCGCTTATTTCCCACCCCTTCTTGGAAATGGGCTTGCACTGTTCCCTTCACCTCTTTGCTCTACCCACCCACCCACAGTCATTCTCTTTTGGCAGCTGGAAAGGACCTGGCACTCCTGATGTAACTACCAACGGCTTTCTGCTTCACCAAATTGGGTTCTGACACCACGCTCTGTTGCCAAGGGCCCTGCCTCGCTCCAGCTGTTCCCGTATTTCTTCCCCAGTGGCATGACACCCACAGTGAGGGGCGGGGGGAGAACTCATCCCCCAGCATCCCTGCTTCTATCCATGGGCTCCACTGGAAGCTCGTAAGTATCCAACACAACTATGTGCTTCCGAGCACAGGGTTTTAACAGAGTTTGGGCTAATCAAATGAGCACAGTTTGTTTTGTGCTTTGGGACAGAATGAACCTTGTTAACTGGTGTCACAAGTCTTGAGCCAAAATAGACATCAGAGCCTGTGGGGAGTAGCCACAGGGTGACAAGGCTGCTGTCTAGGAGTTCAGGTAGACATGAGCCACATGCTTGAACCTGCCACTGGCACAAGTTGCTAGACAGACCTTGTATCTCTCCCTGATTTTGTCTATGGCACATACAACATCTCCACAAAGTTAAGGGGGAAAGAATCCCACCACTCTAAATATATTCATTGGTTTAGGTTTTATATAATTCTTCCCAGTGCTTATTGCCATGGATTAATTTTTACACAAAGTTAATCAAATGGCTTGTAGGGCCTTCAGAATAAAGCTTAAAGTGTTGCCATTTAAAAGCACTCCATCAACATATACCCTGATCACCTTCTCTGTGAAAAGCAGACCTTCAAACTGCCTGCTGAAAATCTGATTGCCAAAATATTGACTAATCTCTTACAGAAAAATAGAATGCACTGAGCAGCTTGTGAAATACAATTTGGATGGCTAAATATGTTGTGGGTTTTTTGGGATTCTGTAAAGATTCCCAATTCTGAACAAATTTCTTTATGCATCTTAAATTAATGGCCTGGCTCTATGAAACTTGGTACTTTGCCTCACCTCAACTGACTTTAGTATTCTTCATATTATTGTAGATGATGAAAACACCATCTGTCCTTGAGAAGGCTTTGAAACTATTTTGAATAAAGAAGGGTAGTTTCATTGAAGTTTTACATTATTTATATAATGTTGGCAAAGGATCTGAAAAAATAATTTTAACAGTTTTATCATAAAAAGGATGCATGGTTATTTAAAATGAAATGATATTTTCTAATTTAAAGATTTTAAAACTTTGTTTCAGAGAACCTGAAGCCTCAAACTTGAAGTCTGTCATAATCATGTTAGTGATTCTTTTATGCAAAATATGATTAGTAATATATTTTGTTAGACATAGTGAATACTCACAGCTCCCCTACCAAGGAGGAGAAAGCATCAAATTAATAAATGTCTTACCTTTGGTAAGTTACTTCATTTATGTAAGCATCAAAATCCTCATCTACTTAGGGTTGTTGGGAAAAGCACATGTATGGAAGTTGCTTTGAACAGTGCCTGGAACACAGTAGGAATGCAGATGTGACTGTGAAGATTACTCCTGCTAACCAGGTAAATACACTGTCATTTTCATCCTGGTCTTGATTTTCTCTCACTTATTAAATATTGACTAAGTATCTGCCATATTTTGGGCTCAGGCGCTGGGCATAGAAAAGTGAATGAAACAGATTCTCCTTATGGAGCTTTAGGAGAGACACATCCAGGCAAACAGACCACCTAAAATGCATGCCATAAGTGCTCTAGAAGCATAGAGTGGGGACTCGGCCCAGTCTGGGGTTTCAGGAAAGACTTATTCCTGAAACATGAAGAATGGTTAGGAGTTGGCCAGATAGATGTGGGGGAAAGTATTTCGGGCAGAGAGAATCCCAGTGAAAATGCCTGGAGGTGAGAGAGAACTTGGAGCCTTTGAGTAACAGAAAATAATTCAATAAAGTTGAAAATTAGATTTAAAAAAGTGTTTACAGATGGGACTGGGAAATTAAACAGGGACTAAATTATAAAAGGTATTGTAAACCATGGTGTAGAGTTTGGAATTTATCTTAAAGCAACATGAAATCATAGAAGAGCTGTATGTAAAACAGTATGGTTGGCTTTTCTTTTTTAAATTTTTTTCTTCATGTTTATTTATTTTTGAGAGAGAGAAACAGAGACAGAGCATGAGTGAGGGAGGGGAGGAAGGAGAGGGAGGGATGGAGAGAGAGAGAGAGAGAGAGAGAGAGAGAGAGAGAGAGAGAGACAAAGAATCCAAAGCAGGCTCCAGGCTCTGAGCCCCAACACAGGGCTCACAAACTCACAAACTGCGAGATCATGACCTGAGCTGAAGTCGGATGATTTACCCACTGAGCCACCCAGGTGCCCCTTGGTTGGCTTTGTTTTAGAAGCATCATACATAATGAGGAAAATGAAGTGGAAGAAAGGAAGACTGGAGACTGGGAGGCTAAGTTAGTAGCCAATACAGTAATTTAGAGAAAAGACGATAGTGACCTGAATTATGGTCATGACAGTGGGACTGGAGAGACCACATGGGTGACGTGTTTAGTAGGTAGCCTCAGCTGGAGGAGGTGATTTATGAGAAGAGGTGGGTGTGGCAAGAAAGGAGTCAAGAATGATCCCCTGATTTACTGGCTACTGAGGTGCTGCCACTCACTAGACAGAATGTAAGAAAAAACAAGTTTGGGAAGAAAGATAATGAGTTCAGATGAAGACACAATGAATTTGAAATGTCTACAGAACATCTAGAGAAACCTAGAATCCAGAAGAGGTCTGGACTGGCACAATAGCTTTGGGAATAATCAGCACATAGCTGGTAATTAAAACGAGGGAAGTGGAAAACCAGAGATAGTGTAAAAAGGGAGAAATTCTCTGAGACAGAATTCAATGAAACATTGACACGTGAGAGATGAACTGAGGAAGAGGAATCCCCAAAAGGGACTAAAAAGGAATGGTCAGGGGTGCCTGGGTGGCATAGTCGGTTAAGCATCTGACTATGGCTCAGGTCATGATCTCACAATTCCTAGTTCCAGTCGCCTCCATTGGACTCTCTGCTGTTAGCATGGAGCCTGCTTCAGATCCTCTCTCCCCTTTCTCTGCCCCTCCCCAACTTGCACACGTGTGTGGGAATTCTCTCTCAAAATAAATAAACATTGAAAAAATTTAAATCCACAAACACACATGCAGACACATGCATATACACACTCATATGTACTTTATTTATTTTTAAAATGTTTATTTATTTTTGAGATAGAAAGAGCCAGCAAGGGAGGGGCAAAGAGAGGTGGACAGAAGATTGAAGGCAGGCTCCCTACTGACAGCAAAGAGCCCAATGCAGGGCAGAACTCATGAACCATGAGATCTGATCTGAGCCAAAGTGGGATGCTCAACAAACTGAGCCACTCAGGCGGCCTCACATGGACTTTAAATCCTCAAATAATAGATTAGTTTTCCTCTAAAATCCACCAAGTTCTGCTCTGTCTTGTTTTCCTTCTCTTACCACCCCCATCCTCTGTAGTTACACTACAACTCATCCTCACTTCTCAGCAGACCAAACTAAAGGAAGAAAGAGAACAGGGAGTGGGTGCAAACTCAGGTTCTGTTACCAAAGCTAAACCATTGTCCATGTGCCCTGATTGTAACTGTTGTACCAAAACTTCCCAATGGAAGCAACTTATTACCATTTTAAGTGTACGTTGTAGAAATGAAATACAATTTGACCAACTTAAGTTATGAAGTTTAATTTTCATCTCCTAACAATGTCATTGACCTTTAGAAAGTTTAAGAAGGGAGACCACGCACTATACATTTCAATATTTCAAAACTTTCACTACTAGCTCTTGCTATAGACAATACGTCTAGAGAGAAAACAAAAGCATGCATAACTTAATTTCTTTTCTACATTTAAATAATCAGAAATCATTTATTAAGAACAAATGCAGTTGGAAAGGTTTGCTGCAAAGAAAAATGACCTATTTTTAAGGTCCAACTATAAGTCAGAAATTCAAATGTATAAAATATCTAATTGGTCAAGGGGTTGAATGTACAAAAATTTTGCATTTTTAGTTTTTCTTTACTCTTTTAAAACATATGGTTTAGTTAAAAGAAATAGGATTTATTTAGATAGCAGAAGAATGTCAGATTATATGACTCATATCCTACCTAAATTTTCCTGTTGGAAAATTTCCTCTAACAGATGAGTAATCTAATTTTATGCTGGATCAGCCCCACAATCTGATACAGTTATGGGTTTGAAATAGAAGTGATTTGCTAGTTGTGTGATTCAAATGCTTTTCTAGTATAATGCAGTCATCCCATTACTTTAACAAAAAATTGAAACTAGGTAGAAAATTTCTAATGGTCTTTATCACTAATGAAGCATGTCAGTAATGTAAACTAGATTTTCATCTTGAAAAGAACTAGAAGTTCCCCAAGTTCCAAAAATGCAAAGAAGGCAAATATGTAAATGATGAGCTTGACACTGATTGCAGGCAAAATTCTAAAATAGATTCTCAAACAGATGGTTTGTGGGCATTTAGAAACATAAGAGGTGACCATCAGGAGCCAGCATGGGCTCAGTACAAACAAATTTTGCCAGGTAATCCAATAGAGTTATTAGACTACAATGGATTTGCAAAGTTGATGTAAAATATACAAGGTTACCTAAAAGGTAAAAAAACAATTGAATTATTCAGCCATAATAAAGTATGCATATAGATTATTTACTATGATATAATTTACTATGACTTTGCATAATCAATCATTCAACAAATATTTATTGAGCACTTACTTAGCGTCTTGCACTTTGCCAAGGGCTTATACACAACCTCTTTTAATATAGTTCTGCCTATGAGGTAGGAGCTGTTATTACAGAGGCAGTAGAGTATAAGGGTTTTAAGTACACAGACTTGGAGCCACAGAATCTATTCAAATCCTGACTCTGTCACTTACATGGCTGTGTGACCGTGAGAAAGTCACTTGATCTCTTCCTCAGTTTGCTCATTTGTAAAATGGGAATGATAATAGTAACCATTTTGTAAAGGGATTGTGAAGATTGAATGAGCTAATGTATGTAAACATCTTAGAAAAGTATCTGACACATCATAATAAATGCTACTAGAGTATCAGCTATAACAACTCCATTTTAGAAAAGTAGGTTGATGTGTTCAAGACACCACTGTTTCCCAAGCCAGGATCTAAACCCAAGGCTGCCTGATGCCAAAGTCCATGCCCTGAATCACTATAAAAATTACATTTAAAAAAAAAATGTGTGACTTTCTTAGATGATTTCAAAGAACCCCTGACACCTACTTCTTTATACCTCTGTTTTAACAATGTATATTATAACTAAGGTGTCTGGAAAGATATTTCTGGGCTCCTGTGCTGAAACTTTCCTACAGGCCAGGAAAGCTACTTAGGAAATTGGGTTTACAAATTTGAAGGCCAGAGTCCTCGCGTTATAAAAGGCAGATCGTTTTACCTCTGGAGAATTATTTTCTTCATAAAGAATAAATATTGTAATCAAGGAAACTCATTAAGAACAGTAGCTAATGTTTATTATTGCTAAATATGCTCAGGCCTGTTCTAAGTGCTTTTCACACGTTATTTAACCCCCATGACCACTTTACAAGGATGTAATTATTAGCCTCATTTTTTTTTTTTCAGAGAGGTTTACAACTTGCCCAAGGTCACCCAGCTAATAAGCTACAGAGCTGGAATTTAAATCAGGAGGTTGGCTCTGGAACCTAGGCTTTTCAAATTCCCTCTTATAAAATCATGTCCAGCTGTGTATGGTACACACCATAGAACCTCAAAGAAGCCGTTTGTTTCCAGCAATCTCCCTCACAGCCTATTTGGTCATTTGGCATACTTAAGTCCACTTACTTAATCATCCATTCCCCACATTCCAGGTTTCCTCAAATGCCTACTCATCAGAGATGCCCCTTCTTCAGTATGTTATCTGCATAGTAACATTCTGGCCATTCTCTCTCATCCAAACCTACTACTTGTCATCGACAGGCATTATTCATTTGCTTGTTTGTTGATTATTTCCTGTCCACTCATCTGTATAACATAAGCTCCAGGGAACTTTGTCTACTTTGTTTACTACATTATTCCAGAGCTTAGAATAGAGCCTGGCACATACCATGCTCACAAAAATATTTACATAAATGACTAAATTATTTCAGATTCTTATTTGCTACAAAATCTAATTTTTATTAGTAATATCAGAAACAAAAATAAAAGAAAAATGTCACCATCAAACATAATACACAATCTCTGTTAATTTTGGCCTTCATATCTAGTCTCTGTTTATAAGCAGATACTGGTATTCCTTTTTACAGGTAGGTACTCATGACAGAGATTCCAACATGCATCTGCCTTTTCAGAGAATATTATCAGATCAGATAAAAATCCACTGCTGGTGGGGCACCTGGGTGGCTCAGTCGGTTGAGCATCTGACTTCAGCTCAAGTCATGATTTCATGGTCCATGAGTTCAAGCCCCACATCGGCTCTGTGCTGACAACTCAGAGCCTGGATCATGCTTCAGATTCTGTGTCTCCCTCTCTCTCTGCTCCTCCCCCACTCACACTCTGTCTCTGTCTCTGAAAAAATGAATAAATCTGGGACATCTGGGTGGCTCAGTCAGTTAAGCCTCCGACTTCGGCCTCGGGTCATATCTCACAGCTCATGAGTTCAAGCCCCGTGTCGGACTCTGTGCTGACAGCTCGGAGCCTGGAGCCTGTTTGGGATTTTGTGTCTCTCTCTCCCTCTGCCCCTCCCCTGCTCATGCTCTGACTCTCTCTTTCAATAACAAATGAATGTTAAAAAAAATTTTTTTTAATGAATAAATGTTAAAAAAAAATTTTTTTAAATCCACTGCTAAATGGATTTTTGCTTGTCAATGACTTTCAAAAACTACATGTTCAGGGGCCCCTGGGTGGCTTAGGTGAGCATCCGACTTCAGCTCAGGTCATGATCTCATGGTTTGGTGGGTTCTAGCCCCATGCCAGGCTTTGTGCTGACAGCTCAGAGCCTGGAGCCGGCTTCAGATTCCGTGTCTTCCTCTCCTTGCCCTTCCCCCGTTCTCTCTCTCTCTCTCAAAAATAAATAAAGATTTTAAAAACTTAAAAAAAAAACACCACATGTTCAGGCTCAGTTTTTTTCTTTTAAGTAAAAGCAAAGTTGGTCAAGGCTTTTACATCTGCATATTAGAAGTCATTTTACCCTGAGGCACCTAGGTGGCTCAGCCGGTTAAGCTTCCGGCTTCAGCTCAATTCATGATCTTGCAGTTCATGGGTTTGAGCCCTGCATCGGGCACTGTGCTGACAGCTCAGAGCCTGGAGCCTGTGTCTCCCTCTCTCTCTGCCCCTCCCTGCTCATGCTCTGTCTCTGTCTCTCTCTCTCTCAAAAAATAAATAAACATTAAAACAATTTTTTGAAAAGAAAAAAGTCATTTTATCCTACATTTTATATTGCCAGAGATGAAAATTACAGTCCTAATCCAGTAGTACTTAACTATAGCAAGATTCTTGAGATACAAACCATGCTTTCTTTTCAGTTAACCTCTTAGAGATCATCAAAAAATTTAGTGGTCACTAAAGAAAGCACACAGATACAGAATTAACATTTATGTGCTACAAATTCCTTCACAAAATATTTTAGCACCTTTGATAAACTCAGAGGTTGTAAAAATGTTAAATGTAGATTTTTCTTGCACTATCAACAAGAGACTAGGTCAGTGGAAATATGAAATCCACTTAGGTATGAAATGCTTACCTAAGAGTTTGTGCTAGAAATTGCATTAGCTTTTTATTACTTCTTAACAAATCACATTTATTACCTCACAGTTTCTGTGAGTCAGGAATCTGGGTACAACTCAGTTGGGTCTGCTTAAGGCTGCAATCAAGACCAGACAGGGCTGAGGTCTTATCTGAAAGCTCAACTTGGGAAGGCTCTGTTTCCAAGCTCACTTATGTGATCACCAGCAGTATTTAATTCCATCTGGGCTGTGGAATGTGGGCTTCAATATCCATAAGGCTGTTGGCTGGAGGACCCTTACTTCCTTGCCATATGGGCCCCCCTAACATAGAAACTTGCTTCATCAAAGTCAACAAGGGAAGGAAACTGCTAGGAAGATGGAATTTATATTCTCTTGTAATCTACTCACAGGGGTATCATTCCCTCAATGTTAAGGTAGTCTATTTGTTCAAGGCAAGTCCCTCAAAGGGAGAGAAGTATATAGGCCAGAAAGTGGGGATCAATGGGGGCTATCTTTGAGGCTGCTTATCACTGAAGTACTATCTCAAAATAATACTTTATTGCTTGTTTAAGAGACATGCCCACACGAAACCCCCTTCTTGTCTAAGCTGTCCACTATTACCTCTCTTGAGAGTCACCATCATCTGGTATTCTCCCACTTCTGCTGAAGCTGCTGCTTCTGAAACAATCTAAGACTTCCTAGGCAACTTTAGGTAGAAGTAAACAAGGTGAAAACAAGAAATAAAGTAGACTCTTTTCCTCTTAAATCATTAATTTGAATAAAGAGTTGATCTATTATATAGGTGCAGCATCCCTGGACTTTAGGGCCAAAGGAGAGTAGCTAAGGTTGTACAAATGACATATTCTGTAAGAGTCTCTCAATCAAGAACCAACATCACTTTTGCACGTACAAGTTCTCCTACTGGTTATTAATAAAAGCTAAATTACAATTTCACTCCTGTCTGTATGCAAGCATTGGGATTACAGTTAGATCTCATCATGTCTCTTTGCATTAATGAGCCCTACTTCATGATTGGACTTCTAATTGCATGTCAAGTCTGAGCAGAAGAAATTGAGTTTGGGTAAACTAATAATATCAGCTTTCTTCTCTATGCACAGTTTATCTTTGAACAATGCAAGGGTTAGGACTGCTGACCCCCCCCACCCACCACACTGTCGAAAATTTGCATACAACTTTTAACTCCCCAAAACTTTACTACTAATATCCTACTGCTCACCAGAAGACTTACCAATAACATAAACTATAGACTAAATATATTTTGTGTGTTATATGTATTATATACTGGATTTTTAAAACAAAATAAGCTAGAAAAAATAAAATATTAAGAAAATACATTAACAGTACTGCATTGTATTTATCAGAAAAAAAAATCACATATAAGTCAACCCATATAGTTCAAACCCATGTTATTCAAGGATCAACTGTAGACATCAATGCAATCATGAGAGGGAAGTTAAGATCTTCACCAAAAGAAGAAAATAAATTGATTCACTGTTAAGGTGAAGATAATACACTTGGCATAGAAGTGGATTCCCATTTATAAGAAGCAGCACAGTATAGTGGTTATAAATACAGTCACTTGAGATAGACTGTCTGCAAATGAATCCTGGTTATATGAATTACTAGCTGTGTGACCCTCAGCAATCAATCTCGGCAATCAAATCTTGGATTTCCCCATCTGTAAAACAGAGATAATATTTTCACCTACTGCATAGGGTAGTTATTAGGATTAATATTTATAAGTGCTTAAATCAAGACCTGGCACACAGTAAGTGCTACATGCATGTTTGTTAAATAAAAGAATATCTTTTAAGTTTTTACTTCATGTGACTTCCAGTCTCTGGTCTAGCACACAGTCATCTTGGAAATGATCACTCCTGTCCACAGGAAAAGAAAAAAGCTGAACAAACTAAAACCCAACAACTTTCTTAGATGTGTCAGAGAAGTGAGGTCACAGAACAAACCACTGCCGCAAAATCTAGAGAGGCAGACAGGCAGATACAGAGAACCACAACTTACCAGAACAGAAACTCAAAACTCACACTTAACAGAAATCTCCACAGGAACCTTTGTGGTAGGAAACCTAAGCTGTAATAGACTAATTGTTGGAGTTTAGTGTAGACAAGTCTGAGAGTTAAAAACTCCAGTTGGGGGCCACTCATAGGATGACTCCCACTCTTTTGTAAGTTTTACCTCCAAAAGCCCTAGCAAACTCTCACAGTGAGATGTGGGAAAAAACTTTTCTCATGCTTCTGGCAAGGGGAGGGAAACAGTAGCCATTTTAATATAGGGCAGAACACTCTGCTCTTCTTAATAAGTCCTGCCATAAGAGAAACTGTCACCAGAGCCCAAAAGACTGGGGTTTTGCCAAAGCCTACCTGACCTAGGAGAAAAAAAGACCCAACTCCATTCCCCACTAGTTTTCCTGTCTTACCTAAGGAAGGTGGGGGTGAGAAACTGAGAACCACTTGTAAAGGTCATATCCCAGGCTCACTGAAAGAGTGGGACCAAATCATAGGACTATAGAATGCTTCCCCTTCCCTACACCTCACCAACACTGAGGGCCTATCGACTCCAGTTCCTTTTATCCAGTACAAAAATAAAGTTTTCAAAAAAAAAAGTTACAAGGCACACTAAAAAAATATATAGTTTGAAAAGACAGCAAACATCAGAACCAATAGCAGATATGGCAAGGATGTTGGAATGATCAGACCAGGAATTTAAAATAACTATGATTAACATGCTAAAGGCTTTAATGGAAAAAGTAGACAACACTTAAGAACACAGGAGACAATCTAGATGACCTTGGGTTGGAGAGGATGACTTTAGAATAGATAGAATGCCATAGACACAATCCATAAAAGAAACGTTAATAAGTTGGACTTCATTAGAATTAAAAACTTCTGCTCTGTGGAAGACACAGACAGAATAGAATGAGAAGACAAGCCACAGACTGGGAGAGAATATTGCAAAAAACATACCTATCATCCAAAATATACAAAGAACACTTAAAAACTTTTTTTTTTACAAAGAACTCCTAAAACTCAAGAGTAAGAAAATATAAAACTCAACTTAAAAGTGGACAAAAGATATGGACACCTCAGCAAAGATTTGCAGATGGCAAGTAAGCATATGTATTTGCTCAACATATGTTAATATCATATGCCATGAAGGAATTGCAGATTAAAATAACAAGGTATCACCATACACCTATGAGAATGGTCAAAATCCAAACACTGACAAAAGCAAATGGTGGTGCAGATGTGGAGCAACAAGATCTCTTATTCATTGTTGGTTGGAATGCAAAATGGGATAGCCACTCTGGAATACAATCTGACAGGCTTCTTACAATGCTGAACATATACTTACCATGTGATCCAGCAATTGTGCCCTTTGGTATTTACCCAAATGAGTTGAAGACTGATGTCTACATAAAAACCTACAGTGAATGTTTATAGTAGCTTTATTCGTAACTGAAAACTTGGAAATCAAGATGCCCTTCAATAGGTGAATGGATAGACAAACTATGGTACATCCATAACATGGATTATTCAGTGATAAAAAGAAATAAGATATCATGCCACAAAAAGACACAGAAGAACCTTAAATGCATATTGCTAAGTGAAAGAAGCCAATCTGAAAAGGTAACATACTGTATAATTCCAACTACATGACATTCTGGAAGAGGCAAAACTGTAGAGGCAGTAAAAAGATCAGTGTCTGCCACGGGTTAGGGGAGAGGGAGGCATGAAAAGGTGGAGCACAGATGATTTTTAGGGCAATGTAAGTATTTTGCATGATACACTATTAGCGAATACATGCCATTATACATCTGTCCAAACCCATAGAATGTACACTACCAAGAGTCAAGTCTAATGTGAATTATGGACTTTGGGTGATAATGATGTGTCAACGTTCGTTCATCAATTGTAACAAATGAAGCATACTGATGGGGGATGTTGACTGTGGGGGAAGCTGCATGTATGTGGCAGGGGTGGGAAAGGAGGGGTATATGGGAACTCTGTATTTTCCACTCAATTTTGCTGTGCTCTAAAAAATGTCTATTGATTTTTTAAAATCTATTCTGTTGAAATATAGCTCAAGTTTAGATTGTAATTGAAAGGTCTCCTATAACATCAGTGAAGAGCAAGTTGGAAATCTTTGCATGGCAGCACAACTTTGCTGGCACCAATCATACTGCCTAGCACATATTGGGAATTCCATAATTCCTTTTCTGCCTCCACTTCACTCCAGAAATCTGTAAGCCCTCAGCAGTGTCACCTGGGGGAGGGGAGTGGATGACAGCTGTAAGCACATTTGACGTAAAACAGATTGGCAATCCCAGAGCTATGGACAAGAACGAGCTACCCTCTTCAAGAAATTTAGATCAGTGCTTCTCCAACTTTAGTGTGTATAAAAATCATCTGGAGGAATTTTTTTTTTAATAAAAACTGTACAATCCCTCCTGCAGTTTCTGATTCAGTAAGTCTGGGGTGGAAACTAAGAATCTGAATGTTCAACTGGTACCCTGGTGATGCTGATGCTGATGGTCAGTGGATCATGTTTAAAAGTTGCAAGAGATACATGAATTCAGCAAAGTTGCAGGATACAAAATCAATGTACAGAAATCAGTTGCATTCTTATACACTAACAATGAAGCAACAGAAAGACAAATAAAGAAACTGATCCCATTCACAACTGCACCAAGAAGCATAAAATACCTAGGAATAAATCTAACCAAAGATGTAAAGGATCTGTATGCTGAAAACTATAGAAAGCTTATGAAGGTAATTGAAGAAGATATAAAGAAATGGAAAGACATTCCCTGCTCATGGATTGGAAGAATAAATATTGTCAAAATGTCAATACTACCCAAAGCTATCTACACATTCAATGCAATCCCAATCAAAATTGCACCAGCATTCTTCTCGAAGCTAGAACAAGCAATCCTAAAATTCATATGGAACCACAAAAGGCCCCGAATAGCCAAAGTAATTTTGAAGAAGAAGACCAAAGCAGGAGGCATCACAATCCCAGACTTTAGCCTCTACTACAAAGCTGTCATCATCAAGACAGCATGGTATTGGCACAAAAACAGACACATAGACCAATGGAATAGAATAGAAACCCCAGAACTAGACCCACAAACGTATGGCCAACTCATCTTTGACAAAGCAGGAAAGAACATCCAATGGAAAAAAGACAGTCTCTTTAACAAATGGTGCTGGGAGAACTGGACAGCAACATGCAGAAGGTTGAAACTAGACCACTTTCTCACACCATTCACAAAAATAAACTCAAAATGGATAAAGGACCTGAATGTGAGACAGGAAACCATCAAAACCCTAGAGGAGAAAGCAGGAAAAGACCTCTCTGACCTCAGCCGTAGCAATCTCTTACTCGACACATCCCCAAAGGCAAGGGAATTAAAAGCAAAAATGAACTACTGGGGCCTTATGAAGATAAAAAGCGTCTGCACAGCAAAGGAAACAACCAACAAAACTAAAAGGCAACCAACGGAATGGGAAAAGATATTTGCAAATGACATATCAGACAAAGGGCTAGTATCCAAAATCTATAAAGAGCTCACCAAACTCCACACCCGAAAAACAAATAACCCAGTGAAGAAATGGGCAGAAAACATGAATAGACACTTCTCTAAAGAAGACATCCGGGTGGCCAACAGGCACATGAAAAGATGCTCAACGTCGCTCCTCATCAGGGAAATACAAATCAAAACCACACTCAGATATCACCTCACGCCAGTCAGAGTGGCCAAAATGAACAAATCAGGAGACTATAGATGCTGGAGAGGATGTGGAGAAACGGGAACCCTCTTGCACTGTTGGTGGGAATGCAAACTGGTGCAGCCACTCTGG